>NC_134208.1:153167500-154417500 GCF_965140235.1 Caretta caretta | reverse complement strand
CCACCTTGATTATCATGCACATTGTAGGGAGAGTGGTCGCTTTGGATAAGCTATTACCAGCAGGAGAGTGAGTTTGTGTGTGTGTGGGGGGGGGGGGGGCGGAGGGTGAGAAAACCTGGATTTGTGCTGGAAATGGCCCAACTTGATGATCACTTTAGATAAGCTATTACCAGCAGGAGAGTGGGGTGGGAGGAGGTATTGTTTTATGGTCTCTGTGCATATAATGTCTTCTGCAGTTTCCACAGTATGCATCCGATGAAGTGAGCTGTAGCTCACGAAAGCTTATGCTCAAATAAATTGGTTAGTCTCTAAGGTGCCACAAGTACTCCTTTTCTTTTTGCGAATACAGACTAACACGGCTGTTACTCTGAAACAAGTCCCAGACAATGTTCTCTCTCTTTTTTTCCTATCCATGTGCAGAATGAATTTTGCTATGTGCACCAATATGAAGGTGATGTGTGGTGGGAGTGGGGCCCAGCAGTTTGGAGTGTGGGAGGGGGCTCAGAGCTGGGGCAGGGGGTTGGAGTGCGAGGGGGTGAAGGCTCCAGCTGGGGGTGCGGGCTTTGGGGTGGGGCCGGGGATGAGAGGTTTGGGGTATGGGCTGCGGCAGAGAAAGAGGACCCCCCCAGCCTTCTCCCTGCTGCCGCAGCTCCGGGGCTGGGGTAGAGGTGCCTCTCCCTGCCAGAGCAGCTCCAGGGCTGGGGGAGTCCTCTCTCCCTGCTGCAGACCTGGAGCTGAGGGATTTAAGTGCGTGGCCCTTAATAGCCTCCTGCATGGCTGCACAGGCATGCACCTTACAGGGAACTTAGGTCCCAAGGGAATCAAAACTAGAGAGCTTAGCTCAGATCTGGGTGTTTTTTTTTTTTCTTGTGTGTGTTCAAATGTTCTTAATTTCAGAACTCCTCTGAATGCTCTTGTCTGCTTTATTATACGGTGTAACTCTGTCTCGGGATGTCTGGAACACTGAGCATGATAGGTTAGCTTTGTAAAATCCACAGTGGAGCATAATGTAGCTGGGATTTTTATGAGGCTACCTGTTTATATAAACACATTGGGATCTTTGTTGCTTTTCACCTCAGGTCTTATGCTACTCCTTTCTCAGAGAGAGGCTCACAGCCTGGCCAGCAGCTTATGCCAATACAGGAGACGAGGAGAAGGGGATGGGCCTGGGTCTGTTGTATAGCACCATGATCTGTACCAGGGATCGGCAACTTTTGGCCCGCGGCCTGCCAGGGAAAGCAGCTGGTGGGCCAGGACAGTTTGTTTACCTGTAGCGTCTGCAGGCTTGGCCAATCACACTCCCACTGGCCGTGGTTCGCCATCCCAGGCCAATGGGGGCTGTGGGAAATGGCGGCCAGCACATCCCTCAGCCCGTATGGCTTCTTGCAGCTCCCATTGGCCTGGGATTGGCCAAATCTGCAGACGCCACAGGTAAACAAACTGTCCCGGCCCGCCAGCGGCTTTCCCTGGCGGGCCGCGGGCCAAAGGTTGCTGATCCCTGATTTTACTATATAAGACATTACTACTGGGTTTTACTTTTTCTTTGGAACCATTCTTTAGATGAAAGAGTAAGCAAGAAACAAAATGTTCCTCATGGCGAGTGCACTCCAAGGATCTCAAAGCTGGTGGAATTTGGAGGACGCCAGACAGCATCTGAGCTTTGGATTTTCTTGCTATGTCGATCCCAGCAGTAGAGTATGTGAACCTTTGTCAGAGGTAGGTCCAAACACTCCCAACAAGCCTTGTGTGAGTCTAAGGCGCTAATTTCGAGCTCACTTGTGTAAATCAGGCATAACTCTACTGAAGTCAGGGGAGTTACACTGGTGTGAGGAGACAGGCATGAAGTATGTAACTGTGAAAGAATATATACCCCACACTGGCACTAAAAGGGTTAAATGAAGCTAGAGCGCTCAATTAAGGCACCTGGTTGCACCTGGAGGACGGGCCAGGCCTGAGTGAAGATGGAAACCCAACTGGGGGAGGCATTGGGTGGTGAGAATAGAGGGAAGAAGCCCAGATTGGGGGGGGGGTGCAGGATTGAGGGGAGGAACTCTGCAGTCACTTTCTGGTTGCTAGACAGTAAAGGAAGGGCAGACCTAAAGAGTGGGAGATGTATAGTAAAATGAAGGAGGAGTTGTGGGAAAGGGCCTGAATAAAGGACAAGGGGAGGCAGCAGGAAGTATGAGGGAGAAGATCTGAACTGTTCACCACAGAGTCCCTGAAACCCAGAGGAGTGTGCGTATTGGGGGACTTGGTTCCCCTTGTCTGTCTATCGGGAAAGGTGGTGTGGAAACAGCCTGATACAAGGAGGAGAAGGGTTATTGACTCTGGACCTGGGACTCCAGGGAGAAAGCCCTGGGACGTCCTACTCTGTACAAGAGCAGGAGGACAACACCCCTTCCCAGGCTCTGCAGGGAAGAGTCTGTGGAGTGAGTTCAGGTAGGGGCAAAAAGTTATGTATGTTTGTTTGACTCTTTGTTTACCCTGGAAGGGGAGAGGTTTCAAAGCCTCCTAGCTGGGGCTGGAGGTGCAAATTCACAAGAAGAAAGACCACTGCAGGGCCAGAGTACCTGTTGGCAGGGGGGATCTAGCTGAGGATGAAGGTGTTATGCCTGCAGTGAGTCCACTCTTCAACAGACACAAAGCCAATTTATTCCCTCCTGCTGAAGTAATGGAAGCTGCACATTCTTATGGAAAAGTAGAAATGGGGCCAAAATCTGCCCTGGGTTCCATAGGTGTATCTCCTGGTAGAGTACTGGCCTGAGGCTATAGCACTGAGTTTGAAAAATAAAGGAAAAATGGAGCCAGTTGTGTCCTTGCTTGCCACACCCCTACATCAGAGGTAAAGAACTGGCTGGCTTCATGCCATGTAGGGATTTTCCTACATAGGGGAGCTCCCCATCTGGTTGATGATACCAGCTTTCCAGACACTTTTTTTGCTTCTGGAGCAGCACAAAGAGGATCCAGCACTTAACCTTCATTGTGGTCACTTGCATGAGTAACAATTGCTCATGTGAGCAAAGGTAGAAAAATCTGTCCCTAATTCTCCAGCATCCACCTTTCTGAGGATAAAAAAAAAACAAAGGGAAAACAGTAATAGCAGAGGCCTGGATTTCAGCTCTTCACCTACATGTATTTTTTTTATTATTATTTTTTAACTGGATCATACCCTCAAGATCCTTAGTTCCATGCTTTGTCATTTATCAACGCATATGCCCAGCAGCAACATTTGAAATAAAAGTACAACCATTTTTCTTAAATAGCCATTTGTCAGCCTTGAAGATGGCTTCCGGGGCCTAGATCCCTGGGGTAGTTTGTCCTGATCTGTACTTGTTAAAATAAACATTAAAGAATGTCACACTAGTAGATGTCTCAATTTGCATAAGTTCAGAGAAAATAAAAAAGGACCCTTGTATGAACCCTTCTGCTGCAATTGACAAAGCAGTTGCTTGGCTTATTAAATAGGGTTGCAGTAGACTGTGCTAGAGAAACTGAATATGCTAGTTTCCAAACAGCAATTAAGAAGAAAAAATAGAGAGCTAGTGGTTACCCAGCTGCTAAATACTATCCAGGGGTTATTGACTATCTGATTAGAATGAAATGGAGCTGAAATGCAATTGATTCAGGAATAAACAGTGCATCTATTTAGTGGCAATGGGTGCAGAAAGCACAAGTGGTGAACCAGTCCCTGATCAATTTCTCAGAGGTTTTTATAATAATGGCTGGCACAGTACCTTCCCTTCCCTGCCCTCCCCCCATGTGCCAAATTCACCACCCTAGTCAACTTTTCCACAATCAGATGTTCTGCTGACAATACAGAAAGTCATTTTCCTAAAATACTGAATAAGGACTCTTCTTAGCATACAAAAAACAATATTAGTTTTAAAACTAATCTGGCTTACCCTCTCTGACCCCCTTTAGAGCTACTGGCTATGGTAGTACCTTCCTGCCACAGTACACATATCCTCTCCTATTCCCCCTTTCTTCTACATAAACAATCTCAAACAAGAAAGAATATCAACAAATTATAGATCCAGCTAAAACACTGACTTTCCTACCTCTCATCAGATCTGCTCATCATCTGGCCTTGATTTATTTGGATTATCAAATCCAAAAGGTGTGGAGTCCTATTCCATAGATTTAGGACTCTTCTCAACAGGATTATCTCCCTTCATTAAGGCTATAGCATGAACACCATTGCTAGTATGATCATATGATAATCCAGCTGAGTTTGGAACCAGTTGATGATGCCTCCTCTTTCTTCCATACTGAATATTTGATCAGTCTTCAAGATGCAGCTACATCCAATGACAATAGTTGGTGTTGCCCAATATTTTCCCACATCCAGTCTTATCTGGAGTGGGTCTCCTGTTTTCAGTTTGTGTATGCTTTGGGCTACGGTCTGATGGTTAAAGAAGAAGGAGTAAAGCCTCCTAGACTTGACCTTTTTCAGCATCACATCCATTAAGAATGGCCACTTAGTATGAAGATTTTATTTTTAAGGTTGGTGGCGTTATTCTGATTTCTTGGCTTGTAAGCATCTGAGCTTGGCTTATCCTGGTAACTGGAAAAAGTGGCACGTACGTTATAACTCAACATAGCTAGTATGGAGGGTTTTTTTTGTCAGAGTTCTCTTAGCATCTGTATTGCTCTCTCCACCTGTCAATCCTCTTGTGCCTGGTGAGCGGGAGGTAGTATGCTTGAAATCATACTGCATCTCAAAAGTTTGGAATTCAGAGCTGGCAAACTGTTTCTCATTGCCAGTGATCTTCTTCGAGAATACCAAAATGAGAGAAGACATCTTGCCAACTTCAACCTGTTGGCTTGTGAGTTTAGTGGGAGGGAGAATGTCTACAAATCTAGAAAATTATCCTGATCCTAAAAAAAAAAAAAAAAAAAGCAAGCATTCATTTTGGAAAACAGTAACTCAGAAAATATCTTAGGGGCCCATGGTGGATAACCAGCTGAACATGAATTCTGTGTGGGATGTGATGACTAAGAGAGCAAAAGTGATCCATGGGTGTATAAGTAGGGGAATATGGAATATCAGAGGTGTATGTACCACAGTGCATGATATTAGTGAGACTGTTACTGGACTACTGTATCCATTTTTGGGGCCCACACTTCAGACAGGAAGTTGACACATTGGAAAGGATTCATAAAAGAGCTGCAAGAATGACTCAAGATCTAGAAAACTAGATATACAGAGATTGAGCTTCTTTTGTTTCTCAATTTAGCTTATCCAAGAGAAGATTTAAGAGGTGACTTGAACATTGGCTACAAGAACCTAAGTGGGAGTTGATTTCTGATAGATTAAAAGACCTCTGCATTGTCAGTCAAAGATGTAACAAGATTCTATGGCTGTAAACTGAAGTTTGTTTATATATGTGTATATATAATAAAATAGTTAACCATTGGAACAACTTACTTAGGGGTACTTACTCCATCACCATCACTGCAGTCTTTAAATCAAGAGGGGGATATTTTTCTTATATATATATATATATATATACGTTGTAGCTCAACCACAAGTGATGGGCTTGATACAGGAACTGCTTGGTGAAATTACATAGCCTGTGTTATGCAGGAGGTTGGATTAGAAGATCATAATGGTCCCTTTTGGGCCTTGAAATCTATTAATATGAGAACTGGAGTCAAAAGAATTGCATTAACTGAATCTGTTTAGCCTGAAATGTGATCTCCATGGACTCTTCTGAGATCAAACATTGTCATATGGGCTAAGAATTCATTGAGACAGAAAGAAATGCCTATGTCTGGGATTTTGGAAACTGCTTTCGATTGGTCAGATTGATGTGCAACCACACCCCTTCTGTATACTTTAGAGAGAGAAGTACAGGGGCATCTTTAACATGTTCAGGATCTTAAAGTCTGCACTGTTTATTCAAGGGACTCCATCTTCACCTGTGAACTCTGGGGGAATTTTCTGACACAGCCACGCCATAACAGTACCAATAAGAACATCAGGCTAATCATCATGGTATCATCTGAATGACTGGCCACCTCTGGGATTTAAAATGTAAGATTCCTGTTCTCCCCTTCCTTGTGTGCTATTTCATCCCCACTCTCTGTTCTCTCTTTCCTATCCTCCTTCTGTGGCTTTTGTCAAACTGATTCCAAGAAGTGGCCAGTTTTGGAATTCACTGAGCTTCATGATACCATTAACATGGCCAACATAAGCAGCGAAGGCATGAGCAAGCTTTGCTTCAGCATGAAGGAAAAGCAGTGCGAGGAGGAGGCCAGAGCAAGCCAGGCAGATATTGGCTCAGACTGAAGGTGGGAACAGGGTAGTTAAAGTGCCCTTGTCTGTAGCACATGAATGATCACATTGGTGAGCTATTAACTATTTTTTCTCCTTTTTCCCTTATGTGCATTTTGTCAAGTTTGTCTCAAGAATAGGAATAACCTTAGCAAAAATCATTGAGCCAAAATCCATCAGTAGACAACTCTTTGGACCTGACTCTCATTTACTCAAAGTTCCTTTTACACAGCTGTAGCAGTCTAAAGGGGCCTTAAAATAGGCTAAAATGTATTTTGCATCTTTAAGACCCCCTTTGCACTCATAGAGCAATGTAAATGGGCCTCAGTGTAAAGGAGAATCAGCTCCTTTATTTTCCCAAGAAAAACTTTTGGTACCATTCAGAGACATTTAAGCAACATTATTCCGTCTGAAGGGCTTTGCTGAATGCAAATGGAAGAAAAGGGAGCTTTCACAAACCGAATAACCATTTAACTTTGAATTCCGAGTATCATTATGTTTCTGTCTGGCTTGTTTTTCATGTATGCTTAATAAATGTCAAGGATTTCTATGATGTGGTGGCTACGGTACAAGCAGGCTGGAGTCCTGTTACACAAACCTTGAACCACAATTAACTGTTCAATGTTGTCAGATCAAAAGGAAGTTTTAGAACACCTTTGATCCCAAACCCTTTCATCATAACACTCCCAGGCACCAATGTCCCTTTTTATTAAACAAGTCCAGCGCTATTCTTCTCTAAGGCCTATTGGGTAATTCTGTGTATCTAAGAGGTTCTTTGACTTCTGTCTTTCTGGTCAACCTGCAATACCAACACATTCACAGATTTTGATGCCAAAGGGCTATTATGGTAATCTAATCTGGCCCCTGGTATAACACAGTCCATAGAATTTCATCCAGTGATTCCTGAACTGAGCAAAATCATTTGTGCCTCAACTATAGCATCTCTTTTAGAAAGACATCCCGTTTAGATTTAAAGACTTCCAGTGATGGAGCATCCATCGCATCCTTATGTAATCTTTTCCAGTGGTTCATTACCCTTATTGTTAAAAAAATACTATGCCTGATTTCCAAATTGGATGTTTCTAACTGCACTTTCCTGCCATTGGGTCTTCATCTGCTAGATGTATATGATTCCACCTTGCATTGTATGCCAGGCCTCTATACAACATTTGGGTTTGCTTCCAGTTCTTTGTGAATCCTTTCCAATAGTGATCCTGCACCACTGGCGGGACTCCAAACGCAGTAGGATGGGATCTGGTTGAGCTAGGCAATGTACAAACATGCAGGTAGAGAGAGAGAGAGAGAGAGAGAGAGAGGGTCCCCGGCCTTGCATTCTTATACAGCAAGAATACCAGTTCTTCTTAATGAATAACAGATTATCTTTGTGAGTTGCAGTGCTAGGATTCTGGCAATTATTTCTGGCATCTGCATTTATTTAAGAAAATTGGCCCAGTGATCTGATTTGGAGAATGTTGTTTGTGCCAGATAATCATCTGATGTAAATCAACATTTGACTTCAATGAGGCAAGACGAATATAGATTAGCAGAGGATCTGGCCCAAGGATTTCCCCAGAGTTCAGGGCGGTAATGCCGGAATTAAATGCTTCCAGAAATGTTTCATTTAAAATTAGTCTAAATTCACTGTAGAAGATGGTGAGGTCTCCATCAGCCCCTGCCATTTTGCCTGGGTTTAGTCCTTTAAGGTCAAGCAAATTATCCTCCTACTCTATACCCAAATTATGTATCACTTCGTTTAGGAAGTTTACATCTTTCTTTCTTGATTTGTGAGTAGAGCAGTGATCTTCTTGAATTGTGTTTAAAAACAAAATTGTGGAATCTACCATCAATATCTTGCTCAGTGTTGTACCTCTTTAAATTAAATTAAATTAATTGTTTAGTGTGGTAGTCCTTTAAATTAGTGCCATTCATTCCTGCTTTGATTATACATTGTTAAGGAAAAGTTAGCACATGTGACTCCATTTTGGTTTGGGGCCCACCATTGTTTAAATGCCAGCACATCATACACCAGGAGGAGTGATCCTTAGATACTGAATCCCTGTGAAAATCCTCCTCCTTGTCTCCAGCCTGTCTTGACTCCCAGTATCTGGTTTTTGTTAGTCTCTAACTCCCTGTCTCTTGGCCTTGATGTGAGGCCTCCCATCCTGATAATAAAAGTTACTGATGCATGGCTTTAGGACCATGCTGTGTAATTAACATACTGGTATAGCACGAGGAATGCACCAAGCAGGGATAGGTGGTAGATAAGACAAGGGTTTGTTTATTGGCTAAGGTTTCCGATGCACGAGGGCAACATGCTTTGCTAAAAAGTATATAACCTTTGTATAATCTGTATTCAGGGTCCCCTCCTGGCTAGCAGGGGGGCACCACGCTCGAGCGTAATAAACTTAGTGTCTTTTGGGAACTCTGCAGTTGTGGACTTTGTTTCTGTGCCTCAGCCTAGATTCGAACTGTGCGTGACCTATCAGGTATAATTCACAGCACTGGTGTGCGTGTCCTATCAGGTATAATTCGCAGCACTGGTGTGCATGTCCTATCAGGTGTAATTCGCAGCACTGGTGTGCGTGTCCTACCAGGTGTAATTCGCAGCATTTGTGTGCGTGTCCTACCAGGTGTAATTCGTAACAACATTTTGTCTCTTTACATATCAGCCTGCTTTCTTGTTCATATTGTTTAGTTCTGCTTCTATTCATGGATCAAGTGCGTTGATGCATGAGCTTCTAGTTTGTTTGTTTGTACATTTGATTATAAACAAGCAATGGGCACATTTGCTCTACCTTCAAATATGTTTGAACATCCTGCATCTGAAATACCAGCTAGAATGCGACCATTACCAGGGATGGACTGTGCCTAGAAGAGACTGAAGAAAAGCATCAGGGAAGAGGACATATAAAAAATTCTGCAGCAAAACAGGTTAAAAGTGGAGCTGAGGGGGGCAGTTTTTATATGAATAGGTTCCAAGACCAGAAAGGACTATTATGACAGTCTAGTCTGACCTCCTGCATAACACAGGCCATAGAATTTCACCAAGTGATTCCTGCTTCAAGCCCACAACTTGTTGGTGAGAGAGGAAGAGGGAGGACAATTCTTTATGGACTGAATGCTCTACTGTGCCCCGTTTGGGCTGGCTGCAGAAGATGTTGGGGACAAGGGCAAAATGGCAATGGAGTTGTGCCCTGCCCGGCTGCTCTAATCCACGTTAGCTCATTGTGACCCCTAATGGGCCATTTGTACTCAAAATACACCCCTCTGCTCCCCATCACTCCATGTGTAGGACTGTTTCCTTTACTCTGCACTAGCTGGGGACTGTCTTTATGCTGGGGGAATCTCCAGCTGAGGAGAACTGCTGGCTTTCTGGCCCCTTTGAGCACTGGAGCAGTGCAAAGTGGCCCAAGTGGGGAAAGAATGTGATCCAAAATGTGTACATATCACATATCACACACTTGTGTGTTAGCTGAACTGGGTAGTGGTGGTGTTCTATCCCTAAGGCATTATAAAAACTCTGCTTGAGCCAGAATAATGTATTGCTTTTATCAACTGATGCATCCTTTACAAAAAGCTATTGGTTTAAATTACAGATTAAAAGGTCCAGCAGTTTGCAGAGTTTGTTCATACTCTCGTTTGTGTTTAACTTGCTGCTCCACTGGGTTCATCCACCCCTAATTCTACCCTGTGGGGGCCAGAATGTGCTGATGTTCTCCTGACCCATGCGGAAGGAAGGTCAGTCTCTAATTTAGGACCATTCCAAGAGTCAGATGCTCCCACCAGTGTGAAGATGGCTGGAAGCCAGCTTTCCACACTCTCACTCCTGAGCAGAGTTCAGCAGCAGCTCAGAATCTGGGCCGGAGAGTTAAACAGCAGCTCGCCACATGCTGCAACAATAAAGGAGCAGTACAGGGGAGCGAGCGGAAACTGATCTCTTATGAGGATGGCAGCAGAGCAAGCCGGGTCTGGTGACTTAGAGATCAGAGTCAGTAGAATCACATAAAAGCAGACAACCAACCCATTGCAGGGACACCCTCAACCAAGGTGGAAAGAGGCCAGATTCCCTTTTCACTTATGCTGGTGTAAATCAGGAGCAACGCCACTGACATCCATGTTGTTATGCCAGGGTGTCTTAGAGGAGAGTCAGGTCCCGATAGTGTAATCACTGTAGGAACATTTATAAACGGTCCTCTATTGAGCCAGTGACAGATGCACCTCACTCTGGATGGCTGACCACACATTTATGTGAGCTCTCTACCCCCACCAGTGGAATGAACAAAAGGATCATCTCATTAAGCTCGGAGCAGAGGAAGAATTATAGAACACTATTAAATGAATGGGGAAAAAAACATAAACCCCATGAACAGATGGCTGTTCAGGGGGACTTTGTAAAATTCTTCCTAGATACCTTAGCACCATTGTAGCAGGTGGTGATAAAGCAAACGAGAGTTGAGAAGTAGTTCACTGAAGATGGCAAACAGAAACAGTTTCAGAAATACCTCCGTTGGAGAAGGATGTTTTAGTATGTCGCTCCTGTCCTGGACAGACCCCCTCTCCTGCCAGAACCTAGATTACAAAATCTTCGCAGAGACAACAGATGAGAAATAGAGACAACCCGCAAAACTCAAGAATCCAGCCAAACTCTCTGGGGTTCATCATGGCAGGCGTTGCAGGAAGGGCTGCTGGCAGTTCAATAGGTGTGCCTCTTGCCGGTGAGTCAGGGCCTGCTCCAAAGGACATTGACGTCAGTAGGAGTGCATCCGCTGAATTCAATGGGCTTTGGATCAGGCCCTCAATGTGCCCAGCCTGGTGTGTTAAGTGGCCGCTGTGCTGCTGGAGCTGGTTTTTTTATGTCTCATTTGAAACTCAAGTTCATGGTGTTTTCCATCTGCCACTTGCTCCTCCTATATGTTGTTCACTCAAGAGGGTGTGATTTGGCTTACAGTTTACGCTCCTTTTTGGTTATGGTAATGTAAGGTATTTCAATGATCTGACTGTGTACACATCCCCCCTCTGCAAGGAATCAGAACTGCTCAGCTGTGCCTCATAGTCCCTCTACTACTAACAGGCTGAAGAAGAATCTTCTTTACATACGTGGTAGGGGTGCATATGCATTTGGACATAGAAGGCATGAATTCTAGCCCTTCTTTCTCCATATACTGACTAGTGGCCACAGTGTGTAGCAAATTAACAACGATGAAGGCACAGAGCAGGCCGCCTTGCATTTATTGTTGTATTTAGAAAAATGTATTTAGATAAAATGCATGGGAAGGAAACAAATGTATCCTGAAATATGTTGTATCTGGAGATCTTCCTTGGTCTGAGAGTTCCTGTTTTAAAAAAAAAATTAAAAAGGGTGCTATAACCTGGAAGCTTTTGCGAGCCAAGAGGCGGAAAGTCTGATTCCCCCCAGATTAAACAGCTTCCACTCCGGTTTAATAAGCAAAAAAAAATAAAATAAAATAAAGTAATGCGAGTCCCACTAGCTCTCTGCTATTCCCAGATGGAGTCTTGCTGCTCACTTGCATCTCCTGTGAACGGCTCTCTGCTCTAAATAAACCCACCACCTGCCAAGCCCCACCAAATCACATTAATGACCATCTCTACGTTACACACAACGGAATTAGAACAGAGCTCTGTCACCGGCAGCGCTGGGATTTTTTAAATTTTGTAATGTTCAGCAGCCAATATATTAACCACTCAGTGAAGAACACATTGCAACTTAGCAGCTCTCAGGGCCAGACGTAGTTGCTGTTTCGCTTTCTCCAGCTGCATGTTTTGTGGCCTGGAGACCACAGGCAGCTAGCTACCATCCTAGTGGCTCAGGCTTTATTTCCCAGCTTCCACCCTTCCAAACAGAAAGGCGAGGGGGGAGATGGTTAAAATGTGAGAGCCAGCTCATTGATGCTTCAGCACAGTAAAATTTCTAACAGATCATTGGCACAAGCCCCTTGGATTCAGGAGGTTACCTGCTTCCAGATAGCCGAGATGCAGCCCACCAAGCAAGGAAACAAAAGATTTCTGTTAGAGAGTAACCAAAGGTGATGAGGCCTCTTGCTTGCTGGCCTCCCTCCCACTTTGTGAATTTATTTTTTTGCATGTAGTTGTCCTCTCAGAACAAATGATTCCCAAACAAGGGCTGAGTTTCCATGCTGCAGTCAGGGATGTTAAAACTACCCAGCTACTAACAACAGTTCAGCGCTATGGAAAAGACAAGGTGTCAATAGCCTTATGATAACACTGAGGCACTGTAGCCAGCCAGGCTTTTTGTCTGACAAAGTGCAGTTTGCTGGGAGAAGTTAGGGGCTCTGAAATAAGCACGGTACGAAATTGCCATTGCCGGCTGTCAGGTTAGTAACTTTGAGCAGCTTGCTGGAGACTATAAGCGTTCCTAATAACACAGAACTTACACTTAAGTGCATATTACTAAAATATATAACGTGCCTTGATATAGCGTCTTTCATCTTGAAGGGACCCTAAGCTCTTTGCAGGCAGTATGTAATAGAATCGCTCAGCTACCACTGAAATATAGCCTGCTCTGGGGCATGATGTGCCAGCAACGCTTGTGTAGGAAGAAAAAAGTAACTTCTTCCATTGAAGGCACAGGGGAATTCAGGGAAATAGAATGTAATTACCCAAGATGGAAGTTGGTTGAGACTAGAGCTAGTTTAATTATTCTTTCGAACAGGCCAGAGTTCATGGCCTATTCTGTCCTCCTTATGCTGCCCCTATGGCACAAAGGGAACATAGATCAGTTCTCAATCCCCTGCTAGGGATACCCCCCAACATGGGAGAGTCCCCAACAAGTATAGAGTTAGCATAGCTAACTCCTACATTACCCCCCTCCCCCCCCGCCCCATGCAACCCCCGGTGGGGTGGAGCAGGCAGGCGGAGAGGGTTTCATGGTCTGGGAGGGGGAGGGCAGAAGAATGGCCAGAAAACTTTGCATTCTAACTATGCTCACATGGCTGATAGTTCCTTAGGGTGTGTTCAGGGGTGGCAGGTTTGTATAATTTTTGGTGGTGCCCAGAATGAGTCCAAGTCCCACCCCACAAAACCTGCCTAAGGCTTTTGAGAGGGAGTTTGGGTGTGGGAGGGGGTTTGGATGTTGGGTGCAGGCTCTGGGCTGGGGCAGGGGGTTGGGGTATAGGAGAAGGTGCGGGGTATGGGCTGTGGGAAGGAGTTTGGTTCCTGGGTGTGGGCTCTGAGCTGGGACGGGGTAGGGGTGCAGAAGGGATGGAGGAGGATTAGGCTGCAGGCTCTGTGAGAGTTTGGGTGCAGGAGGGGTACGGGCTCTGGGAGGGAGTTTGGGTGCTGGGTGTGGGCTCTGGGCTGGGACAGAGGGTTGGGGTGTGGGAGGGAGTGTGGGGTGTGGTGCTGGGCATGAGGAGTTTAGGGTGCAGCAGGCAGGCTTCCCTGGGGCTGGGGAGGGGGAGCCAGAGAGAAGGACTCCGCCTAGCCCTCTCACCTCCAGCAGCAGCAAGCTCCCAGCATGACACTCACCCAAGCCTCCCTCCCCTCCCCCCTCAGCTGCTGCTCAGGAGATCCAGCCAGGATAAGCCCCCACTTTGGAGTGGACTCGGAGTTGCTTGTCGGGGTGGGGTGGACGGCCAGGCGCCACCTCCCCTCCTTCAGTGCAGCAGCTGCCTCAGTCTGCCCTCGGCTGGGTGCATTTACACCGCATCTGGAAAGTGTGATTCCCGGTGCGGGTAGAGAAACGTGCTCTAGCTCAGCTCAAGCTAATGGGCTAGCTGTCGCTGCACAGGCTGCTATTTGGGCTAGCTGCCCGAGTACAAGCCTGCCACGGCTCAGGTGGCTGGCCTCAGCCTGGGCCAGAACGGCCACACTACTGTTTTTAGCACGTTAGTTCGAGCTGAATTACTGCTTCTCTGTCTACCTGGGCTGGGAATCCCTCCTCCCAACTGCAGCGTAGACATACTCTTTGAGATCATTGCCAGCTGGGACAAGCCAAGTCCCAGGCTGGTCTAACTTGCACTAATGCCAGGGGCCAGGCAAAGAACCAGGGAGCGATAAGTAGCTCTCTGCCAGTCCTCTGTCTTTGCTGCATGGAGTTGTGCTTGAGTGTGCGGCAAAAGATCTGGCGCAATGTTTGTTGCAAATGTTGCCCTTTTCTTCCCTTTATGCACTGTTGAAGAATAGACTCTGATTTCTGAAAATGTGTTTGCTATTCAGAAGTAATTCCTGCATACTTTGCAAAAGCGGCTTTCGGCCTCTGGTTTGGTTGGAAATGTTGTGCTTTGACTATTTATTATTCAGGTTGAATGACTAATAACGTAAGTCACGTGATTTTGTTTCTGCTCTCTGATTGCACGACTGAAACTTTTTAACCAGCAGAACAGCAGCCACAACAGGAGCCGGAGAGTCTCTCTCTTCTGATAGGAATTTTCAGATGGATAATCCATCCTGCTGAACTTGACATGTTGGGGCTTTGTCAGTATTTGAATGCGTACTCAGCTGTCGTCCAATAGGACCCCCCCACACACACCAATGGATGGAAGGCATCTCTCTGATCACAGTCAACCAACCTCAGTGTTGTTAATGAAGATATTCATAAGTCATAGATGGCGTTTGTGATGGCTCAGTCCAGATCCTGGTGGAAAAATATCCACATCCTCAAAACTGCCACCATAATTGACATACCCGTTGTCACTCACACCAGAGAAGCCAAGGACAGAATAGGAATGGAGGCTGAACTATCTCTCAAGCCCTCAGATGATCCTTCTAGGTTAGGACTGAGGCATATTAACAGGGAGCATGTTAACAGAAGCCTTCTTTGCTGTCGTCCATGTTGTTCTCATCATGTGGATACATAATGAACTTTCGGCTCCAGTCCTGTCCATCTGGCACCTTCACCAGCACTAAATTCATACCCAAAAATGGGTTTAGCAATTTAAACAGTCAACTTCAACAGCTTGCTGCGAGCTCCCATATGAGAGGTTATGACAGAGCTGGCTGGAAAACAAGATTTCAGTTTCACAAAAAATTGTCAAGGTTTTAGCATTTGCTTCTGTGCAGATGTGGAATGAAACTGGTCTCTAGGAATGTTTCATGGGGAGGGTGGGGGGAACCACAGTAAGGGAGCCGCATACCAGAAGAGCCCAGGGGTTGAGCCCTTCACTTTTGGCCTTAAAGACCCAGATTCAAATCCCTGCTCTTCCTGATTCATAGCAGGGACTTAAATCTAGGTCTCTAACATCGCAGGTATGTGCCGTGGCCACTGCATGTGTGTGAGTGTGTGTGTGTGTGTGTGGTTTTGACCAGAAATTCCATCCTAAACCTAAGAAATCTTCCCAATTTGCAGTTTTCAAGTAAGCAAGGACAATCTGTGAATGATAGTTGCACGATTTTAATGTCAGAAGCAGCCTTAAAAGCTGATGCCAGATCTGCTCTGTATGTACATTTATGATTCTGTGTTACTTTTTGTAAGAGGATTTATCCTGCTGTCATGGCCCAGATTTTCCCTTTGCCCAGGCATCAGTGTATTGTGTTAATTGGCTACTGCCCTCCACCTCAGAACTTATTACATTTCAGTGGTGTTGCATGAACATAGTTTGTTCAATGCTTTGGGATGCATCTGGATGAAAGGAGTCGTATGGAAGTAAAATATTATTACTGATTTCTCATGTCAGAAACAGATCCTCTGTAGCTGTAAACTGTTGCATCTCCACTGAGCACAAGTCAGACACACTTAAATATTTTGCCGGATCAAGGCCCAAATACACGGTAATGTTTTGGCCCATATTTTCAAACGTGACTTCTAAATTTCAGCACCCAAAATCATGTGTTCACGGTTCCAATTATGGAAGCATAAATTTAGAGGAAGAGTCCAGACCATTTTGAAAATCTGGCATCTGTTCTTGCTTCTTTTGCTGTCAATGGGAGTTGTGCCATTGACTCTATCCTTCAAGTCCTCCTAGGTATATTTCTTTTGCTGTCAGACCCTTCTTCCTTCTTTCCCAGAGGTTAGTTAGGGCCCTATCAAAAGAATTCGACCAAATCAGGGAGGTTCAGAGGAGGTTCAGCTCATGATGACTTAAAATGAACTATACTGACTAGAGGAAATATGAATTTTTCCTCTAGAAGGATTTTAAAAGGAAGATGTTCAAAATTATTTCACTTATCTGTCCAACAACTGGTAGCTTTGGTTTTGAGTTTGATACTGGCTGTCAGATATATTAGGTTTCCTATCCAAAAATAATCTGCTTACCCACTATATTTTAGTTGTCAGGTGTGCAGATGTTTCTGGTTTCATGGCACCAAGTCATATTACAAGGGGGCTGAGTACATTACAAGGATAAAGGTTGGTAGATATTTTGGGGTGGGTGGGTTGAATTTTAACATTAAGATTGTGCTCTTGTTCATTGTTTTATCTATTTTTGAATTCTGATGAGTAGTTTGAGTGATAATTACAGAATTTCAGTATTTATAGAAAACTGTCACTTTATAAATATGGAATCATGCTGTTGCTTACATCTGTTATAACTCCTATTAAGCAGAGAAATTTGGTGATATCTTTGTATAAATACAGAAATTTGGCAATTTTCACTAGTGATTTAATTTAGAAATTGGATAAATAGGGTACAATTAATTGTACAAATAACATTTCAGATGTATGACACACAAAATATAGAGATGAAGGCTTTGTGGAGCCTGGTACCATGAGTCTACACAGACAAGTAGGGGAAAATAACATGGAGATGAACTGGTCTTAAAGTAAAAGAGAGATGGAATGGAAATAATAATGTAATGAACTTGCTAGTATGTGTTACTGTCATCTGATGGATGGGCTCAGAACTGCTTAGTTGTGTGTCATAGGCCCTACATTGCTGACAACCCATGGAGCTTCACCTTGAAGTCAGAGGGCTGGGATCTGTGCTTTTTGGACTTTTAATAGTTGAGTTCTTTCACCACTTCACCCTGCACATTCTGAGTGGCCATGGTATGCAGCATAGTAACAGCACTGATGCCCTAGCAAGCTGTGGATTTATTACAGTACTTTGCACTCCTATTGCACCTTTAATCTGAAAAAAGCATGAGAGACATTAAAGAGTTAAATCTCACAACATGCCCATGAGATAAAGTATTATTATCCCCAATTTACAGAATGGAAACTTGGGGTATGAAAAGTTTAATGGAGGTGCCCACAGTCACACACAGGGAGTCGGTGACAGAACCCAGATCTCCTGGCTCCCAGTCCAGTGTTTGAACCACAAAAACAGTCTTTCCTAAACCAGCAGAGATGCAAACGAGACAGTGGTTTGAGGACTAATCCCAGTGAAAGCACAATGGAAGCAGCGAGGGGAAAGGAAGCAAGTGGCACAGTGAGGGGGATCGGAGACAAGGGCAAACAACGAATAGAACAGCAATATTTTTGTGAAGTGTTGGAATAGTAACATATCTTGCAGCCATTATACATTTCATGGATATGACCTAATTGGCCTAATTAATCCCTGCCATAACTCCACTGACTTCAGATAGCTTCACTGGAGTTACACGAGGGATAAATTTAGCCCTTTGTGTCAATTTAGATACTGAAATAACATTAGAGGATTATGCCCAGCATACCAGCAGTGTGACATGTGAAAAGAGCAAAGCAGTCGTATTCCAAAAACATACCAAAAAAAATACTGCCCATTTACTTTGATTTAGCATGTCTGCTAATAGGGAAGGATAAACATTAGTCAAGACCAGTGCAATGGTCGGTTGGCTGACTTGTTTTAACCTCACATTAATCTCTTCAACTGTTGTTTTACATGTATTTCTCCAAACTCCCTGAGATTTCTTGACCTCGGCCTGATTCTCTTCCATCTAAAAGTGATGCTCATGGACGGTAAGCCCACCTGTCAGTAAGTTTAATGGGGCATAAGTATTGAAAATGATCAAATTTTATTTAGTGGTTATAGTCAGAATGGTGATTTGATATTACACATAAGCCTTATCTGCTATAGTGCTATTGATGCATCCATGGGTTCATTAGGATCAGAATCTCCTTTTTAAAATTCAATACTCTAATCTTCTAAACTGGATTAAAAACAAGCTTTGAAGGAAAAGGACAATAGTGCACAATGTGGGGCCTTACATTTGAAAAGTGACTAATGATTTTGGGTACAAAACCTGAGAAACCTTAAAGGGGCCAGATTTTCACAGAGTGAGTAATCAGCAGTTTCTGAAAAGCCCTGTTTCCCCCTCTGGATCTTGCCTCTCTTTCCTTCCCTTCCCTTTACAAAAAATACTGCTCAAATAGACAACCACTGCCTTAAAATAATCCTCTAGTGTTTACGTGGAGGCAAAATCTGATTTAAAAGAATATTAACCATTAAATCTCTGGAGTTCCTTCCATGCCAAGGTGGTCTATAGATCTAAACACTAAAGCAGCTGAAATATAGGTGACAAACCTCCTCTGCTTGAATATTGCAGCTGATGTCTGATTAGCTTGTATGGCGCCATCCTAGTACTGTATCTCTCATTGCTGTGTGCTAGCACAACCATGAAATGTATTTAGAATCAGGCAGAATGATTTGTTATGAATCATGACAAGCGTGATGAGTTCTCTTTCTGCATTATAACTTCACTTATGGGATACAAGTGGCTGTTTCCTATGCTTTCCTGGTGGCTCCGTGCTGTGGACTCTACCCTGATAAAGTGAAATTCTAGGAGCAGAGCACGTGACGAGCAGAGTGTGTGGAAACCAGAGTGCGGCTGCCTCAAATAATGGTGCAGTCGGACTCATTCTCTGTTGCATTCTCCTCTTTTCTCTCCTGGGTTTTTCATTTCTGTCTTTGCTCTTTTTCTCTTTCAACCCCTGCCCCAACTTTTTGTAACACAGCAAGAGTGGCTCAGGCTCATGATCTATCCGTATTTCATCATGGACTATGATCAGAGTCAGATGCCGTGGAGGAAGATAAAAGTCCCTTACTATGGACTATTGTGGAATAACCTGCCTATAGGGAAAGTTTTTACCTAAGTCAGGCAATTAATGGTCATCTTATGCCCTGAAATACGAAGGTTTGTATTGCCTAGATTTTTTTTTATCCTATGTCACTCTGGATGTTTTTCTTAAATAGCTCTTCAATTTAATGATATATTGTGGTAGTGAATTCCACAGGTTAATAATGAGAGGTTAAAGAACTTCCTTACATCAGTTGCTTTTAATTTGAGTATCACCTTGTCCTTACATGCTGAGAATAGCTAAATAGGAGTGACCAATTTAGCCCCAAAATTGTCATTGCAAGGACAGTGCCAACTGTCAGGCCAGGAAACAGGAACACTCCTATATGTATTTACCCTATAATTACATATGATTTATTATCAGAGGGGCTGGTAGCACCACCTATTATGAAGGTTGTGGGGTACTTCCCATTATAAGACTCATGCTAAACTGTCATTATTTTGGCTGAGATTTTCCTTGCCAGATTTCTGCCTCAGGCTGAAGTTTTCTGGAAAATTTCAGTTAATGTGGTTCAGCGGTTTCTGAGGAGACTAGAGTTGTGGGGGAGGAGAGGGAGGGAAGCTGAGCTCTTCACAGCTGCAGCTGAAACTAATGGGAGCTGCGCTTTGAACATATAAAGTGCTCTGTAATGCTAAGTAGTCTGAAAAATCAGGTCTTAGGTGTCTAAAATTGGGCACCTAAAATTCCTGGACACATTTGATCTTTATCTTTCAGTGCCTCAGTTCCCCATCTGAAAAATGGGGTTAACACCTGCTCACCTCGCAGGGGGGCTGTGAAAATAAATTCATTAATATTTGTGAAGCAACATAGAAAAGTCCAGGAGAAAATTAATAATTCTTCAGACCAGGGTTTGAATATTGTGCAATGAATAATGCTTGGGGCCACACTTTGAACAGCAAGGAGAAAACAAAACACTGAATTGCTGCTTATTGGGTAAGCACCATCCATCCTGTGCACTGAAGGGGGTAGGAGAAAATAGTATGTGTAATTAAAAACCTGTATCATTATGCATACACGCAAAGCGGCCAAATTAAAGTTGTACGGTTAACCTTAATTCCGGTATTTCCTAACTTTTATGTGCTTGACTTTGCAATCTTAATGTCTCGTGTGTGTCTGTGTGTGTGTGTGTGTGTGTGTGTATGTGTAAAATATTATGTACTTATCAAGTGGAATTTTCAAAAGCACTTAAGTGGTTTAGGAGGAGTTAGGAATCCTACACCTAATATTCAGGTAGATAAAATGGGTTCTATGCAGATATTTTGCAATATGATGTGATGGCTACTATACAGAAGGGCCTGTTTATCACCTGGGTGCCTAGCTGAATATTGGACTACAAGATCTCTCTGTTGAGTCATAGTTTATTTTCAATGGACACTATCGGGTTGAAAATCATAATCCTCTTTACCTGCATTACTAATAACATCTTGGAAGAGACAGGACTAGAATACAGGGGTTCCAGCTCTTAGCCTTGTGTGTTAACCTCTAGGCCAAAATGAGATATCAAAACACTTTGTTCCTTTGCTGTTTGTTTACTTTTAGCAAGGGGAAGTTTGAAGTCAAAGCACATGGTATCTATCTCTGCTCCAGTACATGGGGGGAGACAGGGGACACAGGGTGTTGTGTGGTAGATGTGGTTCAACTCCAGTCCCTGTTCTTTGTCGTAGGTCTCACTAACATACAAATCCTCCCTCTATTTCCCCTGGTTGCTTTATTCCATATTTTCAGTCATTTTCCCTAATGAAACTATCTAGCAGAACTAATCCAAACATGGGCTTAATTAATCAACATTTGGCAGTCTATAACTTCACGCTCCAGTCCAAATTACTTGTGACAACTTTTTTAATGCAAAACCAAAATATCTACAGGGAGGCTGTACCTCAATCAGCTGGCTGGGTAGCATGTCTCCAATTTATTTAATATATTTTAATAAAGCGGCAATAAACCTTTTCTCCCTAGCTGTCCACAGAGCATTTCACTGCCAGAAAGTGTCATTAGTTTATTTTTAACCTGATAAAAATCCATTGTGGTAAAGTGGCATCTTGCTTAGGGATAGGGTTGCAGGAAAGGGGAGGCTAGGCACCAGCCACCATGTCGAGGCCCACTGGCTATTGGGAAGGTTTGACTCTGAATGGCTGACAAATAAATGCTTGCTTAGGGCTTAAAATGCCCCAGTTGTAAGACTACAGACAAAACCCGATTTGCTTCAGTCCTGATTCTGCTGCTTCCTGTCAGCCTGAGAGAGCACCGATAGAAAGAAAAAAACAAAATCTTGTCATGATCACTTAAACATTCAATCCCGTCATCACTTTTCAAGGGAGAGAGATTGGGCCTGCTGTGAATTATATAACAAGAAATAAGTCCATTATCAGTCTAGTCATAGTGCATTCTTTCAGTCCCTATTACATTTTGTTGAGGTGGAGTCAAGAGCGGCTTGAAGGAAGGAGACACAAATGGTTTGTGTATAACTCTAAAATGGGTATACACTTGAAATGGGAGCTAAAGCTAAACTTGGACCCAAATCTGAATTTGTCAAATGGAGTCTATCTTTATAATGGGCTGAACCAAACCACCAGATCCAAACCCTTCTTAACTTTGGGGTATTTGATATCCATATCTGGATATGAATTTTGTGTCTTAACTTTCTTTCTAGTATATAGAGGCTCCATATGAGAACAAAGACAAGGTAAGTATGATCTTGTGGTTAAGGCATGAAACTCAGATCTGGATTTAGTTCCTGACTCTCCTGTAAACGTCTTATGTAACCTTGGGCAAATCACTAAACCTTTCCAGGTCTTAGTTCCCCATCTAGAAAAGGGGATATTAATCCTTAACCACTTCACAGGGGTATTGTAAGGATCATGGACACTACAGTGATGGAGGCCATGCAAGAACCTGGACAGGTAGTATGTTCATTAGGTGCTTAAGACAACACATGTTTACACATAGGGTGAAGCTGAAAATCAAACCCTAACTGAACTTTTTGATTTTTTTAAACAGTTTTGAGTACAAATAATTGCAAGCACAACTTATGTTGTTTAGCCATTTAAGTACCTGATATCCTAAAGCAGTCATGTATGTGGAATCTCAGACTGTGATTCTGTACAGTGCTTCCAGGAAGGACAGTGGCCCAGAGGGAGGGGAGACTAAGGTGGTTTTAAGCTACATTTGTTTGTTCCCAATTCTGAACTGCCCTAGGAGCCAAAACTGCCCATGGCATAATGTATGCAGCCACAGGAGCTCCTCTAAGTTAAAGCAGCCTCTTCAGAGCCTAATCATGCTCTGCTGGGGCTTATGTGGGGGAGTGTATGACATGCAATAGTCAATGCAGTTTTTGCAATGGCAGAATTGTCTGGTTATGGCCCCTTTGTGTTTCCAGAGCAGCATGTAGTGACCAGAGTGGGATGGCATGATCCCACTTCTAGTGGTACCATCACCTAATAGTGGACTAATGCTCCTTGAAATTATTTGCATCCTCAAATTGTAGATGCAGAAACAGAGGCTAGCTTACAAAACTCTAGCCTAGAAGGTATATTACATGCATAGCAAGTGTCTGACATAACATTGTTTTAAAATCTCCAATAGGTGGCACTGCTGAGGTTGAAACCTAAGTAAAGTAAAATTCAAATTCATCTCTGAGAAAGGACTGCTGGGACTTAACTTGGATATCGTGATTGATTATTTTAAAATGAGTTGTTCGCTTAGGAAATGTTCCTTTAGTTAATTTTTTTTGTTGTGCAGTTCCAGAAGGGTTTAGCACAACCTGTGGCAAAATAATTGATAAGGAGTTCAGGGAGAGAGCTAGGTGAACACTGAAAAAACCACGTGTGAACATTTGTTCAGATGGTGTTTGTAACACTTTCTAGTTGCTTTCCATTTACATTCATACAGGTGACTGTTTTATTTGCAAGGCTGCATGGAGAAAGGAGAATGCTGCAAACACATGTTGCATCAGGTATGTGGATGTGTTTCAGCCACTCTTACTTCTATTGAGATATGCTGTACTCCAGTAGGAGTCTCACTGATTTCTGCTACTGACATGTTTCACTGTGTGGTGTTGTGCTAAATAGGGAATAATTCACACTGACTCACTCCTCCACAATACAGCAAAGCTGGTTTTGGGGGAGAGGGGATACTTGTAGGGTAAGGTACTGCTCAGTGGGCATAAAGGTGGTGAAATCAGGCGCCATTTGAATAAATCACTGTGGTGTGAGCATTCATGTGTTTGTACAAATAACTAAGAAGGATGTTAAATAACATCTACTGTAGATAAACATTTTAAAATCAACAGGCCCAGATAACTTGAATCCAAAAGTTCTCAAAAAGTTGGCTGAGAAGATTTCTGGCCCATTGAGGTTAATTTTTAATAAGTCTCAGAATACCAGGGTAATTCCAGAAGATAGAAAGAGTGCTACAACTTGAGCCATGATTAGGGCTCCTAGGGGCTATGGAAATAACAGTAGTATGCCAGTATTCAAAAAGGGCAAGTGGGATGACCTGGGAATCTCTAGACCAATTAGTCTGATGTCAATCCCAGGCAAAATAATGGAAAAGCTGATACAGGAGTCAGCTGATAAGGAATTAAAGGGTAGGAATATAATTAATGCCAATCAACATGGTTTTATGGAAAAAAGATCTTGTCACACAAACCTGATTTCATTCACTGAGCTGACAAGTTTGATTTTTAAAAGGTACCGGTGTAGATGTAATATACTTAGACTTTTGTAAAATGTTTGACTTAGTGCCACCTGACATTCTGATTAAACCATTAGAACTCTGCAATATCAATAAAGCACACAGGCTAACTGACAGTTCTTAAAAAGTCGGTGTCAGTGGGTTATTCATCATTGGACGGACAAGTTTCTAGTGGGGTTCCTCAAGGACTGGTATTTTGTCAGACACTATTCATAATTTTCAACAATGACCAGGAAGTTAATTTTATCAGCAGTGATGTTATATTTGCAGATGACACAAAGATTGTCAGAGTGGTAAATAATGATTATGACAGGACAGTCATACAGAGCAATCTACATTGTTTGGTAACCTGGTGCAATTCAAACAGTGTGTTTTTTTCCGGCATCTGCACATTTCGAAGGAATGCCAGCCATACCTATGGAATGGGGCACTGTGTCCTGGAAAGCAGGGGCACTGAAAAGGATTTCGGATTCATAGTGGACAAACAGCCCAACATGAGCTACCAGTGCAGTGCTGTGGCAAAAAGGGCGAATGTGATCCTGGGCTTTATAAACAGGGGAACAGTGAGTAGGAATGGCGACATTATGTCTCCTCTATATAAAGCACTGGTGAGACTGCTACTAGAATACTATGGACAATTTTGGTGTCCATATTTATAAAATGGATGTTGAAAAATTGGAGGGATTGTGGAAAAGAGCCACAAAAATGATTTGAGGGCTGGAGAAAATGCCTTACAGTCAGACTTGAAGAACTCAACCTGTTTAGCTTAAGACTGAGAGGTGACTTATTACAGTGTATAAGTACCTTCACAGGGAGAAAATATTGGATATTAAAGTACTCTTTATTCGAACAGAGAAAGGCATAAGAACCACCAATCAGTGAAAGCTGAAGCCAGATTAATTCAAATTAGGCATGAATTTAACAGTGGTGGTGATTAACCACTGGAGCAAACTAGCAATTGAAGTGAAGAATTCTCCATCTCTGTCTTAAGTTTTAGATTAGATGCCTTTCTGGAAGATATGCTTTAGTCAAACATGTTATTCGACTCAATACAGGGGCAGCTGGGTGAAATTAAATGGACTGAGATATATAAAAGGGGGGTGACTAGATGATCTAATGGTCCCCCTTTGGCCTTAAATCTAGGCAGATTTGGGACAGATGTGATGTAAAATCTTGCACTTGGGTGTTTGGGTGAATGTTTGCCCTACAAATGATTTATTCAAGCCTTCCTTTTTATAAAAAAATTGTCAGCCAACTGGAGATCAGAAAAAATAGCATGTGATATGGATGACGGGTCACATAGCTTGAATAATGGATTAGCAATAGTCCACACATGTAAGGAAAGGACAGAGTGAATAATTTGTGCAGCCCACCGGAAGGAATAATTTTGCAGAAAGCGTTTGTGGAATCAGTTTGAACAACAAACATGCCAAAGCAGGTTGATAAATCTCAAAACGGAAAAAGGGATTACACTTGTCAAATCCATTTATTTTTTCCACTGTAACTAGTTCATGGGTTTCCAGTAACAAGATACTGTAAACTACTATAATGGGGAAGGTGAGGGCTCAGCGACTGACAGCATGTCTGGTGATAGGCCCTTAGAGTCTGCTGGGTAGCTAAGTGCCCAAACATTTATTTCTCCCTTCCTTCTTCAAAGATATAGAACAACTAAGTTCGCTATACTACTGTGTGCTGAGCAAACGTTTGACCTATTCCCTATTTAACACAATACACAGTAAAACCTGGTAACAAGTCACCTCGGGGACTCCGTGTTTTTTAACTATTCGAACAGGTTGCTGCCTAATATAGTGTCACCTAAATCATTATTCCGACATATCTTTTGTTTTTATTTACATCTGTAGAAAACAAAATCTGTTTGAGGGCTGAAGGATGTGTATACAGTTTGATCCTGTGAGAAGATGAGCTCTGTGGCCACAATGCAGCAAAACACTGAAGCAGGTGCTTAACTTTAAGCATGTGAGTCTATAAGCCTTCAAGTCTCTAGGTCATAACTTAGTTCACAATTCCTTTTACTTATGACATTGCACAAAGACCCTTTATGTACAGCATATTAAAAACAATTCACATGCCAAAGTATTTCGTTATACATACGCAAAACTAGTGTTCTTACCTTGGGATAAAACAAATGACTTATCCTAGATTGTCTACAACAGACCTGGGGTTTACAAGAGGATGTTGTGACCCTCTGCAAAGGGTCCTCTGTTCTTTGATGGAGTGAGTTTGTCAGGTCTGGGGTAAGGTGTTTGCAAACATGTCTTACAGCATATTAATCCATAAAGAGCAACATGTAAGGTATGTAAAGAAAGCTCATAACTTGTCAAGACTCAATCATTGTGAGATGTATATATGGATAATTCAGGAATAAGATTTATATTGAAAGTATGCTTTATAGACTTGGAATAAAACTTAGTCACCGGGGTAATCAGTGATAGCCTATTGAAGCAAGAGGCAATTGTCACCCCTCCCTAGTCACCCACAGAGGTTCGATGCAAAGTTCAATTGTCTTACCCTTGCCAAATCACAGAACAGTCAGTGGAAAACCATCAGAGACCATGGCAAACAATTGAAACCACTTGAAAGTGAAAAGAAACATTAGAGCAGGCAGGAGAATGCCCTGGCTATGAATAAAGGCAAAAGACTGTTTCTCTATAATGGAGTGCAGGGAAAGGCACTCTAGATCCATTCAGTGAGGTTATGGTTATAGCAACTCTAAGGTTTAGTTACTCCAGCCCCTGCGAGTAGCATTAGCCATGTTGGCGGGAGAAGCTCTCCCACCAACATAGCATTGTCCACTCTGGCGCTTAAATCGGCATAAGTTATGTTGCTTGGGGGGTGGCTAATTCACACCCCTAAGAGACGTAATTTATGTCAACTTAAGCTGTAGTGTAGCCCCAGCCTGAGGAAACCCCTTAAGGAGTGAAGGGGCTTTCATGAACCCAGAGAGCCTGTTTTTTGTGAAACCATCCAGCTGTGGGGAGCGGGGGTGGGGGAGAGCCTACTTTGTCACATAGGAAAGGTAACTATTGGTGAGTGTAGACCCACGTTCATGAGTTATGATTTTGTTGTGTTTTAACCATTTGTTTTCATCACTTTCTCTCACTCCTAGTTAAATCTTCATTCTTTCTTAAATAAAACTTCTTTGGTTTATTATAAGTGCTTTCAAGCATTGTGCAGTTTACAGGAATGGAGATTTAAAGTAAAACTGGGGGCAGAGGACTGGGGATTTCTGAGAGTAGCCAGTGTCAGGGGCTGGATGTCACAGGCGAAATATTCAAGGACTAGGGTTGTCAAGGTTCCTCCCCCACTCTGAACTCTAGGGTACAGATGTGGGGACCTGCATGAAAAACCTCCTAAGCTTATCTTTACCAGCTTAGGTCAAAACTTCCCCAAGGTACAAAATATTCCACCCTTTGTCCTTGGATTGGCCGCTACCACCACCAAACTAATAGTGGTTACTGGGGAAGAGCTGTTTGGACACGTCTTTCCCCCCAAAATACTTCCCAAAACCTTGCACCCCACTTCCTGGACAAGGTTTGGTAAAAAGCCTCACCAATTTGCCTAGGTGACTACAGACCCAGACCCTTGGATCTTAAGAACAATGAACAATCCTCCCAACACTTGCACCCCCCCTTTCCTGGGAAATGTTGGATAAAAAGCCTCACCAATTTGCATAGGTGACCACAGACCCAAATCCTTGGATCTGACAACAATGAAAAAGCATTCAGTTTTCTTACAAGAAGACTTTTAATAAAAATAGAAGTAAATAGAAATAAAGAAATCCCCCCTGTAAAATCAGGATGATAGATACCTTACAGGGTACTTAGATTCAAAACGTAGAGAACCCCTCTAGGCAAAACCTTAAGTTACAAAAAAGATACACAGACAGAAATAGTTATTCTATTCAGCACAGTTCTTTTCTCAGCCATTTAAAGAAATCATAATCTAACACGTACCTAGCTAGATTACTTACTAAAAGTTCTAAGACTCCATTCCTGGTCTATCCCCGGCAAAGACAGAATATAGACAGACACACAGACCCTTTGTTTCTCTCCCTCCTCCCAGCTTTTGAAAGTATCTTGTCTCCTCATTGGTCATTTTGGTCAGGTGCCAGCGAGGTTACCTTTAGCTTCTTAACCCTTTACAGGTGAGAGGAGCTTTCCCCTGGCCAGGAGGGATTTCAAGGGGTTTACCCTTCCCTTTATATTTATGACAAGGGTGTACCTATTATTAACCAGCAAGGTGAAGATAGGGCTGGTATAGCCCACAGGAGACTGCTTAAGTGGCTGAAGACTCGTGGTCTCACACTCAGCTACCAGAAGCAAGACTCCCTCTTGCTGGAGGAAGAAGGTAACAAGGTGACTCACAGTCCTGGGTGCCCCGAGAATGGTCACAGTTGCCATTCTTTGTGGGGGCGACTTGCAAAGTCACAGGAGAGACTGAGCTCTGCCAAGGACAGAATTCAAGCAGTCAGTTGTCCCAGCATGGCCACTGGTGTTCTGCTCAGGTGATTCCTGGGTTTCTAGAACGGGTGTACTGTAGGGTACAGCATCGTCAGCTTCCTGTTCATGCAGATCTTCAAAAATTGCTTTTTGGATTGTAGCTGTGAGAAGTGTGTGTTCTTCTCCTTTTTTCACAAGCTCCTTAGAAGCAGGTGGATCCTCTTCATCTGTGGCTTAATTAGTAGCAGGCATGACACCTGCTATGCAGTACTTCAGTTCATCAAGATGCTGCAGTGTAGACTTACTGTCGTCATCTGAGAGGTTCTGTGCATTGTGACATATAAGGGGCAAAGAAGCCACATTCAACGAAACGTTGTTGAATAGTCACTGTCTTTACAGGTTCCATCTTTCAACATCCAAGTGCATGGCGTCCAGCAGGATGATTTGATTTGCAAATTGTTACACTTTCAACTAGGTCCATTTTGGCAACCAGGTATGACATCAGTTGCTGGTGGTAGGAACAGTGGCAGAGCTCCTGGGGGGGCAAACCTACCCTCCCCCCCAGGGATTTTTAGGTGTATGTGTGGTACCTTTTCAAACATATTATTTAACTGATGAAAAAGGTGAAACAAAGTTTCACATGGGATTGGAGAGCGTGCCTGCCCTGCACTCACCCAGCAGCAGTGGCTCCTGTCCGCAGGGCTGGGCCTGGATCCCTGTGCTGGGCCTTTGTGACCTGAAACATGGGTTGCATGGTGCTGCAATCTGATACGCCATTGTGCAATGCCACTCACTCAGATCTGGCTCAGCCACTCCTCCTTCATGACAGAGGTGTGGCCAGACCAGACCTGAATGGCACTGTGACCCCATGCTGCAGGACACAATGCCTGGTGGTTTGGGGAGCCTGGCTCAACCCCATGGGGCAGGAGCTGCTGCTACCAGGTGAGTGTGGGGAAGGCTCGCTCTCCAGACCACTGCCAACGACCCATTGCTACTCAGGTTGCAAAACCTGGCTCTGCCACTGTGTAAGAGATTTAAAATTTTTCAATTATTCAGTTGTGTATTAATTCAAGATGAGGTGGGGTTAACTGGTAGCCATTTCAGTTTCCCATATCTACAGCACTAGGAATACTGCCCATAAACACGATATCTTTGCATTTTGTTTTTAATTCATCCATTATGTCAAATTCCCTCCAGATTTTCTTTATTGTATCTCTGCATAACAGACAGGTTTGGAATTAAACATTATGGAATGCTTGAGTTTGGGCAGCTTTCACAACTGGGAGTTTGCCGCTGGCAGGCCAGGTGCCAGCTCATGTCAAGGCCCAGGCCCTCACTGAACACTGACAAATGCATAGCTGGAAACCAGTCGGGCTCACCTGTGGGTTAGTTTAGTCAAAATAGATATTAGTATTATAAGAATGTGTTTAGACTTTATGGAATGTTTGTAGGATGCTGCATGTATTAGTTCTACTTATGTCTGTATCCCATGATATAAAGTAATATTGAGTGTTTGCATTGTCAGTCTATGTAATTGTGTAACTCCCCCAACAGGAAAGGAAGCATTAATCAAGATAAAGTGCTTGCCCTGCACACAAGATGTCCCGTTGAAGGAAAATGATGGGAATGCCCAGGGATGCTGTCTGTGACTCCATGGTAAGACTGTTTATAGTGCTTCAGGAATTCACACAGGCTACTGGGTTGGTGAAATCTAATTATAGAACCAGTCTGGGGGTTCTGCCCTGCTTTTGGATAGTCTGCCCCGAGGTTGGCACTCATGGTCATGAGCCACTCCGGGCAGCACTTTTTCTTTCCCACCAGGTGTGTTGGCACACAGCAGAACAGCTATTTTTCATTCACGGCTTTGTTTGCCTTCTGCACATGACTGTGAGGGGCAACCAGAATGCATTATTTTCTCATTTCGATAAGCCCGACCCCCTGGAGGTGAAAGAGCCCATAAACTATTCCATGTGCCATCACACTCACTCTGACTTTCATGTAATGGGACTCCTTCTAGATCTACAAGTGCTTGTCACTGGGATTATTTAAGTGCTCTCTTGCCTACTACACTTCCTGGCCGGCCTGGGCAACTTGCCCTGGCAATACTGTAAATCTATCTGGAAGTGAAAAGGAAAAAAAATACACGTGTATGAGGAACAAATAACAATGTGCTTTCAGTATGAAACCAAAACACACAAAATGGGGATTTCATTGGTTAGAATGTCAGGTCATTAAAGCTCAGAGAGTCTGTTTTCAATGAGTCAGTAGTTTGCAGTAGTAGCATTAGAAGGGCTTGACAGAGCTAAGTCAGTCTTTCTCTCTGCATGAATATAATCAGATCAGTTTATCAGAGCTCTTTATCTCTTCATACCATTCTCCTTCAGATCCATTTTCAAGATCAGGCAGCTGCTTGTCTTTTTTTTTGCCAGCAGTCTCCATATCTCAAGCCAGGGTGTTTGCGGGAGAAGCATGGGTACTATAACATGTTATAATTACTCTAATTACCATACTGCTGATATTGACTGGTAAAATAGTGTCCACACTAGGGTGATCTTCTCATTAAGCATAGGGTACAGGCTGCAATGCAGAAAGTACCAAAATGGTGAAGATAAGAGTCAGGAAAGTCCATTTGGAAATGTATTTTGCTAAATGTTTTCTTTTTAAAAAATGGCTGTGTATGCTCCAGTTGCTCCTGGAAGCTGGAGCCTGATAGCCTGGGCTAAAAACCGGGTAGGACAGACAAACGTTGTGCAAGGTTGTCCCACATTGCTGTGCCCAGGCATCTCAGTCCCCGTCTGCAGCATTTACTACTAGTCCAGTCTTGGTCAGTCCCACCCAGCTCTGCCCTGGCACCTTGATTCTGGCCTGGAGCACCTCCTGTTATTCCAGTGAACCCCACTCAGCTGTTCAGTGCCCTGAATATCTTTTGTCTAAAAAGCAGCATCCCGGTAGCCAGTCCATCTGTCTCATAGGCTGGCTAGCCAGATCTCTTTGGACATGACACTAGAGGGACTCTAGCTGGCTAGAGTTGTTAACTGCTAGAATCCTAACAGGCAGAAGAACATACATGCAAAAACTTCTCCACGTGTGTTTATATCCATCAAGATTCTGGTGCTGTGTGTTCCAAGAGGTTAGTGACACAGAATCATGGCATGTTTCTAAGGACAGTATCAGTAGCAGAATTGCTTCTATGGTAAATTCAATTCCTTTGATTGGAAGTTTTCTCCATCATATTTGGCAATATACCACAATCTTAGCTGCTATTTTTTCCCCTTGGGCACTATTTTACTGCTGCTACCTTTTGAGCTGGTCAATATTTGTTTATGTTGTTGATCAGGTGATATTACTACCCCTTCTTTCCAAAATTGATCTCCCACAAATATCTTTGCACTTTCTACCATGCCAGCTCTTGCTTAGAGCTTCCTATGCCCCAAAGACACACCACCCTATCTTTCCTCAGTTCCCTCCTTAAGCCTCCTTTCAGTCTTGATGCACATAGAATACTGCCAGCTGATAATGGAGAGGTGGAGCATTGAGATGACTGATACTGATCTACTTATTTGTCTTCGCAAACATCCCCTACCAACCCAGAGAAGCCAACCTCTACACCCACCAGCAGAAATCATGTTCAAAGTGAATATACCTAAAAACAGGTTTCAGAGTAGCAGCCGTGTTAGTCTGTATTCGCAAAAAGAAAAGGAGGACTTGTGGCACCTTAGAGACTAACCAATTTGTTTGAGCATAAGCTTTCGTGAGCTACAGCTCACTTCATCGGATGTAGCTGTAGCTCACGAAAGCTTATGCTCAAATAAATTGGTTAGTTTTTAAGGTGCCACAAGTCCTCCCTTTCTTTATACCTAAAAACACACATTACTGATACTACATCCATTCTTCCCTTCCCATCTGTTTGTTTCAGTCACCTCTTGTCTTATCTTAAATTTAGATGGTAAGTTCTTGGGGCAGGGGCTGTCTTATTACATATAAATATACAATATCTTACGCAAAGAGGCCCTGATTCTGAATGAGGTCTCTAGGAGCTACTGTACTGCTTCTACTAAATATGCAAATAGTATAATTTTGATTGGGAGATATCTCTGAAACAAGATGTGCACATTGCTGGGTGTCTGCCATTTGGCTCCTGGAAAGTTCAAGGCATCTGAGCTAGTGCAGTAAATAACCCACTGATTTTTTCCCAGCACCAGTGCAAAGGAAGCCCATGTTACATTGTTGCACGTTATCATGAGGTGCTCTGCTCACCGCTGGGTGGCACCCCTTCTGGCAATTTGGAGGATTAGAGACATCCGGTTCAGCACCCCATTTCTTCTCTTGCACAGTTGCAGCTCTCCTCCTGCTCACAGAGTCAAGCTACAGCTGCCCCGTGACTCTGCCCTCTGGCCAAGTCATGTGATTCCCCTTCCCCTTCCGAGTGGGGAGGGTGGGTCTTTCAAAGTCAGGCAGTCCTCTAACTATGACACTCAGGCAGTTTTCCCATTTACTGCCCCTAGCAATACCACTCTGCAGTGGATGGTAAGGGAACTCAGGCCTGCCGTCTACTGAGGGTTCCAGTCCAGGGCCCTTAGCATGCAGCTAAGGTCCAGGACTACATCGATCCTAGTGTTGTCTTCCCTGGACTACTTCCTACCATGCTTCTTTAAGCTTCTCCTTCAACAGCCTTCTTAGTCAGAGCCCTCCTTATTAGGCAAACACTTTTCTCAAGGGCTCCTATCCCCCCTCCTTCTCCCTTACGAGAGAGAGAGAGAGAGAGAGAGAGAGAGAGAGAGAGAGAGAGACTCAGACTGCAGCCTCCCTCCCTGCAGCCTGAGTGTTGCCAGCCTCCTGGCTATTCCCTCATGGGTGAGCTTCCCTTTAACTAGCAACCTCCCCGCAGCCTAAATCTCCCCCATTTGCAGCATAATTGGCTGATTGGGACTATCTGGCCTAATTCCATTCTCTCAGGGCCAGTGTAGGGAGCACATCTCACCACACACTCAATCAACACAGAGAAGGGAAAATCAGACCTCTTAAGTGCTGCCTATTTCCATGGCATTCATGCCATATCTGTCAATTCTATGTACATTATCTCCAGTATCTTTTATCTGCTTTTTTTAAATTCATAGATTCCAAGGCCAGAAGGGACCACTGTGATCACTTTGTCTGATTTCCTGTATAACACAGGGCACAGAACTTCCTCACAATAAATTCTGGAGTATATATATCTTTTAGAACAATATATAATCTTGATTTAAAAATTGCCAGTGATGTGGAATCCGCCACAACTCTTGCTAAATTGTTCCAATGGTTAATTATTTTCACTGTGAAGAATTTACACCTTATCTCCAGCTAGAATTTGTCTAGCTTCAACTGCTAGCCATTGGATCATGTTACACCTTTCTTTGCTAAATTGAAGAGTCCATTATCAAATATTTGTCCTCTGTGTAGGTACTTATTGGCTATAATCAAGTCACATCTCAACCTTCTTCTTGTTAGACTCTAGGAGCTCAATATATTTGGTTTATCACTATAATATATGTTTTCAAATCTTTTAATCATTTTCATGGCTCTTCTCTGAGCCTTCTCCAATTTATCAACATTCTTTTGGAATTGTGGGCACCAGAACTGGACACAGTATTCTAGCAGTGGTCACACCAGTGCCAAATAGAGAGGTAATATCACCTCTCTAATCCTACTTGAGATTTCCCTGTTTATGCATCCCAGGATTTCATTAGTCCTTTTGGACTGACATCTGTAACAAATCTACTCAACTCACAAGCAAAAGTTGGATTTTCTAGCTGCCAATGCCACATGTCATCGCTAGTAATAAAAAATCCTGCAATTCAAATTCTGTATACATTTATTAACTTAAAATTCTGCACTCAGTCCCCTGTGAAAGTTCATTATCTTCATTGGGATTGCACAGGTCTGACACAGGACAGAATTTGGCCCTGGAATTGGGTCTTAGTTAATGATTCTGCTGACAATGCATAAGCCACAGTAGAATCCAGCTCTCTCTCCCATAGTTGGATGTGCTCCATAGTGCTAACAGGAAGAAAAAGTAGTTCAAACTTATTCTGACATCGAAGCAAGCTATGATTGAAAACGCCCAGGGACTAGAGCTGTACACTGAGAAGGTGGTGTCACTTTTACGTTTTTCTTGAGACCCGAAATAGAATTCCAGAGACAGAGAGAACACTAACATGGAGGAGAGCTGAAGTTAGCTTCATTTCATCTCATGACAGCAAACATGCACAAATGAATCCAATAAAAAAATGGTTTAATTAGGCATATCCCTGATATGAAAGTTGTAAGCTTGTTACACTTGAAATATCCTGAAGTATCCTTGATGTTTTTTCCATAACACTTATGACAAAGTTTTCTACACCGTACATTTAACAGTGAGGAAGGAAAATTGCCTTGTTATTCATTTGCTGAATGTACCTACTGTGGTGCCAGATGTACTAGCTAGGTCCAGGGAGATAGCAGCCATGCCCAGCTAGAAAACATCTGCTCTGCTGATGACTACACCAGAGGTGTTCCTATGTTCTATTCATTTTCAGAGGAAGGGTGATCCAATGAGTAGCGCACTAACCTGCGAGTAGGGTTCAATTTCTGTTCCACCACAGACTTCCTATATGACCTGGGGCCAGTCACTTTGTTTCCCTGGTCTGGATTTTTAAAGGTATTTAGGTGTTGCTGATGCAGTGCTGCAAGGCCTGATTGAGGAACATAATCTCATTTTCAAAAGTGACTTGGGCACTTATGAGCCTAAATACCATCCATTGTCAATGGCATTTTGGCTTCTAAAAGACTAAATTGCTTTTGAAAATGAGATTTAGGGTCCTAAATTAGTTTGGTATTGCAATGCTGAATGTAGAAATGCCTAAATACCTTTGAAAATCTGACCCTTGTTTCTCAGTTCCCCATCTGTAAAATGGAGATCATACTTCCCTACTGCACAGAGGTGTTGGGGGGGATAAATATATTAAAGACTGGGGGTGGTGGGGCATTGAGATCTACTGATGAAAAGTGCTACCCAAGCACTAGGTGGTGGTATTATTTGAGTAGAATGGCAGAGGATGTGGGAGACCAGCAATGAACAAGTTAACTAATGATGCAGCCTCTCTATCAAAAATAATTATAAAATGGGAAAGTTTCCTTCTTTTACAGAGATAGCAGAAAGGATGCATTGATTTGTTAGCTCCTTTATATTATCTTTGCTAGAAATACTGTAATGGGAAGGGGTGTGTGTGTGTGTGTATGAGAGAGAGAAAGAGAGATTACAGATCTCTTTCTGATAGTACATTATCACAGAATGAGGCTCTCAGCACAAATGATTTGGCCCCCATTAAAGGATTTTTATGGGCTGAACTAAGCAAAGCTGATTCTTCTTTTGAACAGGCGGCCTCATCAAATATTCAATACCCAGGCATACAGTGATCATTCTGCACTGGCTGCCTTCCTCCATTCCCTTCTCTCCCGAGATCCTCCAGAGTCACATTTCAGGGGCTCCTTTCCATCCCATGCCTTTTGACAGGAGGCAGCAAGTTTCTGTGACAGGAATAAGAGAGGGAAAAATAACAGAGCTTCCCCCACATCCCTGAATATGATACAAGGTGCTTAATTCATGAGCAGAAGGAAAGGTGGGTAGGTGGGCCAAGGGTCTGGGCATCGGTGAAATTTACAGTGTGCATTGTAAAGTCTGTAGTCACATGCCTGCACTGGTGCCTTCTCTGGAAATTCTGCCTTCACTATTGTTATGAGATGGGGATCAGATTCTCAGCTAATGTTAATTGGCATAGAACCATGAACTTCAATTGAGCTATGCTGATTTACACCAGATGAGAATCTGGTCCGCAGGAGTCTAATTTTTGACAAGTTTTGCGAATACCTAGGGAATGGCCTTTCATTTTTATTCTATCTCTGTGTCTTTATTTTCAAAAATCATGATTTCAAATAAGAAATGGAAGGTTCTTTTTCTTTGTCTTCTGGTTTTGGTGATGCTGAAGTCAGTTTTTATCCCACCCACATTGGGTCACCCTTCCCCAACAAGAAAAGGAGTACTTGTGGCACCTTAGAGACTAACCAATTTATTTGAGCATAAGCTTTCGTGAGCTATAGCTCACTTCATCGGATGCGTACTGTGGAAAGTATAGAAGATCTTTTTATACACACAAAGCATGAAAAAATGGGTGTTTACCACTACAAAAGGTTTTCTCTCCCTCCACCCCACTCTCCTGCTGGTAATAGCTTATCTAAAGTGATCACTTACCAACCCTACCAACACTACAAAAAGAAGGATTCTAGGTGGACTCTTCCTGAAGGTCGAGACAGCAGACTGGACTTCTACATAGAGTGCTTCTGCCGACGTGCACGGGCTGAAATTGTGGAAAAGCAGCATCACTTGCCCCACAACCTCAGCCGTACAGAACACAATGCCATCCACAGCCTCAGAAACAACTCTGACATCATAATCAAAAAGGCTGACAAAGGAGGTGCTGTTGTCATGAATAGGTCGGAATATGAACAAGAGGCTGCTCGGCAGCTCTCCAACACCACTTTCTACAAGCCATTACCCTCTGATCCCACTGAGAGTTACCAAAAGAAACTACAGCATTTGCTCAAGAAACTCCCTGAAAAAGCACAAGATCAAATCCGCACAGACACACCCCTGGAACCCTGACCTGGGATATTCTATCTGCTACCCAAGATCCATAAACCTGGAAATCCTGGGCGCCCCATCATCTCAGGCATTGACACCCTGACAGCAGGATTGTCTGGCTATGTAGACTCCCTCCTCAGGCCCTACACTACCAGCACTCCCAGCTACCTTTGAGACACCACTGACTTCCTGAGGAAACTACAATCCATCGGTGATCTTCCTGATAACACCATCCTGGCCACTATGGATGTAGAAGCCCTCTACACCAACATTCCACACAAAGATGGACTACAAGCCGTCAGGAACAGTATCCCCGATAATGTCACAGCAAACCTTGTGGCTGAACTTTGTGATTTTGTCCTTACCCATAACTATTTTACCATTTGGGGACAATGTATACCTTCAAATCAACGGCACTGCTATGGTGGGGGGTGGGGAATAAACAAGGGGCATAGTTTTACTTTCTGTAATGACTCAACCACTCCCAGCCCTTGAGGAATTCCACCATGACTTCAACAATTTCCATCCCACCATCAACCTCAATCTGGTCAAGTCCACACAAGAGATCCACTTCCTGGACACTACAGTGCTAATAAACGATGGTCACATAAACACCACCCTATACCAGAAACCTACTGACCGCTATTCCTACCTACATGCCTCCAGCTTTCACCCTGACCACACCACACGATCCATTGTCTACAGCCAAGCTCTGCGATACAACCGCATTTGCTCCAACCCCTCAGACAGAGACAAACACCTACAAGAGCTCTATCAAGCATTCTTACAACTACAATACCCACCTGTGGAAGTGAAGAAACAGATTGATAGAGCCAGAAGAGTTCCCAGAAGTCACCTACTACAGGACAGGCCTAACAGAGAAAATAACAGAACGCCACTAGCCGTCACCTTCAGCCCCCAACTAAAACCCCTCTAACGCATTATTAAGGATCTACAACTTATCCTGAAGGATGACCCAACACTCTCACAAATCTTGGGAGACAGGCCAGTCCTTGCCTACAGACAGCCCCGCAACCTGAAGCAAATACTCACCAGCAACCACATACCACACAACAGAACCACTAACCCAGGAACCTATCCTTGCAACAAAGCCTGTTGCCAACTGTGCCCACATATCTATTCAGGGGACACCATCACAGGGCCTAATAACATCAGCCACACTATCAGAGGCTCGTTCACCTGCACATCCACCAATGTGATATATGCCATCATGTGCCAGCAATGCCCCTCTGCCATGAACATTGGTCAAACTGGACAGTCTCTACGTAAAAGAATAAATGGACACAAATCAGATGTCAAGAATTATAACATTCATAAACCAGTCGGAGAACACTTCAATCTCTCTGGTCACACGATTACAGACATGAAAGTTGCAATATTACAACAAAAAAACTTCAAAACCAGATTCCAGCGAGAGACTGTTGAATTGGAATTCATTTGCAAATTGGATACAGTTAACTTAAGCTTGAATAGAGACTGGGAGTGGCATTATGCAAGGTAACCTATTTCCCCTTGTTTTTTCCTACCCCCACCACCTCCTCAGACGTTCTTGTTAAACCCTGGATTTGTGCTGGAAATGACCCACCTTGATTATCATACACATTGTAAGGAGAGTGATCACTTTAGATAAGCTATTACCAGCAGGAGAGTGGGGTGGGGGGAGAGAAAACCTTTTGTAGTGGTAAACACCCATTTTTTCATGCTTTGTGTGTATAAAAAGATCTTCTATACTTTCCACAGTATGCATCCGATGAAGTGAGCTATGGCTCACGAAAGCTTATGCTCAAATAAATTGGTTAATCTCTAAGGTGCCACAAGTACTCCTTTTCTTTTTGCGAATACAGACTAACACGGCTGTTACTCTGAAACCTTCCCCAACAGCAACCCAGTGGCCATTATTCCACTTTATGGGTTTGCCCCTATCTATTCCAGCCTCTCTGCCTTGCACACAATTCACTTCCATTACCGTAAAGAACGAATCATGATACGGAGGTTAGAGACGTTGTTATTTATAGGGAAGAAAAAGAATCCCACAGCAACTGATTTTTCCTGAACTATTTTTCTTGCTGAGCAAGAAGTTGGGGTGGGGGGTCCTAGTACTGCCACCCTTTCTTCTTCTCTGCTGTCTCTTTAGTTCTAGCTAGCTTGTCACTGGGGTTTTTAGGTGCCATATTTTTCCATCTTTGTCTGGAATCTTGTGAGAACAGGTTTTGCCATGACATGAAGTTATATCTGAAATTGTTCTTCTGGTTTTGGATCCAATCTGTGTCTGATTACATTTGGATCTGGGGCTTTCAGTGCAACACCTCACCTTCTATATCTGAGGGGGTTGGAGGTTCTGGGCTTGATCCATAACTAAAGTGCTTTGGGGTCCTTTAGGATAAACGGGGCATTTAGGCCTTTTGGTACTGCTCCCCTATTGTGGAAGCCTTCATTGCATGTCAGGATTAGGTGGGATTCAAAATGTGACAATGTTTCTCATTGTAATAAAAGACCTGTACAGTATAGATGGTGAAGTTTTTTCCAGTGACTTCCATCCTATCCCCCCCCGACCACTTTCCTCCTGCTTTCATTGCCTAAACTCATTGAGTGTGCCAGGTTAGCAAAGACAGCGGAAAGTTACAAGCATCACGTTCAAAGTTCTCCCTTTTAATTAATCTCAGTCCATCTTCCCGGGTTCCCTTCTCCTCTAGTGGGAGCCATGTGGCAGTTATTAGGCAGCTGCATAACCAGCTGGTTGGAGGTCTCCAGGCTACTGATTGTTCCAGTAGCGTCCACAGAAAAGTTGGTGCACTTCCTCCCAATGTACAGATAGGGCATCTGTCAGTACTGATTCCACTTTAAAATGCGTGGGAAGGGAGCTGTTGACCTGTCATTCTTTCACCTCCCAAATACCCAGAGAGCTGGACATTACAATAATATTAAAGAAATCTTTCCCTTCCATTCTCTCTCTCCCTCCCTCATGTCTAAGGCATCTATCAATTTCGTATCTCAAGCACGTGGCTAAATCTCTTGCTTAAGTGCTTTGGAAAACTTCAGTTCACTTAAAGCAGGAGCAATTATGGTCTCACTCTCAGGCACAGATCTAGGTCTGTGCAAACCATCTGGTTGTGTGTGCTGCCCCTCCCCCCCTTTTTTTTTCCTTGGAAGTAATTAATGCAAATCAACATGGGTTTATGGAAAATAGATCATGTCAAACTAACTGGATTTTTTTGAGATTACTTGTTTGACTGATAAAGGTAACAGTGTTGACATATTATATTTAGATTTCTACAGGACATTTGATTTGATACCACATGATGATTTTAAAAAAATAGAACTACATAAAATGAACATGGCACACATTAAATGGATTAAAAACTGGCTAAATAAGTCTCAAAATGTAACTGTAAACAGGGAATCAACCAGGTGTTTCCAGTGGGGGGCCTGCAGGGGTTGGTTCTTCGCCCTATGTTATTGAACATTTTTATCAATGACTTGGAAGAAAACAAAATCATCACTGAAAGTTTGCACATGACACACAAATTGGGAGATTGGTAAATAATGAAGAGGACAGGTACTTATTCAGAACAATCCAGATCTGCTACACAAACAAACAATATGTTTTAATACAGCTAAATGTAAATGTATATACCTAGGAACAAAGAATTTAGGCCATAGTTACAGGATGAGGGACTCTGTCCTGGGAAGGAATGACTCTGAAGAAGATTTGGGGACTGTGGTGGATAACTAGCTGAACACCAGTTCCCAATGTAACACTGTGGCCAAAAGAATTAACAGGATGCATAAACAGTGGAATCTCAAGAAGGCATAGAGAGGTTATTTTACCTTTGTATTTGGCACTGGTGCAACTGCTGCTGGAATACTATAGCAAGTTCTGATCCCACAATTCAAGAAGCATGTTGATAAATTGAAGCAGGTTCAGAGAAGAGCCACAAGAATGATTAAAGGATTAGAAACATGCCTTAGTGATAGACTCAAGGAGCTCGATTTATTTAGCTTAACAAAGAGAGGGATAAGTGGTGAGTTGATTACAATATCTACATGGGAACAAATATCAATGGTCCCTTCAATCTAGCAGAGAAAGGTATAACGTGATTCAATGGCTGAAAGTTGAAGCAAGACAAATGCAGGCTGGAAATAAACTGTACATTTGATAGATTGGATGCTTTTCTGAAAGCTCTGCTCCAAGAATTATTTTGTGGTAGTTCTGTGGCCTGTATTATACAGGTAGTCAGACTAGATAATTACAGTGGTCCCTTCTGGCCTTGGAATCTATGAATCTATTCAGCAAAGCACTTAAGTTCATGCTAAGGTCAAGCACATATTTAAGAGCTTTGTGGAACAGAGAGAGACTGATGAATTGGGGGTAAGCAAGTTATTAAATTCAGATTTATTTAGTATTTCTATTGCAGTAGTTTCCAGATGCCCTGATCAGGACCCTGCTGAGCTAGGCACTGTACGAATAAATATGTAGATTTGGACCCTCCCCCAGCCTGCATCTTGTGGGGGACATGGTTCAGACTTGGATCTGTGTTTGCAGCAGGCAGGCGTGTCTGGCGCATACAAGGCAAAGTACTGAAGTCCCAATCTGGCAGGGAAAACAGGCTCAGAGGTAGTCTAGGTACATCAGGTGGCAGTCCCAAAGGGGTTTCTGTGATTCAACCCGTGACACCCCTAGCAACCACTGCAGAGTGGTACTGATGGGGGCAGAGAATTAGACTGCCTAGGTCACTGCCAGTATGACAGGGTCAGGGCAGCAGATGTGAGGACTGTCTGATGCCATTTGGAGCAGAAAGACTTTGAAGGACTCTACCCTGGAAGGCGAAGCCATTTAGTGACCTGGCCAGAAGGCCAAGTCACAAAGAGGAAGCTTCGGCTCTTGGAGCGACAAAGAGGTGCCACAGAGTGCAACTGCAAGAAGGCGTGTCGGCCTGGCAGAGCTAATCCCCAGAACAGCCAGGAGGAGGTGCCGTCAAGTGGTGAGTAAAGTGCCCTGTCACACACAGCTAGAGAGTAGCTAGTTTCTCAAAAGTATCAAGCACCCAGAAGTTCCCACTGGCTTCCAGGGAAACTGATGGGTCCTCAGGGCTTCTGAAAATCTGACTGTTTATTTAGGTGCCTAAAAATAGATTTAGGAGACTAATTTTAGGCTCTTATTTTTTAAAAGTCTTGGCCTCCAGGCATATGGGAGCATGGAATAAGGCATGAAGGTGGTTAAGGGGGTGGTCAGGTCTAATGTCATTGTTAGATTGGAGGGGGCAGAGGTAATGCATAAACAACATTCATGGATTTTGTGTAAACTAATCTTCACAAATACTGTTTTTTGCAATGTTTGCCCAAATCTCTTTCTCTCTCTCTCAGTGGAGACCAGATTCCTGAGATGACTTGCAATCAATCTAAGTTATTGATCAATAAATATACTTGTGACCTTTCAATATGGCAAAACCTTTAATTTTGAACGGACTTGATGTCTGACCATGTGTTCAGATTCTCCAAATTATACAGGACCCTTACTTAGCTGACATCCTGTGTGCCACACTTCATACTAGGATGAATTCTGTAAGGCAGAGTTCCCAACACCTGAAAAGTTACGTATAATGGAAAGATGACAGCTCCGGCTGAAATTTCCAAGCATTTTGCAGCTTTGAAAGAAAATGCACCGATGGCTCTTGCATAGATTTCAGAAGGTAACTTAATTCAAATAGCCTGAGCTGATTTTACTGACTCAGCTCCTAGGTTGGATGGCTTCCTTGTTCTCACTCTGAGTAGTTTATATAAGTATAGGAACTTTATGAGCCTATGAGAAGAGTAATAATCGTACTGTGCTGTGTGTTATGAAATCATGAAGACACTACTTATGAATTAGTTATGGAGCCTTTCCCAGCTCATTTTGATGGAACTGTTGACCTAAAGCACCATTACTTGGTGCCATCTTCATCCTGTGTAGCAGCCATCACATTGCCATTTGGATATCCTGACAGTGGAGGCAGAGGAACCAGTGTGGCAGGGTTGGGAGAAGTGAATTAATATTTACATGATATTTACTAGCCCAGACATATTCACACAGCCTAGAATCTAATCCTCCACTCTTATCACAATACTCATGACCAGACCTAATCAAACTATTGGTTATGAATTATATTCATTACAAATTTAGTCCCTTAATTTTAGTAAATTGTTGTAGCTTGATCATGATTTCTGCAAATGTTTGTTTTTGGGATAAATAATGTTACCAGTTTAACAGCAGATTGTTTTCAAACTGCTGTCTTCAGGCATTCACACTCTTCACTAACCAGTAACCATATTGTGTGAGTTGGGCACCTTGGGCACGTGGTTTTCTTCTGTTCCCTGATTGGATGACTGAAGTGTTTTAAAACAGGAAAAAGAATATCATAGTTTTGGCATCAATTTCTGTCTGAATAATCATTTGTGATAAATTTACTACACCAGCATTTAAATAAATGCCCATAGCTTTTTGAATCATGGAGAGTAACAAATAATATAACTCCATGCTTCAGAGCAAACTGATTTCAGTGCTTTCATTCACAAAAAGTATCTCCAAATCAAGCTCTGGCTTTTGTTTACTCTAACCAGTAAACTTGAATATTTTATTTGCTAATTGGAAATGGTATGTAACCTATCACTTAAATCAGCTTCTCTGCCAGATGACTTGAGGATAGCTAATGTGACAGCTAAAAAAGGCTCCAGAGGAAATTAGAGGCTGGTAAGTCTAACTTCAGTACCAGGGAAATTGATTGAAACTACAGTAAAGAACAGAATTATCAAACTAGATGAACACGATTTGTTGGGGAAGAGTCAACACTGCTTTTGTAGAGGGAAATCATGCCTCGCTAATCTGTTAGAATTTTTGAGCAAATGCGGACAAGGGTGATCCAGTGGATACAGTGTATTTGGACTTTCAGAAAGTCTTTGACAAGGTCCCTTGCCAAAGACTCTTGAGCAAAGTAAACAGTTATGGGATAAGAGTGAAGGTCCTTTCTTGGATCAGTAACTGGTTAAAAGATAGGAAACAAAGAGTCAGAATAAGTGGTCAGTTTTCAGAATGGACAGAGGTAAATAGTGGTGACCCCCAGCGATCGGTACTGGGACTAGTAGTGTTCAACAGATTCCTAAATTATCTAGAGAAAGGGGTAAACACTGAGGTGGCAAAATTTGCAGATGATACAAAATTACTCAAAATAGTTAAGTCCAAAATAGATTACAAAGAGTTACAAAGGAATCTCACAAAACTGGGTGACTGGGCAACAAAATGGCAAATGAATTTCAAAGCAATGCATATCGGAAAACATAATCCCACCTATATGTACAAAATGATGGGGTCTAAATTAGCTGGTACCACTCTAGAAAGATCTTTGAATGGATGTTTTCAGAGAACTATCCATAATGACTCCATGTGCAATGGTAGTCAAAAAAGCTAACAGAATCCTAGGAGCCATTAGGAAAGGGATAGATAAGACAAAAAATATCATAATGCCACTATATAAATCGTTGGTATGCCCACACCTTGAGTACTGTATGCCGTTCTGGTCACCCTATCTCAAAAACAAAAAATAGAATTGGAAAAAGTACAGGGAAGGGCAACAAAAATGATTAAGGGTATGGAACAATTTTTGTATGAGGAAAGATTAAAAAGACTGGGACTTTTCAGCTTGGAAAAGCGATGACTAATGGGATATAACAGAGGTCTATAAAATCGTGACTGCTGTGGAGAAAGTGAATAAGGAAGTGTTATTTACCCCTTGAGATAACACAAGAACAAGGAGTCATTGGATAAAATTAATAGGTAGCAGGTTTAAAACACACATAAGGAAGTACTTCACACAAAGCACAGTCAGCCTGTGGGACTTGTTGGCAGGGGCTGTTGTGGAGGCCAAAACTATAATGGGGTTCAAAAAAGAACAAGTTCACGGAGGATAGGTCCCTCAATGGCTGTTAGCCAAGATGGTCACAGGTGCAACCCCATGCTTGGGGTGTCCCTAGCCTCTGATTGCCCAAAGCTGGGAGTGGACAACAGGGAATGTATCACTCTATGATTGGCTGTTCTGTTGATTGCCTGCCCTCTGAAGCACTTGGCATTGGCCACTGTCTGAAAACAGGATACTGGGCTAGATGGACCATTGGTCTGAACCATTATGGCCATGTTCTTATGAAATAAAACCTTTTATGTGAGGTGAGCATAATTTTGCAAGGATTCAGGTTATACACTATTTCCTAAAGCTGAGGTAAACTGAGCAAAATTGACTGGGAGAAAAAAAATTAGACAGAAAAATGTGAATGAAAATTGGGAGTGCTTTAAGAAGAGTTTATTAGATGGCCAACAAGCCAGGATTCCACAGTCAAGAAAGAGGACAACTTCGGTTAAAAACCCACACTGGTTCAGTGGTAAAGTGAAGGTAGCAATTAGAAATAAAAAATAACATAGCAAATGGGAAAAATAGATAGAAATCAATATGAATTAGAAATTATGAAGTAATGAAAATCAATAAAGGAAGTTTCCATGGCCTAGTAGGGCTAAAAACCAAAAGAGGGACTTTGTGTGTTTAGAACAAAAGAAATCTTAGCAATGGTATAGGTATATGGTAAATGGTATATCCTAGCTGGAGAGGATAAAATTGTGAATGATGCAGAAAAGGTAGGAGTGTTCAATAAGCCTTGCTCTTCTGTATTTGGAAGCTCATATCACACGAGGAAGCTGAAGTACATTCCAGTCCATTAGTAACTGAGGAGGATGTTAAACATCTACTAGGGATAAACATTTTTAAATCAGCAGACCCAGATTGTTTGCTCCCAAGAGTCCTAAAAGAGTTGACTGAGGAGATCTCTGGCCCTCTGATGTCAATTTTTAATAAATCTTGGCATATCAGGGAAATTCCAGAAGATTGCTAAAGTTGTGTCAATATTCAAAAAGAGCAGGTGGGATGACATCCGCTCCAGTCAAAATAATGGAAAAGCTGATACAGGATTAAAAGATAGGAATACAATTAATACCAATCAACATTGCTTTATGGAAAATAGATCTTATCAGCCAAACCAGATTTTATTCTTTGCAGAGATGACAAGTTTGGTTGATAAAAGTAACTGCATAGATGTAATATACTTAAACTTTAAAAAGTGACTGGCTTGTACCACATGACATCCTGATTAAAAAAGAGCACTACACAATATCAATGCACACATTAAATGGATTAAGAACAGGCTAACTGACATCTGAAAAAATAGTTCTCTATGGGGAATGCTCATGAAATAGGGGAGTTTCTAGTGGGTTCTGCAGCTACTAAGCTCAATGCTAGTCAACATCTTTATCATGATCTGGATGTAAATATACAATCGCTGCTGATAAAAATTTGTGGATGACACAATGATTGGCCGAGTGGAAAATGATGATGGGCACAGGGGAGCCAGACAGAGCGATCTGCATTGTTCGGTAGTCTGGGACCAATCAAATAAAGTATGTTTTAAAACAGCACAATGGAAAATTATACATCTAGGAACAAGAAGTGCAGGCCATAACTACGGACTGGGTTTATATTGTATAAACAGAAACTGTGGATCTGTGAAAACAGCACTGTTTTGGTGCTTTCAGAAGTGCTGTATTCACAGGGCATATGTCAGGAGTATCAACACATCTGGAAATGTAATCTTTTCCTGCTTAAAGAAGACGAACATAACTCATTCTTAATAGGGCCCTCCCGGCAATAAAGGTTAACTGCACAGCACCACTTCAGCTATTAAAAGGACCTGCTAAAACCTTAAAAACCTCAGTTAGATTAACTGTTCAGGAGTTTGAAACAGATACAGTCCTGCTCTTGTACACGCTATAAAGCACAAGAGTTACCTGACTGGCTGGATGGGCTGATCCTTGCTGTTGTGACAATACACAGTAACTCAAGCATTTTATCGAGATTAGAACTCCTCTAATTCATTACCCGTGAAAGCAGCATTGCCCTCTTACTGTATAGTAACCCTGCTTTCTTGGGTCATGCAGTTATACAGATCAAGGGAGAATCTTTCATTTTTGTATTCTCTAGAGCTTGCTTTCTTTTTCTCCAAGCAGTCATTCACTCCTCCACCCTGCCCACTCCCACTTCTCTTTTCACATCTCTCTCTCTCTCCAAACACCTGTCTGTGTTACTCAGTCCACTCACACACACATACCCTCATCTCCCTCTGTTGTATTCTTTCCACCCACATTCCCTTTGCCCAGAACAGTATCCTAGTTCTCACCAGTCACTCTGCTGAGGGCTTTTTCCTCATTTAGGGAAGTTTCTTTTCTCTCTGAACTAATGCTTTATTTTCAGAAGCAACATTAACTGTTTGCATCATTTAAAATCACACAGAGAAGGGAAGCAGGTAGTGGAGGAAGCAGGGAAATGTACAGAGGTAAATTTACAGCTGATGATGCTCTGGGGATTATTGTGAAACTCCTGCTATCTCCAGTGGGAACCCCAACTGTCTCAGAGTCCTGGACCTGAGTAATTCCCACTGAAGTCAGAGTGAGTGAATAGTAACCTGCAAGGGCAGAAGCAGGGTCCTCTGAGTTTTGGTACCTAGTTCTCATGCCCTGCACTGATCATGTCCTGGGAAGAAGATTCAGCAAGGCTTGCTACACATAGCACCTCTTAAGGGGCCTGCATAGCTGACATTAATATTAGAATTGGAGGATCAAAAAAGCCTGAGAGAGATAAGATGCCCTAATAAGGTTTTTCCATCTCCATGGCAATACAGGTGTGATGGGTTCCCCTCCTGGGTGCCACCTGGAACTGGGGTACCACTGAGCCCCCTGACTCACCAGCCGTGGCTCCCTTTTACACTGTACTGCTGTGGCAAGTTGCCCAGCCCTCTCCAGGCTCCAGCCTGCAGTTTCACCAGTACATGTACACGTAGGGACACACCCAGCTGCAGTTACATGCAGATGCTGTGACCAGCCCCTGCATGGGAAGGCTCCAGGTAGGAAACTTCCCAGCTACTCAGGCATGCACCCCTGAGTAGCTAGGAAGTGTAAAACCAAAATTATACTATCTTGCACTGCACAGGGAACTATGCAGCATAAGCACATGGAATCTGCCTCCTCCCTCAATGTGGAGAGAAATATGCAACAGCTTTCTGCCTTAAGTTATGACTCCCACACACTGGTTTAGACAAAATAAAAACAAATTAACTACAAAAGATAGATTTTAAGTGATTATAAGGGATAGCAAACCGATCAAAGCAGATTAACTAGCAAATAAACAAAAAACACAAACTAAGCTTCATATATTACATACATCGGATATGAATAGCAAATTCGCACCCTAAATCCTTTTAGCCTGGGTCCAGCACTTCCCCCAGTACAGTTTTTGTTCCTCAGGTATTTTCATGAGTTCTCTTGGGTGGAGGAGTCAGTGAAGAACCAACATGATGTCACTCCCCTCCCTTATATAGCTTTTGCCTACAGTGGGAACCCTTTGTTTCAAAGCTTGGTTCCCATGCCAGTCAGTGGAAAAATACTGACCTCCCAAGATGGAATCCAGCACCGAGTGACCTGGTCAGATGTCCCTGTAGTGTCACAGCAGCCATTACTTGTCCTCAGTAAGGCTCCTCGGGTGAGAGATAAGCTTCTTCTAAGGCCTGTTGTTCTCTCTAATGGCTCATTAATCTGAATGGGCCCTTCCCAGCCAGCCATCTAGACTGAGAGCATTTTGCCTAGTGGGCATTACCCAGGTGTAACTACATGTGAGCTACAGATATAGTCAATATTCATAACTTCAGATACACAAATCATACATGCATGCATGCATACAAATAGGATAATCATTCAGCAAATCATAAACCTTTCCAATGGCACCTCACATGCCTCATCTTACATAAAATACATCATAGTTATTATATAATCATATACTAATATAATTATGAAGAATATGGGGTGCAGTGTTACAACAGGATTATTCATGCAGTTTATAATGTTTTGCCCAGACCAATTTTAAATGGGCCAAACAATGGGGCTTCCATCACTTCTCTTGGGAATCTGTTCCATAGCCTAATACACCTCACTGTCAGCCATGTTTGCTGGCATTCAGTCTAAATGTGTTCCCTTTCTTAATTTCATCCTAGTATTCCTCGAGAGGCTCCTTGCCTTGTCTTCATTTTGATGCACAATGTACTTGTGGAGAAAATGTTTTCACAATCCCTGCCTTACTCCCTAGACTGATCAGAATGGAGGCCACTGATATCTGCTGCCAGAATAGTCAGTGTATTGCAATGGTTCATTTCATTGTCATGTACAATTTAACCTTCTATAGCCTACAGGGAATAGGCCATTCAAATAGAGAGATCAGCCACAGGCTGATAATCACGACGGGTTTAACAGGTTGTTAGAGAAGGCTGTCTGAGAACAAAACGCTTAAGGTGTCCCTGGAGGGGCTTGGGTGTAGCACAGGGAGTGTGTTGCTTCATGCAGCTGATTGAGAAATCTCTTATCACTTATAGGAAGTTCCCAACTTATTTTCTGCAATTGGCTGCAAGCCAAAATCCCTTTTTTTGACTGCTGCTCAGGGAAGGGTTAATATTTTTTGTTTATGGGTATTTCTGTGACCCCCTATAGCATCTGAGCACCTCACAATTGTTAGGCCTTGCCTACACTATGGGGGAAAGTTGATCTACGTTACGCAATTTGAATTACGACGTACCTTAGATCTACTTACCGTGGGGTCCACACTAGGCTATATTGACGGGAGACACTCTCCTGTCAACTCCCCTTACTCTTCTCATTCTGCTGGAGTACCAGGAGAGCGTTGTGTCGTTGATTTAGAGGCTCTTCACTAAACCTGCTAAATTAACCCCCGTGCATTGATTGCTGCAGCATCGATCCCCCAGCAAGTGTAGATAAGCCCTTAGTGAATTAAGCCTCCCAATGCCCATTACATGGGATCAGGCCCGCCGACGGGGGCAAAGGGGGCAATTGCCCAGGGACCTGGGCAGTAGCAGCGATGGCGGCCAGGAGCCCTGGGCCCTTTTCAATTCTCTGGGTGGGCCGCAGGGGCAGTCCTGGAAGTGTGGGCTGGCATGGGCAGTCCTGGAAGTGTCGTATTTGTCACTTCCACCCTTGGCCCTGCTCCCCCAGGGATGGCCCTGGCCCTGGGACCCAGAATGTCTGTTGGTGGGCCTGCATGGGATAAAGTGATGCCCATTTTACAGAGAGGAACCAAGCAACAGACAGGTCATTTGTTTTCCCCAAAGTAACCCAGAGTCTGTGACAGAGCTAGAAACAGACCCCGTTCTCCTGCCTCCCAGTGCTGAGTTTAATGGCACAATGATCTTCCTCCTGTCTTACGTACCTCACTCTTGTTAATACTTCCCAGGATATTGGCCTTTTTTTTTTTACAATTACAACACTGACTCATATTTAATTTGTGATCTGCTATATCCTGCAGATCTATGATCTACCAGATCGTGCAGGATATAGTAGTAGTTCCCCAGTTATTCCCCATTTTGTAATTGGGCATTTGATTTTTCCTTCCTACATGGAGTACTTTGCACTTGTCTCTATTGAATTTCATCTTGTTGATTTCAGGCCTCTGAACTTAGGACAGCAGGGTGGAATAAGCTATTTTTACTTTTGTACTTCTTCATCTCTCTGAACTTGCTTGAGTCTCTGCATGGGAGAGAAAGGCCTCCACAGGAAGAACACTCTCACAGTGCGAAAACCATCTATGGACAAATAGATAACAAGGACTTTTGCACTTAGGGGCCAAGGAATAATTTTTTTCTGTTTATCAAAGGGTACAAAGAACTCCACACCAGGAAAGAGATGTGAGCATAGCAGTAGATCTGGGAAAACTGGATCCTTTCCCCAGCACCGGACACTGACCTAAACCTTTTTCTGAGGTTGGAAATAGTTTGGTAAACTTTGTTAGTTCATTGTTTTTCATTTTTGCAGCTGCCTCTGCATCCCCAAATTCTGGATAATATCAAAAACAGAAGTAATGAAATGTAGTGAGAAATGCTGCGCTTGTGCTATTTCTGGCTTGATCTAAAGAAGCAAGTGTTGGAAATCTGCCAAGAAAGACTATTCTGGGGGTTTGGAGACGTGTTCAAACTTTTGGTTTGGTCTTGGATCCAAACCTGAGTTCTGAGCTGCTTTGTTCACTCATCACAACACAACATTTTCCTGCTATGTTACTAGTATTTTAGGGTTTGGCACTTTCTGTATTCTTAGGGCAGATTGCCCCAGTTTTACACCATTCTCACTCCACCGACTCCAGTGGAGTCATTCCTGATTTAAATCAGAATCAAGCCTTCATTTTGTACTCATGAAAAAGATGAAAATGCTGATGACTCTTAACTAAGACCAAATCTTGTATTCCTGCTTTCTGAAGACCAATCTAGAGAAGGCAGCTGGACCTTGGAAAGACAACTAGTTAAGAATTCAGCACACGAACTGGCCAATTATCGAAACACCATCCCTCTTAGGCCACCAACTCTTTAGAGCTGATGACCCAATTTCCTGATGCAAAATAAAAATCTGAACCTCTCTGATATGCACCGTTTGCTTTTTTCATGAAGCACAAGTGAAGTGACCTTGGACTTATCAACTCATACCCACTGTCGGCAGAGCAAGGGCTTGTTTAAAAATAATTCAAAATGCAAAATAAGGTGCTGCTCAGTGCTGAATTGGTTTAATTGTGTTATTCTGATAAAGCTGTAGATTTCGCAATGTGCAGTCGTTTGGGATTTTTTACTTCTGTTTTCCTTCCCCACACTAATCCAAACAGAAGTAATTCAGTCTGAAAGCACAGAATTGCTGTCTTTGTACATGGAAAACATTACCAGTAATGAAACTTGCTGAAGAGTGAGTAGCTTGCGTGTAATTCATGTCATTTTATTTATATATGTGTGTGTGTGTGTGGTGTGTGTGCCCCCTCTGCCCTGCCCTCCACCCAATTGTTTCAGTCACTGTACAGGCAGAGTAAGAAACAGACCTTGTCCTAAACAACTTCCCTGCCCCAAACTTCCTTATTTCAAAAGCATCCAGCATACTATAAATAAATTAATTATATTGTAATAGTAGTTTTGCCTGAGTAAGGATAGAGTGAAATCTGAGCAAAGACTTTAGGGACTGGCCCAAAGTGTTTTCTATAGCATCAATATTCTGGGGGTGGACTGTGGAAATAGAAAGGGGCTTTAATGAAGCCCTGCTGCAAAGCCCCATAGCAGCAGCTCAGAAAAAGAGAGCTGTGTTCCTCTGATTCCTGCATGTTTGCATATCCATCTGGCATTTCACTACTCCTGTTCTGTAATACCAGCCCTTTTCAAACAATTATTCAGTATGTGGGCTTGACAGTTTCTTCTTTCCTCTCAAGGATAGTCCTCATTTCCCCCCCTTTTCTTCCTCTCCACTCCCTTTTCCCTGGGAAAGCGGAGTTCTCCGTCTTCTGTTCAGAGCACCCTTCTCTCAAGATTTCAGGCAGGATTAAAAAGACCTTGGAGTACACAAATGTCTCGTTCTGTATTTCCTGTTGGAAACAAAATATTTCTTCTTCCCAATTCATGTCAAGAGCTTGCAGTTACCTTAAATCCCCTCAGCAACACAACTGAATTTGGCCAGAAACCTTTTCTAGCAGTATTGGATTGATTTTTATCCCACTGTAAAGTGGTAGTTGAAATCCAGATATCATGTTTAATTTATCTGACACTTATAACACAAAGCTAATTTAAAATGACACACCTATCTTAACTAGTATAGTATTCTGAAGTAATGGTCAAAGACAGAGTACAATAGGGGTACTACAGTCCATTGGGCTGTTACTGTAGGACACCCACATATCTCAAGGGTCCAGACCTTCGCTACAGAAGTCATCTAGGCCAGATATGGGGGGGACACACTTATTTAGAGAAAAAGACCAAACTAAAAGAGGGCTTGAAGCAGCCCAGTAGTAGCAATATTGCATAGTCCTGTCATAGAGCATACCTGGCCATCAGCACCACATGCTGCGTTAGTATAGTGTTGCACATTCTCCTTGCCTCAACTTTCCTGCTCAGGAAGCCAGTAACTTCACTTGAGGTACTCCTGATGCAATAATACCCCTCTTGAGACTTGTTTATTACAATACCTCATACAAAAGAGTCCATAACAAAAAGTCCCAAATAAACAAAAGGTGCTTCTAACTTCCTGGTTTCCTCTGAAGCCTGCCCTTTAAGCTCTGTTCCCGGTCCCCTAAGGGTTCTCTCTGTCTCTTCTGCTTATGGTAGGAGCCCCAACTCTCCTCCTGATGCCTTGGTAGTTCAAGCAAATATTGTCCCTCTCCTTACCAGAAGTCCAGTTCTTCTCCTGGATCTGGGTTTCAAATTATCTGCCGTAGCTGGCTCCACTTAGTCCTCAAGCCCAAAGGAGCTGGGAGCCTTCTCCTGCTGGTATCTGCTCCCTGCTGACTTGCCTTCTTATTCCTTTTAGTGTCTGCAACCATCAGTCCTGCTACATGAGAGGAGGCATCACTTATGCTGGTCCCCTTCTCTAGCTCATTCCCAATTAGTTAAGGTAAGAGAGGAGCCTTCCCACCCTCACTACAAGGCCCTTAAACAGTAGTAGGGTTTCATCCCAAACACTTCTCACTCCCAGGACTGCTTCCTCTCCCTCAATATCTGGCACATCTTTCTATCTATCATCGGACTTTCCACCTCTTAAAGCTCCACTCCAAGGGGTGGGGTTCTCTGGCCACTAGGAAGTAGTGCCCTTAAGAGGCAGACTACCCTGGCACAAATACCACTATAGGTGTAGGGAGCATTAGCCTCTGCATTTCCATTGGGTTTAGTATTCTACTTGACTTTGCTGGGTATTGTTTGCAGCGCGATGTGGCTGCCTTTTCTCACAAAGTTGTCTGGTTTTACATTGATGTGTAACATGATTCCTATATATACAAGCTGGGGGTCCCTTCTCAGGTTTTACTCCAGCAAAACTCTATAAAGTCAGTGGGAGTTTTGCCCGAGGAAGCACTGAGTGCAAAAATGAGGATGTTTTATGATTTGGCCCACTGAGTTTAATAGAAGTTTTGCATCAGTAGGGACAAGACAGGCAAATAAAATAAACAAACAGTATATAAGCATAATATCAAGGCTACATGTCTTGTAAGTTTTTTCTTTAAATTGTTCCCAATCTTCTCTCTCTCTCATACCATCCAAGTGCTCCAGCTTACTTGTTATACCCCAGGGGTTGGATTGGGAGAAAAATGGTGATATTCTAAGTTCCTCCCACAAAATAAGTTCCACCCGAGCATGTCACCAAATGGCTCACAGTCGATAGTTCAGATGTTCCAATATGATTGTGATGCTCTGAGTTCCATTACAATGGCCTCCTTGAGCTTGGCTCCTCCTCCATGGGGCTTCCATACCCATAGGCTCTGCTAGGCTCCTGGAGCTGTGCTCCTTCTTGATGTGGGTGTGTGTGGGATGGGGAGTGGTGGTGTCTCCAAACCCAATCCATTGTGGTGCCAAAATGAGGCATCATAATACATGGTGCACATGTGATCCCCTTTCCTCTGTTGGAGAAATGAAATAGTTAACACTTGTGATGTTTATATCATCATCCTCTGAGTTAACCTCATACTGAGATGAATAGGGCATTTTACACTTCTCAGAGCTATGATAGCAGTCTCTCTGCAGATTCAGCTCTGTACCATGTACACTTGGTTCACATGGTTGTGAAGAATAGCTGTTATTTTTGAGGTTGACTTCAGGATTGAAATTAACATAACTATACAGGAATAATCATTATAGAGAGTAATCCAGAATAAAGTCACTTTTATTCTGGAATAGAGTATGTCCACATGGGGAGATTTATACCAGCTTATCTGTAGCGGAATTAATTACTCTGCTATAGCTATGCCCAGTATAATTCCCTTGTGTAGACAAACCCAGCTGTGATAATTTATAATGAAAGCAAACAAGTTTATTGACATGAGCATGGACTAAGTGATACTAAGTAAAAGAGATAAAGGTAGAGATGGTTACAAGCAAATAAAAAAACAAAAATCTAAAAGTCAAACTTCATCTAGCAAGACAGTCATTGTTCCAGATAGTTTCTCTCACCCTGCAGTCTTCTTTCTAGCTTTTTATTGGCCAGCCTGGCCAAGACCCAAGAATCACTAGGTTTCTTTGTCTCCTTAAAGTGAAAGATCACCTAGCGCTTTGCTCCTCCTGTCTTTATAGTGCAGTGAAATGTATTCTTCTGAAGAGTATCCCCAGATAAAAATGATTAATTTGTTGAGTAAAGGAGCCATCAGGTTTGGAAGAGAAGGCGCCATGCTATTTTCTGCCCCACTAGTGGTTGCTACTATGCAAATTATCTGTTCCTGCTTCACTCTCTAACATAAATGAGTAGCCCATTGAATTTGGGCCACATCTGATTAGAGGTGTCAGCCTCTTTCCTTTGTCTGGAGAAAACCTGTTTATCAATTTTCCCTGACATGTCTGGTTTAAACCCCTTTTAGTCACAGATTTTAAAGCATAATATTAGCGAGTATCCCTACTTTCATATACAGCATTGTTACACCTATTTTACAATATTATTCATGAGTGTGGTGTTAGTTACTTACAAAAGATACTTCACAAAGCACATTTTGTACAAAAATCATTTTAGTGATGTGTAGGGTGTGAATGCAGCAGTGCTTACAGTCACATAGGTATAGTGAGTTTGTCAGGTCTGGATTGTAATGAACAGTGAGTCCTTTGCTGTTAGCATCAATGTGCCTTTGTGTCACATGTTTGCATTGGGCTTTACTGTTTCCCTGGGCCTGCATTAGCAGAGGGAGTGTTTACATGCTTCTTCTGCTCTTGCACCAGCATATCTGGGTACTAAGCACTGGGGGAAATGTGGTCACCACATCCAGGGTCACCTGGCAATTCCACTACGTACCCTCATTTCTCATCCACCTTCTAGAAAGAGGTGTAAGCATTCAGTTCCACCCCTCCCCTCATATGCTTTTCTAGGAATGAGATTTGCAAAGCACTAACTGGCTACATGGGCCTTTCCCCCTTGATATTCTCTTTGATGTGAGACTCTGACTATTTCCATTGCCTGATAGTGAGGGAAAGGAAGTTTCATAGAACAAATCAAATGTTGCACTGCTGAGCCCTAAAATGATAGTTCACCGGGAGGCTGGCAAGCATGTCATTTGTTAGATAAGCTCCCAGGTCTGGGAGATCCTGGCTTGGAAAATAGCACAGGAGGGAATAGGGAGGGTGGGCGAGGCAAGGCTTGTAATACATGCACGTTTCAAATATTCCCTTTGGCTCCACCCAACATTTTCAGTCTGAATCACAGCTCCTAGCAGCAAAGCCTTAAACAGATGCCCATCTAATAGGACCCCCTTCAGGAGTCTGAATGTCTCTGGGGGGTCTGATTCTGATCGCACATGCATCAGTAAGAATCAGAAATAACTCCACTGAAGTCCAAGTGAAACCATTGTGAAATCAAACTTTGGCCCTTTTGGGGGGTGGTGGTGGTGGTGGGGGGGGGGGAAGTTAAGCTCCTTCCCAACCCCGATGAAGGAATCAGAGCCACTCTCTGAACATGCCCAGCCTGGGCTGGGACTAGGACAGCAGGGTACTAACCGCTCAGCGAGCTTCCTTCATAAACCATTTCTGAGGCCTGACAATTATTGTTAACCTCTGAGCGTACGTCGACACAGCAGCTAGACACTTGCGACTGGCCTGAGCTAGCCGACTCGGGCTTGCGGGGCTTGGGCTGTGTCATTGCTGTGTAGATTTCCAGGCTCTGGCTGGAGCTGGGGCTCTAGGACTCTGCAGGATGGGAGGGTCGGAGAGCCCAGTCTTCGGTCTGACCCTGGAAGTCTACTCAGTGATGACACAGCCGCACAACCATATCCCTGGGAGCCCGAGTTGGCTAGCATGGGCCAGCCACGGGTCTTTCTTTGCTTTGTAGACATGCCCTGAGAGTCGTCTGTCCATGCTTTCTAGCTGAACAGAGACTGTGCACTTTATGTCTCGGGGTGTCTTCCAACTGTGTGGGAAGCTGATGACCTTCGTGTATATTTATTTAGTCTGGGCCTCTTCATTCAAGTCTAAGTTTTAGTAGCATGTCAATGTCCCAGAATGACCAGAACCTTCCCCCGCAGCCTGAGCCTGAATGTCTGCACCACAATTAAACAGCCCCTCAGCCCGAACCCCACGAGCCGAAGTCAGTTGACACAGGCCAGCTGCAGGTATTTAACTGCAGTGTAGACATACCCATTGATGGCTATTTTTACCTGTACTCTGTAGAAAGACTGACAAGGGAGATAGGCAGTTTGCATAGATGGAGGAGGTACACACAGTACATTCTGGCTCACGAGCAAGAAATGCTAATGAGAAAGAAAATGATAAATAATTGTGTTCCTTGTTTTTCATTTCACTATCTTGTGCTTTACACTCGGGGAATGTTTTCCTGGTGGTGGAAAATGCTGAGGCAAGTTGGAGAAACAAACATCTGATATCTTCATTTGGATAAGATTAAGTGCCGAGAAACACATTTCACGTATCACTGATATTTCTTCAGACTACACAACTCCACCTCTTTTTGACTTCATTTCTTTATGCTCATGGGGCTTAGTAGTGATGCAAACCCTGACAAGATAATAGACCTGGGCCCAAACCAAAACACTCCATACAAATACCCTTGAAACTTGAGGCTGTGTTTGAAATCTAAACCTAGATCCAGGTCCAAGTTTTATTAAAGGTCCCTATCTTTATTACAGCCCAAACCAAAACCAAAGATCTAACTTCACCTAATCCTTGGGGGTATTTGAATCTGGATCAAGATTAGGACTTTTCACTTGTATCTATTTCTATAGCACTCAAGGTCTATTCAGTCTCTCATTTGCTCCAGTGAACTCCCTCGCATTAATGGAAACTCTGTGCCTGCAACAAGAGGGGATGACTCTGAATCTTAATCTTATTAATAACACCCAGAAAACTTATGTTACTATTTTTTCCACAGCACCACTTACTATCATTAGGACAGTTTAGTAAATGGGTAGCTAGTCAATATTTCTTTTTATCCACTTCATTCAGTATGTGGTCCTAGGCTTTAATTAATGCACACATTCATCCCTACACAGAATGCAGAATTATTCATTTTTGTCTTGGCTTTTCTGTGGGGCTCTCACCACAGTATCTGAGTGCTTCACAAACATTAATGAATTTCTCTCTCAACACTCCTGTGTGATTAGATAACGCTGTTATTACCTTTTTATAGCTGGGAAACTAAGGCACGGAGAGATTAAGGTGAAAATTGTCAAACATATCTACTAGTTTTGGGTGCCCAAATTGACACACCTAGGGTCAGAATTTTCAGAATACTGAGCGTTTTAATAGCATTTTATATGTTCAAAGCTGAGCTCCCATTGGCTTCAGTTACAGCTGCGAGTGCTGAGCACTTCTGAAATCCTGGCCCTGGAGGTCTTAATGGCACCCAGAAAATGAGGAACACACAGAAGCAACCTTACAGATGGTATTTCCTAACTTGTGAGTACTTGGCATTGCAGCCCTTAATGGTTTTTTACTATGTGGCTTGGTTTTAAATGCAATTTCTTTTTTTTAAAAAATTAAAGCAAATTGAAAACAGAATTTCTATTGTGTAACCATATTGATCCCCAATTTGGTTCACCAGCAGGTTTCGAGATTAGATCCACAGCACAGACCTCTGCCCCTTGAGCCAAGGGAGTAACGGGTAGCAGTAGTTGGCTGTTAACCACTACATGTCACTAGAGGGGGATGACACACATACTTTGCCAGATAGAAGAGGAATATAGAGATTCAGGACTCAACAGGGATTCAATTCCAGGTTCTGAAGTAGGGTGTTTCTAGTGGTCATAGACCCTTTTCCCTATGTACCCCAAACTGTTTCTACCCCCTCTTCTCTTTCCTACCCCCTGGCTCCAGCCACTGCCCACTCTGACTCCATCCATCCCCACCCTCTGACATCTTCCGCCTCCCCCTTCTGCACCTATCCACCCCCAGCTCATGCCACTTGCCCCTTCTGGCTCCTGCTCACTCCCCCTATACTGCTCTCCAAAACGTCTTCCTACACCTGCTCCAACTTTACTCCTGTTTCTCCACAACTCATTCTTCACTTCTCTACATTCAAATTAGGTTGCATCCTCCTTCTCCTGCATGCTGCCTGGGCACCAAGAGGGGGCACTGAGCACAGGACAGATCGTTCCCTGACTCTCCAGTCTGGTGCCTCATGCCACAGTAGTCAGGAGGAGCAATCGCAGGGAAAGTCCAGCTCAGCCCCTGCAGCCCCATGCTTTGTGGCAATGGCTGAGGCACAGTCCAGCTGGGATATAGGAGCTGGGTGGGGATGCAGCGTGCTCAGTGCAGCCAAAATCTTTGGAGAATTTAGCTGCCGAGCAGCCGAGCATTAAAGTATCTGCTGAGCCTGAGCAAACTGAGATAATGTAAAAGGCTCATAACTTGACCAACTTTGGGTCAAGTTTCACAGGGATAGCAAAAGGCACACTCCTGATATCAGAGGAATACACCGCCAACACCACCCCAGTTCCAAAGCAGGAGGCTTGTCAACAAAATAGCTGAAAGAATAATTTTTTTTAAACATGGGCAAAACAACATATTTTCCCCTGATCTCATTCTTGGAAATGGCTCAACTGTTTCAGAAAGTTTCAGCTGAAACAATTCAGTCTCAGGCAGGTGCCCAGCATAGAAAATTTCAGCCTGAACAGCTGTAGTTTGGCAAAGTTATAAACAACTGAAAACAGGGTCCTACAATGGAAGGTGTTGAGCAATCAACTTGAGGCAGCACAACCAGCTCCACCTATGACGATGTGATGTAAGCCTGCGACTGACACAGCGAATGGGACTTTTACGAGGTTATGAATGTTAACTTCAGTTTCCCTAGTCAAATCCCAAATGAGGCCATTCAGACTTTAGTTGGAGCTGGGGTTCCTCTTCATGTCCTATCTTAAAATGTCCTGCACAGTTAAGCAGCCGTTGCATGTGTTGTGTATGAAGTTATGCAATTTGGACACTTATTTTCTGTGCACAATGACTCTATAGTCTCAGGCCTCTGCTTGTGCACAGAGACAGGAGCCATTTTGTTTTCAGCAGTTCTGCCGCTTTTAACTTTGGCAAAAACAGATAAACATCCTGTGCTCGTTCCTGAAGACTTCACTTTAGTTCATTCTTGATTTCCTTTAGCCTCAAATAAAAGCAACAGAGGCAGAAAATGTGTGGATGCTTTTTTGTGTATGGAGAAACATAACAGTATTTCACCCTAATGGAAGAATGAAATTAACCATTTGACTAGCATATAAAGGGGATCCCTGGAGGTAAAAGTATCTATAAGTCCAGTAAATAGAAGATTTTACTCTGTAGTTTGAAAGATTCACTAATCGTGAGCCAACCTTTATCTAGATTGAAATGTGCAACACGTTTAAAAAATCATTATATTAATGGATATTTTGGAACAGCTTTTCTATTCTAGTGTTATTTTAGAGAAATACAATTGTGTTCAATTTAATTTATTTAATATTTCTGAAAAAAGTAAGGAAGGGCAATTAGGAGTCCTGTGAAAAGCCTTAATGTTCATTTAAGAGAGGAATTCAATTGCAGTTCTGTTAGGCTTTTTTTTTTTAAACCCCTGCTAAATGAATCGCTGCTTTTTTATTAGATGCCTTAATTACAGTTTGTTAATGGAACTATCACATATTATACTCAAATCCACGTGTCCCAAAACATGCTAAAGGAAAAAATGTATCCCTGAAGTATTTGCTTTTCAAACAAATAGTAATTTGCGCAACCAAGAGAAGACAAATAGCAGCTTCTCAATTGTGATATGTTGTAATGGTGCCAATCACTGTGCTTGGAGAGCTTCGAGAGGCAGGGGACATACAGATACATGTGCAGTTTTCATATAAATGCATAAATACATGGAGGGGTACCTAGAGCTCCATTCTGTTCTGTCTATCTTTTTACAATGTGCCCCTGACCTGGTCCGCACTGGGGATTTGTCCTGATTTCAGCCATTGAAAGCCAACCACCGGTGTAGCTGTACCAATGCAAACCTCTAGTGCAGACAGGCAAAGTTGCTTTTTTGCATTGGGACGATTTGTCCCTGCTTGAAACCAGGATGAGTTGCACCAGTGAAAATCATAACATGTAGCAATTTTGCTGCCTACGCTAAGGATTTGCTAGGGCTGAAATGGATCAAATCTCCAGATTAAACAAGACCTTTGATTGCCTGAGCTCTTCTAAACAGTAGCTGGTTGCTGTATATTTCTCTGTAGATTGTATTAAACAGAAGCTACAGGTAATTAACCGCATAATAGCTCACCAAAGGCCCCATTCACTCAAGCCCATGACAGTGGGGGCTGCAGAGGGCTCTCTGTGCTACTGCAGGAGCCATTCAGCAGTAGGATGTCCTCCCCCGCAGCTGGGTGCTCATCCTCCTCTCAGCCCTGGCTGGGGGAGTCTCTGATCTGTTATATGCCTCACACTGGGGGACAAGGAAGGGATTCAGATAATGCAGAGGTTTCAATCATAAGGTTTTGGATAAACAGGAGTATACTGTATTGCAAACATAGTTGTGCGTAAACATACATGGATCTATGCACATACACACAAGTGTATACCCATACACATTCAGTGCACACCTGCTAGGTGAAAACACACACTGCAGAATCTGAAAAGATATATTGGATTCAAAACCAGTTTCTAAGAGCATTAAATGCTTAGCAGAACAAAGGCAGCTAGCTGGGATCACCAGTCATAAACTCAGATGGAAATATGCAAAGCCTCCCCACAGCAGCAGGGGGAGAAATAAGACAGTAGAGTAATTCAGACTAGCTCCATGAAATAAATAGAAATGAATTGCAGAGTTGCACTGATTTTATACAAAAAGCTGAGGGAGTGAAAATGTAACCATGTGAACAATCTGGCAACCTGGGACTTCTTGAGAGAATGTAGGATATTAAAAATAAATCACATTTTGGGGAAAGAAGGATGGCATATTTCCCTCCATTAGAGTTAGTTATACTTATAGAAGTATATACAGATAATCCTTTACACTGATAATGACTTTGCAGCAGAAGAAATATCTATACACTACAGTGGTTTGGAAAATGTGGGTCAGATTCTCTTTTTCCTCAGGGTCTTTGCTGAGTGCAGGCCCGGAGTGGGGCAATGCTAACACAGCTATGTTTCCACGTTATTCTTTTACAACTACTCACAGGCTCTGATACATAATCCGCACCAACTCTATGTGGTGCTGTCCCTCTCTAGAGGTGGCTGGGCCACATACAGTTGTTTATCAGCATGTTACAGCCTTGGCTAACTAAGCTGGGTCTTTCAGCTCAGAAAGTAGAGGTGCATCCATTTAGATCCAGAAATCCCAGATGCAATCCCTCCCCACAACACTGCAACTGAGAGTGTGGCATTACATATACTGTTGACCATGATAGAAGCAAAACAAGAAAGAAGAGAGAGTGCTATAGTCTTGGGCTCTAAGTCAGACAACACATGGATCTATTAAATTTGTAATAAACTGTATCACTCTCGAATTGGGCTTGTGAGTGATAAGTGGATTCATCAGGCACCTGATTAGACCTCTTAAGCATATACCATGATTCAGTTTGGATCGACGGTTTCCAGTGATGATGACCATGAGGTGTTGGACTTACCTGAAGATCTTTGCATGGTAGAGGAAGTTACCCTTAAGAGAATGATGTCGGAATGGAATAGTGGGCAATTGCTTGGCTGCTTGGAGGGTCCTCTTGTGTGGGGAGTTTCATCAGTTTCCAGTCCAGAGTCTCTCCTTTTCAACAGGCATGTGGGGTCATTATGACACTTCATGAGAATCTATAGCCTGCAGTGTTTTCAGTAGGTTGATGTCACCCAGTTCTCCATTTGCATCTCTTCAGACCCTGCCAATGCAGGTGAATAACAAACTCAGCGTCTAATGGAGACTGGGGCTAAGTGGATGAGTTTCAGCACAGATTAGACCCAAATAATGCTTACAGGTAATGCAAGAGAGAAGAATGACTTTGGGATTGAAGCGCTGGACATGGACTCAGAACATCTGGGTTGAATATTCAATTCTGCATTATGTGGCTTGGACAAGTCACAGCCCCAGATCTACAGAGATAATTAGGTTCCTAAACCCCAGTCTTGTATGCCTACTTCATAGCTGTAGGAGCCACTGCAAGCACTCTCTTAAGAATCGAGAGACCCCTGTTCACATCCTGTCTACCTGTCAGGCAGAGGGGGGAACGGAACCTGGATTTGCCACATCCCAGGTGCGTGCGCCAGCCACTGGGATAAAAAGTTATAAGGTGGGCCCCTCTGCTTCCTCCTCATTTTGTGTGTCATGAGGCAGGCATCTCACTCATTCTCACAAAAAAATCGCTTGGGCATCTGACTCTGGGAGAGGGTTCCTGGTTGTAGGTCGTTAGCAGAGACAGGTGTTTCCTTCCCTGCAGCCTGGCTTAAAGAACCTATCTCCATGAGAGGAGGCAGAGCTTAGCACACTCCCCCTCTCATTGGCATCTGCCACTGGCTAGCTTAGGGGGCACCCCGTCTAGCGTGTTGGCTTGTATGGATCACATTCTTAGGGGCCTTTCTCCCCTATGTGCTGTATAGGGAGCCCAGAGGGCTCACTCAGTCTTTGTGGATTGTAGTGTTGTTCCTGTGATTTTTTAGGTACCTAAAAGTTAGGCATTGCCACACTGAGCTCTATAATACCTAACCCCCTTTGTGGATCCAGGTCATAGGGCCTTATTCAGTGCTACCCTGTGGCCCATGTGTGTCAGCTAGGATGGTGCAAGGGAGCCATAAGGCAAGTGCAAGTTCCCTACATACCTCCACCCATGGAACATCCCTGGTGCAGGAGACCTTTCCACTAGGTACTGAGTCAGCCCCACTAGTTGTTTGCTTCCTTCACAGGGGTGCAGGATGGAGGAGGAAGGGAGGATGCCTGATGGTCCTGCCCTCCAGCAATTCTGTACTCTTGTAACTACTATCCCATGAATAAGGGAGGCAATGAGTCTGTCTGTGCCACAGTAATATGGCAATCACTGCCCACCATATAGACCAGTTGTGTGAATAAATTCATTAACATTTGTGAGGTGCTTTGATATTACAGTACAGATACCATAAGTGACTAGATAGAGATTATAGGATGAAATGCTTGAGAAGATGAGCCCTCAGTGGAGGGAATATACTTGCCTTTTGTGGCTAAATGTCGCCACTTGGGGATTTTGTTCTGTCCTTAGCTGCATGTTCATATCCAAAAGGCAATGGTTGTTGAGAGTGCATTTTATCACCTGTGTATGGAAAGCCAAATAGGCCATTTTCTCTCAGGCGTGAGGACCTTGCCTTGGTTATGCAGATCTTTGTCACCTCCATTCTGGACTGCTGCATTGCACTCATCCTCTGTGCAGGCCTGCTCCTTAAACCATCTAGAAATTCCTGTCATAGAACATGGCTCCCAGGTAATGAAGTAGCATTTCCCAAAGGCAGCATGTTATACCAGTGTTCAATGAACTGCACTGGCTACCAAATGGATTTCCAGGTAAAGTATCAGGTGTTGGCTTTGACCTATAAGACCTTGGCTTAAGATCCTGAAAACCATTGCTCATAATTTTAGTTGGTCAGGTTGCATAAGGTCTAGCAGCATTAGTCCCTAAAGGCTTAAGTATTAGGGGTCATGATGGTTTGAGAGACTGCTACACTGCCAGTGTGATAAAAGGTGCTCAGCTAGATAAATAAGAGTTTAATATGCAATAGTATAGAGCCTGGGTGAAGTTAGTTCTCCTGTAAATCAGCGAGAGTCTAAACACAGAGAGCTTCATTCTGAGGGCATTTTTAAAATCAGTACATCAGTAGTTTAACATGCCATAAAACTAAGTAGTGTAACAATGATGATGGTTTCCTCCAACGCCAGTCGCCAGAAGTCTGTGTGTGTTTTATAAGAGTACCATCAGATTTAAGGTTTTGTAACATTTTGTTCCTCTGAGGTTTTATAGCTTGGTAGAAAACTTACAGTGGGTGGGTGGAGTACTTGTTGTACAAGTGGAAGTGACATTTGCCTGGGAGTGAAATCTATTTTCACCTACAAAAATACAGCAACATCCAAACCCAGAAAAGTAATAAGGAAATGTGCTTTAAGATATATTGTAGGAGGGTACTGGTCAAGGGAGGCAGTGTAGGTCATCTACATTTAGTTCAACCCTCTGGCTTTTTCTTCTTGGTTGGGCTCGTATAGACGTAGACCATATCGCCAATAGGAAATTGTCAAGCCATGGCTTAAAGACTGATTATTTTGATCCCACCACTCTTTCAGAAGCTGGATTGTTTCCGAGCTATTTAAGCCAAACGTTTCTTGTTTCATTTTCAACCCAGCATTGCAGCAGGATGTTGCTGCTTGTCTTCCCACATGGACCAAGAAATATCACCACAGTCTTCAGACAACCTCAATTGCTGTAGGAGCCAGTTCAAAACTGCTCTCCATAGACTTGCTTCAGACTCTCCCATGGACTTGTCTTTCACTCCACTTGTCCTCCTCGTCTATTACCATTAGTACCTCTACAAATCTAGCACTGACTTGCCACTCTTGGCATGAGATCCTTCTCTCTTGCTCTTGGTGTCTGGAATAACCTCCCTGTATCTCTCAACCTCTGACTCTTCATCACATTTTGAATCCCTGCTATGGATGCATCTTATCTTCCTCACCTCTACTTTTTCATTCCCCTCCAGTCTGCTATTGGGCTTATGAGTGAAAGCTGTGTTAATTTTTAACTGTCTTTATGAACACAGTTCAATGTATCCTCTACATTGTCTGCTGTGTTGCAGTTTTTAATACTGAAGCATTTTGGCTACAGTTAGTTTTGAAGGATTCTATATAAGAGTTTTATTGTGTGGTCTTATTACCAGCTAATAAGAACAACTTCTCCTCCTGCTCCTTATGGGCTCCATCCCTCTATGTCACAGGTGGCAAAACTTACTGGCCCTCCGAGCCACATACGACAATCTTCAGAAGTTTGAGAGCTGGGAGCCCTGCCTGGAGCCAGGGATTTAATCCCACTCCTGCTGAAGCCCCAAGCTTCAGCAGGCTGAAGCCCCAAGACACCCCCCCCCCCGCTGGATAGAAGCCCGTACCTCACCACCCCACTGCAAGGCAGAGGTTCTGAGCTCCCCACCACCCCCCGTCTGGTAGGTGGAGAATGGGGGGTGGCGGGAGGGGCTTGTGAGTTGCACTTTAACAGTAAAAGAGCCGCATGTGGCTTGCAAGCCACAGTTTGGCCACCCCCTGCTCTATCTGCATACACCACATTCAGATCCTCTGCGACCTTCTGTTCCCCCATGAATCTATTTGTTCAGACCTCAAACAATATGAGGGCAAATCATGAGGATGAGAAGGGAGGAGCAGAATTGTGAAGGGCCATGAAGTTGACTAGACTCTAGTGAGTCTTTGTTCAGCCTCCTTTTAAATTATTCAAGTAATGGGACTTCACCACTTGTCTTGGGAGAGGCTATTCCATAGTCTGCCAGGCCCACCATTTGGAGGTCTAAATTTTCTAAATTTAATTTGGGTGCTTCAAGCTCCCTTTCTCCTCTATAGGCTGGGCTCTCTGGTTGGACTACATTTCCCATGATACACCCTGGTTTCCCCTCTTGGAGAGGGGAGGTGGCTCATCAGGGGAGTCCCTTGCCATGACGCATTATCAGAAAGCTGATCTGGGTTGGGGAGCTCGGCCCATATAGCACAATGGAGACATAAGGCAGTTGATCTATTGCCCCCAGACGAAGCACTGTGGTAGCATTTCCAAACCAAAATATTTTTTTCAGCCAAAATATTTTGGTTTTAAGGCTTTTTTTTCAACAAAAGTGAGAATTTCCATGGAAAGCAGAGATTTCATACAAAAAAGTATCATTTAGTCAAAACCCCAATCTTCTGTCATAATTTTTTTTTTTTTTTTTGGTGGGGAAAGTTTTCAACTACCCCTGCAAATAAGAACTCGGGATATCCTTGATCTTAAGTCTGTGCTCAGCACTTTGGATTATCAGGCAGTTTCTCAGTCACTGTGCACTACTCAGGTATGCAAAAAAGCCAGGCAGCAGCCTGACAGGGTGGTTTGGTGCCTGCGAGTGAACCTGTTGCAGCTCAGGATTCAGCCCTTTCTTCTTAGTTTGCTTCCATCAAACCTACTGCCAGGGGGTTCATTCACTGTTGGGGAACCCCCTCATGGCTGTGTCTGGTGAACCAGCTTCCGTCTGGTCTGGTGACCCCTTCTGTTTTTCACTTTCACCATGACTTCTCTCTCTGCAACTTGGGTTGCTCCCTTTTTGTGGCTCGGCCCTCTGTCCAGGTCACTGTATACTTCCCTCTCCCCTGCCCCCCCGCCTTTGGGGTCTTAATCACTCCAGAACAGCTGTCTAGCTGGCATTTCTCACAGTCCTGTGACACTTCCCAGTGACTGGTAGGGGAACCCAGGCCCACCCTCTACACTGGGTTCCAGCCCAGGAAGCCTATAATGAGCAGTCATGGTCTGCTCAGTCCTATTCTTTGCTGCTTTTCCCCTGGGCTTCTTCCTACTCAGCCCTCAGGCTTTCTTTCTCTACAATTCTTCTGGGGTTGATCGTTCTTCCAGGGCTAGGATCACAAGGCTTTTTCTCCCTGTTAGGTTTTCTCCTCCCCACTTCTCTGCTCCCAGAGAGTGACAGCAGAATCTCATCCTGCAGCCTTCTTCTTCTTAGATATTGTGGCATAGCAGCCTCGCTTCCTGAGTCTGACCGCCATGCACTGTACTTTGTATCTTTTTCATGACTTAGAATCTTGCACTTTCCCTGGTGTTCTTAAAGAACTGCAGAAGAGCTTTTTTTATTGGGCCCCATTTTCCTTGCATTTTCGATAGATGTTGCTAGGAAAGTTGTTTTAAGGCTTTTAAGTTTTCAATATCAGCACCTCCTTTCACTATTACAGTTTTTACAGTCCCAAATGATATGATCTATTGTTTCCTGCGCCTTACGTGTTACACATAGTCCATTTTTGTGCGTGCTAATTAGAAATAAATTATTTAATCCACAATGTTCTGTTAGAACTCTAACTAGAGCCACTTCACTCTCCTTCTCAGGGTCTTTGATTATATCAGCATTGTCAATTGTAGGGCATACTCAGAATTTTTTCCCTTTGTTTCATTTGCCAACAGTTCTTGCCATTCCTTCCATAATTCATTTTTGAAGCAGGTGTTTAAATTCCAGTTTGCTTAAAGGGATTCCGAGGTAACCTTCCTCATGATTAATAACACTTCTTGCCTGTTTGTCGGTTAATTGATTGCCTGTTATCCCTACGGGCACTAGGATCCCATGCCATCACTATGGTTATATCTAATTGTGCAAATTCAGTTGTTAGCTGTATTATGTAATTAAGAATATCATTTCTGCTGTCACTTACCACTGTAGCCCTGATAAGGAGTCAGACAGGATGGCCACGGCAGCTAGCCACACATCTAAAGCCCAGTTTAGTGCTAGCATAATCCCTTTTAGCTCAGCCGTAAAAGCAAATAAAGTTAGTTAGCTGTACGGCTTTCTTGAGTCAGAGTGAGGGCACACAGAAAGCTGTTCCCACTCTTCCTGTTCCTTCCTCTTTGGCACCAACTGTACATATTTGGCAATAGTGTCCCCACTTATCACACCTATACAAAATAAAGCAAAGTAATATATTTAACAGTCTTTTTATTCTTTATATAATTGCATGTCTGTCTCAGGGGGGATGATTTTCCAGTGAGAGAGTATTTTCCCATAGCTATTGATTTTGGTCTCTTTCATTAAGATCCTTTATCTACTTACTTACTTACATGGGGAATTTGTATATATATATATATATATATATATATAGGTCATACCTAGCCTCCACTTAATTGCCAGCGATCATTATATATTACCTTTCTGTTGTCATCTTCACTATTACCTAGTACTTTGTCCCAAAAGATTAAGTCTAGGAGCTTCATGCTAAGATTGATAGACATTTCACCACCTGCTATTTGTAGTACACAGAGACATAGTAACGAAGGCACTTCATGCAATATGCAATGCCTGTTCTTGGATATAGTCTAGTTTTCTCAGGTTTGTGTTCACTGCTGAGCCAAAGGCCTGCCATCCATACTCAATAATTGGTTTAATTAGCGCTCAGTATAGCATTACCATTTTCTTATCAGCTCCCCTGGATGTTCCAAAGACTTTTCAGTAAGTTAATTCTACCTTTGCACTTATCTTTAGTATTTTCAATATAGGCCCTCTAAATGAGCTTGTTTTAAAATCATGGCTAAGAATTTGTATTTTTCACTGTATCCATTGGTCATATAGATGTAACTTTACATCTTTTTGGATTTTTCATTGTCATGATGATCGTTGCATTTTCCATTTTTCTTACTTTCACACTATCTGTGTGACAATTCAGATCATCACAGATGAACAGGTATGTGACATCTGCAATTAATTCTTCAGGTCCATAGCCTTTAGTTTTCTGCATGTGTTATAGACAATATTAAGTCTTAAAAACACAGAATTGTTTTGTATTGGTATCTCAAATGCATTCTACTCAGTTTACCTTTTTAATCTCTACTTCAAGGTAGTTCAGGTTCTCCTTAATGAAGGTGCAGACACCCCCACCCTTTCCTATTTATTTATCATGTCTGTATATGCCATATCCTGGGATTTTATAGTCTAGTTTTTCCATTTGCCAAATCTCCTGTGTGCATATTATATCAAGCTTTGTTTTCATATCAATATTTCTTTCATTCCTGTCCATGCTATGGGCATCAGGCTAATATCAGGCTATGGGCATTCCAGCTAAAATAATTAGTCACCACCATTCTTTTAATCTTCAATATTTCCTTCACTTAGGAAAGTATGAAGCTGTTCCACCTAGGCCATAGGTACTTTTCAGCAACTTTAATTATAATTCTCATTTTCTGTTTTCTTTCCTGTTTGAGGCATAGTTTATTATTTCAGTCATAATTCATAAACTCAATGAATCTCTGTTTCCCTAAGTTGTAGGTCATCTCCTTTTACCTGGGTGTCACTCATTACTTCCTTCCCATTAATTTGTTGCTGACTATTCCCTTTCCCCATATCAGGTTCTCTTCCCCCCTTCCCCCACCCCGCCCTGTCCCCCGCTATTTTTTTTCTTTTAGGTCTCTTCTAGTGGCTTCTGCATATGAAATTTTAGTAATTTGGGGGGCGGAGGGGGAGTTGTATTTTTCTAGCCCTCTTTGCCTCAGTACATCCTCCAGATGCTGAGCTGTGTTTTTCTCCATGATTGCAACATTTGTTCTGTCCCTTCCTCACAATTACCATATGAATATTCGCCTCCACATGTGCTGCACCGTGTTTTCCCTTTGCAATGATTTGTTATGTGATCAAATCTTTGGCACCTGTAATATCTCACAGGAGGAGGAATATAGGGTTTAGTCCAGAATACGTGATACTCTATCTGGTAGGATTCTTCCCTTAAAAGTGGCCCACACACCTGCTGAGGGCCTTCTATCAGCTCCTTTTCTGATACAGCTACATCTACATCTACACTGCATACAGCAATTAGCCTTTCAGTCATCAGCCTTATCTTCACCTATTCGGTGCTTTATTTCCTCTTCTGACATTTCCATTTATACACCATATACTGCTACTTCTCTTATTAAAGGAATTTGGGGAGCTAACAGTTTTTTTTCTACCTAGCTCCTTTGTGTTAAGAAGCCTACCTATCTGTTCTTTGTTTTCATATTTCACTAAAAAGTCTCCACCAGGTAGTTTCTTAGCTCTTAGTATATCTCCTGTAGTTTTTTGAAGCACTATGCAATCCTCAAGAGGTCAATATCTCCTATATTTATGTCCTTACCTAGGGATTTTATTGTTATGTAATTTTATCCACTTCCTCCTCCTCGCCTCCTATTTGCTGACCCTTCTGGTTCTAGAGAATCTAGTTTTTTTTCTTTTTCCTTGTTTTATATCCAGTCTTCCTCAATACTTTCCCTGTCCTCACTTTTAGGGTAGTTTCATTTGTTATCTCTTCTAGCTCACTCTGCCTAGCCCGGTGGTGGGCATCCTGTGGCCAGCGGACCACACGCGGCCCATCAGGATAATCCGCTGGCGGGTCACAAGACAGTTTGTTTGCATTGACCGTGCACAGGCACGGCCGCATGGCTCCCAGGGGCCATGGTTCACCGTTCCCAGCCAATGGGAGCTGTGGGAAGTGGCGACCAGCATGCCCCTGCTGCCTATGCTGCTTCCCGCAGCTCCCATTGGCCGGGAACGGCGAACCACGGCCCCTGGGAGCTGTGGAGGGCTGTGCCTGCAGATGATCAATGTAAACAGACTGTCTCGTGGCCTGCCAGCAGATTACCCTGATGGGCCGCGTGTCGCCCGCGGGCCACAGGTTGCCCACCACTGGCCTAGCCTGTCTAGTTCAAGCCCTAAGCCTCCTTCTGCTCTCAACTTCCTGGTTTTATACTAATGAATCTGCTCCTGCCCAGCTGAGCTTCATGTTCATTTAAGTTTTGCTCTCCTTCCCGACGTAGCCAGATACCATAATTGGCCTCTCAGGTCCAAATTAACCCCTTCAGGGTCTGTGTGGGGTGCACATACTATCACATCTACTCATATCCCCTTAGAGCATCCCAAACTCTTTCCCTCCTTTTGTGTTTCACTCTTCCAATGCTTGCAATTATCCATACCCCACTTTCTTCATCATTTAGGCTCATTCTCAATGTCAATAGCAGTTATACAGAGCTCAGGTTTTTTAAGTGCTGTGGAAACATTCACTAATTAATTATAACTAATTATAGAAGTACTTTTAATCTTTCCTCAAAGCTCAAACCCTCTAGCTCCATAATTATTTTTTGTTATTATAACCTATTTACAATAAGAGCTTGTTTGTGTTTGGGGGGAGAGGGAGTTGGATGGGAAGGGTTGGCATAAGGTACCACTTTTTTAAAATTTAAATTTGTTAGAGTTTGGGAAATATAACATTTAAACTAGATTTTGATTGGAAGTTTTGGTTGTTTTCTGTATGTTAATTGTTACCAGCCCAATCTTGCTAGTCCTTGGGGTCTGATCCTGTGCCATTGATGTCAATGGTAAAGTTTCCTTTGACTTCAGTGGGGCAGGATCCTTTCCTTACTCAATTGAATAGTCAGTGGGCCAATTGGTTTGCTAGATTCTGCCATTCTTATGCATGTTGAGTAGCAGCTTACATTGCAAGTGGTCCCCATAGAATTCAACTGGAGTAAAGGTGACGGAATCTGGCCCTGTGCAAATAAAGGTTTTGTCAGGCTCAGGCCCTAGAAACCAAAGCAAAGATGTTGGCTTTACACTTGCCACAGCTCTGGGAAGAGTAACTTTCTGCTTAACCAACTGTGCAAGTTAATTCAAGTAAACTGTGAAACATAAATGAAATGAGAGAAATACTTATTAATTAAAGTCCAGCAGGGTAACATGTACCTAATCCAACCCCCCACCTCACACCCCTTCAGGTTTCCTCTCAGAGACCTCCTGCTATTGTTTCACACTCTCTCTGATTGTGTGGCCTTTGTAAATAATCCTGTCATTAGAGGTTTGTTCAGAACATGCAATCAATTTATTAAGACATTTTCCAGGACAAATTAGCAGGTTCAGTAAAGCATAATTATGCAGATATTCATTCATTTTTAGAATAAGAAGTTGACCAGAAAATACCATGCTTTTGCCAACCTCAACAAGCAGCTTGACAGCAATCAACTAACAACAATGTGCAATTAAATCTGATCTGCACTGGCAGTGACACTGTCAGGAAGAATGAAAGCTGGTAAATTTTAGGGCTGGTCTAACATTTGGCATAAAAACTTGTTTCTGATGGAAAACTGGGATTTCATTTAACTGACTTTTTTTTTTTTTTTGGTAAAGCATCTGATTTCTGAAGAAAAGTTTGATTTTTTTTTTCATTGAGAAACTGAATGTCTGGGGAAAAAAAGACCATGCGGCTGCCGTGACACATGACCTCCCCTCACCAACAGGGAAGGCTATGATGCATCATGGGAGATCATCCTATATAGGAGAATGGGAGCATAAGGCACCCAAACGACAACTCCCATGATGCATAGCAGCAACTCTGAGTTGCTATATTGTGGTTTTCAGTTTTTCACCAAAGACTCACTGTCTCATTTTCTGTGGCGGAAAATCTCCATTTTCTGACCAGCTCTGCTAAATATGATGGTTCAAATCATGCCCTGATCAGCAAGGGCTCAGTATTATTACTATTTGATGGTTGTTCAGTGGCCTCGGGGAAGTGAATTTGGTGGTCTCGGTCCACTTCCTACTGGACAAAAATCCCACCACAGCTTGCACTAACTGGACTCTTGTGAGCAATTTCTGAATGGACTATGGAGACTCATCGACTTTCTCATACTGTTAAGGTGGTCCTCCGAAGGCAGGATTGAGGCAGCCTGGAGGAAATGGTGTGGCGGATTCCATAGATGGAAGTCTTGTCTCTGAGTCAGCACAGAACATGGCATTTTGAATAAAAAAATACTGGTGTTAGGCCTGCTAGCTGTGCGATCCTTGCTTTTGTGGAGACTTTGGTCTTCAGGGCTGTCACTGTGGCACTTTTCCCAATCAGTAACTTCGCATTTAAAATGAAATGTATCTACCTGCCAGAAAGGTAACCCAGCTGAGTGTCTGAAAATCAAGCTGTGTTCATTCTGCTTTGGATCCCGTTGCAGTCAGAAAAAGAGTAGAGTGGAAATCATCTGGTCATTGCTGATGCTGTGTGATGCAGAAGACAAAACGATATCCCAGCTTGCTTTCTCTGCAGTGCTGAAAAAGTAAAAAAAAATATGGTGATAGGAAACTAATCCAAAATTACTCAGAAGACACACTGAGAGCAGATAATGGGATTACCATTGTGCACTTCTTTTTTTACCATTAAATATTTGTTCCCTCAATGGCCTGCAGATCAAATTTGCTTAATTTGTAAGTGCAAAAGGGTATTATCTTCCAGCTTTCTTTGCCTAGCTCCAGAGTAGATGTACTGAGTGAAATTGGGTGCTTTTTATTTTTTCACTTTTCTGACTACAACCGGACTTTAAAATTGTTATGAATGTATAGGGCTTGGTATAGAAGAGTAACATTTAGAGTTGGAAAAGACTTGTGATATTCCGTCTAGTCCATCCCCCAGGACTAACACTGGATACTCTGGATGTTCTAGAGTACAATGCCCTACACTATCGATTCTGGGTACTCTACAGTCCATTTGATAAGGCTCTACCCAGTCTAGGACTCTGTGTATTCTAAGGGTTAGCGTCTACTTTTCCTTCCAGCCCTGCATACTGAGTAGTGCATTGGCGTGCTACTTCAGGAGCAGTGTAGGGAGGATCCTCTCCCTGCTTCCCCCTTGGTTGCAGGGGGTAGTAAACTACCACTAGGAAATTACTGTCCAACCACCACACTGTCTCAGCTGTGCTAGGGGGCATTTTGAGAAGGGGGAGAGCCAAAGCTCTGCCTACTCCTTGCTCAGAAGACGGGTGTGATAGGTGTGCACCAGTGTGAGACAGGGTTCTCACTCCTTGGTAGGGCTGTGCAGCCCACCTCACAACTAAACTCTACACTTGGACAATAGTGTTATTTTCATGTGGGAACAAGGATGGGTGTTGGTGGTTGAGTGAATTGATATTATCATAATAAACAAATAAGAAGGCAGCAACAGACAAGCTTCCTCTACACACACACACACACACACACACCCTGCCTCAACTCTAAGTTGGTGGGGTCACCTCCTGGGGCCAGAAGACAGTGTATTCTCTCTGGTCCATTCACACCTTATGTTCTTCCCAACTGCCACATAGAGACAATAGTGGGTGTGATTTTTATGATATGGACACCTCTCCAATAGGAACTTGGGTGGGACCCACCAACTTACTTCATGTAGGCATTGTCTATTCTAAGGAATAACCCCCTTTCAGCAATCAGTGTCAGGCAAACAGCTGAGCTGCACCATTGCATATCTGGTGGGTGGCTGGAGAAATCTGCAGTTTGCATCACTGCAGCTTATCCTGAGTTCAAACAGGAGTAAGCCCTAGGAATGCAAATTTCAGATTTCTTTGTCTACACTAAAGGTTTGCACTGGTGCAGTCTCACCAGTTGCTAGCCACTGAATGTGGAAATTGAGGCAAATCCCCAGTATAGATGGGGCCGCGAACTACTGAATAGCCATTAGGAAGAGCTAACATGGAAAGAACTAATAATCCTAATATATGGTTATTTCTGTTTATTTTCATTTACTGGATTGTGTGGTAGGAGATTTTGAGGGGTGTATAAACTCCACACTGGAACTGAAGGGGTTAAGGAGTAACTCTGGTCTTAGGTGATCATTCTGCTTATCCCTAGCTGCAGAGCATGCCCCAGCTTGAGGTGGAGTTTAAAAGGGAACCAGGCAGCTCACAAGGGACCTCACAGGGCAGGTAGAGCAAGTTCTATCCGAAGATACCCTGAAGATGGGTGCTGCAGAAGCTTGGCAGAAAACCTGCCTGCTGAGCCCGGAGGGGCAGAAGGTTCAGTTACTCTTCTTCAGTACTTTGTGTCAAACTGTAAGACTTTGGCGTGAGAGTGGATGGTGGGAAGTAGCCCAAGGAGGCAGCTTGAAGGCACTCCTGGGTGCTGAATGTTGTTGCCTCTTGCAGGGTCCCGGGCCAGAGCCTGGTGCACTGGGAGGGCCTGGGCTCTCCTACCAACCAGCCTTGTTATGAAAGGTACGAAAACCCTCCCTTCCAGATTCCCTCTTGGTTAAGCCAGGGGAGAGTCAGGTCTTTAAAAATGCTACAGCTGAGATGTGACCTCTGGACTGAAGGTCGTCCCCACCCCTCCCAGGAGGGTGTGGGACTCAGTATCTTCCTCGGGAATCTGTTACCCAAGAGAGGGATAGGGCTAATTAGTGACCTGACCGTGCCAACACTCACTGAAAGGTGGACTGCTACAAGGTGTGACAGTCTCCAATGAGAGGCATTAGAAGTGGGCTGAGTAGCGTCCTAGTGCCTTAAGCACTAGGAGCCACCACCTGTGAGCACTGCCCATCACAGAAGTGTTTGCGGCGTATAATTTAATAGACTAAAGCCTTGTAAATGGTTTTACAGTACATGTGCCCAGAGTATTGAAAGGGTGAATGTTTGAAAACAAGTTGAAATGAATTACTAAATTTCCAGTTACCAGCACTACTGCTCTGGGTAGCGTTCAAGCAGTGATGTAAAGGAGGCTAGATTTACCAGGTGGACTTAGGTACTACAAAGCTCAGCATTGCAACACCTAATTTCTAGCCACACTGCTGCCTATTGAGATTCACAGCCCTGAGTTAGGTGCCCAGGCTCCCCATAGATTAGCCTGGGGAGAGTTGAGCACCTAAGAAAGGGCTAGCCACTGGACTACTGGAGGGAGCACAAGCTGTCTCTTGTGTGGCTTTCGTGTGCTAAGATCACACCTACCAGATCAGGCCCTGCAGGCGAGATAGCTGCGGGATGCTGTCAGGGTTCCTTCCCCACTCTGAACTCTAGGGTACAGATGTGGGGACCTGCATGAAAGACCCCCTAAGCTTATTCTTACCAGCTTAGGTTAAAAACTTCCCCACGGTACAAACTTTGCCTTGGCCTTGAACAGTATGTTGCCACCACCAAGCATTTTAAACAAAGAACAGGAAAAGAGACCACTTGGAAATGTCTTCCCCCAAAGTATCCCCCAAACCCTACACACCCCCTTTCCTGGGGAGGCTTGAAAATAATATCCTAAGCAATTGATTACAAAATGATCAAAGACCCAAACCCCTGGATCTTGAAACAATTGAAAAATCAGTCAGGTTCTTAAAAGAAGGATTTTATTAAAAAAAAAAAAAGGGTAAAACTCATCTCTGTAAAATCAGGATGGAAAATACTTTACAGGGTATTCAGATTCAAAACACAGAGGATCCCCCTCTGGGAAAAACCTTAAAGTTACAGAAAACACGAATAAACCTCCCTCTTAACACAGGGAAAATTCACATAAAACAAAAGATAAACTAATCCGCCTTGCCTGGCTTACCTATACTGGTTGCAATATTGGAGACTTGGATTAGGATGGGTTGGAGAAGATGGATTTCTGTCTGGCCTCTCTCAGTCCCAAGAGAGAACAACGACTTAAACAAAGAGCACAAACAAAAGCCTTCCTCCCCGCCCCCCATCAAGATTTGAAAGTATCTTGTCCCCTTATTGGTCCCTTGGGTCAGGTGCCAGCCAGGTTAGCTGAGCTTCTTAACCCTTTACAGGTAACAGGATGTTGCCTCTGGCCAGGAGGGATTTTATAGCACTGTATACAGAAAGGTGGTTACCCTTCCCTTTATATTTATGACAGATGCCCAGTTTGCGAATCCCTCTGGGGCTTAGGTTTGAGCTAGATGCCAAGCTGATTGGCATTACCAGGATTTATACAGTTTTGCACATGCCCACCAGAAGAAATTTAGGGGATTCCTCTGGTGAAAACACAGACACCAAGGGACCTTAGATAAGGGCCATTGCCGTTCACAAAAGCCCCGCTCAGCAGCTGCCTAAGTGTTGGATTTAAGTGCCTAAAGGGGCAGTTAGGCAACTAAATCCCCTTTGTGAATCTAACTCTATATTCCATTCCCAGCTTCTAGAGCAATCTAATCCTGGTGATGGGAATCATTAGAAACAAATGTCATCTGTCAACTGAAGAGTGCCAACAAATTAGCGTTTTTCACCCTTGGTGTTATAATAGAGAACCCAGCATCACATTCACACTTGCAAGCTCCTCTTTCTTGCAAAGTTTGCATCTATTAAGGACCAAAATGTGAGACATTGACCTTTAAAAATGTGTAACTTAGGTCACAAAACACAATCATAGAGTCAAGGTAATTCTAAAATAATTCTACGTGAAACCCCAGTCTAAGCCTTTCCTTCTGGCTTGGCTCTTTCTAGGATTACTGTCTTCTAAATTAATCCTATTGCAAAAGGTTTGTCCATCCTAGGGATTTCCCCCTTTAGGACCTGTCTGTCCCAGGCATTGGCTTCCTCTGCTCAAAGGCTATTTCCGTTTTCCTAAATTCAGGGCCGAGTCTAATGAACCTGATTCATCCCAACGTGTTAGCCGTAATTAACCTGCATATAGATCCCTGTACAGTTCCAACAGCTGCTAATAGAATGAGCAGTAGGAGAATCCTGACACTTGGTTACACCATCTAATCTTTCCATCCCTCTATCTAATCCATCCACATTATCCTCCTATTGTCTCAGTCTAGTTAATACAGCAACTGTCCATTCATCAATCCATCCATCTAGCCTTCCAATCCATCCACTTAATGCATCGATGTCTATCTAATTTCTCCATCTATCCATCACCTAAATTCTTCTAACTTATCTAATTGCTCTGCCTATTTTTCTATCCATGAACATGTACAGTGAACTCCATCCTATCTTTACATTTTTGCCTCTGCAAGGAATGAATGACACAATATTCCCCAGGCTAAGGAAACAGAGTACCATGGAAATGTTGTTTATTTGTGAAGTCAAAAATTGTAAAGTTTTTAATGGTGACCACTATGTGCACACCATAAAGATTCAATCCATTCACAAAAGTGAAATTCTGTTCTAAACCTCTCTCCACCACATTCAGACCATAGGGTACAGGGCTTAGCCTTTGTTCAACCCACATTGCAATGGACAACAACAAAGGAGAATTTGCAACAAAAAAACCCCTGCCATTTAGAGTTGCATGGAAATGTAGCTGGAGCTCCTTCCTACTTGGGGTACGTCTACTCTTTGAGCTAGAGGTGTAACTTCCAGGTAGATGTATGTACGCTAACTTTAATCGATCGAGCATGCTGAAAACAGAAGCATAGCCATGGCAGTGCTGGCATTGGAATGGGCTATCCGCCCAAAGTACAGTTCCACCTGGGTCACTAGGCACTTACTCAGGGGTCTTACTTGTCTCCCTGTCTGCACTAATGTAGTTACACATCTAAATGACAGCTTCAGCTTGACATATAGATGTACCCTGAATGGGTGATTGCAGAGGAATTTCTGTTAATGGAAGAAAACCAAAGTATGGCACAAGCCTTGTATTTTATAGAGAAAGAAAGGCAACTGGCACACTCCATGCATGAAGGTTTTAGGGACTGGTTCATAGTAGGAGACAGAAAAGCCCAGCTGGGTCATTTAGTCTGATCCTCTGAGTTTTGTGTGATCACATGTAGAACTAAGGTGGTAACAGTGCCTCTATCTATAGGTCTAATACAGTATACAGTTCCTCTCCATGTAGTTTTGAGAAGGATATAGAAGGGCTAGAGAAAATACAAAGGTAAGACAAATGAGTAAAAACTGAAGAAGCTAAATGTATATAGTCTGGAGAAGAATCAGAGGTGATGTGATCACAGTATAATGCCTTCAAGGTAACAATATAAATGAATGAAGGGAATTGATTCACAAACTCATAAGATATCAGGAAAGTGGAAGGAAGGGTTTATGTTTGTTAGTAGCACAAGTTCTTAAGACTGATTCCGCTCTCACTTCCAAACATCCAACAACACTGAAGCCGATGGAGTTGGATGGGGTGTAAGTGAGAGCAATTGCGTAAAAAGGATAGAGTTATGCTAAAGAAGGGCTTTAAGGAGGGATTCAAGGAGACACTAGGGGAAACTACGCAGGTCTTGGTCCTGCAAACTCTCATGCAGCAGACAATACAAGATTGTTAGGCCCCAGCAGAAATGTCAGCCGAGGCTGTTTGGGGGGCCAAGTGAGCAGGGAGTAAGACAGTGAGGCATGGTTGCAGAATGGGCATATCTGAGAAGACAGAAGCTCTAACACCATCTTCAGCGTAGTAATGAGGAGTTTAGCTACATGCTTTTGTTAGCAGCACCGGCATTCTTGTTGCAGGGTTGGGTTCTCCTGCATTCTCTAACCTGCTTGTAACTTTTTAACTTGCATTTATATACCATGCTCTGTACCTCCATTCTACAGGATTAAGCTTTTAGGTAGCAGTCCTAGAGAATACAGAAGAGGGTCTACTGAATGATCCAAGTGGTCTTTTCTGAGCCCCTAATAGCTATGATCCAGTGTCTGTAGCTGTGTGGAGGGGTGGGTCAATTCCTTCCTTTCCCAATTTAAAAAGAAGTCCATTATATGATGGATCAACAAACATGCTCTGGGTTATGAGCTTGTTCTCACTGACAATTCAGGAAATATGGTAATGCAGGGTTTTTGTTTGTCCCAACTTCTAAAATATCTCTTTGGTTTTTTGCTTTAAGGCCTCTGGTACATTTAGACATTTGATTACCTATGAAGTCTTTTATGACGTTCAATTAGCATTCAGAAGCAATACTTCAGTCTGTGCATATTATTTGCACAGGTTAAGTATTCCTGATAAGACTTCTCAAATCAGATGAGCTGAATTGAACTTAATTAGAACTCGTAATACTCATGGAGAAGATAAGCAGCTTGCTTAGGCTTTTATAACATTGAAATATTGGGGGGAGGAGGATTGGGAAAAGACCCTTGGGGGAAAACCACCGGCAACCCTAAATAAGGACACCAAAAGGGAATTAAATCCTTATAGTTGTCCACATGATGATACTTTGATAGCAAAGGATGGCAAGTGATAAACCCATGCAGGATTTCTGGAGTCGATCTCAGCACAGAACAAGCTAAGACATTGTTATGGGGGAACCAGGTTTTTTTGTGGGGGAGGACAAGGAATAAAGATATGGAGGACAGAAGTGTTTTAATTCCTGGTACCTGCAGGTACCCCCAGATTATGTATTTGCAAAGTCTGTAACGTCATTGACGCCTGCCTTTTGAATGTACTTTTTTCTGGAATGAAGGACAGCAAGGAAAATAGCAGAGTTGGACAAAAAAAACTGATAATTTTCCATTGGAAAATTCAGTTTTGTTGAAATCAAAACATTTCATGGGAACATGTCAATTCTGACAAAATTTTCACGTGAAAAATGTTGAAACAAGTTATTTTAACTTTGTTTCATTTTGATAAAGTTGAAACACTTTGTATCAGTAAAAGAAAAACATTTTATTTTTACTTTACCATTTTGATTCATTTAGTTTTGACTTTTTATATTTTAAAATATTATGGTGGTATTCTATTCTAATTTTAATAGTTTATATTGTCCTGACATTGTCAAAATGATGCATATATAACTTTATTGAAATAAAAACATATTGACATTGTTGAAACAAAACAACGTGACACTATTGCAGCAAAATCTGTGGATGATTCAAAATAAAAATTGTTTAGAATTTCTCTTCTGTGGGAAATGTCAGAATGAAAACATTCAAAATGTCGGAATTTCCCTTGTAACAAATTCATATTTTTGACCATCTCTAGAAATTAGCTGTGCCAGCTCCCAGCTGAGTTCTGAGCTGTTCATTGAGCTATGTTCCCCACCCCCTGAGTGCGTGTGAATACTGACCATATCCCTCGTGTTCAAAGAAGTCTGAATATTTATGTGCATTCATGCTGCAGAAGAGACGGTATTTTCACCCTATGGTAAAACTTCTACTACTACTTCTAAATGTGTGTAATTGAAATAACTGTAAACACTGAAATAACCATGAGATTAGGGACTTAATAAAGGAAGGAAAAACTGGTAGAGGTCCTCATCCACAGTACTTTTCATTTGCTTTCTGTCCTTTTTCTTTGAGGCTCTTCAGAAGAGATGTTTTATTATAATAATAATAATTAATAATAAAGAAGGAACAGTATGTGACAACCCAACAATAACCTGTAGTCTTAAGTATAACCCATTCCTCAAGCCAGTTGGGGAACACAGATTCATAGATTTTAAGTGCAGATGGAGCTATTGTGATTATCTTCTGCATGATGCAGAGTGATGCACCTCACCCAGAGAAGTCACTGTACAGTAACAGACCCATAGTCCCTCTATTCTGGTAATCTGTCTTCAACAGTGACCAATGCATGAAGTTTCGAAAGAAGAGGCAAAACAGGGCTAGCTGGAAAATGGGGTACAGTTTTTCACAGGATACAATTTTGGGGGGAAATTTAATTCTTCATATGTTTTTGGGTCAGTATTTGGAATATTGACAATTTTGTCAATGTCAAATTTTGACATTTTTGAAGCAGCTCTGTGGCTGGTCAAAAGATGGAATGAAATGTTGATCTAATGTGATGGAATAAATAGTAGTGCCCGTCTGGTCTTCTTTATGCTATTCATCATTATATACCTCTGTGCTGTCTCCCCATATTTGTCTCATGGACAACAGGCATTGACTGGATCATTTACTTGCCTATATATTTCATTAATGTGTTCTGCCTCAGAACATTTTAAAAGGGAAAACTCTGCTATGAGGTTGGTTTTATTAATCCAGCTCTGTGGGATAACAGACTGTGTATTTTATATAGCAGCTCACTAAACTTTCCACACACAAAGCTTTCCTTGGGCTGTTCCTGCTTACTTCTTTATCTCTTGCTCTCTGTCTTCCCATTGGAGAATCATCAGGCATGGTATTGAACCACCAATTATTAAAGCACACAAAAATAAAATTAAAAGAGATTCTCTTTACTGATGACAAATGCAGTGTTAGACCTCATCCTGGGCTTTCAAGTTCAATCAGTTAAAAGCTCTATCAGTTAAAAGAAAGACAAACAAGAAGCTAGGTTGTACAAGCAGAGGAGCAGAATACAAAACACAGACCCAATCCTAATAGAACTGAGGTCTATGCACATTTTGTCACGGACTTCAATACAGCCAAAGACAAGTGAAGTGGTTCTTTCACTGTATAAATCAATAGTCATGTCCCTGTGTGACAGGGTGCATAGGCCCCACCCACAAGTTGATAAGGTAGGGGTTAACTCCCTCCCTTTGAGTAGAGGAAGGGCCACAGCTGTGTATCCTGAGTGCAAAAAATCAGGACTCGGCCAGGTGGGGGGCTTGAGTAGCCTCCCTTCCTTTTATAAGAGTTCTGAGCGGCATGTGCTGGGTTTGCCATGGTGATACAGGAAGGAATGAGCTAAGGGCTACACTGGAGAAGCTTAGCTAGGATGATTCATGCTTTACACCATTTTGTTATGAGTTCTACTGTCTCTGCGTTTGGCCTGTAAAGGGCCAGCACATTCACTTTTCTCATTCACAAAGGTGTCTAATGTCAGCCTCCCATAGGTGTACTAGTTCCTGTCCTGTTCTGACTGGCCTGTCGCATCCCTAGATAAGCAACACTAGGGACAGCTTGAAGCTCTGAGCTCTTGGCTGCTCAGCCAATCTAACCACTGCATTCTCTCCCTCAGGGCTATATTGGAGGGGGAAAGAAACTCCCTGCTGGTTCAGATCCCCAATCCCCTCCCTAGCCACCCCTTCCAGCAGTACAACTAGAAAGAAATGAAAAGGATTATTTCATCCTCTTCACTCCTGAGGCCTCACAAAATGTAAGGCTAGCCCTTAGGACTGGCCACCATTGCAAGCTGTCAGCATGTGTTTATATACTACAGAAATCACAGTGTTACTTCAGACAGAACTCACAAGCAGAGCAGGGTGGGACAGACCTCCTGGTACAAAACCACACACTCTGGTCCTTTCACACCTGCTTCCTTGATTTCTTCCTCCTAATGCACTGACAGCTTCACTGAACAGAATTATCCTCGCTGCAATAGTATGCAACTGAAGTTGTATTTTGGGGCTGTTTATGTTATTGTTGTTCAGAGACTATAATTCAAGGCAAACATGATAGCAGATTTAAAGAGGGTGTGTTATCTAGTGGTTAGATCAAGATCAAGACTATGATTTCCTGTGTCTTTTCCCTTCTGCTATCACTGACTCATGTTCTGTCCTAAGGGCAAATTCCTTAATTGCTCTGTGCCTCAGTTTATTTCTGTAATATGGGGATAATTACCTCTAAGAGGGATTGTAAGGGCTAACTAATGTCTGTAAAGTGCTTTCAGGTACTTCAGTGAAGAGCATTTATAATATAAGTGCAAATTATTATTAAGTATTGAAACAAACTTGTGGCCAACTAGGACTTCATAGTTGTTACTGTACTGCACACTATGGCCACTCAGAACTGTACAAAAACAGTGCTGACAGAACTCAGATCCTACACTTCCAAAAAGCCTAGGCAACCTATCACTTGAGCTAAAGGAGCGTCTCCATTAGTTGTTAGCAGTATAAGGCCTATGACCCAGTTGTGCAGTTCTGATTCCATGCAGCAGAAGACAGTATAGGGATCTATGACACACACTTGCCAGTTCATTACAATATTAAGAGTCTATATTAAGAGGAAAGATTAAGAAGATGCTCTATATCTCAGGTGGAAAAGTGTTCAAAAGAGTACATTATCTAACAGTAAGAAAGGATAAGAGTAAAGAGGGTATTCAGACAGATTTCACACTGGGGATAGTAAATACATAGAGCAAAATTCCGGGGAAGGAGATTGAAATAGACTGTCAATGAAATCGAAAGACCCCCTAGATCTCTTTCTGGATGAAGAGGTGGGCATTATGGTGAAAAGGAAGAAGAGCAGCATTAACATTAACCCAAGAAAGGGTATTAGGCTGGATGACATATTTCTGCTACTAAATTTTCTTATGTTCCTGTGAATCCTGTAATCCTCTTTATGAACACCTTCAGCAGAGCATTGCTGGGTGTTAATCTCTTTGCCTGGAGGCAGGCAGAGAGGAAATTGAAAGGTACAGAGGAAATGCATATAATGAAGTCTATAAAGTCTGGCTTTGACCTTTTTAGTCTGTCTTCAAAGTCCTCTATCTGGACAGATTGTTTCAGATGTACTGCACCAGGGTCAAAGCTACCTCAAAACCTTTGACCTAAGAGTTCTTCTGTATTATCCACCCAACCTAAATGGCCTGCTAGGCAGGATTTATTGTAGGTGGCTAGTACCAGTAACAAGGTCAGAGGGCTAGAGCAGTTTGGAGATTATAGTTGCATTCATACACAAGGTCTCCAGTTCACTGATTTTTCTTGTAGGTTGCAAACAATAAGGTAGGGGACATGTATGGAGATACAGATATTTACATTCAGAAGTTTCACTGGTGTGAACAGGAGTCCGAATAAGGACAAACAAGAGGAGACTGGGATACACTTGACCTGAGATTCAACTTTGGCTGTAAGCACATTACACTAACCAAGGGGTGAGTGTTGTGGAAGAAAACAACTCCTCACTCTGCGTTTGTTAGCAACAAGCCAGAGACAGTTTATTACGATCAATTGCAAGGGAAGACTGCGGTGGGACAGGGGCTCCCCTGACCTTAGGCAGACCTTCCCCCTACAAGCAGTATAAAACAAGTATTTATACCTTCCCGTTGCATACATCAATGGCTAACAGTTGTCATTTGTTTATACAAACTCCCTCCAGATGCTACCTTGTCTCAAGCTTTCTGCTTAAATCAGCATTCCATCCTTATCAGCTAAAAGTAGAGGCGAGAACAGCATCTAAAAGCGAGGCGAGAACAGCTGTTTTCTACAACTCTCAGGTTGTTAGGGTTAGGGTTTAGGTTTTGCTCAATTCCTCAATTAGTAAAGACATCTACCCCTAGATCCACCTTATTTTCTTACTTTTCTGCTTCCACAGTGTGTAGAGATAGAGATCACCACATGCTGCTGTTGCCAAATTCTTCCCAGACACATCCACTGGATATGACAAAACAATATATGGTACAGCTCAGTCTATCAACCTTTTACCTCAGAATCCAAAAACTCAAGGGTTGAAGTACCACCCAGGCCACTTTAAGATTTGCAGTGCAGTGTCAGTAGGGATGGGGAGGTGTCATGAACTGATAAGCATGTATCATTCAGGTGAGATCTCTTAGGGCTTCTCCAAATGGATTTTTAAACAAACTAGGACATTTTTTTTAAAAGGGTCAATTACCCATATGTTCTGGTTCATTTTCCTTCTCTCAGTAAAAACAAGGCAATCGGTGAAGGGAATCCTGCCCATAGCAGAACAAGTGCTGATCTTCTGCATGGGGGATGAGGCTTGAGGGATCCATCTTTGGGATCAGGCAGCATAGCCCTATTCCTGAGTCATCTGCTACTGCTCTCTGGTCTTGCAGGGAGGATTTTTTCCTGCTTTTTCCATATATAAAATATATTTATATCCATCACCCTAAATTATTTATATTTTAGATGAGAGGAAACGACAAAACAAGAAAACAAAAGTGAAGTTTCCAGGAGACAGGACAGTATGTCTCCCTCTGTAACCTGCTACATCAACTCTAACTCTCAAAATGGCAGTTTTCCCTGGGACAGGCAGATTTCTTTAAAAAAAAAAATGATGACATAGGACAGATTTTGTACATACTAAAATGGGACATGGTGGTCACCATTAAAAAAGTGCACATTTCCCAACAAAGGTACTCAGATCTGTGATACACGGGGATCTCCGGTTCTGAGTATAGGACTTGGATTGCTAAACTTTATACTTTGTGAAGAGGTTTGCAAGGATTTGTTTGACCCAGACCTACTTCACTGTGTCGCCGACTATCTTGTGGCTGTATTAGAAATACCTAGCTAGACAGATTCTGTTTTTGATGCCTCTGGGTAGAAATCTTTTTTTATTTTTAATTCACTTTAAATTTCCACCATTATATTTTACATAAGCTCATTTGGCTTCATTTTCTTATTTGAATCTGCAATTATCCAAACTGTGCACAAGTTTTGGGTTTTATTGCAAAAGTTATCCAGTGGGTATCTGCATGCACCCACTGGAAAATGCACATTTTGCACAGCCACATTAAATAAAAAACCACCAATCTCCGCTCCCCGAAACCTACTGAAATTTATCCCCCAAATTATCAAAAAGATTGGATGAAGCATTTAAAAAAAAACAATTTCCCCCCTCTATTTCAGACTTCAGACACAAAGTGAAGATGGAGGTTAGAAAACAGAGCATTTCATATCATGAGGAAATATCTTTAGAAAGCTTTGTGGCATGGAGGCAGGGAGGACTAAGGAGTGGGATAAGGGTCCAAAAAGAATTAAGCATGGTCTCACCATTACAAGAACATTAAATCAGGAAAACTGAATTGCGTAGAATCACATGGAATTCCCTTGAATACAACATATCTGCCCACTGGGTGTCATTCTTGACTCGCATCTGAATTAGCTCACAGCCCTTGTCTGCAGTGTGTTGTAGCTCCCAGAAGAATCTCAAATAGTACACAAAGAAGTGAGGTCGTTTTTGTGTCCCTCAGCTTCTCCAGTATACCTGCATTTGGGGAAGGTTCAGGGCTGGTATCCAAGGAAAGCACAACAATTGGCAGTCCCTTTGCATTACTGTAGTAACAGGGCCTTTTGTAACTCAAGGTATGTCTGCCTGAAGTGGAAAAACAAGGTTACCTCCAAACACCCTACCCATGAGCCAGCAAGTCAGAGAATTTCCAGTGCAGTGATGGTGATCTTGAGTACTTTTACTAAATCAGCATGGAAGAATTAATACAGGATTCAAAAGGAACCTTCTCAAGGATCATGACTGACTGATTCAGAAACAACCTCTTGAAACTACTCAAATATCTTTGCTACAGCATGAGGGAAGCCATTTTTGTTGGTCTCTGAACACTTTGTGTCTGAATTATTTTGTTCCTTGGATTAGGGAGTGTTTTCTTCTGTATTTGAGGGAAGACAATAACTTTAACCATCAAGATGTGCGAACACCATACTGGAGTAACTACTTCATCTTATTACTGTAACCTTTGTCCTTCTTTCCCTCAACATTGATTTTCAGGTGTTAGCCAGTGATGTTGCCCTCTCTTGGGGCTTTCTACAAAGAGGACAGCAGACCTATTACTACAAACATCTACAGGTAGAGAGGTTTAATCAAACTCTGTTAGATATATTGGGGACTTTATAGCTAGAGCAGAAGGCAACCTGGAGCCAGCATGTTGTGTTTCTGGTGCATGCTTACAATGCCACAAAGAACGATGCTATGGGAGTCACCCCATATTTCTTGATGTTTGGGCAAGAACCAACATTACCCATAGACTTGTGCTTTGACATATCAGAGGATGGAGATAGCCATGATACTCATCAGTAGTATGTATCCCGATTAAGAGAAAAGCTGTGGGATGCTTATCGCTCAGCTATGTCTGCATCTCGGAAAAACTCAGGCCGTAACAAGCATCGGTATGATGGCAGGGTGCGTTCACAGGAGCTCCAGCTGGGGGATAGAGTTTTGCTTTGAAATTTGGGTATTGCTGGCAAACACAAGATAGCCGACAGATGGAAGGCAATACCTTACCTGGTGGTGGAAAAACTGGGAGATCTGCCGGTCTACAAGATTAAACCCAAAGTGGGGCCAGGGCAAATAAAGACAGTCCATAGAAACCTTTTACTCCCTGTGGGGGAGTTGGTAGGCACCCCTTACAAAGTGGACCACAACATGGCAACTGGGCAGAACAAACGTGCTAGACCAAAGCCACCATCCAACATGGACAGTGGGCCCCCTGGGGCTAACCTACCTCTATTCAGCACATCTGAGAGTGAGTCTGAGGAGGAAGACACTACCATGGTGTATCCTAGAATGGAGACGAGATTTCAGTCTTGATCAGCTGAACCAAGGGAGAGCACCACTTCTTCAGCCCTAAACCCCATGGTGAAAGTATTTAGGCCAGTTGCTGGCATACCCATGCCACCAATGAGACCTCCCTGCGATGATACATCTAGGTTATTGGACAGTGGAGACATACAGGTGGAAGGTGTCCCAGATACCTTGGGCCTTCCACTATTAGAATCAGAGATGCAGGGCCTATGCCATTAGCCAAGGGATCCTCACCATCCCTTGCCCAAGGGGATGTCCCTGCTTCCCCTTCAATGCCCACTCTCAATAGGTGGGACAGGGTTATAAAGCTAGTAAGCCAGTTAACTTATGATTCACATGGGGTGGCTAGAGAAGAACCAATACACTTAGTTCACAGGCTTGTGGAAACCATAATGGGTTTCCTGAGGCCCTTGGGGGGAACTAATGAATTTGGTATAATATGGAGTGTGATTTGTCGGGACGACAAATTCTCAACTGGGAGGAGGATGTAAGCAGAGTCTGAATGAGCTCTCCCCTGATATCTAGTGGTGAGCGGTGGAAAAAGACTTCAGGAGCTGATCTCACTTGCATGATACCTCGGTGCTCAGCATGATGGGATTGCTTGCCCAAATGATCACTTGTGGTAGGTGTGGATCCCCAGTCTCCTTGTTATTGGGGCAGGAGTAATAAAGGATTGTTACCCTTGTTGTGTGAACCGATGGCAGCAGAACTGTACCTGGCATACCCTCATGGAGGGACTCACCCTCAACTGAATGGCACTCGCTAGTCAGGGGACATGGCTTCCAAAGCCCAATGAGTTGAGAGAGGGTGGGGACAGGTATTTGTACCTTGTGGTGTGGGGCCTGTTTAAGGGTCCTAGACACCATTTGACCCTTCCTCTCTCCATGGTATAATAAAAGAGCTAATTTAGACTCAATTGAGAGTCTTGGTACATATTGTAGAGCTGAAATCACTGATGTCTAAGTATTAGACCTACTTTGGGACAGTGTCTCTATTGCAAGAGAGTGCCCACTGTGTACCAGCAGTGGGGCTCCCCCACTAACAGCTGAAATCACTGAGACCTCTGTTAAGTGGGGGCCCCTAAAGATATCTTGGCACGGCCAGCAGGGTGAGTGGTGGAGAGGCGCGGCCAGCAGGGTGGCTGGTGGAGAGGGCCAGAGACGATCCTTGCAGAGAGGAGCAGCAATCGGCCGTTGGGGTGACGAGTGAGTGCCCGAGCAGTGCAGCGTGTAAGGTGCCTCTTTACCTCCCACCCCCTTCCACACAGGTGGGAGGTGAACTCTGTGGATGAACCTCTGAACTCTGGGGCTGCCCTGGCCAAGGACAGCAACTGTGTGTGGGGTGCAAAGAAGGGACAGGCACATTAAAGGGATTTTTGGGTTGCTGGACTTGAGAACCTGAGGGGGAAAGGACATTGCCCAACTTACTTGGGGGTGGGTCTTTTGCTCATGATTTATGTTTATGAACCCTAGTTGTGGGCTTTTCCCAAATTAATGCTGAGTTACTTCCCTTGTTTTATTAAAAGTTTTTGTTAAACTTAGACTCTGTGCTTGCGAGAGGGTAAGTATTGCTCTTGGAGGCACTCAGGGAGGTGGTATGTAATTGTCCCAGGTCACTGGGTGCGGGCTCGAGCTGGTTTTGTGTTGTATTGTTGAAAAGGAACCCCTAGATACTGAACCTGGCCCTTGTTGCTGCCGGCTCCACCTGGCAGAAGGATTATAACAAAAATAAATCAAAATTCCCACTTTCCCTCTACATAATCCAAGAACAATGTTTGCATCTTCAGCAACCTCCTAAAAAGATGGGTCTTGCAGTGTGCCATGCAGGTATTTGACAGATCTAAAACTTCCAGTATGGACACTTGATCTTCATCCATCATTAGGAGAGCATTCACCAACACCCAGTGATGAGCTGCCAAAATCTTAACAATGGGTTCCCTCCTCACCCCATGAGGGGGTCATTGTCCACCCCCACCCTCCCTGGGACTCCTGCCCCATCCAACCCCCCGCGTTTCTTGACACCACCCCCCCCCCAGGACCCCTGTCCCATCCAGCCCCCTCCCCTGTCCCCTGACTGCCCCCAGAACCAGGCAGGAGGGTCTCGTGGACCATCATAGTGGGTGCCCACCCCACCCCTAAGAGCCAGAGGCACCTGCCGGGGGGCGAGGTGGGGAGTGCTGGTGGTGCTTACCTAGGGCAGCTCCCAGGAAACATCTAGCAGGTCCCTCTGGCTCCTAGGGGTCGGGTAGCATAGCTGGGGGGGAGCAAGGGGAGCAGCTGCTCCCCCACTGATCACATCAAAAGTGGCGCCTTAGGCACCAACTCCCTGGGTGCTCCGAGGCTGGAGCCCCCACAGGGAAAATTTGGTGGGTGCAGAGCACCCACTGGCAGCTCCCCACCCCATGCCTGGCCCCAGATCACCTCATCTCCGCTCTGCCTCCTGCACTGAATGCGCCGCCCCCGCCTCGCTTCCTGCGAATCAGCTGTTCAGCGGGAAGCCTGGGGGGGGGGGGCGGAGAAGCAGGCGGCGGCTTCACACTCAGGCCGAGGGTGACGGAGGTGAGCTGGGGCAGGGAGCGGTTCCCCTGCGCGCCCCCCCGGGTTACCTGCTACGGTGCGAGCAGCCCTCCTCACGCCCCCCCAGCTCACCTCCGCCTCCCTGGGCCTGAGCGGGAAGCCGCCGCCTGCTTCTCAGCCTGCCCCAGCTTCCCGCGCGAACAGCTGATTCACAGGAAACCTGGGGGGGGGGGGCGGAGAAGCAGAGCGGGGCGGCGAGTTCAGGGGAGGAGGCGGAGTGGAGGTGAGCTGGGGCCGGGGGTGGGGAGGGGAGTGCTGGTGGGTGCACCCACCAAATTTTCCCCTTGGGTGCTCCAGGGTTGGAGCACCCATGAAGTTGGCACCTAAGGTGCCACTTTTGGCTGGTTAAATTTAGAAGCCCTTTTAGAACCGGTTGTCCCTCGCGGAACAACCGATTCTAAAAGGGCCTCTAAATTTAACTTTGGTTCTAGCAAACCTGTGCGAACTGGCTCCAGCTCACCACTGCCAACACCACAAGAGCAGTCTGTGCCATACCCATGTTGGCACTCTGACAAAGGGTCAAGAAAATCTGAGGCATCTAGATACTGTACAAACAGTCTTGCCACAAGTTTTAAACAACTTTTCCCACAAAGGGAAGATTCAGTACAGGGCGACTGTGAGTCAGATTGTCAATATTAAGAGATGGATGATTTACTGAGTATAGACCATATTAATATCTCTTAAGAGAAGCTGGCACGCTACCTGAAAGGAAGCATTGACAATCTCCAGCAACACTGGATATGATACCTCTTCACTAGCCTTCATGGAAAAGGATCCAGAGCACAGTGTGTTTAACAAAGTTCTCCCAATACCTCCAGCTCCTCATCAAGCACCAGAGGCCAAAACTCAAGTAGAAATAACGTGATAGTTGTCTGTTCAAGGCAACCTACTGTTTCTGCAACCATAGAAAATTCAGTCCAAATCTGAGCAATTTTCTCCATAAAAATAACAAGGCACTACCTTACAGCAGGAGGTACTCTGCTCAGGCACTGGGTAAAGACAGTCAGGATTCACCAGGCTCTCTACAGCTTGGAAGAAACGGGAGTGAGATTTTACAAATGCAAGGCTGGATGCAAAGAACCCCTTCCTGACCTTCTGCTTAGCTTCAGCCGGAGAATGCAAAAAAATAATAAAAATCAAAATCTGCCATAATTGATCAGCTTCATCCCAAGACTTCTTCTAGCAGCACTCAAGCCATCTTCCTTCATGCTTTACTTGTTGAAGGTATTCTGTAAACCAAGGTGACCTGTGATGCCAGAATGGGGAAGACAGATGAGTGTTATAAAACTCCATTAAACCATCAACTGAATGATCACTCTAAAGAACAGTATTCTCCCTTTGGAATGCCTCTGGTTTCAACAGCTGAGGACAGGCCAAGAGAGGGAAGGTGAACCCCCAACTTAAAATTTTAAATAAAGACCAGTCACCACATCTACAACCCTAATCCTATTATTAGATCAAGAGTGTGGCCAGTAGTCTTAGCTGAATTACTTGAGACAGTCCCATGGTCATCAGAGGTGCTAGAAAATCCTGGACTCATTAAGAAAGCATGTCATCCACTTAAATAGTGGTGCTGGGGGAGGAGGAAAATGAATACAACTGATTTTTGTATTATCATGGTGAGGTTCTCCACTGTGCAAGAGAGTGATAGGCATAGTCGGATCACTCCCAATTTAACTCCATCCTAGGTTTTGTATAACAGATGGAGATGTGGAATTTGAACAAGTTTTTAAGTGGGAGACCTACATTTCAGGATGGATTGCATTCAGAATGGCCACACTACACCACTCAGCTCCTTTTGATCCATACTGCATTTGAAAGAAAACTAACAGCCAAAGGAATACATTAACAAAAGCCTTTTAGACAAAGAAAAAAATAAAGGGGGGTTGGTTCATTTTTGAGTGAGTTTGGATTAATTCTTATATAATCTGAGTTGTTCTACTGGTCTTATGCTGGCTGTACAAGAAACGACAACACACTCCCTGTTAAGTCACGTCCTGTTGTATTTGCTACAAAACATTGTGATTTCTGGCAATTCTCCTTCTTCTGACCTTGACAGTGTCTCTTGTGATTAGAGACTAGCAGCATGGTAATGGTTCTTACAAGCTATTTCAGATGTCAAAAAACAAAAGAAAAACACTTGATAATGTCAAGAGGAGGGGGAAGGACAGGTAATATAGGTAGGAAAAGCACACTAAGAAAAAATCCCTTTGGGGGCATAAATTTGCCCTTAAAGGTGATGGATAATAGGATTTAAGGAGGCAAATTTCACTGTTTTTTGCTGATTGGTAGAAACCACAATGTTACAGAAATAGGTGGCAGACAGTTCAGTGTATTTTGCCTGTACATAATTCTATACCTAAAAAAAAAAGAGAGACAACAAAGGAAAAACAAGCAAATCGTATTCAACTAGATCTCAGAAGCCTGTTGTGCTCACGCTTTAACTATCATGTTCCCATCTTAAAATATGACTAATGATTTGGGGTGGTTACATTTTAGGGTGCTTAACCAAAGAGGCCCAATATCTTTTTTTCAGACGGCACATGCTCAGCATATTCCATTCTGCCCTCATCAACGTAGTATCTGCAAGCCTTCTGGTAGTGCATTAAGTGAGGTGACTATCTGTCTTGTGTGGTTTCCTCCCTCTCATCTCAGGGGGAGAACTGTGTGTGTAGTGGAATGCTTTGTTTTGGGATTGGGGATTTTTTTTTGTAACGTACATACAGCTAGGTGTTTGATATTCAGAAGATATCTAATATAGGCTCTTTTAAGGACTCTCGTGTTGAGCACACGAGTCTTGAGGCACTCTACGTGACTAGTCACTTTAATAATTTAGCTTCTCAGATGACTGAAATTAGAGACAAAAAAAGACCTAGGACACCCAGTCCCTCTCCTCACTAACAGCGTAGCATTGTTCCCTGTGGTGAACACCCAACTGTGTAGCACTCTGTACTTGACTGGCTGGGTCTTACATTTTTTATGTTTACACACAGGGCAGTAATAATAATACGTCATCTTTCCATCCAAGAATCTGGCTGCATTTTGCAAACATTACTGGATGAACTTCACAAATCCTCTGAATTATCTCTGTTACGGATGGGGAAACAAACACAAAGTAGTGCCTACTCACTACAGAGTGGGGCACTCTATAAATACTTTACATAAAATGTAATTCTGTCCATGTGTTAGCAACACACCTTTTTCCCCAGTGAAGACTAGGTCGCCTCAGTGATGTTTGGAAGGTCATACAGGAAGTGAGGGATTAGAGCCCAGAACTTCTGTCTCCTAGACATAAGCTTTAACCATTAACCTATGCTTCCTCTAGACCAAGTAGGCTAAATGCTGTAGTGACTGCATTCTTATGACAAAATCACTTTTACTTTTGAGCATGGGTATGAGGATGCTCTCAAGGGTACTTTGTTCTTTGACAAATGTTGTATCAGGGTTAATTCATCACACTTGCGCTTTGAAGTACTGTGGACTCTTAAGGCCAATTTTACAAAGAGCAGAGCCTCTGGGCTAAAAAAAAATGTACATGCAACAGATGTCAAAATGCATTCCTGTGCACATGTTAAGCATGCGTGGATACCTGTTTGCACAGCTATGTGGGTATCTTGCAGATACAACTAGGTGATAATTGTTGAAAATGCCATCTGTAATATAAAAAGTTCAAGAGGTTTAACTTCACAAGAGGTAGAAAACAAAATTAAGGTAAACTCGATTCTTCATACTTTTATGCTGGTGCAACTCCACTGATTCTACTGAGATTGCACATGCATGAAACTGAAGTAGTGTATTGGAGAATCAAACTGTATAATTTTGATCTCCTCTGTCATGATAGATATTTTCTGAACAGGACACACTGAAAAGAAACAGTAAATCCCCTATAAAACCCCTGTTACGAGCTGTTCTCTACTTGCTTTACCTGTAAAGGATTACCAAGCCCACAGGTAAAAGGAAAAGAGTGGACACCTGACCAAAAGAGCCAATGGGAGGGGTAGAACTTTTTTAAAATTGGGGAAAAACTTCCCTTTGTCTGTGTGTTGTTGTTCTCCGGGAAAGAGCAGGACAGGGCTTGAGCTATGCTGTAAAAAGCTTTAAAACCAGGTATGAAAAAGCATCAAATCATACCTCAAACCTACTTATCTGAAACCTCAAATATGTAAGTAATCAGGGAATGTCTAGGAAGATGCGATTAGGGTTATTTCTTTTATTTCTTTTATTGGCTTGTGGACTCCTCTGTGCTAACCCCAGATGCTTTTGTTTTCTTGTAACCTTTAAGCTGAACCTCAAGAGAGCTATCTTGATGCTTAAATTTTGTAAGTGTTTTTTTTAATCTAGCAAAAGCCTCAGTTCCAGATGTATTTTCTTTCTTTTTGTTTTTAATAAAATGTACCTATTTTTAAGAACAGAATTGGATTTTTGGTGTCCTAAGAGGTTTGTGCATATGTTGTTTAATTAGCTGGGGGCAACAGCAAATTTTCTTTATTTTCTTTCTCAGCTCTTCCCCGGGGTATGTGTGTGTGTGTGTGTGTATGTGTGTGTGTGTGTGTGTGTGTGAAAGGGTTTGAAGGTATCCCACAGGAAGGAATTCCCAAGTGAGCATTCCTGTGTCCCAAGGTGGGGGTTTTTGCACTTGTGTGGTGGCAGCATCTACCCTTCCAAGGTCAGAGAGAAACCGTGACCTTGGGAGTTTAATACCAGCCTGGAGTGACCAGTATTAATTTTTAGAATCCTTGCAGGCCCCCACCTTCTGCACTCAAAGTGCCAGAGTGGGGAATCAGCCTTGACACCCTGATGTTCATAAATGTCCTCACACTTCAACCAGGAGTTGCCTAAATTTCAAAACCTCAGTTAATGATATGGCTTTTGTTTTTACTGAAGCTGATGTCCCAACGAATTTGCCTACGGTTCACTTGATGGCCAGGATTACTCCAAACAGTATATGTCATTGATAATAGCAAGTGACAATCTCACTGTTCCAACAACTTGATAAATCAACCAGACTTTAAAATAAGTCAATTTTACCTGTCACAGGATGTGGCAGGCCTTTTGATTTGAATCCCCAGGATCAAACACTTCTGACAGAGATCTCTAAGCACCTCAGTGGGGAGATGAACCAGAGAGGTCAAACTCCTGACACAGCAGACAGGTATTGTGTTGTGGAGTGAAGGGGGAGGGAGGCAAGGTGTGCAGTGTCAGCTTTTACCCACTCTCCCAAGACTGCATTTGACTTGCCTTTTATACTGCTTTAGAAAAATCAGTTCTCAATGCCACTCGAGTATGTGATGTTAAATAACTTATTGTGCCTATAGGGTTGGGGGCAGCTGAGTTTTGGGGACTGCAGTGGTGCCTAAATATGGCACTTAGGCATCTAAGTACCTTCATGGATCCCACCCAGAGAGACTGAGGGCCTGATCAAATGAATGTTGAACTCAATAGGAATTTTTCCATTTGGATCAGGGCCTCAGTGACATGCCCGAGCTTACAGAAGTACTTTGGGGCAGAGCTGGTCCACTGAATCCAAATTCAGTGCCTTAATCACTAGCCATCCTTCCTCCAGCGTCTTGGTTTTTTACTTTGAAATTCTGATTATCCTATGCAGAAATAAATTTTTATTTTGAAACATAAACACAACCTCTTGCTATTAAACTCTCCAAAACATTTGTAGTATCTCAAACTCCGCAACACAGTATTTGAAGGAGCTCTGATATTTTGATAAATAAATTCACCTATCAGATGGTCATACTTAAGGATTTTTTTTGACAATTCATGTGACATGGATATTCTTCAACCTCCTGATAAGTCTTTCTTAACTCACTGAAGACTTCAAATAAGCCTTGAATGGTTTGTTTCAAAGAGCTGTATTCTGCAGAAAGCACCAGTCAACAAAATGCACAGGAGAACACAGGTGTTGGGGGGAACCTAATGCAGCCTAGTCTTCATAACACAAGTAAGATTTTCTGGGGGTAATGAAGGAATAGGTTTGATTCCCCACTGCCCTATAGCTTGTGTCATCAGTTATATCTGTAGTAAGTGGAGCCAGCCAAAAAACTTTCATTTATTGTCTTGCTCTCCTTTCTTTGCTTACTCCAGGGGACCACAAGCTTCACCTGCTATTGATCTTCCCTTCCTTGTGGCTAGAGGTCACACTGGCTGCTCAGCCGGCAGTTAGTTGCTAAGGAGCTGATGACAGCTCTAACGCTGTCCTCATTAACATAGGTGTCACTGCCCTCTAATATCTGTGAACTGGCCTTGTCAAAAATAAAGGCTACAGTTGGCTATAGTTTTCAGGATGCCTAATTTGTGATCTTTAGGAAAACCAGTGACCATCTTTCATCCCTAGTGATTGATTTACATGGGTTACATTTCCAAGACTTTCCTAAGGAAAAATCCTAGATTTTCTTTTTGTTTGTTTGTTTCAATGGAAGTTAAGATTCTCCTTTAAGTTCTTTAAATTGGTGGGTGACAGACCAGTAAGCCCATGGGCCTGCAAAGGCCTACTCTGCTCACAGCACACCATCTGTGGGCCCTCCATAGGATGAAGGATGTTCACACAAAATGTGTTGAATAGTTTCAAATAAATGGATAATATGTGAACAATGAAAAACATGGGGCTAAATTAATCACATAACATATTCATTATGAACACTTCACCCAGGTCTAGTCATGCTGTAGAGTCACTTCCCAATACAATGTGAGGACATTATTGTGATTTGATTATATTTGGTGGACCTGAAAAGTTAGGCCAGGCCCCATTGTTCTTCTACAAGCAGTTGGGACAATTCCAGAAAAAAAGGGCTAGGTGACACAACAAGTAAAGTAACCTGGCCACCACAAGGGGACCCCTTTTCCTAATATGGTAGAAAAATGTATTGTGCTTCATAGCATTAAACCAGTCATGTCAGTTGGAAACTGGTACCTGAAGTCAATTGATTCGGGTAGGTCTGTCTCTCTTGTGGAACTGATTTATTTTCTCACAGTCTGGAAATATGACTGTTACATATACATTGCACATAATGTAATTTTTCCTGCTTAGCTTTTCTAGCCATTCCATTACATATTTCAGTGGTTCCCAAACTTGTTCCATCGCTTGTGCAGGGAAAGCCCCTGGCGGGCCGGGCCAGTTTGTTTACCTGCCGCATCCGCAGGTTCGGCCGATCGCGGCTCCCACTGGCCACGGTTCACTGCTCCAGGCCAATGGCAGCTGCTGGAAGCGGCGCAGGCCGAGGGACGTACAGGCCGCCGCTTCCAGGAGTTCCCATTGGCCTGGAGCAGCAAATCGCCACCACTGGGAGCCGCGATCGGCCGAACCTGCAGACGCGGCAGGTAAACAAACCGGCCAGCCTGCCAGGGGCTTTCCCTGCACAAGCTGGGAACAAGTTTGGGAACCACTGACATATTTAATTCTCCTCCCCTCATAATTTAGTATAAATAAAGACCTTGACATTAATTTGCTTGAATGTTTTTTAAAAAAAGAGAAATCCATAGGGACTCCCCATGATTTTATAGCAGTTTTATTACTGGTTTATCCCCGAGTCCCAAATTTTCATTCTCAGATAAGAGAAATATTAGAGTTTGTGCTGCTAAGCCTACCAAAGCTCATCTCAATGGGATGTCTGTGTGGTGTTCTCATTTCTTACTATCACTCCATTCTTCAAATGACACTAATGATGATGATTTTCTCCATGTATCTCTCTATAGGCCCCTTAAAAGTCATACAGGAATAGCTAGCCATGTGGACTTTTCTCCTATGTTAAGAGAAGGGTCTGCCCAAATCAGGGCACAGCTATGCAGAGCAGAGAGCTGCCAACAGAAGAATCAGTATCATTACATTCTGAGAACTGAAACCTGGCCTCTTGAGCCATATCTTGCTGGGGACCCAACTGGGTAGCTGGCTAGTGGTTGCTGGGAAGGGAAGTAGGGAAGGGATTAAAGAACATGAGAATGATGTAGTAAGGTAGCTTCCCTGTGAGTTATTTGTCATCTTTTTTGGCACTGGAAAGTCTGGGAATAACACATGTAGTTCATTCAGGTTTGATCGTTCATGACTGACCTAAAAAGGTGATTGAACCAGTAACCTAGAGTTTGAAAGGCTCCACAATCCACTCATGCTCCTCCGTATGGTTATTTATTATTATATTTCCTGATAAGGTGACAGACATTCCCACACTTCTCGTTTCTGAAGGGAGCAACAGTCTAAATCAATAAAGCAGAAAATCCTGGAGACCAGAGGCACCTGTAGGCTGGGGAGTTGCAATCAGGGTTACAGGTACGTAGACTGTTCACAGAGAATAAATCCTGCAATGAATTTCACCTCTTTTTCAATTCATTAATTATCCATTTGTTTTTTACTTTACTTTGTTCATTACTAGAAACTGTGCAGCAATCATTCTGTGTAAACCAATTTCAGCTGATAGATTGCCATGTACTATAATATACACTATTTGTGATGTTTGGTTGGTTACCTCAGTCACAAAAGGACTCTATTTCCCTCACACACTTGTGTAATTCCACTGACTTCAATGGAGTTACTCCTGGTTTACACCAATGTACAGGAGAGCAGGTTCAAACCCATTGTGTTGTCTCTGCTTCTCCACTTGGGTGATTGAATCTTTTATAAATGGGAGAAAGGAAAGCAGCTGAATTTAAAGATGGCCACCCTCCTAACATGACCCTTTACATTGAGATAACACTGGCATGAGTGGCATAAGGCTTTCATTCCCTAGAAGAATGTTTAGGGATGAAAATATCACTCATGAGAATCTTGCTGGGCCTAGTAAACAAAAAAGGACCCTTAAATCTAGCATGGCCAATTTGTTGGTTTTGTTGACCAAATAGTCACAATTAGCCTTTGCCATATTTGCCCAGGTGCCATCAGGGTTGATGCAAGAGCTGGGGTCTCGTACATAAGAACACGTAGGTGAGCTTGATCCCAACAGGAATGTTTTTGAAGTGGTCCTTTGCATCCTGTGGTGACTGAAAGAGCACAACACTCACCTGGTTTCTATCTCAGTTCATTGCAAACTCAAATGCTGGCCCAGATGCATAGAGTAGTTCAACAAGTTCCCAAAGCTTTTCAGGGAACAACTGGGGGCTGAGTTTGTGGGGTAATGTTGAGGAGGCTGAGGCAAGCTTTGGGCAAACACCTGTTCCCCTCCGCATATGGACAGGAGATGGACTTATGGCATCATCTAAAAACAACGCAAAGCTCAGCAATTCTGATTGGCTTTAACTCAGACTCCGCCAAGTTCTTCTGTTTTCTGGCTGTTTTGCTTTCTGTTCTCAGGTTTGCTTGTCCCACGTAGAACTCCTATAAATCCACAGAAATTTAAACCCCAAAATCATTTTACCAACCCTCTCACTGCAGCCCACATTCCCCCTTTCTCCACACAAGCTGAAAGCACTGTTTCCCCCAGCTCCATTTAAGACTGTGAAATATGTGGCTCTATGGCTGTCGTGGTGTTATTATCGGCACACTACATTTTTACATGTCTTGGAGGCTACAACCTGCAGAAGGAAAGCTGCCATTTTTCATGGCAGAGTTGATAAAGTAAGTTACAGAGGAGGCACACACACATTACTTTGGTTCTTTCTTGTTTTTTTCCCCCCAAAAATAGTGAGGCTACACAAAACCAACATGCTTCCATAGGACAAAGCCACAAGGAGAAGTGAACCTGATTGGATAAAATAAGGACTAACCTAAACCTCTGCCCAAAAATCCAGCTGAACTTCACTGTCCTTACGCATCCTTCAAAATCCTCAGGTATTTTATCTTTTCTTTAGTATTTTCAGTGTATCTAGAACTTCTTGTGATTCCAAATTCCAGCTGAATCATCTTATTTCCAGTCTAACCATTATATATACTTCCTCATTATAACGTAGGACCTAGACCAGTCTGTCTTTGTCCTCTCTGTTTCTGGAGCCATCTCTCCCTTGTTTCATTAGCAAAGAGTGAAGCTGAATGCTGGTTAAATTGAAAAAGCGGAACTTTATTAAACCCTGTGCACTGCCCTATCCATTTGGCTGAGTTGCTTCCAGCCTAACTCCCCACGTTTCCTGTTTTTATGGTGTCCTTCCAGGGAACATAGGCCCTCTGACTCCAGTTCCATTGATCATGATCCATCTTCCCTATTTTACCAATATTTTAATATAAATATTAAAAACAAATAATTGACGCCCAGACCTCTCACCACATGTCCCTTCGGCCAGAGATTGTTAGGATATAGCCGAGATGGAATTTTGTCATTAGTACAAACTCAGCTGGTTACACAGTCTTCAAGATAATTAGGTTGCCTAAGTGGGCAACCACATTGTGAGTGACCCATCTCTCTCTCCCCGTCACTTGTCTCTGAGTAAATCGAACTATCTCTATGTGGAGTCTCATTCCTCCCTGTGCTGTTGGCCTCTGGATGGTTCCCTGAATCTCTATTCTGTGATGATCTCTGTAGGCTCTCTCTGGATGTTGTCCCCTGGCTTGTAAATGTCTCCTGTTTCTTCAGATCAATTGTCCCTCTTGCTTAGTCATCTTGTATGACCTGGGAGCCGCTGCACTTCTCATGACTCTGTTAGAGACACATTAGAAGCAGTTGCCTAACACCTGAATCCTCACAGGAGTGCCTGTATCCAGAGCTAGTAGGCTTTTAGCTGATCGGTTATAGTCTAGTGTCTGCTTTCTCTGATTGTTGGCCATCTCCTATCAGTGGTATCTCCATCCTTTTTGCTGCAGCAAGTCTGCCCTCATTGGTAAGAGTGTTGGTCCTTTGTCCCAGGTGTGCCTGTGCTGGACTGTTGTGGGTCCCCTGTGATGGGGTGTTCCTGCATGCAAAAAATTCTTACAAGGGATCTGAACCAGAAGAAATGGCCTTATGTAACAAACTCTTAGCTGTTTTCACAGCTGATTCCACTTTACCTATACTCTATGGGACTTTGGGGGTTCCATGGTTCATGCTGCCAGCTGCTGCACTGCAGAGAATTCACATCTCCCACAGTGCCACCATGTTTCATTTACAAAGAGTGAATCTGAATGTAGGTTAAGTTGAACAAGTGGAACTTTATTAAACCCTGTGCACTGCTCTGTCCATAAGGCTGAGTTGCTTCCAGCCTAACTCCTTACATTCCCTGTTTGTCTGCTATCCCTGCAATAACAGCCTCTTTCGGGAACATGGGGCCTTCTGGCTTCAGTTCCACTGACCATGAAACACTCCTCTCCTGTAACCAGTCCCTTTCTGACAAAAATGCTTCTTAGTCTCACCCCTATACCAAGAAAGGAAAATCTCTTCTGGAGAAATAATTATAGCAATCTATAATCCCTCAATATCCACAGGAATGAGCTGTGGACAGATACTTGGATTTCAAAGGGAACTAATAAATTAGTTCAATGTAGTTTTTAATCAACCATACTAAGCAGCAATCTCATCATGCCTAGGGGAGGGAAGAATAAGTCCCGTTAAATGCACATTCATGCTCTCCTGCAGTCAGTATAGGGCATGGAGCAAGATATGTAAATGAGAACTGCCTTCAGCCAGTCAGAGAAGGGATAGGAATTATCACCTGCCTTTGATAGTTGCCTTCACAAGGGAAGGAGGTGATGGGGGAGCTGGGAAAAGTAGGATATCTAGATCTTCTTTGAAATGCAGAGATGGACATTTTGAATGTGTTCCAAATAAGAAGTGAACAAGTGTCCTTTGCTCCAGCGGATAGGAATATAGGATATGCCACAATGGATCAGACCATTGGCCTATCCTGTTCATTATTCTGGCTCCCACTGTGGCCAATAACTGATGCATAAGAGGAAAGTGAAAAAGGAAACCCATAATGCACCTGCCGGGCTGGCCAATGGCATACATGTATGTGGAGGGTGAAATAGTCTTCCCTCACTAGAGTTGCACAAACCTTTCATAATGGATCCCAACCCTAACACAAGTTTCACAAACTCTGGCCTGAGTTTCTGTCAAGTTCTAGGTGAACCCCGAAGTCTCCTTGGTTTTGTGTGGACACCATGTAATACATCCTGGGGTCCATTTACCTTTTGAGTGTTTTGGCCCACTCAAACCTGAAACCTCAAAGCAAAAATCAGGACCTGAAACAAAAAAAGAAAATAGGCTGGCTGACCAAACCTTCTGAGATTCTCACAGCCCTGTTCCTGAAATTAGTGTCCATCTGTTTACACTCCAAAGCACCAGGTCTGATTGCCTTATTCTGAGGCTAAAGTAGTGGGTGAGACTGGGTCTTATAATAACTGAGAGACCAAGAGAGAGGGGAGCAGTGTGCAATAAGCTGGGGGAGCAGGAATTGGCTAGAGAAGACTGTGGGGTGATGGGTCATTGGAGCTCAGTAGAATCTCTGTCATACTCACCTTCACAGTGAATCGCCATTGCATCTCACCATATATTGATTGTCCACATTTCTGGTTTATCTGACCCCACTGAGTGCTGCCCAAGCAGTTTAGATCATTGGGATCCCCTTGTTTTTAGAGAATTTAACCTTTTAACCAGGACACAAATGCTAAACTCCAGGCTTTGTTATTCACCCTGATTGTGTCTCAGGATGTATGTAGAATATGCCTTCACAATAGCCTGCATTTTATTAGTAAATATATTAGAGTACATAAAAACTACCAGTAAAAAAAAATAAAACTAGTAAAATGAATTTTACTCTTTCAAATAAATCAGGCCAGTAAGTATATTGGGGCAGGGGGAGGAGGGCAATACTAAATGTAGACTATCAGAAAGACAAAAAATCCTTTTCAAGTGATGCTATTTTCCTCTTCTCTAATATCTGCCTTTGGAGCAGAGAATGTTACCATCACTGTCAGCCCTGTCACAGCAGAGACTAACCTATAAGTCTGTAACATCTCCCATGTGCATATCACTAATTAGTTGTATTGCAGAAGCATGTTAGGATTTTAACTACATAAAATAACAACCCAAGCATAAGGATTATTACAACAAACAAATTTTAATGTCTTGGTATCATAAAGTGCTGGTAACTGCAACACTCTCCTAGCCCCCGTGGATAATGAGGGGGACTACTTTGCACTACTAACACCTCCTTCTGTCTAAGGATCCCAGAGGGCTTTGCAAAGGCAGGGTGTCAAGGTTCTTTCCCCACTCTGAACTCTAGGGTACAGATGTGGGACCTGCATGAAAGACCCTCTAAGCTTATTCTTACCAGCTTAGGTTAAAAACTTCCCCAAGGTACAAACTTTGCCTTGTCCTTGAACCCTATGCTGCCACCACCAAGCGAGTAAAACAAAGAACAGGGAAAGAGCCCGCTTGGAGACGTCTTCCCCCAAAATATCCCCCCAAGCCCTATACCCCCTTTCCTGGGGAAGGCTTGATAAAAATCCTCACCAATTTGTACAGGTGAACACAGACCCAAACCCTTGGATCTTAAGAACAATGAAAAATCAATCAGGTTCTTAAAAGAAGAATTTTAATTAAAGGTAAAAGAATCACCTCTGTAAAATCAGGATGGTAAATACCTTACAGGGTAATCATATTCAAAACATATAGAATACCTTTAGGCAAAACCTTAAGTTACAAAAAGACACAAAAACAGGAATTTACATTCCATTCAGCACAGCTTATTTTACCAGCCATTAAACAAAAGGAAATCTAACGCATTTCTAGCTAGATTACTTACTAACTAACAGTTGTAAGGCTGCATTCCTGATCTGTTCCCGGCAAAAGCATCACACAGACAGACAGACCCTTTGTTTCCCCCCCTCCAGCTTTGAAAGTATCTTGTCTCCTCATTGGTCATTTTGGTCAGGAGCCAGCGAGGTTATCTTAGCTTCTTAACCCTTTACAGGTGAAAGGGTTTTGCCTCTGGCCAGGAGGGATTTTATAGCACTGTATACAGAAATGTGGTTACCCTTCCCTTTATTTTTATGACACAGGGTGAAATTCATCCCAGTGCAGAGGGCCAGCACAAGGTCTGTGCATCCCTTATGTCCCACTTGGGGGCTTAAATGGTGCCTAGAGCCTGTGCTGACCCTCTACATGTGGGTGGATTTCACTCTGACGGAAGTAAGCCTCCCTTGGGGGTAAGTATAAGTAAACCCATTTTACAGATGAGGAAACTGAAACACGGAGAAGTGAAATGACTTATCCATAGTCATATGTTGAGTCAGTGGCAAAGCAGGGAATAGAACCCTCTAGTCCTGACTCATTCACATGCTTTAACCACTTACTTATTCTTCCCACAATATTCCCTCTAATCTTCCCCCAGCCTCTCTCCATTGCTGCTCCTGAGTCTGATCGCAATACCATTACTGAAAACAATCTAAACAGACACATACAAAATAACTTGCATGGACTCAGTGCAGCAAGACCACTCAAAGGACGGCTGAGTTTGGCTTTGTAAATGTCTTTTGGTCCCAGCATCATCGTGTATTGCTGTAAAACGCTCCTTGGCTCACACACAGGAACAGTCCCTACATGGCCTTTACTGATCTGTGTTGCTGTCTCTGCCACTAGATTGCTGTGTGACCTTGAGCAAGTCACTTCACCTCTCTGTGTCTTTGTTTCCCCTTCTGCCTTGTCTATTTAGGCTGTTAACTCTTAGCATAGGGACTGTTTCTATCATGCCCAGCACAACTGGGCCCCAGTCTCAGTTGTGGCTGCCAGGTGCTTCCGAAATACACATCATTAAGAGTAAGAATTCAGTCTGGGTCAGTAATCTTATCTCCCTGACCATAACTGGCTTCTCCATAGAGGAATCTAACTTTGTGCGGTCTCATCATTTGAAAAGGAATTAAATTAGGATTCAAAGAATATAAAATGGACTGTGAAATTTATGCCATTTAGAGTCTTTTGCCGGCAAGCAGACAATGAGAAAAGCATTTTAATGAGGCGGCAAGTGACTGATAGTATCAGTGAGACCCTATAGTCCAATGAGTAAGAAACTGGAATGATGGTGAGGAGACAGAGGTTCTGTTCCTGTCTCTGCCACTGGCATGATAGATGACCTTGGACAAGTCACTGACCTGCCTCAGTTTCCCCTCTTGTAAAATTGGGATATTGATCTTTCACTTTCTTTATAAAATGTTCTCAGAACTATGGATGAAAAGATTTATTATTATTAAACAGTTAGTGGGTAACTATTCCTCTTTTAAAGATCACTTTAGTGTATATCTCCTTCACTCCTTTTTACTTTCTTTTTAAAAAAGATCTTTTCCTTTTATCCCTTTTGTTCCTCCAAAGGTCTCTGACTGCAGCATATTTCATTATATCCCTCGCTGTTTTAATCTCTTTGTCTCTATTTATGTAAATTTGGCATGTGAACTCGCAAGATGATGGAGTTATGAAAATCCTTGGAGTCTGCTTTAAAATCTCATGAAGGTCTAATTAAATAGTGCACATTGGGAAAGACACACTTTTCAACTAAAAAAAAAATAGATGTGAAAGAACAGAATCGATTGACATGAGTGTTAGATTTGAGATCCAATATTTGCTAACATATGTCTGGTTAACCCAGACTCCAAACTGACCTTGTCCCTCCTGCTCCTCCCAGGCACATGCTAACACAGCTGCATCACTTCCCTTGGTATAGCCTTTCGTTCAATATTGATGGGAGGCTCAAAACACACCAAATGCTTTTATTTCCTTTTTGCTGAATTTTGCATTTAGTTGCTGCAAGGTTGACCGTTATTTCTGCTGCTTGCCATTAAATGACAATGAGCAGCAGATGGGAGGGGGGGAAATCTTTAAGTGTGATTATCCCTTTATCACAACAAAAGTAAATCTCCTAAAGCCATCTGAAAATCCACAATGAGCTGAGCTCATCCACCTAACATGACAGCAATGAAGAAAAATGAATTCTGTGTCCATTTGCTGGATTCCAAGCAATCCAATAGAAAGGTATTTTCAATCCTTCTGCAGCTATGCCAGTGCATGATTTTGTATGCTAAACAGGATGGGATATGGTAAATTCTTGGATGGGGGATTATCTACCAAGAAACCTCAGGGTGCTACAGGAAGTGGGACTTCTGATTTAGCAGGTAGTGAACTGTCTCTGAACTAGTGTCCCAACATCTCAGGACAGTGGCTTCAAACATGATGCCTATGGACTAGATCTGGCCAGTTCTACGTATATATGTAGCCCACAGGGCACATTCAGAATCTAAGCTTTCATAAAAAAAAACCAAAAAATTAATCCTCATAGTTGTGAAGAAAACCTTGTAAATGTGAACTGTATGTAACTGATGCTGTGAGGTCTTCCTGAGTCTGCAGACAGCCTGAAACATGGTTCTGGGAGATGTGTACCCTTATGTAACAGTGGCTCTGGAAGGCATGTACTCCCTTCTGAAACAATGGCTCTGTGTACTCCCCGTGCTACTATTGATCCCAATTACTACATTTTCAATGTCAAAGTTAACTGTTTATAATAAATAATGATAAGGAAGGAATGCAAACCAAAATAGGGAAAGGTCAGTTTAAAGAATATTTAGATGTTAAATGTATTCAAATCAGCAAAGCCTGATGAAATTCATCCTAGGGTACTTAAGGAACTAGTTGAAGCAAGCTTGGAACTGTTAGCAAATATCTTTGAGAACTCATGGAGGACGGGTAAGGTCCCAGAAGAGAGGAGAAGGGGAAACATAGCACCTATCTTTAAAAAGGAGAACAAAGAAGATCCAGGGGATTATAGGCTAGTCAGCCTAACGTTGATACCTGGAAAGGTACTGGAACAAATTATTAAAGTATTAGTTTGTAAGCACCTGAAGGAATAGGGTTATAAGGAATAATCAGCATGGATTTGTCAAGAACAAATCATGGTAAACCAACATAATTTCCTTTTGTGACAGGGTTACTGGCATAGTGGATGGGGAGAAGCTGTAGACATGATATATCTTGATTTTAATAAGGCTTTTGACACAGTCCCACCTGACATTCTCATAAGAAAACTAGAGAAATGTGGTCTAGATGAAATTACTGTAAGGTGGTACACTACTGGTTGAAAGACCATACTCAAAGAGTAGTTACCAATGGCTCTCTATCAAACTGGGAAGGAGGATCTAGTGGGGTTTCTCAGGCATCAGTCCTGGGACCAGTACTATTCAACATTTTCATTAATGACTTGGATAATGGAGTGGAGAAAATTATATTTATAAAAGTTGCCGATGATGCAAGCACTTTGAAGGACAGGATTAGAACTCAAAATGACCTTGACAAATTAGAGAATTGGTCTGAATTCAATAAGATAAAATTCAGTGAAGACAAGTGCAAAGTGCTTCACATAGGAAGGAAAAATCAAATGCACGACTACAAAATGGGGGATAACTGTCTAAGTGGCAGTACTGCTGAAAAGGATCTGAGGATTATAGTAGATCACAAATTGAATATGAGTCCACAATATTATGCAGTTGTGAAAAAGGCTAATATCATTCTGGGGTGTATTAACAGGAGTGTCATATGTAAGACCTGAGATGAAATTGTCCTACTTTACTTGGCACTGTTGAACCCTCAGCTGGAATACAGTGCCCAGTTCTGGGCATCACACTTTCGGAGAGATATGGACAAATTGGTGAGAGTCCAGAGGAAAGCCACAAAAATGATACAAGGTTTAGAAAACCCTGACCTATGAGGAAAGTTTAAAAAAATGGGGGCATGTTTAGTTTTGAGAAAAGAAGACTGAGGGGAAACTTAATCATTAATTTTCAAATATTTTAAGGTCTCTTATAAAGAAGATGGTGATCAATTGTTCTCCATGCCCACTGAAGGATGGACAAGAAGTAATGGTCTTAAACTGAAACAAGGGAGATTTAGGTTACATATTAAAAAAACCTCTAACTATCAGGGTAGTAAAGCTCTGGAATAGGCTTCCAAGAAATGCTGTCGAATCTCCATCATTGGAGGTTTTTAAAATCAGACTGGACAAACATCTGTCAGGGATGGTTTAGGTTTACTTGGTCATGCCACAGTGCGGAATATTGGACAAGATGACCTCTCAAGCCCTGCATTGCTAGGATTCTATAATAACTCAAAGTTTAGTTTCTATATCATAGTCAGACATTTCTCTTTGGGCAAACCACCTGCTGGCATCAGTGGGAGCTGCAGTGTGGATTAGGTGGTTGTAAATCTACAGCCCCCCCCCAGAATAGAATGAATCGCTCTCCCCTGTGTTACAAGATATGGAGGGAGTTCACGTTCAGATGAGGTATAAAACTAGCTTCCTGACAACTTATGATCAACCCTTGGTGCTTTATGAAAAACTAGGGTGTACTTAACCCTGATGCTCAGATCATATTAATATTCTGGTAGTGCCAGTGCCTGCCCATATGCCCCTTACACTTTCAGTTGTATTTTCCTTCTTCACTGCCAGTCTTAAACTGGTGTGTCCTTAAGCAGTCCTTAAAAGCTGCTGTGTCCCACCCCAGAAGTGGCTGCATTTCAGTGGTGAGTGGCTGCATTTCACTGTTATACAGTGTTTAATGTTTCTCAAGATCTTTGGAATAAAATAACAATGTAAATGTAATTTGTTGTTATTTCTGCTTTAAAATATTACTTTATTACATAAAGTTGATTTGGATTTGGAGGTCTGGAGTTTGGGGAAAAGAGGAGAGGAGGGGCAACTTGATAATAGAATTTCCTATGGTTCTTTTGTAGTAATAAAACCTCTGGAACACCTATACAGTATTCTGTATGCAGTCATGACAGTATTAAGTTCATTCACCCACTAGCTGCAGTGGAAGAATATTTGCCAGTGTCCCTTTAGAAAAGCTGGCGTTTAACAGAAAAATTCACACATCCACTTGAAAAGACAGTCCAGAGAGTGATTCATGCATTCAAGTGTTTCCTAGAGATAGAATTTTTATTCTTATGTCCTAAACCACTCATTCACTGGACTGGCAGGGACTGGGAATACAGATAAGGGGATCAGCTCCCAGGAGCAGGGAAGGGAATGCCTTGTGCTTTTACTTGGGGTACTACAGTAGCACAGATTTCAGAGTAACAGCCGTGTTAGTCTGTATTCGCAAAAAGAAAAGGAGTACTTGTGGCACCTTAGATAAGCTATTACCAGCAGGACAGTGGGCTGGGAGGAGGTATTGTTTCATATTCTCTGTGTGTATATAAAGTCTGCTGCAGTTTCCACGGTATGCATCCGATGAAGTGAGCTGTAGCTCACGAAAGCTCATGCTCAAATAAATTGGTTAGTCTCTAAGGTGCCACAAGTACTCCTTTTCCAGTAGCACAGAGGGGCTCTGGACGGTAGCTCTATGCTTTCTGTCCTTTAACCCACATAAAAATACAGCCTAATCACTGCATGCTGTAGTGTTTGGAGCCAACGCTGTAAAACACCACAGAATGGAATTTATAAGGGTTGTTGCAGGGGAATGAGTTATGGCAATGCTGTGCCAGGCAAGGCAAAAGAGATCTCAGTGCACTTTGCCATCATTAATTAAACCTTATAACAGCCTGTTTGGAAACTACTATGCCCATTTTAGTGATGGGGAGACAGGCACAGACAGGCTATGTGACTTGTCCAACGCTACATAGTGAGTCAGTGGCAGAGCTGGGAAAAGACACCAGATCTCCTGTGTTCTCACCACTGGACCATGCTGCCTCTCCTTTCACAATGGGAGAATCCTGAAGGGGATTGGATTCTGAAAGGCTGCTTGCTTAGATGAACCCTCTCCAAAGCTATTAGATGGACAGAAATGAACAGGAAATCTCACCAGAACAGTCTTCCTGATGAGAGAATTCCAGGACTTCCTGTGTCTGGCAGAGTCATTTTTCTCACAGGATTTCAGCACTTCCTCATCTGGTTCCATTCAGAACCAGGAAGCACTGAGGGGCAGAGCAATGAAAAGCAATAAAAGGTTCCGCAAATAGGAAAGGATTCAACACTGGGTTCGCTTCCATTTTATCTAAACTAAACCAGTTTGACATTCACTAACTTACAGAGCTTTAACCTGTCATGTGTCTCATATACAGAGAAAAATGCCCTTACTTTCAGTCTGGAAAGATTTAGTTCAGCTTAGGGAAAATCAGAATGAATGAACAAATATAAAATCACCAGGTGGGAGCCCAACATAGTCTTTGCTCCTTAAAAGCCATCTTGAATTGATTCACAGCACCATTATAATTATTATTCTATTATAGTGGCACGGAGAGATCCCAAGCAAGGGCTGGGTCCCATTGTGCTAGTAGCTGAATATACACACAGTAAGCCCTGGTCTACACTAGGACTTTAGGTCGAATTTAGCAGCATTAAATCGATGTAAACCTGCACCCGTCCACACGATGAAGCCCTTTATTTCGACTTAAAGGGCTCTTAAAATCGATTTCCTTACTCCACCCCTGACAAGTGGATTAGCGCTTAAATCGGCCTTGCTGGCTCGAATTTGGGGTACTGTGGACACAATTCGACGGTATTGGCCTCTGGGAGATATCCCAGAGTGCTCCATTTTGACTGCTCTGGACAGCACTCTCAACTCAGATGCATGATTGTTTGCCGTTGCTCTGACGCAGGGAGGGGCGACTGAGGACACGGCTTACAGGGTTGGCTTCAGGGAGCTAAAATCAACAAAGGGGGTGGCTTTACATCAAGGAGTATTTCAGGCAGGACTTCACGGAGGATTCCAATAAGAAATGGTGCACCTAAGTTATTGTTCTTATTGGAACAAGGAGGTTAGCCTGGCCTCTGATTGATACATGGCTAGATTTACCTCGCTGCACCTTCTCTGTGAGTGACTGCAGTGTGACCTAGAGGAATGAGTCCCCTAGACAGGGGAGGGGAGGAAGCAAATGAGTACAAAACAAGTCTGGTCTATTTCTTGTTTTGATCCACTCCATCTGTCTTTTACATCTTTGGCTGGCAGCAGACAGTGCAGAAGGACTGCATGCCATCCACATCTCATGGCTGCTCGGCAGAAGATGGTACAGTACGACTGCTAGCCATCTCATCTCTTGCCTGCCCGGCAGAAGATGGTACAGTACGACTGCTAGCAATCCGTATCGCCTGCCTGCTCACCATAAGACGGTTCAATAGGACTGACTGCAGGACTAAAGAGAATGACCTGGTCAAGTCACTCCAAATTTAGTCCCTGCACCCATGTCTGCCCAGGCGCTCCCAGCCGACGTGGCCAGGAGCACCTCGGACACAACGAGGACGGCTACCAGTCGTATTGCACCGTCTGCTGCCAGAAGGCAATGGGTTGCTGCTACTGTGTAGCAATGCCGTACCACGTCTGCCAGCACCCAGGAGACATACTGTGACGGTTACCTGAGCAGGCTCCATGCTTGCCGTGGTATGGCGTCTGCACAGGTAATTCAGGAAAAAAGGCGCAAAACGATTGTCTGCCCTTCCTTTCACGGAGAGAGGGAGGGAGGGAAGGGGGGCCTGACGATATGTACCCAGAACCACCCGCGCCAATGTTTTAGCCCCATCAGGCATTGGGATCTCAACCCAGAATTCCAATGGGCAGCGGAGACTGCGGGAACTGTGGGATAGCCACCCACAGTGCAACGCTCCGGAAGTCGACGCTTGCCTCGGTACTGTGGAAGCACTCCGCCGAGTTAATGCACTTAAAGCACTTAGAGCATTTTCTGTGGGGACACACACACTCGAATATATAAAACCGATTTCTAAAAAACCGACTTCTATAAATTCAACCTTATTCCGTAGTGTAGACATACCCTAAGAGAGATTTCCTGCTTCGAATAGCTAAATAGCCAAGATAAACAAATGAAACAGTATTATACTCTTTTTGCAGATGGGGAACTGAGGGACAGAAAAACTAAGTGACTCTCCCAAGGTCACATGTGGCAGAGTTGCAAATTGAACCCAGCTTTCTTGAGTCTCAGCCCAGTGCCTCAACCACAAGACAGATCTTCTGCCCCCTTCCCCCCCCACCCTCCCTGCTGCCCATCAGACAGGTGAGGAAATTCCTTACATTTAAAGGGCGAGTACAAAGAAAACAGCATCATAATACATTCCTTACATTGATGTAGCTACGTACACCATGCAGCTAATGTATTTCAGGCTGCGCTTGATTCCATTGAGCTCTGATTGAAATCCCGGAACTCCCTTTGGCTCTCATACACTTTGGGATGTTTTCTGAGCTGTCTGTGGCAGGCAGAACCTTGTCATCTCCATCTGTAGCTGCCTTGTCACAACTTTTACACTTCTTGGGAGAGTCCCATTTTCGTTGCTAGACATGTGTTTTGCAAGTGCCTTCCCTTATTGAAAGCGGAGCTCTGTAATGGATTTCATTAAGGCAGAGCGGAGGTCCCCTAGGAAGCTTCAAAGCTTTCCTTCCCTCCCTCCTCCCGCATGTTGCTGTGTCTGACAGACACGCATGCCCTTATACAAAAGGGTGTTCTATAGATAGAAGCCTCACACTCAAAGAATTTTTTAATACAAAATCAAGCAAAATACTGCTTCCTAAAATTTTACTCTGCCCATCACTTCCTTCACTCCAAATCCATTAGCTTACAGGGATGTAGGAAGCAGGGGCCCCTGTTACTGTTTCTCAGTAGGGGAGTGTTCTCTTTGAAGTGTCTTTTAGAACTATTTTATCAGGACAGAGTTTTTAGAAGTTTTTTATTTGGTGGTTTTTGCACGGGGGTTGTTTGTTTGCACAATTTGTATTTGCACATTAGAGACCTTCCTGAACTCCCCCCTGAACTTTGAGGGAATCCAGCTTCCCATATGGAGTTGAACTTTGTGGCTCGATTGGCACCCTAAATCCAACCTTCCTCCTGCATCTTTGTATAGGAAACCCCGATTCTGAGCTGGATGTGAACTCTGTGACTCAGTGTCTGACCCATCTCTCATTGACATTGGGCAACATGTAGAGCTATGCGGAATGCATGAAGCTTGCCAGGCTTCAGGTTACATTACAAATTCAAAGTGTGGTGAAATTCTGGCCCCAACAGAGTTAATGGGATTTTTCCCCATTGAAGTCAATGGGGCCAGGATTTCACCCCATGTATTCAAGGCCCAACACGATACTTTTCAATCCTACATCTCTTACCATATCAGCCCACTACCCTGCCTCCTCTGCTTTGTCAGTGATGACCTGTTTGTCACCTCCCCCCATTCTCATCTTCCTACCATGGCCCCAGGCAACAATCATTTGGAAACTAGCTAGCTTCTTAAGGGTAACTATTCTGCACAGGATGCTTGTCAGATCCATGGAAACTGGGCCTGTCCCCCAAATTTGAAGCAGAGTGGAGGCAGTTGCACATTTTAAGAAAGAGAGGTTGAACATTTCCTCAAAAGAAAGCTGCACAACACCTTCAAAAGGTGAGCCTGGGAGCTTAAAATTTTAACTCTGTTAGACACTAAAAATCATGGCCTTAATAAAAACACTGGATTTATGTCTCGTTATAACAATATTTAAGCCACTAAAAACTCCTTTGTCTAATGACTGCAGAGGTGTTGACTGCCCGTTCCACCCTGATTGATCCCTTACAACATGTGTTAATTCCTTAAACTAAACAGTAGATTCCACTTTTGTATGTAGCTGTGACACTCTGGGTATGTCTACACAGCAAAGAAAAACCCGCAGCTGGCCCGCACCAGCCAACTCAGGCTTGTGGGGCTCTTTCAGTACTGTATAGACTTTGGGGCTCGGGCTGGAGCCCGAGTTCTGGGACCCTCTCACCCCACAGGGTCCTAGAGCCTGGGCTCCAGCCTGAGCCCAGAAGTCTACACAGCAGTGAAACAGCCCCACAGCCTGAGCCCCTTGAGCCCAAGTTGGCCAGCCTCAGGTGTCTATTTGTGGTATAGACTCACCATCTGAGTATCTTTCCCAGATCTGAAGAAAGGGTCTGGAAAGCTTGTCTCTCTCACCAGCAGAAGTTGGCCCAATAAAAGATATTACCCCACCTACCTTGTCTTTAGAAAAATTAGGGCACTTTTGTGTATGTGCATGTGTGGAAGCAAGCTTGGGAAAGAGCCAAGGAAGTTCTGAATAAAAGAAACTTCTGGTTCAGTGTTAAAAAGCTGAGCCTGTATGGAGCAGGGCTGAGGTGATTTACAGAATGGGAGCAGCATCCATCCCTCTACAGTGCCCCTCCTCCCTCACACCTATCCCCTGTGGGGAGAAGACCAACAGCAACACTAGGTAGAAGGCTGACTCCTCTCCAGCTGCCTCAGCTCCCCCTGGCCCACCCACACAGCCACCAAAAGAGTAGGGAGCAGCTGAGCTCTGCAGAGAGAAGTCACAGCTGCAGCTTCCTGCACTCCCAGCAGGTTGGACTGCAGCCAGGACTACAGCTGGCTGAGCCCAATAGCTGAGAGGTGCCAGTCAGGAAGGGAAGTTCTGAGCCCCTCCCTTCCCCTTCCCACCAGAGTACAAAACGGGTGGTGGATTAGACAAGCACAGGCTGAATGTTGAGGGATTAGGACAGGTATGTTCCATTCCTCCTGCTAATTACACACATCAGTGAGCACAAGATCTGCCTCACCGAATGAATTGCTGTTATTTCTGGTACTTGTTTTCCGGGGCCACAAATTTTGCTAATACTCTTCCAAACAGGGTCAGCCTCCTGCCTGCTGAGAGACAGTTATCCACTTCCCCCTGTTTGCCCAGCCATCATTAACCACAATCAGGGAAGGGAGAAGCTGTCACAATGATGATTGAGATAGATGAAATAGGTACTGTACAGGCTGTGGGAGCCTGACGTCTGTAGACTCATGCAAGGAGTGTTGCTAGTAATTCAGTTGATGGCACTTTTTGTCAGTGCTGGCCCAAATACCCTGGCACAGTGCTAAGGGGGGGGGGGGGGAAAGAGTGTCTGTGTTGCTTGAATATGCTGTCTCCATTCCTAAATGGCACCTGCAAAATGTATTCCTCATTTCCCTGCCTTTATACACATACGTACACATAACATAGTGCTACCGCATTCCAGCCCAGAGGTGGCTGCCCTTGCAAAGTGGGAGAAATGATCCCTGCCTCCAAAGCTGGCTTTATGGATGTAAGCTATTAATTCAAAATAATTGAGTTAATAAAACCGCGAAATAGTTAAGGCCTTGGCATTGGGACATCTTGGCTCTATTCCCAGCTCCATGTAAGTAAGGCAAAACACTTAGTCCAAAATTTTCAAATATGGGTGTGTAAAATTAGGCGCATAAATCCATGTTTAGGCACTTAACTAAGTAGCCTGATTTTCAGAGGTGATGTGTAACCCAGCTTTTATTGATTTATCTCTGGGTGCTCAATACTTCTGAAAAAAAGCAGGCCATTTTTGGTTTAATTTACTCATCTCTGTTTCACTACCTCACTCTTGGGGCTCTGAGCCTTCATTAATGAACATCTATAAAGTGCTTTGAGATTTTCAGATGAAAGGATCTATCTATAACTGGTCACTATAGAAGTATCATTTATTATATGAATTAATGCTGCTATGTCATGGCTGATGTATGGATACAGGGGTCTTTTTTGTATGCAAACAATACGTGGACCTCAGGGACCAGATTTTGCCCTCAGTTACACTAGCGTAGATCAGGAGGAACTCTGGTGAAGTCAGTGGAGTTATTCTTTATTTATTCAGGGATAAATGAAAGCAGAATCTGGCTCCCTGTTGATTAAGTGGAAACTCAGTGAATAATTTAAACAGGCCAATTTAATGGAACTGGGAGGCTAACACTGACAAATCATTTCTATAGTAGTGCTAGTAGTATGCTTTATACTTAAATTGAATGTGTTATCACAAAACAATGGTGTCACCTGACCATGTGGGAGATGATAATCTCTGGGGGACAGCTAAACAATGAATTTCAACATTGAGCTGAGAAAGTAATTCTTTCCAATAAGATTTTAATATTAGCCTTAAGCCTTAGTTGGTTGAAATTATCAGAATCAGTCTGTCCCCCTCATTTTAGCCCATGTAAATATAGCAAAATACACCTTTGAGTTCTGCACAGAATATTCAATCTCCTTTCTTGCTTTATCATTGTGTGTGCTATAATAGACTACTGCAGACACACACATCTGTACAGGAAAAATGGTGGGCTTTTTTGGACCCTATTATCTATAGAACATAGATCATACATAATAGTGGCCAAAAAAAAAATAACACCTTTGGGTCATGGAATGCTTCCTTGGAAGACTACTCTCCGACATCATTCCCACAAGCATCTTACCAAAACTCTTCAGTGATGGAGCCTTGATCAGCTCCCTCAGGGGACTATTCCACTGCGCCACTGCTCTTCCCATCAATAATTTTTTCACATTATCTATTTATATATCAACAATGTGCTTAGTGCTGTCCACATACCTAGAAAGATACAGTCTCTGTCTTGAAGAGCTTTCAGTCATAGGTCAGCACTTAAGCATGTCCTTAACTTTCAAGCACACAGTGAACTTGAATAGTATCCTGACTAGCCTTGGTTTAGATGCTTTTCTGCATTTAGATCCATAGAGCCTGATTCAAACCCCACTGAAATCAATGGAAAATCTTCCACTGACATCAGTGAGCTTTGGGTCAGGTGCTATGAAGCCTATAGTTCTTGTATGGCTCATGTCGTATGCCATTCCCGTTTATTATTCTGCCGCAGTGAGTACACTTTATAAATGAGATTAGAGCAGGGCAAATAATGCAATGAGGTTTCCATGAATATTTGTTCATGTTTTTAAGGGAATTTGTTTCAGTCATGGTAGAGCACAACTCCCTTGTGCGTATATATCCGAGTGCTGTGTTACTTACACAAATTCAGAAGGCAATTTTCAAAAACATAGGCATGAGATTTTGCAGAAACCAAATTTTGAATCCCATGTGCCAATATTTGCACTGGAAGTGATCATCCAATCATGAACTAGAAAAAATTACACATCTAAGCAATGCAGCTTGAACTTCATATATTTGTGATCAATCTATAGTGCACAAAAAATTGAAAAGATAGTCAGTGAATAACAAATGTATTTGAGCGAATCACAACCTACTCATGAATATTTAGCTAGCAGAAAAAGGAGGCTTCATTCAACAGATATGTTTTGTTCAGTTGTAAATTAAATGTACCATTTTATCTGCTATATGCAGTGCTGTTGTAGCCATGTCAGTCCCAGGGTATTTGAGAGACAAGGTGAAGGAGGTAATATCTCTTACTGGACCAAACACCAATCAAAGATATTACCTCACCCACCTTGTCCATCTCATCCACTATCATTACAGTAAAAATAAATAAATCATTGACATTAGAAATGAAGAAAACCTATTAGGTCACCTAATCTATTCCTCTCTTCCAGTGCAGTTGTTCCCCCCTGCAGTCTATTCTCCTAGTCTTTGTTAAGTCTAAATTTAAAGTGACTTAAGCAATGGAGCTTCCATCACTTTCCTTGGGCGACTGTTTCACAATTTAATGGATCTCAACATAATCATTTTTCCCAGACACTCAGACAAAATTTTCCTTAGCTCAGTATTACTCTATGACACTGAATTATACTCCTTTATACTGTCCTAAAAATTTATCTTGTATAATTTATAGGGTTTCACACTCTTTGCCTTGTACAGTCTCCTCTCAGCCCGGTTATTCAGCTGTTTTAATATTTTATCATTAATCAATCCATCTGGCCTCTTAATCTTTTGTTGTTGCTCTTCTCTGAATCCTTTCCAATTTATTGACATCTTTCTGGCACTAAAAATATATGGGATTTTACTCAGTGTGTAAGTGTGGGCACACTAGTTACTGACTTCATATGGCTTCTCTGATGTAATGCTCTTGGCACTCAAAAACACAAAGCCCATTATAATCTTCAATATACACTCAAGATACCAATGACCTAAGGACTATGGTGTTAGTAATGCTGAAGTAACAATATTGTATTCTTGAATATTATCACTGGCACTGCACATTGTATTTTGTAAATTAGGATGAAGTGTTTTATATCACTGCTCCTATCTGCCATGACCTCAAAAGTGTAAATTATGGTGGATTGAAATTCTTGAAGAATAAAGTCTTCTATTCATGGAACAGATACAATAGCCAAGCAGGGTTGCCTGTATCATACCCTGCCAAAGTGCCTCAACCTTGATCATTAGTCTCCATAGCCCATTCAATCTCTGGCTTCTCGTGCTGGGACCACCAAAAAAGGTAACCAGGTGTGGTGGTGGTTTTTGTGATGTAAACACCTGCCTGCTAAGAGCTGGATTGAAAGCCACCAAACTTAATTCATCCAGTACCCTAAATAGACATCCAATGGTAACAACTTTCGGTCATTACTGGTCAGGCCTAGTTGAAAGGCTCCCTCTCCCATTTGGAAATATGGGGGGCTTTTAGAGTTAAAGCCCAAAACTGGTGAGATTTGAGTTCTACTCCCAGTTCTATCACAGACTTTCTGTATCATCTCAGGTAAGTCACTTGCCTATTCTGTGCTTCAGTTCTCTGTCTGGAAAATGAAGATAATGGTATTAAACCTATATTGGTTTTGCCTGTAAAGCACCCTTGAGGGAAGGTGTTCTAGAAATTCAAAATATTATCATACAAATCTCTTGAGTCATTCTGCTACCCATATACTTTTCATGGTCACCTCCATGACTTGGGTCTCCCATTGTCTTTCACACACATCTCTTGGACATCTGGATAGTAGTTCCTTGAGATGGTTTGCAGGCATCCGCCGTACAAATGGTTGTGTCCTCTTAAAAAAGGTGTGGAGCACAGTTTTTTATGGGATACAAAAGTAAATGGAGTTTATTAACTGCTCAAAATCCCTACCAGTGTTTCCAAACTAAAACTTCTATCTTAGATGACACATGAGAGAGAGGTGCAACACATAGTAACTAGGATACTCCAAACACTCCCAGTAGCAGATGTTTCATATTTTATTTTGTTTTTTGGTATATTTTAAAATTAAAACGTTGCGGGTAAATTTTACTGCTATGTATTAAGCTTTACTTCTGCAGTATTGCACTCAGAAACCTCCATACATGGTGTGTTATTGTAGCAAATCTCATTCTTGTGAGTAAGTTGTTTATTCTTTTTTGTAGACTTGCTAAAGAATATAATTTCATAATTAAATGCATTGCTTTTTAGTTTCATTTTTGCTTCTAAATTTGCCGGTTGTTATGTTTCCTACCTGTAGTCTCCAGATCCATTAAAGTTACAATCTGGCTTTACTGTAGCCATTAAACCCCAGAAATAGAGCCTTCCTCTCTCTCATTCTCCCTCATTCTCATCTCTGGGAAGGGGAAGTGGGATGGGTATTTCTCCTGATAAGGGATTTGTTGTTCTCTCATTTTGCAGGGGTGGTGAAGGGCAGGGCTTTTACTTTTTGTTTTTTTAGCATCTTTCTAGGGTGAGGCTGGAGAGCCTTTTCCCTTTGTGCTGGAGTGGGGTATCATCTATATCTCAGAGTGAGGAATCTCTCAGATGCTGAGGGTCTCTATCATGACTTTTGTTGGTGGATCTCTTATTCACAGCAAGTGTATTTCTCTCATAGCTTGGATGTATATGGGGGATGGGAGGGTTCAAACTAGGGTCTTCTTTCTTGTATCTCAGTGAGTACTTTTTCCTGTGAGGTCTCTCTCTGGGAGGGGTCTTTTATCTTGGAGTGTTTCTTTAATCCTGAGATAGATACATTCCCTGTCCCTTGTCCCTTAGAGGGTGGTCCCTCTCTTTTGCAATAGGGGTCTCTCTCTCATTTGGTCTGAGGGGTTCTCTCTTGGCGTGAAGTGGTGGTTTCTTCCATATCTTGGAGTGGGTTCCCAATATTCCCAGTAAAGAAGTCACTTTTCTCTCTCATTTGCTTCCTCTCATGTCTCAGAAAGAGGTCTTTCTTCATGTGCCACGCTTCACTGAAGCATTGGGTGACAGCATTTCTCAATACTGTAGTCCTTGGTTCAGATTGTGAGCTGTCCAGAGTTCTGAAAATCCTTCAGCTCATGAGCCATAGAGAATTAAGCACAATACGTATTAAATGAGTCCACTCTCTGAGTCAGTCCATAAAATCTTTAAATATTTATTCTCAATGAGCAAAAGCAAGGCCATGTTACTGCAAAGTCCTCACTTTTTGCTTTTGCTTTATCTCAAAATACATGCACATTTTGTTTTAAAAAGCAATTAAATAAATAAAGTAGGAGTGTTATCATTCAGAATGACACTTCAGTCATATTGCACATTGAGAAACAAACATGCAAGTTATTTGTTAGTATAATGTAATTTAATGGGGGCAGTCCTTCCTGCCAATACACTTATCTACAAACACCTATATAAAGGTGCACTCACACGAGTAGACATTTCTCTTACATCTCATTCCTGAAAGGCTCTATGTTTCAAGGGTATTCTCTGTAATGAATAGGAACTTAGAAATGGAAAAGACCTGTTAGATCAAGTCCATCTGGCTTAGGTGATGGTGATAGATAGATAGATCTACCTGAGAAGGCATGCCATAGTCCATGGACAAGTGAGCCAACAAAATCACTCCTTTGCTCAGCTAGAGTAAGGCATGTGGAGGGCTTGAAGTTTCCTAATGTCTTGGGAGGATTAGCATCAGGGTTAAGTACAGTGGAGCTCTAGCTGGCTTGGAGAACAATGCTTTCTCCTTGCTTCCCCTCCTCCTTGGCTGGTATCTAGAGAGAGCTTCCCTTCCTGTTTCATTTAACTTTAACCGCTGGTTAAGATGTATGGCATATATTTATCTATTCTCTCTCTACATATACATTGAAATACTGGGACAATTGAATGTAATTAGAGACTGACAAGCCTCCAGGGTTCAGAAAAGCACACTGAAGTTCACATGCTTATTTCATTTATCTGAACCTCCTCAAGCTGAAGCATTTGGCTGGGAATCTTAAGGCTTTTCTGGTCACATTCTGACACTGCTGGGTTTTGTAAAATCAGAACCCAGAGAGCTCAACTTTCAGTCAAGCTGTGCAAAAATTAAAAATAGAATGGGTAGGGGGAGTCCACAGGGCTTTTTTCTTTTTGAAACTCAAAGTAGGTTGAAGTTTGGTTTGAATTTTGAGTGAATATTTGGATTGTTTTTTATTTATTCAGATCAGTTGATGTAGTCCTAACCACACATCTTGTATTTCCAAATAAAAGACTGGACTCCTGAGGTCCCCCAAAACATTTATGCATATTTAGGTTGTCAGGAAGGATGAGATAGTTAACAATTCCTTTTTTAATAGATGTAACTGATCTAAAGCTCTGGCCTTTTCTTTGTTATTCTTGGCCAGTCATAACACTGGAAACAGCAAAACTGTATAGTAATAATTCAAGAGGAATTTTTGTTTCCTAAAATCATTTAGGTAGCAAACCTCTGGTGCTTTGGGAAGGATGCATTCCTACTGATCCAATAAAAGGCACTGGGAATAATTAGTACTGTGAGCAGGCAGTAGACACCTGGCTGCATTTGGCTTGGAAGGGTATTGCTGGTAAGGCACTATGTGGCCAATTAAATGGATTGTTCAGCCACAGGTGATTTCTGAAAGGAGAGTAGTTTACAAGCCCAATAACAGCGGGTGAAAGCAATGAGCACTTCCAGTACGCAGTGTGGCCTAGCGATCTGAACACTGGGAGTGGGAGCCCGAGCTCCTGAGCTTTTATCCTAGCTTTGATACAGATTCACGTGTAGCTGAGTGCAAGCACTTAATCTGTTTGTGCCTCAGTTTGCCCACCTGAAAGAAAAGGTATTAATCCTTTCCTCACAGAGGCGCTGTATGGATTGTATAATTATTTTTGTTCTGAAGTGATTACAATGAAGACAAGACAGATCTAGAGAAGACGAGATGCACTAGGATACCCAGAGGGAGTGATGTTCATGTAGGAGCAGGAGAGAACAAGCCAGTTCCTTGGGTGTGGCTGAATTGCACAGAGCACAAAGCGGGGTGTGTGCACAAAGGAGGATTAGATCTGTGATCTTTGTGTTGCTCAGAGCATGTCTGTTCTCCCTGATCTGTATTAGACTAGCCTTCAGGCTCTGCTAACTTTCATCTTTTCTTTCTAATCTGGGTTCTGCATTTATAAGGCATCATCCCTGCTGTATCTAGGCACCATCCCTGAAGCCCTTAGTTTGTATGATATTAGGGAATGTCCTGTGCATATGTGCTGGGTTATCTTGTTTTGTCACTGAGATATCATGCCAAAGGGGAGTGGCTGGTGCACAGCGAAGACTACAAAATCTGCCTATAGAACCCAAATGATTTGGGTCTTCTCAGTCCCCAAGATCAGGCTCACACATATCTTTAAACTGGTGCAATTAGGGCACTCAGAGGAAATTAAAGATGAGCCCAGTTTCAACATGGCAGTTTCCTGCCAGTTACATTTGTGGACTCTCATGAAAGGTGGGTGCTGTCTGACATGACCTATTATATTTGGTGGAGCATAATGTGAGTTATCGATAACCAACCTCTCAGCCATGACAGCGAATCTCATCCTTGATCTCTTATCCCTAGTCTTAGAAAGGTGCATATATTCATGCCAGGATAGCTAAGGGCTCAGCTAGCATTCTCGCTCCTTTCTTGGCTCACCAAGGTTGGACTGGATTTCACACACACGGCTGCCTGCAAATCTAACGCTGAAAAAGCAGATGAGACAGGTCTTGATCCCCATGGAAACCAGAGTTCCCATAAGAAGCAAAAATTTTTCATGCTGTTGTAATTAGAACATACTCAAGAAGTCCAGTGTGTGAACCATTTTTAAGAGGCTCATCAATTTGCTAATTATAAGAGGAAAAACTATAAAAAGTGGGAGGGGGGCATCTGCCTTCAGAGATATTGCTCCAGGTCGATGGAGGAGTGGGAGCAACTATTTGGGGTATGTGAACTGTACATCTAAGAAATCCGCATATAACTAATGGTGCCAGCCTTGATGCCCCATTCACCCACTTCTCCCACAAGTGTCTCAGTACTTCATGTGCGGAACTTGATTCCTGAGCTCTGCAAGACCACCACCCTCTCCATATTCAGGTCCCTCCCAAAGACCTAATTCTACCAAGATGCCTACAAGAAACTGACTGATCATGGCCAAATGGTGGGGTATTTGTGAATAGTCAATTTACCTTTTTATATATCGTTTGGATGATCAAGATGTGCCAGTCACCGCCTGACAACTTTACTTTTCTGCTGTATCATCCTCACACTACCCTCTTTTGCCTTTTCAGACTATAAACTCTTTAGGGCAGGCATTATGCCTTCTTTTGTGTATGTATGGCACCAAACATATTAGGGGAAGCAAGCAAACAAGTAATAATAATTCTGCTCTCAGTTACACTGGTGTAAATCTGGAATCAATTCCATTGACCGCAGTGGAATTATTCCAAATTCCTTTTCATTGTACCTGAGAGTAGAATGTGCTCCTGTCTTATTTAGTACTGGAAAATGTACTACCTCTTTCTTCAGACACCCTTTTCATATCTACATACTACTAAATTCAAAATCTAAATATTTGAGTCCTGAGTGCACAGGAAAAAGCACATGTAATGAGGGAGCTGCCACAGAACCCCAGACATTTTCATTTAAACAGAATTCTGATTTTATTGAACCAATCCCTCAAGCATCAACTTCCTGAACACATTTTTCAGTTCATAGTAATTGCACCATAATGCTGCAATTACTCTATGTGACACGGGAAGGGACTAGATTATTATGCTTCCCCTTCCTTAATTTCTATGAGTCTATGAAATTACAGAAGTAGGTCCCCTAAAGGAACGGGGCCACTTGAGGCATCATTGGGAAATTGTTTCTCAGACTGTGGTTTTCAGTGCTATGTCCTGAATCAAGATATGTGGTCTTCTACCATTTCCCCTAGGAGGCTATCGTACATCCAATAGCGGTCACCATTAGGAAGTGTTTCCTGATATTCTGGCTAAATTTCCTTTTACCTAATTTTATTGTTACTCCTCAGCACCCTATTGATCTACAATTGTGGACCCCATTACCGCAGTCTCTGAGCACTTCACAATCGTTAATGTTTTTTATCTTCACAACATCCCTATGAGGCCATGCAGTGCTATTGGCCCCATTTTTACAGATGAGGAACTGAGGCACACAGAGGCTAAATGACTCATCCAAGGTGACACAGGAAATCTGTGACAGAGTAGGAAATTGAATGCAGGTCTCCCAAGTCTTAGGTTGGTGCCCTAACCACTGGGCAATCCTTCCTCTTTGAGCTCCTGCCTTTCCTGTGATTCAGACAGAGAGTTATCTTCTGCCCCTCTAATTAAGGATTAGAGAACTGGCTCATATGAAATAAAAACAAGCCTGAATTCTAACCCATGCATTGAACCAAACCAAACCTGAGACTTGTTTGAAGTTTCAGGCTGTTTAATAAACACCTAGGGGTAGATAAGTGGATCAAGCCCCAGCTGCAGCAAAGACCAAATTCCTGTCTATGAACCACTGTAACAGCTGCACTCCTCTGGCACAGCACGGAACATGAAGCCCAGTATGGAGCATGTGAGACATGGGGATAAAGCATCCTTGGTTGTGGCGATGTGACTATGGAAGGAACTTCTGGAGGTGCTCAGGCAAATCTAGAGCCTTTAGGAAATCTTCCCAAAGCTTCCTCTTTGAAAAAGCCTTTCCACTGTAAGATAGACACTGACAACTCTGACACCCCCTTCTGCTGCTAAACATAAAAAATAAAAGGAAAAATCAAACCAAACTTCTACCCCAAGCAGAGTTTTTGCCTCCAAAAGCAAGTGCAAGACACTCCTTGAATTCCACTGGGGACTTTGATAGTGATATCGACTTTACGTGGCTGGTGCTCAGATAGTAGTGATGGGTGGCGTGGCTGGATAGATAGATCTTCAGTTGGTGTAAATCAGCATCACTATATTTGACTTCACTGTAACTTCACCAGCTCAGGATCTGGTCTACAAAGTCACTTTTACACAGCGAGACAGACACACGGCAATTCGCTCTGTAGCATTCTGCACCTGAAGCAAGGGCAGGTGTCACTGAAGACAGGAAGGAAGACGCCTCTAAACTTAACGGTGCAGTACACAGAAAACAGAACAAAGACCATTTCTTTTCAGTAACATAGCTAAATACTATGCCACAGAAGCAGTACTAATTTATACAGGGCTGCCTAATGAAATCAGTGCCTGTGCACTGATCTTATGCTTTGTAAATGGCTACTAAAGGCTATTTGACCTTGCTCTCAGAAAGTTCAGGATGCAAAACCATACCAGAAAAGAAAGTGCCAGAGCCATTAGCTGCATCCACTATGATAAGGATTGCTGTGACCTTCCTTTAACGAGGGTCCTAACCTGGTTATTGGTAATAAGCCTTAAGTTGTCTTTAAGGACGAGACATTTTTTGTGATTCATTCAAGGGAATCTGGCCCTCACATCCCTTCAGCTGCAATTAAGTGGTGTCTGGTTTTCAACTGAGTCAAGTTAAACAAATAGCTGTTTCAAAAAAAAAAAAAATCAACCACTCTCACTTGCACAGAGAGAGAGAGAGCGAGAGAGAGAGAGGGAGAAAGAGGAGCTGGTTGCTGAGCAACCAGCCTTCAGCAGGAAGTTAAGCATCTAAGCTATGAATATAACCCAAACACAAACAGAAATAAATCAGCAGCTACATTAGTAGATTATATTATTGAGCATGACCCACGGAAAAGGACATCTTTTCAAGGGATGGCTGACACAAATCTGGGAGGCACCCAGATTCTGCGTGGTCCACAGACCAGACATGCAATTAATAATAAAACCTGGGCCAGAGTCACTGCTGGGATTAAAGCCAAAGGCTTCACTTTATCCAGAAGCAGCTCTTTTGTTCCCATGTGGTTAAAGGGGCAGCTGCTGTTGGCACAACCCCAGTTCTCTGTCCTGTCAAATTTCAGCCTCCCCCTCATTTTATAGGCCAGAATTCCTCCTCGCTGAAGTCAGATACAGTGGCCATACAGTGGCTTGGGGTGAGAGTGCCTATGATTTTCTCCTTGTGCAGCTATCCTGAATTCTCTGGGTCAGAGCTGGGTCAGGAATTTATCAACTAAATGTTTTTTTGTTGGAAAACGCCAATTTGTCAAAACCAAAACTCTTTGTAGAAACATATTCGTTTTGACACAAGCTTTCTTGGGACAGTTTCTCAGTCCTGGATGGAATGTCTGGTCAGAGAGCACCCATCCTGGAAAACCCAATAGGGTCTTGCCAGAGAAGCAGGAAACTGATATTTAAATCTTTGCTTGTCCTGATTCACAGCAGAGCTTTGAACCTGGGTTTCCTACATCCCTACTGAGCAGCCTAGCCACCAGGTTATCAGATCAATCTGTCATGGGCTCAAGGAATATTTAATTGATTAAACAAAGTAGACCAGCTCCAACAGGCGAGAGTGTGTGTGTCTGTGTGTGTCAGAGAGAGAGAGACTGACTCTATTGCTGATGCCTACTTCCCAGGTGAGTGCCTAATAGGGTGACCAGATGTCCCAATTTTGTAGGGACAGTCCGATTTTTGGCGCTTTTTCTTATATAGGCACCTATTACCCTCCACCCCCGTCCCAATTTTTCACACTTGCTATCTGTTCTCCCTAGTGCCTAACCACTTGGCCATTGGCTATGCTGGGGTGGGTCTTTATCTCCTGCATGGTTTTTTTTTCAATTTTCCCCCAAAAAAGCTCTTGTTTTCATTCCAATGCAGCATAAAAAAAAATCTTGAAACCTTGAAAATGTTTGCAAAATGGAATTCTTGTTTTCTGGCCAATCTACTCTGGGTTACAGTGTATATAGAACCATCCCATGGCTGTTCATTTTTGTTCATGATTTGATGGTCTTGTGGTTATAGCACTGGCAATCTTAGTGTGATTTTTGGCTTGGCAACAGACCTTGGGCAAGCCACTTAGAGGCTGATTTTTAAAGGTATTTAGGCACCTAAGGATACAGATAGGTGCTTAGTGGGATTTTTGAAATCAGTGCAAGTTGGGCACTTCTGAAAATCCCGCTAGGTGGTTGTCTGCATCTTTAGATGTCTAAATACCTTTAAATATGTGCTCTTACTTCCTCTGAGCCTCAGGTCCCCGTCTGTAAAATGTGGGTAGTAATCCTTCCTTTTTCCAGCTTTTGCCATCTGTATTTACACTGTAAGCTTTTCAGGACAGGGACTGTGTCTGACTAATGTTTGTATGTTGCCTAGCACAGGGGGGCTGTGATCTTATTTGGGGCTTCTAGGCACTATTATTATACAAAGAATAAACAATCAAGCCTGCATCAGAAATGTCATCATCATCATAATTATGTTTAGCCCTTTTGTGCAAAGTACGAGTGGAGAGTCCAAGATGTCTATAGCAGGGAAGCTTGCCCCCTACAGAGGCTCGGACCAGCCAACCCTGATTATGGAAGGAACAACTCCAGTCCACCTGTGCTGTATTAACAGCCTTAATGGGGCTTGACGGTGGACAGCTATTCCCCCTATTAAAAAACAGCAGGATGCTGTAGCAGAGGGGGAAAATTCAGCAGGTTATGGGGGTGGGTGAGAAAGATGATTGTATGGGAGGCCTTGACACCAGGGGAGTTGAGAAGTCAGAGCCAGGGACCTGAATTTGAGCCAGGTAAATCCTGGGAGTGGCTGTTGACCCAGCTCTGGAAGGGAGTGTTGTGGACTCCCTTCTAAAGGGGGTGGAAGAGAGAGAGAGTGAGACACTGAATGGGGGTTGGGATCTGGAGAGCTAAATTCCTGTTTGAAGTCTGAGAGGGATGTGTGACCCAGCTTTGGGAAGTAGAGCTGGGGCTTCATATCTAAGGGTGGGGGAGAGAGACTGAACTGGGGTTGGGTCTGGAGTGGCAGTGTGTACATGGAGAATTGAACAAATTGGAACTCCAGAAAAGGGAGTGTTTTAACTAACTCTGGGTTGTGTTTTTGAGTTTATTGAGGAACCAAGAGGAGATATGGAGGTAGGGTACTGCAGGGTGACCTCTGGTCATGAGAAGCTGCTGGACCTTTTACAAATATCCAATATCTGTAGTGTAATGAGCTAGGAAGTAGTCCTTACAAATAATAAATGAGGCACCTGAGTGAGGTATGATATGGGGGAAAATGTGAGGTGCTGCTGGCCATTCTGTCCCTTCTCTCAGGATGAGAGTGAATAATGAATGCCAATCCCTAGGTCTGTTGATATAGCCTCCTTCAGCAAGACTACCTGCTATTTTTGAAAAATCTATGTGAGGTGAGTAAACTGACATTGTTACAATGAATAGTCTTACTGAAATCTGGACTCTAGAAATCGGACTGCTTTTCAAAAGCACCCCTTTAAGGGTTTAACTATTGACCTCTAAGAATAATCCACGTCATATTGTTCAAAAGTGGATTGGATCTCTTCCCTTCCCCTCAGCTGCAGTGTGTTCCAGAGCCCTGCCTCCCACCGGCCCATGGATAGTAACTAATACAGCATGGATGTCGAGACAGAAACTGGAATCGCCTTGATTGGGGTGGGGTTTATTTTTAAACAACCTGCAATATTATGAAGGCTGGGAATCTTTGCTTAGAAGAATGAAAGGATGTTTTCCCAAGAGACAGCTTATAATGTGTATTATTAACGTGATCTTAAAGTAGTAGAGCTGTGCCAAAAATACTGTTTTAAATAGTTTTACTTAATATATTTGAGTTTAAGCTGCATGATGGTTTCTGACCTCTTACCTTCATATTTGTCAAGGAACATATATTTGTAATACAAAAGAGCATGGTCAGTTAAGGTTGCCTGAGGGTTTCCATTCTATAAATGGGTGTGCACACTTTTTCTGACAGTCACTCAGAACTTTCAGGAACATTCACCTTTTGGTCTGTAACCTTCTGGACCCGATGTCTAAGAGTGAATTTTATTTTTTACTTTTGAAAGTTTGAGCAAAAGCTTTCAGCCTTTTGGGAGAATGAAGAGAGAAAAATCCTTAGTCTTTTGAACCTCTGTACAATCTGAACAGCTGTGGGTAGAGAGGAAAAATAATAGTTTGCACCATAAACCAGATAATTAAAGAACAAGAAAACATGACTGTTCCTTAAAAGTTAAGGGAGTAGTGGGAAGATGGTGAGGTGGGTCATTAAGGGACTTTTTGAAGCAGGTTGGAGGAAAGGGATGGATATAAAAACATGCAAAAGATGTAGGGGGTGGGCACAAAATAAGGGGAAAACAAGGAAAGGTAACCTAGGAAAGCAAAGGACAGGCTGCTGTAAAAGAGTTATGGGGAGGGAAGAAAGGAGGGGACAGGCATTTTGATTCTTTTTTCCATTACTTGAAATGATTGCTGCATGGTTTATGCAAATCTACTTTTGCCTGAGAGATGAATTCACTATTTAAGCTGTATGCTTAGTTACCTAAATTATGTGATTTTGTTTCTGCTTCCTGACTTGTCTCCCAAGCTCATAAGAGCTTTCAAAATGTCCATGTTAATGCTAAGAGTGAGGCCACAGTTGAGATCAGGTCTCTATAGTATTAGGTGCCACACATGCCCAGCAAGAGACAGTCCCTGGCCCCAGCAGTTTACAGTGAATGGGGGTCACAATCTCATTCCATTTTTATTGAAACATGTTAGTGAATACTTGTCTTCAGTATTCACCCAGCACCAGGGTGGGAGCCTATATTTTCAGTGTCCAGGAACCGTGAGAATAATATAATATGAGAAAGGAGCAAAGGAAGCTCCTGTCCAGCTTCATGATCTAAACTCTGTTCTAAACCTTGAGAGATTTTACAAAGTTAGTTTAGTTGGAATTGTTTGGCAGCTGACCTCCCTGTGGGAAGATATACCATCAAATTATATAGTCGTGTTAGCCCAAACCTGTGAGACACTGAGCACCTCCTGAGAGATGTTTTGTGCAGCTTTAAGTCCCATGAAGTGCAAGGGGAACTGAGGACAATCAGTACTTCTCAGCACCCTGCAGGATTGGGCCCTGTGTGCACATACTGAAAGTGAATAACTGCATGACCCTGTTGCTCTAACCCTTCTTCTTCCTCACCCCATCCGCTCATATTGTTTTTAACCTCAGATAATGTCTTGTTTAAAATTAAATTGTAAACTCTTTTGGGGTGGAGGATATGGCTTATATTTGTTTTATAAAGTGCCTAGCTATTCTGGCAATACAAAGCAACTGCAAACCCGTATTGCAGTGGGAGGAAGGATGGACTAGTGGCTGGGGCACTGGCCTGTGGATATGTGGATATGTGGATTCAATTCTTAGCTCAGCCCCAGACTTCTTGAGGAAGTCGCCTTATATACTCTTCCTTAGTTCCCCATTTGTAGGATGGCAATTATACTTCCTTACCTCATAGGGAGTGTTATAAGGCTAAAAATCCATTGATTGGGAGGTGTTCAGATACTACTGTGGTGAGGCCCTATAAATTGATATCTAGATAGATAGGCAGGCACATGGCTGTCTTGGATTGCCAGAGAAGGTCCATCCTGGGCACCAAATGAGGCAGGGAGTCTTGTGGGAAAATAATGTGATTGTATAACTAAAGTCTATCACATAATGCATATGCACAAGGGGGCTCAATTCTGGCATTTCTCAAATTTTGGGTGCTCATGTTGCAGCCTTAGTAATGGTTTTTCAACATAGTTTTTGCAAGTGTAACATATAGCTATATAAAGAGAGAACCACTACTCTGTGGTGTGAAAAGAATGTCTCTGACTTTAGAGCTGCATATGAAATAACAGGAGTACCTATGGAAAACCCCAATACTAGAGTACATAATTTGTAAGGAGTTGTGCTGCCAAAGATAAACATATGGCAAATGGGGGATTGTTCAGAAAAACCAGTCTCTAATCCTAATCTGTGCAATGGATTCCCTGTCACACGCTTCTTTGTTTGTCTGATCCCTGTGCCTACCTATATTTCTTTCCGCTTTCAGGGGACTGTGTCTGAGGCACTCGTACTTCATTTCCTCAAGGGGTGATAGAAGAATTGTAAGGCAGCACTGAGGTCACCTGCTCTGAATTGACCTGTTCTGCTCTTGAAATGAAGCATTGGTTTCTAACTGAATAATTGACTGATTCAATGATCACCTCTTAGGATCCTACTTGAATTGCTTATCCAATACTTCAAGAGCTTCCTTTGTAAGAAGGTGCTATATAAATAAATTGGTGATTAATTGCAAAGATGGAGAGACTGTGAGTCCAGATAAAAATAAGAATTAAGGGGGAGATTTTTCAAAGACACAAGTGGGAGCTAAGTGTCCAACTCTCAATGACTTCCAGTAGGAGTTGAACACCCAATGTGCATTTATACCTCTGAGAATCTACCCCCAAAATCAGATTTGAAACAAATTCCTTATGCTTGTTTAGTGCCAACCATTATTACGTTGCTGAATTAACATATATGTATGAATATGCTGTACGAATACATTTCCCTATTATCCATAGGTGCTGGAACTAGGGGTGCTGCTGCACCCCCTGGCTTGAAGTGGACTCCGTCATATACAGGGTTTACAGTATGGTTCAATGGCTCTCAGTGCCCTCACTATACAAATTGTTCCAAAACCACTGCTATGAGCTATACAGTTAGTTTATATTCAGTTCAGCTTGGACAGTATGAAACTTGACTGCTAAGTTTTTATTTTCCCTAAAGAGATGGATTCATTCTTCAGGGCACTTCGCTCCAGTGCTGTTGTGATTGGAGCTCCAGCCTTTCCAGAGGAAATTTGCATTTTTAAAATGTGCTGTTTTGATTTGAGATCAATCCCTTCTTATGCACACATGGTTTGAGTATTGTAGGACCGGATCATGGATGAATGGCAAAGGAGACCATGCGGGGAGCATTGCCCCATCCCTTTGCAGGTTGTATAAGTATCAGTCACCCCTGCTGGTCCTGGACTTGGGAGTAAAGAGAGCTCCCTTCCAGGGCATCTGGGGCCGCAATCCAAAGGAAGTAGTGAGGAGGCAGGAAAGAGTGGAGCTATGGCGCCTTCTTGTCACACCCACCTTGCAGCTAAGTCTGCCACTACACCACACTGGAGACAGTGTGGTGTATGTGTAGCTATGCTATGCAGTGAAAAGCCTGCTGTATCCACACTGTTTTTTAGCTACCTGTGTCAATGGAAGCCTCTGGTGGGGGGAGACAGTGGGAGGGTGGGGACTTCAGCAGCTCCATGCTGCCAGAGCCTTTCACTGTGGGGAGGAAAGGCTCTGGCGGCAGGTGGGGCAGAGGAGTGGAGAAAGTTGAGCCTTTCCCAGCTGCCTCCCCCGGCCAGAGTTTTTTCCCTGCAGTTTTACACTGCACGCTTCTTTCAGCAGCATGTAGGGTACTTAGCATGTGTGTCCCCCCGCACCTCCAGCCTGGGTGTATATAGCAGTGTAGTCTGTGAGGCATGGCTTAGGCAAGCAAAGCAAAGGCAGGCCTGAAGGCTGTGAGTGTGTACATGAGTACATACCCTCCATGAGCTCTGCTTGCCCAAGCTGCACCTCACCATCTACCCTGCTATTTTTAGCTGAGCCTTTCCATGCTGCTTCTCCCCTGACCCCCTGCCAGAACTTTTCACTGACACTGTGTGGACACAGCAGGCTTTTCACTGTGGCGTGTCACTACACATGCCCTACCGTAGTGTAGACATAGCTGAAGCTTGAGCCCTGTGCACTCTGTGAGTGCAGTATCCCCTGATGGAGTGTAGCAGGGGACATGTGCTTCTGGCATCTCTGGAAACCCAGGGCAGTCAGCTTCCCTTGCAAAGCCCAGCCTGTGCTTCTACAAGCTCCCCGCATCACATCCCCCAACATTTTTTTGTAAAGAGCATTTTGGATTTTGAAAGGTCTTTGTGGTGTCTGTTCACATGTAGAGCAGGATGAAGCAAAAGGATTCCATGGGCCTGAGCCTCTCTTGCCCTCTCAGAGGTCCAGAGAGGCCTGGGACACTTCCAGCTTTTGAAGTGGCATCAACAATGATTGAAACATACCTGGCATTCGAATCTCCTCAAGAATTGTCGTTTGTACGAATGACCCACATAGCTCAAACTCGTTTTGTATGCGTGTGGAGAGATAATGGACTTGCATGCGGTTTTGACTCTTGTGATTCTCGAACACGTTTAACATGCTCTGATAAAAGTGGGTCATATTTGCTGAGGAGCTCAACTATGCCTAGAAAGTTTTCATTTGCATGATCACTAGTACATTGACTGGAACCAAAGAAAGCCAATCCCTGCTCAGAAAGAAAAAGGTTGACATTCAGGATGCACTCAAGAAGTTTTTTGCAGTTATTAGTTTCTGCAGAGAATTCAGTGAAGAGTAAATTCTCAACTGAACTTTCAGCTGATGCTGCCCTACTGGCTGATTTCCATGCAAAATAGTTTTCTTTGTGTGATGTTGAACTCTCATGTGATGGTATTTGGACTTTCAACTTTCTCCAACCTCTGATGCTCCAGCCTGATTGATCAGAGAGAACTGATGCATTTGCCATACTTTTGTTCAAAATGAAGCAGGATGCACAGCACAGAGATTGTTTTTTCCGTACTCCAACATAACCAGTCTTGTGCAGTTCTTACCATTTGGAAAAGTTTTTGTCAGCAGACGAGTAGGGAAAGCATGATTAGCAGCACGTCGTGGAATGTTACTTGGAATTTCAAAACTAATGTGAAGAAAATATTGCATTTGGGCAGCATTGCTCTTGTCAATAATTCCAATGTCAGTCACAGTCAAACCTGTAGTACTCATGAATTGCTCTTGCTGCATAAGATCTACATCTTCCTGTTGCTGTTGAGTTTCTTGATCATACACAGGATCTTCTGTTTCATCTGTTACTGTTGACACATCTCCTTCTTGACTACTGTCCTCATGTTCAGGTATTGGCAGTGAAATATCACCTGTTTCAGTTGTGGAGTTTTCATTATCTGTAGCATTGTTTGTTGGGTAAGGTGTGTTTTTCCAGTGGTTTGAGAAATGAAGTTATTGGCTTTGAGCTCTTAACTGCTGCTTCACTCAGTTGTTTTTGCCATTTCTTGCTTGCACCACTTTCAAATCTCCTCTTCTTAGTGATCTGTCTAGTCAATATGTAGCCTATCCACACTTGAAATATTCTGCTGTAAATAAGTAGCTTATCTCCACTTGAAATCTTCTACTGTAAACAGGTACACAAATGCTGAATGGTACCCTAATGCTGAAAAGACTTGGAACAAAGGAATACTAATTAAGAATACAAAATGAAACAGTCAGACAGGTTATTCTCCTTATCACTGAATCAAAACCCAAGCAGGCAAAGTATAATATAACAGGCTGAGCTGAAGACAAAGGGATGACAAATATAGTAAACACAGATACAGATAGAGGGATAATGTCCAAAAATTTCAAGCATGTGTCCTCATGAAACTCACTGTACAAGATTATCCTCACAAATTTTCACCTTGAATCTGGGCCTATAGACTACGAAAGCCTATGGTGGTGGCCAAGCTACGGCTCAACCAGTCACTTATTTTAGCTACCATATGAAGATAATAATGAGCAATTTTCACACACAAATAATTCCTTAGTCAACTAGACGTAAAACTATAAAGACACTAAAATGTAACAATTCTCTACCTTTCAACATGCACTTGATCCAGCACCAGCCACTAGTAGTAGTTTGTTTATATAATCAGCTGATCTGAGAGGACACGTTCATCATGGTCTAATCTTGTGCCATCAGAACCAATATATTCTTATTATTTATGAACATTTTTTACTCTTTAATATGACAAATCTATATCAGTTAACAAAAAAATTGTCTTTCACCAAATTACATCTTTTTTGCTTAAATTTGCAGCTCTAAGCTGAGAGTGCATCACATTTTGGTCCAAGAAGGATGCGCATAAAAACAAGTTGTGAAACTTATCAAATGCCAAAAAATTAACAAGTGTCTAAATTTGAGGCCCCCTTTGAGCTTGAGGCTCAGGCCAAATGGCCTTCCTGCCCTCCCCTCTGATTGGCCCTGCTTGCCTTACCCAATGTGTAGTTGTTAATACCCATGCAAAGCAAATGCAAAATATTACCAAATCTGAATGTTGTCAAAACATCTTCAGTTAAACCCAGAGCTCACACTAGCAAAAGTGAGTGCAAGAAACCAGAAAGTGGTAGCAATGTAATAGCCATACTAGCGGCAGAAGACAACCCTAACGCTGGGAAGATATGAAAGACAAATTTGAAAAACACAATGGGATCCAACTCATGATGCGGGGGACATGACCTAACTAGAAAAGGGGGGAATCAAAGAACCTTTAGAAGACGGAAGAACAGAAAAACTGTTGATGTGGCAGCACCACTGAGCTTCGGATCGGGCCCAAATTGAGGTCTGCAGAGAGGGACACATTTAAAATGATCACATGAAAGAGTTAAAGGAAGTGATTTGAACCCTGATTTTGGGTCGATTTCTACTCTGTCTGAACTGCTTTGAAACTCCATAACCAAATAAATTTGGAAATTGAAGACTTTGACAAAAGCCTGCCTAAATCTTCATGTATGAGATTCCCCCAATTACTCAGCTGCTTTTGAGCCTGACAGCAAAAGGAGTAACTCAAAGCCAGAGCATGTCCTAATCATTTTATGACTGCATTTTACTGGTCCCTACATGAATGAGTTTTACACTGGGAAGCTGCGTCAGCACTGAGACAAATTGATATGACTGCTCCTCATCTTTACCAAGCTTATTGTAAATTCTGTTAATGTCAGCCTTTGTTTCAGATATGAATTATACAGGACTAAGGGGCAGCCACTCTATACACTCAAAGGGCCAGCTGGTGTAAATCAGGGTAGCACAAGTGGGATCAATGAAGCTGTACAGATTTGCAACAACTGAGGATCTGACCCATACACTGCATGAAGGGTAAGAAAAAAGCACATCTTGTAATACCCTAAAGTTATCTAGAAGTTGCTGATCTAAGCAGACTTGCGTGTGTGTGTGTGTATAATATATATATATATATATATATATATAAAGTAAAAGAGAGCTAAAAACACAATCCACTGCTTAAATTTACAATCCCACCAGCCAATGAATTCCATCCATTTTCAGGCTCAAAGTGAATTTTAAAACAATACAAACCTGTTCTGCAAAAGATTATGAGATTTTAATAAGTACCTCCTGTGTAATGATCCATGCTTTACCCTTTACCCTTCTAAAACAAATATGATTATTACAGCATGTTGTACTAACAGCACTAAACATTAATCTACAGTAGTGTTCCTATTGAGTTTTAGACCATTACTCTTGTTACTGTACTGTTTGGGAGTACTGTTAGGAAGTATCGTTGTTAATGTATTGGGCTGGGACTCTTGATGTGTTCACTGTAGTCATAGTAAAGATCCTGGAGATGAATTACCATAAAAACAGCTGATTTCTTTTTAATGAAGACTAAGGTGAATTCAATCAAGCCCTCAATGAAACTCCATAGGAAATGTTGATATTTTAACATCTGTTTCTGTACCAAATTGGACCAAAAATTAAAATAGCCCCTGCCAAAAAAATTGTTTTTGTTTGAAGAAAGATATCAAGTTTGGAAAAGTCAAAATGAAACCTTTCTGAATCAATACCATTTTGTTTTGTCAATCTGAAATTAAACATTTTAATTGTGGGTTAGGTTTTGTCAGTCTGGGCTGGGATGACATTAACTTCTGCATCAAGTTGAGCTCCCATAGTGCCTCATGGCAGTTGTAGTTCTAGGGCATTCATGTCCCCATTCGCCCCATGAGTCCTGTTACTCAGTTGGACTACATTTCCCATACCAAGCAAGTTGCATCCTTAGTTCCCTTCTTGTCAGAAACAGTGCTTTTTGATTAAATCTGAGAATATTTCCTGGAGGCAAACTTTTTTCTGGAGGCAGATGCAAATATTTTTCTGATTTTTTTTTTTTATTTTTGCGAAAAGGAACTATACCATGTAAAGTACATATCTGCTCAAACCTAATCAACACAGCCAAAATTCTGAATATCAAACATTCTCAAAGAAGCTACAGCCATCACTGAAGTCTACTAGTGTATGAAGATAAGCGTGTGTGTAATTCTTTGCAGGATCAGGGCATAAAATACATCTGTTAAATATAATCTGCAAATGATTTCAAACATCCAACAAATTTGAGGTGGTTATAAGCTGTTTATAGACAAACAAGAAAAAGTAGCTAAATTCATCAGATACATTGTGATGAGCGATTCACTCAGCTCTAATGATGATGATGATCTCAAGGCTTCCATCTTGCAAAACCTATTGCCTTCAGTGGGAATCAACTTATGAATAAAAGTAAAATTCATATGTTTCCAGGATTGGGACCATAAATGACCACTTTGGTGCGGATTGAGGCTTAATATTTGCAAATGATTTTGAAGATATAAAGTGCTTTTTCTTAAATGCTGATGGAAAAGGGAAAAATGCAAAATTTTTTGCAGTTTCCCCACTTTGTCCTACTACTTCAGCTGTATACAGATGGATCCTTTTTTGTGGGACATATACTTTCCCTTGAATACTATGGTGATGAAGGCTATAGAAAAACCTAATACTTAGATATTGAAAAGAACTACAATATGCTGCAGCAATGGTGCAATGTACAATAGAAACCCTAGCCGTGTCTTGGGGCTTTTACAGTACGAAAGTATGATCTCTGTAATAGTTTAAATTAGGTTGTTAGCAGCTCCCAACATCCAATTCCAAGAACCAACAACCCAATTAAAGGGGAAAGAAGAAAAAGGAAAAGCTTGCAGTAGCCAAGGATTTTTTTTAATGCAACTAGAAAGAAGAAAGGATGAGTGATTGTTTTGCTGCCACACAAATTTGAAATGTGAACAGCGCTGGACCCAGCTCTCTGCTAGTCTGGCCACCATCAATGACATTTTGAGCTCATGTCCTCTTTTAAGAAAGGGCATTCAAGTTCAAACAAGTCTAATCTCTAATAGGCAGAACAGTGGTAGGATGCAAAATGTGGTTCTGATTGGGACATGTCCCTGCAGTCAGGCTGCCATGCAGGCTACAATACTATTTTCCAAAGCAACCTGTCAAGAGAAATAATTCCTTTGTATTTGAATTAAACTCAAGATGCCCAGGGTCAGTAGTGTCCTGCTACACACACACACACACACACACACAAAAAAAAGCTGTCTTATGCATAGGCTAAGCAGACAGTTGCCTAGGGCATCACATGTAAGAAGCTACTACTTGGCTAACAGAGACACTTTTATGGTTACTTGCCAGCACGCCATACTGCTCTTCGAGTTTCTGCCTATCTAGCCCTCCCAACCTTACAAAGAACTGCCCTGTTTTTACCCACTTACACACATCACAGGAACCTTTGCACTACCTGCCGTGCTTACAATCCTGGGGATATTCCATCCAGCTGTCTGGCCAGGACTTTAGAGTAGCAAAAAAGAGTCTGTGTAGGTTTCACACTGACTCTGGTAGATGCTGGGCTAGGACCAAATCTGAATGGGTAGTGTTGTATGTTCACGTCTGGTGATGGGGCATGCAAGCCCCAGATTGGTCAGGAGGAAGTTAATGTGGGCCCGGTCAACCCCCACCACTATACCTGCAGTAGGCCTCGTGTGAAGAGGGGAGTGCAAGAGAAGCCTGGGTGCAGCCAAGAAGCTGATGCAGCTTGCTGGCTAGGTGAGCCTCCCTGTGGATGGGGAGACTGACCAGGTGACTGTCTGAAGACAGACCCGGAAGACAAGAATGAGGGGTCTTGCTGAAGACTCACCAGATGACCCTCATTTGAGTTCCTTGTTTTGGGACTTTGGTAACCGGAAGTGGTGAAACTGGAGAGTGCCTTATTGAAAGGACTAAATCTCCACAGCACCAGACCCTGCTAGAGGGACCAGTCAATCATTGGAGACCCCAAAGAAAGGTGAGCAGTGCCATGTTGGGCTGCAAGGGGGCACTGTGGAAGTCAACCCTTCCACACTTCCCATAGGGCCTAAAAGCTGTATAAGGTGTAATTGACAACAGCAGCAACTAGCTTTTGACTCTTTTTAAAATGTATTTTTCTTTAACCCTTCCAAAGCCAAAACTGAATGAGTCTGAGGCTTATGAAAGGCACTGCATCGACAGCCCTGGAAAACAAATACAACAAGGGCTGAGGCAGTGTATGCTTCTTCCTTGCTGCCTGACCAATATCCCTCCCCGTGTGTGTTGGAGGGATGGCCTGAAAGGGGGCATTCAGTCTCCAGAGCTTATCCAACCAACTACCACTCAGGGCCAATTGGGGTGGAGTGGTTTTCTTTTTTTGTCATGTGGACACCAGCCCACTGAGAAACAATGGATACTCAAAAGCCATGTCTTGATTTGGAACTTCAAAGCAGATTGTCTAAACAATTTGGAATCTTCTATATTCTTTGTTTTTTACATTCCTTGTTTTAATAAGTATTTCAGTTTTCTTTTAAGAGCAGTCACTGAGGCCAGTGCCCAGAGGCTGAGTTCTTACTAAACCATCCTGTCTATCTCCATGCAGTGAAGGATTGTTTCTACAGTACATTTTCAAGGTGGCTATGCCTTGAGTTTGAATTGTTCTGAGCAACATGATTGCTACTGCTTCCCTGACATTTCCACAACCTAACAGACCTCGTGAGTTTTTCTGATAGGAAGAAATTAAGGGAAATTTAGGCTGGTTCTTACTCCTAATTCCCCCCTACACACACACACCTTTGTGTTCCTCTAAATAATTTCTCTCCCCAATCTCGAGATGTTTGTACCCTTGAAACATTTGTAGACTGTTCTCAAGTCCTGGCCCATCTTAGTTATGTCTGAGTCATTTGGCTCTTTTACTCTTTCCTCATAAGAAAATTCCTTTGAGATCCCTGATCACTTTTATTACTCCCTCTCATTTCTCAATATCCTCCAGGGAGAGAGGTACCCAAAATTTATGTGGGGCTGACATGAGTGCACCTGAAGGAAGAGGGGGCATAAAGGAAGGAAATCTATTGCTCCCACACTCTCCAATGCCCAATATCTGAGTCCTCTGGAGCAGGATCCTGGAGGAAAATAGAATAAATAAAAAGAACAAGCTAAATGGCCAAGATATGACAGAACAGCACTAATATTGCAGATTGCATAATTAGGGTCAAAGACCACTGATGCTATTCAAGACAGAGTTGTCGTAATAGACTGTGGAAGTCCTTGATCTAACAGAATGACAGTAAATGAGAAGCAAAATTCGCATTCGGTGGGGGAAGGGGAAAACTCTACTCTATGAAAGTACAGATCTCTCATCTGATTCCTTCTAGCTTTCCCTGAGCAGCCTCAGGGGTTTCTTAGCAGCCTGATGGGAGCAGTCTTTCTCTTTGTTTTTCTGGCAGTTCACTTACAGTAGCATAAGCCATCCAGTGAGCGAAAAGGATTGTATAGGAAAGAATTCTTAAACAACTAAGTCACATGGACTCTTCTAAAATCCCCACAAAATCTCTCTGCTTCCCTGGATTTCACCTCCATGAGTGATTATGGGCCAGTGTAGATAGGGAGAGGGCTAGAGAAGTGGGAAGCTCCGAAAAGATTCATGCATAATGATAATATGCAATCTTTTTAATAAGAGGCTTTAGTTTACTCCCAGTGCATCTTGGTTTTGATAGCAAGACCCTAAAGGTTGGATTTTTCCTTTCACTTGTCAGTTTTATGTCAGTGCAACTCCACTGTTTCCAGCAGAGTTGTCTCTGATTTCCACTGGTGTGTGAGATCAGAACCAGCCTCCCCTTCCCACACTCCTTCCTGTCTTTACACAGTTGGGGAGATCACAAACACAAGCATCAGCTTTGTTTTCCAGTTTAATTAGAGCATGAAAACCACTTACCACCAATAAACTGACAGGCAAGAAAACATGCATTGAAAAAAAGGAAAGAAAACATTTGAAATAAACTAAACTCCATCTGTGGTTGCTGGTCAGACTCCTTTGTTTGCCATCATTCTCCTCTTCTGCTTGAGCTTCCATTTAGGCAGCAGCTCTCACAGACTCAGTCCAATAAGGACTAAATCCAAGCTCCTTTGCCATGAGTGAGGAAGGTACTCAGGTAGTGCAAGGAGGGTGGCTAGATGTTGGAGAGCTACAAAGAAGTACATGTGGACCCTTAGGCCCTGGAAGAGTATGGGGCAATTTTCTGGAAGTTAGAAGGAACAGGGCATTGGCAGGCTAGGGAAGACTAATTCCTTTCCATATTCCACTTTCCCATACTCTGGACTGGATCCTTAACCACTGCACTTAGGAGTTGCCCTTGAGTGAGGGCTGAGAGCCAGATTCCACTCTGTTATATCAGTGTAAGTAATCCCTCTAAAGGCAGCGGGAGTTGCTCTTAGTTTACCCTGTTGTACATGAAAGCAGAATATGGCTCTTGATATCTCACTGGTAGTGTTGATGGTGAGGTGATTCTTACTCTCATGGTGTGACAGAATGCGCCCTGTACTCACACCGTATGCTGTGCTAGTAATCTTTGTACACTTTGGCCAAGGGAGGTATCATTTGAAAACTAACAACTTGCTGCTCAATAGCATGATGAAATGGAAGGAGCACCATTGTATGTAAAGTTATGAATTCTCCCTCTATGATGTCGGTATCACCTGTTCAAACCTCCATAGCCTTGATTAGGCAGTAGTGGCTAAGCAGGCCTATCTTAAACGAAGGAGTGTGTGTTTACCTCAATTTACATATAAGTAGTGAACAAGAGGGAGACCAGGCAAATCTGCATTTCAGCATACACAGGGAAAAAGTGAGAGCATGGAGACATTTTCTCCCCCCAGACTCTTTGTCATCTTCTTTGAATAAACTTTGCTTTGTGGGGTAATCCTCAGGAGAACCCCCTTCCAAGGGGGACTGGGCTACAAAAGTGAGGGGCAAAACACCCCAGTCTTTTCTATTTCTTTCTCTCTCACGTAAGAAGACAAAGGAACTAGCCCTTTGGACTTTGGGATGAATTCTGACCTGAAAATTTGGTCAGCAAAGTTGGGAACCAGCAGTAAACCTGAAACCCAGTCTATTTTAAGTACTAGAAAGTTGTCATAAATATAAAGGGAAGGGTAAACCCCTTTGAAATCCCTCCTGGCCAGGGGAAAGCTCCTCTCACCTGTAAAGGGTTAAGAAGCTAAAGGTAACCTTGCTGGCACCTGACCAAAATGACCAATGAGGAGACAAGATACTTTCAAAAGCTGGGAGGAGGGAGAGAAACAAAGGGTCTGTGTCTGTCTGTATGCTGGTCTTTGCCAGGGACAGAACAGGAATGGAGTCTTAGAACTTTTAGTAAGTAATCTAGCTAGGTATGTGTTAGATTATGATTTCTTTAAATGGCTGAGAAAAGCATTGTGCTGAATAGAATAACTATTTCTGTCTGTGCATCTTTTTTGTAACTTAAGGTTTTGCCTAGAGGGGTTCTCTATGTTTTTGAATCTAATTACCCTGTAAGATATCTACCATCCTGATTTTACAGGGGGGATTTCTTTATTTCTATTTACTTCTATTTTTTATTAAAAGTCTTCTTGTAAAAACTGAATGCTTTTTCATTGTTCTCAGATCCAAGGGTTTGGGTCTGTGGTCACCTATGCAAATTGGTGAGGCTTTTTATCCAACATTTCCCAGGAAAGGGGGGGTGCAAGTGTTGGGAGGATTGTTCATTGCCCTTAAGATCCAAGGGTCTGGGTCTGTAGTCACCTAGGCAAATTGGTGAGGCTTTTTACCAAATCTTGTCCAGGAAGTGGGGTGCAAGGTTTTGGGAAGTATTTTGGGGGGAAGGACGCGTCCAAACAGCTCTTCCCCAGTAACCAGTATTAGTTTGGTGGTGGTAGCGGCCATTCCAAGGATAACGGGTGTAATATTTTGTACCTTGGGGAAGTTTTGACCTAAGCTGGTAAAGATAAGCTTAGGAGGTTTTTCATGCAGGTCCCCACATCTGTACCCTAGAGTTCAGAGTGGGGGAGGAACCTTGACATGGTGGCACAGTGGTGGGATTAACCTGAAATCATTTTGAGATCCAGTTGAGATTTTTTTGAACTAGAAATACAGATTTTAAAAAGGAATTTTTAGGAAGTCCAGAAAGCAGCTTTGAAACTGAAAGCAGCTTGGTTTCTCTCTGCTTTGTGGCCAAGCAGAGACAAAAGGGGATTATCTTTGTGAATTGCAGGTTTTCTTTGCCTGGAGGCAGGGTACTTAACTCCTGCAGGGAAATTCACAGTCTTCCAACCCAGAGTTTTTTTTTTTTTCTTTTCTTCCTAAAAGTAAATAGGGGGTGTGTGTTCTACCCATTTGCCTGGAGACAAAAGTGGCAGGGTTTTTTTTTAGGATTTTGATTTTTTTTTGTTTTACAAGGAGCACAGGTTTGAAAAGGAATTTTTTTTTTTCCTTTGGGCTGCTGGTAAGCAGGTTTCCAAGTAGTTGGAGGTTTTTTGCTTTGATTTGGGCCCAGAGCAGAGACAAGGGAATTGTCTTTTTCTGTAGGCTGACAATCACTATCAGAGAATAGGTATTCTATTCCAGCACAGCAAAATTTTACAGCCAAGTTTTGTTTGTTTATTTCTAAACCTTGGGTGTAAAGTTAGTTAAAAACAGAGAGGTTAGAATGACAAAATCCACGACTCGACAAAAGCTGGAATTAGCCAGATTTCAGGCTGCGGAAAAACAAAGGGAACATGAAAGACAGATAGAACTCATGCGGCTGAAAATGGAAGCAAGGGACAAAGAAATGGAAGCAAGGGACAAAGAACTGGAGGAGAAGGAAAAAGAGAGGAAGCATGTGGAGGAGGTGGAGAAGATAAAGGCTCAGCGGAATATCCCAACAAACCCTAGCAATCCTTCTCCAAGCACCACTTCCCATCCCAGAAAGTTCCCCACCTACAAGGCAGGTGATGATACTGAGGCCTTCTTAGAAAACTTCGAAAGGGCCTGCCTTGGGTACAACATCTCTACTGACCAATACATGGTAGAGCTGAGGCCGCAGCTCAGTGGACCCTTAGCTGAGGTGGCAGCTGAAATGCCTAAAGAACACATGAACAAGTATGAACTGTTTAAATCCAAGGCGAGAGTCAGAATGGGGATAACACCCGAGCAGTCTCGTCGGAGGTTCAGAGCCCTAAGGTGGAAACCAGACATGTCATTTACCTGACATGCCTACCACATTGTAAAACATTGGGATGCCTGGATATCAGGAGCAAGTGTTGAATCTCCAGTAAATTTGCCCTTCCTAATGCAAATGGAACAATTCTTAGAGGGTGTTCCTGAGGAAATAGAAAGATACATCCTAGATGGGAAACCCAAAACTGTAATTGAGGCAGGAGAGATTGGAGCCAGATGGGTGGAGGTGGCAGAGAAGAAGAAAACTGGTCGCAGTTGGAGCGGAGAGCAGAAGGGACCACCCCAGACCACACCCTATTACCGGGGGCCGCCCAAAGCCCCACCTACCTCCCAAAGAACCCTCCAGACCCCTTATCGTCCCACCACCCCGTTCTCCAGCAACCCTCCTCGCCCCAGTGACCCATCAGCTGGACGATGTTTTAAGTGTAACGAGCTGGGGCATGTGAAGGCCAACTGCCCCAAGAACCCCAACAGATTACAGTTCATTGCACCGGAATCACACCAGAGGTCCACAGGCCCAGATACCTCCCAGATACCCTTGGAGCGGAGGGAAACTGTGAGTGTGGGCGGGAAGAAGGTCACCGCGTGGAGGGACACCGGAGCACAAGTGTCAGCTATCCATGCTTCCTTAGTGGACCCCAATTTAATCAACCCAGAGATCCAAGTGACGATTCAACCCTTCAAGTCCAACTCTTTCAATTTGCCTACAGCCAAGTTGCCTGTCCAGTACAAGGGCTGGTCAGGAATGTGGACTTTTGCAGTCTATGATGATTATCCCATCCCCATGCTGTTGGGGGAAGATTGGCCAATCATGTGAAGCAGGCCAAGAGGGTGGGAATGGTCACCCGCAGCCAGGCTAAACAAGCCGTGAGGCCTAGCTCTGTTCCGGAAACTTCTATCAAGACCCAGTCAGAGGTGATGGACCCGGACCCCAGGCCAATGTCTGCAACAGCAGTAGTGGATCCAGTCCCAGAGACCCAGACGGAACCAGTCCTAGAACCGGAACCAGCCGAACAACCAACACCAGACCCCGTGTCAGCACTGAATCCAGTACTTGCAACCTCAACACCAGAGGGCCCCACCGAACCTGAACTGGCAGCAGCCGATAACCCTACACGAGAGGCTCAGCCGGAGCCTGAATCCCAACATAGTGCACCAGCGGAGAGCGGTTCACAGTCAACAGAAACAGCTCCATCCCCTATATCGCTTCCAGAGGGACCAAGCCTAGGTCCACAATCCCATGAGGAACTGATGTCCCCAGCATCAAGGGAACAGTTCCAGACCGAACAGGAAGCAGATGAAAGCCTCCAGAGAGCTTGGACGGCGGCACGGAGCAACCCACCGCCTCTCAGCTCTTCTAATCGATCCAGGTTTGTTGTAGAAAGAGGACTTTTATACAAGGAAACTCTTTCTGGTGGACACCAGGAAGACTGGCATCCTCAGAGACAGTTGGTAGTTCCAACTAAATACCGGGCCAAGCTCTTGAGCTTAGCCCATGATCACCCTAGTGGCCATGCTGGGGTGAACAGGACCAAAGACCGTTTGGGGGGGTCATTCCACTGGAAGGGAATGGGCAAGGATGTTTCTACCTATGTCCAGTCTTGTGAGGTGTGCCAAAGAGTGGGAAAACCCCAAGACCAGGTCAAAGCCCCTCTACAACCCCTCCCCATCATTGAAGTTCCATTTCAGCGAGTAGCTGTGGATATTCTGGGTCCTTTTCCGAAAAAGACACCCAGAGGAAAGCAGTACATACTGACTTTCATGGATTTTGCCACCCGATGGCCGGAAGCAGTAGCTCTAAGCAACACCAGGGCTAAAAGTGTGTGCCAGGCACTAGCAGACATTTTTGCCAGGCCCTCCGACATCCTCACCGATGCAGGGACTAATTTCCTGGCAGGAACTATGAAAAACCTTTGGGAAGCTCATGGGGTAAATCACTTGGTTGCCACTCCTTACCATCATCAAACAAATGGCATGGTGGAGAAGTTTAATGGAACTTTGGGGGCCATGATACGTAAATTCGTAAATGAGCACTCCAATGATTGGGACCTAGTGTTGCAGCAGTTGCTCTTTGCCTACAGAGCTGTACCACATCCCAGTTTAGGGTTTTCCCCATTTGAACTTGTATATGGCCGTGAGGTTAAGGGGCCATTGCAGTTGGTGAAGCAGCAATGGGAGGGATTTACACCTTCTCCAGGAACTAACATTCTGGACTTCGTAACCAACCTACAAAACACCCTCCGAACCTCTTTAGCCCTTGCTAGAGAAAACTTACAGGATGCTCAAAAAGAGCAAAAAGCCTGGTATGATAAACATGCCAGAGAGCGTTCCTTCAAAGTAGGAGACCAGGTCATGGTCTTAAAGGCGCTCCAGGCCCATAAAATGGAAGCATCGTGGGAAGGGCCGTTCATGGTCCAGGAGCGCCTGGGAGCTGTTAATTATCTCATGGCATTCCCCACCTCCAACCGGAAGCCTAAGGTGTACCATATTAATTCTCTAAAGCCCTTTTATTCCAGAGAATTAAAGGTTTGTCAGTTTACAGCCCAGGGAGGAGACGACGCTGAGTGGCCTGAAGGTGTTTACTACGAAGGGAAATGTGCTGGTGGTGTGGAAGAGGTGAACCTCTCCATGACCCTTGGGCGTATGCAGCGACAGCAGATCCAGGAGCTGTGCACTAGCTACGCGCCAACGTTCTCAGCCACCCCAGGACTGACTGAACAGGCATACCACTCCATTGACACAGGTAATGCTCACCCAATTAGGGTCCAACCTTACCGGGTGTCTCCTCAAGCTAAAACTGCTATAGAACGGGAGATCCAGGATATGTTACAGATGGGTGTAATCCGCCCCTCTGAAAGTGCATGGGCATCTCCAGTGGTTCTAGTTCCCAAACCAGATGGGGAAATACGTTTTTGCGTGGACTACTGTAAGCTAAATGCTGTAACTCGCCCAGACAACTATCCAATGCCACGCACAGATGAACTATTGGAGAAACTGGGACGGGCCCAGTTCATCTCTACCTTGGACTTAACCAAGGGGTACTGGCAGGTACCGCTAGATGAATCTGCCAAGGAAAGGTCAGCCTTCATCACACATCTCGGGCTGTATGAATTTAATGTACTCCCTTTTGGGCTGCGAAATGCACCCGCCACTTTCCAAAGACTTGTAGATGGTCTCCTAGCGGGATTAGGAGAATATGCAGTCGCCTACCTTGACGATGTGGCCATATTTTCGGATTCCTGGGCAGACCACCTGGAACATCTACAAAAAGTCCTTGAGCGCATAAGGGAGGCAGGACTAACTGTTAAGGCTAAGAAGTGTCAAATAGGCCTAAACAGAGTGACTTACCTTGGACACCAGGTGGGTCAAGGAACTATCAGCCCCCTACAGGCCAAAGTGGATGCTATCCAAAAGTGGCCTGTCCCAAAGTCAAAGAAACAGGTTCAATCCTTCTTAGGCTTGGCCGGTTATTACAGACGATTTGTACCACACTACAGCCAAATCGCTGCCCCACTAACAGACCTAACCAAAAAGAAACAGCCAAATGCTGTTCAGTGGACCGAAAAGTGTCAGAAGGCCTTTAACAAGCTTAAAGCGACACTCATGTCTGACCCTGTACTAAGGGCCCCAGACTTTGACAAACCGTTCCTAGTAACCACGGATGCGTCCGAACGTGGTGTGGGAGCAGTTTTAATGCAGAAAGGACCTGATCAAGAATTCCACCCTGTAGTGTTTCTCAGCAAAAAACTGTCTGAGAGGGAAAGCAACTGGTCAGTCACTGAAAAAGAATGTTACGCCATTGTCTAAGCTCTGGAAAAGCTACGCCCATATGTTTGGGGACGGCGTTTCCACCTGCAAACCGACCATGCTGCACTGAAGTGGCTTCACACCGTCAAGGAAACTAACAAAAAACTTCTTCGGTGGAGTTTAGCTCTCCAAGATTTTGATTTCGACATCCAACACATCTCAGGAGCTTCTAACAAAGTGGCTGATGCACTCTCCCGTGAAAGTTTCCCAGAATCAACTGGTTAAAATCGTCCTTGAGATGTGGAAAATATTGTTAGTCTTTATGTACTTGGTAGTATATTTAGAGATGCATGTGTCTTATTAACTCTGTTTTTCCTAGAGCTCCAGGAAGAAATCCCAGCCAGTGTTCCACCCTAGCTGAGATTTGGGGGGCATGTCATAAATATAAAGGGAAGGGTAAACCCCTTTGAAATCCCTCCTGGCCAGGGGAAAGCTCCTCTCACCTGTAAAGGGTTAAGAAGCTAAAGGTAACCTTGCTGGCACCTGACCAAAATGACCAATGAGGAGACAAGATACTTTCAAAAGCTGGGAGGAGGGAGAGAAACAAAGGGTCTGTGTCTGTCTGTATGCTGGTCTTTGCCAGGGACAGAACAGGAATGGAGTCTTAGAACTTTTAGTAAGTAATCTAGCTAGGTATGTGTTAGATTATGATTTCTTTAAATGGCTGAGAAAAGCATTGTGCTGAATAGAATAACTATTTCTGTCTGTGCATCTTTTTTGTAACTTAAGGTTTTGCCTAGAGGGGTTCTCTATGTTTTTGAATCTAATTACCCTGTAAGATATCTACCATCCTGATTTTACAGGGGGGATTTCTTTATTTCTATTTACTTCTATTTTTTATTAAAAGTCTTCTTGTAAAAACTGAATGCTTTTTCATTGTTCTCAGATCCAAGGGTTTGGGTCTGTGGTCACCTATGCAAATTGGTGAGGCTTTTTATCCAACATTTCCCAGGAAAGGGGGGGTGCAAGTGTTGGGAGGATTGTTCATTGCCCTTAAGATCCAAGGGTCTGGGTCTGTAGTCACCTAGGCAAATTGGTGAGGCTTTTTACCAAATCTTGTCCAGGAAGTGGGGTGCAAGGTTTTGGGAAGTATTTTGGGGGGAAGGACGCGTCCAAACAGCTCTTCCCCAGTAACCAGTATTAGTTTGGTGGTGGTAGCGGCCATTCCAAGGATAACGGGTATAATATTTTGTACCTTGGGGAAGTTTTGACCTAAGCTGGTAAAGATAAGCTTAGGAGGTTTTTCATGCAGGTCCCCACATCTGTACCCTAGAGTTCAGAGTGGGGGAGGAACCTTGACAAAAGTGTTTTAACTTTTTCTCTTGTAACATTTCTGACTTTAATGCCTTATACTTATACTCATTTAAAATCTGTCTCTTTGTAGTTATATAAACTTATTTTATTTTTTAATCAAAATCAATCCTGTGTTGGAGTTATCCAAAGAATTTGACCACAATTAAAATAGCAAACTGTTACAAATTGACCCCTTACAAAGGCACCAGACCTCTAATATCTGAACTGTCCAGGACAGGGCTAGACAGTGCAAAATATATATCTTTGGGGAAAATTCAGGACTGGGCATGTGTTGGGGTCACCCTGAAAGTAGTAATCAAAGCTGCTGGAAGCCAGAGTGACTGGAGTGTTGCTGACAGGCTGCGGGGGTCACAGTTGCTGGACCAGGGCTGTGGCTATACACAGGCATTTGGGGTGTGACCTGCGTACTGGCAGGCTGATTGTGAGTGACCCAAGTTGGGAGTTACAACAGCAAAACATTGTGAGGCACCCAAGGTTGCAGGGCAAGTGGTGACACAATCCCTCGCTGGCCTGGATTGCATCCCATAATGTGACCCATAGACAAGGTTATACTGAGCCTCAGAATGAATTTTCCCCTGAAGGCTATTGACAGAAACGTTGGGGAGGATTTTGCCTTCCATTTGTGGGGAACTGTCTCAACATCAGGTGAGTTTCCACAACACTATTACTTTGGTGTAGCTGTGGAAGGACAGGAATTCGATGGGACTCTGACCATACCATTTTCTTGTATCTTTAATGACTTTTCTTGAGGTGAGAGTGGTGCCTATATACTAGAGAGTTGATCATCTTAGAAATATTATAGACAGATCTTTGTCAAATCACAACTAGCACTTTCTTATCACCGGGAACTCAATTCTGCCCCTTGTCATGACGCTGCACAGATTATGGTTTCCTGACAGTACTCTCGTCTGGGCATCAAGTAGCTACTTGAACTTGCTTCACCTTCACTGGTGTAAGGTCTCCAAGGGAATTAGTTCATGAATTTGACATGCCCCCTACTTTGGCATGATGTAAGGAGGCATCCAGGGTGCTGGAACAATTTGTATAGTGGGGGCGCTGAAACCTATTGAACCAAACTGTAAACCCTGTACATGATGGAAACCACTTCAAGCCAGGGGGTGCAGCAGCACCCCTAGTTCCAGCACCTATGGAGGCATCTGGTGCATGCAGGGGTACTGGAACAACTTTTATAGTGGGGGAGCTGATGATGGAAACCATGTACTTGGTGTTTGTTATTCCTACTTCAAGCCAGGGGGTGCAAGAGCACGCCTAGGCTCAGCAGGAGCCGATTTCACTGACTTTATGCCAGCAGGAAGTTCCCCTTTGCCAGAAGAATTCTCCCCCGGCCGGTTGTAGACAGAATCCAATCCCATTGTGTTACCCAAACAGGGCAAAGGGGATAAAGCACAATGGAGAATCTAGTCCAGGGGTGGCCAAACTGTGACTCGTGAGCCACATGTGGCCCTTTTACCGTTAAAGTGTGGCTCGCGGAACCCCTCCAGACCCTCCCCCCTCAATTCTCCACCTACCAGATGAGGAGTGGGGAGCTCAGGATCTCTGCCTTGCAGTGGGATAGTGGAATAGGGGATACTGCCCAGCAGGGGAAGGGGGGCCTTGAGGCTCCAGCCCCGTGGGGTGCACCTGCTGGGGCTCAGGGCTTTAGCAGGAGCGGGACTGAAGTCCCGAGCCCTGTTAAGCACCTCCCATGGAGCTGAAGCCCTGCGCCCCAGTTCTCAAACTTCAAAAGTTTGTCATATGAGGCTCAGAGGGTCAGTAAGTCTGGCCACCCCGATCTAGTCCATGGAGAATCAACTGTGCACTACCAAATGCTGTTAACACCTATTAGATACCTTCATTTTGCAACACAAACTTATGCGCATATATTTTAAAATGACTCTGGAAACTGGATGTATCGGCACCCTGGGTAGAACCAGCACACATTCTATTTCCTTTTCAGTAGGGGCAACACTTTTCTCTCTGTTGTGTAGAGTGTGACCTTCAGGTCTGTTGCGTAACACTCCACAAAGGGACTCCTGTCAACTCGACATTGAAAGGCATGATCCCTCTCAGCTATCCTCAGCAGCCATGGGACTGCCCTGCCAGATTCCCAACCAGACATATTTGCATTTTTTTCCTTTTAGCTCTCTACTATTAAGTTCCTCCCTGCTGAGACTTCAGTTCCTTTACTGAAGACCTTCAAACAGAGCAGTTCGTGATCTGTCAAATACAAAAAAGCAGATTAGAAAGCTTGCTTTTGAGCATGTGTATGTGTGTAACAAATGTTGGCAGGGAAAGTCCTGCTTCCAATATAAAAGGAAAAGAAGTATTTCCCTTCAAAAACATATCCAAGATCAGATACAGTATATAGAACTATATTAGCCTCCATGAAGTGCAGACTGTCTAATTTGTAACCCTGATTTAAGGACACTGGGCAGCAGAGTGTCCACTAAACAAAGAATGGGCAAAATCATAGCCAAGCAAAAGTAAGTGTGGAGTAGCACAGGCACTCAAAAGTATGCATCCAAAAGTGTGAGCACCCAAAATTCCACATGCCGAATCAACTCTAAGCAGTTATAGGATGCTTCTGAACCTATAGCCGTAGCTATTAGTGTGGAATATAGGGGAATGATTGCCTGTATGCAGTGGAGTCTGCACAGCTGGAACCAGAAGTCAGTCTCTTTCTCTCCTCTCAAGAGTTTTTAATGACCAGTGAATAACAAAAAGATCTCTCATAGACCTAAAGTATTATTCAGGGTCTCTCAGAACCCTCCAGGTGAATATTACATAGGTTACATTTTGAGAGATTTCCTGTGTTTCTGACAGAGTAGTAATTATTGCTTCTGGTGCAGCACTTTCCCCTGTGTCCACATCTGCCATTATCACAGACGAGGGTTAAGTCTCCAGAATACTGCCTTGTTTTGGCATACAGTCTGACTGGCGGCCTGGGCCTGTGAGGTGCTCATCAGCCTTCAGTTCCCATTGACTTCAACGGGAGCGGGAGGTGTTCTGTAACCCTTTTAGAGTTGTTCCGTAACTGGGAGGTTTGCGGTCTAAGTGCTGTGACCAACAGGGGGATTTGGGTACCAGAAGGTACTATGCCACTGATGCATATTTAACCCAATTTGGTCATCTTTTGCTGAGAAAGATACTTTTTCTAGGGCCGTGCACTGGAACGGGATGTTCTCATATAGGAGTGGATATCCCAGCTGAACCACATGTAAAGGCTGAACTCTCCAAGGTGTCTTTAATAGTGGAATCAGCTTGAAGTAAGTGTGAGATGTAGCTGTTTGGACCCTACTATAATACAGGGTATGAGATCTATTTTCAGAGCTGTCAGGGCAGCCTTGTGGACTGTAAAAGTGAGAAGTGTGTAGACTTCAGGCCACCCAAGAAGCACTTCAGGTACTTTAGCAGTGCATCAATCCCGATATATGTATTGCAAGTGGTACACACGATATACAATGCACAGAGGTGGTTTGGCAGTGATGAATTCTAGTGAGGGCGAAACTGGATAATGGAGTTTTCCCTTGGGTCTGGATAGGTTCTTCTCTTCAGTTTCTTAGATTGCATGCTTCACCATGGTTTCAATAATCTAAAAGTTCAGACATCCGTACAGACCTCTTGGATCTGCAAAACTGGCCTTTCTGAGGAGGTCTCTGACACTGATGCCTCCTGCTTCCAGTCAGGCCGCAAGCACCATTCGAACATCCTTTCTTGCAGAAGAGCAGGTAAATGAAAAAATACCAAGCAATTAAAAATCTAACCATACTTTTTTGAACTGCAAAGCAAGTGGGGCTTAAGTTTGGCAGATATTATAATTCATTCAGACCCCTTCTCCCATCCCAGGCATAGACATCTGTAACCATTCAGTGGGTACCAAACTGATCAATTCCACCCTTTTGTTTTGCCACATCATGGGTTGAAGATTATTCGCAGCAGAAGTTTGGGACTTGCTATGTGTAAGCCTGTACCATTGGCCAAATCTCCTCCTAGACTGAGGGACCAGGGGCTGTTTTAAGGTCAGCTACCTTGAAAGCCATTAGGATGCACTGGATACTAGGCATACAGTGAGTGCCTGGGATTCTCATCTTTCATATGGTATAAAACAGTGATACTCAGACTGAGGCTCCAGAACCACAAGTGGCTCTTTAATGTGTCTCCTGCTGCTCTTTCCAGCACATACTAAAACAGTATGTTCTTTAATTATCAACCAGTTAGGATGCTTTTACTATGTTATTAACCAATTGTAGTTGATAAAATAATACTGGGTCGTACAAAATGGGAAATGACTGCCTAGGAAAGAGTACTATGGAAAGGGATCTGGGGGTCATAGTGGACCACAAGCTAAATATGAGTCAACAGTGTAACGCTGTTGCAAAACAAGCGAACATCATTCTGGGATGTATTAACAGAAGTGTTGTAAGCAAGACACAAGAAGTAATTCTTCCGCTCTACTCCAGGCTGATTAGGCCTCAACTGGAGTATTGTGTCCAGTTCTGGGCACCGCATTTCAGGAAAGATGTAGACAAATTAGAGAGAGTCCAGAGGAGAGCGACAAAAATGATTAAAAGCCTAGAAAACATGACCTGTGAGGAAAGATTGAAAAAAATGGGTTTGTTTAGTCTGGTAAAGAGAAGACTGAGAGGGGACATAACAGTTTTCAAGTACATGAAATGTTGTTACAAGGAAGAGAAAGAAAAATTGTTTTTCTTAACCTTTGAGGATAGGACAAGAAGCAATGGGCTTAAATTGCAGCAAGGGATGTTTAGATTGGACATTAGGAAAACTTCCTAACTGACAGGGTGGTTAAGCACTGGAATAAATTGTCTATGGAGGTTGTGGAATCTCCATCATTGGAGATTTTTAAGAGCAGGTTAGCCAAACACCTGTCAGGAATAATCTAGATCAGTGGTTCTCAAATTAGGGGTGCCGCTTGTTCAGAGAAAGCTCCTGGCGAGCCAGGCTGGTTTGTTTACCTGCTACGTCTGCAGGTTTGGCCTATCGCAGCTCCCACTGGCTGCGGTTCGCCACTCCAGGACAATGGGGGCTGCGGGAAGGGCAGCCAGCACGTCCTTTGGCCCGTGCCGCTTTCTGCAGCCCTCATTGGCCTGGAACGGTGAACCGCGGCCAGTGGGAACCGCGATCAGCCGAACCTGCGGATGCGGCAGGTAAACAAACCGGCCCAGACTGCTAGGGGCTTTCCCTGAACAAGCGGCGTCCCTAGTTTGAGAACCACTGGTCTAGATAATACTTGGTCTTGCCACAAGTGCAGGGGACTGGACTATAAGGCCTCTCAAGGTCCCTTTCAGTTCTATGATTTTGCTGTGAGTATTATATATATTAAATGAATATACATGAATGAATTCACAGTACTGTGGCTCATTTGGGTAATGTTGATTACTAATTTGGCTCCTGAACCACTGAGGTCTGAGTGTTGCTGCTATAAAGCACTTAAGCCAAATTCTGAAGTTGGTGATGTTTACTATATGATTTTAATCAGGGTAGATTCTACTCTTTGTTTCCAGTCTGGGCAGATTATAAAATGAAATCTTCCAGTCATGTCATTCTGGCTACAATTTCTTTTTTTCCTATTTGTTTTTTGATATAACCTTAATGATCATGAACAAAAACCAACAAACTTCAGTTTCTGCTACACCAAGAAACCTAATCCTAAATTTTCCAAAATGACTGGTGATTTTGGGTCACTCTAATTTTGGGTTCCCACTTGGCACACCTTCAAGGGGTGTGGTTTTCAGAAAGTGCTGACCACCTGCCTGCCGGAAATCAGGACTCTTGCCAATTGAATTCCTAATGTTTTCTTGGAGGAAGTGGTAGCCCAGCTTTCAAACAGTATAAAGCATTAATCTCCAACTACAGAAGTTCATGAGATTTTTAGATGCTAATACATGTCAGAAGTGAAATGGAACAAAAAATGGCACTTGGAATTAGAAGTTGTCCTAAAATGGAAACATGCACCATGAGAACATTTTGAAATAAAATGTTCCTTTTTTTTCAACAAAAACAAGTACTTTCTAAATCTTCTCCACCCATGCCATTACAGAACTTTAAAGTCTGATACCTACAAATACTGTGAAGAATAAGACAAGTTCTTTCAGGACCAATGAACTTGTCTAAGTATTTGTGTCTAGATCAGCAAGGGGTAAAAGAACAGACCCTTGCATGCCATTTTATAGTTATGATGATTACTGCCATAAGGTGTATTATTATAGCACCTAGGAGTTGTAAGCACCGACAATTCTGCAGTTTGTTAATGATACAATATATTGTCACAAACTATAAAATGACATCACAAGCTGTCATGATGTGATGCATCACTTTGGCTTATGATGGCGTCAAACTTAAAACTTTACATTCTTCAAGTGTCTTTCAAATGACTATATGCTGCAGGAAAGTATCTTCAAAAGGCTTATTTATTGTTATGTCTCTGACAGGCTTGAATCCTCCTCCCCAGTGAGAGGAATTTATAAAAGCTCAAACAACTTCCAATGCATTTAGAAAGACAGTAAGTGGTGTAAAATTTTAGAATAAAAATTTGGAAAGCTAACATTGCATGTAATTTTGTTTATATAAGAGATTTTAAATGTGTACAGACTCGAGTGTACAAAGTGGGCCTATTGAAATATTAGTCAGTAAAAACACTACAACAATTGCCCTCTCCATAACTTTTCAAAGTGGTTACAAATAGATTATGTGACAACATAGTCTGTTCCTTAAAGGCAATACTGCCTAGCAGTCAACCCATCCCAGCACATGGCACGGTCCTTTAAGGGTTTGAAAGATGCCCAAGAAAGACCAAAGTGGGATAAGGCTATAGAAGAAGCAGTCCAGGGAATGAGTGGTGCTTGGGATGCAATTGCATCACTTTATCTTTAGGAACCAGGGGCAAAGAGCCCTAAAGAGAGAGTGGGGCAAGTTTTCCCCTTCAGCTATCCAATCAGGAGTGAAGTAGGGACGAGCATATATGCTGCCTACCCTCTGAGCCTAAGGACTAAGTGGGCCCAGCTGAGGGAGAATCTGGCAAAGACCCTTCAGCAGGCTGAAGGGCCCCCGGCTCCAGGAAAAGAGCTGGGGCCTCTTGGCTTAAGTAGAGAGGCTACCCAGGCTCCGGGGATGCAGTCCTGAGACCAGTGGTCCACAAGAGGAACAGAGAACTGAGAGTCGAGCGCAGGAAAGGTGAAAGACTTGTGTTTTTTGTTTAATGTGGGACTATTGTCACGGGTGTTTCTTTTGCGACTGAACTTCTAAGTGACCTGACTGGAGGGCTGAACCACAGAAGACCAGACAGAGTCATAGAATATCAGGGTTGCAAGGGACCTCAGGAGATCATCTAGTCCAACCCCCTGCTCAAAGCAGGACCAATCCCCAACTAAATCATCCCAGCCAAGGCTTTGTTAAGCCTGACCTTAAAAACCTCAAAGGAAGGAGATTCCACCACCTCCCTAGGTAACGCATTCCAATGCTTCACCACCCTCCTAGTGAAAAAGTTTTTCCTAATATCCAACCTAAACCTCCCTCACCGCAACTTGAGACCATTACTCCGTGTTCTGTCAGAGGGGACTAAAGGGAAGGCCTAGCAACCTCATGTCCAGCTACAAGGAGAGACCGCTGATGAGTTGCTTCTGGGCATGTGGGGCTCACTCAGGGGTATGCAAGAGTCATTTCCCTAAACTGGATCCCAGCAACAATTGTTTCAAAGAGGTGTTTGAATGAGGGGAGGGAGCATGGTCCCACAGACGGGGCACTGTGTTGTGACTCTGGAGATATGAGTTTTATTCCTGGCTCTACCACAGGCCAGCCATTTCTCCTCTCCATGCCTTGGTTTTGCCAGTTGTGAAATGGTGTTAGCGATACCTTTTGGTAAAGTGGCTTTAGATCTATGGATGGAAAGTGCTACAGAAGAGTTAGCTATCATTTATTATTATTTATCCTGGGCTAAATTCTTCTCTTGGTTCCACCCATGCCACCCCACTGAAATCAACAGTTACAAAGGTGTAACTAAGGCCCTGTATACTCAGGAAGCTAGCACAGTTGCAGCGACTACGTTAGCCCTGGTTAAACTAAGAGTCAGAGCAAGGGTTAATTATGAGCTGTGCTGATCAGCTGTGAACAGACACAAGGAAGAACTCTAACTTGTGGATAGCACCTGTTCAGCTAGACCAATTGCTGACTTAGTTCTATTTTCACAAATAGACAAGGCCTCCGAGCCAAACGTGATGTTTAGCTTTTTCCCTTGAATCGTTGGAATGTGGACACCTCCCATATTCCTGTGACAGAGGACCTCAGAGTGTAGACAGCTCCAATGTATGTAATCAATTTCCAAACACCTAGAAGATAATAAGGTGATAAGTAACAGTCAGTATGGATTTGTCAAACTACCCTAATAGCTTTCTTTGACAGGGTAACACACCTTATGGATGTGGGGAAGTGGTAGATGTGGTATATCTTGACTTTAGTAAGGCTTTTAATACTGTCTCACATGATGTTTACATTAACAAACTAGGGAAATACAACCTAGATGGAGCTAATATAAGATGGGTGCACAATTGGTTAGAAAACCGTTCCCAGAGAGTAGTTATCACTGGTTCTCACTCAAGCTAGAAGGGCATATTAAGTGAGGTCCCACGGGGTCAGTTCTGGGTCTGGTTCTGTTCAATGTCTTCATCAATTATTTAGATAATGGCATAGAGAGTACACTTTATAAAAAAGTTTGTGGATGATACCAAGCTGGGAGAGGTTACAAGTACTTTGGAGGATACAATTAAAATTCAAAAAGATCTGGACAAAGTGGAGGAATGATCTGAAGTAAATAGGATGAAATTCAATAAGGACAAAGGCAAAGTTCTCCACTTAGGAAGGAGCAATCAGTTGCACACATACAAAATGGGAACTGACTGCCGAGGAAGGAGTTCTGCAGAAAGGGATCTGAGGATCACAAGGTAAATATGAGTCAACAGTGTATCCCTATTGCCAAAAAAGCAAACGTCATTCTGAGATGTATTAGCAGGAGTGTTGTAAGCAAGACACGAGAAGCAATTCTACTCTGCTCCACATTGATTAGCCCTCAGCTGGAGTATTGTGTCCAGTTCTGGGCGTCACATTTCAGGAAAGATGTGGACAAATTAGAGAAAGTCCCAGAGAAGAGCAACAACAATGATTACAGGATTAGAAAATATAACCTATGAGGGAAGACTAATAAAAATGGGGTTTGTTTAGTCTGGAGAAGAGAAGATTGAGAGGGGACATAACAGTTTTCAAGTACATAAAAGGCTGTTTCAAGGAGGAGGGAAAAAATTGTTCTCCTTAACCTCTGAGGATAGGACAAGAAGCAATGGGCTTAAATTGCAGCAAGGACAGTTTAGGTTGGACATTAGGTAAAACTTCCTAACTGTCAGGGTGGTTAAACACTGGAATAAATTTCCTAGGGAGGCTGTGGAATCTCCATCGTTAGAGAGTTTTAAGAGTAGGTTAGAAAAACAGATGTCAGACATGGTCTAGATAATACTTAATCCTGCCTTGAGTGCAGGGGACTGGACTACAAGGCCTCTCGAGGTCCCTTCCAGTCCTATGGGTCTCTGTTTAAAGTACCTGGTGAATCTCCAATGAATGGGTTGCAGCCTATTTCCTTCCATTCCAAGGGAAAGGGGCAGGTGGAGCAGTGTGTGCAGGTTGAGGAAGGGCACTTGCAGTACTGCTCTTTTCAGCTTTCATTTTCTGCTGCAAGAACTCAGCTAGGAGTGTTTACGGCTCTCCCTTTCGTTCTTATAATAGGAAGTGAGAAGGGAAAGTGGCCAGGGAGCCACAAAACTCCCTGTTGAAAGGGGAGCCAAGTATAGTAAGGAAGTGGTAAGTTTAAAACTGCCTGATTCTTTCCTTGGGCTACTGCTTTTAGACTATTAGGTTGACTTGACAAATCCCACCACCTCCAACCCAACTGGTTGCTTTGCAGGCAGCTGCTTACAAGGCCAGTGTCAGCAAAAGCTGAGGGCAAAGGGTAAATTGGACACTTCCAGCCCCAACTCTGTTCCCCCTGTATACTGACAAGGGTACAATCCAGGCACTGAGTAACAAACAGTGGGAACCAGAAGAAGATGAAAGGATGTAGATGGGGGTCATAGAGATCCTAGAGAGTGAAAAAAGGAACTTGAATTAGCCGCAGGCCAGTGACTAATCAGGGTCCAAACCTATATATTCTATTAGGATGTGTCTATACTGGAAAATTTATCAGTTATACTGGTCTAGTTATACCAGTAGATGCTCTTATTCCAGAATAAGAGCGGATCTTTTGGCTTAATCCTCTTCCAAAGTGACAAAACAGAAAAAAATCCATACTCTTTTATACTGGGACAAGAGTGACCACGTAGAGGGTTATACCAGGATAACTATAGTAGTTTATATTCACAGCCTACCTTTATAGTGGTATAACTTTCCCAAGTAGACAAGCCCTTAGGAGTATAGGATCTTCCAGCTTTTTCATATCTTCAGTGAAAACAGGTACAGAGAGCAATTTTTTAAACAACAGGCTTATTCCTTTCATTTCTATAAACCCCTTTTCTACTCCGATTGGGAATACTGGGGTTAAATATTGTCAGTGATATTACAACAGGTTTAACCACCTGCCTGGTTAATAATAGAGACTGATACTTACACAGTTCCTTTCATCCAAAGATGCTTTACAAATGTTACAAATTAGCTTTCTAGGTATGTACTCCACCAATCTTTGAAATGCAGCTACCACTGGTGGGAAACCGCATCTCATACAGCAGCTTACAGTACCACTTGGCAACAGTTTAAGATGGGAAATGAAGAATGCCATAGCCCAGAGACACTGCAATGAAAAACTGGGCTGTCAGAGTGTTTTACCCAAGTGGAATTAGGCCATGGTAACCTAAATATGGAAGAGGTCACCCTGACTTATTGAATGACATGTTGAGGGTCAGAGTTCCCCATTTCACAGTTGGTACACTTGATAAAGAGATGGTAGATGGCTCCTTTGCAGCTTAAAAATCCTGTGCTCTTTGAAGCTGAGAATACTTATAAAAGAAGTGTTTTAAGCATTAGTATTTGCATAGCAATGATTCCTAGAAGCCCCAGGCAGGGGTTAAGCCCCATTGTATTAGGCACTGTGCATACGTATAGTGAAGACAGTTCCAGCCTCAAAGAGCTTACAGTCTAATTTGGATGTAATTGATGTGAGTGGAAGAAAAAAATCTTCCCCTCCCTGTGGCGCTGGAGGCTGATCCAGATTGGGCAGTCCACATAGAATGATTTACAATGAAGTTTTTAAAGACAAAGATCCAACATCAGGCACTGACTCTCTTTTAAGGAAAACTGGAGAGCAACAAAAATGATAAAAGTTTTAGAAAACCTGACTTATGAGGAAAGGCTAGAAAACCTGACTTATGAGGAAAGGCTAAGACATCTGGACATCTTTAATCTTGAAAAAAAACTGGTGCGGGGGGAACCTGATAAGTCTTAAAATATGTTAAGGGCTGTTTATAAAGAGGACAGTGATCAATTCTTCTCCATGTCCACTGAAAGTAGGACAAGAAGTAATGGGCTTAATCTAAAGGGAAATTTAGATTAGATACTAGGAAAAACGTTTAAAGTATAAAGGGTAGTTAAGGTCTGGAATAGGCTTCCAAGGAAAGTTGTGGAATCCATGTCATTGGAGGTTTTTAAGAACAGGTTAGACAAACACCTATCAGGGATGGTGTAGATTTTCTTGGTCCTGCCTCAGCACTGCGGGCTGGCTTAGATGGCCTGTTGAGGTCTCTTCCAGCCCTAAACTCTGACTTGATGATCATCCACTCCTTCCAGTGCCACACTGGAGAAGGGTGAGGGGCAGAACTGTTTGAGAGAGGACCTGCAAAGTGGAATGAGCTGCTGTTGGAAAGTAGGCTGGGTCCAGACCTTGCCATCTCTAAGGCAGGCGGCACGGCCCATCTCTTTTCAAAGGCATTTCCTTAAGATATGGGTTGGGTCCCTTAACTCCACTTGAAGTCTGACCCTTCTGCTGAGAAGCTGTGCAGGAGGAGAGAGCACTTCTCATGTAGGGGGCATTCTATGCTCTAGGCAGAGTGCTCAGATATGGTGGGTGCTTCAGAAGTGCATATAAGTCCTCTGTGAGGCAGTTGCCATGACCATTAGGTGAGTAACTGAAATGACTTGTCCAAGGACATACAAAAACAAGGCAGTGGCAAGGCTGATATTTCAGAAATGCCCATCTTCCTCCAGCCCCATGCTGAGCCCACTGAGCCATAAGAATGGCCATAGTGGGTCAGACCAAAGGTCCATCTAGCCCAGTATCCTGTCTTCCAACAGTGGCTAATGCCAGGTGCCCCAGAGGGAGTTAACAGAACAGGTAATCATCAAGTGATCCATCCCCTGTCTCCCATTCACAGCTTCTGGCAAACAGAGGCTAGGGACACCGTTCCTGCCATACTGCCTTTTCCACTTGCCTTAAATGCTGTTGTGACATTATGTGATTAAAAATATAACTATATAGATAATTGTTGCAACCACCCTTATATATTTGTAGCAAATCTTATACAACAGTTGTCCAGTGAGGGTCTATGAAAAGGTTATGATTTGCTGGTTATGATTATGCTATCTGTATGCATGTATCATTTTTTGAATTTGAAGTTATAACTATTAGCTCTGTACTTGGATTTCAAATGTTTGCTCCTGGGGTACTGCCCACAAGGTAACTAGCCAGCACAACTTGGAGGGGCTATTCAAATTGAGTGGCCGATCAAAAGAACATTTAACTGACAATGGACCATGGGAGATGCCCATCTACACTTAATGGACTTTCCTGCTAAGGCTAGGTGAAATAGAAGGACATGAGTCTTGCCCATGTAACTCCAAACTCCATCTTGTTGTAATTTTCCATGGTAAGAACAATGGGATGCCCTTCATATTGCAGAAGCTATAAAAGGACCTGGAAACACCTCCATTTTGCCTCTTTCTTGCCCAAATCTATGGACTATACTAATGGGAGAATTCTAACCAATGGACTGAGGTCCTTCCAATGATTTGGAAGCAGCCAGAAGTTAATTTCTGCCAGAAGTTTACTCCATCACTTCTACAAGCCTGAACCAAGAACTTTACAATTACTGTATGTTTTTAATTCCTTTAACCAATTTTAACTCTCACCTTTCTTTCTTTTTATGAATTAAGCTTTAGATTTTAGATACAAAAGGATTGGCATCAGCGTGATTTTGGGGTAAGATCTAAGTTATATATTGACCTGGGTGTTTGGCTGGTACTTTGGGATCAGAAGAACCTTTCATTTGATGAGACTGGTGGTAAAGAACCACTCATCTCTGAATCCAGTGTTTTTGGTGGTGATATAAGAACTGGAATGCCCAAGGAAACTGCTTTTATGACTTCTTGTTAGCCAGTATGGTGAAACAGGAGTTTACTGTTGTGGCTGGTTGGGTATATCGTATGAAAGAATAGCCACCAGTTTTGGGTTGTTTGCCCTATTTCTCAGCGGTTCATCCTGAATTTGACATCCTCAGTTTTGACTCACTGCAGCACGGTTACAGCTGTTTATCCAACAGTTTCCAGTGTCACCCCAGCAGAATTCCAGACAGAAGGGACAATCAGATATGCATAGATAGCCACTGGATGTGGGGCTGAATCAAAACCTCAGAGCCATACACCTTGGAACTTACAAAATAATTATCTTTATCAAGTTCCCATACACATGGTAGATGTCTCATATACAATACCTGTCCCAATGTGCATGCACTCTATTTAACATGACACCAAGGGAGGATCATACACAGCCAATGGGAGGGGAAAGAAAGAATGACGGTGATACCCAGTAAGACATGTGCACATCTTAATGGTTTGATGATTTCCATATGCCCTTTGTCTTGGAAGAATTATTTGTTGATTACCTGTCTCCCCTTCCCTCACTTCTCACAGACCTTGTGGAAGAAGGGAGTTGTGGGTGGGATTTGAACGTGGCAACAGAGATGGCTTTATGAACAAACTTGAAGATGGCAATTAAATCTGTGGTGTTTTGAAATCCAGATCTAAATCCAGACTGTGACTAGAGCCCATCTCCTCATGGCTGTGTACTATATGAGAGAGTCTTGCTCTTGATTAGATAGAACAAATTGTTTAACTATTACTTGTTAAAGAATATAAATAAAGCAGCATGCTGGGATGGAACTGCTTTTCGCAGATTTCCTGTTTCCTGTGTGTGCCATACACACATGCTGTGTTCCATCCCCCTTTTTTCCCCTCTGAAGGAAAGGAAGCTGACAGGTCGCATCAGCTTAGCTGTTCGGGTACTTTTAGGTTGACATATGAAATCTCTCTCACCTATGATGATTCTTCAAAGCAGAGGTATGAACAGGCACTCTCAGATATTAGAAACCTTTGCTGATCAGTTTGATTTAGTGGTGGAGACAATCTATTGTCTTTCATGCCCCTGGACAATTAAAGAGGGCTGTCTGGGCAAGCGGCCAAGATGGCATTTACACAGAGGGCAGATTACAACTGGATTTGCCCTTTTTAAAACATCAAAGTTAGTCAGAAGATCAGGCTTGGCATAGACTGTCGGTGTTTTTGTGCCAGTCTGGTAGGTGAAGCAGATACTTAACAGTGGGGTAAAAGATCAGGAATCTTAAACATGAAGGTACAATGCTGCTACAGGTTTCAGAGTAGCAGCCGTGTTAGTTTGTATTCGCAAAAAAAAAAGGAGTACTTAAATTGGTTAATCTCTAAGGTGCCACAAGTACTCCTTTTCTTTATGCTGCTACAGTAGGCTTCTCAGTTCAGCATTAAGTGCACTCAGGTGCTGGGGAGCACTTTCTGATTACATAGACACTGCTGCCAGTTTCTTTCTGGCTGGCTGGTAGGGTGATCAGATGTCCCGATTTTATAGGGACAGTCCCGATTTTGGGGTCTTTTTCTTATATAGGATCCTATTACCCCTCACCCCCTGTCCCGATTTTTCACACTGGTTGTCTGGTCACCCTACTGGCTGGAAGCATTTCAGAGTGAGGTGAGGGGCGAGTGTCAAGGCTGATTTGCATGAGTAATGCCTGTTGGAATATAAAGATAGGATTCTTTCCAGCCCTGACCAGTTCAGTTTGTGAGATGGAGCCATTGTATCTGTGGATACAAGTTATGTCACTCCTGACCCCTGACTCACTTTCTTGGGTTAGGTTTCTGCACCAGATGTGGATTGGCTACAGAGCTTCCATCGTGGTGAGAGATACAAAAGATGTGCTCTCTGAGATGCTTGCATGCGCTGCCAAGTATGGTTGCTACCAGCTCCAGTAAGGAATGTTATACATGGCTCTACCTAGTGACTGAACATTAGAATACAATACTAGCATTCTATTACAGGTTCCACTCATCACTATGGGAACCTGCCCTCATAACTGATATGTAAGTGCAGCCCTGGAGACTACAGATCAGGGTATTGTATACTGGGATCTGAAGTCTTGGCAGGTTGCACCATGTTAAAGGGGGAACACATTTGTCCTTATTTGGGTCTACAGTTTTAGAAAATTGGACACATGGCTGGACTTCTGACTTACATAAGCACTTCCTGCACCTCCATGGCACGTGCAACAAAATGTGTGTGCAAATGACCAGTTGAAATATGTACCTTCCCTCTCTAATCTGCACTGTGAATATGGCGTGGGAGAGGATAATTTTGTGCTAATGCTTTGGTTAAGACAGCCCACAGAAGTTAAAATGACACTAAATAACATTTTCATTCTGTTTACCTGATCATCTATAGTTCAAGCATGACTCAAACACATGAAGTGTTTCCTGATTCTGTTGCCTTTTGTTACAAATTCAGAATTCAGCCAAGTTCATTGAAATAAAGTTTGCTGAGGTTCACAAACTTTTTGATTCAATCTGGGCAAGATTTTGAGTGGAACTGGAAGCTCTGATGCATGTCTTTGCATCATAACTGTCTGAAATTGGCAGCTTCAAGTGGTTTGGATCTAGTTTGAAGTGAATCTTGCTGTGGGAGGTGGGACTTGATACCCTCCGAGTTTTTAGAAAGTAGATGGATCAAAATGGAAATGTTGTGCTCAAACCCTTGCAAAGAGAAACTGCCAAATCTTGCCCCAGCCCTCATTACTCAGTACATGAAGTAATACAGATATTGAGCAAAAGCGAAGATAATTTTTATAAGTAAAAAGCATTTGTAAAAAACCTCCAAACACAGACCTTGTTGGCTCTGTGTATAATTGCTATTAGGGTGATTTTTTGAACTGTCCCAGCAGTCAGACAGTGCAGTATTGTTCAGCCAGAGATGTGAACTCATGCATAGCTACCAGATCCTCCTTCCTAATCAAGTGCATCATTGAGTCCACTGGCTCAGTGAATCTTCCCAGACTTTTCAATATATTGCCTATGACCTCTCCCTCTAACAAGTCTTTACTGTCCTGTTACCGGGATGTTAGTAGTATCCATTGAACCCTGCTTTCTGAAAGTTGAGAGATGCTTCTACAAGCTGTGTTTGGCTGTTTCCTGATCAAAAAGACACAAAAAACAGAAATGTTATTGACCTGATGTGAATGGTTTAGTCCAGTATACTGTGGAACTATCTCAACCGGGCCTCAACCTCCTGGGGAGTGGTAGCTTTTGGTCTGTAGTTTTAAACAATGGGCACCCTGTACCGACAATGATCCAGATTGTTTTTGGTTACAATGGTGCCTCCACTGACTCCAATTTGAAGTCACTCAAGTGACTTCTGGACTTGCACAAGTGCACCTACAAACAATTTTTTGGTCCAATGTCAATCGCTCCCTATGCCCTTTTACTCACTTTCTCTGCATACAGTCTCAACACTGCTGATTTGAGAACTTTCTCCTCTGCAGGTTCTGACATACGGAACCCACTTTCTGTTTCTCATCTTATCAGCTGTCCCTCTTTTCAAATCTCCATTGAAAGGTATCTTTTCCTCCCTTGGCTACACCTCTTAATGTCTTTGTTGCTGTTTATCATTTACCTCTTCAGTGTGCTTGGAGATGCAGTTTATATGAAAAAAATATACAAACTGACATTTACATTATATGACTATAGTGAGTAAGCATGTGTGTGTTTGCACATGCGTGCATACACTGGGAAAGGTCTTCCTTTATCTGACTTATCCAAATGGATAGTAATTTCTTCAGGGCAGGGATTGCCTCTTAATGTGTGTATGTGTGGTACCTAGCCCAAAGGAGCCTTGATCTGATATGGGGGCATGTAGGTGCTATGGTTGTAAAATGATTATGATGGGAGAGCAAGTCTACACAGGATGTTGTATTGTGGTATAGTATGTGGTTTTATCACCCTGGGTGTGGCATGGATGTTACTTATAGGAGCTGGTACTGACCTCACTTTCAATGCTTTTTACACCACTAACTGCATTGGCTTCCTAATTTATTCCAGATTACACAAGCATGAATGAAAATGCAACCAGGCCCGCTGGTACTTCTATTGAGAGTATAAATAGCAAAGTGAGCAGGTAACTGATTCTCTATGCTGGTTCAGGACTTCTGGAAAAGCCCACAATATATTGCTGAAATCTTTTGTGCCTTTTCTGGTTGATTATGGTGCTGAAAAATGGAAGATTGTCCTTTCTTCCCTTTCTTTTGTGAATATACTTTGTTCAATTTTTTTGTTCCTGCTGCTTCAGCATTTTTAGGCAATGCCCCTTTGCCCTCTGCAAAATGCCTTTTGTTCTTGGGATTCAGTAAGTCTGAAATTTTGGTCTGGAATCATTAAATAACAGCATGTGATTAGAATGCTGTGTGCACAGATGTGCCGGTAGAGCCTCAGACTCTGGGAATACAATACTGAGATGATAGTCTTGCTCTCCCTCCCCTGTCTCCCTCCTCCCCCTTTCTATATATAATTTTATTTTGAAGATTATAAACATTATAAAAGGTGGAAAAGGCACAGCCCCATTGGGGCTGCGCTTAACAGAATGGCTCGGCATCATGGGATGGCTTGTCAGAGTCTTTGTGGAACAAAAGATATCCAATTACCATATGCTCCGTGCAGATTCCAGGACTTGGTAAAAAGACGAAGATACTAGAATATATATAATATAACTTGATAAATATGTTTTTTAATCTAAATTTCCAGTGGATTTTTTCCCTCCAAACGGCTCTAAAGCACCTTCACACTCTCCCTCTTCAGGGGTTGGTCAGAGGCTTTAGGTGACTATAATTTATGCCACAGCAAAGGGGCTTGTAAATATTGCTTTTGGCTGCTTTGTGTTGGATCAATTCCTTGTTAAATAATCACACCCTCTGAACTCGATCCTCCGATAGTTAGTTAGTTAACAAATGTAATGTAATACACACATGCACATTTGATATATCTATTTTTTAAAAAGTACTATTTGCATGGCAAGGTACAAATTACAGTGTGAGGAGGGTGTTGAACTGAGAAAAGACACTTCACTGCTCACTACCAGGCTCCCTGCACTGCCTCTAATACCCAGGACCTACTCTGTATTAATATCTCGCTGCCCCCTTCAGGTGGGGAGAGGAATATTACATAGGGCTAGAAGTGTGGGGGTTGGATTCAATACTCCGGGGTTCTATTCCCATTTCTGGCACACTTCAGGGTTCAATTTCCATGGCCAGTTCATAGTTTCAAACTGAGTAAGCCATGCCCGGTCTCTGTGCCTCAGTTTCCCCATCTTCAAACCAGGCAGAATAATACTTTCTTCACAGTGGGGTTGTGAAGCTTACTTAACCTTTCAAAAATAGTTGGAGCCCTTTGGAATAATCCATTATCTGTCACCTTTGCCCATTACTGCCTCCTCTTTCTTCCACCTCCCCCAGTAACTGGTGTGCCAGTTCACTTCCATCTCTAAAGCTCTTAAATTCCAGTTTTCTCTTCATTCCCTCCACTCCTTTTCTATACATCACTTTCTTCTACCCATTTATCTGCCTGAGTTTTTTTTTCTATTGCACCACGTATCAATGTGCTTTCGGGCAGGCTGACCTCCATAGATCTGTCTTTCTGTTTTTCATCTCAGCATATAGAGCCTGGTTCTCATTTACACTAGGGTGTCTGTCACCACTCTGACTGTATAAAGGGGCTTTAATATGGGAGTAAATGCAATTCCACAATGTGACAAAAAAATGCATGGAGGTCGACACGACTAACAAAAACAGGATGCTAGTGGAAACCACAATTAATGAACAAGCTGTAAAGGCAGTACATGAATTTGTAATTTCTGGGATCATATCTCTCCAAGCTAGGAGGCTATTCCAGAGAAATTGGAAGGGGAGTAGAGATGGCTTGTTGAATTATGGCCTCCCTTATGAAAGCATGGACAAAACATGGCATCTTGACATGTACAAAAATGAGACCGGGGAAAAGGCTAAATTTTTTCATAGTGATTTATGGATGTGAATTGTAAGAAGTAAATGCTGCTGACCAGAGGAAAATTTAAAGTTTTGAAATGTGGTGCTGGCAGAGACTCTCACATAGCTCCTGGATGGAAAAAAAAACACACGCTTAGATTAGAAATATGATTTCAGACATGCTTCTCTGCAATAAACAGACACAAACTTATGTACTGGGGTTGCATTAGGCAGAGAGTGGGAAATAGCCATAAGACAGCCATTATGGAAGAAGTGGGAGAGGCTCATTGTAGCTGGAGATGGACGGATGGTGTGAGGCAGATCACTCGAAGGTCAGCGGCTGAGTGGCTGAAAGTTAGTGATGGATTGTGAAGTCTTTCAAAAATTCTGCCATGATGTCACTGATATTGAAGCATGAAGAAATGGAACTACTTAAATGTGATTGACACAGGATGAGATTTTCAAGGGCACAAATGGCTGTTGGGTACCTAACTTCTATTGACTTTAGGTGGAAATGGGCTCATAACAGCCATTGATGCCTTTGAACATATTCCCCGGAATCTTTAATCTGTAAAGTGGCTTTAAGTATACTTTAAGAATCAGGCCTATACATAAAGTTTTGTTACTGTGTGTAAAAGAGGCTACACTCTGTGGGTTACAAATAAATGGTCTGCTCTCATCTTGTTTTTGTTTTCAGAGAGGCAAATTCAGAAGTCCTTATTCGGTTTGACTTGGTAAGTGTCCACTGACCCAACCGAATAAGGATTTCCAGACATGGAGAGGCGAGCTTTTCAGGTGTGCTGAGTTTTGAATTCCCCCTGTGTGTACCTGGCTTATCTCATTTCACTTTGTCAGAGCTCATTGCATATTCACTATTGGGGGACAGAGCTAACGGTATTCATTTATAATTGTAGCTGGGTATCAAACCAATCAAATTCCCTCCTCTAATTAATGATAGTGGAGGCACGAGAGAGTGGTTTTCATACTGGGGTGGGGGAGGGAACTTCCAAACACATCAGATTTCAAACTCACCACCCTTTACATTTCACAAGCTGTTTTTTATCATTTATTTTTTCCCTTTCCCATCTTTCCAGTTACCAAACTTGCTTTGTGTTTTATCCTTCCTGCCTCCTCTGCTCCTTCCACTTGATCTTGCAGTAGAGGCATGATGCTAGGTCTGTAGAGGGAGAAGACTTTGCTGTAGGATCAAGCAGTTGGTGAAACTCAGGTGGGGGAGGGAATGAGATTCAAAGCTCTTCTTTGAATGCAAATAGCTTCAGTACTAGGAAAAGGAAAAAAATATCAGCCATTCTCATATCTGGCTTTTAAATGATCTTGCCCTTCCTGCTCACTGAGTTTGTTCCAGTGTGAAAATTCTGCTGCTGTAAGGTTCATATCCAGCTCCCTTCTCCCCCATGGTTTCGGAGGGGGCCCCCATTGGTTCAGAGGGAAAAGAACAGGATACTGGAGCTGGGGCAAAACCCAAAACCTCTGCTTCTCTCCCTCTCTTAGGGTGAGAGCACTAGCCCCCATTAACCCACTGCAGCTTGCATGAGACGATTTCTTCTCCATGCACCAGTGTTATTCCCCAGCACTCATCCAAGTCACTCAGACCAGACACTGGGGACCGGATCGGGGGAGATTTTGGCTTGAAAGCACCATGCAAATGCTTCTGCTGTGTAAACAGAGCATCTTAGCCTCAGCATGGTTGGTTTACAGCTCAGACTTAGCGTGTATGGAAGGGGTGCTCTTTTGTCTGGCACATGGGGAAGTGAGCGCTAGGTTTAAAAACACAAGCTGCTACAGCTTGAGCTCAACAGCCATGATTGGCTAACTAGTGGATCAGGCAGAGTAGGATTTGTAACACATGCTTACCAGTGGGTTACACAAGCACAATAAAACCAGGAATTCTACCATCGGGTCTCTTCACTCAGTAGGGTTTACCCAAGCATTAACAAAGACTTGTTTTTAAATGGTATATTAGTTATTTACTACTTTGCACTTCTGAAGCATTTCAACCTCTTCATAATAACCACAACACAATTAAGCCACCCAAGTTAAAATATAATGGGCCAGATTCTCACTTACACTAAAGCTCCCTTGATAACACTCTGGTAGCATAGAGGGGCCTTAAACTGGCAATAAAAAAAAATACGTTCACTTTAAGGCCTCTTCACGCTGTCAGAGCAGCAGAAAGGGGCACTAGTGGAAATTGGAGTCGAGGCTCATTAGTCAGTGGGCCTGATTCACATTTACACTAAGGCTGCTTCACACCACTTTGGTAGTATAAAGAGGCCTTAGAGTGAGAGTAAATTATAATTGCCCTCATTTTAAAGGCGCCATATGTAACAAGAACAGTATAAAATATTACAGGAACTGGCACATAGAATTGCAAGCCCAGTAGCAAGGATTTTTAATTAATCCATAAACTCAGAGGTCATATCCTATGGCTGAAGAATTGCTAATATAGCACCTATTTTTAAGAAAGGAGGGAAAATAGGTGATCCAGGAAACTACAAGTCTGTTAGTTTGACCTCAGTTGTATGCAAAGTCTTAGAACAAATTTTGAAAGAGAAAGTACTTAAGGACATGGAAGTAAATGGTAACTGGGGTAAAATACAACTTCGTTTTACAAAAGATAGATCATACCAGACCAACCTGATCTTTCTTTGAGACAATAACTGATTGTTTTTCTTTTTTTAGACAAAGTACATTAGAGCTAATCTACCTGGATTTCAGTGAGACAGTTGATACAGTACCATGTGGGAAATTTATTAGGTAAATTGGAGAAGATGTGGATTAATACAAGAATTGAAAGGTGGATAAGGAACTGGTTTAAAGGGGAGACTACAATAGGTCTTAGTGAAAGGTGAACTGTCAATCTGGAGGGAGGTTACTAGTGGAGTTCCTCAGGATCCATTTTAGGACTAGTCTTATTTAACATTTTCATTAATGACTGTGGCACAAAAAGTGTGTGTGCTAATAAAATGTATGGATGACACAAACTTAGGAGGTGTTGCCAACGCGGAGGAGGACCAGAATATCATACCAGAAGATCTGGAGGATGTTGAAAACTGGAGTAATAGAAATTGGTTGAAAATTAATAGTTCAAGGTCATGCACGTAGGGACTATCAACAAGAATTTTTGCTGTAAGTTGGGGACTTACCATTTGGAAGTGACAGAGGAGGAGAAAGACCTGGGTGTACTGGTTGATCAGAGGATGACCATGAGCTGCCAATCTGATGTGGCCTAGGATGCATCAGGTGAGATATTTCCAGTAGAGATAGGGAAGAGTTAGTAGTACCTTTATACAAGGCACTGGTGAGACCTCATCTGGAATATTGTGTGCAATTCTGGTCTCTCAAGTTTAAGAAAGATTAATTCAAACTGGAACAGGTGCAGAGAAGGGCTACTAGAATGATCAGAGGAATAGAAAACCTACATTACAAGAGGAGACTCAAGGAACTTGGCTTGTTTAGCCTAACCAAATGAAAACTGCGGGGAGATATGATTGCGCTCTATAAATACATTAGAGGGATAAACACAGGGAGAGAGAAGTTATTTAAGGTAAGCACCAATTTAGACACAGGAACAAATGGATATAAACTGGCTATCAACAAGTTTAGGCTTTAAATTAGACAAAGGTTTCTTACCATCAGAGGAGTGAAGTTCTGGAACCACCTTCCAAGGGGAGCAGTGGGGTAAAAATCTAACTCGCTTTAAGAATGAATTTGATAAGCTTATGGAGGGGATGGTATGATGACACTGCCTACAATGGCATGTGGCCCATCTGTGACTGCTAGTAGCAAATATCTCCAACTGCCAAAGATGGGACACTAGACGGGGAGGGCTCTGAGTTACTAGAGAATTCTTCCCCAGGTGTCTGGCTGGTGGGTCTTGCCCACATGCTCAGCATCCAACTGAGCCCCATATTTGGTGTTGGGAAGAAAATTTCCCCCAGATCGGCAGAGATCCTAGGGGGTTTTGCCTTCTTCTGCAGCATGGGTCACTTATAGGTTTAAATTAGAGTAAATGGTGGATTCTCTGTAACTTGAAGTCTATAAATCATGATTTGAGGACTGGGTGGGTGAGGTTCTGTGGCTTGCACCATGCAGGAGGTCATACTAGAGGATCACAATGGTCCCATCTGGTCTTAAAATCAGAGTCTAAAATAGTCTTTGTGTAAATGAGAAACAGACCCATGGTCTGGCTGTTCAAGGCTTCAGATTTCTGAATTAATCAGGGGTGAAAGTCAACAAAGTCCCTTTTCAGGTAAATCCATTACAATGGACTGAAACTGTGTGTAAGAGAGGTTCTGAGACCTCAGCTTCTCTGAGCTCACAGTTATACAGCTGAGGAGGGGATGGAGAGAGAGTAGTAGTTATTAATAGGACTGATTGAAAAAAATTCTGTCAAAACCAGTTTTTTTTTTCAAAAGTCTGCTTTCCATGGAAAATTTTGACTTTTAGTCAAACGTCCAAATACCACAATTTGTTTGAATCTTGGCTTGAAGTGGAAAATGTTAATTCAGAAATGTCTAAATCTTTTGTATTGACACTTTCAAACAAATTGCAATGTTTTGGTATTCTCAACTGGAAATGTTACATTTCAACATTAAAATGCATCATGCTTAGCCATTGTGGTGCTTCCTGCGAGTTGTAATTCAGGGTATGTCTACACAACAAAGAAAAACCTGTAGGGTGGGAGGGTTTAAGAGCTCAGGCCCGAGCCCCGTGAACCCGAGTTGGCTGGCACGGGCCAGCCATGGGTTTTTCTTTGCTGTGTAGACATTCCCTTAGGGGCCTCATTCCCCAACCTTTTATATAGTCTGGCTCCATTGGTAGACTGTATCTCCCACAGTATACCCAGTCCATGTGATTCCGATGATGCATTGTGATGTTGCACGCCCTAATGCTTTTTAGAAATATGTTTATGAGTGTAAATATGACATAACTGAAATATATTTTATGCTAGAAATGCCATGTAACATATCTTTGCAAAGGTTATGATCTACTGAATATATTCATCCTATTCATATGCATGTGTCATTTTTATATCAGACGTAATGAGCATTGGCTCTATGCTTGTATTTAAAGTGTTTGCTGTAGGAAGCACATAAGGCAGATTTGGTCAACATAGTGTGAAGGGGTTATTCAAGTAATTGGGAGTATTTAACTAACAATGGACTTTGGGAGACGCCAATCCACATCTGAGCTTTCCTGGGAATGTTCAAATTAACATGTACACAATGGCGTCAGCCTGAAAAAAGCTGAATCATTCATAGACCCATCTTGTCGCTGTAATGTTACAGAAGAGAGAGAATATAAAAGGTCCTGGAAACCCCTCCCTTTGGTCTTTAGCTGACTCAAAGGATAGCCTCTCCATCCCAAAGAAATGCCTGAAAGAAACTGGAACAAAGGAAAGTAACTATGGGGGTGTGAGTGATTGCTGAACCAGACTAGGAGGGAGTCTAGTCTGTGAAAGAAGCTTATTGGAACATCTCTGAGGGTGAGATTTACCTGCATTTAGTTTCCTACTGTATTAGGCTTAGACTTGTGTGTTTTTGTTTTATTTTGCTTGGCAATTTACTTTGTTCTGTCTGGTATTACTTGGACCCACTTAAATCCTACTTTTTATTCTTAATACAATAACTTTTTGCTTATTAATTAATCCAGAGCAAGTAATTAATTCCTGGTAGAGTAAACAGCTGTGCATATCTCTCTATCAGTGTTCTAGAGGGTGGGCAATTTATGAGTTTACCCTGTATAAGCTTTATATAGAGTAAAACGGATTTATTTCGGGTTTGGATTCCATTGGGAACTGGGTGTCTGGGTGCTAGAGACAGGAACACTTTCTGAGCCATTTTCAGTTAAGTCTGCAGCTTTTGGGGGATGTGATTCAGACCTGGGTCTGTGTTTGTAGCTGGCTAGCGTGTCTGGCACAACCAGGCAGGGCACTGAAGTCTCAAACTGCCAGGGAAAATGGCCTCATTGGTAGTCTCAGCACATCAGGTGGCAGTCCCAAGGGGGGTTCTGTGTCCCAACCCATCACATGCATCACAGTAGGTCAATATGAGATGATACTGTGGGATATGTAATTAATCCAGTGAACCCCGTTCATAGTGGAGAATGGGGGCATGAGACACCTGAACAACAACTCGTATGAGGCCCTGCTGCAGCTCAAATGGTCACAGTTTAATGTCAAACCAAAATATTTTGACTTCAGATCAGCCTGACCCCCCCAAAAATATTTCATTTTAGTTTTCCTGAGAGAAACTTTCATATTTTTGGCCGAGATTTGTGTTTCTCAGGCTTTTTTGATGAGAAGATTAAACTTTCCATGGAGAATTCTTGATAAACATGGTTTTTAATCTAAATTTTCAGTGGATTTTTTCCCTCCAAACAGCTCTAAAGCACCTTCGCACTCTCCCTCTTCTGGGGTTGGTCAGAGGCTTTAGGTGACTATAATTTATGCCACAGCAAAGGGGCTTGTAAACATTGCTTCTGGCTGTTTTGTGTTGGATCAATTCCTTGTTAAATAATCAAACCCTATGAACTCAATCCTCTGATAGTTAGTTAGTTAGTTAACAAATGTAATCATATTACATTAATATTTGAAATGCTAACTATAGAGACCATGGTGCCCACTGGACCAGAAGCACTAATACTTTGGGACCCTGAATTATGTTGGCAATATTTTAGGAGACCAAGGGGCCATACCTGATGCACACATTCATTTACATAAACCTCTGCTTCTTCCATCTGCATCAATACTGAACCCAGGCCCTTAGTACATTGTTAAGAATGCTAAAGGTAGTGTATATCAAATGAGTTATTAAACTGAACTCCCAACTACTCTTTATAGGACTTGAAACGTGAATCCCAGTCTCCTGGAAAGTTAAAATTCAGAGAATTACATTCTGTCTACCTCAATATTCACTTAATCTAGGCATGGTATTAACTTGTTTCTCCTAACTATTTTGAAGTATAGCTTTGTGTTGCTAGACAGCTGCCATGTTCTACTTCCGAGGTGGCAGCATTTCATTGGTGGGTGAAATTATCCCTGTGCATCTCTTATGTGCCTCATCAAAGAACATGATAAGGTGTTGCTGGCCAGAAAACAAGAATTCTATTTCGTGAAAAAAATTGAAGGTTTGGTATGTTTTTTCTTTCTGTATTAGACCAAAACTAGGCCTCTTGAAAAGTTTGTGAAAAAACATGAGACACATCTGTGCCAGAGTAGTCAGTAGGCCTGTGGTTAGGGCACTCACCTGGGAGGTAGGAGATCTCAGTTCAAGTACCTATTCTGCATAATTTGGAGCAGGGACTTGAACCTGGGTCTCCTATGTTCTTCATAAATGCTCTTGTAATAATTATGGTGGAATAAATGGAGCCCAAAGAGTTGAAGGTGTCAGTGTGACCCTATCACTAAACAGTTTTTTGAACAAGGCTTGGGGTTTGGAATACAGAGAACTCTGCCAGCTTACTACCATGGGAAATGCTCCATTAATTTTTCTTTAAGCTTTATTAAAGACACAGAAAAGAAGGAAAAAACAGTTAGTTTGAAATGTAAAATATTAAATAAGACTTTTATTTTATTCCTGAAAGCATTCTGCACCAAAAATTTAAAAATTCTGCGCACAATATTTTAAAATTCTGCAAATTTTATTTGTCAAATAAATGTGGAGGTTCCTGCATGGCACTGGGCAGCACAGGCCGCTGGCTGCCCAGAGGTGGGAGATCACTGTGCAGCTCCCCCACTCCATGGGGGACACACTCAGCGGTGAGGCTGCACACAACCCTGACTCAGTGCAAAGACCAGGCCTGCCCCAGAAACACCCCAGGGTCCTGCCCCTCCATGCCAGGTGTACCAGGTATGGGTAGGCAGGCTCAGCATGGCAGGATCCAAGTGTGGAGGGGCTTAGTGTGGGGGATCCAGGTGTGGGTTAAGAGGGCAATCTGGGTGAGGGCAGCTCAGTGGGGGGATCCAGGTGTGGGTGGGGGGAATCTGGATACACAGGGGCTTGTTGGGGGGTTCTGGATGCAATGGTAATGGGACTCTGCAGGGGGGTTCATGTGAAGGTGGTTGGGGCTAAGTGGGGGGGGGTCTGAGAGTGAGGGGGCTAGAGCTTGGCAGTGGGGTCTGTGTGTAGGGGGCTCAGTGGAGGATCCAGATGCTGGGGGAGGGGCTTAGTGGGGTGGGGATCCAGGTGTAGCTGATTGGGGCTTGGTGGGCTGGGGTGCGGATCCAGGTGCAAGGGAAGTGGGGCTCCTCAGGGTGGGGAGGGTTCCTGAATGTGGGGGACATTTATAAAATAGAGTGGATGGACTGACTCTATAGCCAAATCAGGCACTTGAAGTGGGACCTCTCACCTCTCAGGCGAGTGCCCTGATCACCAGGCTATTGGGTATGGTGTCTCACGCTCCTTTTGACCAGAAATTCATAAACCTTTTCAATGAACATTTTTGTCAAAACAGATAGATTTCTGTAAAAACTGTTCTTTTAACAAACTGGTGTTTTCCAATCAAAAAACGGAACAAAACTTTTTGGGAAAAATTCCTAACAGCTCTATTATGAATTTTAATTTAACCAATATTTGTACAGTGTTTTTACAGTGTCCTCTACAGAAAGGTACTATAAAACTGCATATCTATATAATAATCTATGCTAGTTTCTTTATCTGTATAATTGTTACTTCTAATTCCCTCCCTTGCTGAGAGACTATGGGACATGAACAGCGAGCTCCTGTATGAGCGCTGCTTACAATAGCTTGCTACTTTTAGCAGTTTAAGTGGTGCTCAGTGACTTATTCCAGTTATTATCCTCTCCTGGGGACACCTACCCTTCACACAATCTCTTGCCCCAAACCCAACATTCTGTGTGATAGCTGACAACCTGAAAAAAGGAGCTTGGATAACTCTGTGCAAAGCACTGTAATGTTACCTTACTTTTGTTTTAGACATAGAGGAATTCAGGGCAAGCTGTTTCTATGGAAATTGAGGAAAAGTCTGCTTATAGACTGAAGTTTGAAGTCACTTTCTAGTGGAGAAGAGTTAGAAACTATACCAGGACAGAGCAAAGGCCTATCATATTATGTGTTCTGCATCTGACATTGGCTAATAAAATGCTTCTGAGGATGGTGTGAACCCTCAATCAGCATATTTATTTTACTATGAGGGAATTTCTTCCTGATCACAGATGGTGATCGACTTGTGCTCTGAAGCATGAGGATTAAAAGCCCTTTTTGTCCCAGCCAGAAATACTCAAGATATTTGTAAATGTCTGACACTATTTTGAAACTAATTAACCTATTTGACTCACATATACATATTTTAAAATTAAAAAATAATCTTAAATAAATTCACAAAATCATATTTTCTTGTACACCAATTATCTATGAGAGATGAGCAGGAATTGCTTGCTATCTGAGATCATCACTCATAATAATCTGCATGTGATCAATTTTGTTATCATTAGAATGATGACAGGCCATCTCTCAGGAGTCAATGGACTACAGTTTCAGTGCACCCTGAACCAAGGACCAGTTCTGCCCATATCTCAGCAACCCATGTAACAAAGAACTCAAGCAAGGCAGTAACTGAATGATCTGTGACCAGCTCACTAAGGTTTATCTGAAAGGAGGAGCCCTCTGTGCTGGCAAATATGCAATATCAAGCTCTATGGTACACAGAGACCTAAGAGCAACAAAGAATTGTGATGATCACAGAACATGGAGCACTTACTACCAGCCTTCCCCTGGAAAAAGGTAGAATTATTAGGGCTTGTTGTGAACCTCTGCCTTGCCTTGTCATTTCCCTCCATAATGGGCAATAGCCTTCCTAAAGGACCTGACCTATTGAGATTACAGGGTAGCTATTTCCTACTGCCTTTGCCTAGATCAGGCCGTCTGATAGAAATCTTATCAGGAGAGCAAAAAAAAAAAAATCAAAGCGAGTGAGCAAGAGAACTGGATGTCTACAAAGCTCTGGTGTCTCATGCTGCCAACCCCTTTAACCTTCAGAAGCCAGAATTATTTAAAAGATTAAAAACAGGCTAGAGAGTGCCCTTCTGTTCCTCTGTATACTAATCATTTTATTGCCATGACAGCTATGTTTCCCATAGGCTTTGTGAGTGTGACTGCTGCTCCTCACGAAATACGCCACTCTGCTACCCTGCCAGGCTCTCCAGCTACCACAGAGGTTCTAAATGTAAATCAGTGTGAACATCTGAAGTAGCAAATTCATTGGGTTTATGGACATCATTTATTATAAATTACATTCCTATCCGAAATGGCCTGATTGTGGAAGCCCTGTAGGGCTGTTAAAGTAGCTATTCTTGTGAGAAAACTCTACATTGTCCTCTGTGCTCATGCTTTGTCTCTCATTAATGTCACTGCAAAGCTTGCTGGGAAATATGTGCCTCTGCCAGGCAAAAGGGAAGGGTTTGGGGTGCTTGAGATCTGCAAATCACACCCTGTGCTCTCGTCTTTTGTTTTCCACTAAGAAAAATGGGACCACTTTACTGCGCTACGTTTTTTGTTATTATTTATTACCTGTAATGCATAGGGGTTCCAAGTAGTTTCTAGAAGGCTAGAAGGGACCATTGTGATCATCTAGTCTGACCTCCTGTATAACACAGGCCATAGAACTTCCCCAGAATAATTCCTAGAGCAGAGCTGTGAGAAAACCATTCTATTTATGCTTTATTTTCAGTCTGAATTAGTCTATCTTCAACTTCCAGCCCTTGGATCATGTTACACCTTTCTCTGCTAGACTGAAGAGCATATTATTAAATATTTGTTCCCTAGATAGATATTCCTAGACTGTAATCAAATCACCGCTTAATCTTCTCTTTGTTAAGCTAAATAGATAGACTCAAAGACCTCAATCACTGTAAGGCATGTTTTCTAATACTTTAATTGTTCTTGCAGCTCTTCCCTGCACCCTCTCCAATGTATTAACATCCTTCTTGAATTGTGAGCATCAGAACTGGACGCAGCAATTGCACCAGTGCCAAATATACAATGTAGGCACTGTACAGAGAAACAAGAAGACATTTCCCTGCTCCAAAGAGATCACAATTCAAGTTCCAAAAAGACACAGCAGTTGGAGGAGGGGAAGAGGAGTGGGAGGATGAGGTAATAACAAAAGAAGCATTTTATGAGGTTTGTTATTATTCTGATTATTTATATTACAGCTGTGACTAGAGACCCCCAACAGAATGGGTCCTATGTGCTGTAAATACACCTAACAAGAGACAATCCCTGCCTCAAAGAGTTTACCATCTAAATAGACAAGACAGACAAAGGGAGGGGAAAGAAACAGAGGCTCAGAGGTGAAGTGACTTGTGCAAGGTCCAACATTGTTAAACAGAATTTTACTAATAGGGCAGTGGCCACTTCCAATCAAGTACAGCCACCCCACTTCAAATAAGGAAATAGACCCTTCCATTTGAAGACCCTTGGTTGGACAGTCAAGGGACTTATTCAAGTGTAACAGAGTAGCTACTAGAATCTGTCCTCTCTTATGGTTCACATGTCATAATCCTACCAATATACAATTCCACTCTTTGTTCTGCCCTGGCTTATCTTTTTATGCTTAAATTGGGAGAAGGTTAATTTTGTTTTTATCCCCCAAGTGCCTGGTATTCTGGAGACAATTCACACTCCACCAGTAATTAGATTATTATTATTATTTATTTATTATTAAAAAAATAACCTGCAGCTAGTGAAGCAATTGATATATGTCACATTAACAGCTCAGCTTTAGGGATCAGAGACAGGCAAAAAGTGAATAAAGGATTATGGCAAATTTGTGTGTCCATCAATCCATCCTTCCCTCCCTCCCTCTCTGTCTCTCCATTTCCTTTCTAACTTTGTAAGGATTGACAATATTTTGCCATTACAGATGCTGATGTATTTCTTTGGCAATGAAATCTAGAGACCTCAGCACAAACCTTAATAGCATAAACTGAGAACAGACTTAATGAAAGATGAGGGAGAGCAGGGCGGGTCCTAGGCCAGCATTAGACTCACTGAAGCCCAGGGCAGAAAGCCAAAGCCCCACCATGTGGATCTGAAGCTTTGGGCCCTGAACATTGCCATCCGGGCGCTGAAGCTGAAGCCTGAGAAATGTAGCTTCAAGGGGGCCCCTGTGGCATGGGGCCCCAGGCAGTTGCCCTTCTTGCTATCTCCTAATACCGGCTCTGGCTTTTATATGCAGAAAGCCAGTTATTGTAGCACAGGTGGGCCGTGGAGTTTTTAAAGCATGTTTGGGTGGGGTGGGGGGGGGATCTCAGAAAGGAAAAGGTTGAGAATCTCTGAGCTAGAGGTTTGTGTGTTTCTCTTTATATTTAGTAAATGTTTAATCTCTGCCCTTTAATGGACTGTCACAGTGGCACATTGGTCTCAGCAGATGTTTCCTTTAACATCTGTGAAGTGGGTGAGGAAGATGCCCATATCTTAGAGCACCTGTAGATAGGAGAGAGAGCAACATTTATTGGTTAGAGGTGAGAGCAGAACAGAACTCCAATGTCTGATGGTGTCTGAGAACTACCAAGCCCCAAAATCTGCTCTGTCTTCTGCTGGGGCATGGGGCCACCAAATCTTTTCTGGAAGAGGTATGCTGAACACTAGTCCCTACAACTCTCAGAAGATATTCTAGAGGCCAACATCAAGAGGACTGTGGGAAGGTTGCCTTGCATTCATTTTATTCCTACACACATATTTCTAGAAGAGGAGGTGGGCGGGTAACAGTGATACTCTGTGTTATCCCGATTCTCCTTTCATGTACCTCAGCATCAATTAGGAGTAAGTCCACTAACGTCAATGAAATTGCACTGGTGCTAAATGGATGTAAATGAAATGGGAGAATCAGGCCCACAGAAGTTCCGACTACCACCAGAGAAGGTTATTTACCCCATTACAGCTCACAGAGTGCTCTCCAAAGAAGGAGTGGAGATTTGTGCATCTCTGAGCTCTGGTAGAGTCCAAGCAGGGTGACAGCCCCGTGCAGTAGACCTGTTTTGGAAGCTTTTGTAATCAAAAGGAATGCAGGTTAACATTTAAAAACCACAAGTGAATTAGGACCTTAAGACTAGAGCTGGCTGGGAACTTTTGGACAAAAATGTTTTTTTGCCACAAAGTACCAATTCATTGAAACTGCAGGCTGCTCACGAAACAGGGTCAGTTTCAACAAATAGCCTGACTAAAAAAATAAATTTGGAAATAAACATTGTGAAATTGTTGAAATATCCTGTTTTGACATTTTCTAGATGAAAAGTTTCTAAGCAACTTTCCATTTCAACATGTTAGTAAATTTAGACCTAAACAAAGGAAAAAAAGGACATAATTGAAATGAAACTTTTGAAATTATCGAAACAGAACCTTTTTATAGACCTAAACTCAAAAAAGGTCAGTTTACTGTTTCTCAAAAACTTTTGAGATTTTGATGTTGTGCTGCCAACCTTTAAAACATGGGGTCCGCAGCAAACCTCCACCCTTACCCAGTGCTGCTCCCTGCCTGCCAGGAGGACCTGGATAGAAGAGGAATGAAGCATGGGGAAGCTCGTAATTTGTTCTCCCATTTAAATAAAAATGATATTTCCCCACCACAGCCAACAGGAGAAGCATTGCCACTTGGTAAAGGAACTCTGTTAAGTACACTTTATGGAAATGTTTACTATTTGATCCCGAAAAATACACGGTGTATTGACAGTATATAGCAGAGTGTTTAACTTGTGTAATTTGAAGGTCAAGGTAGCCTAGGGTTCTCCTCTTCTGGGAAAGGTTTCTGAAACACTCTGACAGTTAGTGAAATGTGGTGTGTTCTAAAGACAAAAGAAATATGCTTCTAAAGTATTTTTAGAGAGTTTCAAGGATAAAAATCCCCCCTGGGATGGAGGTCTAGAGTAGTACAATAAACAGTATCTAGAGCAGGGGTGAAATCCAGCAGAAGCAGAGAAATCTGTCTTACTTTCCTTTCAAACTGAATATTGGTACTAGATAGCATTACTTTAAGCAAGGAGCTGGTGTTCCCCACCATCCCAAAAAGGGGTATGTGAGATCCACATCAAAAGGCAAGGCTTCAGTAAGTGTGCAGAGCCACTTGCACTAGTAAAGGAACTTGCTAGTCAGAGCTTTGTTCAATTGTTCTTGCTAAGAGTGTGTTAAGATGGTTTCCTTGAACAGGGATGCCTGTTTTATAAACCAGTCTATACAGAGTGATGACACATACCAGGTTCAACCTACATGATGAGATAGATTAGACCGGGGTGGGCAAACTACAGCCTGTGGGCCACATCCGGCCCACCAGCCGATTTAATTTGGCCCTCAAGCTCCTGCTGGGGAGCGGAGTCTGGGGCTTGCCCTACTCCCATGCTCCAGCCAGGGAGCAGTGTTGGGGGCCACTCCATGCACGCAGGTCATGGCTTTGCGCAGCTCCCAGAAACAGCGGCATGTCCCCGCTCTGGCTCCTATGCGGAGGCGCAGCCAGGCAGCTCTGTGCACTGCCCTGTCCGCAGGGAGTTGTGGGAGCAGCACTTGGGGCGGGGGTAGCACATGGAGCCCCCTGGCTGCCCCTAAACATAGGAGCCGGAGGGGGGACATGCCTCTTTTTTTGAGGAAGCCAGGGGGCTCTGTGCACTGCCACCGCCCCAAGCACCACTCCCGCAGCTCCCATTGGCCGGGAACTGCAGCCAATGGGAGCTGTAGGGGCGGCACCTGCGGATGGGGAAGCTCACAGAGCCACCTGGCCGTGCTTCTGCATAGGAGCCAGAGAGGGGACATGCCGCTGCTTTTGGGAGCTGCTTGAGATAGGTACCGCCCAGAGCCTGCCCCCCTGAACCCCTCCTGCACCCCAACCCCCTGATCCAGTCCCAGCCCTGATACTCCTCCCGCCCTCCAGACCTCTCAGTCCCTGCCTGGAGCACCCTCCTACACCCCAAATCTATCATCCCCAGTCCGCACCTCCAGCTGGAGCCATTACCCCCCCAACCCCCTGCCACAGCCTTGAGCCCCCTCCTGCACCCTGAACTCCTCATGTCTGACCCCAGAGCCATCATCCCCAGCCAAAGCCGTCACCCCCTCCTGCACCTCAACCCCAATTTTATGAGCATTCATGGCCCGCCATACGATTTCCACACCCAAATGTGGCCCGAGGGCCAAAAAGATTGCCCATCCCTGGATTAGACAGTGGGAATGTAGATTTCCAGCAGAAGTTTAAAAGGGTGCTCCTAGCCTAAGATAGTCTCTCTCTTTAAGACACGCTATATTTAAGAAAGCCCCCCACACACAAGAGAGAGCAGGGAACCTCACTGTGCCCTAATGAGTTATAATAAAACTTATGTCACCAGGCCTCATAGATATCTGTAAAGAAACCCTACAAACTCAGCTTGCTGCATGAATGTCCTGAGCTTGCCAAAGATGTCATAACAGCTGGGAAAAATGAGGGAGGGAAATGGTAGTCCTGGAGAACATGCAAAATGCAAGATACTGATGTCTTGAAAGGATGGTGCTCCCTCTTGTTAAACCTGCTCAGGTCTGCAGTGTTGCTAATGCTGGCAGTTTTATCATGAGTCACATACTTATATTTTCTCCTAAAAGTCCTGGAGTCATGAAAATCTCAACTTTCATTTTGTTAGTAAAGAGTACAACTTTAGCCTCCTGTTGTTTCAGATAAAGTTTGAACACATGGCTCCAAAAGGCTCAAATAACCAGAAGAAAAAGAAAAAGAACCCAGCATTTATTATTTTAATATCTCATGGGTTTGGTTTTTTTAATGTTTTGGGTTGACAATACTGACCCAGTGTTCAGGTGATCTGACTGTACTTGAAATAATGCCCAGGCTTTGATAGGAATGCTTTAAAGATGGATGGCCAGCCTGTTGTATAATGTGCTAGTTACGTGTCACTCTACGCCTTACTCATATATTAGTATGATGCAGAGGATTCAATTGAGTAGTATTCCTGTGCTTCAAGGGAAACACCAAATTGATTACTCAAGCCATTATGCCTTCAGATATGCAGGCATAGTTCTCTTTGAGTTACATGTATGTGAGGCCCTATGTGCATGGAAATCGTAGGGTAAAATTTTCATAAATATTTGTAGCTAAAAGTAATAAAGGTGGCCTTTCAAATCTTAAATTGCATTCAGCTGGTCATCCCAAGCAGATATTGCATTTGAGAGCTTGAATTGGAAAACAGTGTAGTTTGTTCCATCATGTATCATCATCAATCTTCTCTATTTAGACTGTATGCTGTTTGTGGTAGGAACTATATCTTCCTCAACATATGTACACTGCCTAGCACAGTGGGGGCCTAGTCTTGGTTGGAGCCTCTAGTTGCTATGCCACATAAATAATAATAATGAAATAACTGGGCTCAATTGAGTTCACTTTTATAGTAGAGATGAATAATTCCCTCCATTGCAGGAATTGCTGGGCGAATTTTGCTGCCCTGTGTTATGCAGGAAGTCAGATTAGATGATCAGAGTGGTTCCTTATGGGCTCAAAATTGTAACAGGTATGGTCCAGGGGTCAGACGGGAAGATATACTTTCCATGCTCGGGTGCTGACATGCAGGAAAAGCAACGGGCTTGGAGGGTATAATAAACATATCCAGAGTAGTTTGAATTGAAGGCATTTGGGTCCTGAAGGGATTTGACCTCAGGCTGTGACTAAACTCATACTGCATGCTTGAAAACAACGGTGTCTGGAACCTAAAACTATTACATCCTCCATAGAGATGGGCCAGACTGAAACCTCAGTTCCAGAAGAGAAAACGAATGATGTTCTTTCTCGCTGGGAGCCTGGAACTTTGTCAGCAGCATGTACTATTTGTAGCAGATTACAGGGTACTAACATCAGCTCTGCCTCAGACTGATTTATATAGAGTGCCCTCCGTTATGATCTGTGGACCTTTATTGAGAGAATCCAGGTCAAGGGCTAGGGGGAAGGAGCAAAATTTACATTCTAGTCCCCAAAACACACTGCCTCTCCTTGCGATTACCTGAGTGTCCTCTATTCAACAGGCTAAATGCAGCCTTACTGAGAAATAGGTGATACATTTCACAATTGGTCGGCAGCACTCTCTTTGTATTGGGATTAATTTGCTAGTGCATTCATGTAACGGTTTCTTTGATGTTTTTAATGGGGTAATGAGTTAACAGTGTGTGTTGATGGGGAAAAAAATCCCAGTGCATTGTTGCTTAAGGGAGTGATGATGGAGTTTAATAAGTAAGAATAAGGAGTGACGTCTTTTTGTGCTGGTACATGACTGCTTATCTCTAATGCTGTCTTTTTCTTAGACTGCCAGCAGCAAGTGAGAAATCTTTCAACAACATGTTTATTAAGAGTTGTGGACTAGAGGGAGGTGATTTAAGGTTCATGTATCAATCCATATATTTTGATTTTGGAGCTCTTACAAAAGAGTTTGTTTGAACAATTTCCTGCCATCTGAATTAAACAGTTCTTCTAATCGTGGATATAGCAGGAGACACAGTGGGAGTTTGTTTCAGATTACCCAGGGAAGCAGAGGCAGTGTGATCTACCAGTTAGAGCACAGGATTCAGAAAATCTGGGTTCTACTCTTGGCTCTGACACTAATTTACACTATGACTCTGGGCAAGTCACTTAACCTTTCTCTGCCTTGATTTCCCCATCTTTAAAATGGTGACAATACCCTACCTCACAGAGGCATTGTCTATTTAGTCAATTAATGTTTGTAAAGCACATTGAGATCTTTGGATGAAATATGCTATACAAGAGCCACATAAAGGATACCATGTTATGCTACAAGGGAATTGTGATGGGGTGTCTACCCCACACAAGTGAATAAAGGGTTAACAGGAGCCTGAAAGCTCAGTTAGGTCAGCTTGCTGCGCTGGGAGGGTGTGTCAGGATTGACTTGTTTTACCCAGTTGGGGAGGAGCTGGGTCTTCACAGAAGAACGAAGTGAAAGCTGTAGGGCAGGCCCAGCAGAGAAATCTGGGAGAGAGGAGGTAGGGAGTTCCCGCTCTCTGGGAGGGACCTGGGGAAGGCAAACTGAAGGCGGCCACTGGAAGGGAATTAATCCCTGTGGTGGGCCTTGGAAAGAGAGGAAGGTACAGAGAGGCAGTCCTGAGAGGTCAGTGTTCTAGTAGAGAAAGGGGGAACTGGGAGGACCTAGGGAGGAGACAGGCCTGGGAACCAGAGGACAGGCTGTTAAGCACAGGCTTCAGGGAAACATCAGAAGGGGCTTGGAGGTAGGAAGTGGTCCAGGAAAACACCAATGTGTCTGAATGAATAGACCTAGCGGCTTCATATAAGGTCCCTGGGCCAGAACCCTGAGCAGAAGGTGAGTCTGGGTTCTCTTACCCCAACCCTGAGGGAGGGGCATGCACAAGCATTACATAAGCACTGTTGAGTCCAGGGTGGAGCTGAAGACAGAGTCTCAAGGATGGGCTGACGAATAGCCCAAGAAGAAGCAGGAGGATTTTTTATGTTGGAACATTTATGGACTTTTAGTTGAACTTTCGGTTACTCTGGAAGGGGTGGAAATACATGGTGACCTGGTGGGCAGGTTGAGTCATGAGAAGATGCAGACCACCACAACGTTGGAGTAGCCATTGGCCAGGGGTGCACACCAGCAGTCAGTTGACTCTTCCAAAGGAATTAGTACATGATATCTTGTGATATAATGTATGGAATTAGTGTGTAGTATAATGGCATGCTATCTTGTAAGATTGGATGGGGCAGCCATAGTCTTAGAATTTTTGACTCGAACGTGAGTTTTGCTTCAGTAAGAAGTTCAGAATTGGACTCCACATATAATGTAATATTGAGGGGCCTGATCCAAAGCCCACTGCAATTAGCCATTGACTTCAACTGGGCTTTGGATCGAGATCAAAATCAGTAAATTGAACATAATCCACTTTCTCAGCAAGCATCCTACATCCTATTGGGAGTAATAGTTGATATGTGTTCTTCCATCTGTCTTTTTAATAGGCTTCTTTGTTCTTCCCTCTCCTCATAGTGAAAGGCAGGTCTTCCCTGACCACAGAATGCCAGATTCTACCCACCCTTACATTGAGTAGCACCGTGTGCAGCCATTAATCCCACTGAAATCAATAGGATTATTCAAAGAGCTAAGTGTGAATAGGGGTGTCAGAATCGAGCCAAGTGTGAATCCTGTGGGCCTGATTCTCCCTTTAAGTCTTTGGGATCTGATTTTCCTGACATCATTTTTACACCAATGTAACTCAATGGATTTACTCCAGATTTACACAGATATGAGATGAGAAGCAGAGCCCAGCCTGTAATGTTTCTCTGTCCTTGATACATCCAGAGGATTGGTGCACTGTAGAGGAAATGCCTGAGAAGATGAGGCAATGTTAGATCAACTTGTGTTCATTCCCTGACCATATTGCATCAAAATAGATCATTCATCTGAGGCCAAGAAGCATTTCAGCACTCAGCCATTTGTAGCATGTGTGAGGACAGGAGCTGACTGACCTGTCCCGCCTCTCACAGCTGAAGCAACACACTACAAAAGCAGGCCTGGAAAGGAACAAGAAAGAATCAGAAATACCAACAGATTCCACAGGATCTGTGCTCTGCATTGTGGAGCTGAAAGACATGCAAAAGCTCCTTCAATCTGAGACTCTCTCAGCACCGCTCCAATGGGCTCAGCCACAGCATCATAACCTCCCTGGCTGAGCTGTTGCCTACGGAATATGATATTCTGAATTCCCATCTGATTTGTGTTAGCAGGCAGGATGCTTACATTGACTATATAAAATCGATTTCTAAAAAAATCAACCTAATTTCGTAGTGTAGACATACCCTAAGTGTAATAGTCATAATATAACCCTTATATAGCAACTACTAGGTCAGCATGCTATTAACAAAGCTTCAAATCAATTTCCAAAAAACAGATTCAGAAATAAACAGGAAGGAAGGATGGACATGCAAATACCCAGGATCAAGGGAACAGTCAGTGACTCTTTTCCAAGGTACTTAGAATGTAAGCACTATTGCAGCAGAAGTCATGCCTTCGTATTTACCTGTAAAGCATACAGCTGACTGTGAACACTATGCAAATGAGTCAGCAAAAGTTAACATGGGGAGGTTTTTCCTGATGTTAAGCAGAGTAGTGGCAGGAAGGATAACTTGAGTGGATATATTTACCATTAATGGTGCAGTAGCTATAGACTATCGTTCAAGAAGTTCAAACCTCAGATGGGTCTCTGGGTTACATCTTAACTGAGCATAGGTCCCCAGAAAGTCTTTGGGATCAAACTATACACATCTTCAGTGAGTGTCTTCGCAGTGGCTTGGAATGGGGGAGGAAAGGTATCCACAATGGTAGACAAATTATATAAGCCAACTTGTCATAAGACAAAGAGCATCACGCTGTGTAGCTCTCTTGGGAAGATGGCAGAATCCCAGTGAGTTGTTATTTAGAACAATCTGCATTCCAGTTAGTTACCTTCATTTAGTCCTTATGATTAGAAAAGTCCCTGTGTAACTTGCTGGGAAAAGATCATGTTGGATCCTTGGCATGTTAATGTGATCTGCAGAACATTGAGAGAGGGAGGGAGTGCAAAGAAGTGTTTGTGAAAGTGGTTTGGTTGGCTGTGTTTGGATTGTAAATTCGCTGCTCTTGGGTCAAAATTGGAATATACGTAAGGCAAAATAAAAAGTTTTGCTACCCACTATTCTTCCCCTTCTAGAATTGAGTGGAAAACAACTACCCATTATTTAGATCATGGGTGACGCATGAACTGCCTATTTGGAGGCTGGTCCCCAGTCCTGCCTCTTCTGCTTGAGGCCTTGCCTCTTCTGTGCCCCCCTACCAAAGCCAGCCAAAGCACCCCTCAGCCCTATCACCCTCAGTGGGTGGCCTTAGAGCCGGGTAGCCAGAGTCCTGGGGTCACAGGCCGGCCTGCCCTAGCCCAGCCCCTGCCCACTTCAGGGAAGAGGAGCAGCCTGAGCTGGGGCTATGGGGGAAGAGCAGGAAGCAGGAGGAGACCTTGGGCTGAATGTGGGCGGGGCCACACCTGGCTGTTTGCGGAGGCTCAGCCTCCCCTGGCCTGTGATATCCGCCACTCATGATTTAGATGTCCTCAAAGGAAGTCTGAGACTGTCCCATTTTCCTCGACTCTCTTCAGTTGTGATGTATTCTGAGCACTAGCTCCAACATAAAGACTAGATTTGAAAGACTGGGAGAATGTCTGCTGTTCCCCTCTTCCAGAGATAAAGCATTCACAAGATAAGAGGAGACAGCAGAGCACGTTTGTCTTGTCAGACGACACTTAAACTGGAGTTCAGCTTCTTAACTGCTATGTTAGTACAAATTTAGCATATTGAGTGATATTGGCACAGACTCTTTGAAAACTCCGGCAATCTAGGATGTACTGTATCTCTCTCTCTCCCCTCCTAACATGTTACTGCATGGTCTCTCTGCAGTAACAGCCAGAACCAATCTTTTTTCAACAGCATGACTTGAGATTTTCATTTACTGCACTGGAGGATGGCAGCAGCCATCTTAAGTCTGTTTGTTCCTTACAAAACCACACAGAATATTCATGCATAGAATAGCCCAAAGCTGACTTATTTTTCAGGAGAGTTTTCAAGATGAACAAGCTGAAGGGAGCGATGGTATTGAGCCAAACTCTCCCCTTGAACACTTATATGTGCCACACACAGTGAAGTTTACAAGAACCCCACTTGCACAGAATTTGGCCCTTTTTGTACTCTTGAGCATGTCTTACTCACACTTTCTATGGAGATTATCAACTCCATATTGCAGCATTACACATTTCCCCATGCACCAGCCTGACCATCAGTAACAGATGCATCCAGCAGATGAATGTAAAGGCACACCAATGGGGCTATACCCTTAGAAGACAGGAGAGATTGAATATATAGGGCCTATTTCTGCTCTCACTTACACCAATTTCAAACTAGAGTAACTCTGTGGACTTCAGCAGATTTATTCCTGATCTACACCAGCAAGTGAAAGGATGCGCTTAGTGTGTACATACGCAAGTACGTAGTCGTCATTTGATTTAACACTGTAGTCATCATTTGATTCCATTTATGATGAGCACTAGACTCCAATCTGTTTTATGGAAGGTGGTGGGAGCTTTAGCATCAGACAGGTTGAGGATCACTGGAATATTCCATTAGAAATGTGCTGGTATCTATGTAGCATGTTGTATCAACGGGATCCCAAGGCACTTTATAAACTTCTACTAGATGGAGAAAACTCTACATTAAATCATATCGCCATACCTGTTTCAGTAAAAAGCAGATGTTTGCTGACACCCAGCATCACTACATAACTGTTTGGAATGGGAAATGGAGGGAAAATGGAACTAGCCAATTTGACTAGGGCACTGCTGTTAATTATTTAATCATATTTATAATTCATTTGGATAGCACTGTAAAAGTCCATGGCAGTGCACGGTAGAAGATCAGTGCCAAGTATAAACCAGGAGCCATATCCCAAAGGGCTGATAGTCTAAAGCAAGGGTTCTCAAACTGCGGGTCGGGACCACTCAGTGGGTCACGAGGTTACTACATGTGGGGGGGGGGGGGTCGCAAGCTGTCAACCTCCAGCCCAAACCCAGTATTTAGGCCTCCAGTATTTATGATGGTGTTAAGTGTTTTTAATTTATAAGGGGGGGAGGGGTCGCACTCAGAAGCTTGCTGTGTGAAAGGGGTCACCAGTACAAAACTTTGAGAACCACTGGTCGAAAGGCACCAACCGAAACAGAGGTTACAAACAAGACAGAAGTAAAGAGTGGTCTCTCTTTTACATCTCATTGGAAAGACAGCCGCTCCAGGATCACAGCTGCCCTGGCATTGTGTTGGGGTGCTGATTTAGCACCTCCTTTTCTGCATCACCAACACCACCTCCTTGCATTGGAGCAAATAGGGTTTTTTTTCCCAGAGGTCTTCCATCTCAGCATGGGCATGCTTGGCTTATAAAAGACAATGATATCAGAATCTGAAGTTCTGATGGCTTTGGCCAGCTAAGACTTTTCACTTGGGAGAATGTGGTGAGGACAATAAGCACCACATGGCATATCTCACAATGCCTGGTAGTTCATAAAGGAAGCATTGTACAGGAAGGGAACACAGACATTAAGTAAGATAGTGCTAGGACTGTAACAAATCAGAGGTTTCTGGAGGTCAGGACTGAGGGCCATTGAACGGATGTGTGGAGAGACCCAAGATTTGGTTAGCGTGGGTGCTAGAGGTCAAAATTACAGTCTGTGGTAGAGAAATGCCTGCCCCAGTAAGATATGGGTTTAGCCTAACACATTGTGGTTCATTTATTCCTCTAAGACCATCCTCCCTTTTGGTAACTTACACTCCCACACGGTCTCTAAAGCAATAGAAAAGGAGTTCTTGTGGCACCTTAGAGACTAACAAATTTATTTGAGCATAAGCTTTCGTGAGCTACAGCTCACTTCATCGGACGCATTCAGTGGAAAATACAGTGGGGAGATTTATATACATAGAGAACATGAAACAATGGGTGTTACCATACACACTGTAACGAGAGTGATCACTTAAGGTGAGCTATTACCAGCAGGAGAAATACACTTTAGCTTTGAAAGTCTCTTGCTTTTCTCATGCATTCAAATAGCATTTCTAATGTCTCAGACTTGGTTATCAAAAAATTAAAGATAGTTTTAAAACGGATTAACCAGCAGGAAACTATCTTTAAGACATTTTCTTGTAGTGATTTACTCTTCTTTATAAGGAGATGTGCTCACGATCGGAAGCTATTTTCAGTTACTTTTCAGTTTGCCTTTAAGAAATAAATAAGATCGAGGCTCCTTAAGCAATTAAGCATCCTCTGTTCAACAAATCAACCAAAAAACAAAGTTAAAAACCCAAGGGAAAGCCAATCACTCTAAATTAATTATTGTTCCTGCTTAAATGCTATTGCATTATAAAGATTACTTAGTGGTTCTACATATTTTCCTTTTCTCTGCCTCTTCCCTCTAGCATAATTTCTCACATACTTTGTATGTGGATGAGATTTCAGAGAAGTGGGTCATCTTGCAATTAGATCACTTATTCAGAACTTTTGCTCACCCACAGTAAAATAAAATTATTAGTTTCTTTCCTAATTATTCATTCTAAAGATGTTTACAGATGAGATGGCCTTATGCGATTTCTGGCATTATGACCACCCAATGAATACAACCAAGTCCTTCATAAGCGTTACAATTACAGATCCAAATCTAGTCTCAGCTCTGTCTATTTAGGTTTTCCTATAGTGCCCAACATGACAAGTTTTAACCATGGTTTCTGGCCTGGTATGGCCTTTTCTACAATTGCAGTCCAATTGTGTCCAGCACCAGTTCAGCTGCAGTATCAGCTGGATTCTGGAATCTGTTTGCAGTGTGATGGGGAGGGGTATAAACCCCACACTAAAACTAAAGAGTAACTCTGGGCCCAAATAACCCCACCCAACTACACCTGCAGAGCATGCTCCAGATAGAGGAGGGACCTTTAAAACAAAGCCAAAAAGCTCAGATCAGGGTTGACCAGGCAGGGAGAAGGACTTTCCTTGGGAGCTCCCGAGAAGAGGGCTTCCTTTGGTGAAGAGGACTCTACCTGCTGGACTTGGACAGACTGAAGATGCAGTTAGTACATTCTTCTATTACCTGTTCACAATCGGCTGCAAAACTTGGATTATAGAGTGGGTGGGAGGAAGTGGCCCAGGGAGGACAGCCTTAAGGCATGCCTGGAGACCAGACCTTTCCTAACCATTATAGGGCCCTGGGCCGGTGCCTGGTGGAGTAGGAGGGCTGGGTTGCTCTACCAACCTCCCCCTACATTAAGGAGGACCCAACATCCTAACCATTAGGTGGAGTTTCTAAGGAGCACGGACCATCACATGGAGTATATAGCAATAACAGTTTGATCAAACCTACTCAGTTATGGGCAATGCCACATGTTCTTATATGCAAGTAAATGGTGCTCTTTTTATTCTCTATCTACATGTACACTTTACATGCACTCCTTTATATAGCTCTCCTATATAACAGCCTGGACTTGTTGCTGACGCCCACTGACAGCAATGGATCATTTTCCTAAGGCTAAATTGTGCAAACTTCAGAGGTTGGTGAGCACCAACTCACCTGAGCAGTCCCATTGACTTCAATACAGCTACTCATATGAGTAAGGCTTTTTCCAAAGGATTCCTGCATTGAATCCATATCACTAGGTGAAATTCTATATCCTGTGTTATACAGGAGATCAGACTAGATGATCATAATGCTCCCTTCAGGCCTTAAAATCTATTAATCAAAGACCCGTGAAGTCAATGAGAAGGTGCCCACTGGCTTTATCAGGCTGTGGATCAGGCCCTAATTGCTCACCAATGAAAGTAAGAGTTGAACAAAGTAGCCTCTAATTTGTGCAAAGCTAAGGTGATGAAATATTCTATTTCCCCACCTTCTTTCTCTCGTTGTGAATAGCGTTTTGAGACCTAACACACCAGCTACGATACACCTGGAACTGTCAAGATGACAGCATCTTTTCTGAAGATATACCCAGTTTGGGCCCCAAGCAGATTTCACCGATACATTTTTAAAAGTTAGTCTATACACCTTAAAAAGTAAATTGGAAATGAGCATAAGAAAATAGACCTGTAACCTTAACTAGTCTGATAGCCTTCAACTCCCAGCTGGAGATTGGCTTATGCCCTGAAGCAAGAGACTTGAGAGCACTCATAATTTTTATCCTAACTAGTGGTCACTGTAGACCTTATTTGTATTCACATAAGTGCTGTAATTTTTTTGAAAGTCTGACTTCTCTGTTTGACTCAGTGTTATCTAGTAGCAAGTACAGTTGGTCAGAAAATGGGTTTTCTTCCATGTTTTTGTCAAAAAAAAAGAATCTGAAAGACTGACTGAAAAACAAAATATTTCAGTTCTGAATTGCCACCAGTGTGCTGCCTTGTGGGAGTTGTAGTTTGGCAGCTTTGTGCTTCCATTTGCCTCTAGAGAGAGAACTCCCTGGTCAACCTACATCTGCAATAATACCCAATAATCTCACCTCATGGTGAGGGACAGTGGTGCATTGTGGTAATTGGATGGCCATGCTGCACCATAAGAGAGGATACTTAGCAGGGAAGAAGAGCTAATAACTGATGACATCAGGAAGGCTGATGTATTCAATGCCTATTGTGCTTCAATCTTCACTAAAAAAGTTAGTGGTGACCAGTTACTCAACACAATTAATATTAAACAAGGAGAAAGGAACACAGGCCAAAATAGGGAAAGAACAAGCTAAAGACATTTAGATAAACTTGATGTATTCAAGTTGGCATGATGTCATTTGTCCTAGGGTACCTCAGGAACTAGATGAAGCAATCTTGGAACAGTTAATTATCTTTATGAATCTGAGGACAGGTGAGGTCCCAGAGGACTGGAGAAAGGCAGCTATAGCACTTATCTTTAGAAAAAGGCGAACAAAGAGGACCTGGGGAATTATAGATCAGTCAGCCTAACTTGATTCCTGGAAAGATACAGGGACAAATTATTAAACAAATCAGTTTATAAGCACCTAGAAGATAATAGGATTATAAGGAGTAGCCAGCATAGTTTTGTCAGAAACAAATCATGCCTGACCAAGCTAATTTCCTTCTTTTGACAGGGATACAAGCCTACTGGATGGGGGAACCAGTAGATGCAATATAACTTGATTCTAGTATGACTTTTGATGCAGTCCCCCATGACATTCTTATAAACTAGGGAAATGTAATCTAGATGGAAATTACTATAAGGTGCGTGCACAACTGGTCGAAAGATTGTACTCAGAGTAGCTACCAACGGTTTGCTGTTAAACTGGGAGAGTGTATTATCTAGTGGGGCCCCACAAGGGTCAGTCCTAGGTATGGTACTAGTCAATATTTTAATTAATGACTTGGATAATGGAGTGGAGAGTATGCTTAAAGTTTGCAGATGACATCCAGCACTTTGGAGCACCGGATTGGAATTCAAAATGACTTTGACAAATTGGAGAACTGGTCTGAATTCAGTAAAGTTAAGTGCAAAGTACTATACTTAGGAAGGAAAAAATAAAATTCACAACTACAAAAGGGGGAATAATTGGTTAGGTGGTAATGCTTCTGAAAAGGATCTGTGGTCTATAGTGGTTCACAAATTCAGTATGAGCCCACAATGTGATGCAGTTGTGAAAGAGGCTAATATCATTGTGGAGCATATTGACAGGAGTGTTGTATGCAAAACCCGGGAGGTAACTCTCCTGCTCTATTCAGCACTGGTGAGATCTCAGCTGGACTACTGTGTCCAATTATGGACGTCACACTTTAGGAAAGATGTGCACTAATTGGAGAGAGCCCAGCACCAAAAAGATACGAGGTTTAGAAAACCTGACCGATGAAGAAAGGTTAAAAAACTGGGCATGTTTAGTCTTGAGAAAAGACTGAGGGGCGACCTGCTAACATTCTTCAAATACATAAAGAGCTATTATGAAGAAAATGGTGATCAATTGTTCTCCAGGTCCGCTGAAGGTAGGACAAGACATAACGATCTTAATCTGTAGCAAGGGAGATTTTGGTCAGTGTAGCGAGGTCAAGACTCACTGGTGCAGTGCCTCCTGCTGGTCATCCTGGGAATTAGCTCACCAGCCTCCGAAGTGCCCTCTGCAGGCTGGTGTCTCACCTGCCGCTGGTCCCCGTGTCCCTCCCGGACCCCGGTGCCCCTCTCCGTCAGGGTTCTGCCCCCAGCAGTAATCCACAATCTGGGTCTCCCCTCCTAGGGGAACTCCCAACCCTCTATCCCCTCCTTGCCTCAGTGGCTACTGCCAGTCACCATCTAGCCCCCGCTCACTGGGGCAGACTGCAGTCTGTAAACCACTCATCTCGGGCAGGGGGGTTTGAACCAGCTGCCTCTGCCTAACCCCAGGCTACACCTCTTTAGCCCCAGTTCCTCTGTAGGCCTTGCACAAGGCCTGCAGCCTGGGGAGTTACCAGGCTGGAGCTCCACAGCTCCTCTTTCCTTTCCCCAGCACTACTCTACTCAGATACCCTTCTCTCCCAGGCAGCCAGGTCCTTCTCTCTCTACTGCTAGAGAGAGACTTCCTGAGCTCCTGGCTCACAGCCCTTTTATAGGGCCAGCTGTGGCCTCATTGGGGCAAGGCCACAGATGTGGCTGTTTCCCCAATTAGCCTTGCCTTTTCTCTCAGCCCCGGCCCTCTCCAAGGGCTGGCTTTTAATCCCTTCTGAGCTGGAGCGGGGTGACTGCCCCGCTACAGTTAGATATTGGGAAAAACTTTTCAACTATAAGGATAGTTAAGCTCTGGAATAGGCTCCAACGGGTGGAATCCCCAACACTGGAGGTTTTTAAGAACAGGTTGGACAAACACCTGTCAAGGATGGTCTAGGTTTACTTGGTCCTGTAGAATCATAGAATCATAGAATATAAGGGTTGGAAGGGACCCCAGAAGGTCATCTAGTCCAACCCCCTGCTCGAAGCAGGACCAATTCCCAGTTAAATCATCCCAGCCAGGGCTTTGTCAAGCCTGACCTTAAAAACCTCTAAGGAAGGAGATTCTACCACCTCCCTAGGTAACGCATTCCAGTGTTTCACCACCCTCTTAGTGAAAAAGTTTTTCCTAATATCCAATCTAAACCTCCCCCACTGCAGCTTGAGACCATTACTCCTCGTTCTGTCATCTGATACCATTGAGAACAGTCTAGAGCCATCCTTTTTGGAACCCCCTTTCAGGTAGTTGAAAGCAGCTATCAAATCCCCCCTCATTCTTCTCTTCTGCAGGCTAAACAATCCCAGCTCCCTCAGCCTCTCCTCATAACTCATGTGTTCCAGACCTCTAATCATTTTTGTTGCCCTTCGCTGGACTCTCTCCAATTTATCCACATCCTTCTTGAAGTGTGGGGCCCAAAACTGGACACAGTACTCCAGATGAGGCCTCACTAATGTCGAATAGAGGGGAACGATCACGTCCCTCGATCTGCTCGCTATGCCCCTACTTATACATCCCAAAATGCCATTGGCCTTCTTGGCAACAAGGGCACACTGCTGACTCATATCCAGCTTCTTGTCCACTGTCACCCCTAGGTCCTTTTCCGCAGAACTGCTGCCTAGCCATTCGGTCCCTAGTCTGTAGCTGTGCATTGGGTTCTTCCGTCCTAAGTGCAGGACCCTGCACTTATCCTTATTGAACCTCATCAGATTTCTTTTGGCCCAATCCTCCAATTTGTCTAGGTCCTTCTGTATCCTATCCCTCCCCTCCAGCGTATCTACCACTCCTCCCAGTTTAGTATCATCCGCAAATTTGCTGAGAGTGCAATCCACACCATCCTCCAGATCATTTATGAAGATATTGAACAAAACCGGCCCCAGGACCGACCCTTGGGGCACTCCACTTGATACCGGCTGCCAACTAGACATGGAGCCATTGATAACTACCCATTGAGCCCGACAATCTAGCCAGCTTTCTACCCACCTTGTAGTGCATTCATCCAGCCCATACTTCCTTAACTTGCTGACAAGAATACTGTGGGAGACCGTGTCAAAAGCTTTGCTAAAGTCAAGAAACAATACATCCACTGCTTTCCCTTCATCCACAGAACTAGTAATCTCATCATAGAAGGCGATTAGATTAGTCAGGCATGACCTTCCCTTGGTGAATCCATGCTGGCTGTTCCTGATCACTTTCCTCTCATGCAAGTGCTTCAGGATTGATTCTTTGAGGACCTGCTCCATGATTTTTCCAGGGACTGAAGTGAGGCTGACTGGCCTGTAGTTCCCAGGATCCTCCTTCTTCCCTTTTTTAAAGATTGGCACTACATTAGCCTTTTTCCAGTCATCCGGGACTTCCCCGGTTCGCCACGAGTTTTCAAAGATAATGGCCAATGGCTCTGCAATCACAGCCGCCAGTTCCTTCAGCACTCTCGGATGCAACTCGTCCGGCCCCATGGACTTGTGCACGTCCAGCTTTTCTAAATAGTCCCTAACCACCTCTATCTCCACAGAGGGCTGTCCATCTCTTCCCCATTTTGTGATGCCCAGCGTAGCAGTCTGGGAGCTGACCTTGTTAGTGAAAACAGAGGCAAAAAAAGCATTGAGTACATTAGTTTTTTCCACATCCTCTGTCACTAGTTTGCCTCCCTCATTCAGTAAGGGGCCCACACATTCCTTGGCTTTCTTCTTGTTGCCAACATACCTGAAGAAACCCTTCTTGTTACTCTTGACATCTCTGGCTAGCTGCAGCTCCAGGTGCGATTTGGCCCTCCTGATAACATTCCTACATGCCCGAGCAATATTTTTATACTCTTCCCTGGTCATATGTCCAACCTTCCACTTCTTGTAAGCTTCTTTTTTATGTTTAAGATCCGCTAAGATTTCACCATTAAGCCAAGCTGGTCGCCTGCCATATTTACTATTCTTTCGACTCATCGGGATGGTTTGTCCCTGTAACCTCAACAGGGATTCCTTGAAATACAGCCAGCTCTCCTGGACTCCTTTCCCCTTCAAGTTAGTCCCCCAGGGGATCCTGGCCATCCGTTCCCTGAGGGAGTCGAAGTCTGCTTTCCTGAAGTCCAGGGTCCGTATCGTGCTGCTTACCTTTCTTCCCTGTGTCAGGATCCTGAACTCAACCAACTCATGGTCACTGCCTCCCAGATTCCCATCCACTTTTGCTTCCCCCACTAATTCTACCCGGGTTGTGAGCAGCAGGTCAAGAAAAGCGCCCCCCCTAGTTGGCTCCTCTAGCACTTGCGCCAGGAAATTGTCCCCTACGCTTTCCAAAAACTGTCTCAGTGAAGGGGACTGGACTTGATGACCTCTTGAGGTTTCTTCCAGCCCTACATTTCTATGATTATATACCTGGCTGGGGATCCCAGGCCTTTGATGAGAGGGGTGGGAGTTGTAGCTGGGTGCCTGAGGCTCCCATGAGGCACCATGTGGGCATTTCAGAATCAAAATATTTCAGTTCTCATCTGAAGACTGAATTTTTTTTTCTGGTGTTGCTTTTTTGATGAAAACCTGACATTGTCTTTGGAAAGCAAACCTTTTTCATGAAAAAAATTAATTTTATCAAAAACCCAACTTCTGTCAAAAAACAGTTATGATGGATAATCTTTGATCAGCTCTAATGGCAATGAGTTCCAGAGATTTTTAAATGTATTGTCTTTTGCCACATAAAATAATGACTAGGGCTGTCAAGCGATTTAAAAAAATTAATCGTGATTAATCCTGTGATTAATCATGCTGTTAAATAATAATAGAATACCATTTATTTAAATGTTTTGGGATGTTTTCTACATTTTCAAATATATTGATTTCAATTACAACACAGAATATGAAGTGTACAGTGCTCGCTTTATATATATTTTTGATTACATACATTTGCACTGTAAAAAAACAAAAGAAATAGTATTTTTCAATTCACCTAATACAAGTAGTTTAGTGTAATCTCTTTATCATGAAAGTGGAACTTACAAATGTAGAATTATGTCCATCAAATAACAGCATTCACAAATAAAACAATGTGAAACTTTAGAATCTAAAAGTCCACTCAGTCCTACTTCAGCCAATCGCTCAGACAAACAAGTTTGGTTACAATTTGCAGGAGATAATGCAGCCCACTTCTTGTTTACAATGTCACCTGAAAATAAGACGTTCACATGGCACTGTTGGAGCTGGTGTCGCAAGATATTTACATTCCAGATGTGCTAAAGATTCATACGTCTCTTCATGCTTCAACCACCATTCCAGAGGACATGCTTCCATGCTGATGACAGGTTACGATAACGATAACGATCCAAAGCAGTGCGGACCGACAGATGTTCATTTTCATCATCTGAGTCAGATGTCACCAGCAGAAGGTTGATTTTCTTTTTGGGTGGTTCGAGTTCTGTAGTTTCCGCATCTGAGTGTTGCTCATTTAAAACATCTGAAAGCATGCTGCACACCTCATCCCTCTCAGATTTTGGACGGCACTTCAGATTCTTAAACCTTGGGTCAAGTGCTGTATCTACTTTTAGAAATCTCACATTGGTACCATCTTTGTGTTTTGTCAAATCTGCTGTGAAAGTGTTCTTAAAACGAACATGTGCTGGGTCATCATCCAAGACTGCTATAACATAAAATACATGGCAGAATGCGGATAAAATAGAGCAGGAGACATACAATTCTCCCCCAAGGAGTTCAGTCACAAATTTAATTAACGCATTGTTTATTTTCAACAAGCATCATCAGCATGGAAGCATGTCCTCTGGAATGGTGGCTGAAGCATGAAGGGACATACGGATTTATTTAGCATAGCTGGCGCATAAATACCTTGCAACACCGGCTACAAAAGTGCCAATCAAACACCTGTCCTCACTTTCCAGGTGACAATATAAATAAGAAGCAGGCAGCAGTATCTCCCGTAAATGTAAACAGACTTGTTTGTCTTAGCGATTGGTTGAACAAGAAGTAGAACTGAGTGGACTTGTAGGCTCTAAAGTTTTACATTGTTTTGTTTTGGAGTGCAGTTACGTAACAAAAATCTACATTTTAAGTTACACTTTCACAATAAAGAGATTGTGCTACAGTGCTTGTATGAGGTGAATTGAAAAATACTATTTCTTTTGTTTATCATTTGTACAGTAAAAATATTTGTAATCAAAAATAATAATATAAAGTGAGTACTGTACACTTTGTATTCCGTCTGGCAATAGAAATGAATATATTTGAAAATGTAGAAAAACATCCAAAATATTTAATAAATTTCAATTGGTATCCTGTTGTTTAACAGTGTGATTAATCACAATTATTTTTTTTAATTACCATTAACTCAAAAAAGTTAATCGCATGAGTTAACTGTGATTAATCAACAGCCGTAATAATGGCAACATGTTACATCATGGGCTGGTATTTTCAAAGGTGCTAAAAGGAAGTAGGCATATGACTCTTATTATATTTCAGTGGGCTTTAGGCACCTAATTCACTTTGGCTTGTATAAAAAATCCTTACCATAGCACCTGATTCTGCATAAGTTATGCTGTTTTTAGGCTGTAACAGCTACATTGAAGTCTATAGTTCAACTAGCTGAGGATCTGGCCCAATGGAATTACACCAGTGTAAACAGAGTGGAGAGTGAGAGCCACAGTACTCTTCATCTGATGATCTCAAAACACTTTGCTAAAGTGTGTAAGTGTTATCTCTATGGAGAAAATTCCCGCACACACAGGTAAAACGATCTGTGCCTTGGCTTTCCAATCTGTAAAATAGGGATAATGATGCTTGTAAAGCACTTTGAGATCAATGACGAAAATCACTGTATAATGGCTATACAGTTACTGATGTTTGTACACAGCATATATCAGTGCCAGAAAAAGAACATGGGCTGCCTGACTCCCAGTCTTGCACCCTAAATGCTTCTAGACCAAGTTGCTTTCTATATAATTTAATTGGGTGCCTCTTTCTTCTTCTCAAAGCGGATGAGGTAAATGGGAACACTTATTAGCCTTTTAAGGCCATAGCTCCATCACCTACTAAGTAACCCTTACACTAATTAACATGTTAACAAGAGCCTCTCTCCTTTAGTGACTGGGCTAAGATTTTAAAGAATGGGTGTAAACTTGGACTTTAATTCAGGACAGCATTTAAATGTGCCTTTCAATGGTGCATGCTTAAGTACTGTCTTGAATAAGGACGCTTTCCTGAATTGGACCCTGCTCCCTAATTTATATATATAATAGATACACACACACTTCAAAAGAATATAAACCCTCTGTCTGGACTGGGTGGCATATTTGAAAGCTGTAACATTTGCAATCTATTCTTTTCCCTTTTACTCCCCTTAAGGAGGCAACATAGCCTAATGATTAGAGCAGGGCTCTGACAAATCAGGACTCCTGGGTTCTATTTCCAGTTCTACCGTAGACTCACTGAGCAACTTTGGACAAGACATCTACTACGTGTCCCTCATTTTCTCCATCTGTAAAAATTGGGATAACAAACCTACCCACCTTTGTAAAGTATCTTGACTTCCTCAGCTGAATAGTGCTGTATACATGCAAAGTACTATTATAAACAGACCTAGGCAAAATTTGTCACCAGAAACTTATGTCAACAAAAAATACAGATTCAGCTTGACTGAAACACTTTGCAAATTTTTGTTTAAATTTGCCAAATTGCTTTGGTTGGAAAACAAACAAACAAAATATTCTGAAAAATTTAAAATATGTCATTCTGACATTTTCAAAATGAAATGTTTAGAATTTTTTATCTGAGATGACAGGTTTCAGAGTAGCAGCCATGTTAGTCTGTATCCACAAAAAGAACAGAAGTACTTGTGGCACCTTAGAGACTAACAAATTTATTAGACCATAAGCTTCCATGGGCTACAGCCCACTTCATCGGATGCATAGAATGGAACATATAGTAAGAAGATATATACGGATAAATTGGAAGTTACCATACAAACTGTGAGAGGCTAATGAGTGATTAAGATGAGCGATTATCAGCAGGAGAAAAAAACTTTTATAGTGATAATCAAGATGGCCCATTTAGACAGTTGACAAGAAGGTGTGAGGATACTTAACTTAAGGAATAGATTCAATATGTGTAATGACCCCTCTGCCATGTGCAATGGCGAAACCAGACAGTCTCTACGCAAAAGAATAAATGGACACAAATCTGACATCAGGAATCATAACATTCAAAAACCGGTAGGAGAACACTTCAACCTCTCTAGTCACTCAGTAAAAGATTTAAGGGTGGCAATTTTGCAACAGAAAAGCTTCAAAAATAGACTCCAGCAAGAAACTGCTGATCATGAATTAATATGCAAACTCAATACCATTAACTTGGGTTTGAATAGAGACTGGGAGTGGCTGGGTCATTACACATATTGACTCTGTTTCCTTAAGTTAAGTATCCTCACACCTTCTTGTCAACTGTCTAAATGGGCCATCTTGATTATCACTACAAAAGTTTTTTTTCTCCTGCTGATAATCGCTCATCTTAACTAATTAGCCTCTCACCATTTGTATGGTAACTTCCAACTTATCTGTGTGTGTGTGTGTGTATATGTGTATATATATATATATATATAATCTTCTTACTATATGTTCCATTCTATGCATCCGATGAAGTGGGTTTTAGCCCACGAAAACTTACGCTCTAATAAATTTGTTAGTCTCTAAGGTGCCATAAGTACTCCTATTCTTTTATCTGAGATGGCTATGGCTATTTTTCAAATTCTACTTCAATTTTATTGAAAAAAAATTTGAAAAGCCTCAAACTAAATAAAACATTTTGTTAGGGGGAAAACAAAATATTTAGGTTGATCATGAATACTTTATTTTTTTTAACTTCCCGTTTCACCAAAAAATGTGATTTTTTTTTTCTTTTGTGTTGACCTGAAGCAATTTTTTAAAGAATGTATTTTTCAATATGGCCAGTGAACCAAAGAATCAGTGATGTGCACAGCTCTATTATAATCAATTACAGTCTTCTATTTAGTATAACCATTTCCTCGGCATCAAACTGAAGTCTCAACAGAAGATTATGACAGCAGGTTAGGAATAAGCAGCAGCAGCCAAACAATTTAAGAACTAGCATTTTGATTTCATGCAAATGTCCTCAGGAATCATTTTCTTTAAAAAAAAATAAGAGAAGTAAACAAAATGTGTGCTATCTTCCAGCGGAATGTTTTGGAATTGTTCAAAGGATTCCAGGAGGCATCAGTGCCTCTGACAATTAATTTATAACCTTTTTAAACCTACTGTAATTCATTTAATATCTTGGCACTCTGTACTGTAGCCATTCGGGACAGAAGATGACACGTTGCATCCTAAGGGCCCAATGCAGCCTGTGGCATCCTAAAAGCAGGTCTGTGGCCACACTTGCCTTATAACTGAAGGGTGAGAACATAGCTGATCAACTGTAGCTTTTTTTGTTATTATGATTGTTGCTGGGGAACTCAAACAAGCAATTTCTATTCATCTAGAAAGAGAATTTCAAGTGCAAGCAAAACATTATGGTTGTGGACGCTTCTTTTACAGTTAAAACCTTTATTACCAAAGACAAGTCAGAAAAAATAACATGCATTAAACACAAGTTAACTCCCTGTACAGCTATTAGATTTCTCACATGTATTGGTTGGAGCAGGGGACTGGGAGTCAGAACTCCTGGACTCTATTTCCAGTTGAATTGCCGGATGTGATCCTGGCCAACTTCACCTCTCTACACCTCAGTTTCCCCGCCTCTAGAAAAAGAATGAGGTATTTGAGTTTAGGGACAGATTCTGAGACCTTTACTCACTGCTGAGTAGTCTTCTACTTCATGAGTATTCCCATTGATTTCAGTCTGAGAAAGGGTAACTTTATCTGACCATTAATGTTTATAAAGTGGCTAGATGTTGTGCTGATGGATTAGATTGGATTTCAGTGCTTAGATGCTACTATGAAGCATTCTATCAAAACACTTAAAATAGATCCGACAGAGAAAGTGCTTTGAGAGCCTTGGACAGGTAAGACACAGAGAAACCGGGTGATGGAAAGAACTGAATCAAGGACATAAAATAAATTGCCCTTAGATAACTCAAAACCTCCCAGAGCGGGATGAAAAGTGAAGGCTCGGTATTTGAACAGAGTGAGGACTCACCTCGTGAATTTGCAAGGGAGATTCCAGATACTGGGGCAACATATACAGCTCCCCAGAATGATGGCACACATACTACAGTAGTTTCACACTGCACCACTGTTCCAGCTGGCATTACTACTGTGTCGTGTGCAGTGTGCAGGATAGCTATTGCTGAGTTTGGGGGACATATGTGGCCCACTCTTCCTGACTAGAGCAAGTTTAAAAAAAATTGAATATTTTGGTTCACTGATTTATTTATTTATTTAAAAAAAGCATTCCCCTTAGGAATGAAAAACAACATTTTTTAGTATTTTTGGCTAATCAAAAATTCAGCAAAAAAAATGGTTTGGGTCAGACAAAACCTTTGATTCAACAAAATCAAAGTGTTTCATTTTGATGTTGCGCTTTTAATTTTTTTAATTTTTAAAAATAAAATTAAAGGACAATTTGAAACAAAAAATCATTTTGACCCAAACAATTGAAATAGTTCACTTAGAAAATGTTAAATCTGGCCATTTCATTTTTTTTATTAACAAAAAAATTGGCACAATTGACGTGTATTTGCAAAATGTTTTGGTGTCGACAGATCTGCATTTTTCACCCCAAAAAAGTTTTGTGTGGGGAAAAAATTCATCCCACTCTACTCCTGATCCCTAGTCCCTGTTTCTGAGCACTGTTTCCTCTTGCAGTGCAGCCATTTCTAAGGCTTTGAGATAGAAAGAGGATTGGGGCTGTAAATGTCTACTCTAATTCTCCTGCTGTGTATGGGTTTTATGGCAAGGCCACTATGCATAGGGTCTTACCAGATTTTGGTCCCATATAAGATGACTAGTGAGAGATGTTGTTATGGGGCCAAATCCTGCAAAATTTACCGTGGCAGATTCTGCCTGGTCCTACAGAACCTTCTCTCCACTGGCATGGCTCACACAAGGGATGGATGCAATTATCCCTGTATTCCTGGGAGTGTGAGATTTGTCCTGCTCTGCTTCCCTGGTGATACATGGTGTCCCAAAGAGAGAAGATGGGGATTTAGGAGGTGGGGCCATGGCTTTGCCCCAACCAAGCACCACCCAATGAAGCCATTGAGGGGGGCGGAGAAGCAAACTGCACCACGCGCCAGTAAATATAGTGGTGAGCAATGTGGCCTCCTTGTACAGGGGCGCTCTGGAAGTCCCTGTCCATTACGAAGTGCTGTGTCTACATGGCACAATCTGAGCCCCACAGTATTGTACTCCAGGCTGTGCACTGGCTTCAGTGGGAGATTTGACTGAGTGAAACCAGAATAGGTCCTTCAGGATCTGGCCCCATGGAAGGGACATCATTGCTACCCAAGCAACATATTTTGGAATCTGTAAATAAAAATTACAAATGTACGTAAACACAAAGGACACTCCTTGGTACAGTTGGTTTGGACATCGCTGATTTCTGAGGAAGCAAGTGAGTCCAGTGCCTCAGAGGCAGGGGCTGCTGTTACCAGCTGCTGCTTAGCTGCATGCCTCCCCTTCCACTTCATTCATTTTTTAAACACCATGTGAACCCTTCACCTTAAATTGAATAAACCCTCACAAACTTCAGGTTAAGCGTTTCAAACAGGGAAATGATTGTTGTCGGGAGGGCAGGAGAATGATGGCCTATTGGCAGCCTTCAAGCTCATGCAAGCCTCAGTACTGTTCCCAATCCATCAAAGACATCTCTCTGCTAGCTCTCTGCCTTTCAGGGGCTTATCCTTGGCATGAGCCAGGGAGCATGGAGGCAGCCTGAGCGAGGGTTGCAGGAACAGTGAGACAGGGAAGGGGGAGGACTGATGGAGCTGATGAAGATGAATTGTTCACACGAGTGTAGGAGTCAAAAAACTTAATCTAGGTAATGAAGACCTGAGGAGTAAACAAAGAAGGAGCAGATTATAAGAGGGTAATAAACGTATGGAATAAGTTACCAAGGATGGTGAATGAATGAAGCCAAGAATACAAATGAATTCCAGAGACACCTAACATACTGTAACAAATCTGTTGCCATACAAGGCATTGTGGTTTGTCACTAAAATGCATACATGGCTTCTTGGAACCATATGTTGGCAGTGATGAGAGAATGTGGATCTGACTGCTACAAAAGCACAAGTCCCAGCTGTTTGAGGCCTGTCAGAAATTAAGGGCTTAGGAGTCATTATTAGTGGCAACTCTGATTCCATTCAATAGAAGATCATTCTCTCTCTCTCTCACTCACACACAAACACACACAGCAAAGGATTGAAAAGATCTGATCACAGCTATGTTGCCTTATAAAGAAGGGAACATCACTAAAGAAGTGTCTTAAATATGCTTTGTTTGCAGTATTGTTGTAGGTTTGTTGTCCTGGATGCGAGAGAGACAAGATGAGTGAAGTAATATCCTTTACTGGTCCAACTTCTATTCATGGAAGGGACAATCTTTCAAGCTTCACTGAGCTCTTCTTCAGGTCTGACCTGAAGTTTGTCCATTCCATGAACAGAAAAGGATTGGCCCAGTAAAGGATATCACCTCACCGACCTTGTCCCTTAAATATACTTAGCACTTTCTATCTTCAAAACATTAATTCATCCCCACAGAACCCCCGTGAAGCAGGAAATATTGTCCCCATTTTATAGCTGGGGGAGGGGGAATTGAGATGCAAAAAGAGTACAGTGACTTGCTCAGGGCCATAGAGGGAGTCAGTGTCAGATCTAAGATTAGAAATCTTGACTTCCTGATACTCAGTTCGCTGCTCACACTATTCTCTACTCCAGTGGCTCTCAACCTTTCGAGACTACTGTACCTCTTTCAGGAGTCTGATTTGTCCTGCATACCCAAGTTTCACCTCACTTAAAAACTACTTGCGTACAAAATCAGACATAAAAATACAAAAGTGTCACAAAACACTGTTACTGAAAAACTGCTTACTTTCTCATTTTGTTTGTATGAAATTTTAGTTTGTACTGACGTCGCGGGTGCTTTTTATGTCGCCTGTTGTGAAATTAGGCAAGTATCTAGATGAGTTGATGTACCCCCTGGAAGACCTCTGCGTACCCCCAGGGATATGCAGACCCCTGGTTGAGAACCAGTGCGCTACTCTAGGTTCAGATCTAGAGGAGACAGGGACTAAGAAGGAAGGTGGTAGAAGAGTAAGAAGTTAGGGTTCAAACCAGTGCTGGGCAAATATCAGAGGTTTAGATGAGGTAAACAGTAGGACTGGTTGAATTTTTTAAAATTTTATTTGCACTCACACAACTGTTCTTTAAAATTGTTCAGGATTTTTATTTATTTTTTGTGAAAATTTGAAATGAAACAGCAACCTATTTTGGTTTGAATTTTTTTTTAAGTTTGATTTTTTTTGGAGTCTCTCCATTCTCTCTCTCTCTCTCTCTCCCTCTCTCTCCCCTTTCCTCTATCCCAAGGAAAAATTAAGAAGAACATTTTTTTTTGTTTGAGTTTTTTTTAAAAGATGTTTCAGAAGTGAGAGAAAGTAACACTTATACTTAATATGCTTTTTTTCTCCCACTTCCAGTAGGTGGTGGAAAACAGGAGAAAGTGAGAGGAAGATGGTGGGGGAAAAAACAAAAAATTAAATGAAATTTTTCAAACAAAAACAATGTTGTTTTGAACTTTTCTTTTGAAAACATGATTTTTTTGACAAAGACAAAAGGTTTTTGAGAAAATGTTCGTGTGCTGAAAAGCCATTTTTCATTGAAACAAAGTTTGATGAAATTTTTTCAACCAGTTCTAGCTGAAAATGTCCTTCTAGTTTATACCCCTACACCACCCCCCTCCCAAAAACAAAACAAACAAAAAACCCAGCAAACCTGCCCCTGGCAGAGTTTTGACCTGAAAAGGAAGAGCTGCTAGGAATTTAACTTCATTATTTCTACCGATTTTTTTTGTGTGGACAGCACTCAGATACTACAGTGAAAAGTGGCCATATAAAACCCCGAGACTATGTCTACACTTTGAGCTGGGGGTGTGATTTCCAGCTCACAGAGATATACTTATGCAATCTCTGTTTGAGCTACAGCATTTGAAATAGAGCAACGCTGAGGTGGAGGAAGGGTTAGCTGCCCTGAGTATGTACCCAACTGAGATGCTAGGCATGTACTTGGGGCCAACTAGCCCATTACAGTGCCATACCTACATTCCATTTTTAGTATGCTAGAACTAGTGGGGGTATGTCTCCCTGAGCTCGGACCTATGCCCCCAGCTCCACGTGTGATATTCTTTTATTAATCTATTATTTGTATTACTATAGTGCCTGGGAGCCCTAATCATGGACCAGGACCCCATTTGGGGGACATACTCTTATAGAGATAGCTAGTAAATAGTCCGCATTTGTAACGTTCCTCTGAACACCCTCAGGTTCTCTTCCTTAGCCTGTACTTGACCATCCCATTTCCAGCCAGCTTTCTACTACCACCACACACCAACCTTTGAACATTTTCCCATGGAAGCCCCATTTGCTGAGTTCTCTGAATCTGAGCTTCTGTCTCTACTGTGGGGCTGCACACCCTTAAGGACACTGTATAGCTCGCAGCAGGCAGGATTTCCATGGAGAGGCAGTGGAGCTCCTGTACAGAAGTTGGTGGGCCCTAAACTGGAATGACTTGGCTCCCCTAAAAGCACTTGAGAGCCTGTGATCTCATTCAAAGACAGGTGGGGATCATATAAAATCCAGCTCAGCTCAAGGAAGAGATGCAGTGACATGGAGTAAGGCAATAAGAATGCATTTACCCCTCCCCGCATTCCCCTTGTGTAATCTTTTTGTTCAGATTTCAATCAGCTCACTGTATCTCCAGCAGCAGATGAAGATTGGATAAGCAGACTCGAAACATCCTGCCTTGGTTATCTTTGCTATATAAGCTGATTGAAAATAAACACATGGCTAATATATAAAAACATTCCGATGATGTCTGGCTGCTTAACTACTGTATGTAGTGAAATTACTTTAGGCAGCCTGGGTGTTGGCCAGAATGCAAAAGGATGAATTTTAAATGGCTGTCACTTTGACAGTATTAAACAACTCATTGATATCCCATATCTGTGGTAGAAGTGTACCTACGAAGGTTCATTAGCTTCTATCAACAGCTGTTATGGCATCACTGTACAGCTTTATACTTCGCTGAGAAGACACTGTAGGCCTGTGTAAAACTATAGGGGCACAGAGATGTGATTGCATTGAATTCCTAGATATGTGGGATCATTATGAATAGGAGGAGGAAATGGGAGTAGTGCGGGAGCCCAGGAGGGGGGTCTTTGTGGGTGGAGAAGAAGCTCTTGGTGGGCTTCACACATACATGAGAATTAGTAATGGAAGTAGCAGACCAGAGTGAGGAAAAGCTTCTTCGTTCATTGTTTTAATGAATGGTCATGATCATGAAAGTCAGTGTCTCATAGTACTCGCTTGTCCCAGACATAAGGCAAATAGCTACTGTGCAAATCTCTCCCTGCACACTGCTCTACCAATGCACTTAGATTCCAACTTGAAATATCCCTTGTTATTGCAGCCCTGCAGTGCTGCATTCCCCGCCACCCACTCAGCCAATATACCCAAATCCTATTCCAAACATTGCTGACTTATGAGTTCATTTAATTCCATGCCCTCAGCCAGTACAAGATTGCTTCTTATAAAAACCTTTTGCAGAGCCTTGTCCAGTTGAGTTTTAAGTGTCCTGAGCAATGAGTCTTCATCCTCTCCTGTATAGACTATTCCAGACTAATAGCACTCATAAGGCCAACCATGTTATTCTCAGTTTTGATTTGATAAGGGATTTGAAGTCAGGTCTCTACATCAGAGGTTAATAAATGATTAACTAGCAGCAAGACTGGGCCTCTGCAGTGTATGAGTATATACAACACTGCATTATCCCATCACTCATTATACAAACGGACAATGTCCATGCTCATATTAAGAGTGTGATCTTTCCAATAGGCTTGTGCTAATTTGCTCTTAGTGGTCTCTTCCTGTTCCTGGCACCTTGCCTTTCACATCATAATGTGCTTTGGAAGGGAAGACACCCACAAGAAACCTGAAAAATAAGAACCCCTCGATTTTACAGTTTGTGCGGTTTATTTACTCTCCTGCAAGCGGAAAGAATATTACAATCACAAAGGCCTTTTTGATTGGCAGTAATCTTTGCTGGCTTGTAATTTAGTGTCCAGCACAATGAGGGAAGGAACTGGATAAGGTCCTTAATAGACAATCTTTGACCTCCCCTGGAAAACACAACCCGATTTCTTTCTTTGTGGGGAGGAAGCACCGCTGGTAGCCCAATGCAGGATATGGTATGCTGGAAAGACCCTTTTTAATGTTGGTATTTGTACCACACCTATCTTCATGAGATCAGTCCGAGCACTTGTTTGGTCTTGTGCTGAAACATGGGCCTGGATCTTCAGGAGAGCTGGAGCTCTGCCCAGAGAACCAGGAGAGATTGGAGAAAGGTGGATTTATGGCTTTAACCTTTGGCAGCAGCTGGGTGGTGGTTCAGTTCCCCAGCGCAGATTTCCCTCTCTTCCTGCAGAACTTCTTAAAGGGCCCACACTGAATTCAGGTCCACCTGAATATTGGGGAAGGGAATTGTGCTCTGATTCAAATCCCTGATACCTGGGTTTTGTTTGGTGTGGGGTCACAAAGAAGTAGAAGTTAGAAATGAAGACACAAGGCACAAACAAACAAAAAAGAAGAAGAATGTTACACAATCTTGAAATGTTTAAGGTATGGTGGGTGAAATATCAGGAACCCTTAATTAGTTCAGAGAGCAAAAGAAAAAGAAACCACAACACCAGCTGAAGCAAAGAACTAAAACATAGCAATGAGAAACCAAGAGTGTTTGCTTACTTTTTTATGCCTGGAGAACATTTATTCTAATCAAATGGCTAAGGAAAGCTTCGTATGTACTGTACTCTGACTTACAAGTTGAAAAATAACTTTAATCTTGCTGCCTTTTTGATTGGCAGTAATCTTTGCTGGCTTGTAATTTAGTGTCCAGCACAATGAGGGAAGGAACTGGATAAGGTCCTTAATAGACAATCTTTGACCTCCCCTGGAAAACACAACCCGATTTCTTTCTTTGTGGGGAGGAAGCACCGCTGGTAGCCCAATGCAGGATATGGTATGCTGGAAAGACCCTTTTTAATGTTGGTATTTGTACCACACCTATCTTCATGAGATCAGTCCGAGCACTTGTTTGGTCTTGTGCTGAAACATGGGCCTGGATCTTCAGGAGAGCTGGAGCTCTGCCCAGAGAACCAGGAGAGATTGGAGAAAGGTGGATTTATGGCTTTAACTTTGGCAGCAGCTGGGTGGTGGTTCAGTTCCCCAGCGCAGATTTCCCTCTCTTCCTGCAGAACTTCTTAAAGGGCCCACATTGAATTCAGGTCCACCTGAATATTGGGGAAGGGAGTTGTGCTCTGATTCAAATCCCTGATACCTGGGTTTTGTTTGGTGTGGGGTCACAAAGAAGTAGAAGTTAGAAATGAAGACACAAGGCACAAACAAACAAAAAAGAAGAAGAATGTTACACAAACTTCCACAGGTTTTGGTGCAAGTTTTGGGTCAATATCTGGCCAGATCCTATTTGTCAATGCCTAAAAGTAAATATGATAACAACTATATTGAACTTCTCTGTCTTTTGAGCAATGTGCACAATATAGCTGATCAGGAAGGTGGTCTCCTCTAAAATCTTCTATAAGAAAATATTTGTTTTGCTGAAGTTTTGGAAGATTGAAACATAACATTTCATTTTGGGTTGGTTCAGCAACTTAGGTCTGTCCTCCTGAGCAATCAAAGTACTTCATGGGAGCTTGAGTTCCTCACCCCCACTCCCTTCTTGTTATGGCTGGCCTGTCTGGCCAGATTATATCTCCCAATCATACAATCATAGAATATCAGGGTTGGAAGGGACCCCAGAAGGTCATCTAGTCCAACCCCCTGCTCAAAGCAGGACCAATTCCCAGTTAAATCATCCCAGCCATGGCTTTGTCAAGCCTGACCTTAAAAACCTCTAAGGAAGGAGATTCTACCACCTCCCTAGGTAACGCATTCCAGTGTTTCACCACCCTCTTAGTGAAAAAGTTTTTCCTAATATCCAATCTAAACCTCCCCCACTGCAACTTGAGACCATTACTCCTTGTTCTGTCATCTGCTACCATTGAGAACAGTCTAGAGCCATCCTCTTTGGAACCCCCTTTCAGGTAGTTGAAAGCAGCTATCAAATCCCCCCTCATTCTTCTCTTCTGCAGGCTAAACAATCCCAGCTCCCTCAGCCTCTCCTCATAACTCATGTGTTCCAGTCCCCTAATCATTTTTGTTGCCCTTCGCTGGACTCTCTCCAATTTATCCACATCCTTCTTGAAGTGTGGGGCCCAAAACTGGACACAGTACTCCAGATGAGGCCTGATGCACAAAGATCATGGGATTCCAATGGTGCACCATAGAAACTAAGTCTTAGCGGGGGAGATAGATAGGGAGCCTGGCCCATAAGGGAGAATGTGGCATGGAGCAAAACATCTGCAATTCCCATGAGGTAGTGTTGTGGTTTGGGTGGATGCCGATTAATGTGGACTCAACCCAAAATGTTTTTTTTTAACATTTCTGATTCAATATTTTGTTAACTTTCTGCTCTGCCAAAAGTGTCAGTTTTTCAACTTTTTGTTCTGATTCAGACCAAAAAAACCCAGGAAATGTAGGAATTTCCTAATTTTAAAAAAAATCTCTATTGCTCAGTCTTAGTCCTGGTTGCTGGAGAAGACTGGTGGCTAGAAAATACAAATCTGATCACCATGAATTTGAATTTGCTGGTCCTCACCCATAACTATTTCACATCTGGGGACAATGTATACCTTCAAAGCAGCAGCACTGCTATGGGTACCTGCATGGCCCCACAGTATGCCAACATTATTATGGCTGACTTAGAAGAACGCTTCCTCAGCTCTTGTCCCCTAATGCCCCTACTCTACTTGCGCTACATTGATGACATCTTCATCATCTGGACCCATGGAAAAGAAGCCCTTGAGGAATTCCGCCAGGATTTCAATAATTTCCATCCCATCATCAACCTCAGCCTGGTCCAGTCCACACAAGAGATCCACTTCCTGGACACTACAGAGCTAATAAGCAATGGTCACATAAACACCACCCTATACCGGAAACCTACTGACCGCTATTCCTACCTACATGCCTCCAGCTTTCATCCAGACCACACCACATGATCCATTGACTACAGCCAAGCTCTACGATACAACCGCATTTGCTCCAATCCCTCAGACAGAGACAAACACCTACAAGATCTCTATCAAGCGTTCTTACAACTACAATACCCACCTGCTGAAGTGAAGAAACAGACTGACAGAGCCAGAAGAGTACCCAGAAGTTACTTACAACAGGACAGGCCCAACAAAGAAAATAACAGAATGCCACTAGCCATCACCTTCAGCCCCCAACTAAAACCTCTCCAACGCATCATCAAGGATCTACAACCTATGCTGAATGATGACCCATCACTCTCACAGATCTTGGGAAACAGGCCAGTCCTTGTTTACACACAGCCCCCCCAACCTGAAGCAAATACTCACCAGCAACCACACACCACACAACAAAAACACTAACCCAGGAACCTATCCTTGCAACAAAGCCCGTTGCCAACTGTGTCCACATATCTATTCAGGGGACACCATCATAGGACCTAATAACATCAGCCACACTATCAGAGGCTCGTTCACCTACACATCCACCAACATGATATATGCCATCATGTGCCAGCAATGTCCCTCAGCCATGTAAATTGGCCAAACTGGACAGTCTCTACGTAAAAGAATAAATGGACACAAATCAGACGTCAAGAATTATAACATTCAAAAACCAGTTGGAGAACAATTCAATCTCTTTGGTCACTCGATTACAGACCTAAAAGTGGCAATTCTTCAACAAAAAAAACTTCAAAAACAGACTCCAACAAGAGACTGCTGAATTGGAATTAATTTGCAAACTGGATACAATTAACTTAGGCTTGAATAAAGACTGGGAGTGGATGTGTCGTTACACAAAGCAAAACTATTTCCCCATGTTTATTTCCCCCCCCCCACTACTGTTCCTCACATGTTCTTGTCAACTGCTGGAAATAGCCCACCTTGATTATCACTACAAAAGGTTCCCCCCCTCCTGCTGGTAATAGCTCACCTTACCTGATCACGCTCTTGTTACAGTGTGTATGGTAACACCCATTGTTTCATGTTCTCTGTGTATATAAAATCTCCCCACTGTATTTTCCACTGCATGCATCTGATGAAGTGAGCTATAGCTCGCGAAAGCTTATGCTCAAATAAATTTGTTAGTCTCTAAGGTGCCACAAGTCCTCCTTTTCTTTTTACATTTATTTGTCATTGCTTCTTCATCTGAAGGAAATTACTGATACTGGGATTGGCTAGGGTTAGGGCTGGCATTAGGGGGTGGCAAGCAGGGCAATTGCCCAGTGCCTCACTCCACAAGGGTCCCGCAAAGCTTTAAATTGCTCAGGCTGCAGCTTCAGCCCCGGACTAAAGGGCTCAGGTTTTGGTTTTCTGCCCTGGGCCCCAGCGAGTTTAATGTCAGCCCTGGCTAGGGGCCTAATCCAAAGTCCACTGAAGACAACAGAAATGCTCCCATTGACTTCAGTAAGCTTTAGATCAAGCTCTAAGAGAAGAGACTCTTCCAGGGAAGGAGACACGCACACAAAGTCCAAAGCAGAGTTCAGATGTTCTTTTCTTCTTGCTCGTTTTCATTACACCACATCTTTTTTTCTCTAATCCTCCTATCTCTATGGTGGTGTTGGTGTTGGAAGGTCCTGTTTGTCATCAGCCTTCACAACACCTGCCATAGTATAAAGGGAAAGAGTACTTGGTCCAGCATTAGCCTGTCATTTTTTCCCATCACTTGTAAGGAGAATTCACTCCCATAGCAGGGTCCTAGGACCTGGGTTCTGAGTGCTTGCTGACCCGAGTCAGACTCATTTGTGTGTGGATGGAAGGAAGGGCTTGAGCTCAAACCTGAGTCAGAGTCTAGGCTTAGTGTGCACTGTAGACGTAACCTTGGGGTCAACACTGGTGCAGTTACACTGACTGAAGCTACCAATGGCTGAGTCAGGGCTACTCCATTATGTACACAAGGCCTCAGAATTTAGATTGAGTAATAATTGTAATATTAATAATTGGTATGAGATTGGTATTATGGTAGTCACTAGGGGCTCCAACTGAGATCAGAGATTGTGCTAAGCACAATATAAAAATAGAGTAAGAGACAGTCCCTGCCACTCCTGTGTTGTGTTACCACTCTGCCATTCACTCTCTGCATGACCTCAAACAAGTTGTTCAACCTGTCTGTGCCTCAGTTTACCTATCTGTAATATAAACAGTATACCCCTTACCTATCTGGCAGTACTGGTATGAGCCTGAATTAATGAATATTTATCAAGTGCTTTGAGATTCTAGGATTAAACATGGCCATGCAGTAAATCTAAAGGATTAGTATTAGATGCATGTGTAAATTAAAATCATGAATCTGAACACTCCAAAATGTGTATCCTAATTTTGCAAATAACTCCTTGCTTTATAAGGAGGTGAACCAGCACTCTCAAACTTTGTTGTGTTTAAAATCTATATCTGGATCTAGAGTAAAATTATATGGCTTGAGTCCTTCTCTAATAACTAAGCGCCGGATTCTGAACCCCTTGCTTATAAAGTGTTCCAATTAAATTGTAGTCTAAGCTACTATTCAACATGACTAAGGATATGATGATCTGATCCAAACGGTACCAAATCGATCAGGTAAACAATGGTACGAATATGGTTCCCATCACCCCAATACCTGAGCACCTCACAATACCCCTATGGGGTAGGGTAGTGCCGTTACCCCTATTTTACAGATGGGGAAATGAGGCAAAGAGACACTAAGGAATTTGTCCACAGTCATACAGCAAGTGCATCACAGTTCATGGAACTGAATCTGGATTTCACAAGTCACCATGTTATTGCCTTAGCCACTGGAACAACTTTCCTCTCTAAATAGATCAGAGTGCCCAGTTCCCACCCACCAGTCGGTGAATGTAGCAGGGGAGCAGTTTTACTTGAGTGTCCATGTATCAATCAATAATCCCTACAATGAGGGTGCCCATCCTCTCCATTGTCCTAGTGTTAGATTTCATCTTTAACCCTGATTTTTAGAATGAAAGCTGAACATCAGTTCCCTGACATGGCTGCCTTTCAGGTTGACTGGCTAATCAGAGAAGCAGTAAAGAATTCCAAATGCTCTTAAAGTGCATTGACTTTCAGAACTTGTAGATGCAATCATTTTTCATTTATTTATTTATTTGTTGGGGCACGGTCTTTCGCTTGTATTGACTTTTTTTTTTCCCCATTGGCAAAAGGCTGCAGACTGGATTAATAATATATTAGTAATAGAAAACTTTAGTCAATATTAAAAAAAAATCAAACTAAAGTGGGTAAGTGTATTATATAACCTACAAATTGAGGGCCTGATCTTTGTCCCTTTCCCTTGTGGAAAACAATGTGTGTGGGATAAAGTATGTGGGAGGAACTTCTAATGACTTCAATGGAAACAAGACTGGGCCCTATAGTTGCACCAAGTTTGAGGCAGAATGCCTTCTTCATGAGTCTGAGGAGTACTGGGGAAGGGACTGGAGTGGTGGTAGGTCCCTGAGCCATCCTGGCTGCTCAGGGGACTGGGAAACATGCACTCTTTAGTGCTCCTTATTGTTCCTCTAGAAAGGAACAACCTACCCTTCCCCCCAATGGCAGCACGTGGTCAGGGGACTACTAAACCAGCTGAATCCCTCATCTGGTGTTCTGTGGGACACTGGATTGTCTCCGATTCTGCTCTAGTGTGGGTGCACAGAGGGCAAAGGGGCTTCATGAAAATTCTTTTCTCTCCCTCCTAGTTCAGAAAGGCAGGGGCAGTGTATAATTTTCCCTTAGGTGCTCAGACAGGCAGGAAGCTTAAAACAGAATGAGACTCGTTTTACCAGAATGTAGCCCAACAATAACAATGATACCAACACTTTGCCCTTCTATAGCACCTTCTACCTGAGGATCTCAAAGCCCGTTACACAGATTATTATGGTCCTCATTTTACAGACTTGGAAATGGAAACACAGATAAACCAAATGATTTGCTCATGGTCAGCCAGGGTTTCAAGTCAGAGCCAGGAATATAGCTCGTTGGTCCCAAATCCCAGACCTCTTCTCTAACCACTTGACAGCACTGCCCCCTGGGAAGGTGAAAGAGGGGTTAGTTGGCTATCACCAGGAAAGTTTTAATGCATGAGGAATTAGTCCAGGAGATAATATTGTTTTTAGAAAAAAAAGTTTTGAACTCTTCAGAGTTGGCTTTGAGTTAATTTAACTTTACAATGTTTTGATTCCTAGTTTGGAAATCTAGAAACCCTTACTGTATCTAAATTACACAAGAAAGAATCAATTACATTCAGTGACAGACTTCTCACATCTGGGTAGAGATGGTCAAAATTCTCCCAGGTTGGGGTGTGTGTGTGTGTGTGTGTGTGTGCTTTTTTTAACAATTTTTTTCATCAACGGAGCAAATTCGGAGGGGAAAAAAACAACAGGCTGGAAGTATTGAATAAAAATAAAATTATCCTGTTTTTTCCACCAGTTCTAGAACTAGACAAAATTTGCTGAATTTTGCATTTCAACGGCAGCAACAGCAAGAGAGAAAGGGAGATGAAATTCTGTAATTATTTTTCGTCAGTATACTATTCGCTCTACTTCCACACTTGAACCAATCATGAGATAAGCATAAGAATAGTTTACTCTACAACCTTACTATAGTACTGCTGAGTGAGGTACACTAGGCTTGGGGTAGTGGTCAGAGGTATTATACCTTCGTCTTTACACATCCATCACTGACCACTATTGTGCAGTGGATAATAAAATAAGGCCATGATCCCACAGCAAGATCCCTATACCTGTGCAGAGCCCCGTTTAAGACACTGGAGGTCTGCATGGAGGCAGGAGTCTGTATTAGTGAAAGCAATTGTGGCTACTGTGAAAGAAATTGAGATAAAGCAATTGTAACAAAGAAGTACAATGCAAGTATGAATACACATCTCACTTCTGAAGGATTATTATACAAAAGAAAAATAATATGAACAATAAGCCATCATGCCATTTGAATTTTAAAACATTATTTTGTTTCTGTAATTAGAAATCATGGGTCAGAAATTTTTTCAATAAACCAACTTAAAGCCAAGTTTGGAAAATTTAACACTTAAAAAAATATATAGACTGCTCTGTCCGCTGTATAATTTAGAGGGCCTTTGCTAGTCTTCAAACAAGATTTGTCTTCATTTGAGTACGTGTATAGGAACATCTTCTTTGGAGCTGAAAATTAAAACAATACTATAAAAAATATCCTAAGGCTATGGAGCGGAGCATTGTGTGTGGATAGATTCAAGTTAAGGCTCATTTTCAGAAGAAAAGCCAGCACAATATTTGCAGTGAAAAGAATAGAAAGAGTTTTTTTTTTTATAGAGGTAGTTTGGGGAAAATTTCTAATGAATCCTATCCAACCATAAAATCATGTAGAAAATGAATCCTATCTGACAATAAAGTAAAAGTGAAACAAATTACAAGGTTTCTATATTCTCAGACAAATTAATTTCATGTTTTGAATACTAATTGTACACTGTAGGGTCTGTAACTATTTACTGTCACTGCTTAGTTTCTCAGCAAAGAATTTTGCATACACTGAGCAATATGTTCCCATCAGCATCATCAAAGAGAACAGACCAAAGGCTCATGGGCCATACGGGGAAGTTCCTGTCTGCCGTGCAATCGGTTCCCTGTGAACAAGGTGTGTGGAAAGGCTTTTGAAGGCAATGCTAGTTCTCTTCTGAACTTTGAACTAGGAGGAAAATGGATCTTAATGATGGTGATAATTGGCCCTGTGTGGATACACTTTGGCATGCTTTCTGAACACCTCATTGCAAAGAGAGAGCGAAAGAGAGGCCATGACCGTTGAGCCCTGTGTCTCAGAGGAATATTGTTGCTCTCTCTGCGGAGAGTCGCCCCTTAAGATCTAAGGAGCAGTTTTCATTTGACATGGCTTCAAGAGCCACTTGCAGTTGCTGCCTAGAGGCATGCTGCAAACAGACAGCATTAATCCCAAGGAGATGCTGCAAGAGAGAAATGTGAATGCTGCCGCAGAAAATGGGGGGGGGGCACTTCCCCAAAAAACAAGATGAGATAGAAAAGATAAGCAATAAAATGTACTTAACCCTTTGCATGTGATCTGCATATAGTGGCATAATATGGGAAATACATGGAATAAATAAATCAGCTGAACTAAATTATAATTAAAATAGGAAGGGGTAGGTGTTGTAAAACAGCACTGCAGTGCCTCCCAGTGCACTAATGAGTTAGGTCAATTGTCCTGTGCTTTGGGGAGAACAGTTAGAAACTGAGCAAATGGTTAGTATAAATTTCATCCAAAACAGAGGTCCCTTTAAAATGTAAAGATGTTTCTGAGCTGACAGTGGCTGCCTACATTTTCTAATTATCCAGATGCATTGGTAACTGGCTGGTTTTGATTTACACCTGTGCAACACAATATTTGAATCCAGATTAGAACTTCACAGCTGCCTTTGTTCTCCCTAAGATTTTATCTAGGCTGGTACCTTTTTTGTAGAATTTCCCTTTGAGCCAGTGTTAACAAATCAAAGAGCCTTACTGCAGACAGGGCTCCTGTGACCAAGACAGTTTTAGGAATTGTATATCTACTGGACAACACAGTGCTGCAAATGGTGTCAGCTGCAGCAATTGTGTCTACACTACACTCTTCACATTACTAACTCCAGTTCACCAGACCAAGTATAAGTGATTGTGAGGAAATTTTCACCTAGTATAAAGAAGGCCTAATGGGCTGAAGCAAAATCCTAGATCCAGTTCCGCCCTGCCCCTGAAACATGGGAATGTTCAGATCCAGATTTTGCAACTCTGACCTTTCCTTTATTGACACAGTAGGGGTTGGGGGCTAAGCAGGCACAATGTAATCACCCAAACTAGGATAGCAATAGACAGTTCATTCCCTCACACACTTCATATCATGCTATCTTTTATTGCTGTTTGCTTCTCTATCTGCTAGCCACTTGAATTGTGCGGGAATTGGACCCTGATTCACAGCCCATTAATATCAATGGGAGACGTTCCACTGACTTCAATGAGCTTTGGAGCAGGCGTTCCTCTCCTGCTTGACTTTTGTCTGAATCTGATGTTTTGCATGTTGCAGTATCAGCCCTTCATGCACTTGCTCATCTGTGGTGCCCTCTCTTCTTCCAGATATATGTTAGCTGGTTCTCATTTTATTGAAACCTAACTTTAACCTTTACATTATTTTCCATAGTTGGATGTATCCATGTTTAGAATTTGACTGTAGCTTGTGTTTCCAAGGCGTTGCCTGCTGACCTGGAGTTCAACCGATGTGGAAGAAACAGGACTGGGAGCTACAATTCCTCAAACACCCCCCCCCCACCCACACACACACCCCGGAAATCATGAATTGCATTTCCAAAATCGGATGTTTCAGATATGTGAGAGAAGGCACGTTTTCAGACTAAATTCCTACATGCAAAAGTGACAAGTTGCTTTGGGTGACACATAGCTAGGAGTAATAGGATGAAACTGAGAAAAATACTGGCTCAACTTCCCAGAAACCACTACGCTACAAACATGAACTGATAGTACTGTCCTTAGTGAAAGAAAGTTGTCTAGTCTCCATGGTTCATTCAGTCCTTGGCCTTTCTGCAGGACTGCCAATAGGTATGCAATGTGTACTGGCTTTAATGGCATGGACACATGTCCAATGGGAAATGGACTGAAACCACCAAATGTATTGTACCCAAGACACAGACGTTTACTCTAATCAGACAATAACAATTTACTGTTGAGCTGAGCTAGAGTTAAAATTAAAGGGAAAAGGCTGTGTATCCTCTTAGTCACCTAGTCTCCCAAGAAAAAATATTTTCATAAAAACACACAAGAAAGCATTCTCTGACGTTTCAAAAGGGTGAATTCAAGACCTCTGGAGAACAAGAATAAGAAAAGTTCCCTTTTTTATGGTGCACAGAACTTCTGTGCTTCCACCAACAATGCTACAGACTATGGCTTTGTGCTCTTGAGGTTACAAAAGGGGGAGTGGTGGGAGGAATTAGATTTCATTGAAACATTGCATCTTGAAATATAGTGCAAATAAAAAGGAATTTTATAACATAATTACATTCCCATTAATATGTTAATCTCTCATATACAGACAGAGAGAAGCAAATACATTACTTTAAATAATTAACTCTGTAGCGAGGCTTTATTGCTGGAAAAGGAGATTTCTCTACGGCGAATTATTTAACATTTTAATTAAACTCTTTTTGATAGATGTTTACTGTTGCTCCTACTTCTGCTTAAATCAAACCCACACGATAAAAGGAAGTGTAATTCTATCATGAGAAAGAAACTGTTTCCTTGGGAAGCCAGGACTGGGGTTTCCTCCAGTTTGCTGTGTGAATCACTGTGCTGCGATGTCAGAGTTTATTTTGCGATACCTCCTTTTCCCATCCAAAGGCTCCAGGCTGCTTTCTTTACATCTTTTCATGTGTTTTTAGTGACACCAAATGTTGCCGGCTTGTTTGACCTTCCTTTGAAAGAGGCAGGCCTGTGCCACAGAAAAAGTAACAGGAAAGACCTCCCTGCTAGAAGTGAGGAGGGGGCCACACAAGAACAGAGGTGTGAAAATTGCTAGTGCATTAATAGCTTGGGACTGGTGAGTGGAGCCCACAAGAATGTAAAGGCTGCCCCCTCAAGTGAGGGAAGGCCCACAGGACCAGGACTTAAGTAAGTACAGGGGACAAAAATGGAATAAACAGGAATGGGGGTGAAGATCGTGGCTATGAATCAAGGGATCCAGAGGGAGATACCAAGCAGAGAACTCTGGACAAGACCCGGTGTTCTCAGAAGGAGACCAAGGACTCAGTGGACTCCGTCCAATAGGTAAACTGACAAGGGAACAGCCTTGGACATTGACATATGCTATACAGCTGCAGAACAGGTGCAGTTGGGCAAACTTCCTCTGCACTACTCCTCCTTATGTTCCTTGCTGGGACCATCTCTAGGAGTGAGAAAGAAATGTGTGGTCTCCACAGCCTGTTTAGTCTTCAGGCTTTTTGCTGAGGCTGCCAAATGGGGTATCAACTATGATGATGGTTTTTGTCCCATTAGGAAGGGTGCTAAGAACCAGAAGCTCATGTCATATAAGCTTCTGAACAGCCTATGATGCTGGCAAACCAGGTGCCAGCTTATGCCAAGGTCCTCTTGTATCATGTAGACGCTGACAAATACATAGCTGGGATTAATCTGGTTTACCTCTGTGATACTATTGTTAAAATCGGTATTAGAGTTATAAAAATGTGCTTAGCGTTACGACTTTATTGAATGCTTGTAAACTGCTGCATGTGTTAATCTCATAACATCTGTATCCCATAGGGTAAGGTAATATTTAAGCATTTGCACTGTAATCCTCTGGAGCTGTGTAAATCACCAGACAGGCGAGAAACATTAATTGTGTGAAATACTGGCCTATAACAAAAGGTTTTATGTCTTTCCCCATAGAGAAAGCCCATCAACACCAGGTGAACTATTGTGGAACACTGAAGAGAACAAAAGAGTTTGTTGATTGCTCCCCCCCGTGCCCACATCCTCCAAGAAGAGAAGTGGTGCAAGTAAATTCTCCCCTTCAGCTGAACTGTCAGCTCAGAGAAGCGGGGAAGGGAATAGAAATCCCTGACAAGGAGAAACTGTATCTCTATGCTGCTTGTACTCTCAAGGGCAAGGTTTTCTAGGCATAAGCAAGAGATTTCCATTATTTAGTCTGGATTAACCCTAAGGGACATATAGTGCTTGCTTATTGTAGAAGCTTATATTACCTTTAGAAATTTAAGCCTGTAACTCATTTGTGTGTGTATGTTTACCTACTTTAACCTCTTTAAATAACTGTTATTTCCTTTTCCTAGTTAATAAATCTTTAGATAGTTTATTGTAGGATTGGCTACAAGCATTGCCTTTAGTGTGAGATCTAAGGTGCAGTTGATCGCAGGTAAGTGACTGGTCCTTTGGATCTGGGGGTAACCTGAATATGATTGTGATTTTTGGAGTAAGGGACCATCTGTCACAAAGGTGGGCTCACCTGAGTGGCAAGACAGATAGGAGTACCCAAGGGGACTGTCCGTGACTCCATGTTAAGGCTGTTATAGTGCCTGAGAAATCTAAGTATAGAACTCACAACCAAATTGGGGTGTGTGTCCTGCTTCCTAACAGTCTGCCCTGAGGTTGGTACCCCTGCTCTTGAGCCATTGCAGGACAGCTTGTGCTGTCTCCAGACCAATGCAGATGACTTGGCAGGCACATAGAATGAGTCAGAGTTATTCACTGTGCGCTCATGGGTTTTGATCACTCACATGGAATGAGTATGGTTCTACAATCCACACCGGTCACGGTAGGATCACTGTATTTTTTTCTTCTTGGTGTGTTGGACTATTTCCTCTATGCTCCCCATTCTTGCTCAGCTAAATTTAAATTAGAAACATTCTGCTTTTGTTCCCCAGACAACTCAACCAGATTTAATTCCATCTCCCTATCCCCTGGGAATTAGATTTCAGTGTGGGCCCATGTCCTTTTATTTAGATCTGTACGTGTATCGTTTAACATTGCAACGCATTCATATGAAAGAAGCTGAGCAAAGTGAAGTTCCCCGTTTTACTGTCATGCTGCTTTGAGCAGGTTCTCAGAAAAGTTCCTCTGTGTTTGCCCACAGCATCATGCTTTATAAGCAAAAAAGCATAGTGGTCATTTTAATCAGATGGGCTTTTATTTTAAATTAAGAAAACAAGAAAGAGCAAAAGTACCAGAGCCCAGTGTGTGTGTGTCTGCTGTGTAACGGTCTGCACTCTACTGAGCACAAAATGGCTGCCAGTTGCTGCAGAAGGAAGAGAAGTTGGAAGTCTGAAGGTACAATAATGAAACAAAACATCTAAACAGATACATGGCCACACCACAGCAGCCCCTTCACTTCTGTCCTTCTACTGTCTTTCACCATACACCAGGCCTGATCCCACCTCACACACATTTTTAAATGGCCATTTACCCTTTACTCCTTGGGTGCTGCAATACCAGCCGCAAACCCCTCAGCATTTCCCAAGCCTAGATATGTTGGCTGCTGTTGGCAGTGTCACTGCCATATATAGATTGTACTTTCTTTCCTGGTGGTTAGGAGCATCCTTGATGCTCATTAATCAACTCACGAGGTAGTTATTGAGCAACAGAAGGCTTTGACATGGACAGAAATCACTCTTGCTTTAGGCACTCCTAGCCCCTAACCAGGCATTAGGAAGTGAGAAACTAGGGCTGGATATTACAGGTGTGATATCATAGAGTACAGGTACTCTGTGCAGCAGTCTTTGCACATTCTTAGCATGTTGGAAGAGAAGGAGGCAGTTCAGTGGTGTAGTGTTACAATCTAGCATAATGTGCTAGGGTACTGAAAGTGACCTCTCTGCTATTCCACGAGAATAACATAATACAGTGTTTTGAAAAGGAAAAAATATTGTGGCACATCTTAATAAAAAAAAAGAATTTTCTTTATGTTAATACAGAACCTTCAGCAATAATCCCTAGCTCTTATGTAGCACTTTTCAACAGTAGGTCTCAAAGGTCGGTATCATTATCCCCATTTGTAAAATGGGGAAACTGAGGCAGAGAGAGGGGCAATAACTTGCCCAAGAAAAGGAGCCACAGAGCTGGGACTTGAGCACAGGTCTCCCGAGTCCCATTCCAGCATCCCATCCAGCAGGCCACACATGGCTGTTGACTAACCCTCTTGCTTAAAAAAACAAGTGTAATGATAACCCAATTATAATTGGGGCTGGGTTGATAAGTGATTAGAGCTATTCCCTGCTCTGGCATGATCTTTCCAGATGAATTTGGTCAAGTCATTAAAAAAAAAACCCTCTCTGCCTCAGTTTCCTCATCTGTGAAAAGGGGATGAAATGATGCTTCAAGTGTTTTTGGGAAGCAGAATGAATGAATATTCATGAAGTTGTTTCAGATCCTCGGATGAAATGCACCATTGAAATGAATGTTATTTAAAGCCCCTTCATGCTTATATTTATTAGTGTGTAAAGTTCCTTCCTTCTAATCTAACCATTAAAGAGAGAACTTTCACATTTGTCATGCTTAGAAGATGGATTTACTATGTTTCTTGCTTGGTGGTTCTTTGTGTGTGTGCGTGTGTGAATTTTCCTCACTGTTTCTGCTAAGTGTCATCGCTACTTGCATTGGGTTTAAATAAATGTTAACTCAAGCATGCAGTGAAGTCTTAATGATGAACAGGCTATGGTACCACAGTCTTTGGGGAGACATAAATGTGTGAACCAAATGCTGTATGAGATGCCATCTGACTGGCCCAGAATAGGGTTGTGAAGACAGAGCCTGACCCAGAAAATGTATGAAATAGGCCAAAAGGGAAGCTTTTAAAAATGCGTAAATACATACCTAAGTGGATTCAAACTATCCATTTGCAGAAGCCAAAACAAGATATTCTTATAGAGAATAGGTCATCTCTTGGGCAAGCATTGCATGTTTTATAACCTTTTGTGGATGGTTTGGTTTTGCTTTAGGAATAAACATGAAACTCCGTGCAAAAAATTAAATCTATATTTCATTTAAATAGAGGCAGTAGCAAACTGCAAACTGACAAAAGCCAGGACATTACCAGTCTTCTTGCTCCACACTCACTCCTTAGCTCATGTTTCTAATGACAGAATGAATCCGTGTGACAGCAGACAAAACGTCGAGTGTGAGCTGAACAACTCTGAATATCTTAGGTATGTTGTCATTTTTAATGTTGTGTCGCACAAGAACATAAGAATGGCCATACTGGGTCAGACCAAAGGTCCATCCAGCCCAGTATTCTGTCTGCCAATAGTGGCCAATGCCAGGTGCCCAGAGGGAGTGAACCTAACAGGTAATGATCAAGTGATCTCTCTCCTGCCATCCAGCTTGAAGTCTAGGTAAAAGAATACAGCTTAAGATTTTCCCCATGATGTTAAGAAGAGATATACCTCTGCGGTTATTACAGTCATTTCTGTTCCTTTGTTTTTATAGAGTTGGATGAAACGAGCATCCTTAAAATCTTGTGGAACAGTTTCTTCCTTCCAATAAAGCAGCAATACCTTATGCAGTCTTTCCAGCAAGTCTTTGATTGCACATTTATAGATTTCAGCAGATAAACAGTCAGGTCTTGATGCTTTGTTCAAGTTCCTTTAGTTCCTCTAGTGTAGGTTTGGCATCCAGCAAAGACATAACTTCAAACCCAGGCAATTCATCTAATACATTCTTCTACGACAAACTCCCTTGAGTATACCATTCCATTATCCTCAATCCACCTCCCCGGTTGTTTCCCTTTATCTGTTGTAATATTGCCATCCAGATCTTTCAGTGGAGATATCTTGTTCTTTATCGGCCCAATGGCTTTTCTAATGCCCTCTTACAACCATCTACTGTCATCTTTGTCAACTGCCCGTTGGATGCTGTCACAGAGACCCAGACAGAATTCTAGAGCACACCTTCTGGAATCTATTTGAACAACCTTATGAGCTTGTCTCTTAGAATACCAAGAAAAATGTCGACTGGTTCATAGACCATTTGGAGATACTGCTGCCACTCACTGAGAGGAAACATCTGCTCTGATCACCTACAAATCTACTCCTACTAGGAAAGGTACAAACACAGAACAAAACAATGGTAGCAATAATCAAAATAAATCTGTGTTGTCTACCAGCAAAACTCTATTTTTGCTGCTCTGCTGCAGCCCATGGCCATTCAGAAGTTGAAAACAGCAGCTTGCTTGATGAGAAGTGGCCCCTACCACTTGAGATAAGAGAGAATCTTCCTTAGCTCTGTGAGATCTAACACAGAGCTTCCCAAGCTGTATGTTAGGAGGCACTTGCTACTGGTCTGCAGAGCGCTGGCCGGTCATCTGCTGCTGATTTCACCTTCTTGTTTCCAGCTGTGAAATTGCATTTAAAAGTACTAAAAATACATTACATACTTTCCTAATGGTACTTTCCCACAGCGCAGTCAGTATAGTTGCCATCGGGATGTATTGTGATCACAAACAGGAGGATAGGTGTCACTGAGAAAACATAAGATATGGACCACACTGTAAGAAGTTTGGGAACCCATGACCAGCTGAGCGGTTCTGATTACATCCATAAAGAGCAGCGGCACACATAGACACTGGCCAGTTGGTTACAATATACTGTCCTTTGCACCCTCCATGCAAGGACCCCAAAGACAAGTGCTTTTGGGCATCAGTGAGTTAAGTCTGACAGTACCTTTGTGATTTGCAGTGTTATTTTAGCTGTGTTGGTCCCAGGAAATTAGAGAGAGAAAGTGGGTGAGGTAATGTCTTTTACTGGACCAACTTCTGTTGATGAAAGAGACAAGCTTTCAAACTACACAACTCTGTCTCTTACACCAACCGCAGTCCATCCAATAAAAGATAATATCACACCTACTTGTCTCTCTAGTACCCTTGTGAGGTAATTGTGATCATTACTCCCATTTTGCAGATAAAAAAAACTGAGGCACAGAGAAGCTGAGGGTCACATTTTCAAAAGTATCCATTCATTCTGAGTGCCACAGTATTTGGGTGCCCAACTTCAAGCAGCACTTGATTTTCAAAGGTGGTGAGCACCCACAGCTCCTGTTGACTTCAGTGTTATGGGCACTTTGCACTTCTGAAAGGCAGATCCCAGCAGAATTCATCCCTGTGCCAGCATTATGAACTTAGGGCAGCAACTTCTGCCTCTCCTATGCAGGGGCTGCTGGTTCAGCCCTTGGCATAGGCTGAGGTAGCCAGAGATGGCCTAACTTATGCCTCCAGCTGCCAAAGCTCCTACAGGGCTTGCAGCTGCATGGAACTGACATGGCACAGGAGTACCCTGGCCATGACTTTTCCCACTCCCTCCTCTGTACCAGCCTGGAATGTCTCTGATGAATCCCCTGGGCTGTACAGAACCTTCCCCCCTCATACACACACACACACACACACACACACTGGTTGTATTCACTGGAGGCTTCTGACATGTGCTCTGTGGATCTTAAGTGTCCCAAACTGGAAGCCCAGAAATTAAGAAACACAAAACTAGCAATTGCTTTTGAAAATCTGGGTCTAAGCGACTTGCCCAAGAACAATGGAAGTCAGTAGCAGAGTGAAGAAGAAAAGATATATCTCCTGACTCCCAGGGTGGTGTGTTAGCCACCACACTATCCTTTCTTCCTCCTGACTATATCGCCATAGCACTAACTGAATTCCCAAAGTCCTTTGCCAGCTTGTTCTGGACTCCCTGTAAAACCTGGGATGGAGTTTTTCAGCAGGTGTTGCAAACGTCAGTAGTTCTGGCCAAGAATCTGGAGGGGATCTTCTCAGGATGCCAGTGAGGAAGTCAACCATAAGGCAATTCAGTATCAAATTCTCCATTCATTTTAGGGATGTGTGACTCAGACCATCCCCCCAAAACTGAACTGACTCTAATTTTGTTTTTAAGGTTCGTTCCCACCCCCTTCATTTCCATGCACCTTTATCCCTATTGGTGCCAAAATACTGTGAGACTGACGAGAGTTGTGCTTTAAACTTGATATCTTGATACTTGTTCTTGTGATACATCCAACGTGGATGGCACTAGTTGGTACTGGCAATCTCAGGAAAGACCTGTTTTCATAATGACCGGAATAAGGGTTTATACCATAGTACCTGAACACTATTACTATCTCATGGCTGTCTGAAAGCCAGTGTCAATGAAATTTGTTGGTCTCAATTAACTTTCTAGTTGAACAGATGTCAATATCATTTAAAAGCCATCATTACAGGCTTTGTTGTCACCCTTAATAGTGAGAAGAAGGATTGAAGTGAGGCCCAGACCCTCAAAGATATAAAAGCTCCTAACTTCCATTGAAATCAGTGGAATTAGGAGTATAAATACCTTTGAGGATTTGGGCCTGAATTCCTCTTCATAATGATGTTTACTTGCTGCATATTTTTTAATCACTCAGTGTTTCTTTGTGTTGTATCACATTCCAGAGAGAGTGTGGACCCTGGTAAACAGGGGCGACAGAGCTGGAACTCAAGCTTTGTGGTAGTCTCTTTGCTTGTCTGTACTTATAGCTGTTTTCTTCATAAATATCTTCTATTTAAGGAGGCTTGTGCTTCCATATATCATGACACCCTCTAAAGTTAGGGTGAGATTTTCAAAGCTGACTAGGGGACTTAGCCACAAAACTCCCTCTGAAATTCAATCCCTGACTTGAAAACCTCAACCTAGATGTTGTCCTTCAAGATCAGGACTGAGGTGTGTATATGTGTTTATTATTATTATTATTATTAATTTTCTGTATCACAGTAGCACCTAGAGGCCCCAGCCACATCAAGGACCCATTGTGCTAGGCACTGTATATACACCATAGTAAAAGTGCCCTGAGATGGGGTATACAATCCCGACACTGGGCAACACAGGGTTAATAAGCTATTATAGACTTTGTCAGCCCCACCTTATCACACCTGTGAGAAGTGTCAGAGTTGGTGAGAGAAGTTTAATTGGGGAGAACACAAAACAGGTGGGGTCAGACTAGAGACTAGACCAGACCTCACCTCACTTCTAGGCTTCAACTCTTGGAGATACACCTGGCTGAAGGTAAGAGCTTCTTGGATGACTACTGCCTGACAGACACCTTCCTTCTGGGGCTTTATTGTTGTGCTGTCTAACATGGTCAGGCAGCTGACAGTGTCTTCCTTGTGCAACCTCTGTACTTCAGGAGCCCAGAGTGAGACCAGGGATATCAAGTTTAAAGCACAATTCTCTTTATTTGATATGTGATGAGGGCTCCTGGAGACTCTAAGTATGCAGACCCTAGATGGTGTCTGCTCCATGGGAGAGACCCCTCTGAATGGGAGGCCCTCTTGTTACTACACATGGTGAATTTTAAAAAGGCAATGCTATGATTATTTTAAGAGTAGCCTGTAAGCCCAGTTGGTGCTGCAGTTTACCAGGGCCCTCTGAAGAAAAAGAGTCCTACCGTGCCCATGGGACAGTTCACTTCTTGTTTGTTAATGACATTGGTAAGGGTGGACTATCTGGGACTCAGCTGGAGGGCTGAGCATCTTATGACCAAGTGTGATGGAATGGATACAGTAACTCCTCACTTAACATCGGTTAACGTTGTTATGTCGCTGATTAATTAAAGAATATGCTCATTTAAAGGTGTGCAATGCTCCCTTATAATGTTGTTTGGCAGCCACCTGCTTTGTCCTCTGCTTGCAGAAAGAGCAGCCCATTGGAGCTAATGGTGGGGGCTTGGAACCAGGGTAGTCTGGCAGCCCCCCTATCAGCTCCCCTAAGCTCCCTGTGCAACAGCCACCCAGCAGGCTATCAATTGTTGGGCAGTTCAGGTGTCCCTCCCCACCATTGCCGTGTGCATACACACACACACACAATGTCTTTTGTCTGGTGGGGGAAAAAAAATTCCCTGGAACCTAACCCCCCTATTTACATTAATTCTTATGGGGAAATTGGATTCGCTTAACATTGTTTTGCTTAAAGTAACATTTTTCAGGCCCATAACTACAGTGTTAAGTGAGGAGTTACTGTATTCCAGACTGGCAGCAGGTGGGTGTGAAGGCCTGTCTTGACCCATGGGGGGGACCTGGGAGAGGAACACTTTGATATGTTTACAATCTTAGTTTGAGATGAGATGTAGCAGATGGGTGAGACACCAATAGAGAGCTGGGGGAGGAGGGTGGGGTAACACTACTATGAGCATTTTTTTTATAGACTAGCTGTGTACACAATTTGTAAGGAGAGGGATTTTTTTTTAATAGGATAGGCTTAACGGATAAGGTCAGTAGCACCAGTCCGCTCTCTGCCTGCTTAGCTATTGTTAGCTGGCAGTGTTCTGTGGCCATCACGCTAGTCGTGAGCTTTGAGGAGGCTACGGTAGTAGCTTTACAGATTTTATTTTTTGTCAGGATGAGCATTCCACGTGTGTGTTTGGGAGTGTGGGGAAGTCTTTTTCAGGATACCCATGCTACTGCTGCTTGTGCTCTAGCTACATTTCACTAGCACGAGATTAACTTAAAGGAAAGAGACCATCATCGAAGAAGGAAAAACGTTGGGGGTTTATGATGAGCGGAGTTCTAGCTCCAGTGTAAAATAAGACTTCATAAAAAACCAGGTGAAGCTGGTTGCTGGCTGACATTTGCTTCTGACAACATATCCCAGATACCCATTCTTTTATTTTAGCCCCAGGTAACACAACAGCGTGGCAGCTGGGCCAGGAGAACAAATAGGGCTGAGGAACTGATTTTAAGTTGCCTGGAAAGGTTTTTGATTCTCTTTAGGATCAGCAGGAGAAGTGAACAGATTTTTCAAGAAGAAGAGGAACATTTTCCTGTAGGTTTTTATTCAGCAAGTGTTACACATTTCACCATCCCGTGGCGGAGCCTGAAAGCAATAATGTACGTGCCTCGCAACGAACACCAACAGAAGAACTTAAAGGCGCTGCAGCTGCCTGGATCTCGTATTCTGGAATTAGTTTGCTCGTGGCCGGCACAGTGACGAGTGGATTTTGAGTCCTTAGTTGCTTCTTCCACTGACACCGTTCCCCCATTAAGGCCCAAGTCCAGCTAAGTATTTAAACATGTGTGCAGCTTATTGACCCACTGGAGTCACTGGAACGACTCACTGGACTTTTTATCAGTGATTTTGCTCCCACTCATGCACAAAAAAAGAGGAACATGCAAGTTTGTGTTTAAAAATATTTGAGGTTTTTACTGAAACACCAAAAAGCCTGAAACTGAAAATTTCCTGCAAAAATTTCTAATTTTGACAAAAATGCTTTTTTTTTGTTTTTTAAAAGTAAACATTTTTGAATGAGATTTTGAGCAGCTCCACTATTGTCATGTGTAAAGTGCTTTGTTGGATCAGGGCTAACTGGGTCTGGACAGCTGATATCCATTCTGCTAATTGTTTCAGCAGTGCCTAGAGGCCCTACTGAAGCCAGGGCAGTGCATACAATAATGGTGTACATACTCCTATTGAGAGACAGTCCCTGCCATGAACAGTTTACAGTCTTAAATAAGTAAGACCGAGGAAGGAAGGATGATTACCCCCCCACAGAGAGAGTGATTTACCCAAGATCCCACAGAAAATCTCTGGCAGAGCTGGGAACTATACCCAGATCTCATGAGTCCCAGGCCAGTTCTTTAACCTCAGTCGCTTCCATTGATTACCTCAAGTTCTCCTTTCCTACTATGGATGCCTTATGTTCAGCTGTCCTGCCTCCTATTCATATATCACTGCTTCCTGATGGATCTTCTCTGACCTAGTGTTGTGGGAATCTGCTTCATTCGTCCTGGAAAGAAACCGAGATCAATGAATATGGCTTTGTCAACAGCACGGTAAACGCTCTACAAAACAAACCGCTACAATTAGTAATTAGACGTATGAAAGTAGAAAGGTAGGTATTGCTTGTGTTCTTATGCAATGTCCCCTCCTCTTCCCCTCGCAAGAGACTTGCTTTGCTAAAAGCACCTTCTAAATAAAGCCCAGGATTCTGGTCTCTTGTAGCAGAATCAAATATTCAGGATGTCCATTGAAACCTGAGTCTGGATGTACATTTTGAAAACAGCCACATCTCTCCAATGTGCTGAACCAACAACCCAGGTCAGGACATGCCAGAAATGCAGGTTGTTTAGTGTCTGTGTCCAGATTTGAATTTTGTGGATTGGCCCCATTGTTTTCTAGCAGATAAAAAAACAAGAGCTGGGGCCTGGGCCTGCAACCATTTTCTAATAAACATATTATTGAAGTCAATGAAAATCCACCTATATAAAGTACTGTAGTTTATGGGTCAAGTCCTCAGTAGGTGTACAGAATAGATCAGAATTGTTGAAGTCAATAGAGCTAGGCTGATTTATACCAGCAGAGGATCTGCCCCTCCATTTTTATTTGTAATCTCTGTTCTGTAAGTTGTTAAATAGGAGAAGCCAACAATATGCTTTAATTAAATTCTTGCTGCTGTCCTTGATATAAAACAAAATCATCATAGTCTGTGCTGGAGCTGTAAAGCAATAAATACTAGCTCATTTAGCATTAACAGTACTAAGTAGGCACAGTGTAAGAGCAGATTGTTTCTGCTTTCTGGATTTATATAGTCTATGGAAATTGGGCAGCACTTTATAATAACTGCCAAATCAATTGGCCTTCCTTGGTATCCAGAGTAATGTTGTTAATCATGGTGAATTTTTTTTTTATGCCTCTATGGGTGTGTAATACAGTTGTGGAGGAAATCCATTTCTCTTTAGCATTCATTAATGCTCAAACCTCAGAGTGATTCAGGGGCAGGTCAACGCTGACAGGCCACCTCAAATACAAATGGTTTCTAGTCATGCAGGGAGTTTGGATGATGAGAGTAAATGTTGCAGGTTAGGGAAAGGTAAGGATAATAAAAGCAAACTGTCTATGGTCTAGGGGACAGATGAGGAAAATTCACATTGCATTTCATTCCCCAGATGGAGGGTGGTCTTTGTTTTAAAAAATATTTATTTATTTTTAGATATAAAACATTCCAGACAAATAAGCATTACATATGCAAATCTATCCTTTGCAATGCAGTGTCACACCATATCCTGTCCTAAATAATGCACCCGCATAATGCACCATTTCACAAGCCCTGGAACTGAAGGGACCTGCAATTCATAACTACAACTGAATAAAAATGTTAATCGATAAATACATCATCCAGATCCGCAACCGAGGCTACTCATGCAGGTAATGAAAACAACAGCTCTATCTATCCCTTTATTCTGAAGCAAATAGCACTGGCCACTGTCAGAGGCAAGATGATGGACAGATTGATTCATCATTGGATCCTATACAGACCATCCTAATTTCATATCACTACAGCAAAAGAATCCTAGCATCTACTGAGCTTGACTGTAGATGAAGTTTGCCCCATGCAGAGGACCAGTCCAAGGTCTATGAAGTAGAGATGTGCAAATAATGGATTTGGGGTTTGTTGGCAATTTCTAAAATTTTGGAGGAGCGAGAGTGGGGGGGGGTGGAAGGGGCAGAGGGAGGGAGGAAGGAAGGAGAGACTTGGTTTGGGTTGGACCAAAACCAAAAAATTGTTTGAATTGACCAGTTGGGGGGAAAAAAAGTTAATTGCAGGTCCAACAAACTCATTTTGACAAAATCAAATATTTCAATTTTGATTAATTAAAATATATCAGAAATGTTAAGTGAAGGAAATTTTTGAAGCAAAGTTGTTTCAAACTGAAAACATTGAACTGTTTAGTGTGTGTTTTTTTTTTTAAATTTCTCCTCCCAACCACCGCCAATTCACAGAAAGTTTCAGTGTTGCCAAATCTGCTTTTTTTTTTTTCAATTTAATTAAAAAAAAAATTTTGGCCAAACAATTTTGCCTAGCTCTACTATGGACCACTTGGACTCTCAAAAGCTGGCTTAAGTGGAATGTGAGTGCTGCTTAGGCCTTGTGCTAGACCTCTGCACAGGGATGAATTTCACCCTTAGGTCCCTAAGTCTTACCAGCTTTACCTAACAAGATTTGATACTATGTATTTATGGGGTTTTAATGCTGGCCATTACCACAATATCTGAGTGCCTCTCATCAACTCTTGTTAACATATTTAGCAAGACATTAGTCTTGAGTAAAGACTTTTCACCTACACAATTTCAAACCTCCAGCCTCAGCTGTGTTTGCTCCATCAGAAAAAAATATGGCTAGATTTGTTTGTTTTAAAAGGGGAAATGCGACCCCTCTTCCTCCTTGTGCAAACACTTTAAAATTCCTGGATAGATTTTGCTGAAACTTTCCTGGTTTTTTTTCTCAGTCCCAAAGGAAACACTTCTTTCCAAAGGTGACATTTCTCAGAAAATTGTGAGCATGCAACATCTGGGGGTTACAACCGAAATCTTTTTGTAAGCTTAATTACAGTGTTTACCATGATACAAATTCTTTAATAAAAATAGGTTAGACTGTGACGCCCTTGACCAAACTGGTGAGCAATTACTTACACACACACTCACGTGTCATCCAACTGATTTTAATAGCACTGCGTGTGTGAGTAACTGCACACTAACTTGACCCAGGGGTTCACATTCTGGCCCAATGTTAACATACAGAAGGCTCCTTAAGAGATTTTTATACTAACCTATTCAACACCACTTTAAAATGCCGTGACCTCTGGGGTGGAAAGCAGTTACTATCTGTGACTAGTACACTGCTTAAATAGGAAACGGGAATTTTGGTCAAGGCAATAGACACAACATGTGACATTTATTAAATATGTCATAAGTTCTTTAATGTTAAAAAATGGTTTGTTACTGTGTAACAGCTAACTTAATCAAAACAGCAAACAATGATACTTAGCACTTGCATATCTCCTTCCATCCTAGAATCTTAAAACCATTTAAGGGTATTATTAATAAAAGCAGCCTTACATCATTCCTGTCCGATAGTCGTGCACAGTATATCTGCAGGTAGAGTACAGACAGGGAAAGAAAGGATTCTAAATGCCTTGGAGGATCTGTGCCTAACTCCCATTGATTTCAGTAGTAGTTAGGTACCTAACTGGACCAGAAAGATTAAGTGATGTACCCAACATCACCATTGATTAACTGATTGACACAAGCAAGCCTTTGTGAGAGCTCGTACTAGACCCTAGGTCTCTCTGTTCCTGCCCTCCCAAGCACAGCATGCTTTCGGATAAGAGTATGTAAAGATGACAAGCCCGAATAAAAGAAAGCAACCAACTGAGACGGCATCAAATGAGGGATTATCCTTATTTGTGAGGGATCCAATCCAGGGAGGAACTGACCCAAGGACCTTTTCATCTTAAAGTAGTAGTGGTACCTACTGGTCTGAAGCAAAGGCTCTTTATGTGAAATCATTAAGAGCAGGCGCCCAGAAGCAACAAAGCTTGGACCTCCAGCTACTCACAGTTGGTCATTCATCCAAAATGCTAAGAGGCCCAAACCTACTTAGCCTTTACACTGATGAAATCCGGCACATTCAGGTTGTTTGCTCACAGCCCAATCTATTTCTGTTTCTTGTTCATGGCCCCTTGCATGGTATAGACATTTTGCAGACTGAGAGTTAACCTCCTCCATAGCACAAGGATAAATGGCAGCTTGTGATTCCCCTCCTCACTGCCCAATTCAGCTCCGGCACAGGCTAGGACAGCCCTGAGTGTAGTCCTAACTCTTTCACAATTGAAATAACTTTTGTGTGCCAGAAGTGCAAAATGGTTGAAGGGTAAGAACACCTGGGCTGTTCCTTGTGCCCAGGACTCCTGAAGAGGTGGCAGAGTTGGCTCTACACCTGGGTAGAAATCTCCTGTGCTGGTGGTATTTCCTAGGTAGGTGTAAGCCCCACTCCCTATAGCCAGTTTGTGCCAGCCTAACTGATGCAAGGGGGCTGTCGGTTACTTATGGATCTAGCCCTGAATGCGCACATAGCATATATAAAATGGCTGAATTTGAGGCATAAGTATAGGGCCAAATCCTGCAGTCCTTACTCAGGCAAAGCTTTCATTCAGATCAGAAGTCTTGTCAACGGGAGCATAGCCTGAATATAGACTGAAAAGGGAGCATGCTATTAGCAAATTCTGGAGTAGCAAACGTGGTTTAGCCAGGAAAATGAGCAGGGTTTTAAAAATAAGCAGTATCCAGAATCTTTTAAATGTGTTTCTTCTATGAGACTGAAAGATAATCCACCAAGGGTAAAATGTGTATTTTTAAAATATAGATCTGCACCAATTGGAGACTAGGCTTATGTCTCCTATTGTAATTGTGTGTCATATTGACTTCTAATAATTGGCAGATAGGGAAGATAAGCTATTAGTTGCTATTTCCACTTTGGAGCGGTTTATTTTAGTTCAAGCAGCCCATAGTTTTTGGAACTAAAGGACCAAGGTTCTAGTCCCCAGGAGTGTGTAATTTATCAGGTAATTGTATCCGTTATGTGGAGCACAGATTCATTACAATATGTTTGCACTGTACTTTAATTTTTTTTTCTAATATCAGTGTTGGTTTTTAAGTATTTTGTTTTTAAATTTTTACAGCTGCAAGAAATTAGGGAGGGTCAGATAATAATTTAATGACCAAGATTGAGATTCATAAAGCTTTAGCTTTTTTAACAGTTAACACATTGTCAACATTGCATGTCAAAAATATACAAAGTAAATAGCCTTTAATCAAACTCTAAGTTTTCCAGGGACACTTTTCTGACTTTGAAATGTATTGATAGGCAATTATTACTATGGGAAATATTTTCCCCATCAGTTTGTGTGCATATAGTGAAATTGACATATTAACAAATCTAATCCTTCCAAGCAGACATAACTATTGTATTATAGGCAGGATGGTAGTGCTGCCTGCTAAGGTTCCCTGACGCTTCCCATAAGGAGACCCTGTTTATAAGTTACTTATAACTCTGTCAAATAGTAACCATTCAGGCTGAATTTTTCCATGATTGGTGTCCGTCTGAGGCTGAATCTTCTTGTGGAAAATTTCAGCCAAAACCGTTAAAGACTTCAGCATATGTATTCTGAGACAGAAGGCCAAAGTCGGGTTGCATTGGCAACCTAATTCTGGAATTTCTAAACTTTTTGAGTGCTTGACTTTGCAATCTTAATAATGTGATGTTTGGCTTTTTGGTTTGGTTTTCATGTAATTCTATGAAAAGTGTTATCATTTTGGAAATTATAGTGGATAGCTAGATGGCTCCTTTTTCGTTCAGAGACGCCAAAGTTTTCCCTAAAGTATACACACTTTATATAGAGGAATCGCTTCATCACTGAAATGCAGCTGCCTCTTAGGTGGAACGCCGTGGCTGTTAAACAGAGCACAGTAATTGCAGTAAACGAAAAATAGCATAGCCAGCTGAAAGTACAGGGGAATGTTTGGTACTGGTCGACAGGGTGCAATCACCCAATTAGAATTTAGTCAGGAGAGCAGAATTAATGTCCGTACTCTAACAAAACGTGTCCCGTGTCTTTAAAGACTAGAAGTGGTTACAGCCTTGGATTTACTGGTACGTTTCTTCCAAAAGACAGCACCTCCAGCAGCATGGTAGTTGCCCACATGCTTCCGGAGCATTGGTTTGATACTGATTCAGATAGAGGATTGCCCACTGAGTCACCAGGACTACTTCCCACAGTGCCTTGAGGTCTCCCATGTACGCATCAATCCAACTCACTTTAGGCGGGGTGACAAAAATCACAGGCAGGGGGGTAGTATAGCTGCAAGTGAACAGCTGGATGAGCCACAGCTGAGGAGTTTCCCAGTTAAGTCTTAAATAATAAGGGGGGGAAAGCATAAACAATCCAGTAAGAAGGAATATTGAAGAGAGCCATAAAAATAAATAGAGCTGAGTTAGAGAGTCATTGAGGAGTAAAATGGAATATCAAAAGTCAAATTGCAGGGATGATTTAAGGTAATCATAAAGGGGTTTTCAGATATATTTGTGGTTGAAAGCTACAGAGAGAAAATTGGACCACTTTAGAAATAATAGTGGGGAATTGGAAACAGAATGTAGGAACAGCAGATCTATTAAACAGGCTTTTTCTTCTATCTTTGCTCATCAGGTGGAGACAGTTACCCAAGACAAAGGGTCAGATTTCATTGTCTGATAGGGTAAAATTCTGAGAGTGTTGAGAATTAATGCCAAGGGGTAGAAGAAAACTGGAGATCCTTAAGGAGAGACATGGATACATTGCCAAGCTCCCTACTAGCCATAATCTGTAGTTTTCTTAATACTGCGCCCCTTTTGCTAATTAGGAATATAAGAAATCAATGAAGCAGCCACTCCAGTATCTTGTTTCTGCCTGTGGCCAATGTCCAATGTCTCAGAGAAAGGCATGAACCTTCCATAATGGGCCGAATTTACCCTTGCCCCCAAGCAAAGTGGTGCAGGGACCAAGAAGGAGGGGCAATGATCACTTTACATGCCCTTTGTTCTTCCCTACATAGGAGCTGCCAGGGGCTAGTTCAGACCCCTCCCCCACATGCAGGCTAATAGAGCCTCAGGGGATGTCGCTACTTATGCCTGATTGTTAATGGCCCTTATAGATGGTCACAGCAGTCAGGGATAGCTGGGGCCTAGGGATTCTCTGCTATGCCTCCCCTCACCAAAGAATACCCCAGTATGTTCCTGCACTCGAGGCACCTGTGGAGGGTTGGGGAGAGAGAATCGGGAATTGCCCAGCAGAGGTAAGTTTGCTTTAGAATGTGAATCAGGCCTTCTGTGTCTAATCTGGTAATACTATCTTGGGGCAGGTCTACACTTAAGATGCAGCATCGGCACAGCTGAGTTGCTGTAGCACTTATGAGATCATCCTACACCAATGGGAGAGCTTCTTCTGTCAGCATAGTTAATCCACCTCCTGGAGAGGTGGTAGCTATGTTGACAGGAGAAGCTCTCCCATTGACATAGCGCTGTCCACGTCAGGGGCTAGGCTGGTATAACTACATTGCTCAGGGATATGGATTTTTCACACACCCTGAGGAACACAGTTATACTAATATGTCTGTAGTGTAGACCTGGCCTTGTTGAGGGAAATTACTTCCTGCTTCCAGCTGATGATTGGTTCATGCCCTGAACCATGAAGGAAAATTCCTCGCCCTGAACCAATTCTGAGTAAATGAGCTCTAAGTAATGCTCCAGTACAGCTTCTGCAGCCACAGATCCTGCTTCTCCCAGGGAGGGGCTTCTGGATCCCTTGTAAACAAGGGATCATTTGCAATCTTTCAGCCTGTTGCAACTCTGCCCTCTATGCTAGCTTATTTTGAGCTGGCAAATAGCTTGCCTCTGCTCAGTGAAGAGTGCAGTCCTATTCCAATGGCTTTCCCCTTTCCAGTGCCTATAACTCAAGGCAAGGAAGCACAGTCCAAGTTTATCCAGGACAAGACTATCTTTCTTATCCACTGTTTCAGGTTGAGTTAATTATGTACCCTTTTATTTAACAGGAAATTATTCTCCAAGAAACTGCACATTAAGCTTGTCAAGCTGTCCTGCAGTGACTCAAGACTGAGTACCCACCTCAGGGCAGATGGTTAAGAACCAGGGCACAAGCCCCAGACTGGCTGTGAGATCTACACTCAGGGCGGCCCTGCACTTAAAACCCTGCAGCAGTGCTCCTGTAACACTTCGTTGAAGATGCTACCTACACTGATGGAAGGGCTCCTCCTGTTGGCACAGGTACTTTGTCTTCCCAAGAGGTGGTAGCTCTGTTGATTGGAGAATTCTCCTGTCAACTTAGCACTGTCTAAACTGACCCCAGTGTAACTGCATTGCTCTGGAGGTTGGATTTTTCATACCTCTAAGCAAGGTAGTTATACTGACCTAATTTCCTAGTGTAGACCTGACCTTCAAATTCACCAACCAATTACCAAGTGTAAACTCCTCAGGTACTATAACAGTCTTAACATGGAGTCACAATCAGTCTCCTTGAGTTCTTCCACCTGTCTTACCACCTAGGTAAGCAGATCTTTGTGTCACATGGTCCCTTACACCAAGAAATCTCAGTAATATTCAGGTTACTCCCAGTCCTAAAGGACTAGTCACTTACTCCAGATCAATTGCACCTTAAATCTCTCACCAAAGACCACACTAGTAGCCAATCCTATAATAAACTATGTAAAGATTTATTAAATAGGAAATGGAAATGAGTTAATTACAAGGTTAAAGCTGGTAAATATGTAAAAACACAAATGAGTTACAATCTTAAGGTTCAGAATGCAATAGAAGCTTCTATACTTAACAAATTCTAGATGTTCTTCAGGACCAACTCAGGCTAAGTTGCTGGGGATACCCTGCTTATACCTAGAAACCTGCCTCACCCTCCCCGACAGAGATGTAGTTCCTTCTTGTTTGGGGTTTCTTATTCCCTTCCCCTCACTTATGCTCTGAGCTGCAAACTCAGCTGATAGGAGGCATTTACTTACATGACTCATCTTCATGGAGGGGAGAACAATCAACAAAGCCTTTTATCCTCTTTGATGTTCCACAGTAGTTTGTCTGGTGTTGATATGTCCTGCCCAACAAGAAAGACCAAACACCTTCTGCTGGGGACTAGCATTTCACACTAGTTAATGTCTCTGTCCTCTCTGATTTACACAGTTACGGAAGATTACAATGCAAATGCTCAAATATTACCTTCTGTGATGAGGTGTCCACTCTACAGCTTTCCTGAAGGCATTAAGGTAGTCTAGATGGACCAATTAACTACATTGGCGGCACCTAGAAGCTAGCCAGGGATCAATAATGCTGAATTAAGGATGAAGCTCACTTGGGCAGGAACAGGCAGGGCTTCTATAAAGCTGAGAACAGAGGAGTACTGCAGGGAGAAATAATCTGCAATCAATCCTTGATGTGCAGGAGGTTTGTTAGAGATTACAGGGTCTAGTAAGAAGCCAGTGTAGCCACAGGGAGTAGAAAAAGTTTGGACAGGTGGTACACCCAGCAGATGGAAGTAGGACAGATGCCAAGGAATTGGAAACCAGGTTTGGGAGTAAGTAGTCCATAGTTATAGAGCATAGAGTCCCTGAGCTAGAAACTGGAGTAGAGGGTGGGCCTGGATTCCCCTACTAGCCATTGGGGAAGTGGCTCAGTCTTGGATGTAGAATGGAGGACTGCCTGCAACAGCAAAGGGACAGCTCGTCCTGAAAAACATTGACAGATTTCTGGAGGGGCAGAACTAAAGTCACCAGGCCAGAGGGCCAAATTACAAGGAAGACTACCCAGAGTCTGGAGCGTGTTGATTGAGACAACAGACTGAGTGACTGCAGGAAGGAGTGTCTGATTAGTGGCCAGCTGCTCCACAGCTGAGCCACGAGGAGGCACACCAGTAGTGAGTAGTAAACCTCATTACACCTTACAATATGGGATACAGATGTTATAAGTGAGGAAAACATGCAGCAACTGACAAGCATTCAATAAAGTCTAAACATTATCATCCTAATACCTATTTTAACATCACTAACACACAGGTGATCAGACTGATTTCCTGCTATGCATTTGTCAGTGTTTAGTTGAAACATGGGGACTTTGGCTTGTGTGGGAATCTGGTCTACTAGCATCCCATGTCTTATTTTAACTTAACTTTCTTCCTTGCTGACATTTGGAGAGAAAGTAAAGAAGGCTGCAATTAGGCAACTTCTAAAGGTTATACAGAGAATTGTAAATATGCTTTAAACTTCAAGATAACCCCTCAGAGATTGAGAACCTCAAGCTGGAACCATTTACTTACCTGTTTTCTCCAGTTCTTTCTCTGATATTCTACTGGGTCTATAGATTTTTTGTGTCCAAGAGGAAGTATTCTGATAGTCTAGTCTGACCTGCAGCATAACACAGGTGGGAGAATTTTACTGAGCAATTCCTGCTGAGAAGGAAATTCTACTCTGCTCCTTAAGTGAACACACTTGAGCCCAGTAATTCATAGCTTCATTTTTATTATTATGGCCACAGAAATTGAAGCCACATGGTGGAATTTTAATGTGAAGGGTTATTTTTCCTCCAACAAGCTACAGTGGGGAAATTCACACTTTTTTTTCCTAGGAGAGACTAGAATGTAGGAATAGCCATACCAGATCCATCCAATGGTTCATCTAGTCCAACATTCTGTCTCTGACCAGTAGCATGTACTTAACTCGCAGGTGAAAACAACCCAAACTGGGCAATTAGGACCTGATCCACTGCTTGCTGAAATCAGTAAAAGGTTTCTGTTGACTTCAATAAGCTTTGAATCAGGCCCGTATAACCTCTCCACCGGGTAAAATGGGATGTTTACTCTTCAGAGAGTGGCAACATTTCCTCTTTGGCCAAAGTCACAGATTCTCTCAAAGACGAGTGGAAATCTCAGTTTTCACTGGTGAAAATTCACAGCTTTGCACATCTGGTCACAATATATAGACCCCACTGACTATAATTCAGTGTGCAGCTGCTTATACCAGCATGGAATGGGGAAAAAATTGCACCTAATGTGTTGCTTTGTAGCCCAGAAGCTTGTAATTCTCCCCCTACCCCTTCTTTCCCAACCCCTCCCCCCATTTTAAAGCAGGTAATTTTAAAAAAACAAAGTATCACTGTCTCATTACATTCCTCATTTATGACAATATAATATGTTTGGAAACCATTTCAAACACAAATGAAATAGGAAAACTAGCTTAGCAGAAGTCCAAGCCAGCACTGCAAGTCTGTAGATAACAGAATTGAAACCTGACTCTTAATTAATTCTGTAAAAAAGCCAGTAACACTAATGTAAGTAAACAATTAAAATAATGGATATGTTGCACATGTTTTCATGATTAACTTGTTATATGACTTATTTTTGCAGTAGGTATAAATTAAGGTTCCTAATCGTATAGACGTTTTTATAGTCGCTTACACTTTGCTGTACTCTGGATCAGAGTCTTGTCCTAATAATTACTCATTTTTCTTTGTTGAAGTGAATTCATTTAATAATGCCTGTATCAAATTAGTAGTTTTCATTTTGTTAATGTACAAAGGAAACTTATTATCAGCTTGCCAGCACTTGTTTCCCAAAAATGCATGTTACTAATGCAATAGAGTGGAAGTGCTAAAAGCAAAGGAAAAAGGCTAGTATAGGAAAATTGTATAGTTAGTTTCATCTCTAGAGGTGAAAGCGAGGTCCCTTCTACTGACTTGCTGTATGATATTGGGCGAGTAAAATTTTTGTGCCTCTCTTTCCCCACCAGTCAGATAGGAATAACAATCTCTTCTAAGGCAATGTGAAATACTTGCAACAAAAAGCAACCATGCTGCAAACTGAGTAGTCCCCATGAAATCAGTGGGCTGCCACATAAGTGTAAAGTTAAGCAGCTGTGTAAGCATTTGCAGGATCAGGGCTAAAATTATGAAAACAATTTCAGTTTGTTTTTTCAAAACTGAGGCTTTTCACTCCTCTCCCATTATGTAACAAAACAAAATATTTTTGACACTTTGAATATCCAAAAATTGTGTTTTGCCAAAGGTCAGTGTTCACATTGAAATACACAAAATAAGTGAATGTTGCAAGTTTCAGTGAGGGAAAACTATGACTTCAGAAAAACTGAAGGCCGGATCCTTAGCTGGTGTAAATCTATTTAAATGGGGCAACACTCGTTTACACCAGGTGAGGATCTCGCTCTGAAACTTTGGCTATAAAGTAGCCTGGAATGAAACTTAATAATTGGAAAAAAGATTCCCTATCTCATGGAGATAGGGAAAGGCTGTGACATTTAAAGAGACAATATCATTTAGGCTTTTAAAAAAATCTGATATTTATTTGTATTGTAAGTCGCCTCTGCAAGCTCTTCAAAGCTTTTTGTTTCACTACTTTAATCTACAGATAGACTAATATTAACTGAAAAGATTTTCATGAGAACCGTTTGATAGATTCATATGTAGTATACTCCCATTTATCCACAACTCTATTATCCAAATCCTTTTCTTGTTCCCTCAGCATTAGATGCATGCCCTCTGCAGCATGGATCTCATGCTGGGAGATGAGCAGAGCCAGTGCTAGGCATAAGCAGATAATAAATTGCTTAGGGCCCCAAGCAGCTCAAGGGCGGGGGGCATTTGCTTTCTTTAGTATGTGTTGGGGTGGGAGGGCACAAATATTCCTGCTTAGGGCCCCCAATGAGCTCGCACTGCCTCTGGAGACAAAGAAGGGATTTGGATAATGCAGTGGCTTGGATAATAGAGCAGAGACCCCTGGCTAGGACTGCAAAAAGGAGAACAAGTCCCCAGCCATGGGGGAGGCCACCCTACTGCTGAACAGCTTCCTGCACTGCTGGGCTGCTACATGGCAGGTGACACCCAATCCCTGCAGGTGTGAAGTGCAGGGAAAGCTGCAGGCCTGCTGGGGCAGAGCAGAGTCCTGGCTGGATGTCTCAGCTCTGCCTCTCTTTCCACCACCCGTCCCCCAACCCTGCTCAGCAGCTTTCACCTGCAGGGATCGGGTGTCACTAGCCCTGTGGCAGCACAGGGAGCCCTCTGCAGCCCCACTGTCACAGGAGTGAGTGAGCAGGGCCAGGTGTGCTGGAACACGGAGGCCACCCCCCACTTTTTACTGCCCATAAGGGTGAGCAATGGGGGGAGGGAGCGGAGAGGAGCAAGCAGAGGGTAGGGCCTGGGGGGTGGGATGGGAGATGTGGGGGCAGGGCTATGGTTCAGGTGCCTGTGGGCCACCGTGCCCCCCCCCACACACACACACACAAACCCATTATATAATATACATTTTAGGGAACTTCCGCTGCTCTTGAGCAGAACAGAGCAGAGATCCCAGCCAGACTGTAAGGAGGAGGAGGAGGAGCCCCTAGCCATGTGCAAGCCACTCTGCTGCTGAATGGCTCCTGAACTCTTGATTATCCAAACAAAATACATGTCCTCCCATGCTATTTGAATAATTGGGAGTATACTGGATCCCTCTTCTGAGCCTACAGCCCTAGTAATGCAAAGCCGTAACAGGACAGGCGATCCAGATAGTCAAATCCATTGTCCTATTTTCATTGCCTTTGTGGAAAGCCAAAGACGGCACTGATAGCAGACATGGTGAAAAATGAATGACTCTTAAAATCCTGTCACAGGTTTAATGTTCTATAGCATAGATATAGGAATTGTATCGATAGTTTAAACTAACTTTTGTAATTAATTATTTTAATAGTCTAGTTGAAAGTGCTAGCTATAATAAAGCTACTATACAAAATCCCTGGCCATGTAGGAACTTGATGGTTGATGCTATGCTGCATGAAGTGACCACTCAGAATTTGATGGCTATGGTGAGACTAGAACTCATTGTCCTCCTGCTGCAGAGGACGAGCCTGTACCACTTGTTGTTTTTAGCAGTATAGTGAATGACACTGTTCAGATTGCAGAACAGCGGTACATCAGAGCAGTGGTACACATACACACTAGCCACTTCATTGCACTCATTCTATGATTAAAAAATCACCAAGGAGGTAGGGTAGAGAGAAGACTCTATCATTAAGATATTGCTTGATTTGTTTTTCCTACATTAAATTATAAACAAGTCTCTATCACTGAGAGAAATCAAGACACAACATCCTTAATGGGGTTGTTAGGAAACTGTTGCTGTCTTGGAGATAGTCCAGGATGGACCGTCCAAACCAGAATGCTGCAATGTTTGGTAAAGTGTTTCTCAAATCCTTTTAGCACATGCTGCTAAACAAGCCATTAATTAAAATGTGACCGGATGTATGCAGGGCCATTTATGTACCCTCCTGAACAGTGAAATAAGTCTGTACCATGTTTCCCACAGTTTTCTGCTTTGCCAGCTAACAGCTCCCTGAATATTGCCTAGACAACTTCAAAGGAATTATGGATGGGAATAGTGATGGATGCTGCACTGTGACATCATTAGTGTTTGGTGGGAAACTTTGATACAGGCTGAGAGGCAAAAACAGCGATGCTGTCCTTCATTGGCTATGGGGGATGCAAAACTAATGGGCTCAGGTCGTATGTGGCTGGCAAGAGAAGTGAGACACAGGGAACAAACATCTGCAAGATAACTAATGCAGTGAGGGTGGATGACCACATCAATCCAGGTGAGAAGAATGATTACTTATCTTGTTGTCTGGAAGTCATTTGCTTTTGCTCTTGCTGGATAGAACAAACAAGACAATGTAGTCGGCCTATGGAATTCACAGGCGCAGATGGGACAGTCTTATGACCTTTCATCCATTTATAGGTAGGCATGTTTGAGGAGCTGTTTTACTGTGGTGACTTGCTCTTACACATAGCAACACTTCCTGAAGCCACTCAGACACTGATCATGCTTTAGGAGTCCTAATATAACCAATTACCTTCTTATTTTTCTGTTGAAGTAGTGCCAGGGACGTTAATTTAGGTTTCATGGCCCATTGATATAGACACTGTACAGAAATGCTGTAAATAGATGGTCCCTGGCCCAAGGAGCTGTCAATCTAAGGTTATGACAGAAGGAAATAGATGGATCTGAAGGGGAGAGGAAAAATTGTATCCCGAGGGGGAATTGCAGAAACATGGATAAAACACAATGAGGCTTGAATATCGTTCTGGAACTGTGGCAAGTCTGCATAAACACAATGGGTCGAATTCTCTGCTGGAGCAAAATGGAACAGCTCCACTGAAGTCAATGGAGTTATAACAATTTATACAGCAGAGAATTGATGCAGTGAGTACATTTGACTCTCCATTCACAAGCTACAGTTGCTCAGTTGTAGGACATGCCACTTCTCCCATTGGGCTCTTAAAATAAAAGAACCAAACTATGGTAGCTGATGCTCCAAATTTTTTGCAAAATGAAGAAGAAACAGTTCATGTCAAACAATGTTTTCTTTGACCTGAAATGAAACATTGCAGGTGGGGTAGGGCAGGGCAGCATCAGTTAAACATTTTTCATGGATTTTTAGTAAAACATAGGGACATTTTGAAGCAAAACATCCTTCTGAAATAAAAAATTGTGTTTTTTTTTTAATTTCAGAAATAGCAAAATGAACCCCTGTGTGATGCTTCCAAATTTTTTTGTGACTGAAACTATTTCCCAAAATCAACCCAAACTTGTGAGTAGTTTTGGTCACCCTAAATCAGACTTTGTCAGTGGAAAGAAAACTACTTGCATGAAAAATGTTGCCTTTCTCTACCAATTTGTTCTTGGCCACCAGTCCTGTGCAAAAACCAGCAGTCTAATCCATTATGGCAACTAATGGTGCACTGCAGAGTTTAAAGAAAAGAAATGCGCTGTGTATTTGAAATGACATGGCTCCTGATCCTATCCAAGAGGAGATAGATTGATTTGTGCCTGGCGCTTAAGTTCCTTATTATCTTTTACAATTGTTTTGGCAAGAGTTGTTCCTTGCCCAGCAAACCGTGCCAGCCAGAGTTAACAGGCATGGTTCTCCCCACACTGGCACTGGTGGAAATCAAGAGTAAGTGTACTGACAGCAGGGGAGTGTCAGAGCATTGTAAAATGAGTGAGAAGAGTCAGTGTTACTAACACTTCACCCAATGTAACTGTGCTGAAGCCTAATAACTTTAGGGCATAGGCAGAGTTGAATGGCTATTGGAGTGTCTAAACTGCAATTAAAGATCAATGGTTGGCCCATGCCAGCTGACTCAGGCTGGCAGGGTTTGGACTAAGGAGATGTTTTAGTGCAGTGTAGATGCTTGGGCTGGAGCCCAGGCTCTAGGACTCTGAGGGTCCCAGAGCTCAGGCTGCAGCCTAAGCCTGAACATTTACACAGCAATTAAATAGCCCCTTGTGAGCCCAAGTCCGCAGGCACTGGCCAGCTGTGGATTTTTAATTGTAGGATAGACGTACCCTAAGGGGCTAGTATGCAGCTGCATTGTGAAGTGACACTAAAACTGGCAATTTCTCACACAGTACATCTGCTCCCTCGGAGTACTCAGTCAGTTCTAATTACTTTAATGGCAAAAATAAGATATTGTCCCAGCCATCCCAGGAACACAGCCAAGACACTAGGAATATGGTTTAACGACGCAATAGTCTTACCAAGTAACACAGCAGGGACCTGTCTGGCAATAACTCGCCCCGTGCAGGTCATTCTTCCTTTGGAATCTGTATCACTTGGCTGAGGGCTCAGTTCAGCCACAACCCCACTAACCTGGTCCCAGCACCATTGGAGGGAGCCTACCACTGTCCCCTTCTACAGAGGTAGAGGGAGTGAGGAAGGGGGTTGTCTTTGCTGTACCAGACACTAGGAACCCCAACGCCTTTCCACACCTTCTTTAGAGGATAGCTTCTCCTACTCCACTTCCTGTTCTGGTTTATCAGGGAACTGGACCCCTACTGAATGATTACCAGTGTACTCACCCTGAGGAGGCACAAGCAGTTTGCTTGGCTGTCTCCCTCTTACCCCAAAGGTGGCCAGAGTCCTATCCACCTCCCAGTCAGAGAGGTGTACCTCCTCTTCTTTGAATAACATATGCCCTGGATATGCAATTTCATGATCGGCAATTGCTAGCCTTTCCTACTGACATAATTTTAGCTGCTAGTCAATTTACCTCTCTCCTGACCTTGTCCAGCCATGATGACCCAGCAGTTCTCCTACCAGACAACTCCATTGTGGCATCTCAGGCCAGATTACAGTTACCCCTGGGAAGACCTGACTCCACCCCTAATCTTTGTCCTACTCCTCTATTAAATCCCTAAACTGTTTCCCCCCCAGGTGCACACTGATCCATTCATATGGCCCTCCCTGCCCAACAAACTTATGAGGGGCATCTGTTGACCCATGAGCATGCCCCCCATCCATGCCAACTCCAGAGCTACTTAAACACTGAGATCCAAGCAATAGACTTCCCTAGGGAACTGGCCCCCCATGTATGCCCAGTATTGTGCCTGCACGTTGTCGCCAACTCCTGTGACCCATTCACATTATCCCGAAGGAAGGGATGAATAGGAACAATTTAGCACTTTTAGACCACTGAATTATCTTCCCAACTGGATGTTCTATACCTTGTATGCATTCAGATGCTACCCTTGATAGGCATAACCCATGGGACTTATATTCCAAGCTATGTTGTGGATGTGACCACTCCAATCCTGCATCCCCCCTCCACCATGGGAGCCTCAACAATACATGCTCTTTGACACCTCCATGAACTGAAATTTCCTTTTCTTAGATAACTCCCTTCCCCAAGAGGAAGGTGTAGTCTGCTACCATCAGCTTCCACTAAGCAAGTCTGTACTGGTCATTCTTAGTCTCCCTATACGTTGGTAATACTATGACTCTGCAACACCATCTTTTAATTCTCTTTGATGATCTAAATGTCAGGATGTCAGATCCCCCCCCCCCACTCCCTGTGGATACCTGAAATGCCAAAGCCTCATCTAAAGCCTCCCTTGCTGACCCCTTATTAGGCTGATAGACCACCCTTCCAATAGACTAAATAAGACCTGCTACCAGGGTTCTGCTAACCCAGTATCCCTCGTTTAGCATGTGCTGCTCAATAAACAATATTATGTAAACAATATATACCTGAAATGTCAAGATGCCAGTTGATTTATACATTTGACAAAATGGGTCAAGAACTGTGGTTCCAGAGGTCTAGCTGAGCCCAAGTGGGTTCCTCACGGGTTCTCGCTATCATCCTGCAAATTCCCTCCACCTCTTACTCTGAATGGTGTGGAGAATTGTAGTGAACAACAGGGGCCACTGCCTAAGTTTTTACTTCAGAATTATCAGTCTTTCTCCTAAACCCAATGGTGCCACTTACCCTGGTGGAATCCCCAGACCCCATGCATCTGAATCAGTTTTCAGGTCCAACTCTGTCATCCAGTCCTCTCTTCCAAGAAGCCCTATTGCATTGGGTTGTGTTGTCCAACAATCAATACACCCTCCGTCTCTTAATTGGCCCTTAATAGATTGAATCTGGCTATGAGTGAAGTGGCAACTGTCTGCAACATGTAAAATACGTATCTTGGGGGACCACCCAAGCTTGTGCTTCATGCAAAATAATCTTTTTGGAGGCCCCAGACTCTCTAGCCAACTGCAATGCTCCTTCCATTTTATGAATAGTGAGTGAGATACCCACCTCTATACCTAACTCAGTCTCCAGCCAAACCAGCACTAGAGGGGTAGGTTCTCTGTTTTTCTTTTGCTGGCAGTACTCCCAGCCTGCCACCCAACCTGCAATGAAGCCAACAGGCTCTGATCCTCTCTTGAATCAATCCTTGTTGCAAATAAAAGTTTATCCAGTGTCCCTGAGTCGCACACCCAATGTGCCTGCCACTATCCACTCCTACACTGCATTGAACCTTTAGATGCGGAGCATGATCAGGAGCACCCATGGGCTTGGCCTGTGCAATAACTTGACCTTTGTATTAAAACCCAGCAGCTTAAAGTCTGAGGGATATTGGGAGTAGCCAGAAAACTATGTTATGTGAACCTTGCTCATAATCTGCAAGCCCTCCTGTGTTTATAGCAAGGCAAAAGAAAAAGATTAATAATTATTCTGGATCTTTCCCTTTATGCCCTAACTTCCTCATACATAGGTAGTGCCTGCTCTGCGATGGTGAAGGAAGCACCCCATTTTCCCCCAACAGATTGAGTGGTGAGGAGAGGCCTACCCACTGCAAATCTGGTGTTAACCAAGCAGTAACTCCTGGTCTCTAGTTTCCCATTGTCAGATGGGAAAGGGATTCAGCCCGCTTTTCCCCCAGGTTAGAGGTCAGCCTTTTCTTCTGGGATGTATGAGGAAACCATCATACCTCTCTGGGATAAATTTATGTTCCTTTCCCGGGGATGGATTCCCTCTCTGACTCCCCCTGGGTTGGGGTCTTAGCCAAGAAACTTTCAGCTGTGCCATAGCTTCCTGGGAAGGGAAGGTAGTGGACTAGCTCTGCTGTCCACTGAGCCTGGGATCACCCCTTAGCTAGCTTGGGTCACTCTCTATGGGGATTTGGGTAGACTTCCTCCCCTTTTCCCCCACTGCATCATCTGCAGGAAACAGCCACCCTGTTTCCACGCCTGCTTCTTGTGAATACTCAGTCAGAGCTTGTGACTTTAATGGCAAAAATAAGATTTCCCAAGAAGTAATAAAAACATAGCTAGGGGACAGAGAAATAGATTCTCTTCTGACTCCTCCATTATCAGCTTTATGAACTAAGTTCCAGTGGCAGGGCCAAACTGCCCTCGCTTACACCTGTGCAACCCCCATGAAGACAAACAGGATGCACAGGTATGACTGAGGAGAGGACATGAAGTCTGTGGGCTGAGAGGGCAGAATTGGGCTTTATTACTGGTGATGTGTTCAGCAGTGATTTAATATGCCCAGAACTGCACTAGGGATTCTCTATACTGTACAGTGAGTAGATAAATAAAAGGGCCAAACTGGTTTTGCTCATCTCTGAGAACTTGGGAATCGTATCTTGTTTAACATGCCCATTGGCACTAGATGTCAATTTCAACGCAAACTGCATGGCTAGTGTAATCCTGGCCTTGTTGAGGAGTTAAATGATAGATTTTATTTGTCTGCTTGCTGCTCCAGTTGTGATCTCTCGCTCTTACTTTCCATTCTTTCTCTCCAGTCTTTACATTATAAAAACAAACTTTTGTATTGCAACATAGCTGTGGCCCTCTCAAGCTTCACAACAATCACTGTGCTACACACTATGGCTACTCTGAATTTTGCTGGAGGGGTAGAATTCAGTTCTTTCTCCTGTAAAAGCAAAAGCCGGTACAGGTTAAAAGAGACTCCATTAGCTGTTAGCAATACAGGGCTTATGACACCCTGTTAAGCAGTTCCAATTCCTTCCAATGGAGAGTAGCAGATCACATACACATTAACCAGTTCTTTGTCATTAGGGAGCTATAGCTGCCTTGTTTAGGTTAATTAGCCCAGTAGCAAAGATCCATAACCCTTATCTCACTGCCTGTTAATAGTCCCGCTACTGTACAAACTTCCCACTTTCAAGGAATGGGAAAGTCTAGGTGAAACAATGCATCATGGGAACAGCCTTCTCATATGAGTTTTGAGAAATTCATGGTTTCATCTTGATCAGACCTACTTCTGAAAGATTTCAGAGGAACAGCCGTGTTAGTCTGTATTCGCAAAAAGAAAAGGAGTACTTGTGGCACCTTAGAGACTAACCAATTTATTTGAGCATGAGCTTTCGTGAGCCACAGCTCACTTCATCAGATGTGTACCGTGGAAACTGCAGCAGACTTTATATACACACAGAGAATATGAAACAATACCTCCTCCCACCCCACTGTCCTGCTGGTAATAGCTTATCTAAAGTGATCAGCAGGTGGGCCATTTCCAGCACAAATCCAGGTTTTCTCACCCTCCACCCCCCCACACAAATTCACTCTCCTGCTGGTGCTAGCCCATCCAAAGTGACAACTCTTTACATAATCAAGTCGGGCTATTTCCTGCATAGATCCAGGTTTTCTCACTTCCCCCCCACCCCCAAACACACACAAACTCACTCTCCTGCTGGTAATAGCTCATCTAAACTGACCACTCTCCAAGTTTAAATCCAAGTTAAACCAGAATATCTGGGGGGGGGGTAGGAAAAAACAAGAGGAAACAGGCTACCTTGCATAATGACTTAGCCACTCCCAGTCTCTATTTAAGCCTAAATTAATAGTATCCAATTTGCAAATGAATTCCAATTCAGCAGTTTCTCGCTGGAGTCTGGATTTGAAGTTTTTTTGTTTTAAGATAGCGACCTTCATGTCTGTGATTGCGTGACCAGAGAGATTGAAGTGTTCTCCGACTGGTTTATGAATGTTATAATTCTTGACATCTGATTTGTGTCCATTTATTCTTTTACGTAGAGACTGTCCAGTTTGACCAATGTACATGGCAGAGGGGCATTGCTGGCACATGATGGCATATATCACATTGGTGGATGTGCAGGTGAACGAGCCTCTGATAGTGTGGCTGATGTTATTAGGCCCTGTGATGGTGTCCCCTGAATAGATATGTGGGCACAATTGGCAACGGGCTTTGTTGCAAGGATAAGTTCCTGGGTTAGTGGTTCTGTTGTGTGGTATGTGGTTGTTGGTAAGTATTTGCTTCAGGTTGCGGGGCTGTCTGTAGGCAAGGACTGGCCTGTCTCCCAAGACTTGTGAGAGTGTTGGGTCATCCTTTAGGATAGGTTGTAGATCCTTAATAATGCGTTGGAGGGGTTTTAGTTGGGGGCTGAAGGTGAGTTTCTTTTCTTATTTAGTGCATCACTTCTTCATGAAATCAGCAACTGCAAAGGCACATTGAAAGTTTAAAAAATGAACAAGTTCTGGAAACTGGTTAACTTTTTTACTTAGATGTCATAATGGTGGGCATGATGAGAACCTGACTCGACAAGAGGAGGGAAAATAGAATGATTTCATGGTTAAGGTTCAGTCTGAGTTTTGATCTAAAATTCAAGTTATTTCAAATGAAAGGGTTTGTTTGCTACTCTCTTAGATCACCAAAATCCTGAAGCTGATTTGTGCGCATTCTGCAACTAGACAATGTGGCTTTTAACTGAAAATTACTAGAGGCTATGTTGTCTAATAGTTCAAGCCTGGAACTGGGGATTGGGACTATGTGATTCTGTTCCTGTCCCTGCCATTAATTTACTTATAAGCAAGTTGCTTGATTTTTACTTATTTATTTATTTTCCAGTGCCTTGGTCTCTTCATCTACAAAACGGGCTCCTTGGGGCCTCCTTTGGTCAAGCCCTTTGAGATCTTCAAGTGAAAGTCACTATGGCTTAGTCCCTCAAAGTTCAGGTGCCCAAATACCTTTGAGGATCTGGGCCTACATAAATATATCAGCCTGCAGTACACACCAGGAGAATTTTACAGGGAGTTTTTGCCTCTAAGCTGGTTGTCTGTATGTAATTAAACCTCCCACACCCCCAAACAAAGTTTGCCAAACACTTTATTTCACACAAGAATTGTGCCATGAGTGCCACAGAGGAGAGAAGGCCTATAAAGCATACAGATACCAAAGGACTGGATATTGACTGATAAAAGGCAGTAATTCATTCACTGCAGGACAGTTTTATGGATGACAAACATTATCAGTGCCATTCATTACTTGTTAACCCTGATGTTTTTTGAGAGGCAGGAGGCCTCCTTCGCAAGTGGTGCTTTCAATCATGAAGAGTCAATATTTGGATAACATACAAAATACCTTTCAATACTCTTAAAGGAAAAAACTAATTGATTTACAGATGCACCCTGTATAACTGCAGTTTGCAGCCACCACAAGCCATCCTTTAGTCTTCTACTGTTTGCTTAGGTTTGCAGTGGGCTGAGTAGCTTGCTCTTTTAGCCTTTCTAGATGGGCTTATCAAATCCACCCGCCTCTCCCCTAATTAGGGCATAATAACTCCCTGTTTTTATCCAGTCCTCTCTCCATAGTATTTGTCCACTATTGTATCCCTCCAACACGGGAGTACAAGAACTTGCAGCCCATCCAGTAGACATGTGATCACTAACAATATGCAATTTTTAAAATGTGCCAGGGTCAGAATTTCTTCTGGTGATTGGCAGGTTCACCATCAGGCACTGCAAGATCTCTAGCCACATCTGTTAGGTGACTAATTGGTGAAGTGGAACCTGAGATGAGATGGCCCCATGTGTAATGAGAAGACTCTCTTGGAAGAATCTGAACATAAGGTTTTGTGGGAGAGTATATTCAAACACTTGGCTAGACTCCTCCCTGGTGAAATTTCACTGAAGTCTCCGGATTTACCCCTTACAAATATACATTGTGTATATGGGGGGTATTAGGGAGGGGTAGTACCTCTGTCAGAGGAACATGTCATGGGGCTAGTGGCCATTCAGCTCTGTCCCCGGGGCAGCAGAGAAGTTGGGCAGCATACTAAGTGGCTCAGCAGCCCTTTCTAGTATAGTACAGCTCACCCTTTTTAAGAGAGGGGGCTATAAAATGTGCCCTAAGTATTGCCTGCCCCATAACATAACTTTCAGGCCCAAGAAGGTTCATACAAATCATCTGTTCCATAGCCACAAGACCGTGCAAGTGCTCTCCAACAGTGACTCTTCTGACATATTCAAAATCTCGAATGGAGTGAAGCCAGGCTGCATACTTGCTCCAGTGCTGTTCATCTTGTTCTTTACCTGCGTCCTCAGCCATGCCACAAAGGACTTGCATCAGGGGATATACATCCACTACTGACTTGATGGCTTCCTCTTTCATCTTCAAAGACTCAATGCTAAGACCAAGATGCTGGAGAGACTTCTCATCAAGGCACTTTTTGCAGATGACTGCGCCTTGATGGCCCATAGACTTGATGATCTTTGGGTCATCGCTGCCATGTTTTCTGAAACATCCCAGTTCTTTGGCCTCACAATCAGTCTCGGGAAGACAGGTGTCTTGTTCCAACCAGCACCTCATTCCAATGCCCCAGAGCCAGCCATCTTCATCCAAGGCACACAGCTGAAAATATGGCTCAGTTCAAGTATTTGGGCAGCACCATCTTGAGTGACGGTTCCCTCAATAAGGAAATTGCCTCCAGAATCAGTAATTCAGCCAGGTCTTTGGCCAACTGTGAACAAAAGTTGTTAACCAACACAACATGCGTCTCTCCACCAAATTGAAGATCTACAGTGCAGTGGTCCTAACATTTCTCCTGTATGGTTCTGAGACATAGACTCTTTATAGAGGCACTTCTAAGCAGCTTGAACAATTTCACATGTGCGCCCTCTGCTCAATAATGAGCAATTCACTGGCAGGACAGAGTGACCAATATTAAGGTCCTTGAGAGAGCAAACAACACCAGCACTGAGGAAATGCTATTGAGAGCACACCTTAGGTGGACCGGACATGTCCTCAGAATGGAAGACTATTGTCTCCCAAAACAGATCTTCTATGGGAAGCTGAGGCAGGGCAAAAGAAAGATGGATCGTCAGTATAAGCACTTGAAAGATAACCTGATGAGCAGTCTCCAGTGGTCTGGCATCAATCTCAAAGAACTCAAGCTAATGGCTCAGAACAGGACTCACTGGTGGTCTCTGACAAGATCAGTATGTAACAGGTTTGAGCGGGATGGATTAAATTGTTTCCAGGCTGCACGTGAAAGGTGACACAGAGCTGCATCATCAAACATCATAGATATGGACTTCCCATGCCCTCAGTGCGGCCAACTCTGTGCATCAAGGTTCTGACTTCAGAGTCCTATGCATAGTCATAGATGAGAATTGTCAGCAATGGACTACCAACAGATTCATAGACTACACAGCCAGAAGGGACCATTGTGATCATCTAGCCTTACCTCCTTTATCATCCAGGCCATAGAACTTCCCCTAAATAATTCCTAGAGCGTATATACATATATATATATATATTTTTTTTTTCCGAAAAACATCCAATCAGGATTTTAAAATTGCCAGTGATGGAGAATCCACCATCACCCTTGGTAAATTGTTTCAATGGCTAATTACTCTCAAAGTTAAAAATTTATGCCTTTTTCCAGTCTGAATTTGTCTAGTTTTAACTTCCAGCTATTGGATTGTGTTGTACCTTCCTCTGCTAGACTGAAAAGCTCATTGTTAAATATTTGTTCCCTGTGCAGGTACTTATAGACTGTAAACAAGTCATCCCTTAACCTTCTGTTTGAGAAGCTAAATAGACTGAGATCTTTGAGGATCTCTAATAAAGCATGTTTTCTAATCCTTTAATCATCCTCATGACTCTCCTCTGAACCCTCTCCAATTTATCAGTAGCCTTCTTGACACGTGGGCACCAGCTAGTCACAGTATTCCAGCACTGGTCACACCAATGCCAAAAGCAGAATTAAAATAACCTCTCTGCTCCTCCTTGAGATCCGCTTGTTTATGCATCAAATGATTGCATTAGCCCTTTTGGCTATAGCATCACCCTGGGACTTAGGTTCCTGATTCTCAGCTCTGCAGCACCCTGATTTTCAGCACTCTGGAGTCCTACAGAGCACTGCATAGAGGTAGAAATTCCCATCTGCTCAAATGGGAATGCAGGATTATAGGGGAGGTTCAGAGCGTGGCAACACATTGAGTCACATTAACCTGGATCTTGCACTAAGTAAAAATGTGCCCAGATCCAACGTTCATGTGCGCAGTTTGTTAGACTCCGTGCAAACTAAAATGCAACATGAAAAGATGCACCTTGAAGTGAAAATGTCATTCTTCCAGAAAAATCAAAATAAGAAGCACATTCCATTTTCAAGGGACACGCTAGTTTTCTGGGCTTCATTTGGATTTGCTTATTGACAGAGGTCTGCACTGAGGGCAAAAAGAATGAGTACAAGCACTTCTGGGCTAGCTTGCCATTCTAATATCTTCTGCAGTGACTAATGTCTGTTGTCACATATTCCCGCAGGGAATAGAATCCAAGTCCGTGAACTCGGAAGGTGCCAGGAATCCTTTGGCACTTTTCTTATTCAAACAAAGTTTGGGTTTTTTTTTCTGAACTAGCAAGCAAATAAAACACTTCCTGAATCTCATTTCTCCACAGTCTAGAAACAGTGAAATGAAGCCACAGTAGCTGTTAATTCCCAGCCCTGAGAATCTCCCTTTTCCCTGCCTGGTGGAGGATTAGTTAATAGTTCTGTCATCTAAAAAGCTGCAGAGAGCTGTGGTCACTCTAGAATGATTGATTCTTTTTTTATTTTATTTATTTATTTATTTTTAGTGCTACTGGCTCTGTATTTTTTAGGGGTCCAGCTGCAATTGAGTGGTAACAGGACTTTTGCTGATCAGGGTAAATTTTGCACCCCGGCTGAGCCCTGGGGCTGCAAAGATTTTTATAATCTGAAGAGGTGGTGATGGGCTTTAATGAATTTCAGAACTGATTAACTTTTTCCTTTTGAGGACTGTCATGTGTTTAAATCTGTATGGATTGTTTAGCGTAGCCTGCACTTTACTCTGGCTACCAGTAGGTTGCTATATCTGGTCACATGATTACAGAATTTCATCCCTTCCCTCCCCTCTCCCCCACTATTAAACAAACCCTTCCCCCCCAATATAATTACTGGGTTCCCCCCACATTTTGTGTATAAGTGTGTGTGGCATTGATCCTCCCTGGCTAAGTACAAGCAGACAGATTCATCTCTCCCCCACAACGCCTAGTCTGGACTTTCTGACATATTATTCTCCGAGTCTCCCTCCTATTGTAACAGCTATTTCCATTATGCGTGATAGGCTCACTCACAGAGGCCTTGGGCACTGATCAGGTATTGTATTCAAATCCTGGGGAGCTGGAGCAGAAAATTAGCCATTTCCCTCTTCATTCCTATAAAAGTGAATGGTGTCAGATAGCAAAAACCAATGCATGCTTGTGAAAGTGAGCAAGGGTGATACCACCAAAGTGCGTTTATTCTCTGAGAGAGGTAGCCCAGGAGTTATACAAACCCAGAGACTCGGCACTGTAGGAGTTTTCCAGCTCCACAACTGCCTCACAAGGCCTCTCCCTTCTCTAGGCCTCTTGGACCCTGTATTCAGCTAACTTCTCCCCTAGTTTGCCTATAGCCTCTGATTGACCTTCCCAATTCCCTCACAGGGCTGAAGGGTGGAGCCTGAATATATAGAACCTACTCCTCTGACTGCTGCTTGCTCAATAACATCACCCAGCAGCTGGACACATTTGACCAGAAGGTATGTGCTAGGCTTAGAACCTCCTGTTAGGACCCATGATAGAGGTCTGCCTCTTCAAAGGCACAGCACCACTATTAAAAAAGGAGAATTGTCACAGGGTGATTCACAGCTCAGTCCCTCAATTTTAAACTAGGCCAAGGTTACAGCCAGGGCTGCCACCTGTTCATATTTGTTTTTCAGAACAAAATAATTGCATTGATTCTGCTTTGTGATGTTTGCCATTTCTCATCAAGACCTTATTTCAGTGCCTACTGATACCATGGATATGGGTACATAATATCTATGGGTATCATAATATCTTTATCATCACTTTGATACTCGTTGGACTCACATAGTGCAGTGTGATTAGGCTGCATTGTCACATTGAAATGCTGGGAACAAGTTCAGGATATAATTTCCAATGCCTTCATCTGGTTGTGCTTCTGTGATCATTTTGTTAATTTCAGGCAGGTGACAATTTTCCTTCTGTGGAGTTAACTGTCTGTTCCCCTCCTCCTCTTTTATTTCCCCACACACAACAAAAAAGGTTATTATTGCAAAACATTTATATAGCACTGTAACATTTACGCAGCACTTTATGCTGCTAAGACACACTCCCTATACTGGAGAGCTAAGTCAAGACAAATGCACAGAAGACAACACATTATTACTGAGGAGGATTGCTTGAAGAGGTGGGTTTCAAGGAGCGATTTGAAGGACGAATGGAGGAGGACTTGATTTTTTGAACCAGGCATAAGGGGCAGCATGGTGGCAGGTCTGAAGCTGAGCATGGGGAAAGGAGATGAAGATTAAATTAATTCCATATGCCAACAAGGAAGAAATAGCAGGCTGAATAACAAAGCAGTGTAAACTGGGGAAAACAGATGTCTAATTAGTCTAATATTTTTAGAGTACAGCCATTTATAACATCCCAGAAGAAATGGGAGCTGTTTACTGGGCAGTATTGCTTGTTAAATTAATGTAGCAGAGTCATTGTGTTTAGAGACAATAGGTGCCTGATTCACTTCTCATGTACACCCACGTAAATCAGTAGAGGTACACACTAGCGTAAAATCCAGTGAGAGAGGAGATTCAGGCCCTAGTCTGTGCTGCTTTGGGGCTGGATATTTTCCTCTGTTTTAACCTTATGATGATGAAGGTTATAGTTTCCATTTTATGCAAACCCAAAATGCAACAACAGGAAGCTGTCTTGGTGATATTAAGAATAGGTGCATGGAGAGTGAATTGTAGCCTTATTCATGGATTAATTATTAATATTGATTAATCTCTTAAACTGCAATGGGCAAAAACGTTTTGGCCTCCTGAAGGCTATAGCATCAGAAATAATATCCATAGCATTAGAATAAGAGACCCTAGAAGCACACGAGAAAAAACTGCAATTGATCACAAGTCCCTTTATTAATGATCCACTAACTGAAACAATCCCACAAACGTTTGAAATACAAAAGCAGCCAGCAAGAATTCAGTGTTTATCCTGAGGACTGGCATTGCCTGCTGGGGGACTTAGGAGTGTCCATTATCATCATCACTCATGGTGGTCATCCTGGCATCTCCCTGTGCGTTTCCCCCTTCCAACACACAGTCCCGGCAACACCTCTTTATCCTGAGTAATGCTTTTGCCTGCTAAGGCTCATACATCTGGATAAGGGTTCCAACCCCTTTTTCTTTATCCATACTTCCACACCCTGCTAATTTAGGGGTTCCCTATTTCTCACTGGGTAGCTCTTTAGTTTCCCTTTATTCTTATTAACATTTATGTCAAATAGTTACCATAGCAACTGATGGTCAAGCTAAAATTCCCCATGTTACTACCAGTCATCTTGTGATATTAACGGATACATTGAAGCATGTTTTTCCAGTCTCTTGCTGTGTAGTTTCCAGAACATCAACACCTAACACATCTTGTTCTGTAATTTTACTCTCCAATGGTACAGGGTTATCGCTCTAATCATGTCAACCTGTTTCAAGCCTAGGGCCCTTGTGTGGCTAAGATGAATACTTTGCCTGAGGTCTTTAGGCCCTGTGTTATATAAGAATTATTTAATGTTGTTTCACCTGTATATCCTAAATATACTTAATATCTTTTAGTCTTGGCTAAGAATGCAGGAAGACATTTTTAAGCAGCTTATAATCAGTTTGTGGAGATCTCAGCCTTTGGAGGTCATAGTCAAACGCTGAGGTTTGGATTTTACAAGGGCTGGATAATATTATGCCCAGTAACTTTTCCAGTCGTACAAACTAAGGTAATGATTAGGTGTAATCAAATCTCACACTTTGGGAGGTTAACAGATCACCTGTGGGAGTCAGGCAGGAGCCCTGGCATTCAGCATTACACAATTGGCTAGGTATATTATAGGAAGATTTACTTTCCCATCTACCACAATTTATTAAGTGCCCCAAAGCATGGTAGGGAGCCTGCAAACAAATAGAGATGCCTTGCTGTGCAGTGCAGTGTATGGGTCACTTGCTAGGTTCATCTGGCTATATCTCACTTATATCAGTTTCCTGCCTTTGGAAGAGCCTGGGGCATAGGTGCACCTCAGTCCCTCCTGTTCTGTCTGTGGCACACAATAGTTGAGTCTGCTGAGGGTCGTAATACCTTGGTCTAAATCTGGTTGTTGATTGGGTGGTGGTTCATGCCTGTGTTACACAGATCTGGTGGCCTCTTTTGGCCTTAAATTCTGTGACGCTATTCTGTGCCCCAAAGACCTTACGATTTGTATACAAGACCAGAAACAAACATAACAAGACCGTGTGGGAGAGGAGATGGGGAGGGTAGACAAGGGTTCCAAAAATAAGATGATATGGTTACACTGGTTTATGTGCACATCTTGCTGGTTCATTGCATGTTTATGTATAAACATTTTTAAGACTGCCATCACTGTGGTATCCAGGGCCATTTGAATCATCAGGTATTGCCCCATTGCTTGAGGCAGGATGGGCCAATGGTCTGACTCAGTATGGCAAGACTTATTTTTCTGTAAGAGACGGAATGCAAGAGATGAGTTGTTTGTGCCACAGGCCCATGTGAACAGCATTTTAAGTATTAGTTGCATGCAGAAGGAGCCTAGGTGCCATCCATCAATTGGATTGTGTTGGCTGAGTTTCCTAGCCATGCTTGTTTCTTGTGCTAAATATCATCATCTCTGTCTTCTTCCTTGCCCTTGAAGTACAGTAAAACTCTGCAGGAAGCAATACCTGAAATCAGCCGTGGAAGTGCCGTCCCAGACTACACGTGAAGAGCAGAGGTCCCACATGGGGTAAAACCGCAGGAATCTGTGCATTCCCAGCCATTGTTTTTGATGCCCTCTTCCTCTGAAGAGGGTGTCTCTGGGGGGCTGCTATGATACATTTTAAGAGCTTCAGTTTCAGTTCAAACTGCATGTTAAGAGTATCCGCTGGGCTGCATTGTGTTGGCTCAGAGATGCTATTTAAAGCAAAAGGGGGAAAATGTTCACAGGATGGGATGGATAGGCCAATTCAGCCTAAGGGAGAAATGCGCTAAATCTGTGACCATAATGCCAACCAAACCCTACAGGGTTGGCTATTTGCACACACAAACTCCTCTTGTTTTCATAAACCTCTGCTCTTTCAGAGCCACATTCATCCCTAAAGCCAGTAGTGCTACCCCAGGAATGAATCTGACCCTGGTTTCTACATAGCCAAAATCATGTAAAGCAAGCTTCTGTCAGAGCCCCTACCTTTGCCAGCTGCCTTGATCCTTAAGCAAATAGTCAAGATATCCCTAGAGAAGTAGGTGCGTGAGATGATATCTTGTCTTTCTCACCACAGAAGTTGGTCCAATAAAAGATATTACCTCACCCACCTTGTCTCTCTAAAATCCTGGGACCGACATGGCTAAAACTACATTGCATACATGATATTCCTAAGCAGTTTGATATCAGAGTACCTGCATTAATTGACCACCTCTCCTGTGGGATCAGAATTGGCCCAAATATGTCATCCCCCTCTCCAGAGAGTCTGAGCACTTTGGACTTCAAGACCCATAATTCACCTGAGCTAGTTCAGTCCTTGTAACCAAGGATGTTCCTTTAGAGCAGAGGTGGACAAACTGCGTGGCCCCCGGGACCCTCCTGCCGGCCCCTGAGCTCCTGGCCCGGGAGGCTCGCCCACGGCCCCTCCCCTGCTGTTCCCCCTCCCCCGCAGCCTCAGCTCACTGCGCCGCAGGTGCAATGCTCTGGGCTGCAAGCTCCTGGGGCAGCTCAGCTGCAGAGCCCGGCCTGACCCCGTGCTCTGCGCTGCGCGGTGCGTGGCTGGCTCCAGCCGGGAGGCTCGGCTGTGGTGCCACCAGCCACCGGTGCTCCAGGCAGCGCGGTAAGGGAGTGGGGGGGGGGTTGGATGGAGGGCAGGGGAGTTCGGGGTGTGGGGGTGTGGATAAGGGTTAGGGAGGTCAGAGGGCGGGGATAAGGGGGGTTGAACGGGGGCTGTCAGGAAGGGGGGGTTGGATGGGGTGGCATGGGGCAGTCAGGGGACAGGGAGTGGGGGTGGGCGGATGGGGCAAGGTTCCTGGGAGCAAGAAGCAGAGGGGGGCGGATAGGGGGTGGGGATTGGGCCACACCCCCCGCCCCTAACCGGCCCTCCATATAATTTCCGAAACCCAGTGCGGCCCTCAGGCCAAAAAGTTTGCCTGCCCCTGGTGTAGAGACTGCGTTACTTACGTTGACTTCAGTGGCCCACAGGAGGTGTCCCACCATGCCACACATTGACCACTCCGGTCACCGTTTTGAACTCTGCTGCCCAGTAAACAGGAACACTCCCTGCCCCTTTAAAGACCTATGAAACTTTGAAATTGCATTTCCTGGTTGCTTGGCTTGGAGAACTCACCTAACAACTGCAACGCTGGCCATGCCAGCCCCACCCTGCAGACACACCCCTGCCAAAGGTAGGGACTCTGATCGTTTGAGGCGTTGAGGAGAAGGGCTACAAGAGGGACCAACAGCAGTGCCATGGGAAAGCCAAGGAGCTGCGGCAGGTGTACCAGAAGGCCAGGGAGGCCAACAATCGCTCTGGTGTGGAACTGCAGACCTGCCGCTTCTACAGAGAGCTGTGTGCCGTCCTTTGATGAGACTCCACCACCCCCGCCCCCCCACAAGACCCTGGGCATACTTCAGAGGAGCCTGAATCACAGGCCCCCACTGTGAACAATGAGGAGGAGGTGGAAGAGGAGGAGGAGTATGGGGGACAGACAACGGGGGGATCCAGAGCCGCAGCGAGCCGGGACCTGCTTTTGAGTCCTAGGCAGTCCATGACGGGCGAGCCTGATGAAGGGCAAGGAACCTCTGGTAGGTATGCAGTTTGCTTTGAAATTGCAGGGGTGGAACCCCCAAAGTAGCAGGACACCTCTGTTGATTTATTCTATTTTTACTTATGCTAGAAGAGGTAGTGAAACAACCAATGGAGATAGAATAGCTATCTGCTTTTCATTCCCCTGAAGAGTTAGGCAGAGGGTGGGGGCTGTGGAATAGTTTATGTCCACCAGGATGTCCCATGAATCCTCTGTAGAGATCTTGAGGAAACTTTCCTGGAGGTAGTCTGCAATCCTCTGTCAAAGGTTCCTGGGGAGGGCTGCCTTATTTCTTCCTCTGCGGTAGGACACTTTCCCACGCCACTCAGCAACTGCTTCAGCAGGCACCTTTGCAGCATACAGGCTAGCAGCATAGGGTCCCTGTCTGCAGCCAGGTGCCTGCAGGAGCTTTTCCATTTCAGCTTTCGTTATCTCACTCCTGAGGGTATCAGATAAGATCACCACTGCCTTTGGAAAACGGTGCCAGTGTTCAGTTCAGTTGCTCTATGCACATTTACTCATGCCCATGAGCTATTCCCCTTATTTCCCCAACTCACCCGCTCCCTCCAGGGCTGTACTCCCCAGGGCTGGGACTGCGACCGTGCTCTATGAATCCCAAGGAGAGGTGAGAATGTAGTGCTTGTAGGGAGTTCAGCATACCAAGTTTCCATTTATGTTGTGAATACACTCGCAATAGTACCTCTGTGCATTGTATCATCTGCAGCTGGAAATGTGGCCTTGAGGGTCTCCCCATCCACACCAGTGGAGCAGCTCCGCTAGATCAGGAGGAGAAGGAAGAGGACATGGGATGGCATGTTCCAAGAGATCCTGGAAGCCTCTGCTGTTTCGGATACTGATCACCGAGGCTCACCCTCGTGGACAGAATGGACAGGGATAGAGCAGAGAGAAGAAAGGGGCAAGAAAAGGACAGGGATGTGCAGCAGGAGATGTGATCACTTTTCAAGCAGCAGACATGCTGCAGACTCTTGATGTGGGGGGGCCTCTGGGGGAAGAGGAGGGGAAGGAGGTAGGTCTGTCCCGGTGAAAAGGACAGGCCCCCCCACTTTCAAAAAGTGGGAGAGCCCTTGCACCGCCCTCCCACCCCTCCCCAGGTTCCCGTGCCTCTAGAGTACAGGCATTCACAGCCGCACAGACACAGACCTGTGAAAGATACAGTTGGAATATGTGTTTGTGAAATGGAAATGACTGTTCTTTCCCCTTCAAAAGCTGTTTCCCTTTTATTTATTGTTTCATTCAGTTATAAATGTGTCTGCATGGGTATGGAATAAAAGTCTATTTATGGAAGCTTAATTCATCTTTATTTGTTCACATCATATGCTGTCTGGGGCTATCATTCACCGATGATAATAGGTGCATCTGCAATATTGCATTACCCCACACAGCACTCATTACAAGGTTCACGCCAGGGTGCAAAAGAGCAGTGCCAGGTAGAGCACACTCCAGCAACTCACATTACTGTGTCTCACTATTGAAATGGTCTTTCAAAGCCTCTCTGAGCCAAATAGCTCTGAGCTGAGCTCTTCTTATAGCCTTTGTATCCAGCTGCTCAAAATCAGCAGACAGCCATCCCACCTCCACCCTCCATCCCGGTGGAAACTTTTCTGCCTTTGCTGCTCAGATATTATGGAGTGGGATATTTCTTTTTCACTGAGGTCCAATCTCATGAGTAGACAGGGCCAGCGACCTTGCAAATGACCAAAGGCACATTCAACTGTCATTCTGCGTCTGCTGAGCCTGTAGTTGAAGTGCTCCTGGATGCTGTTGAGGTGGCCGGTGTATGGCTCAATGAGCCATAGGAGTAAGGGGTAGGCTGTTAGAGTGGGTCTCCCAGAATCACTACTGGCATTTGAACATCCCCATGGCAATCCACCGGCATGGAAAGAGAGCCCCTGCTTGCAACTTTCTGAACAGCCTTGCGTTCTTAAAACTGCATGGATCGTGCACCTTGCCTGTCCAGTCCCACACTGATGTCAGTAAAGTGTTCAGGGTGATCCACCAGCACCTGCAATACCATAGAAAAGTAGCCCTTTCCGTTGATGTACTCTGGGGCTAGCCCCAGCCCCGCCCCTTCTACCTGAGGCCCTGCTGATTCTGTGCACTCCCCTCCACTGGAACCCAGAGCCCACCACAGCCACTGGCCCCTGCCCCAGGCTCGCCCCCCACCAGCCCCGGAGCGCCAGGAAGGCAGGCAGTGCGCGTCCGCAGCCTGAGCCATGGCCACCGCACAGGGGGACTGAAGTGTGGGTGGGAAGGGGGGAGTCTGGGGGTACAGGATAGGCAGGGCCATGCCTGGCTGTTTTGGGAGGCACAGCCTCCCCCAGCCTATGGTATCCTCCACCCATGGATATACATGCCATCTATCGCCCCACTTCAGTTCAGGAAACCCTTTGCTGCAAAACCCTCCACTGTGTCCTGCAAGTTGCCCAGGGTCACAGTCCTGCGTAGTTAGGTGATTAATGGCCCTGCCCACTTACATCACAACAACCCCCATGGTGGATTTTCCAACTCCAAATCGATTCCTGACTGATCAGTAGCAATCGGGTGTTGAAAGTTTCCCCAGAGCACTCACTGCTAGCTTCTCCACTGTCAGTGTGGATCTCATTTTCGTGTTCCAGCATTGGAGGGCTGGGGCGAGCTCTGAACACAGATCCAGGAATGTGACCTTGCGCATCCAAACATTCTGCAGTCATTGTCCTTGTCCAAATCTGCATTATGATGCAATCCCACCAGTCATTGCCTGTTTTTCACGCCCAGAATTGGCACTCCACCCTCTGCAGCTGCTCCATGAATGCCGCCAACAACTTTGAATTGTTTTCTTTCTATGTCCCACAGTAATCTAGTCTCCAAGGAATCATTGTGTTCCCCATGGCTCCTTTAGTGGCTTGGCAAATACTGCAGGATCAGGCACCCTGTGCTTGCAATGCTCATTAACAGAAGTGTACAGCAGGATCCATGCTTCTGACACAGATAGTGGACATGAGGAGGGAGAGGCGGGTTTGCTGGGATTTTTTAAAAGAGGCATGAAACATTATGGGATACAGATGAAATTATGGGTTGGAGAACACTGCATTATGGGACGTTGAAGTCCTGTTCCCAGTCACCCCATATAAGATGGTAGGAAGTTGCACAGTGGGATAGCTGCTCTCTGCGGCAATGCAAGTGCTCCTAGTGAGGACACGCGTCGCTGACACAAGGAGTGCAGTGTGGACATGGAAAAGAGATTTCATCACTGCTGCAGTGGTATGGCAATGTAACTTAGGGTATGTCTACACTACGGAATTAGGTCGAATTTATAGAAGTCGGTTTTTTAGAAATCGGTTTTATATATTCGAGTGTGTGTGTCCCCACAGAAAATGCTCTAAGTGCATTAAGTGCATTAATTCGGCGGAGTGCTTCCACAGTACCGAGGCAAGCATCGACTTCCGGAGCGTTGCACTGTGGGTGGCTATCCCACAGTTCCCGCAGTCTCCGCTGCCCATTGAAATTCTGGGTTGAGATCCCAATGCCTGATGGGGCTAAAACATTGTCGCGGGTGGTTCTGGGTACATATCGTCAGGCCCCCCTTCCCTCCGTGAAAACAAGGGCAGACAATCGTTTCGCGCCTTTTTTCCTGAGTTACCTGTGCAGACGCCATACCACGGCAAGCATGGAGCCCGCTCAGGTAACCGTCACCCTATGTCTCCTGGGTGCTGGCAGACGTGGTACTGCATTGCTACACAGCAGCAGCAACCCATTGCCTTGTGGCAGCAGATGGTGCAATAGGACTGGTAGCCATCATCGTCATGTCCGAGGTGCTCCTGGCCACGTGGGCCAGGAGCGCCTGGGCAGACATGGGCGCAGGGACTAAATTTGGGGTGACTTGACCAGGTCATTCTCTTTAGTCCTGCAGTCAGTCCTATTGAACCATCTTATGGTGAGCAGGCAGGCGATACGGATTGCTAGCAGTCGTACTATACCATCTTCTGCTGGGCAGGCAAGAGATGAGGATGGCTAGCAGTCGTATTGTACCATCTTCTGCCGAGCAGCCATAAGATGTGGATGGCATGCAGTCCTTCTGCACTGTCTGCTGCTAGCCAAAGATGTAAAAGATAGATGGAGTGGATCAAAACAAGAAATAGACCAGATTTGTTTTGTACTCATTTGCTCCCCCCCCACCCCGTCTAGGGGACTCATTTCTCTAGGTCATACTGCAGTCACTCACAGAGAAGGTGCAGCGAGGTAAATCTAGCCATGTATCAATCAGAGGCCAGACTAACCTCCTTGTTCCAATAAGAACAATAACTTAGGTGCACCATTTCTTATTGGAACCCTCCGTGAAGTCCTGCCTGAAATACTCCTTGATGTAAAGCCACCCCCTTTGTTGATTTTAGCTCCCTGAAGCCAACCCTATAAGCCATGTTGTCAGTCGCACTTCCCTCCGTCAGAGCAACGGCAGACAATCGTTCCGCGCCTTTTTTCTGTGCGGACGCCATACCAAGGCAAGCATGGAGGCCGCTCAGCTCACTTTGGCAATTAGGAGCACATTAAACACCACACGCATTATCCAGCAGTATATGCAGCACCGGAACCTGGCAGAGCGATGCCAGGCGAGGAGGCGAAGTCAGCGCGGTCACGTGAGTGATCAGGACATGGACACAGATTTCTTTGAAAGCATGGGCCCTGCCAATGCATGCATCATGGTGCTAATGGGGCAGGTTCAAGCTGTGGAACGCCGATTCTGGGCTTGGGAAACAAGCACAGACTGGTGGGACCGCATAATGTTGCAGGTCTGGGACGATTCCCAGTGGCTGCGAAACTTTCGCATGCGTAAGGGCACTTTCATGGAACTTTGTGACTTGCTTTCCCCTGCCCTGAAGCGCATGAATACCAAGATGAGAGCAGCCCTCACAGTTGAGAAGCAAGTGGCGATAGCCCTGTGGAAGCTTGCAACACCAGATAGCTACAGGTCAGTTGAGAATCAATTTGGAGTGGGCAAATCTACTGTGGGGGCTGCTGTGATGCAAGTAGCCCACGCAATCAAAGATCTGCTGATATCAAGGGTAGTAACCCTGGGAAATGTGCAAGTCATAGTGGATGGCTTTGCTGCAATGGGATTCCCTAACTGTGGTGGGGCCATAGACGGAACCCATATCCCTATCTTGGCACCAGAGCACCAAGCCGGCGAGTACATAAACCGCAAGGGGTACTTTTCAATAGTGCTACAAGCTCTGGTGGATCACAAGGGACGTTTCACCAACATCAACGTGGGATGGCCGGGAAAGGTACATGACGCTCGCATCTTCAGGAACTCTGGTCTGTTTCAAAAGCTGCAGGAAGGAACTTTATTTCCAGACCAGAAAATAACTGTTGGGGATGTTGAAATGCCTATAGTTATCCTTGGGGACCCAGCCTACCCCTTAATGCTATGGCTCATGAAGCCGTACACAGGCAGCCTGGACAGTAGTCAGGAGCTGTTCAACTACAGGCTGAGCAAGTGCAGGATGGTGGTAGAATGTGCATTTGGACGTTTAAAGGCGCGCTGGCGCAGTTTACAGACTCGCTTAGACCGCAGAGAAACCAATATTCCCACTGTTATTACTGCTTGCTGTGTGCTCCACAATATCTGTGAGAGTAAGGGGGAGACGTTTATGGCGGGGTGGGAGGTTGAAGCAAATCGCCTGGCTGCTGGTTACGCGCAGCCAGACACCAGGGTGGTCAGAAGAGCACAGGAGGGCACGATATGCATCAGAGAAGCTTTGAAAACCAGTTTCATGACTGGCCAGGCTACGGTGTGAAAGTTCTCTTTGTTTCTCCTTGATGAAACCCTCCGCCCCTTGGTTCACTCTACTTCCCTGTAAGCTAACCACTCTCCCCTCCTCCCTTCGATCATTGCTTACAGAGGCAATAAAGTCATTGTTGCTTCACATTCATGCATTCTTTATTCATTCATCACACGAATAGGGGGATGACTACCAAGGTAGCCCAGGAGGGGTGGTGGAGGAGGGAAGGAAAATGCCACACAGCACTTTAAAAGTTTACAACTTTAAAATTTATTGAATGCCAGCCTTCTTTTTTGGGGGGAATCCTCTGTGGCGGAGTGGCTGGTTGGCCAGTGGGCCCCCCCACCGCGTTCTTGGGCGTCTGGGTGTGGAGGCTGTGGAACTTGGGGAGGAGGGCGGTTGGTTACACAGGGGCTGTAGTGGCAGTCTGTGCTCCAGCTGCCTTTGCTGCAGCTCAACCATACACTGGAGCATACTGGTTTGGTCCTCCAGCAGCCTCAGCATTGAATCCTGCCTCCTCTCATCACGCTGCCGCCACATTTGAGCTTCAGCCCTGTCTTCAGCCCGCCACTTACTCTCTTCAGCCCGCCACCTCTCCTCCCGGTCATTTTGTGCTTTCCTGCACTCTGACATTATTTGCCTCCACGCATTCGTCTGTGCTCTGTCAGTGTGGGAGGACAGCATGAGCTCGGAGAACATTTCATCGCGAGTGCGTTTTTTTTCTTTCTAAGCTTCACTAGCCTCTGGGAAGGAGAAGATCCTGTGATCATTGAAACACATGCAGCTGGTGGAGAAAAAAAAGGGACAGCGGTATTTAAAAAGACACATTTTATAAAACAGTGGCTACACTCTTTCAGGGTAAACCTTGCTGTTAACATTACATACATAGCACATGTGCTTTCGTTACAAGGTCGCATTTTGCCTCCCCCCACTGCGTGGCTAACCCCTCAACCCTCCCCCTCCCCGTGGCTAACAGCGGGGAACATTTCTGTTCAGCCACAGGCAAACAACCCAGCAGGAACGGGCTCCTCTGAGTGTCCCCTGAAGAAAAGCACCCTATTTCAACCAGGTGACCATGAATGATATCTCACTCTCCTGAGGATAACACAGAGAGATAAAGAACGGATGTTGTTTGAATGCCAGCAAACATACACTGCAATGCTTTGTTGTACAATGATTCCCGAGTACGTGTTACTGGCCTGGAGTGGTAAAGTGTCCTACCATGAAGGACGCAATAAGGCTGCCCTCCCCAGAAACCTTTTGCAAAGGCTTTGGGAGTACATCCAGGAGAGCTGCGAATGCCAGGGCAAAGTAATCCTTTCACATGCTTGCTTTTAAATCATGTGTAGGATTTTAAAAGGTACACTCACCGGAGGTCCCTTCTCCGCCTGCCGAGTCCAGGAGGCAGCCTTGGGTGGGTTCGGGGGGTACTGGCTCCAGGTCCAGGGTGAGAAACAGTTCCTGGCTGTCGGGAAAAGCGGTTTCTCCGCTTGCTTGCTGTGAGCTATCTACAACCTCATCATCAACATCATCTTCTTCGTCCCCAAAACCTGCTTCCGTGTTGCCTCCATCTCTACTGAAGGAGTCAAACAACACGGCTGGGGCAGTGGTGGCTGAACCCCCTAAAATGGCATGCAGCTCATCATAGAAGCGGCATCTTTGGGGCTCTGACCCGGAGGGGCCATTCGCCTCTCTGGTTTTCTGGTAGGCTTGCCTCAGCTCCTTAAGTTTCACGCGGCACTGCTTCGGGTCCCTGTTATGGCCTCTGTCCTTCGTGCCCTGGGAAATTTTGACAAAGGTTTTGGCATTTCGAAAACTGGAACGGATAGCACAGATTCCTCTCCCCATATAGCGATCAGATCCCGTACCTCCCGTTCAGTCCATGCTGGAGCTCTTTTGTGATTCTGGGACTCCATCATGGTCACCTCTGCTGATGAGCTCTGCATGGTCACCTGCAGCTTGCCACGCTGGCCAAACAGGAAATGAGATTCAAAAGTTCGCAGTTCTTTTCCTGTCTACCTGGCCAGTGCATCTGAGTTGAGAGTGCTGTCCAGAGCAGTCACAATGGAGCACTCTGGGACAGCTCCCGGGGGCCAATACCGTTGAATTGTGTCCACAGTACCCCAAATTCGACCAGGCAAGGCCGATTTAAGCACTAATCCACTTGTCAGGGGTGGAGTAAGGAAATCGATTTTAAGAGCCCTTTAAGTTGAAATAAAGGGCTTCATCGTGTGGACAGGTGCAGGTTTATATCAATTTAACGCTGCTAAATTCGACCTAAAGTCCTAGTGTAGACCAGGGCTTAGGTCGGGTGACTCTACATCCCATTTGGCTGGGACAGTCCCCTTTTTAAGCCCTGTCCCAGATGTCCTGACCTTTTTGGCAAAACTGGGCATTTGTCTCTTGCTCTTGCCAACTGAGCATCGGATGGCAAGAGGAAACAGGACAAATGCCCAGTTTTGCCAAAAAGGCAGGGTGCATCCCTCTAGGAGGATGCGGAGGAACATTTTGGGGTGGGGGAGCAGCGTTTTCATTTGGGGAAACATGGTCACCCTAAACTTAGGTCAACGTAATTTTGTAGTGTAGACATGCCCTTATTGAGCAGACCTCTGTGTTAAAATTCTATTTAAGCCTCCCAGTGTATCCCAGAGGCAAAGTTTTTTTTAAAAAAGGGCCTGATTCTTCCCTGCTGGGTGCATTCATTTGCACCAGTGCAAAGTGTTAATGACTCAGAAAACTCTAGTCATACTGTTGGCAGTATTTTTACACCCACCTTGCACAGGTGTAAATGGCTGCAGCAGGGCCCAGTGAAGCCCAGAGATAATTTCTCCTGCTTCACTGTGTCTCTGAGCTCATCTGAGTCTGGTGATTCTTGGAAACCAATGCATTTGGCAAGAAAGCTAGAGAGGGCCTCTGGCAGATCCTGGGTAATTATTTCTGACATTTATTTGTGTGCGTTATTTGAATTTCCATTCTCCCCATTTTTTAGAGTTTAATGGCAAATGGTTAGTCTTGTTTCCTTTGGATTTCTGGGAAGTCTTGTTGTTATCTTTGCTCCAATGCCCAGGAGTAAATGAAGTATGAAAGAGGAAAACAGGAGCTATCTGAAGATGTTTTATCTCCCGCATATATCTTTGCACTGCATGGCTACCTAATGGGAGTGATTTTTTAATCAATGTCCTTGGCAATTGCTAGTTGGAACTGTTGGTTTCCTGAATGATAACATTTTGTTGTTTGCATTGCAGGAGGAGGGGTGGATGTCTTGGGCAATAGTAATGGGATAGAGAGTCTCTCTTTTCTGGGATCTTGTCTACACTACAGGTTACTTTGGTATACCTTATGTCGCTCAGGGTGTGAATAATCCACACCCCTGAGTGACGTAAATTATAACAACCTGAGCAGCGGTGTAGACAGTGCTACATTGGCAGGAGAGCCTGTCCTGCTGACATAGCTATTGCCTCTTGTGGGGGCAGGAGTTATTAAGCCGACAGGAGAGCTCTCCCCCGACGGCTAAGAGCATCTCTACCACAAGCGTTATGGTGGCACAGCTGCCCGTGCTGTAGTGTAGACATAGTCTAGGTCACTGAACAAAGTTAGTCTGACTGAAAGTACCACCAAATCTGGGGGCTTTGGAAAAAATGTCAGTTGGTGTTGGAAGGGCAATGTGGCCTGGTGTCTAGGGCACTGAACTAAGACTTAAGAGACATGGGGGTTGTATTCCGGGCTCTGGCCCTGGCCTGGTGACCTTGGGCAAGTCACTTCGCCTCTCTGTGCCTCAGTTTCCCCATCTGTAAAAGGAGGAATGATACTCACCTCTGTTGTAAAACACTTTGAGCTCTACTGATGAAAAGTGCTATATAAGAGCTAGGTATTATTATTAAACCCTAAAATTGACATGATTTATGGCAGACTCAGCTGAGGCCAAGGATTGAATGGGTCCTGAAGACTGACCACCCCTTTGCCACTAGGTGGGATGGGCCAGATTCATCCATAGGGTTACTCCACTCCTCAGTGATGAATTTGGCCTTGTCCATTCAGGCCAGGTTTGAAGCAAATTGGCATGACAGTGTCATGGTGTGGGGGACACTTGTGTGGCTCATACTGGTGCCCATATCTCCTTTGCCAGCATGGGCCACTGCCCATATCTCTGCTGTGGAGAGAGGACTTCGCTCACCACAGCTGTTAAACAAGCATCTTTAATACCACTCACTAACCCGTGCCCGCGATCTCAGAGCACTAGACCAAACAGATAACACTTTCCTCAAACCACTGGACTGCTGTCCGCCATTTGTTGAAAGGTGGCCATGTTGTTTAAAGGGGCAGCTAGTTAGCATATTACGACAGATTGCTGCCACTCCACCAATGCATCTTTCGTCACATATGCAGCACTTGTGAGTCAGCAGGCTAGTGGCTGGAATAGTGGTACCAACAAGCTGTCACTTAATCAGACCTAGAAGCGAGGAATGTGTCTGCATTTCTGGGGCCAGTTTCCCATTCTGGGCTCATATCAGCAGTCAGAGTCACTCTTGCTCCGTGCCCATCGTTCAAAATATTTCACTGGAGAAGACACTTTGCAAATGACAAAGAACGCTTCAGCCTCCCTGCTATTTTTTAAACCTCCCCTCTGTATGTTTTGATCAGTTTGGCATTTCCATTGCAGTGCAGTAAGTGCCGAGGAACCCCATTGCCATGGGTGGAGTTACTCAGAATTTACAGCCTTCTTACATGATCAGAAGCTGTCGCAGTGAGTGTAAATTCTGCATGGGCAGCTCAGTGTCGCAGTATTTTAATGCACCAGCCTTTGATGCAGATCTGAGTTTGTATCTCGGCTTGGGTCAGATGCAGTAATAGCCGTAAAGGTTTTCTTCAGGTTCCCATCACGTTACAGCTAATACAGTTTAGTGTCACTCTCAGCTCAGGAGAGGCCCGGATCTGGAAGCACAGGGGTGATCATAGGTCACAACTGAGGTTTGTTGGTAGGGTTGGGGGGTCTCAGCACTGGAGTGGGAGTGCATTTTGCATCTGAGGTGCATTAGCGGAGCTGGCTGGGGCCAAGGATTGGAGCAGCTGACTGGAAGCACAATCAAGTCCTGCATTATACCTCAAGGGGATGGGAGTTATATCCTATGGCCCTGTGATAATCATTCAGCAAGTGTGAGCCCAGCCTCAGCGCAAACAGGACTCCGGAAATTCTCTAACATCCTAAGGGTCTTGAGAGTTATTCTGAAATTAAAATCCATATTTACTGGAGCACATGTGTTTCTATGACAGCTGTTTATAATGGCTTTAGCTGGGAGCCTGGAACTGTATACTCTGCATAGAGTGTTTCCAATTCTAATGGGCCTTCCCTGCTTTTGGCCAGGGAACACTGGGTGAAAAGACCCTACCCCCATTTCTTTCACACCGAATACCCCAAGAGCAGCGGATGCTCGGTCAGGCAACTTTGTACAGAGTTTCCCAAACATGTTGTGCCACTGGACATTTCAAGGCCTGGATAAGCTGTTCTATGCAGACAAAAAGCAGTGGAGAGGAAAAGAAATGGAGAGGTACGGACAAGAAAGAAAAGATTTTCTGATCAAACTGAATACAGATAACATGAAGCACAGCCTTGTTAATCTGCATTAGGCTAATCCACACAATATTAATTCTCACTTAAAAAGCTCATAGTTACTTTCAGTTTCTCAGCAAAGATTTAATTGCAGAGTTTCTGTAGGAATGGAGGACTTTGCAGACTGGCTCAGACTCATCTAGTCCAGTGTCCAGTCTCTGACAATAGCCCGCACCGAAGGTACAAGATTAGGTGCATTAGGCTGATGTGGGATAATCTGCTCCCTATGAAGGTCTCATCCTAACCCCTAATCGTTAGAGATTGGCTTAAACCCTGAAGCAGGAGACTTTATATCCCTTCCAATGTTCTTTTTTATCATTAATTATTATAACTCTGGATATTCTTGTTATCTACATACACATCTAATCCCTCTTTGAATCTTGTTAAATTCTTGGCCTCAATGACATCCTGTAGCAATGAGTTCCACATTCTAACAATGTGTTGTGTGAACAAGTATTTCCTCTGCCACTTTTCGTTTTCCACAAATCACCCCATTTCTTGTGTTATGAACCAAGGAGCCCCAACCTACCTTCTCTAGAGCATTCATTATTTTATATACTTTTATCATGTTCTTTTTATTAATCTCTTTTTTAAGGTAAACAATCCCAATCACTGTTATTTGAGAACTTTTTCCAGACCCTTGATTGGGCTTGACATTCTTTGAATCCCCTCTAGTTTCTATAGCCTTTCTGACAAGGAATGACCAGTAGCGTACACAGTGTTCCAGATAAGGTCACGCTATTGATCGCTGTAGTGAGTTCTTCATGTGATTTAAGACCTCACTGCCTGTACAAAATAAAGTAGGGAACATTTAGAGATGGAACTGCTTCAGAATGTTGGGTCCAAATTCTATTAAACTCTGGGGAAATTTGGATTTGTATCAAAGCTTCCTGCCTCATGCCTGTAGCGTAGTCAGCAGTCCCCTCCAGAGCTGCTGAGTCTATTCAAGGACGTAGCAGTGGGACCTTGCATGGCTGCTGTAATCTGCCCTGGAAGAGTGCCCAGTCCGGAGCTGGCCAGGATTAAGGAGCTGAAAAGGTGACTTAAAGCCACCCTTATCACACCAGCACTGCATGTAGCACAGCTCAGCCACACCAGAGAAACCATCTATTTGTATTGTCTTCATGCTTGCATGGTGCAGTGGAGACAACGCTCACGTCTAGCAGCTACCCAAACAGTTTCTACGGGTAGGAAAGATTTAAGCATTCATATATTTTGGGTCCTATTATTATTCACCTCTGCACCAGGGTCCAATTTAAACTTCATGTGACAAGTCTCCCCTGCCTTGCAACTTGTGTCATCATCTACTGCTATGTGAAGTAGGGAGGAAACGCAGTCATTCTATCCGGTAGTGTTTTACGCCTGCTCTGTGCAGGTATAGATGACTGTCAGGTTGCAGGGCATGGAGAATCAGGACCAGACTGAACAAACAAATATACATGTGATTCGATGACGGTCAAACCTATGCTATTTGTTCACTGTGGCCCCCATCCTGAAGTGAGCTCTGGTGGGTCAACCTTTGATTTCACTGATCAGAGCCTTAGTGAACAAACTGTGTTGTCTGCTTATAAGTTTGATCTTGTGCTTACAACTCATATATAGTGGTTTGTACATTTTGGACCTGTTTCTCCACTGTCTTGCACCATGCATAGTCACGTACTGATAATGAACTGATTTTAACAGGGGCTTGTTGAAGGGGCAGAGGCTCTGCTTAACTGGTACTCATTCAGGATTCAGAGTAACAGCTGTGTTAGTCTGTATTCGCAAAAAGAAAAGGAGTACTTGTGGCACCTTAGAGACTAACCAATTTATTTGAGCATAAGCTTTCGTGAGCTACAGCTCACTTCATCGGGCGCCCCATCATCTCAGGCATTGGCACCCTGACAACAGGATTGTCTGGCTATGTAGACTCCCTCTTCAGGCCCTACGCTACCAGCACTCCCAGCTACCTTTGAGACACCACTGACTTTCTGAGGAAACTACAATCCATCGGTGATCTTCCTGATCACACCATCTTGCTGTAATACTATGGATGTAGAAGCCCTCTACACCAACATTCCACACAAAGATGGACTACAAGCCATCAGGAACAGTATCCCCGATAATGTCACGGCTAACCTGGTGGCTGAACTTTGTGACTTTGTCCTTACCCATAACTATTTTACATTTGGGGACAATGTATATCTTCAGATCAGCGGCACTGCTATGGGTACCCGCATGGCCCCACAGTATGCCAACATTTTTATGGCTGACTTAGAACAACACTTCCTCAGCTCTCGTCCCCTAACGCCCCTACTCTACTTGCACTATATTGATGACGTCTTCATCATCTGGACCCATGGAAAAGAAGCCCTTGAGGAACTCCACCATGATTTCAACAATTTCCATCCCACCATCAACCTCAGCCTGGTCCAGTCCACACAAGAGATCCACTTCCTGGACACTACAGTGCTAATAAACGATGGTCACATAAACACCACCCTATACCGGACACCTACTGACCGCTGTTCCTACCTACATGCCTCCAGCTTTCACCCTGACCACACCACACGATCCATCGTCTACAGCCAAGCTCTGTGATACAACCGCATTTGCTCCAACCCCTCAGACAGAGACAAACACCTACAAGATCTCTATCAAGCATTCTTACAACTACAATACCCACCTGCGCAAGTGAAGAAACAGATTGATAGAGCCAGAAGAGTTCCCAGAAGTCACCTACTACAGGACAGGCCTAACAAAGAAAATAACAGAACGCCAATAGCCGTCACCGTCAGCCCCCAACTAAAACCCCTCCAACGCATTATTAAGGATCTACAACCTATCCTGAAGGATGACCCAACACTCTCACAAATCTTGGGAGACAGGCCAGTCCTTGCTTTCAGACAGCCCCCCAACCTGAAGCAAATACTCACCAGCAACCACATACCACACAACAGAACCACTAACCCAGGAACCTATCCTTGCAACAAAGCCCGTTGCCAACTGTGCCCACATATCTATTCAGGGGACACCATTACAGGGCCTAATAACATCAGCCACACTATCAGAGGCTCGTTCACCTGCACATCCACCAATGTGATATATGCCATCACGTGCCAGCAATGCCCCTCTGCCATGTACATTGGTCAAACTGGACAGTCTCTACGTAAAAGAATAAATGGACACAAATCAGATGTCAAGAATTATAACATTCATAAACCAGTCGGAGAACACTTCAGTCTCTCTGGTCACTCGCTCTCAGACCTAATGGTCGCAATATTAAAACAAAAAAACTTCAAATCCAGACTCCAGCGAGAAACTGTTGAATTGGAATTCATTTGCAAATTGGATACAATTAACTTAGGCTTGAATAGAGACTGGGAGTGGCTAAGTCATTATGCAAGGTAACCTATTTCCCCTTGTTTTTTCCTACCCCCCCCCCCAGACGTTTGTGTTAAACCCTGGATTTGTGCTGGAAATGGCCCACCTTGATTATCATACACATTGTAAGGAGAGTGGTCACTTTAGATAAGCTATTACCAGCAGGAGAGTGGGTTTGTGTGTGGGCGGGGGGGTGAGAAAACCTGGATTTGTGCTGGAAATGGCCCACTTGATTATCATACACATTATAAGGAGAGTGATCACTTTAGATAAGCTATTACCAGCAGGAGAGTGGGGTGGGAGGAGGTATTTTTTCATGCTTTGTGTGTATATAAAAAGATCTTCTACACTTTCCACAGTATGCATCCGATGAAGTGAGCTGTAGCTCACGAAAGCTTATGCTCAAATAAATTGGTTAGTCTCTAAGGTGCCACAAGTACTCCTTTTCTTTTTTCATTCAAGATTGAGGCTAAAGCATATTGCTGTTGAAATGTATATTCAGTCTTTGGTGGGCCTCTCCCTGAAAGCCCCCGCAGAAGGAGTGTTCTAGGGGGATGGTCATGGCAGTCTATCCTGAGTACTCCCTGCTCTGATGCTGAAAGATTTGTGTCACCAAATAGTCTCCCTCCTCTCAGCCTTGGCCAGAGGCAGTTAAGGTTTCATGGGGCCCTCGGTCAGAGCACGTGGAGGGCCCTCCCTACCCCTTCCACCTACACTCCCACCCCCATTCTGCCCCTTCTCGCTGTGGCCCCACCCCATTCCAGCCATGGTCTTCCCCATTCTGCCCCCGCACTGCAGCCCCGCAACCCCCTTTGCTCCTTTCTCCCCCCCCCCCCGCCAGCCCCAAGACCAGAGAAGCTCTGACCCCCACATCCACGGCCCCAGGGCCATAGTGGGAGTGAGAGCTCCCAAGCCCTGAGGTCATGGCAGGGAGACAGAGCTCCTCCAATCCCAGGGTCCGGGTGCGGGGTTTCTCCTGCCCCACCCAGCATGCTGCTGGGGAACAGGGTCAGGGCACAGGGGTTTCCCTTGCCCTGCTCCACTCCACCCCACCCTCCTGGTGCTCCTAACAGGGTGTGGTGTCAGGATGTGGGGGCACCCGTTTTTTCAGGGGCCCCCAGTTGGCTGGGGCCCCTGGACACTGGCGCTGGCATGGAAGGGTAGAGAAGAAGTTGCTTGTGTCATCTCCCCTGTCCAATAAAGGGAGAAAAAATCCATCATTGCCCCCTCCATGTTGTTTATTAATTTATAATGAGGAGTGCTGTGCAGCTGCTGGAGATGACACGGGGTAAAACAGAGACAACATCCACTTGCGGGGGAGTTATGTTCCTATTTTAATTATCAGATTTCTCATAAAAGCAAGGTGTTGGCCAGCTTGCAACTCTGGTAATTACTTTTCACTGCCTACATTCTCCCTGCAAGTTTCAATGGGGAAATTGGGGTAGGGGTGACTACTGTGATAGGGTTTGGGAAGAAGGCAGGTTTTGTGGTAAGGCACTGGATCAGGACTCTGGAAATCTGGGTTAAATTCCCAGTATTGCCCCAGACTTCCTGTGTGACCTAAGACAAGTCACTTTAATCTCTGTACCTCAGTTTGGGGATAATAATACTTTATTGACTCAAAGGCGAGTAAGGATACACACATTCCTATATGATTGTGAAGTGGTCAGATATAACAGTGATGGGAGCGTGTGATGGAGTGTATACCCCACACTGGTACTGAGAGGGTTAATGGGAGCTTCAGAACTCAATTAACATTCCTTTTGATCCTTGGGGGGCCAGTGTTAAGTAGGTTAATTAGCAGGAGTCTGAGATTTCCTTAACAAGACAGAAAAGCTTAGTTAGGAAGAGATCTAGCAAAGAGGAGGTGGGGGAGTCCCTGATCTCAGAGAGAAATAAGGAGCAGAGTATTAGGGAAGACCTGTGAAGGACTGAAGTAGTTTAAACTTGTGTTTTTGTTTGGGAATTTGCTGGAGAACTCCAGGAGAGAATCCTGCTAGTCATGGCCCGGAGGGAGGGGTGATGTCTGAAACCTCTGGGAGCCTGACTGAAATGCAGGTATGCAGTGGGTCCAGGAGGGGACTGTGGGGAAAGCCTATTTTGTACACTGAGGAAGGAAGAAGCCTAGGGAGGTAGCAGGGAGTGGGTCTGAATATATGTACCTTGCCTGCCTTCTTACAGGATCCCCATGCTGGAACCCAGAGGAGAGGGAGGGCCTTGCTTCCCCTACTAGCTACCAAGGAATGTGGGGAGAACCTGCTCCTCAGAGAGTATAAGGATTTCTGAAAGCCTTGGGATGGAAATGTGTAAGGGATAATGGGACCAAATCAGAGACCAAAACCTGATGTAAGGACATGGAACTTCCTATTACCCTGAAAGGGATGCAAACAAAATGTGATCTGACTGGAGGGCTGAGACATGAGAAGAGGCAGACTGCCACAGGACCAGAGTGACTCTTGCTAGGGGGTATTGGAGGAGGGGGCCTGCAATACCACACTTGGCCATGAGGAGACAGCTGCGGTGATTCAACTTTTTCCACAGGGCTATAAAAATACCAAAACACAGAGCAAGTGGAAAATCAATTGCTGCACCTACCGGGGCTTAGATATGTGCTTTGCACAATAATCGTGCTCCATCAACTCAAGGTGTCATTGTCTGAGTGTCTGCCATGTTGGTTAATTAAAACACTAGGGGGGGAAATGATTCTTTGTCACAGCTAATGTTGCAGTGGGGTCTGGTTCCCAAAATAACTGGTGAGGGTGCAGGTATCAATCTTTCTCCTAGCCCTCCCTGCAAGTTGATCTTATATTCAAGGTAGAAACTGGGACACTAATCATGGGTGTCATTTGGGTGGGTAATAAGGGAGTCCGTGGGGGAAGTGGGACGAGACATGAGTGCCATCTCCTCTTCTGCCCCTTCTAGAGAGAGAGAAACTGGGCCTCAGTTAAGGGCAGGGTGGGAGGAAAAAATGTCATCCCTCTGTGAACCTTTGCTACTAGTCCCAAACTCTTCCCCCTGCTCATGTCCTTCTGCCACTGTGTGTGTGTTTCTCTCGCATGCATGCACAGACATTTATCAACTGACCTATTTCCCTGCTACATTCAATGCTGTCTCGCTCTGCTGTCCAATCCAACTGATCCCCCACCCAACTCAGAGGCTCCCAACCCTCCTCAACTCCCTCTAACTCACACCCTATCTCCTTAAAAACATCCCTAGCATTGCCAACCCCAAGAATGTAAAAACCACAAATCAACCCCCCCCCCAAAACTAATAATAATGTCTTCTTCATAAAAAGATCCCAACATTTAAAAAAAAAAAACTATTTGCCTTCTGAGTTTTGCACATTTTTCGTGGGGGACAACCATGGGGACTAGATGATTTTGTTTTTGGAAGCTGAGATTGTCATGAAATCACATGACTCTGGGAGCTGAGACACTAAGGAAAACTCACTAAATATTGCAAGATTTACAATAAAATAGCGACACTAATCTCTTCCCCAACACAAACGCACACACTGCTGTCCTCCAGGCTGAAAACCCCTCTTCTTCCTATTGAACCTCTCCATAACTCGATCACCCCCACCCTCTTAACACTCTCACACGTGACACTGCCAGGCTTGGTGTGTCCCCTACCTCCCCCACGCAATCCTGCAGGCTCAGAACTCTTTCCTTTCCCCTCTAACAATAAGTGGGCTGAGACACAATCCTCCCCACTGTCTCCTCTCCACCACACAAACTTGTTGCTGTTTCTCAAAAACACAGGAGCAGAGGCAGTAAGGAGTATGCACAGACATCCCTCTATGCTGCCTCTGTGGGGCTGTCTCATCAAAACCACTAGTCCTTGCTCTTTGCCATCTCTATGGGCCTGCAGTCTGTGCACTACAGAGCTAAAAGTGCCTCAGTGGCTGCAAAGTATACTGAGGGCTGGAGCTGCTCCAGTCCCATCAATGGCAGCAGATCCTATTGCATCCTGCAGTATTTCAGCTTGTGATATTACTGGTGGGGTTTAGCCCCCAGAGTTCTCCATGACTAGCTGCATGTGTCTGACTTGCACTTGTGCTTAATGACTCTAGTTACAGAGGGGTGTGTAGAATTGCTGAGCGAGAGTTGTTGGGATGAGTTGGCTTTTATGCTGGTTATACTGATGCTTCTATCTCTAAATACCCAGGAATCTTTCTATGCTCAAATAAAAGCTGGGTGCATCTCAGAAAAAGCTTTTATTAAACAATGCTTGTTCTTTTGTGGTGTTTTGCTTCGTTTTCCCTAATCCTCTTTTGGGCTGGTTCTTCTTTAAGAACAGCTGTCAAAAGCTATAGAAGCTAGCCAGCTGGCTCAGTGGCCCCAGTACAAACAGCCAGCATGAAACTCAGTCTCACTCTGCAAAGAAGTGTAGGTAGAAAAAGGGAGAGAGGGATTGACCTCGCTCCCTACAAACAGCAAGGATTGATGGGCTTTGAAGCAAGGCCTGTAATGCAAATCTACTGTATAGGGCTCCACAATCGAAGCCCTGCCTTCATCCTAACCCACAAGGCCAACAAGTTCATCTAAACTGCCTCGCCAGGATTTAGAGTAAATCTAGTTCTGCAAGTACATAGGTCCTACATTAATAGTTTTTTAAATATTAAAAAATTGCCAGATAGCACCTTTCATCAGAGGATCTCCAAGAGTTCTCCAAATATGAATGAAAATCCCTACAATACTCCTGTTAGTCTCCCCTTCTGAAAACAAGGAGGATACCTGAGGAGTGTGAATGTTAAGTAACTTGCTGGTGGTAGCACAATGAATCAGTGGGAGACACCACAAATCCTGTCTCCTGGTCCTTTGCACTAGCTACTGCTTTAGTAAGGAAACCTTGACATGTAATCTCTTGGGTAAGTGGCAACCATTGCACTCAGTTTGATTTTCCCTTTTATGTAACTAGGTACTGAATGGCAATGTAATCCTTCCTAAAGAATAGCATTTCATACATGTTAAACTTATGCTTTATCAAGTAGGGCACAGTCATAGATATACTGCAGCTTCTTATTCAGTATGGAAAAACACATTTGCCATCATCTGTGGAACTGATGACCACAAGAAACCTAGACAAATGGCTTAGTAAGATTAAAGGGAATGGCGGGGGAGGATTAGACACCTATAGCATCTGCCATTACACTATAGAGCAAAGCTGGTCAGACTATTAACTTCAAATAATATTCATTGCAAATATGCAATGCTTTGGTTAGGGAATCATTCCCAAACCATGGCTTATTCTTTTTCAGATTATTTATTCTTAAATGTTGGCTAAATACTTTGGATGAATAATTTCAGACTATGGATTATCAATGAACCGTTCATTTTTTATAGTTGGTAGTTGGAATTGGTCATCTCCAGTTGTTTCTACTCCATGACTGGTTAACTGAGACTTTTTTAAAATCAGGAGAATGAGTAGTGAGTGATAAATAATGCATTATTGGTAGGGACTTTTGGAGGAACCAAGAATCATGTTGGAAAAATTTCTGAAGCTTTTGGGATTTGCAAACATTTTCACAAATACTCTGCTGTCATCTGGATACTTATGAACAGCAAATCGTGTGAACCAAATTAATTGCTTTTATACATTAAAATAGTCACATCTGTTTACTATTCAACTAGCTGTGCTAATTACTAGGATTAAAAATGATGATGATGCTCCGTATTCGTGGTTTAGGGTTGAAGTTGATCAACTCGGGGGTCTGGAAAACATTCCCCATTCTCACCCGATGTAGTCTTACGGCTTTTTCTGAAAAATTTAGCATTGGCTACTGGACATCAGATTCCATACTAGATGGACTGTTTGTTTGTTCTCACATGGCAATTCGTATGTTCAGTGTGCCACTCTTCTGTCCCCCACCCTTTCTCATTCCCTCACTGATATATACTTTGTGGCTTCGGATTGACTGTTTTCTCAGCACACGCAAGAAACTCAAAGTGAAAATTGCTCCCCGTGCTCTGAAGATGGGCACTCTGAATATGGGCACTCTGAGTATGGGGCTCTTCTGGCAGGGCCGGCTCTAGGTTTTTTGCTGCCCCAAGCTCCGAGACCACAATTGCCCAAGCCAAAAAAAAAAAAAAAGGGATGGCCACAATGCCGCCCCTGGAATTGTGCTGCCCTAAGCACATGCTTGCTTTGCTCGTGCCGATAGCCGGTCCTGTCTTCGGGCCGGCTGTGGGCTGTCACAATGCAAACATCTGCCAGATTGGACTCTAAGGGTAGGATTTTGAAAAGGACTTGTTACCACTGACTTTAGCAGGAGGAGAGTTAGACGAGTAAGGTGTGCTTCTGAAAATTGCACCCTAAATGTTCAGGGTGATCCAATTCTAAGGTGGCTGGGGCAAGAAAAAATACCTTAGATAGCAGACATTTAGAAAGGGAGATAGCTACCTTTATTTGTATTCAATATCAGCCTGCTGCAGAGAAACACTAATTTAGAACTGCTCTGTGCAAATGACCTATTGTCACTTAGTTGCCTCACAGCTCATACCTAAAGCTGGGGGTGTTGGCTCCTCTACAACCCTCTTGAGACTCACCAGTTCATCCTACTATTTCAGTCCAGGAGGTGGTTTCTGCACTTCTGGGCAAGGTTCCTCAGCCCATAATACACAGATCTGCCATCACTGTTTGCAAGTAAAATCAATGACTTTAAAATACTCTGCAAACATGCTGACACTTTCAATACATGAAATTGTTTGATAAACAACATACAAGACCTGGACAATGAGCAGGAGCCCTGGAAAAGGGGGGTTGGGTGGGTGTAGGTTTTTTAGTAGTATTTCAGTGACTAATTTTCACTGGTTCAGAAGCAATCCTTATGTAGTCCAGGGGGTACTGCTTTGCTGAGAAAAGGGGAGAATAAGTTAGAAATGGGCTTTTTTTAGTTCTGTTGTCAGTCTCTGAAACCTCCAATCAAAGAGTGGGTGACTACTGAGTGTGTATAGATATGTAACATTAATATGCATATCTATATATTCACATACAGAGAAATTCAGCAGTGCCATGTGGTCTCTTTATGCCAAGGGCCCTTAAGGCATTTAAATAGCAATCCGCCACCTTCCTGGGGATTGTCCCTCTAGAGGAGGTGTTCTAGAGGCATGGCTGGGATGTTTCTACATCCCAGATATTCTGCAGTGCTCTCATAACTTATCTGTTTATCTAAGGTAGCCATAAGCCCCCATGACTGTAGTGTCTGAGCACCTCAGAACCTTCCTGTGATGTAGGGAAGCAGTGGTATGCCTATTTTACAGATGGGTGAACTGTGGTACAGAGATGAGAGCTTGGTACCTAGCTAAATATGATCTGGAGGATGGTGTGGATTGCACTCTCAGCAAACTTGCAGATGATACTAAACTGGGAGGAGTGGTAGATACGCTGGAGGGCAGGGATAGGATACAGATGGACCTAGACAAATTGGAGGATTGGGCCAAAAGAAATCTGATGAGGTTCAATAAGGATAAGTGCAGGGTCCTGCACTTAGGACGGAAGAACCCAATGCACAGCTACAGACTAGGGACTGAATGGCTAGGCAGCAGTTCTGCGGAAAAGGACCTAGGGGTGACAGTGGACGAGAAGCTGGATATGAGTCAGCAGTGTGCCCTTGTTGCCAAGAAGGCCGATGGCATTTTGGGATGTATACGTAGGGGCATAGCGAGCAGATTGAGGGACATGATCGTCCCCCTCTATTCGACATTGGTGAGGCCTCATCTGGAGTACTGTGTCCAGTTTTAGGCCTCACACTACAAGAAGGATGTGGATAAATTGGAAAGAGTCCAGCGAAGGGCAACAAAAATGATTAGGGGTCTGGAATACATGACTTATGAGGAGAGGCTGAGGGAACTGGGATTGTTTAGTCTGCGGAAGAGAAGAATGAGGGGGGATTTGGTAGTTGCTTTCAACTACCTGAAAGGTGGTTCCAGAGAGGATGGTTCTAGACTATTCTCAGTGGTGGAAGAGGACAGGTCAAGGAGTAATGGTCTCAAGTTGCAGTGGGGGAGGTTTAGGTTGGATATTAGGAAAAACTTTTTCACTAGGAGGGTGGTGAAACACTGGAATGCGTTGCCTAGGGAGGTGGTGGAATCTCCTTCCTTAGAAGTTTTTAAGGTCAGGCTTGACAAAGCACTGGCTGAGATGATTTAATTGGGGATGGGTCCTGCTTTTGAGCAGGGGGTTGGACTAGATGACCTCCTGAGGTCCCTTCCAACCCTGATATTCTATGATTCTATGATTCTAAATATTCATGGACTTGAACTTGGGTCTAAGGGAAAAAGCACTGGAGTATTTTGTGTGTCTGTCTGTCTGGTCTAATGAATGTTCAGGTATTCTATACAGAGTGGAACAGCTTCAGCAGGACAGACTTTGAGCTTTCAGAATATCCCAGAATGGTTAAGGCATTCAACCCTCAGACTGACTCTGGACTCAAGTCTCTGTTCTGAATGAGGCAGAGTGGGGATCTGAACCTGGGTCTCCCATGTCCCAGGTGAGAGCTCGAACCCAAGGGCTGTTAGGTATAAGGGTGCCAGTGGTGACTCCTCTTCCGCCATGGTTTGTTTTTTGTAAAAAATTACTGACTGAGGCTGGCATAGGCATCTAATTCCAGGAGAGGGTTCAAATCCACAAATACCAAGTGGACTTGTGTGCCAAGCTCCCTTTGAGGGTTGGGACTTAAGCCACACCTCTCTCCTTGGCATTTCATAGGGCTTGTCTACACAGTGCAGCAATGTGCACTCTGCTGGGGGTGGAGGGTGATTTCTAAATCACCCCATTTGGTCTGTATACCACATATTGATGTGCACTAAAAGTTACTTAGTGCACACCAGCAGGGTCAACACAGACCAAATAGTGTGCAGTATTTCAGTGTACAGTCACACACCTTTTAGTGCGCATTGCTGCACCTTATAGATAAGCCCTTACTGGCTAGTTTAGTTTTCCTGGCTTCTGTGGATCCCTCTGAGTTAAATGTCTGTCTGTCTCTCTCTATGCATTGTATAGGGAGCCCGGGTGCCTGATTTGGGTCTGAATTCCACAAGGTGGTAGGGTGCCTAAAAGTTAGGCATTGTAATGGCTAAGTGACTTGCCTAATGTCACAGACTCTCTGTGACAAAGCAGGAAAGTGAACCCAGGTATAGTGGCTTAAACACGAGACCATCCTTCATCTTCCATGGGGCTATTATAGCGGGGGTAAAAGTTAGGGAGGCCGTCAATGTTGCTTTAACTTGACCCAGGAGCTCAGCTCTCCTCACAGTTCTCCTTCCTTTTTGCTCTTTGTGCAGGGATGAATTGAGACCTTGGTGCCTGTCACCTTAGAGAATCCATGAAAGGCCTTACAAATGGAAAAATGATACACAGACTGCACACCGGGATTACTTCATCCTCCACTGAGTTGCATTCACTTCTGGGGCTAAATACAGCCAGTGATTAGATGCCCTAAACCAGTGTTTTCCAAACTTGGGACGCCGCTTGTTCAGGGAAAGCCCCTGGTGGGCTGGGCCAGTTTGTTTACCTGCCACATCCGCAGGTTCGGCCGATCGCGGCTCCCACCGGCCACGGTTCACCGCTGCAGGCCAATGGGGGCTGCGGGAAGCAGCGCGGGCCAAGGGATGTACCGGCCGCCGCTCCCGCAGCCCCCATTGGCCTGCAGCGGCAAACCACGGCCAGTGGGAGCCACGATCGGCCGAACCTGTGGACAAGGCAGGTAAACAAATCGGCCCAGCCCGCCAGGGGCTTTCCCTGAACAAGCAGCGCAACAAGTCTGGGAGACACTGCCCTAAACCATTGCATTGGTGTGTGTGCTGTTAAAGCAGAAAGTCTCCCTAGCCAGCAAGCACAAAGAGCTCTTTGAAGCAATCCAGTCAATGGCATGTAGTGTAGTTCAAATCCAGTCCAGTTTGGTGGACACCATTTCTGTTTAGCGCCATGTGTGTAATGAGTGGCTAGTATCGCAGTCCAGTCTCCATTAGTTTTCTGTGATGTGGACACCTGTCTGCCTCCACAACTGGTGCTAATTGCCTCCGTGTAAACAGTAGCAGCAGAATAGCCAAGGAATGAACAAGTTTCAGAAACTGAGCTCCTCTTTCTGCTCTGAAAATGTTTGTTTCAGGTCATGGCTAAGGCAAACTGGCTTGGTGTGATTTTTGGGTAAGCTTATGCTCCTTCTCATTGTTTTGTACCTTCCCTGTGGATAAATAGGGATTAACTCTGCAGGGATGGCTATTTGGCACTATAAACCATCCCTAAATTCTCTCCAGAGTGGATGTTTTTTAAGCAGTCTATTATTTATTCTTCAGTGAACTCAAGATTTGGCAACATTTGCTTCTTTGTGAATTTTAAAGTCTGCCCCAGCAGCTTCATATACATACAAACAAATAAGCTTTAAGTAATGTTTGCTATTGTTGTCATGTGGCCTGAATGGCATTAGATGGGTCCTTTAATGCCAAATTGTCCATGGCTATCATGTGTTGTTTGTCAATTGCAAGTAGCAGCCATAGAACTTCAGTCTTTGCTAGTTATAATTAATATTGTGTAATCTAGTGTGTGTGGGGTTTTTTTTTTCCAACAGTATAGCTCAGTTTGTTGGCACTGGAACCCGGAGAAGGTGAGAGTTCTGTGTGCATGCAACTGTACAAACCAGTTGAGGGTGCCTCCAAGAAATCTCTTCAGGAAGCTGTTTTGAATATTAAGTGAGTCTATGCAAAATGCATCCCTTAATTATTTAGTTATAACAGAGTTCATCTGAAAAGTAACACATTCACTCTCTTAAAAAGACGTTTAAAAATATTCTTGTTAACTTTGCTTGGGGGGGGGGGGGGGACCTTGAAATGTTGACTGCTGACAAATTGCATTTAAAATAAACACCCCAAAGTCCTTTCGGTGGTACTAAATTCACTTAAAATTGCTGGCTATGCAGCCATGGAGAATGAGGCATAGTGTTTAACTACAGAACAGCTATAGGGAAGGCAGCAGCAGTGGAAGCTTCCTAAATGTGAGTTGAGTGAATAATTCTCAGCAAATAACATGTTGGATGAATCAAACCTTTTCCTGCGGAATATCCAAGAGCAGATCATGGCCTCCTTGAATTTACTCTATGGATCAACCTTGACCAGTTCTCTGCAAGGATTTGATACTTGATCTATGTTGATGGTTCTGATCGATTGGAACAGTTGTACCTGTGACTTTGAAATTCACTTGGCACAAATATTTGTGCCAGTAAAACTTGGTTGAAAGTCTGTTCCTCACAATTTGAGGGTGAGGCTAGTTAAAGGGAATTCAATTAAAAATATGAGTGGGTAGTTGCAATCGCTAATAGAAAAATCTGTATGAAATAAGTATTGTGTAGTCATTCAGTAGCACTCAGTACATATAATTCCTATGAGGGGGGCGGGGGGAGGGAGACAGCACTGCTACAGACTTCTACTGGATGTTTTTTCTGTTGAATTCTATAGGATGGTTCAAAAAGCCTACAGAACGGTTATGATGTATTTTAAAATCTATAGAGCTAAATTGATCTGGAGTTATGCTCTAGACTGAAGTGGGGGAGTTCAATCTCCATTACCCAAGATGGGCCAATAAAAGAAATTACCTCACCCAGTTGGTCCCCTTAATATCCTGGGATCAACGTGGCTACAACAGCGCTGCAAATTGCCTATTCAGTCCTTTGTTTCTCTACTAAATTGCCAAGAAAGAGGCAAGTTAAAGATATATCCAGTTCTTCATTTTCATTGTCTAAAGTGCTTTTTTATATATCTTTTGCAAGCTCTCAGGTTTTTATTCTCACAGACTGTCACTTTCCTATTTTAAAAAGGAGGAAGTTTAGTCAGACCTTGAGACTATTAAATATAGCTGGTCAAAAAACATTTGGACTGCAAATGGCATTTCAACTAAATGGAAATCTTTGTGGAGGGAAAAATCAGTTTTCATCAAATCTTCAGATTGAAAAACCATTTTGTGTTTGGGGTTTTTTGGGAGGGTAGGTATTTTTATCAATGAAAAACAAAATCTTTAAAATTTGAGTGGGAAATTTTTTTTCACAAAGAATAAATTTCCTGACCATTTCTAGTACTGAGGTATTTAACTGAGAACCACTTCCTAAAAAGGGGGACAAGTTACTGATGGCTCTTAAGTGAGAATGTGGCATCATTGCAATTAAACACCTGATTCTGAACTCAATTACACCAGAACCTACAGCTCCCACTGGCTACTAATTAATATGTAAGTGCTCAGCACTACTGTAGCTCAAGCTCTGTGTCAAGTTGGGCAACTAAAGCCACAGACCACTCTTCTAAATTATGACCTTAAATACCTATTGCTCTGCATACGTGGTAGTGTTACAACCTGTATGTTCTTTGTGGAGATGGTTTGAAAAGTCTACCAGTAGTTCTGGATTCCAATGTTTTAGAGAGGTGCAGATCGAGGGTTTTGGCTCATGTATGTAGATAAGGGTCATAGAATATCAGGGTTGGAAGGGACCTCAGGAGGTCATCTAGCCCAACCCCCTGCTCAAAGCAGGGCCAATCCCCAACTAAATCATCCCAGCCAGGGCTTTGTCAAGCCTGACCTTAAAAACCTCAAAGGAAGGAGATTTCACCACCTCCCTAGGTAACGCATTCCAGTGTTTCACCACCCTCCTAGTGAAAAAGTTTTTTCCTAATATCCAACCTAAACTTCCCCTCCCCCCCGCAACTTGAGACCATTACTCCTTGTTCTGTCATCTGCTACCACTGAGAACAGTCTAGATCCATCCTCTTTGGAACCCCCTTTCAGGTAGTTGAAAGCAGCTATCAAATCCCCCCCCCTCATTCTTCTCTTCTGCAGACTAAACAATCCCAGTTCCCTCAGCCTCTCCTCATAAGTCATGTGTTCCAGCCCCCTAATCATATTTGTTACCCTCCGCTGGACGCTTTCCAATTTTTCCACATCTTTCTTGTCATGTGGGGCCCAAAACTGGACACAGTAGTCCAGATGAGGCCTCACCAATGTCGAATAGAGGGGAACGATCACGTCCCTCGATCTGCTGACAATGCCCCTACTTATACATCCCAAAATGCCATTAGCCTTCTTGGCAACAAGAGCACACTGCTGACTCATATCCAGCTTCTCGTCCACTGTAACCCCCAGGTCCTTTTGTAAAGAACTGTAGCGGTGCATGGGATTCTTCTGTCCTAAGTGCTCGACTCTGCACCTGTCCTTGTTGAACCTCATCAGATTTCTTTTGGCCCAATCCTCCAATTTGTCTAGGTCCTCTGTATCCTATCCCTACCCTCCAGCGTATCTACCTCTCCTCCCAGTTTAGTGTCATCTGCAAACTTGCTGAGGGTGCAATCCACACCATCCTCCAGATCATTAATGGAGATATTGAACAAAACTGGCCCCATGACCAACCCTTGGGGCACTCGTCTTGATACCGGCTGCCAACTAGACATGGAGCCATTGATCACTACCTGTTGAGCCTGACGATCTAGCCAACTTTCTATCCACCTTATAGTCCATACATCCAGCCCATACTACTTTAACTTACTGGCAAGAATACTGTGGGAGACCATATCAAAAGCTTTGCTAAAGTCAAGGAATAACATGTCCACTGCTTTCCCCTCATCCACAGAGCCAGTTATCTCATCATAGAAGGCAATTAGATTAGTCAGCCATGACTTGCCCTTGGTGAATCCATGCTGACTGTTCCTGGTCACTTTCTTCTCCTCGTGCTTCAGAATTGATTCCTGGAGGACCTGCTCCATGATTTTTCCAGGGACTGAGGTGAAGCTGACTGGCCTGTAGTTCCCCAGATCCTCCTCCTTCCCTTTTTTAAAGATGGGCACTACATTAGTCTTTTTCCAGTCATCCGGGACCTCCCCCGATCGCCATGAGTTTTCAAAGATAATGGCCAATGGCTCTGCAATCATATCCGCCAACTTCTTTAGCACTCTCAAATGCAGCGCATCCGGCCCCATGGACTTGTGCTCGTCCAGCTTTTCTAAATAGTCACAAACCACTTCTTTCTCCACAGAGGGCTGGTCACCTCCTCCCCAGGCTGTGCTGCCCAGTACAGTAGTCTTGGAGCTGGCCTTGTTCACGAAGACAGAGGCAAAAAAAGCATTGAGTACATTAGCTTTTTCCATATCCTCTGTCACTAGGCTGCCTCCCTCATTCAGTAAGGGGCCCACACTTTCCTTAACTTTCTTTTTGTTGCTAACATACCTGAAGAAACCCTTCTTGTTACTCTTAACATCTCTTGCTAGCTGCAACTCCAAGTGTGATTTGGCCTTCCTGATTTCACTCCTGCATCCCCAAGCAATATTTTTAAACTCCTCCCTGGTCAAATGACCAATCTTTTACTTCTTGTAAACTTCTTCTTTGTGTTTAAGATCAGCAAGGATTTCACTGTGAAGCCAAGCTGGTCACCTGCCATATTTACTATTATTTCTACACATCGGGATGGTTTGTTCCTGTAACCTCAGTAAGGATTCTTTAAAATACAGCCAGCTTTCCTGGACTCCTTTCCCCCTCATATTATTCTCCCAGGGGATCCTGCCCATCATTTCCATGAGGGTCAGCCATGAAGTTCAGATTCCAACCTAGCTGTTGATCTCAACTTCCCCAAAATTAAGGGATACTTGGATCTAGGAGTTTAAGGGCCAAGATTTATATTAAAAAAAATAATAATAAACAAAAACCCTGAACTTTTTAAACCTCAAAGGATGGAGGGATAGGGTAAAGGTTCAGAGAAGTTTATTAATCCAGATTAAAGGACTTTTTTCTCCTCGTGGATTCTGAGTAGTCAAATTCATAATCCTGCTGTATGTCTTTTCTTCATTTGAGTAGTGTTGTATTTCCAGTTATAGCAGAGGAAAACTGCAACTACAGAGGAGATGAATGTGGGAATTGCCGGACTGGTTCAGACCCATGGTCCATCTAGTTCGGAATCCAGTTTCTTTCAATGATCAGCAGCAGCTGCTTCAGAGGAAGGTGCGACTATCCTCGGAGGAAGGTCCAAGTTAAGGAATATCCTATCCCCAGGAAAAGTTTCCAGTGAATTAGTGTCTGGCTTATGTCCTGAACCATGAGATTTTTATCTTTCAAAACTCTTGTTTATATTTTTCATATTCACTATTCTAATTCTGTTCTACTTGATATAAACGTCTAATCCTTTCTTTGAATCCTGCTAAGTGCTTGACTTCAGTGATATCTTGTGGCAATGAATTCCACCTGCTAATTTTGCATTGTGTGAAAACACAATTTTGTCACAGGGTGGAGCCCATGGCTGGCAGGAGACACCACAGTTAAACATATGAACTATGTCTTGTGGTGTTGGATATTATTTGGAATCCTGAGGGACCCACCAAAGGGCATGTATTTACATTTTGAACGTTAATAAAACCAGCCCCCGAAAGGGTGGTATTAGACAGAATCTTCGTGGGGTTATTGAGGAGCCCAAGAGGGGAAACCAAAGCAGCAGCAGCCAGCACAAGCACAGACTGGGACAGTCTAGTGTTAATTTCCTTTTATCTGTTTTGAATTTCCATCTTTGAGCTTCACTGAATATCCCCTTGTTCTTGTATTATGACACAGAGTGAACTAAAGTTTCTGAGCCAAATTTTCTTTGGTACCCATTATCTTGTATGTCTCCTTTCTAAACTATCTCTTCAATTTCTCTTCAGATAAAGTCACTTAGGCCCATCACTATGCAAAATGTGTATTGTGATGTGCAGACTCTCTCGCTATACCAATCCAGAACTTCCCCAAAGCCTGGACTCATTCTGACATGATGATTTTTCTGTTAAACACCAGAAGCAGAGAAAGTTACATGTTTTGGTTTGTGCAACATTTCCAGGTACTGAGAACATCTTTGAGGGCAAAACTTTTACTCCCAAAGTATTCTGTTTTTAGTTTATTTTCCCAATGCTATGGTTGGAAACTTTTTTTTTTTAAATCCTTTCCACCAGACTCCTCCCTCCCTTCTCTCATCCCCACCCCCCGACTCTTATCCATGTCGCTTATTCTCAGAGCCAGAACAGAATTGCTCACCCTGCTGGATTCTCTTTTGTCTAATGTCCAATCTACCCTGTTGCGCATTCCTCCAAGTAAAGTGCATCAATCGATCCTGCTAGCACAGTACCATCTCTGTCTCTGGCCAATTGATCTAGCTGCTAGAAGCAATCAAAGCCATGGTGCTATTTCTTCATCTCCTCCAGCTCCACTTTCCCTTGGCCTGCCAATTGAATGCTTTGACCCCATATGCTTAGCATACAAGCTGTTAGATCACAAAATAGCAATTCCTTGCAAAGATGTAATGCTCTGCCATAAGCCGTCACTTTGCCATAGGCTGGGCTTCTCAAGGCCATGGCAATTAGAGATGGAAAAGGTCATGCTGCTCAACGCCATCCTCCACAAGTGAAGCTTGCCTGTAGACATAGGCATTGGCATTGTCATCAGCAATTGGTGAGCGTGAGAAAAGGCTGCAGAGGTCAACAGCCTAAAGGGCAGCCCCTTCTAGCAGTTGCAATATGCTGTACCTCACAAGGAAAATACAAAAGCTCAAGAGGAAATGGCTGTCTGTTTTAAAAAAGAAAAGGAGTACTTGTGGCACCTTAGAGACTAACCAATGCATCTGATGAAGTGAGCTGTAGCTCACGAAAGCTCATGCTCAAATAAATGGGTTAGTCTCTAAGGTGCCACAAGTACTCCTTTTCTTTTTGCGAATACAGACTAACACGGCTGTTACTCTGAAACCTGTCTGTTTTAAGTCAGTACTGCAGGGCACAGGCATGATATACATGCTCTTTACTAACATTGGTGACTGCATTGCTGGGTAAATGCAGCTTAAATAATCTCCTCCTCTACACAGAGGGCAAGAGAGGGGTGAGCAACTGTGTGGAGCTATAGCTCCTATCAACCAACAGCTTTCGGCCGGATGCCACCTTTTAAAAGGGTTCCCCTTGCAGGCAGCCCTGGGCTCCTATAAGTGTTTTGGAGATGATGGGTAAATAAGCAATTTACAGAAGGAATTGTAGGCTGAAAGAAGGCATGGAAACCTTTTATAGGGTCTGGTGCAGCTAATGGCAGTGTCTAGTGGCTGTATACCCAACAGCCAGCACTAATTTGCCTTACGGGTATTCAGCATGCACGCTGCATGGTGACCTCAGCCATGGACTATTTATTTACATGACTCTGCCAGCGTATCAGGCACAGTGCAATAAGTGATACGTTCCAAACAGATACCAAGTCCCTGCCCCAAGGCACAGTAGATAAAGTGCAGTATAATACACATTGACTAAAGAATATGAACACCTCTCCCAATTTTCCTCTTAAAAAAAAAAAGTGTAGGAGATGGAATTTTTAAAAGCTTTTTGAAAGGAGGAGCTTGAGTAACAGGCCATTCTAGGCATATGGGGCAGCCCAAAAGCTGGCACGAAGGGCCAGAACCTCAGCAGATGGAAATGGAGGAAGTTTCTGTGACTGAATACGCCCTTGTATTTACACTCTACACACTATATTGCAATCTTTTGTACAAGGTACGCCTTGTAAGGTAGCATTTGAAAACACATAATTTGCTGGTCAGTATTGTCCTGATAACATATATGTGGCAACATGGTATGTGAAGCCATAAGATTCCCCGTATGGTGGTGGTAACACATGTGCCAAGCCCCACAGCCATGCCCAAACAGAAGCTGGCGAACAGGTCTGTCCTAAACAAAGGAAGGAATGGTGTGCTTGCCTTAATTTTCTTTTCAGCAGTAAACAGGTCTCAAGCAGGAAGGGGGGGAGGGGAGGAGTTCAAACAGGTGAAAAAAACAGAAGGACATGTACTGCCACAGACTCTTTGGCTTCTGGGTCTCAGCGGGAAATGTTTTTCCAGAGGGGGACTGAAACTATATAAAAAGAGGGAAGAGAGACCCCAGGGTACCCCCCCCCTCGCTGTCCATCACATTCTCTGCACCTGAGAGGACAAAAGGAAACACCCATTGGACTTCAGGCTGGAGGGGTCCTGACCTGAAGAGTTTGGTCAGTAACCTTCTTTGCAATGCGATCCCCTTCTGCCCCACCCCCCCAAAAAATTACTACATGACCCCAGATCAGGGCAGGGAGGGGGGAGGAAACTGAAGCCTGAGCCCCCGCTGCACTCGGCTCAGGGGCCAAAGTTGAAGCCCCAGAGTTTCAGCCATGGTCAGGTGGGCGGGGGGGCTGTAGTCTGAGCCTCGCCACCCAGGGCTGAAGCCTCTGAGCTTCAGACATGGGCTCCAGCAAATCTAAAGCCAACCTTAGCGACCCCATTTGGACAGGGTTACAACCCACTTTAGGGTCCCGACTCAGTTTGAGAACCACTGCCTTACTGGAAACGTGGTGAGAGAGCTTCCTTTTTAACTAAGTTGGTTTCTTTAGTAGATACTACTAAGTCATTTATCTTTATTTTTCTTGTAACAATTTCTGACTCTTATGCCTCATTATTTATACTCACTCAAAATCTTTCTCTCCTGTAGTTAATCTGTTTTACTATTTTAGCTACTCCAGTGTGTTTAAATTGAAATGTCTGGGGAAACTATTTACGGTAATTTGGCAAATTATTCCATTAGCCTTATTCCGTTAACATTTGTATCGTCTAGCAGTGGGCTGGGCAGTACAGGACTTACATTTCTGGGGGGAAATTTGGGACAGTGGGTGTGTTGGGGTCACCCTGCACTATAGCCAAGGCTGGTGAGAGCCAAGTTGTAGCTGGCAGGTTGCAGTTACACTCAGGGTGTGGCTTGCATGCTGGAAGGCTGTACGTGGGCAGACCTGGTGGAAGCTATGACAGCAAGGCATTGTAAAGCACCCAAGATTACAGGGCCAGGGTAATATACCACCTTTCTCCACCTCCGGTCAGGATTCCGTCAGTATGTCTCAGTTTCATTGTCTTCAACAGAGCTGTGCTGATTTACTGAGGGTCTGGCCCAGAGTAATCTAAAGTGGACGAAGGAGACAAGGGGGTATCTGGGTGGCATGCACATAGATCAATGAGCTTTAAGAGTGCTATAGAAAATATACAGGGAGGAGGAATGCCCTGGAGTAAAAACAGGGACTAGAGATAGGGAGACCCAGGTTATATTTTTCATTCTCCTTATTCTTGTTTACTTGTGCAGTTTCCATTTCCAGTGTCCCTGTCCTTACTACATGGGGTGTATATTGGCATAAGCTGCATTTGCTTATTGATATGCAGTAAGCTCAAGCACTTTAAAAAAAATCTTGCAGTTGTACTGGTAAATGGATTTTATGAAACTACTGGGAAAATCCATATTGGATGGCTTCATTCTATATTCAGAAGCCGCTTAGCACAACTTCCTTTCTTTGACTTCTTCCTCTGACACTGAGTAATGGAACAATGGAGAATATTTTTAATTCTGGTATGGAATGAATAACTTTTTTTGCCTGATAGATATTTACTACTCCCTAATAGAGTTGGTCAGAAAAAGACAAGTATCAGTCATTGAAAACCTGCAATAGAAATTATCTTTTGTGTGCGTGTCGGGGGAGGAAATATGTATAGAGAACTTATATACTATTGTTTTGAAAATTCTTAAACTATTTTTTCTGAAAATTTTACTTCTTTGGGAGAACAGACTTTTCCCCCTGCTCACAGAAAGTGAAACTTTTTGGAAAAACGTTGATTGCGTGTGCCTGAAGGGCATGGGGGAAGACTTGGGTTTTTTTGGTTTAAAAAAAGAAAAAAACAGCATCTTGGAATTATTTATTTTTTTTACCATCTCTACTCTCCAGATGGAGCCTGTTTCTATGCACTGCCATTGGGCGATGGAGCATACAAAGTAATGACAATCACACGTGGATGACCTTTCTTATGAATTAATGACCAGCTGGGGGTGTTGACCACAGCTGGTCTGAACTCCTAATAGTCCCCTCGTTGACAAGCTCAGGAGAGAAACCAAGAATTGAATGAGCCATGACTGAACTTCACTCTGTGCTAGAGTTGGCTGTGCTTTGCTTGTCAGAACTGAGGCAAACTGGTTATGAGCCTCTGTGTGCATGGTGCTCTGGTCTGTGGGGCTGTCAATCAGCCTCTTCTCTATAGCACGGCGTTAACATTTATATTAAAAACTAAATTGAGGGGGAGATGTTGGAATATCTGAGAAGATAAACACAAACCAATTTTGGCCAGAAACAGCAGTCATGTTTGTATAGCAGGAGCAAATGCCTGTAGAGAAGCATTGGCGAAAGCAGCATGAAATAGTCAACAGCTAGGATCCACTGTCCATCCCAGAAGTTTAAAAAGACAAAAACAGAAAGGAAGCAGGTGGAGGAAAGAGGAAAAAGACACAGGGGCAAAATACATGCAGTGTAGTAGCCCATCATAAAAGAATCTAGGCACAAATGGGCATAAATAGATAATTGAAAAGGGTTCCATTTGTTTCTGTCCTTCTGCAGACCAACCCCTGAAAGCACCATGAAATGAACAGTGCAGTGTTCATTAGAGTGCACATCTGTTGTGTATTTACCCTACTTTCAGCAGTAGCTGCTTGAGTGATCCTGGTTTATTCTTTCAAAGTCCATGGTCACATCAGAGACTAGCTTTCTAATTCAAGAGGAAAAATAAGTACACATTTTAAGATGATAGGCCAAGGTCAGCAGATGCCTAATTTGACTGAAGGTCAAATTCTGCTCTCACATCTATATGAATCTGGAGTTACTCCACTGAAGGTAGTCTGGATTTGAGCCGATATAAGTAGGAACAGAATCTGCACCTTAGTTCTCTGTCCAAAATGTGGCTCAGGTACACTAGGCATATGGGTCACTTTGCTAGAATATCACAAAGGGCAAGGGTGGGCAAACTTTTTGGCCCAAGGGCTACATCTGAATATAGAAATTGTATGGTGGGCCATGAATGCTCATGAAGTTGGGGTTGGGGTTTGGGAGGGGGGGAGGGGTCCAGGGTGGGTCCAGAAATGAGGAGTTCAGGGTGCAGGAGGGGACTCCGGGCTAGGGCAGGCTAGGTGTGGCTCAGGGGTGCATGTCCCTGCTCCGGCTCCTACATGGGGGCGTGGCCACGTGGCTTTGTGTGCTGCCCTGTGCACCAGCGTCACCCCTGCAGCTCCCATTGCCTGCAGTTCCTAGCCAATGGGAGCTGCAGGGGTGGTGCTTGGGGCAGAGGCAGCGTGCGGAGCGGAGCCACCTGGCTGTCCCTCTGCGTAGGAGCCACAGGGGGGATGTGCCGGGCAGTAGTTTGCGCACCCATAGGGGCTTGCATTCTTAAATAACTTGGACTGTGATGTCCGAAACTTACCTAGCTAGAAATGAGATAAGAAGCATCTTTAGTGCTACCAGCACATTCTGCTCTGCTTTTCTGCTGCATGCTACAGTTATTTATATTTTGGATTTTTTTTATGATCGGAATTGTCTTATCACTTCTGTCCTGGACACGGGAATATACACATTCAATTTCAGCTTGGTGGTGGCTGGTATTAGCTGCAGTGTAGTACTCCAGAAATGTGGGGCTAGGTGAGGGAAGCCTGCATTTGTGCCAATCTTTGGTGATGGTGGTTTTGCTCTAGTACCTAGAGATCTCAACACACACACACACACACACACACCCAAAGTATTTACACTCTAAGTATAAGAGGAGATAAGGGGGGGTGGACTTTATATTTGAGTTCTTTTTTTTTACATTTGTAGTGAATGAACGGCAACTATCCATTAGCGCCAGGTATAGTGTGACCAAGCCTCTTCATGCTTCCTCCAAACGGCTCTGTTAATGAGCCTCAATCCTGACCTGCAGCAACCTTTTGCTGTGCCAGCCTTAGCCCCCACTGCTCTGCCAATGTGTCTCACTTGTGCCTTGCAGTACCCACCTATTCCAAGGTGCACAACTCTGCAAGTGAGCCTCAATCCTGACTGCAAAGCAACCTTTGCTGGGCCAATCCTAAACCCCCAATACACTCTGCAGCACCTCAGCTCAGCACCTTCCTTTTCCCTAATTCCTCCAGACAACTCTGCCAATATCTCGGGCCTGAACTATATCAACCTGGGCTCTCCTTGTCCTCCCACACCTCTCCCAAATGCACCTTTCAAACTATTTTTTTCTTGAAGTGGAAATACTTCCTACAACACCACCATTGTACTGCATGTCACTTCATGCTAGTGTGACAGCACTATATTGATTCAAATGCCTACATAAAGCTAAGGTGGCATTGTTGCAACCTGGTCCCATCTTGCTCTCTGGATGGACACCAATCTGTTGGGAGGAGATCCAACCACTGAATCTCCTGAGTCCGTGTAGTGGCTGGTCACATTTCCAGGTGCAGGCCCTGAGTCCGACCTGCTTCTTGGGCAGTGGGACCCTGCAGCTTAGCTGTCTTAGAGCCCACCAGTGGCACAGACATTCCAAGTTCCCCCATTTCCTTAGCCATGCTTCCCCCAACACCGCCTGGATGTGTAGCTCAAAAGCTTGTGTCTCTCATCAACAGAAGTTGGTCCAATAAAAGGTATTACCCTCCCCCACCTTGTCTCTCTCAATATCCTGGGGCCAACATGGCTACAACAACACCTGAATCAGCAAAGGAGAGTCTAATCCAGTTGATGGCCCTTGATGGTGCTTTCATTGTTAGCATTCTCAAGTGTCCCACTCCTTAGCATGAGCGCTGTGTCCAGAATAGACTGTCCTTGTCATCCTGTAGCCCACACACCACGTGCGTGTGGTGTTCTGTCCCATCTAGGGGCACCAAGGCCACTTAGAGAGAGAGTTAAATGAGTCTGCTCTATAGCCTTAGCTAACAGCCAGTTGGCTTTTAGCTGATGCAGTAGAGGCTCATGCACTAAGCTCCAGAGGCCCCACATTCGATCCTGCCCAGCGCTGACTGGCTTCTGTCAGCATTACAACCACATGACTGGCTTTCAACCCCACCTGGATATTTGAACTCAGGGTGGAAGTTACAATGACCAGGGAAGGTTACATTCAAAATGGCATTCCCAAAACAAAATGGAGTTTGCAATTTGACATAGACATATTCCCCCACATTAAACCAGGCCCTCTTATTATAAATCCTTATTCTTAGTTATTCATGTGTAAGCAGAGTCAGGATGGGCTCCACCCTGACATCTGGTGGTGAGGTGTGGCAAGTTGTGGAAAAGAACTTCAGGGGCTGATCTCATTTGCATAGGCACACCCACCCCACCTAGAATGAGGCCATAACTGCCCAAATGGTCACTTTGGCTGTTGTGGGATCCCCAGTGTCTCTGTTATTGGGGCGGGAAGAATAAATTGTTATTACCCTGATTATGGGAACTGTGCTTGGAACTGTACTTGGCCTTTTGTTATGATGGAGGGAATCACCATCAACTGAGTAGCACTCGCTAGGCAAGGGACATGGGTTCCAAAACTCTGTGAATTGAGAGAGATTTGAGACAGGTATTAGTGCCTGGTGGTGTGGGCCCCTTTGTGAGGGCCTGAAGCACCAATTGCACCTCTGTCTCTCTCCACTGTGGAATGTCAGAGCTAATTTTGGGTCTATTAAGAGTCTTGCTACAGGTACTGTGCTGAATTCACTTTAGCCTTATGGTGCACCAGGACTAAGGCTCCCACTACTATGAGCTGAAATCACTGAGCACTGTGTCAAGTAGTGGGGAGTGGGAGGATCTAGTGTGCAGCGGTGCTGTTTGTGAGACAGCGGGGTGAGCAGAGCTGTTCGTGAGACGGCAAGCTGTGCAGAGCGGAGCCGGTCGTGGTGGAGCGGAGCTGTTCGTGAGACAGCAAGCTGAGCAGAGCTGTTTGTGAGACGGCGGTGTGTTCATGAGACGGGGAGCTGAGCAGAGCCGTTCGTGAGACAGCAGAGCAGAGCCCTGTGGGGCAGTCAGCTTCAGGACACGTAAGGTGCCCCTTACTACTTTCCCCCACGCACAGGCACATTTTAGCCAGACTGGGGAGTAACACTCTGCAGATGAACTTTTGAACTCTGGGGCTGGACTTTTTGGACTTTGGGTGATTTGTGCATTGCTGGACTCAAGAGACGTTCGGGTTCTGGGACTCAAGACCCCAGGGAAAGGATGTGGCCCAATTTTCTAGGGTGGGTCTTTGCTCATGGTTTGGTTAATGAACACTAGTTGTGGTGTTTCCCCAATTTAATGCTGATGTCGTTTACCTCATGTTATTAAAGATTCTCTGCTACACCGAGACTCTGTGCTTGCGAGAGGGGAAGTATTGCCTCTTTGAGGCGCCCAGGGGGTGTGTAAGATTTTCCCAGGTCACTGGGTGGGGGCTCGAGCCAGTTTTGCATTTGCTTTGATGAGAGGGAACCCCTGTGTACTGAACCCGGCCCTTGCTGCTATCAACTTGGCCTGGCAGAAGGGTTACACATGATTAGGCTGTTTAGTTTCCATAGGGGGAAAATATTGTATTTCACCATGACTGTGTGACACCCCTCCCTGACCCCCCCCCCCAAAAAAAGAAAAAAAGGTTTGGTCAGATTTGAACAGGCGCACAAAAGTGTGACTGCAGTGTCTGTGTGGAGCTCTTGCCCTGGTACATTTGGCAAGTGTTTGCCTTCCGTGATTAATCAGTGTCTCATTTTGGAAAACACAGGACCTGCTCCCCACTCCATTACACTGATACAATTCCCCACAGAATTCAATGTCCAGCTACGATGTATGACAATGTCCGGGGCACATGCACGATTTCATATTAACTTGTTAATACCCTCTTTTAGGATTGTAAATTCAAAAAGGTCCATGAGATTCTTCGTAAGTTAAGGAGAGGGGGGCTTGACTACACCCACGCCTGTATTGGCTTAATTAAAGATGTGTATTTAAACATGTGCATTCTGGGGGTAGACAAGGTCTTATATTCGCCTCCCCCCCTTTTTTTTAAATAAGGCACCTCTTGCCTTGATGCCCAGATGCTTAGGGTGAACATATTTCCCAAAGGGAAAATGGGACATCCCCAGCCACTTGCCTGAGGCCCCCAACATGCCAGGCTGTTGCTGGTTACTGGAACACTGCCTTCTGCCCTACCCACGAGCCCTGCCTATCCCCCTGTGTGGGGCTGGCATTTCCGCTCACCCCCTACCATGTGCCTCTGTCCCGCACCCTACTTTTTTGACACAACTTGGCATTTATCCCATTTGCTCTTCCCAACTCATCAAGTTGGTAAGAGCAATGGGACAAATGCCCATATTTTGTGCCCCCCCCCCAAAAAAAGTTGTGACAACCAGGACAGGGCTTAAAAAAAGGGATTGTCCTGGCCAGAATGGGATATATGGTCACCCTACAGATGCTAAATGTAGTATTCTCTCCACCGCCCCCACCATTTTAGAAAACATAGGGAGTAATAGTTAATTGTACAAGGACATAACTTTGTGTTACCAATGGATTTCCCCTCTGGATTTTTTTTTTAAATCTAGTTGTACCAAACTTATTTTATTTAGTGTGTAATTTAACAGGTGCAAGTAAATTGCATTGGACAGCAGTCTGCTGGACTCCTACATGCATCTTTTGTTGGATCACTTCTAAGCTTTTGTATTCTGTATAACTTGTGGGTTGGGGGAGAAGGTAGGAAAACGACTTTTGGTGGATTGGGAAGAAGCATCAGTATTAGAACAACAGCTGTTGATTACTTCTGCCAGCTTTTCTTCCTTCATTCTTGCCCCACACCCTCCTTTCCATCTCTTGTTTAGTTCGATTGATAAAATGCACCTAAACACACAGATACAAAGCTTGCCAAACAGACCAGCGATAACTATAATTGTCATCTCTGGATGATCAGTAGGATCGGAGCAATCGCACTTCAAACAGGCAAGGAAGGGCTGCAGAAAAGTCACTGATTGGCATCCTAGTCTGTTTCCCTCTGAATGGACATCCTTGTGTAAATCCCTTCTATGTCTGGGATGGATTCCTGGCCTTACTGAAGTCAGTTTTGCCATTGACTTCATTAGGGCCAGGATTTTTCCCTAATGAAAAGGACACTTGACTAGGATCCATCACCTCAAAGCCAGGGACGTTCTGAAATCTATCTAAAACTGCGGTGTGGAAATTGCAGGGGATTAAGCAATCTTGAGGTTAAAAAATAATGGGGTGTAATTCACATATAATCAAGACTAATTCCTCTTGCTGTTGTGTGCGTTTCTTTAGTCCTTTAAAGTGGCCATGTTTTAAATCTTGGATAATGGTCAGTGCAGCAAGAAATCACTGGAGGATTTTTATTATATGCCTAAATAAGTATTGACAGGAGACAGTTGTAAAGTGCCTCCCAAAAGGCTGCTACAGGCAATTAGGTCTTTAATATGCATTTTAAAAACCTAATTATAAATGCACATTATTCACCCAATAAACCATGGATGGAAATGTTCTCATCAAGCAGGAGAATAAAGCCTGCTAATTGTAAATATTGTTTGGATGAAGAAATGCTCAGCACCCAGGCTGTGTTGTATGTTATGGAAAATCCTGCTGGCTCAGATAATTGTATGAGAGGCTAGGAGTAGATCTATACTGCAATTCAAGACCCGTGGCTGGCTCATGCCAGCTGACTAGGGCTCAGGCTAAAGGGCCATTTAATTGCAGTGTAGCTGTTTGGGCTGCAGCCCAAGTTCTGAGGACCTTCCCACCTTACAGGGTCCTAGAGCTTGGGCTCTAGCCCAAGCCTGAATGTCTACACTGCAATTAAACAGCCCCTTAGCCTGAGCCCCTCAAGCCTGAGTCAGCGGACACGAGCCGCCCGTGCGTTTTTAATTGCAGGGTAGACATACCGTAGCATAGATTCAGGGAGATTTTGTGGGACTTCTTGTTATAGCTTGTCTATAGTATATCAACAGGGATTTGTTCTTGACCCCTGAAAAGCAAATCCCTGAAGGCTGAAAGAAATGTAATAGAGGGTACAAAGGGGGACCACTGATGGTGTCAAATAGAGCCATGGCTTAGCATGTAAAGACAATGCTGGATCATTAGCTTGTGCTATTGACGCAATAAATTCAGCTTGCCTTCAAAGAGACAGCACAGTGCAGCTTGGTTCTTTTCATGGTCCAATGGTTACAGAGCAATGAACAGTGAGAGATGTAGGGTTTTAAAAAAAAATAATTGTAAGAGCATTGTGATAAATGAAGTGGGGCTAGCTCCCATTTATGGACATCCAGCCAGCCAGTTAGCTATAAAATCCCTCTTGGTGTCTGTTCTCTGCTTGCTTTACCTGTAAAGGGTTAACAAGCCCACAGATAAAAGAAAAGGAGTGGGCACCTGACCAAAAGAGCCAATGGGAAGACTAGAACTTTTTAAAATTGGGAAAGAAACTTCCTCTTTGTCTGTTGTTCTCTGGAGAAGGAGACACAGAGCAGCAATGCTATAAGCAGAAATGCTGTGGAAAGCTTTAAGCCAGGTATGAGAAATCATCAGATCATATCTAGAATTACTTATTTGAAACCCCCCAAATATGTAAGTAAATTAGGAATGTTTAGATAGACGCGATCAGGTTTATTTCTTTCTTTTGGCTTGTGGATCGCCTTTGTTTTTGTTTGCTTGTAACCTCTAAGATGAACCCCCAAAAAAGCTATTTTGGGTGCTTAATTTTTAGAATTGCTCTTTTAAAATCTAGCAAAAGCCTAAGTTCCAGGTGTATTTTTTTTGTTTTTGTTTTTGATAAAATTTACCTTTTTAAGAACAGGATTGGATTTTTGGTGTCCTAAGAGGTTTGTGCATGTGCAGCTAATTTCCCTTGTTTTCTTTCTCATCTCTTCCCCGGAGAGGGATTGAAAGGACTTGAGGGTACACCACAGGGAGAAATTCCCAAATGCTCCTTCCTGGGTCCAAGGGGTTTTTTTGCATTTGGGTGGTGGCAGCATTTACCAAGCCAAGGTCAGAGAAAAGCTGTAACCGTGGGAGTTTAATACAAGCCTGGAATGGCAAGATTTAATTTTTAAAATCCTTGCGAGCCCCCACCTTCTGTACTTGAAAGCCAGAGTGAGGATTCAGCCTTGACAAGCATAGACTATAGTAAAGATCAAATCATTTAAGGATCTAGTATCCTGCGTTGCAAACTAGTGCTTGGAAATGGTGTTAGCTAGCAGCTGTGTGTTCTTGGGGAACGAGGGTGCAGTACCCAGCCTGTCTGACTCACGAAAGACCCGCCCCCAGCCTCTGCTCGAACCAAATCTGTATCAGAAGAAAGATTTACAAAAAGCAATGAGAAGGCAGTGGGAGACACACCTAAACCCCTCCGGACAAGGGTGACAGAATTAAGGAAACTACCCTAGCCTCATTTCCATTGAAGATGGGACAAGGAGGCATCTCCATTAGCATACAGAATGGAGAACAGAGATTCCAAGGCAAGAACTGCACTTAATTCCGGGACCAGAAAAGCAGGGAAGCACTGCATGATGGGGGATCTCTGCTCCAGATGTTAATAAACCCACACCTGCACACACCCAGCTCGGTAGTTATCATACCAATTCTAGTAACAAATCATTTATTGGTATGCAACATAGTGAAGCTCCCTAATTGCATTGTGAGCTCCCTCCAAGGAACACCACCAAAAGCCAGGAATGATCAGCCCCCATGTCTAGCCTGAACAAAAGGACTTTGGTATTCTCCCTTGTTTACACATAAACAAATCTAATGTTCTCCCTTGAACCATTGTCCTTTCTCTACAAAAACCCCTACCCATGCTCAAGTAAGTGTTCTGATGCCTGGATCCAAAATCTGCATCAGTTTCATTGGGACTTCATCTTCTCCTGACTGATCGTGCTGGGGGCTCTGCCTGTCTCCAGCACTCTGGACCCTCATCTACCATCACCACCTGGGACCCCTGATCTATTCAAGCTTCATGGAGTGGTGAGAACCCAGCTCTCTCTCGCGCTCTCTCTCTCTCTCTCTAGCCTTCTGACTCTGATTTGTGTGATCTGTTATAGTTTTCTAAACCTGACTTTTATAATCAAATTTAAATTAGATTTAATATTATAACTCTTCTGTTTGTTTGGCTCCCTTATGGTTATTACCTGGCAATATATAACTGTAATGATTAAGCTGCTTCGCTCTCTCCCTTTCATGGGTGGTTTTTTTTTTTTTTTGGTTTCCTCATTTGCTCTGCAGCAATGCTTCTCGTACCTAAGCTAAAAGATCCCTGCAATGCCCAAAAATCCTGTGGGGTTTCTCATCAAGTGAGTTACTACCAGAACAATCGTAATGTGCAACTGGGGCTAGGGATGTGCCGAGTCCAGGGGCATATGAGGGTGGCAGACTGAAAGTGCTGCTCAGTCCAGCCTGCTCAGGCGTGCTCCATTCTGGTGCGGTACCGATGGCATATGAGGGTTCAGCTTGGGAGTGCTGATTAACCCGGTCCTCTCAGACGTGCTCTGTTAGAGTGTGTGTGTGTGTGTGTGTTCATCTGACTCTGGGGCTGGAAGTACCCACCCTGGGGAACCTAGTTCCTGCAGGATAGCTCCATTGGGAGGGAACTTGCAGCAGGGAGAAGTAGAGCTCTGTATGAGAACACAAGTGACACAAGCAGTATATTGATAGAAGTACAACCCCCTCCCTCCCCCCAGAAGAGTAACCCTAATAAATGAGCATACCCCAAAGTAACGGGCAAAGCTGGTAACAATGGTGTTTGCTTATTTCTGCATGCTGTTTGCGTAGTGGAGTTAAAAATGTCAATTTTTCTATCGTGTCAAAGGTGTTTTATGAAAGTTAAAAAATTAGCTCAAAGAAGTGATCAGAAGATGTCTGTCATCTGTAGTTTGTATGTGACACTTTCTTGGGGCATCCAGAACTGTAAGTCATCTTGTTTATTCTTCTGCCTCAGTGAAAGAGAGATTGGTGGCTGCTAAACTGTGAGTCAACTCCCTGAAACTTCTGTCTGTTATCCAGCCCATCAAACTCCTCAGGACTCTGCCAGTCCTTTCCTTGTCTGGCAGGTAACTGTTGGTGCCCCAGTTACCAAATGCCTGAGAAGAGCGCTTCCCGGAGTATGCAGCCCCTATCAGTGGATGCTCGCAGAACTTACCAAGTCTGCTGTCGCCAATGAGACAGATACACCCCAGCCTGCAGGCTCTGCTGAGAATGCACACCTCACTTTACTATAACAGAACTGAGCTGAATTTATAATAAAACAAGAATGGGTTTTTAATAAAGAACAGAGATTTAAATGATCCTGAGACAAATAAAACAAAAGAATGATTGATTTATGCTTTCTAGTGGCTAAACCCTACCAGGTTACAATCCTTGTCTAAGATAAATTTCTTATCTAAAGCCACTTTTCAGCATCATCAGCCCTCCCAGCTGGGGTTCCACTGTTCCTACATGCAAAAAGCACTGGTCTTTGTTCCCTCAGTGATGGATAACAAGAGGTCCTGTTGCTTATATCCCCCAAAGTTCATTGGCTTTGTCTCAAAAATCAGAAAGACCTTCTACGGTTCAGACTGCGAGGTGTCCTCCAGTGGGCTGATGCCAGACTGTTTCCTCATTGTCCTGATAACTGGGGTTTACCTCAGGTGCCAGTGAACTGTCCGTTGTCTCTGGCATCATCCTGCTCAATTTACATTATTGACCTTATCTACACTAAACTTATTTCAGTGTAATTTTTATGTCACTCAGGGGTGTCAATAACTCACACCCCGCATGATGTAAATTATACTGACCTAAGCACCAGTGTAGATAGCTATGTTGGCAGGAGAAACTCTCCCACCGCCATAGCGCTCTCGCCTTTTGTGGGAGGTGGCGTATTTAAGCTGTTGGTTTAGAGTGTCTTCACCCAAAGTGCTACAGCTGCACCACTGTAGCGTGTGTAGTGTACATGTAGCCATAGACATGAGCAAAGCAACATTCCTTTGTCTAGGACAAACTTATTTATCCAGTCTGCCCCAAAACTTATTCTAAGAAACATCTTTCCACCACACACACGCATACTTTTTGACACCCCAGCCATATATATATATATGTCTCACAATGATATTAATGACCAGTATGTCACCAGCTTTCATTTGATGCTACGCATGACACCCTTTACAGATAAATACTGTGACAGCAATGTGTTGGCTCTAATGAGTGTCTCACTCCTGGTAGGAGTTTACAGAACTCAGTTGGCATAGAGGGGCTCTTAGGGGCATAATATGTCTCTGTGGATTTTTCACTGGCATTTTTTTACTGCATTAGTGATCTACGGAGCCAAAGTAATGGGAGATCTCATCCATGTATGGAGAACTACCACAGGCAGTCAAATCTTGTGTTTATTGTTGGCCTCATAAATTGATCTCTGTTTTTCCTAACTGCCACTTCAATGTCTTTGCCCTAAGACCATCTTTTCTCCCAAATGATCTCCATGCAGGTAATGAGCATTTGTATATAATACGCACACAAACACCTGGCCAGTTCCTAAGCTTCCCTAGAAATAACCAGTAGATATCTAACCCGTGTGTTCTGGCACTAGCCTACACAGAATCCATGTTGGCAACTGATCTATATTCCTAAGCCTGGAGATACTTCTAAGTCCTACTTATTTTCCACTTATGAAAAATCTTGAATTATTTCCATCTATCCATGGGCTGAAACTGAATAAGGGGGAGATTTTTAAAGGCACAAATGGAAATTGAGTGTTTAACAACTTTTGGAAGTCAATGGGGGTTAGGTGTCTAACTGCCACTGGGGCCCTTGAAAATCTGCCCTGGAGTTTGTCACTTATTGGAAGGAACTCCATTTCTAAAGTTATGTCTTTTCCACAATTTCAGCCCATGCGAGTTGGCGGAAGCACTCTATGTAGAAGTCCAGTCTGTTGTTTCGACCTTCAGGAGGAATTTTACATAGAGTGCTTCCGCCAATGCACACGGGCTGAAACTGTGGAAAAGCAGCATCACTTGCCCCGTAATCTCAGGCATGCAGAACACAATGCCATCCATAGCCTCAGGAACACCTCTGACATAATAAAAAAGGCTGACAGAGGAGGTGCAGCATTCATCATGAATAGGTCGGAATATGAACAAGAGGCTGCTAGGCAGCCCTCCAACACCACATTTTACAAGCCATTATCCTCTGATCCCACTGAGGGTTACCAAAAGAAACTACACCATCTTCTCAAGAAACTCCCTGAAAAAGCACAAGAACAAATCCGCACAGACATACCTCTAGAACCCCAAGCAGGGGTATTCTATCTGCTACCCGAGATCCATAAACCTGGAAACTCTGGACGCCACATCATCTCAGGCATTGGCACCCTGACAGCAGGATTGTCTGGCTATGTAGACTCCCTCCTCAGGCCCTACGCGACCAGCACTCCCAGCTATCTTTGAGACACCACTGACTTCCTGAGGAAACTACAGTCCATTGCTGATCTTCCTGAAAACACCATCCTAGCCACTATGGATGTAGAAGCCCTCTACACCAACATTCCACACAAAGATGGACTACAGGCCGTCAGGAACAGTATCCCCGATAATGTCATGGCAAACCTGGTGGCTGAACTTTGTGACTTTGTCCTCCCCCATAACTATTTCACATTTGGGCACAATGTATACCTTCAGATCAGCGGCACTGCTATGGGTACCCACATGGCCCCACAGTATGCCAACATTTTTATGGCTCACTTAGAACAACGCTTCCTCAGCTCTCATCTCCTATTGCCCCTACTCTACTTGCGCTACATTGATGACATGTTCATCATCTGGATCCGTGGAAAAGAAGCCCTCAAGGAATTCCACCAGGATTTCAACAATTTCCATCCCACCATCAACCTCAGCCTGGACCAGTCCACACAAGGGATCCACTTCCTGGACACTACAGTACTAATAAGCGATGATGACATAAACACCACCCTATACTGGAAACCTACTGACCGCTATACTTACCTACATGCCTCCAGCTTTCATCCAGACCACACCACATGATCCATTGTTTACGGCCAAGCTCTAAGATACAACTGCATTTGCTCCAATCCCTCAGACAGAGACAAACACCTACAAGATCTCTATCAAGCATTCTTACAACTACAGTACCCACCTGCGGAAGTGAAGAAACCGATTGACAGAGCCAGAAGAGTACCCAGAAGTTATCTACTACAGGACAGGCCCAACAAAGAAAGTATCAGAACGCCACTAGCCGTCACCTTCAGCCCCCAACTAAAAACTCTCCAGAGCATCATCAAGGATCTACAACCTATCCTGAAGGATGACTCACCACTCTCACAGATCTTGGGAGACGGGCCAGTCCTTGCTTACACACAGCCCCCCAACCTGAAGCAAATCCTCACCAGCAACCACACACCACACAACAAAAACACTAACCCAGGAACCTGTCCTTGCAACAAAGCCCATTGCCAACTGTGTCCACATATCTATTCAGGGGACACCATCATAGGACCTAATCACATCAGCCACACTATCAGAGGCTCGTTCACCTGCACATCTACCAATGTGATATATGCCATCATGTTCCAGCAATGCCCCTCTGCCACGTACATTGGCCAAACCAGACAGTCTCTACATAAAAGAATAAATGGACACAAATCAGACGTCAAGAATTATAACATTCAAAAACCAGTCGGAGAACACTTCAATCTCCCTGGTCACTCGATTACAGACCTAAAAATGGCAATTCTTCAACAAAAAAACTTCAAAAACAGACTCCAACAAGAGACTGCTGAATTGGAATTAATTTGCAAACTGGACACCATTACATTAGGCTTGAATAAGGCCTGGTAGTGAATGGGTCATTACACAAAGTAAAACTATTTCCCCCGTGCTTATTTCCCCCCGCCACTGTTACTCACACCTTCTTGTCAACTGTTGGAAATGGGCCATCCTGATTATCACTACAAAAGGGTTTTTCTCTTGCTGATAATAACTCACCTTAATTGATCACTCTCGTTATAGTGTGTATGGCAACACCCATTTTTTCATGTTCTCTGTGTTTATATATCTTCCTACTGTATTTTCCACTGCATGCATCCAATGAAGTGGGTTTTAGCCCATGAAAGCTTATGCTCAAATAAATTTGTTAGTCTCTAAGGTGCCACAAGTCCTCCTCATTCTTCATCCTACTTTAGAGGAGGATAGATGAGTAAGGTGATTTAATAGGTCCTTTCCTTCCTTAATTTCTGTAATGCCATGATGATCTGATTCTATCTGAGGATAGCTATCTCCAGTGGCAAAGTATCACTGATTTGTTTGTGAAATATAGTTAATGTATTTGTATTTCATAAGTGAATTAGTGGAAACTCTTTAGAGGTGAGCCCTGAATATAGAAATTCTTCTTCAGCCACTCCTGTGCTCTACATTTACTAACTTTCCATTAGTATTACAGGGTTTTATTGCATAAGTCCCAATCTGACACCCTGCATATATGTAATAACACATGACTAGATCTCTGCACATGCTCTCACATATACACCACAAAGTAGGAGATACCCATAAATGGAAAAATCCAGTCTGGTCAATGCAAAATTCGACTGGTCCCTCAGCTTCCTGGTACTTTCTGTTTTCATACATGCATGCTGGCCCTAGTTGTAAGAACACCTGAAGTTGTCTGCTGATGTTCCCGCTCCCCAAACGCCACCATCCAGTGAGTCAGTTCTCCCCAGGGAGTGGCTGGCAAAATGCAGAAGGTTAAGTAAAGAACTGCAAAGCCTGTCTAATGTGACAGAGACATGGTAAATTTCTACCTTGATCAATCAGCCATGGATGATTAGCTGAGCAGTAAGGTTGAGGTCTGATTAAAAACAAGCTGACAGCTACCTAGGCCTATTAGGTTTACAACTTTCATTTGGTTTCCAAACTCTAAATCTAAATCTCTCCCCTCCAGCATTAATAAGCAGTTGCTCTATATTTACAACACTGTGCACAGATTCACAGATTGTTCTTTTTTATTTATATATAAAAGAAAGTCCATATAATGATTAGAGCCATAAAGCAGATCTCTGAGACACTCTCAGTGAAGTTCCTTCTGCTCCTGCAGTCAAGATAGGAGCTAAAAGCATTAGAGTGCATGGCAACATGCAGACCGTGATGCTGGCAAACCAGGTTCCAACTCTTGCCTAGGCTGCAGGAATTAGCTAAGAGCTAACATACTCCTAGATGGAGACCTAGTTCACCTGTGTGTTAGTTCTGCTCACATAGGTATTCATCTTATAAAAATATATTTAATGTTGAGACTCTATGAAATGCTTGTAGGTTGCTGCATGCATTAATCTCACCTGTAATGTTGGTATTCCATGCTATAAGAAAATGATATATATATATATATTTTTTTTTTTGCTTTATAACTTTGAAAATGTTTGCTATGAACTTGTGAACCCAGGCATGAGACTCATTCCCCCCTCCCCCATCCAGAAGGGATATCAAAAAATAGATAGACCAAGGATCATTGCAATGCAAAGGATTGGTTGATGGCCCTACCCCACGTTGGAAATGCTAGCTACATGCAAGGAAGCATGTCCTATGGACTTGGAAGCTGAACGAAGGAAATAAAACAAAATCACAGGAAAATTTTCCATCTTTTTGGTTGTTGGAACTCTGACAGGGCTAGAGATACCAAACTGAAGCCAGAGATCCCCAGGGGCTGCCCCTTGGGTCCGCAATGAAAGACACTTTGGATTGACAGATCACTACAACTCTGTTACTCTTAGGATTTAGATGGTAACTCATTTGTGTGTATTTGCTTGCTTTAATCTATACATAACTTTTCTTTTTCATAGGTAATAAACTTAATTACAGGATTGGCTACAGGCTTTGTCTTTGGTGTAAGATCTAGGGTACGGTTGATCTAGGGTAAGTGACTGGTCTCTTGGTACTGGAAACAATCTGAATGTGCTTTTTGTTCTGTAAGGGACCATTTATCGCTAAGTCCAGTTTGTCTGGGTTGCAAGTTGGGCTGGAGACTCCAAGGCGACTGTCTGCGAGTCTATGGTAAGACTGGTATAGTGATCTAGGAGTTCACATTTGATACTGGCTTGGTGAAATCTAATTATAAAACACACCACCAGCTTGAGGTGTCTACCCTGTTTTTGACAGTCTGCCCTGAGGTAGGTACTCATGGTTGTGAGCTGCTCCAGACAGCATGACAGACATACATCACATTCAGGGCCAGATTGTGATTCCCTTACTCATGGTGGATAATCCCCTTACTTTGCAAGTTATTCTAGTGACTTCAGTGGGACTGATCATGGTGTAAGGCAGTGGTTTTCAAAGACGGTCCGCTGCTTGCTCAGGGAAAGTCACTGGCGCTCTGGATCGGTTTGTTTACCTGTCGCGTCCGCAGGTTTGGCCGATCTTGGCTCCCACTGGCCGCGGTTCACCGCTCCAGGCCAATGGGGGCTACGGGAAGGGTGGCCAGCATGTCCCTTGGCCCGCGCCGCTTCCCGCAGCCCCCATTGGCCTGGAGCGGCAAACTGCGGGCAGTGGGAGCTGCGATTGGCTGAACGTGCAGACACGGCAGGTAAATAAACTGGTCCGGCGCGCCAGGGGCTTTCCCTGAACAAGCAGCGGATCGGCTTTGAGAACCACTGGTGTAAGGTACTATACAATGCAAGACTATTACGATCTGAGTCATAAGTATTTATGTCCCAGATTCTCTTCTGTGCTGTGGCTTCTTTATGCTGCATTCCCAGTGCCAACTGCCCCTAAATCTGGCATAACAGCAACGGGAAGATCACACCAATGTTGGGGAATCCTCTGGTGGCATATAGCTAGAGTAGTTCTGTATGGAGACCGCACTTACCTCAGTGCAATCGTCTTTTTTTGTGTGCGTGTGTGTGTGTGTTGCAGGAGTGTTCTGGATATATTTTTATAAGGTTATTGTAAACTAATTCAGGCAAGCACAGTCTCTTCCTTTTGTGTTTGCACAGTGCTTAGTATAGTGGATCTTGTTCTGAGGCATCCAGGCGCCCCTGTAGTACAAATATTAAGGGCATTTTCTTGACTGTGATTGACATCTGGAAGTAACACATAGGCAAACCCAACACATCCAAGCTCTGGGCATTTATTTATTGCCTGTGCCTCCAGCACTGTACCTTTAGGAGGGGTGAAGGTAGTAAGGTTCCAGAGGTATTCATTTGGGGTTTTTTTCTATTGTTCCTCTTTCGCATGTAGGGGACAACTTGGCTTTAGCAGGGAAATGGAACTGACCTCCTATTAGTCCTTTTAAATCTCTAATTCCTAGGATTAAGGTACGAGACTTGTCATCTGTGGTGCAATAGTTTTATATTCAGTGTTGTGTCTGAATGAATCCTTGTCTTGTATCCACACCAGTAGAAGAGAGGGTGTAAATAATTCCCTTAGGTGTGCATTTACCCATTTCAAAGGTACCTCATTAGGTGCTGTCAGAGGGGAGCTGCAGTGTGATAAACATAGGCATTCAGAGGGTCAGCTTGCTTTCTCGCTTGATTTGTCTCAATAGTGGAGGCCAAAGGAAAAAGTTAAGGAGAATGATCTACATTTTGAGTTGTGTGTGCTTAAAAAGCACATCCCAAACCCTGAAGAGTTTAACAAAGCAATTGTACACTTCTGTAGCAACTCTCATCCGCTGAGGATCTCGTCCTGTGTGTGCCTTTCTCTCCCCAAGCATACACCATTTGTAGATTTAAAACACTGGAAGGTAAGGCAGAGCAGGATGGGGAAGATTGTATTGCAACTCTCCATATTACATTTATCACTCCTGTGGCTAAACATAAGTCTTTGCTTACTTGCCCAGTAATTTGGGCGCTTTTCACCAACACCAAATTTACTGAAAGAAAGAACCAGCAACTAAGGACAAAACAGATGAATGTGGGGTAGGTCTGATAAAACCTGTTTTTTCACACCTCTATCATAAACACGTTTATAGATGCTGTGACTATGAGGATCTGTGGATTTTTTAAATTCTTTCTTTGTTCCCTCTCCTATTTTTCTCCACTCTCCTGAAGTTGCACATAAGGTCCACAGTATAACACACCCTAGCCAGTTTGGTATATAATACACTGTATGGCCACAGTATAAACTTGTATAGCTAGAAACGCCTTTCAGGTTATAAAGCATTAGTAGAATATCACAGGTCAAAATTCAACTCAACTACTGCCCTGTGGAGTTGGGTGTAATGCTAATAAACTGTTTCACCTTCCTGTTGATTCAACTCAACGACTGCCCTGTGGAGTTGGGTGTAATGCTAATAAACTGTTTCACCTTGCTGTGCTTTTTTTAGGTCCGCAACATATATTGTAGCAACACTCTAGCTAAGTGGTTCTCAAAGCCAGTCCGCTGCTTGTTCAGGGAAAGCCCCTGGCGGGCTGGACCGGTTTGTCTACCTGCTGCGACCACAGGGTCGACCGATCCATGACTCCCACTGGCCGCGGTTCACCGCTCCAGGCCAAAGGGGGCTGCGGGAGGGGCGGCCAGCACGTCCCTTGGCCCGCGCCGCTTCCCGCAGCCCCCATTGGCTTGGAGCGGCGAACTGCAGGCAGTGGGAGCCGCGATCGGCTGAACCTGCGGACGCAGCAGGTAAACAAACCGGTCCAGCATGCCAGGGGCTTTCCCTGAACAAGCGGCGGACCGGCTTTGAGAACCACTGCTCTAGCTGCTTTTCTAACCACATAGGCACTATTTCTTCCAGAGGCTCCTTGTAACAAGTGTTCTAGGTAAGTAGACTCTTCTGGTTCACAGGTGCCTTCAACCCCATGAGTTTAGTTTCTAACTCTACTCTGTAAAAGTCGAAGTGAAATTTAGCAGCCACCACCAAGGTTTGTGCTTTTGGGTTCAAACCAAAAAAAATCCTAGTAGTCGTTTCAAAATGCTATTCACAGCTGTTGAAAACTAGAGTCAATGAGACCATTTTTACAGACTCCTAGGATATGTCTACACTGCAATTAGAGATTAGCTGTCTCGGGCTAAGGGGCTGTTTAATTGTGGTGTAGACATTCGGGCCTGGAGCCTGATCTCTAAGATCTTGCATGGCGGGAGGGTCTCAGAGCTCAGGCTGAGCCCTAATGTCTACACCACAATTAAATAGTCCCTTAGCCTGAGCCCCAGTCAGCTGGCATGGGCCAGGCCATGGCTTTTTAATTGCAGTGTAGACATACCCATTGAGTACTTAAATGAGAAGCTGATCATCCCCTATAGCCATTGTCACTATCCCACTTTCAATAGGAAAATTTAAAAGAAATGGTTCAACACTTAAAATGAAGAATGATCTCTGGGCCTGGTGTCTTCACAGTCCAACAACATAAACATAACCAAGAGATTTTAGCACCTAAACTTAAACTGTTGTACAAAATCTCATCTCCAGGGACATTTCGGTAGCATTTATGAGGAAGTAGGGAATCTTAGATTGCAGCAAAATGCTTTTATTTAACAATTACATCAACAGCATAATGAATGAAACCAAATTCAGTGTCTTACTAAGGAAAATCCCTAAACTCTGTCTCCATGTTTCTCTCTCTAGCCTACTTCCTGTTAAACAGGAGCAGGGTCTACAAGATGGCAGTCTGTTACAGTTCTCCTAACTCCAAAACTTGATCGCAGCCCCTTCTTTTGTGTAAGTTACTGATCCATTTCATCTGCTTGGTGGATCCAGGGGTGAAGGTAGAAATAGCTGCAATGTACAAAGCACCTTGATGTGCTTCAGAGAGAGTAGTGTAGTAGTGATTTATTTATTTGTCCAGCATGTCTATCCAAACCTCACTTTTCCTCCTACATAGGATCTTGCGTAATATATGTAAAATTACGCAAGTTATGCATCCTTGCCCCTAACTAATATTGGTCATGTGGGACAAAATATGTAGGTCTAAAAACTTCTGTTCTGTTGAGTTAAATCTGAAGCGAAGGCAGAATTTGGCTTATTATCCAAAAATGTATATAGATTCCAGACAAACCTTATTACAAGTATTCAGAAAACTATCTCAGCTGAGTTGAGATTTGTCCTACCACTGTGGATTTGACTATCTTTGTCACAGTTACACCTCTAATATCCAAATCTCGGGTAACCAAAATTCCTGGTCCCCCAAACTCAGATGTGTCCTCCAAGATTTGATTGAAGCTTTGGTTAGTTAAAATCAACAGAGGCACTTGCGATGGGGCTCCTTCAATATACATGGAAGGGTACCGCTCCCACAATATTCTCTGAGAGGACCTAGAGTTTTCAATTTTCTCCCCATCTTGGTCTGCCAGAGCCCAGTTTTGTTAACCTTTTAGGTGTGCTGAAAAGCGCCCCCAGTCTTTTGGGAAGAGGGTTGTCACAGATCTTTTTTTATAGAAGAGGTATAATGGTATATATATGACTATATCTAGCTAATATAAATAGTGCCATCCACTGGTATGAAAGATTATTTAACTTTGTAGAGCCAAAAAGTTGCTTTTGTGCTCTGCAAATGGTTTCTGGATTATATAGCTCTTAACAGGGATGAGCTGAGGGCTGAAAGAGTTTGGGTTTATTTTATCATCATGTTTACTAGGTGGTGTTCAGGTGGAATGAGCAGACCTTTGTATCATATTGCTATCTGTGTATTTCTGCTTAGACAATAGTTGTCTGGAGTGTGGGATTGGTGTTTTTCGAAGAAAGAGGGGAAAAACAAAAATTTCAAGGAGCTTGAACTGGACTTTAGTATGAAATAACTCCCAGATATGACAAGATCAAAGTAAAGGATCTGATACTGGATCTGTTCTGATAAGACAAACTCTATTTTATGGATTTGCACTTGGCTGGTTTGCCACCATTACGTCGTAGTTATCTTCATTTCCTTTGATTTGTAAATGGTCTACATATTATATCAGTTTTCCCTTGACTTGTATGTTTATATGTTGGATAACAATTTATAATCTATGTTGGACTTGTGATTAAGACACTGGACTGGAACTCAGGAGATGAGTGATTATCCTGTCTGGCGTGGTTCACGACCATAGGTGCCAACCTCAGGGCACATTGTCAGAAATGAGGGCAGACACCCCAAACTGGTGGTATGTTCTGTCATTAGATTTCACCAAGCCAGTAACAAATGTGAACTCTTGGATCACTATACCAGTTTTTCCATGGAGTCACAGAATGTCTCCTTGGGCATTTCAGTCTCTTTCCACCCAAGTGAGCGGAACTTAGTGATAAATAGTCACACCAAACATCACAAAATCTTCAGGTTGCTCCCAGTCCCAAGAGACCAGTCACTTACCCCAGATCAGTTTGTACTTTAGATCTCACACCGAAGACAATGCTTGTAGCCAATCCTATAATAAACTAACTAAGGATTTATTAACTAGGAAAAAGAAATGAGAAATGTACAGGTTAAAACAGGCAACATAGTCACAAATGAGTTAGGGTATGGTACTAAACGGTGACAGATGTAGTAATCTGCCAGCTCCGGATGTCTTTTAGAGCTAACCTAGATTGACACTGGGATCTCTCTTTTTGTTTCCTAGCTCTAGCTCTGTGAGAGTCCAAACAGCAAGGAGATGAAGAATTTTCATGTTGGCTGTCTTTATTTCCTTCTTCCAGAATTCAAGCCAATGAGTTGAACTTCCTTTCATGTAGTAGCTTTGTGGGTCTGAGAGGGCTGTTAGCCCAGTTTTTGTATCATGATGCTTCAATATGGCTCACTTAGTTTTGATAGTGTTTCTTGATGGGCAGGAGAACCCGCCTCCTGTCTGGGTTCACAAATTCAGAGCAGGATTTTTTACAGTTATAAGGAAAAACTTACCTGTTACTTTATAGCATGGGATACAGAAATTTCAAGTCAGATTAATGAATGCAGCAACTTACAAGCATTTTATAGAGTCTAAACACTAAATATATCTTTACAAGTTTAGCACCGATCTTGAACATTATTAACATACAAGTGAGCTCATCTGGTTTCCAGCTATGAATTTGTCAGTACTCAGTTGACACCGACAGCTAGGGTGACCAGACATTCCAATTTTATTGGGACAGTCTGATACACTCCACATCTCACCCCCGGGGAAAAAAGTTTTTTTTACACTTGCTATCTGGTCACCCTACCTACAGCCTTGGCACTTTGTCTACCAGCATCACAGACTACAGGTAATATCATTTTTTCCCCTTGACTTGTATGTTTGTGTTGTGTAACAAATTTTAGTCTTTGTTGGACTTGTGGTTTAAAATACTGGACTGGGACTTGAGACTGCAGTTTATTTCTTGACTTTGTCATAAGCTTCCTTTGTGACCTTGGGCAAATCTCTTTTACCTTTGGCCTGAATTCTCACGCTTCTGCTTGTGTATTCTTTTTCCCTCCTTTTGTCTGTCTTCTCTTGTCTTGTCTATTTAGATTTCAAGCTCCTTTGGGCAGGGACTGATTCTTACTGTATGTTTGTACTGTGCCTAGAACAATGGAACCCTGATGTTGGTTGGGGCCTTTAGTTGTCCATGTGATACTACTAATAATTAGAAAAGAAATACATTTTTGTGCATTCAGAAACCATGCAACACCATCCAAAGGGTAGATTATTTTGATCTCCAATCATAAAACCCAATTACCCAAATCTCATTGAAAGGTCCGAAAACTTTAGCCTGTCTATTCTTAGTTAGAAATAAAAAAATTGTATAGTTCTGATGTTTTTAAAATCCGAGCCTTCATTCCTTATGAATTTTAGGTACAGGAGAGAAGCAGGTTATAGTCCTTAGATAATAACATTTGATGTAGCTTGAAGTCATCTAACCTACCTTGTCTATATGGATACACATTTTTGGCAGAACTTCAAAACATTTATGCTGGTTTAGTTTTAAATTAGAGAAAGGCCAGAAAAATAGTTTATTGGCTCATTCTGCATGCTTTTTAAACTATAACAATCAACAAACAACTCTGGTTTTATATTTAATAAGGAAACTTTGCAGTTCATTAGTTCCATATAAGTTAGAGTTGTCTGCTGTGACAAATCGTTACCTTAGAAAAGTATCTGCTGTGTTTGCATAGAATAATGTTTGTCAACTTATGGCCAGGCGCTAGAGCAGCACTTTACGCATTAAGAATGCTATCCTGCAGCCGTTGCACCATAGGTTGTGATGACTGTGTAAGATTTTACAAACTATACTTGGATGGGAGACAGCCAAGCAGGGTCCAGGTTCTACACAAAGTAGGCTTAGTAGATGGTACTCTTCCTTCCTGCTGAAGACAATACAAAGCCTTCCGGTTCTCAGCTTTTCTTTTTAGAGTCACCCGTGGCACTCTCAGAAGCAGATTAAGATTTATTGGGGCTCTGGGCACAAAGAACATTTGAGCCCCCTCATGCCTCAGCGGCACTGGCCTGCCCACTTTTTGACATGGGTGTAGTCGCCTCAGGCAGGTGCAGAGTGGCGGCGGTAGGGGCTGCACTTCATGGCGGGGGAACTGATTTGGGGTCTCGCCCTCTGCTCCTTCTATACCCCCCATTCCCACCCTGAAGGCCCTGGCCAGGCCGGAAGCCAGAACTGGGCAGTAGTAAGAGCTACCCACAGAGCCTGGGCTCTCTGCCTGCTCTGGGGGGCAGGGACATGGGCTGCTCTTGGCACCCCAGCTTCCTGCTCAGGGCAGGTGGAGGGTCTGGGGCTCCCCACAGCAGTCCGGGCTCCCTGGGTGGCTCTTACCATGGCTCAAGACCAGCTCCTGGCCTGGCCAGGGGGCGGGGATCTGGGGGAAGAGGAGGGGCAGGGTGCAGGGCCACAGTTCCAGTGCCGGTGGGTCTCCCCCCACCCGATTTCTACAGCGCTTCTGCAGAGACTCTCAAACTGGCTGGGGTCCCACTGGGCGCTCCGTCCAAAGTGCACACAAGTCCATAAGTTTGCATATGTGTTGGTGAGCACACCATAATCAGGCTCATTTGCAATAATCCAGGGCCCTGTTCTCTAGTGCGCAATGACCTCTAATTCTGTGCAAGATGTGTGGATATTTTGGAATTCTGCTGTGGCAGATAATTAAATTCTGTGGCTGCTTCATTTAATGTGTTTTTTTTTAAATGGTGGTTATAAACGGGAATTAATAGTTATAAAAACGAACAATACATTCCGTAGAGTAGCCAGAGTTTTGTTCATATTGACTTCAATTTTTTAGGGGCGTGTCCATGTTTTCTGTTGTTCGACTGATTTTTGTACTGAGTACTTCTACACAGCACTTATGTGTTGTCAGGAGACAAGCTAGAGTTTTGGGCACCTACCTGGGAGAACTTCTGGCATCTGGGAAGGCACTTTGGGTATGCTAGATAATGGCATTTGCAGATGATTCTGCTAAAAAAGAGAGAATTAATAATAGTGATATTTAAATTCAGCATCACAGTGTTTCAGGGTTAACACCCATTGAATTGAATCAGGTAGTTCATGCTTCCTAAGCATTATTGTTTCATGCCATCCACAGACTCATGTGGACGATACTGTATTTGGTTACACTCAGTTCATGCTGTCAAGGTTTTCTTCTTCACAGCTGTGAAATTAACAGAATAATAAATTGGCTTTTGAACAAAAACTTGGATTTTTTTTCCAGCACATTTTTCTAGGCAAGGGATGGATTGCTCCTTAAATCCTATGCCTGCAGGATTGCACAGTAGAGTGCCATAGTTCTCAATGTTCTCCTTCTCTATATTTAAAGTAAAATACCCGTTACTACTTAGCAATTGGGTGGCATAATTTCCATGTACAGATGGTAGTGGGTTTTTTTGTTTTTTTTTTTAAAGAAAAGGCTTAAATAACTGAAATACACACAATGTGGCTTATCTTTGCAAAAAGTCCATGTGAAGTACAGGTATGTAGATAAAACCAAAAAGTCTTTCAAAGAGAGAATATACCATATGAGCCTAAGTATGCAATTTGTAAAGGAAATTATGCTTACCCGATGGCTAAGCATTACAAATTATATAATCATGGTAATGTGAGTAGTTTGAGATCTATGGTTATCGGGAAAAGTTGCTACAGGAGTAAGAGAATGTAATAAACATAATAATATAACATTATTGCAGAGAGAATCCGCTTAGTTTTTTAAATTAAACATTTCAGTGCCCAAGGCTCTAAATGTGTCTGTGGCACTTTCATTTCCTGTAATGATGTTGCCATTTTAATTTTTGTTTGTAACTGATGAGCACTTTTTTAAAAAGGGGGTGTGTCTGTTTATGTTGTACAGGCATATTTGCTGAGCATGTGCAAAGTGAGACCACTACAGCAAAGGAATTTGATGCTGGGTAACAGGCTTAAATATGCAATGGTCCAGTTCAGCTTTAACTAAGATTTAGTTTGGTTTTTTTAGGGGGTAAACACCTCTGGGCAAGGCCCTGTCATTTGGTCCATAAAATACCATGCACATAGTACTGTAATAATGTGTTACAATGACACTGCATTACCTCTCTCCCCATGGGATACTGCCGCTACTGTGATCAGAAGAGGGTATGAAAGAGAAGGAGCTACTGACAGAATAATCTCATGTTGTTGTCAAAGTCATCACTGTGATCTCTCAGCTAGGGGGATTGTTTTTAGGTAGTATCTATTCAGCACAATGGATGAGCGTGACGTTTTAGGGGCAATAAGAATGATGGATCCCTGCTCTGAGGAGGTCACAGCTCAAAGCATGAGGGTGCTCAATATCTTGCAGGATCAAACCCTAAATTGGCTAGAACTTGCAAGAGATGCAAAGAACTAAGGGTAAGGTGAGGACATGTTGGGGTGATGGCAATGCCAGGGAAGGCTAGGGTAGATATGTTATGTGCCTGTTTGTTCCTTGTTACTGATTGGTGGTGTAAAATTTGGGGTGATAATAGTTGTGGGAGACAGAGATGATAGGCTGTGAAGGAGCTTCAATAGTTAACAAACCTGGCAAGATAAAACATGAAAACCAAGTGAAAGCAACACGGAGGACTAGGAAATGGAGTATGAAGTCTTTTCCATCTGTAGGCCACCAGTTAAACTCCTCTCCAGCTCAATGGCCACAAATCTACACTGATGGCTGGTCAATGCTGTCTGTGAAATGAGCTGATGTTTCTCTTGGTTTAGTTTTTAATGTAATTTTTTTTCATCCTTCCTAAAATCACTGCTCCAACTGGCCCCCCAGCAAAGACTGAACTCCCCTCCCCCTGTTAGAGATCACACTATATGGTATGGTGTTAGGAACTTCCTAGCCTGCACTGTGGATAGAGAGAAATGTGGCTTCCCAAGCTGTCAGGCACCTTTCACAAACACTAAACTAACTCACAGCACTTCAAAAGGGAAAACACCAAGGGAAAGTTAAATGGGTTATTCCTTCAGGTCCAATGCGCTTTAAAGATTTCCCCCAGTCTTTTAACATATCTCCCTGTTCTCTGCATATGGGACAGAGTGAATCCCGTGTGGATATGGCAGACCCTGTGTACTCTTTCTTCACAGACACAGAGCAAAATTCTCACTGCAACTTAAAGGGAATGGAAGGTATCCCTTCCTTTCACAGCAGAAGTAATGTAGCAGACTCATTTTCATATCTCATTCAGAAAGCAGATGAGATGTGGATGAACTTGCTTGACAGATGAACCCCCTAGAGGTATTTCAGTTTGTCACAGTATATGAGAATTCTCTACAATTACTGCTGAGCTACAGGAGTGCAAAAAACTGGCCTATAAATCCCAGCCATCCTGTGTTCTTTAATTCTCAGCATATAAAATATTTTGTTTCCTAGTTTTAAATATGAAAAGCATGATTAGAAAACAAAATCCATCACTAGGAAAATAGAAGCTCTTTGCTGCTACTTTGCAGCTGGACAAAGAGAAGGAGACGTTGCAAAATGGAAGAGGTTGGAAGACTTGGTTTCATTTTCCTCTCTCGAACTCCGAATAAGCAGACTTTTAAAAGGAAATGGAAAAAATCCCACATGACTGCTCCCCCTCACACAAGGGAGGGAGGGGGAGCAGATGTCTCAGTGGGCTAAGCAATTCCACACCGATGCTTTCCTTGAAAATCAAGCAAGGGGTTAGCTTAGCGAGATAAGCATCAAGCTTGAAACACTTAGGGCACGTCTACACACGGGAACACTCAAGAAAGTTAAGGCAATTTAGGATTAAGCTACAGCAAACTAGGGACATTTTACTCCTGAGTGAGAATACCACATGGAGGTTTAATACATTTTAACTTGTGCACAGAGATTTCATACATTTAGTTGATTTGTCTTCGCTTTCCTGAGTGTCCCCATGTAGAAAAGTCCTTAGATGTCCTAGAAGATGCAGCGTGAAATCCTGATGTGGTCTAATTGTCTCTTCATTTTCCTAGTGTAGGTGCAAACACTTGAGTGTATGGTGGTTCTGAGGAGCACACCCCTAAATGTAAGTTTGCTAGCAGAAAGTGGTGGGAGGGAATTCAAGATGGAAGATTTTACAGAAAGGAACAAAGACTCTGCTTGCTTTCCTTGAGGCCTTATTCTTTTGTTTTCTTCATTCTACGATAAGTCATTAGAATGAAAGAACATGTTTTGCTTTCTGTATGTGGAAAGCATAATGTAGAGGATGATGGGGCATGCCTTCCTCTCACACCTCAGATTTTTACTTTCCTCTTACTCTCTCCCTTCAGTGCAGCTAGAGAAGTCATGCTTTTTTTTTTTCTACATCTAGTGCCACCCCTGTAACAGGGGTAGAACTGGTAGTAAATACTATATTTCACCAAAAAAAAAAAAAAAATCCAGAAATTCCTGCCTTTATTAAGAATTTCCTGTTTTGTTTTTCTCAAATTTATTTATGAAAAATGAAAACCAAACATTTTTGGAAATCCATTTTTGGTTTCCTGTCCTTTTCCCTTTGCTACATGTTGCCACTGAAAAGGGGACGGGGAAGGAGAAAGAAAAGAGGTTTGCCGGGGGAGGGGAGGGAGAGGAAGAGGAGAATAACTGAAAAATCAAAAGGTTTTATTTCCTTTGTTGGAAAATTTGAATTTTTATTTTTCTGAAAGGCCATTTTCTCCTAAAAAGAATTTTGAATGAAAATTCTCAGCTAGAGCTACACAGGAATGTGGTGCCCCCGGGAATGCTGGGGCCAATCTGTTGTTTATTTCCTTGCCCTGGTCATGTGGCTGGGTCATGATTACAAAAAGTTATATAGGTTATCTGTCATAGGACATAGATTACATTTATAAAGCCAGAAGGCACCACTGTGATAATCTAGTCTGACCTCCTGCATAACACAGCTCCTGGGACTCTTCTAGTTCCAACAGGAATTAATTCCGAGCATTTCTTTTAGAATAACATCCAGTCATGGTTTAAAAGTGGCCAGCAATGGAGAATCCACCACAATCTTTGTCACATGGCAAGGGGTCAGGACTTCCAGTTGTTACTGCTACTTCCCCTGCCTTCAGAATATTTCAGTGTGCCTCCAGAGGTAGGGGCTCTGAGTGACGTTCAGTTGATTGTGGGTGGGGTCATTCAGTTCTGACCTGAGAAACTGAACTCTTGACCATTCTTTGTAGACACTTACGTTCGGTGACACTTGGTGTAAAAGCAGGTGTTTTGCCCTGGTGTCTCTGTCCACAAATCCAGCCTTCCCAATCCTCACTCTGTTTCCGTGTGCTGTGGACTGGTTGTTTGTTCTTCACTCACCCCAGAGCTGGCTGCATTTCAGTGCTGCTGTATGCGCTTTCTTTGTAAAGCTTCCTATGGTGGCTTAGGGTGAAAAGTGCTCTCTCAGCATCTGTTGTGGCTGTCTACTCTTTTGCTGTGATGCCATTGGCCCCTTTGCCACTCGTAGATTTTACATTGCTCACCGTATCCCTCTACATGAGGGTGGGAGGGGTGGGACTGAAGCAGAGCTTCTATTTCCTGTTCTTAATGTAACCTTGTGTGTGTTGTGCATCACCTCTCTAGTAGAGGTTTATCTTCCTGACTTTTCTGCAATACAATGCTGCTCAGTGCAAGAGACTGGGGATTATCAGGGAGCCTGCCCTGAACCACACCTGGCTATACTTGTTGCAGCTGCTGGGCTGCTCTAAATTGTGCCACTTGCATAGAACAGCATTTAGTGGGCCTTATGTCAGTAGGTGATTAGGGTAGCAGAGCTCTGCTCTGCCACACCTTTTTCCTATCCTCTTACTGGTCTCCAGTATGCCCCACTTGTACTCCCTACACTGGGATGGTGATGGTGCATATTGGCTGCACAGTTGTGCAAGCAGAGAGTTCCCCTCTGATAGGAGGAATTCTCTACTGGCCATTTGTGCCCATATTATGCCCCCTTGAGAATCTAGCCCTATGAGTCCAACCCTGCTAAGCCAACACTGGGTTTTGAACCTAGGACCTTCAGCATGAAAAGCATAACTTGCTGCTACTTGAAAAAAAGGACAAAGTGATCTAGCTAGAAGCAGTAATGGCCTCAAACCTCTGTGGATCAGGCACCAGAGGGGGACATGTAACACATGCAGAACACTGGGTTACACCAAAGCTAGAGGCATAGTAGGCATGGAGGCAGGAGGTCAACCCAGAAGTAGGGTCAGCTGTGCACCATGTATCCTTTCCCAGTGCTATTTGTGTATGCAATAGGTTTGGGCAATTGATGCTGGGGATTGGGTGAAACTAATGTAGTGGGGATGCAGGGCAGAGACAGAGAGACAAATGCTTTTCTGTCTCCTAATGATTGTATGCATTAAGCCTTGCCAGCTGACCATTCTGAAACTTTCAGTGTCATTTTACCAGCCTTCTGAGTAACCTTGTGTTCCTCAATCCACCACAAGGGAGGTGAGCAGTGTGCTGAAGGGAGGGAAGCAGACTGTACTCGTTCTACATGCTCTTTCTTTAGTGACTTGACCAACTGTCCTTCCCATTTCCTGAATGTCATTCACAGGAAGCCCAGCTACTGAAGACTCATATGTTACACAGCACTGTACAGATGCTGGTGATGCATGTGGCCGTTAAGAATATGCCAGTCAAATACAAGGGACATTGAATGGATGCACTCAGAGGGATGTGCTGAGTAAAGTTGGTCAGAAAATGACATTTCCATCCCACAGGAATGTCACACTTTTAAAAAAAAAAATCATTCCAAGGAGGGTAGTTTTCCTTGCGCTTGAGTTGGTGCTTGGAACAGGAGAGCTCCCGGGGTTCCCCAAAATAGTGTTAGGCCTGACTCCAGTAGGGCACCTCAGGCTAGGGGTCACAAAGGATAGGATCCCTGGGCTAGGCTTAGGCCTTAAGGCTGTAGGTCTCAATAGGTTGGTGTTAGGGTTACGAAGAGAGCGGCTCTCCAGACTGGAGTCAGATCTGAGGCCAGTAGGGTTCCCTAGGTATGGTGAAGCTTAGGGCTTCCTGGACTAGGGTTAGGTTTAGAGTGGGAAGGGCTGCCAGGGGTGGGGTTTGGGTTAGGGCGGGTAGGGCTACCAAAGATATGATTAGGCCTGGGGCTTGTAGGGCTTTCAGGGCTAGGTTTATGGTTACAAACAATAGGGCTCCTTAGGTTAGTGTTAGTGGTCAGTCCTGGAGGACTCTGTGAACTAGCATAAGGTTACAAAATAAAGGATCCTGGGGCTAGGATTAGGTTTAGGATGGGTAGAGCTCTCCAGGCTATCGTTACAAAGGATAGAGCTCTTGAAAATAGGTTTAGGTCTGGGGCCAGTAGGGATCCTGGGATGGGGTAGTAGAGCTCCCACATCTAGAGTTAGGGTTACACAAGATAGGACTCCACAGGCTTGGGTTATGGTTACACAAGATAGTGTGCCTGAGGTAAGGTTAGCTCAGGGGGCAATAGGACTCCCCTGTGTATGGTTAGGGATTCAGAGGGTACTGTTCCCTCAACTAGGATTAGGATTACAAAAGGTGCAGGTAATGGACTAGAGTTATGGAGTATAAGGGGTACGATGTGTAGAATTAGGTTTAGGCCTGAAGCCAATAGACAGCCCCAGAGGAGGATTAAGGTACTGGCCCAAGGAAAATTAGGCCATGGTTGGGTTACAAAGTGTACAAATCACTGGGAACTGTAACCCAAACCATAGATCCCAGTGACCTACCCACAAAAGCACTAACACTAGGTTAGGAAGCCTAACCCATAGTAATCCTAACCCAGCTCCAGCTACCCTACACAAAAGAACATTAACCCCATATCCAAGTACCCTGCCCATGGGAGCCCTAACCATACCTCCAGGTACTCTACAAATAGGAACCCTAAACCTGTCTCCAAGTACATGACACACAAGAACTGTAACACAGAGTCAGGCAGCCCCATCCGTAGGTCCCTTCACCCTCAATCCAATTACCTTAGCCACAGAAACACTAACAGTAGGCTGCGGAGCCCTACCTGTAGGAAAACTAACCATACAGGGAGAGCGCTACCCATTCGAAACCTAAGCCTAAAGTACTATACATAGGAATGGTAACCTAGTTTGGGAAGTCCTACCCATAGGAACTATACTCCTGCCACCAAGTACCCTAACCCCTGGAACCCCAATCTTGGGAAGGGGAGACCAAAATATAGAAATGGTAACTGAAGGCGGGGAGCCCTACCCGTAGTAAACCTTAGTGCAGCCCCAATGCCCTCCGCACAGCAACTCCACCACTTGGGTAGGGAGCCCTGCCCATAGGAACTGTAATTTTATTTCCAAATACAATGCCCATTGGAATCCCCAACCCTGAGATGAAAAGCCCTACCCATAGGAACCCAAGCATTAGCTTGGGGAGTCCTACCCATAGCAACCCTAAACCTACCGCCAACTACCCTACCCATACAAAAGGTAGCCCTGGGTCAGGGACTCCTAGGCATAGAAAGCGTAGAACTAGGTGGGCAATCCCTACTCATAGGAACCGGAACCCTAGCACCAAGTTCCCTACCCTAACCCTAGGGGCGGGGACCCTATCCATAGGAACCCTAACCCTTGACCCTAGTTCCCTACCCATAGAAACCACAACCCTAGCCCCAAGTCCCCTACCAATAGGAACTTTAACCCTAGGGTGGGAACCCCCCCCATATGAACCCTAACCGTAAGCCCAGGTCCCTTATCTATAGACACCCTAACACCAGGGTGGGGACCCCTACCCATAGGTACCCTAAACTTAGCCCCAAGTCCTACCCACAGGAATCATAGAAGATTAGGGTTGGAAGAGATCTCAGGAGGTCATCTAGTCAACCCCCCTGCTCAAAGCAGGACCAACCCCAACTAAATCATCGCAGCCAGGGCTTTGTCAAGCTGGGCCTTAAAAACCTCTAAGGATGGAGATTCCACCACCTCCTTAAGTAACCCATTTCAGTGCTTCACCACCCTCCTAGTGAAATAGCTTTTTCTGATATCCAACCTAGACCTCCCCCATTGCAACTTGAGACCATTGGTCCTTATTCTGTCATTTGCCACCACTGAGAACAGCCTAGTTCCATCCTCTTTGGAACCTCCCTTCAGGTAGTTGAAGGCTGCTATCAAATCCCCCCTCACTCTTCTAATCCTAGGATGGTGACCCCCAAACCATAGGAATCCTGACCCTATACACAGAAACACTAACCCTATCTCCAAGTCCCCTACCCATAGGCACCCTAACCCTAGGGTGGGGACCCCTACCCATAGGAACTTTTACACTAGCATGGGGAAACCTACCCATAGGAACCCTAAACCCAAGTCCTCTACCCATAAGGTCTCTAGCCCTATGTTGGAGACCCCTACTCATGGAAAACCTAACTCTGGCCCTAAGTCCCCTACCTATAGGCTCCCTAAGCCTAGCCCTAAGTCCCCTATCTGCAGGAAACCTAACCCTAGGGTTGGGCTCATAACTCTAGCCAGAAGTCCCCTACCGATAGGAACCCTAGCCCTAGGGTGGAGAAACCTACCCACAGGAACCCTAACCCTAGGGTCGGGCTCATAACTCTAGCCAGAAGTCCCCTACCGATAGGAACCCTAACCCTAGGGTGGAGAAACCTACCCACAGGAACCCTATACCTAGCCCCAAGTCCCCTACCCATAGGAATCCTAATACTAGGGTTAGCACTCCTACCTATGGGAAACCTATCCCTAGCTCCAAGTGCCCTACCCCTGGGACCCCTCGCTCTAGGGCAGGGAGCCTGATCCCTAAAAAACCTAATTCTAACTCCAAGTGCCCTAACCCTAGAGTGGGGAGCCCTACCCATAGGAACCCTATACCTAGCACCAAGTCCCTTACCCACAGGAACCCTAACACTGGGGCAGGGACTCCTACCCATAGGATCCCTAACCCTAGCCCCAAGTCTCCTACCTCTAGGAACTTTCATCTAGGGCTGGCACCCCTACCCATAGCAGCCCTCACCCTAGGTCCAAGTGTCCTACCCATGGGACCCCTCACCCTAGCTCCAAGTTTCCTACCCCTGGGACCTGTCACCCTAGGGCAGGGAGCCCTACCCCTAGGAACTGAACCCTAATCCTAGTGTCCTACCCCTAGGAACCCTGGCCCTAGCTCCAAGTGCTGTGAGGGAGGAGGCATGCTACCCAAGAGTCCTGACTGGCTCCACCTGGAGTAGTTCCAGAGCATCGCCTAGTGACTCTGTGACGAGGGGCACGAGCAGCTGATGCGGGCCGGGGCTCTCATTACTAATGCCATCACCCCCAAGGGATGGCGGCCCACTTCCAGGTCAGAAAGGGTGGGTTCATATAAGACCTGGAAAAACAAAATCAAAAGGTAATCAGCTTTTCTGACACTTTGGATAGACCTCTTCACCCCCCTAAAGGGAAGTGCTTGAAACCCCTACCATCCTCTTAGTCAGTTTAAAATGGAGTCTGGTCAAAGCTGAGCAGACTGTAGGGCAGGGGTTCTCAACCTTTTTCTTTCCAAGGCTCCTCCAACATGCTATAAAAACTCTATAGCCCACCTGTGCCACAACAACTGGTTTTCTGCATGTAAAAGCCAGGGCTGGCATTAGGGGGTAGCAAGCCGGGCAACTGCCTGGGACCCCATGCCACAGGGGCCCCCATGAAGCTCAGTTGATCAGGCTTCAGCTTCAGCCCAGGCAGTGGGGTTTCGGGCTTCAGCCCCTGTGTGACTCCGGGGCTTCAGCCCTTGGCCCCAGCAAATCTGACGCTGGCCCTCCTCGGCTGCCCCCTGAAAGCTGTTTGTGTCCCCCTAGGGGGCTGTGCATCCCTGGCTAGGAACTGCTGCTAGCAGAGGGCCCATGTAGTGGGATGGCTGCCCCACTCCTGGATAACAGGGGTTAAAAGCAGCCAAGCTAGGTTGAGAGGGGAAGCAGCCACAGCTGTGGCCAGCTCAGTTAGGGCCTAGCTGGCCCTTATAAGAGGGCTGGGGGCCAGGAGCTGAAAGAGTCTCACTCTAGCCCGAGAGTGGGAAGGGCTAGCTGCCTGGGAGCAAGGTACCTAAAGTGGAGCAGTGCTGGGGAGTTCCAGCCTGGTAAACCCCCAGGCTGCAGGCCCTGTTGAAGGCCTACAAAGGTACTGGGGCTACAGAGGTACTGCCCAGGGATAGGCAAAGGCAGCAGGTCCTAACCCCTTGCCAATAATGAGTGGCCATTACAGACTGCAGTCTGCCCCAGTTAGCAGGGACTAGATGATGACTGGCAGTAGCCACTGAGGCAAGGTGGGTTTAGAGGGTTGGGCGTTCCTCTGGGAGGGGAGACCCAGAGCGAAGGGGTACTGCTGGGGCAGAACCCTGAGGTAAAGAGTACCAGGGGCTGGGAGGGACACGGAGCCAGCGGCAGGCGAGACACCGGCCTGCAGAGGGCACTCCATATGCTGGAAAAGAGCTAATTCCCAAGACGACCAGCAGGATTATTTAATTTGGGGGAGTGATTTTAGAGCTCAGTAGTTACACCGGTAAAAGCCCTAGAGTGGACACCACTGTACTGGTATAAAGGTACTTTAAGCCCCTTGCATTCTGCCTGTATCTAGAACAAAGCTAGCCTGGGTATGTCTGCACGCGCTGCAATCGCACCTCTCACTCAGCTGCAGGGTGGACAGACCCTTAGAGGCTCAGCACAAAAAATTCACCCTTCGATTTTTCACGTGGCCTGTCCACCCATGTTTAACTGCAATGACTGATTTACATGCTGGGCAAAGGAAACTTTTCTTCAGGATTGCACACCCACCTCTTCTGGTCAGGGGTCAGAGCTCACAGTGAACATTACTGCAACTAACAAAACCAGGGGAGACTAAATGTGACGCCTTCAATATTACTAAAGGCTTGTCTACACTAGAAAGTTGTATGGCTATTACTGTACCAGCAGTACAGCAATACAACTCCATACTGTGGGCTCAGTTATAGCTGTATGTACAGGAGTCCATATAGCTATAGCTACTCCTGATACCCATATCAAGCACCTTTATACCAGTACAGTGGTATCCACTCTAGGCCTTTCAGCGGTGTAACTATTTAGCTCTAAAATCACTCCCCTAAATTAAACAGTTCAATTGGTACCAAAAATGGTGCATAGGCCAGAAAGCAAGGCAAAGGGGAGGGGTGTAATCTTAAAAAAAAAAAAAAATCTTTTCATGCATTCTTTATAGATCATAAAAAGAGCTAATGTTTGTACAGTGTTTTGAGCATATAAAGTGCTATCAAATGCCAAGTGTTACATTATTAAAAGGGCACATAAATTTAAAAAAAAAGCCATTGAATAACCCTATATTCTGAACCAGTTCCAGTCTGGGTAGTCGTATTCTGCCTACCTAATATTCCACTTCCAGTTGGCTAATGGTGAGCTTGGCTCTTGACTGCCTTGCACCTTGTCATCATTTATATATACTCCTGTGTGAAGACCTCCCACTCTGATCTGGGAGCATTTTCCACCCTTTTTGCAGGGGGCAAATGAGTATACCATGTGCAGGTCAGGTAATGAACTAAGCCCTCCGTTTTTTCTCCTGGACTGACCCACTTTGCCCCATCCCAAGATTAAGATGCAGGGCCAATCATGGAAGAGCAGAGTCAGGGAGGCAAAGGACCTGATTCTTCTCTCAAGTTTGGTGTAAAACAGGAGTAACTCAATGGAAGCCAATGTTGGGACACTAGTGTAAATGAAATCAGAATCTGTCTCTGTGGTTGCCTGGTAAATTTCCTTCCCCATTCAGGGCAATTGCTTCCTTCTATTTACATAAGCATTTTGCTCATTAAAATATGGCAAGAGAAAAGGGGAAAGAAATGGTGACTGATAGAATAAGAAGCTTAAGCCTGGAAAGCAGGAAGGTCACATCAAGCCTGGGACGATAAGCCAAGGTCAGCGAAGAGCAGGGCGCTTGGTGCCAAGGTCACTCAGAGAAAGAAAATGAAATTGACGCTCATCATTTGCTCTTGTGGATACATATTACTATCTCTTCTTTCCAGTTCTCCTTCCTTCCACTGTGCCCTCCCCCTCACCCCCGGACTGTGTCTCATAAAGAAAGAGCTTCATCTGCATGGGTCAATTTTCCTCTCACAGACTGATGCAACTCCACTGAGTTCATGCTGATCTACAACAGTGTAAGTGAGGAAAATCAGACCCCAAATCTCCTGCTAACAACCAGAGGCAACCCCTCAGCTAGTGCCACAGCGCCATCGGATACGCCCCCAAATAGCTTTTCTGGAGGAATGGGAAAGCCGTTAAATGTGGAATAGCAGCTCCTCAGGCATTTTTGTTAAGGTTAGCACTGCTTTCACGGCAGACATGACAAGTACACCCAGGAGGGATGGAAAAGAACAGAAGCTTCTGTCTTGGATGCAGCAGGCAGGACACATGGACAGCTCTCTCTCTCTCAGCCTCTGGATCCTGATTCATGCAATGGGCTTGGGAGAACATCTCGCTTTCTCATTCCCAGAGAGATGCTGCTCACGCTGCTTCAGCCTGTGGGGCCCAGTAAGCCTCTAACGGAGCGGAGTCATTTTTAAGGCTGGCCAGACATGGAACAGAACAGAGAGGAAGATAAAAATATAGGGTAGTATAGAGAAGTGAGGTGAAATGATATACCAAGGCAGAGGCAGCAGGAAACTAAAATGTCTGCTCAGATAAAATGGTGATGGGCACCTTCTGAGAACAAAAATAAAGGATCCCAGAGGTTACTTAGGTGCAATAGGTGTAGGACATTTCCCTATTTTAAGGTGTGTGTGATTGGGAGACCACAATCAATCCCCCTCCCCACAACTTTGAGCCTGTAGAGGAGAATAGTCCCAGGCCCCAGAGTAAAAGCTGAGCCCTACCTCATCCCCTCTCTGCCTCTGGGTCTAACACCTGATTAGCAGAGGGGAGAGCTCTGCTCCCCAATTGATATGCCAAGGTGGTAGCACTAGGCTCTACCAGCCACGGAAGCTAGAGGAAGGAGTCCAACATCCCCCTCTTGTTAACACAGCTAGCCGGAGGCAAGGAAGGCCACACAAGAAGACTGTCCTAAAATGGTCATCAAGGGGTTAACTGGGCTACCCAGAATCTTATGGCATGGTGACATGCTCCACCCCATCCCTTCCATCCTGTTTAGTTAATGGGGATTTTGTCCCTGCCCCCTGTTGTAACTTGTGATGCACTGAATGAAGCAGCCAGCTCCTAGCCTGCAGTCTGTGAATAGGCTCGTTTCCGTTGCACAGAGCAGTCCCTTTATAGAAGGGCACCAGCCAGCTCCCTTTCCTGGGTGCATGTGGGGAAAAGTTACTACTGGAAGGCTGGGGACAGACACCCCGGTTAGGCTGGACCCAAAGGTGAGACAGCATAGCTGGGACACACAGCGTGCTCAGGCAGGGGACACATACAGTAGGCAGGACAGGGGGACAGACACTGAAGGAGACATAGTGCTGGGAGGCACACAGAAATGGACCAGTCCGAACCCCCCCAGCTGCTCCTGCCAATTTCACGCCCCCTCCTCCTTCCCTTTGCTGCTGCTGCTCTCCTAACATTCTTTCTGGCTGCCTTTCCAAGACAGCTCTAGTGGTCACTTAGCAAAACAAACTCTCTATGCTGCCTAATCAGCTCTATCGTTAAACAGGGGATGGGGCCAGATCAAATAGTGCCTGTGACTCTTAGGCAGCATCCAGGCCACCAAGCAAAACACCTGTCCCCACCCTCTTTCTCTTGCTCTCCACTGGGATCTGCCATCCAAACACCTTGCTCAGTGAGTGCAGTTCAGTTGAGGGTGACCAGTGCTTAATTGGTAATGAAATAAGTGTCAGGGCTCAGGTAAGTTTTTTACTTTCATACTGATGCAGCAAGCCCAGATGTCCCAGGGATATGATATGAACTACCAAGCCTGGATCTGCACGGGGCTCAGACTTGGCAAAAACTAAGCGTGGATGGTGACCCCCTCAATGAGGACAGGCTAAGTACAGTTCTGTTGCCCTGTACTCTCATACAATAAGGATGACAACATGTCATTTCCCCCCACATTCACTATTAAAGTGATTTGTAACCCACCACCAGCCAAAATTGATCACTTGGGCAACAGAGTTCTGTCTGCTGGATACCTAGGCTGAGTAGGTGTGTTCATGTACTCAGTGGTGGCAGATGACAACAAGGACCAATGGTCTCAAGTTGCAGTGGTGGAGGTCTAGGTTAGATATTAAGAAAAATTATTTCACTAGGAGGGTGGTGAAGCACTGGAATGGGTTACCTAGGGGCGTGGTGGAATCTCCTTCCTTAGAGGTTTTTAAGGCCCGGCTTGACAAAGCCCTGGCTGGGATGATTTAGTTGGGGTTGGTCCTGCTGTGAGCAGGGGGGTTGGACTAGATGACCTCTCTTCCAACCCTAATCTTCTATGATATTATGTAAATACAGTCTGGTTCAGATGCCTTTCCTCCTCACCCCCCAGTTCATCATGCTCTGTAAGGGAGAGCTCATTCAGACCTTGCTTACAAATAATAATTTGAAATTATTAGGTTGGCCATCATGGCTGAAATGAACGTACCGACAAAAAAACAGCTGTGTGAGGAAGCTAATCTTAGTTCACACTTTTCAAACCTATAATGCTTTTTCAAGTACAAGTATTGTATCATATACTGTATATGCTTTTAAAGTGTGCATTAATGTTTCGATTTCAATTCAGATTTTGAACAATGACTAAACTGAAAACACTGCATGAAACTAGTTGACCACTGTGGGGATAGGGAAATCCTTGGGGGAATGGACCCAGTTCAAGGTGGGGGGGGGGATGAACCCAGTTGGGGAGGTGCAGGATGGGCCCAGTTTTGGGTGTTGCAGTCTGGGGCTGGTCCATTTTGGGTGAGCGGCAGAGGAGACCGTCATCTGGGGAGGAGTCGGGATGGGTCCAATTTAGGAGGGGTACGGAGCGGGCTTGGTCGTTTTGGTAGGGGGATGGGATGGGTCCAGTTTGGGCGAGGAGTGTACGGGGTGTCATCTGGGATGGGGCAGGACAGGTCCAGTTTGGGCATGGGGCATGGGGGTGCTGTCGTCAGGGGAGAGTGGCGGGATGGGACCAGTTTGGATGGGGTGAACCATCGTCTGCGGAGGGGGCCAGGAAAGGAACAGTTTACACGAGGGACACCTTCATCTGCGGAGTGGGGCAGGATGGGTCCAGTCCGGGCGGGGTGGGCACCATTGTCTGGGGAGGGGGCTGGGATGGGTCCAATTTGGGTGCAGGGGTGCTGTCATCGGGGGAGGGTTGGGGGACTGGATCAGTTTGGGCAAGGTGCACTGTCATCAGGGGAGGGTGCGGGGACTGGACAAGTTTGGGTGGGGGGCACCATAATCTCTGGAAGGGGGTGAGACATGTCCAGTTTGCATTGGGGGTGCCGTCATATGGGGATGCGGGCAGGATGGGTCCAGTTTGAGCGGATGGGGCGCCATTGTTTGTGGACGGGGGCAGGACAGGTCCAATTTGGGCAGAGGGGACGCCCTCATCTGGGGACAGGTCCAGTTTGGGCTGGGGGAACGTCGCTGTGTGGGGAGGGGAGGACAGATAAAGTTTGGGTGGGGTGGGCACCGTTGTCTGGGAAGGGGGCTGGGATGGGTCTAATTTGGGTGGAGGGGTGCTGTCATCTGGGGAAGCGAGCAGGACAGATCCACTTTTGGCTGAGGGCGCCGTTGTATGGGGACGGGGCAGGACGGGTCCAGTTTGAGCGAAGTGGGTGCCATCATCTGTGGATGGGGGCAGTATGGGTCCACTTTGGACAGAGGGGACACCATTGTCTGGGAAAGGGGATGGGATGGGTCCAGTTTGGGCGGGAGGGGGGGGCGCCGCTGTGTGGGGAGGGGGGAAAGATAAAGCTTGGGTGAGGTGGGCACCATTGTCTGGGGAGGGGGCTGGGATGGGTCCAGTTTGGGTGGAGGGCGGGAGAGCGCCTTCGACTGGGGATGGGGGCAGAATTGGTCCAATTTGGGCAGGGGGGGCTCTGTAGTTTGGGGAGGTGGACAGGACGGGTGCAGTTTGGGCAGGGGCCAAGAGGCCGCTGTTGTCTGGGGAGGAGGCGGGAAGGGTCCAGTTTGGGCCAGGGGGCATATGGGGTGCCGTCGTCTGGGGATGGGGTTCGGATTGGTCCAGTTTGTGTGGGCAGTGGAGGGATGCCTTCATCTGGGGAGGTTGGCAGAATGGTCCAGTTCGGGCAGAGGGGACGCTGTTGTCTGGGGAGAAGTCGGGAAGGGTCCAGTTTGGGCAGGGTGCAGAGGGGTGTCCATCGTTTGGGAAGGACGACGGGATGGGTCCATTTTTGGGGGGGCGCCGTTGTCTGGGGAAGATGGCAGGACGGGACCAATTTGGGTAGGAGGCACCTTCATCCGTGGAGGGGGTGGGATGGGTCCAGTTTGGGCAGGGGTCGCTGTTGTCTTGGGAGTGGTGAGGATGGGTCCAGTTTGGGCAGTGTGCACCATCGTCTGAGAGAGGTGGGTGGGAAAGGAACAGTTTAGGTGGGGGGCACTGTCGTCTGTGGAGGGGGGTGGGACGGGTCCAGTTCGAGCAGGGGGTGCCATTGTCTGTGGAGGGGTCAGGACAGGTCCAGTTTGGGCATGTGGGGAGCGCTGTCATCTCGGAAGGGGTGTGTGATGGGTCTAGTTTGTGCGGGGGGGAGTAGGGGGGCAGGTTGGGTCCAATGGGGGGGCACCATCATCTAGGGAGGTGGACAGGACAGCTGCAGTTTGGGCAGGGGGCGAGGAGATGCCATTGTCAGGGGAGGGGAAGGGATAGGTCCAGTTTGGGCCAGGGGGCATATGGGGCACAATCGCCTGGGAAGGGGCTTCGGAGTGGTCCAGTTTGGGTGGGTGGCAGAGGGATGCCTTCATCTGGGGAGGGTGGTAGAATGGGTCTAGTTTGGGCGGAGGGGGTGCTCTTGTCTGGGGAAGGGTTGGGATGGGTCCAGTTTGGATGAGCGGCAGAGGGATGCCATAGTCTGGGGAGGGGTTGGGATGGGTCCAGTTTCTTTGGGGTACGGAGGGGGCTTGGTCATTTGGGGTGGGGGACGGGATGGGTCCACTTTGGGCGGGGAGCATAGGGGATGTCATTGTCTGGGGAGGGGGCAGGAGGGGTCCAATTTGGGTGTGGGGGTGCTGTCGTTTGGGGAGGGTGGCAGGATGGGACCAGTTTGAGCAGGGTGCACCATCATCTGCAGAGTGGGGCGGGATGTGTCCAGATCAGGCAGGGGGGCACTGTTGTCTGGGGAAGGGGGTGGGGCCAGTCCATTTTGGGAGGGGGGCAGAGGGGTGCTGTTGTCTGGGGAGGGGAGCATGATGAGTCCAGTTGGGGTAGGGGGGGCGCCGCTGTTTGGGGAATGGGGGACAGATAACGTTTGGGCAGGGTGGGCACCATTCCACAGTATCCCTAACCCTATGCCAGGGAGCCCTAGCCATTGGATCCCTAACCCTATGTCAGGGAACTCTAGCTACAGGAACCCTAACCCTTGTTTGGGGAACCTTACCCTAGGTCATAATGGGAATTCTAAACCTAGCTCCGAGTCACCTACCCATAGGGATACCAACCGTTGTTCAGGGAGCCCGATCCATAGGAATAGGATAGAATAGGTTATGGAGCCCTACCCATAGGAACCCTAACCTGAGCTCCAAGTACCTACTTATAGGAACCCAACCCTAGCTCCAAGTACACTAACTATAACCTTAGGTCAGGTAGTCATACCCTTAGGAACCCCAACCCTAGCTCCAAGTACACTAGCTATAGGAATGCTGACCTTAGAGCAGAGAGCCCTATAAATAGATACCCTAACCTTCAATCCAAGTTCCCAACCCATAAAACCCCACCCTAGCTACAAGCTGTAACGAAGCAGCCTTTGGTGGGATGCAAGTGAGAGTATCAATTCAGGACAAATTGCTTAGAGCAGGGCAGTTACAGTCCAAGGCTGGGGGTCCTTTACTACTAAGGTACAGCAAACCAGCCAAATGGAGAGGACTTCAATTTACCGCACTGGCTAACCCAGAAGTCTTACAAGCAATTCCCTCAGACATTCCAGCTTCCCTGTATCACCACCAGGGCCACTCCCTGTGGGAATGAATGGTTATGAAAACCAATATCCCAGTAAAAGAAAAATGGTTCTCCCGATCCCAAAGGACCAAGCCCCAGACCCAGGCCAATATACCAGTCAGATCTTACCCACAAATCACACTGTTGCCAATCCTTTAGAATCTAAAATCTAAAGGTTTATTCATAAAAAGAAAGAAATATAGATGAGAGTTAAAACTGGTTAAATGGAATTAATTACATACAGTAATGGCAAAGTTCTTGGTTCAGGCTTGTAGCAGTGATGGAATAAACTGCTGGCTTAAGTTACATCTCTGGAATACATCCACAGCTTGGATGGGTCATTCAGTCCATTGTTCAGAGCTTCAGTTTGTAGCAAAGTTCCTCCAGAGGTAAGAAGCAGGATTGAAGACAAAATGGAGAAGATGCAGCTGCCTTTTATAGTCTCTTGTCATGTGGCCTGTGCTTCCTTTGTTTCAAACACAAGCTGCACAGCACATGGCTTGGAAGCCTTAGAGTTCTCTCTGTAGGCATGTCCTTGAATGCCTTGCTGAGTCATAAGGTGTATCTGCCTTCTCTCAATGGTCAGTTGTATAGCTGATGGTCCTTAATGGGCCATCAAGCAGGCTAGGCAGTGCTGATGCCAAACTGTCTGGGGTGTCACCCAGAAGCACAGCACAAGTTTGAAATACAGACATACATACATATCTATAACTCATAATACAAAGGTGATACAAACATATAAACAAGATTATCATATCTGTCAAATTATAACATTTTTGCAGATATTCTTACATGGCATATCTGGCTGATTACTTCGTGGGCGTTACCCAGGAGCCAACATTTGAAATCCAGGAATAGAGCCAATACTTATTACTTTAAATACAAAAATGATACATGCCTACAGATAGCACCATCATAACCAGCAAATCATAACCTGTTCATAGACACCTTACTTGACCTCCTTTGTACAAGATTTGGTGCAACTATAGGACCTTGGTTGCAACAATGATCTATACGGTCACAGTTCATGTCAATAACATCACACAAGCACCCTAATCATAGGAGCCCTAACTCTTTCTCCATGTCTGTTAACTCTAAAGCCCCCAACCCTAGGTCAGGTAGCCCTACCTATGGGAACCCCAGCTGCGTGGTTAATCCTACTTGTAGGAACACTGATTGTGGCTCCAAGTATCCTACTTATAGCAAACCAAACCCTGGATTGAAGAACCCTAAAGATAGGAACTCCAACCCCAGGGCAGGAAGTCGTACCCAAAGGAATCCTAACCCTAGCTCCAAGTACTACCTAAAGGAATTCTTACCTGAGTTCCTAATAATCTACCCATAGGAATCCTATCCCTAGGGTGCAGAGCCCTACCTATAGGAACCCTAATCCTAACTTCAAGTACCCTACCCACAGAAACCCACCCCTAACTTCAAGTACCCATATTTATAGGAACCCTAATCTTAGGGCAGGGAGCCCAAGCCATAGCAATGGTAATCCTAAAGCTGTGAACCCTAACCCTAGGAACTCTTACCCTAGCTCCATGTACCCTACTATAGGAACTCTACCCCTAGCATGTGGATCCTTTAACTATGAAATCCTAACTCTATCCAGAGTAGTCCTACATTTGGGATTAGTAACACTACCCCAGGGATCTTTTCTCTTTGGAACCTTAACCCTTGTCCGTGAAGCGCTACCCCTTGGCACCCTTACTTTAGCCTTGGAAACAGTAGCCTCTGGACTCCATCCCTAGCTTAGGGAGCTGCATCCTATAGATACTAAAGATTAGCCCAGGGAGCCTTACCCCTTGAAACCCTAATTCTATCCAGGGGAGAGCTACCATTTGTATGCCTAGTGTTGGCTTGGAGAGCTCTACGCTTTGGAACCCTAACCTTAGCCCAGGGAGCCCTATCAACTGTAAGTGTCTCTCCACCCTGGGCAGTCCTCCTCTTTGGAACTTGAATTGTATCCTGGGGAACCTTAACTGATGGATCCCCAACCTTGGTCTTCCAGTCCCTCATCCTGGCCCGGGAATCCCCACCATATGGATCCCTAACTCTAGCCCAGGGATCCCCAACCTTTTGAACCCTATTTCTACTCTGGGGATCCTTACTCTTTGGAACCCTAGCCCTAGAGTAGGGAGCCCTAGCCTGGGGAGCGCTGCCTTTTTGAGCACTAAACCTGGCCTGGAGAGCCACACCCAATGGATCCCTAACCCTAGCCCAGGGGATCTAGATGATCTAGAAAGAAGAACTTCCAGATAAGTGAAGCTTTTCAAGTGCAAAGAGAATTACTTTTATTCTTTAAAAAGCCCAGTGGCCTTTTTCTATTTTAATTAATGTTTAAAATCTATTGTCGGTTGTGCTTGCTGAAAATGAGGCCAAGAGACAAGTCCAGCTTCTTATCACTTGTGACCACTTCCTATTTATTTAATGGACCCCTTAGCCATGTCATGAATTATGTCACAGAATATAAGTCAAGGCTGTCCGGCTTTGTCTTAAAGATTAATACGTAAAAGTTAGAAACTGGAAGTGTTTGAGCTTTGAGTGCCAACTGCATATTTAATAGTTTATCTGTAATTCAAAAGCCTGTCTTGCGTTATAAATCCTGCAGGGTTAAGTCGATTCTGAAATCTAAGTGCCCTGCCAATTGATTGATTCTTTTCCACTGATTATCTCCCAGTGTACTAATCCAAACTCAATGAGTCAACCCATCCCTTTGCATGCCTGGCAGGCAGCCGGCACCCAAAAGATGGTGGAATTCTTGCCACCCTTACATGACTTTGTTCTTTCTATGTCCACCTTTCCATCACTTGAGCTGCCCCTGGAATGATAACAATCATGGCTTTCAGCTTCTCAGCATGGATCAGAAGTAAGGAAACAAGAAGGCCCAGAAATGGTACAAACCCCTATGTTCACACAGGATCCTTCTGCCCTATTACATATCTCTTGTTCATTGTAACAGAGAGAACTCTGAAGGACCTGGTTAATGGGAGCTTCCCTAGTGAGGCTGAGAATTTCAAAACCATCTAGGGGGACACATCCTCCCTTAAAATCCCCCAAATGGCTTTGAAAATCTCAGGCGGAGTGTACTGCGGTTGTGCATATTTCTCTGCTCCCTTGAGCAATAGGCAAATGCTGAGGAGACATATTGGAGCAACATGACAGCAGAATAACTGATTAGAACCTAGCATAATGACAGGTTTCAGAGGAACAGCCGTGTTAGTCTGTATTCGCAAAAAGAAAAGGAGTACTTGTGGCACCTTAGAGACTAACCAATTTATTTGAGCATGAGCTTTCGTGAGCTACAGCTCACTTCATCAGATGTATACCGTGGAAACTGCAGCAGACTTTATATATACACCGAGAATATGAAACAATACCTCCTCCCACCCCACTGTCCTGCTGGTAATAGCTTATCTAAAGTGATCATCAGGTGGGCCATTTCCAGCACAAATCCAGGTTTTCTCACCCTCCACCCCCCCACACTTTGGATGGGCTAGCACCAGCAGGAGAGTGAATTTGTGTGGGGGGGTGGAGGGTGAGAAAACCTGGATTTGTGCTGGAAATGGCCCACCTGATGATCACTTTAGATAAGCTATTACCAGCAGGACAGTGGGGTGGGAGGAGGTATTGTTTCATATTCTCGGTGTATATATAAAGTCTGCTGCAGTTTCCACGGTATACATCTGATGAAGTGAGCTGTAGCTCACGAAAGCTCATGCTCAAATAAATTGGTTAGTCTCTAAGGTGCCACAAGTACTCCTTTTCTTCATTAGAACCTAGTCTTCTTGCTTCAGATTTTCTGAATATTCATTCCCTGGACCTGCCCCTACTTCAGAGTTTCTTGCTTGCCACTGCTCAGCAGTCATGGATAGAATTCTCGACTCCTCAAGCAGTTAAAACATCTTTCTGGGGGCTGTGATTGTTGCATTGAAAATGTTCAGAAAAGGTCTTCTGTTGGAGGAATGAATTGGAAATACACTATTGGGTAGCATCTCCTTGGACAGATGTTTCTGCAGCCCCTAAAATCCTTTCTGGGGAAGGAGCTTGTAAGGAATTCTGGAAATCCATCTAAAATTAGGGACAGTTGGGCAGATGCTGAGGGCCAGATCTTTAATTTGCATAAATCAGCAATCAGCAGATTTCACTGAGGCTATGCTGTTTGACACCATCCAAGCATCTGGTTGCAATTGCAGGTTATAGCCGGAGGTATCCTAGTTTTCAGATACTAGAGCTCCTCTTTCCTCATTTGGGGTTTATAAAATAACATCTTTTTTTATCCTTTAATATTTTGTTTGATTTAGTGCTCCTCTGAATTGAACGCTGTGCAGGCCATATAAAAGCCACCTTTATTATGAATAAAATGAGGGAAGGTCACACAGCTACATAAAGTAGGGAGAATGACATCAGATATTGACTCTAACTGCCAGAAATTAATGTCTGTTTGTTGACAGAGAGTCATAAATGGGAACTGCAGTCACTGCACAGGAGCTGGGCAGAACATATCTTTATTCTAAAACCTCCTCAACTGTAACCAAACCAATCAATTTGCCTAAAAGTTTAGGTGTAAAAAAAAATGAGAATGAGATTTTATCTATCAGGTTTTACTGAGCAAAGTGAAGAGTCTGAGAAGGTAAAATTCCTTTGTTACATAGTAGTGATAACTAGAGATTGGAAATAGCACTTTTGCCTGCCTCTGCAAACAACTCACCTGGAGGCACAGAATTCCCCTGACGGGGGATGTGTGTGTGTGTGCGCACGGTAATGCAAGACCTGTCAAAAAAAGATTTTGCTCTTTCCTGCCTGAATCAATCACATTTATTTATATTTTGTTGTATAGCCCATGACTTACATACTTTACAAACAGAGATAGCCATAACTGAACATGGGAAATGGGCAAAATACATGTGTCAAGTCAGGACCAATATAAAAAACCCCACCATTGGGTACGTGAATTTCTTGCATATCAGCAATTGCGATTTTGGAGGCAAATTCTGCCCTGAGATGCATATAGGGCTCTAAGTGAACAAAAGAGAACGCTGAACAGCCACATACAAATTAAAAATTTGGTCAATTGCTTAAAAAAATAAAAGCAAATGTAAACAGTGTATTGCAGCCTCAATTTTTCAAAGGGACAAGTGATCTGTGGGTGCCTGTACATTTGGATGACCAGCTTGAGATGCCTTCAAGAGGCCTGATTATTCAGCACTCTCTGAAACGCCGTCTCCTTCAAGGCATCTCAAGATGGACATCCAAAGTCACTCGTCACTTTGGAAAACTTAGGCCTCTACGTTTGTTTGTGCTTCAATTCCATCTAAGTACATTTCTAGATGATTAGATGATTACATTGTGATTAATTGTTTATATTGCAGTAGTACCTAGATGCTCTAGCAACAACAATACTGTTGCCCCTTTTCAACCCAAGTGGCTAGTCAAAGTGTGCAGCCTTGTGGGTGTTCCGGTGCAGAGTAGAAAGTGGTGGAGGCTGATATTTTCTTTGTAAATAAATAAAACCACATCAAAGTCCTGTGTCTCTGAAGGCAGAAGGAATCAACTAGAAGGAAGCAGCTTCTTTTGCTCATAGCACCAAGAGCACCTTTTAGCCGGCAACCCTGATCCAAAAACCTCTTCCGAGGTTTCTTCCAGGGTCAGCCACTGTTCTTTCAGTTGCTCTTTTAACCTCTCTCTCTCTCTCCTCTCTGTTTTTGTCTCGTCTCTCTTCCCCCCCCCCCCCCCCAGCCCTACCCGAAACTATACTCAGCAAAAGCTCCTGGGTAGTTTCAAATATGCCTTTTGTCTCAGGTGGGGGCTTATGTTTATAGTTATGTTGACTGAAATGTGAGTTCACACCTACCAATTTCAATGGGGTCTTAACTCAACCCATAACAAGGTTTCACCTAGCTCATAACAATACTTTGCTCATATATAGTGCTTTTCATCTGTATATATCAAAGCATTTCACAAAGGAGGTACCCTCTAATGTACCATATTTATAAAAAACCCATCCCCTTTTATATTGTTGTTTTTTGCAGCAGCATCTAGTGGTCCTAATAGGATCTGGACTCCATTGTGTAAGGGACTGTACAAATACACATGTGTATATATAGTCCCTGCTCCAATGGATTCTCCATCACTTTCTGTATTTAAATAAGGAATGGATGTCTTTCAAAAAATATGGTCCAACTCTAACAGATGTGATGGGCTTTATCTAGAAATTACTAGGTGAGGTACTATGGCCTGTTATGTGGGAGGTCTGATTAGTTGATCAGAATGGTCCCTCCAAGCCTTAAAAAAGCTCAGAATCTAAACTGAGATGAAACGCATGACTGAAAAATGGAGGGAAGGAGGAGAATGATAATGGCAAAGATTACATCTTGCACAACTTATTTTAACTTGATAACTCCAAGTCATCTTTATTTTTATGTATATAGTAGGGCTGGTTGATAGCTTCATTTTAAGGTTTTTTCCTGTAGGAAAATGCAGATTCATCAAAATTGAAAATTTACCGTCTGAAAAGATCAATGTTGACAATTTTCCATCAGGAAACCCTAAACAAAATGTTTTAGTTCAGGTCAACATTAACGTCTGCCTGAGCTACTGCAGTGACTGATGGGAATTGTTGTTCTAGGTCTCTCGTGTCCTCAGTATCCGTTATAGGCTCTCTTCCCCAGTCAGACTACGTCTTCCATGCTGCACCATGGTCTCTCCTTGTGGCTGAGCCACCAGCAAGTATCTTGGGCATCCCAAGAAAACAACATTCTGTTTAAAAAACAAACCAAACCAAACAACTTCTTCTTCAGATTCAGGATAACAAATGTCAAAATATCTGAATTGCCCATGGGATGGAAATTCTGTCTTTTGATGTGTGCTAGTGTGACATGGGGCCAGAAAGTGTTAAGCAACTTGCAGGCTAATTGACCCAGATTCAACCTTTAGAGACATATTGATAGATAATGTTTGTGGTTTTGCATATATATTAGAATGTAATCAAACAGTTCCTGTCTATCACTGCATTCTGTTAATTAGAGATCAAAAGAGGATATTAACGGTCAAATGAACGTTACAGTGATATCACTGTCTCAGTTTTTCTTTGAAGTATATAGAAAATCACCTGCAAATGGTGGGAGTTAGGCAATTGCCTTATGTTAATCCATGTAGCTAATTATTGCTGATGTTTAGGAAGTAGATGGTTACCTCAAAAGCCTATTCTTCACCCAAGGATTGGAGCTGTCAAGAGGCTGCAAAAAATCTCTTCAAAAACTCTTGGGACCGGATCTTTTCATCTCAAATCTGCTTAAGCTTTATTCAGTGGAAGTTTGAGTCATACGACTGAGATTTCCAGTCCCATCTGAACCACCCTGATATTGAATATTTGGACTGTAATGAATTCTGTGCTTCACCAGCCTTTATATCCTGCAGCGGAGAGGGAAAGGGAGAGAAATATTGGCCTCCATTCATGACATTTGAATGCTAAAGGCATGTAATTCAGTTTAAGACTTCTGAGGGTTGAGGTCCTGTTAATGGTATGCATGTGAATTGAATGTATATTCTGCACACAGTCAGCATGGTGGAAACAATCAATTCATATTAACATAGTTTGCATATGAAATCTTAAAACAAAATATAGGAAGGCAGGGGAAAGGGCACAGCATGATCCAGCATCACACCAATATCTTCACCACTTGAAATAAGTTATAATAGAGGAACCCACTGCTTTAAGTTAATTCAATTGATTTAATGAGCAACTCAATTGACTGAAGTGGAATTACAGTGCATAACAGTGCTGCCTTACTTACTAAGCTGCCCCACCTGCCATGATATTGTAGCAATGTTGTGGTGTCTTTCATCTGTGAAGTTCTAATTTCCAGGTTTTGTTTTCTGGGAAATTTTTTGCACCCTCTTCTGTATCTTATGCTGCTGCAACCAAAATAACAGCCACTCAACAATTAAGCCCTGTTTTATTCATTCTCAAGTACTGTGAGCTGTGTAGGAGGATCCTCAAAAGGTTCAGAGGTCAGACTCAGGTGAGATAAGCACCCAAAAATTCAGGTACTTAAGCTTATCTGAACTTCAGATTCTCAGCTGCTGTAAACTAGCAGTACACCGTTGATTTCTATGTAGCAACACCAACTTACTCCAGCTGAGAATTTTGCCCCTTGAGTCTGCTGACTTGCCATGAAAATGTTACCAAAGCAGGCTTCCTCTCAGTGATATGATGCACCCAATTTTCTGTAGAGGGTGTATAAAATATGAAAAACAATGAAAGACAATAGGTAACTTCTTTGAACCTCAGGAATAAGGGAAAAATCTTATTTCAAATGTGGGTAAACTCTGCTCTGCGTTGTTTTGCCAAACTTTTTTGGCCATCATTGGTCCTGCTTTGAGCAGGGGGTTGGACTAGATGACCTCCTGAGGTCCCTTCCAACCCTGATATTCTGTGAATTATAACTAATGTTTGAACCCAAAGTGCCATACATTCTTTAAATTACATTGTATATAAGCAAACTCTTAAATACATTTCTATAGCACCTTCCAACTGAAGACATCAGACTGCTTTCCTCACACCTTCTAGTTAAGCCCCACAGCAATCCTGTGGCAGAAGGATGTTTTATTGTCTCTTACGGATGGGGAAATTGAGGCATGGAGTGCTTAAGTAATTAAAACTCAGACAGCAGGTAAAAAACAGAGCTGCTGTTAGAATCCAGATCTTCTAACTCCAAAACCTGGGCTTTCACCATCTAACCATCCTTCATCTTAATATGTAGATGTTTCTGTTGGGAACAAATCTGCCTTAGGAAAGAGACATCTACTATAAAATAAATTATCTTTTCCATTCTTACCAGAATGATGTTGGGTTTTTTCCTCTCTGATTAAAAAACAGTATTTTCTATAGAAGAGAAAGGGCTCAGATACTGAGGGAAATTGCATCAGAAGAGCATGTGTGGTATAGGCCATTATTAGCACTTGTCTCTGAAAATTTTGCTTTTTGAATTGAAGAGCTGTTGAATTGCAGACAACAATCTGTTAGCAGCAGAAGGAACAGGGCAGAGAGCTTGTGGTGCCTTTTTATTCCAGGAAGTCCGTTTCTGGATGAATAGTTTAATATGTGAGTTTCGGTGAATTTGGGAGCAAGCTTAAACTCAGTCTTAATTTTAACTTGCAGGAGTCTCTCATTGGGGTCTACAACCCTGTACAGTTGTTGCGGAAAGATACCTGCATCCGTGCTGTCTGGGTTTAAGAAGGTTTTGATCTCTTATCTTAGGAAGCTGTGCCAGTTTAAAATGAATTGCAATTATTCCATGCTGATGTCTGCTGTTTTAGGTGGATGGAGTGCCCTGTGCTATATTGTTAACTGTGCAGCGAAGGCATATGCTTAATGTAATGTAGCTACTGGAAACAAGCCGGTGGAGCCAGCACCATGTGACCAGGCATCTCTCAAAGACACCGGCAGGAGCTCACTGGGCATTTCAGCTGGGACAGGAAGTAGAACCAGCCGGCTGGCTGTGTTCTACTGCTCTCTATGGGTAGAATCAGAGCTATAGTGTGATTCTCCCCTCCCATGGGTGATGGAGCCCTGTGTTTGTGGTAGCAGAGAGTGCTGAGTCCTATCCCTGCTGTTGGCACAAAGATGACATGGGTGACTACTGCAAGCAACAGCAGAGCAAGAACCGTAAAGTCCTGAGGGGCTATGGTTTGTTTCTGTGTCACGAAAAAAGCTGTTCTCATGGTATTTCTGATGTGGCCAGTAAACGCAGCTCATGTACAGAATTTTGTGTTGAAAATATGGTGATCTGTTTGCCAGTGCGTAGGTTGTGGTTGGGGGGGAGAAAGGGGTACTGGAAACTGTAATTTAAATGAACACACAGCACAGATTTTGACCCCAATCTACCTCTGAAACATACTGCAGGCTCTTCAGCTTCCGGGCTGCATGGTTTTTAAATGAACAGCTGAAAGCAATGTGTAATCATTACACTGGCCATCAGAGGGAGCCCACATTGTTCCATTAAAGCAAAGGCAACAAATTGCAAAAAGGCCAAAACAATCAATTACAATTTTTTTTATACAAATTCCTACAGAGTTCCTTCCATTGTCCGGTGGTGCTGAGTGTGCAGCAAATGTTCAGTTACTGAAGCGTTAAGCTGTGACTTACTGTAGTATAGCTTCTTCAGAGGGGAAGAAGGGCTGAGAGCCATTTTCCTGCCTCACTCTGATTTCAAGCTAGTCTGATAGTAACAACCTTTGTTTTTTAAGAAGTCCCAGTTAGTTCTGCATATAAAGCAAGCACTTTATCTACTGCACAACATTTGGCATTCGTTTTGCAAATAGAGTGAGAAAGACGACATTTTTCCATGAGTGTAATAAAGTATATTGGGAGTGACAACAAAAATTGAATATAAGGTCTAATAAAGTTCAAATCATATGTGTTCCCTAGATCCTACTAAAATCGACAAGCACAGAAAATGTCATGAAAAGCAGACTTAACGTATGGTTTGCTTTTGCTTCTTCAACAATGTGCGAGAGGAAAGAAGGTTCTTTGTTTTGTTTATTACATTTTGGTTACCAGTTACTCCATAAATAGGACACATAAAAATAATTGTATTACATGTTGATAGAATGACTCCGTTGGTTCATAATCCAACTGCAGTAGATGTTGGCAATATGCCAAACTCCCTGTCAAGTCCATCCTTATAGGATGAAATTCCCCTGCTATGCAGAGAGCCTATGCATCACATAAGCCCTCTGTGTTGGAGTATGCTAACTCCACACAAGGCCACAAGGGTTAATGAGTGCTATGGGCCCACTTCGTCCTGCCTTGCTACACCTGCGTTCACTGTGAGATAATGAAGGGGCAGTTAACAAGGGATGAGGATAGCTCAGTAGTTAACTGACTCTGGAGAGGGTTTCCTGTTCCTTTTTCCCTGAGAAAAGGATCAGCCCAGCCCTTTTGCAGAGATTACTGATTGCTAGAGCTCTCTGGAGGAAGAAGATAGGCCTGGCACAGGACCACTAAGTTTGTTTTCTTTATAGGACTTTTTCTTTGCTTTATTATAAAGAGACTATGGGGAAGTCTGTGCTGCCTTGGACAGGCCTGAAGGGTGTAATGAGACTGTTGGAGGGATCCCTTGTTCAAGGAGGTGTGGGGAACTACCTCAGTAAACTCTATGTAGACTTTTGCCCCCTACCTGCATCTGCCCTGTAGCTTGTCGTGGACCTGAAGAGTGCACACGCTCAAAACAAGGCTCAAGTAATAGATTGGTCTTGTGCCGAACCTGTGCATAGGAGTGAATTTCACCCATAGAGAGTAAATGGCTGTGCTTGTTGACTTACACACTGCTCCAGTTCTCAGTATATGTGCACAGGTGTGCATGCCCACACCCACAATACACACAGGGAAGCTATCTACTTACAGTACTCAGTCCCTATATATAATTGTACATAAAATACATATATACACTTGCTAAAATCCTCCAACCAGTGGTTGGCCCAAGTACCTGGGCTGCATTTTGAGTACATCTGCAAGGGGACAGTAGGGAAAAATCCCCTCCACCCGACCCATGAAGAATGGGTGCTGAGCTGCTGCACAGACCCTCTTCCAGCTCAAGAGCTGTGGTAGGCTGTGCAGGCCCCTTGGTAGGTAAAAGATGAGGGAGTGTATGCAGTGGTGGTCCCCACCATCTGTACTTGACCTGACCTGCCCCTTCCTGCCTCCTTTATGTAGCCCCATAGGTGGCTCACATAGAGTTGGGCTCTCCACCATGCATGAGTGCACATCCCATAGGCAAGCCCTCACATGCTGCTTGTACAGGAGAATCACACCAGTTCTGCTGTCTGAAAGGGCTGAATTCTAGTCATTCTAAATGCGTGATTTATATTGGACTGTACACAGAAAGTGGAGCTGGAATGGGCTGATCTTTACAGCATGTTTCCCAGTGTGATGTCTAGTGGAGTTTTAAATGACGGAAGCACCATTTCTTCAGTCACCACTTCCCATGGGGCTCTGTACAGACCTAGTATACGCATGCATACTGGGCCTATTCACTGAGTTTGGGGGCTGTGAAAATAGTTTTTCCACATGTGCTGTTTCCCTGTGCAACATTTTGAAAATTGAGGTGGTAAGAGACTATACCTTTCTAAGGTGGACCGTGAGCTGAACATCCTCTTGGTTCCTGCCTGTGATAAGGACTTTGCTGTCAGTTTTATTATAAAGTTTGTACTTGTGATTGCCCGCTGAATTTACAAACTTCTCCTTCCAAAGCTCACTCTTGGCATCCAGTCCCATCCATTTGACAAGATTTCCCTTTGGACTCCTCTTATAATTTTAAAAGTATACCCAAACACAATCTTGTGTTCCTCCAAATTGCCTTTTTCATTCTGATGGCTGCTATGTCGGCTTTGTGAAAGAATACTATTACAGCAGAAGATCTGTGACAAGAACGCAGAGCCGATCGATTTTTAGTATCGAAATAGACACAACAAAAGGCTGTTCGTATTTTTTTTTAAAGGATCATGGGTGTATTATGTTAGTGCTTATAGAATATAAAAATGAAGCATCCCTCTTCCTCCAGTTCCTCATACTGTTGCCAGTAATCATTCTAGGTTCCCTCAGAGTTCAGGGAGCACTAAAGGGGCAAAAAATACTTTCTCGCATCCGTTTATATTGGTTGATGATATGATATTCCTGAGCAGGATTCAAGCTCTGGCACAAGTTAATAGTAGAACAGATGAGACTATGGAGGTTGAATTTCAATCATCATGTGGTTATTAGCCTTTTTGAAGTTTTTTTTTTCCCCACCCTGTTTGCTTAATGCCCTCTCACCAAATGCAATTCCTACAGGTCATCTTTACCTCAATTTCAATTTAATTACTTTCTAGCAAAGGGTCTTTGCTTGCTCACACTTCTGATTAATAAAGAACACATGCGGCATTGATTTTTTTATATAATTTTCAGTATTAGATCTCTGTGTGATTAGCAAGATTGGCTGTATCTGTGATGTGAGCTACTTAATAAGCCCAGTGCAATTATCAAGAGCACTTGTTGACCTGAAGAAGGTTGGGTGGGTTTTTTTGGGGGGGGAAGGGGGAGTCAAATTTTGTTTTAGATGCTAATATGAAGCTTAAGTTAACCTCTGTGATCTAAAAATCAGCCTGTGCAACAAGAAGAAATTAGTTTTGTGAAAAATTTCACAATTTTGCTTTTACACATGTTGAAGTTTCCCATTAATGTGAAACTTTGAGAACTGTAATTTGGCAGCAAAAATATACAAAACTCTGGACTTGCTTTTCGCAAAGAAAACAATTCTGCTAGGAAGTAAAAATGAGACTGCTGTGAATTTGCAATGAAATCCCAAATTAACACATTTTGAGCCTCTTTGACTTTCTTTGCAAATATTTCACACTGGATACAAGAAAAATAGGTTGATACTTATAGATTCTACCTAGATCAGAAATATTACAAGGAAAGCATTGCTCATGTTACTTCAGTTTTAGCTGAAATCAGAAAATGCACAGAAACAACCAAATAGCTTTCCCCAACTCTGTCAAAAAACGTAAGCATTGTTCTCTCAAACTTTAAAGTGTCTATTCCCCCACTCCCCCCGCCCCATGTCTGATAGCTTAGATGGTTATAACTTTGGACAAGATCTTACCATGGAGCTACCAATTTGCTATATGCATGAACTATTTTGTAATAACTATGGGACTAAGACTTTGGGATGCTGGGTATCACAGCGCCTAACTTCTAAGCACCTAGAAAATCACAGGAACGACACTGTGATCCATAAAGCTGAGTTAGGTTCTGAGGTTCCCAAGACAATGAATGGGGTGAGAGAGACACCTTAGAAGGTGAGTCACAAAAGCCTGCACGCTAGCTGGGGAGTTGCCTAAATTAGCCAATGGGAGATGCTGGTGAGAGGGGTGTGTTATAGAGCCCACCTTTTTCTTGGAGATAGGTGCCTCCCTGCAGTTCAGACTTAGGACCTTCTGTCTGCTAGGGATCCTTGAATGGGAACCAGCTGCTTGGAGTCAGGCAGCTTAGGTTATTAAAGTGTTTCTTGTGGGAATGAGTTCAGTGCCTGCCTTGCTCCATACAAAATGGGGGTGTGTGGGGAGGTGGTGCTATCACTCACCTTTTACATTTTACCTCAGTAGTTAAAGCACTCATCTGGGATGTGGGAGACTGAGGTTCAAGTACCCTCTCTCTGCCAAAGGGGGGTGTTCTAACCTCTGAGCTATGGGATAGGCTCATGTGGGGGCTACCTCAGTCATAGAATCATAGAATCATAGAATATCAGGGTTGGAAGGGACCTCAGGAGGTCATCTAGTCCAACCCCCTGCTCGAAGCAGGACCCATACCCAATTAAATCATCCCAGCCAGGGCTTTGTCAAGCCTGACCTTAAAAACTTCTAAGGAAGGAGATTCTACCACCTCCCTAGGCAACGCATTCCAGTGTTTCACCACCCTCCTAGTGAAAAAGTTTTTCCTAATATCCAACCTAAACCTCCCCCACTGCAACTTGAGACCATTACTCCTTGTCCTGTCCTCTTCTACCACTGAGAATAGTCTAGAACCATCCTCTCTGGAACCACCTCTCAGGTAGTTGAAAGCAGCTATCAAATCCCCCCTCATTCTTCTCTTCCGCAGACTAAACAATCCCAGTTCCCTCAGCCTCTCCTCATAAGTCATGTATTCCAGACCCCTAATCATTTTTGTTGCCCTTCGCTGGACTCTCTCCAATTTATCCACATCCTTCTTGTAGTGTGGGGCCCAAAACTGGACACAGTACTCCAGATGAGGCCTCACCAATGTCGAATAGAGGGGAACGATCACGTCCCTCGATCTGCTCGTTATGCCCCTACTTATACATCCCAAAATGCCATTGGCCTTCTTGGCAACAAGGGCACACTGCTGACTCATATCCAGCTTCTCGTCCACTGTCACCCCTAGGTCCTTTTCCGCAGAACTGCTGCCTAGCCATTCGGTCCCTAGTCTGTAGCTGTGCATTGGGTTCTTCCGTCCTAAGGGCAGGACCCTGCACTTATCCTTATTGAACCTCATCAGATTTCTTTTGGCCCAATCCTCCAATTTGTCTAGGTCCCTCTGTATCCTATCCCTGCCCTCCAGCATATCTACCACTCCTCCTAGTTTAGTATCATCCGCAAATTTGCTGAGAGTGCAATCCACACCATCCTCCAGATCATTTATGAAGATATTGAACAAAACCGGCCCCAGGACCGACCCCTGGGGCACTCCACTTGACACCGGCTGCCAACTAGACATGGAGCCATTGATCACTACCCGTTGAGCCCGACAATCTAGCCAACTTTCTACCCACCTTATAGTGCATTCATCCAGCCCATACTTCTTTAACTTGCTGACAAGAATACTGTGGGAGACCGTGTCAAAAGCTTTGCTAAAGTCAAGAAACAATACATCCACTGCTTTCCCTTCATCTCCGGTTGAAGTTGTTTCCCTGTGGATAAATAATGAAAGAATAATTGGAGCAGGGGGACTGGACCTAGGGTCTCCCACCTCCCAGATGAGTACACTAGCTACTGCACTACTGAGTCATTCTCTCTTGCCCACTCTGGCCCAGTTTGGATTAATACTTAGTCATTCGTTTCCTGTTTATCCCCAGGGGAACAGCTTCAACAGGAGAAGCTGAGATTCCCACATCAGAATATTTCATAGCTCAGTGGTTAGAGCTCTCTCCTGGAAGGTCAGTGTTCAAACTTGTTTAAACAAATCTAGATTCCCCCCTGCAAAGTCATGCAGTTGGAACCCCCCCAAACCTCCTAGCTTCAGTGTGTGACCTCCTCCCTCCACCTATGCCACACAAACCATTAGAGATTGAATCTATGGGGGCTGAAGGGAGGTATTGACACCGGCTAGATTGTTGACTTTGCGGCAGATTTGGATTAGAACACTTAATGGTTTATGCTCGTTAGGATCAGTTGTTGCTTTTTACTCTATTTCAGACACTCTTGATTTCCCCCTAAAAGCCCAAAGAACTTCATCAAAGAACTGATAGAACATTCCAATCTAACGCTTGTTCTGTGGACATAGACATGTTCTTTGGATGTGCTGACTTGAAAAAATATCACTGTCTGCATATGGGCTGTACAAAAATAAATCCACATCCCAGGATTTAAGCTGTAGATAATTCAGCCTGAAGGCACCCAATCTGGATCTGTATTTTCATATTGTTTGTTTTATTTCGTCAGCAGTACGAATGATTAATTTACAAATCTGAGCAGATTCTTGAGAGGAACACCACAGCTGAAGTTAAGTTTGTTTCCGCTTGACTAGTGCACCTAAGATAGGCTAAGTAGCTGGATGTTTAAGTTGAGTTTCAGGTAAGTGTCTGAATGTTTGGGTGTTTACCTCCATAAGATGAACTTCTGAGGAGGGTCTTCTTAAACCATCTACCCTTACATTCTGAGCCTTCATCAAGCTTTCCTCCCTGTGGTAGGCCACCGCTCCCCTCGCACATACACTCCTGATGGCAAGCTTTCTTGGGTTAGGGTGTGCTTTGTGGCCAGTTATCCCCATCAGGCAACTGGGCAGCAGGGGCATAAGTACACAGCCCCTTCTTTCAGCCTTGATGTCTCTAAGCAATCAGCCAGCCAGTAGAACCAGTCTGTACTAATTTATCATCGGGGTGACGGGCTTTCAGTGTGTTCTAGAAGAGGCAAGGAAAACTCTTGCCCAAATGTTTCATCTATCTGTTTCTGGTTCTGGATGGAAACTAGAAGCAAAAAAGATACTTACGTGAATTTCAAGGGGTGCGTGTTCTTTTCTGTGTGTGTGTTTCCTACATCTTCAGCTGGGTTAGCTTTGTAGCTACTTGCCTCATTCCCTGAACTGAACCAAAGGAGAGCTATGGCCTGTGTGAATATGCAGGTAAACTAGATTCATAGTTAATTGGCTCATTACCTGACTTGCAGCCAAAGAAGGCTGTGCTGCTCCTTGAAGAGAGAATACGTAGTAGTGCACAGAGTTGCTCGCTAAATTATTAAAATACATATCTTGGAGAGGAGAGAACTTACCACATAAAAAGTCTAGGGCCAAAATTAATAGAATACTTCGCTATGGGCTTGATCCAAAAATCCATCAAAGTCAATGGACAATCTCTCCCTTGAATTCAGTGAGCTTTGGATCAGGGCTTAAAGCTGGGTTCCTGGACAACTTGGGTCAGTATTTTCAAAGGTATTTGGATACCTTAAAATGCAGATAAGCACCTAAGGGGATTTTCAAAAATGCCTAAGCAGGTTAGTGCTCAAGTGCCGTTCAAATCACTTTGGCACTTCTAGGGATTTACAAAGCCATCTACCTGCATCTTCAGGTGACTGAAGACCTTTGAAAATCTGGCCTGTTGTGCCTGATTTTCAGAAATGCCAAGGACACTCTGAAAAAATGAAGCACAAGGGGTGTCAAGTTGGCTACCCAGAAATTCAGGCATGCAGATCTAGTGCCTGTTTCTGAAAATATTGGCCATAGTCCATGAGACTAAACTGGCCTGTAGTGGCAATGAAAATAGTGTAAGTAAAATATACAAGAAGGGAAGCGGGGAAATGACAAGGTACTATAGCTATAAATATCTAAGGTTCTGGGAAGTGTTTTAAGATATATTTGTATCCTAAGAAAAGTAACACGTCGTCATGTAACTAAAGGTATGTAGGCATTACAATACAGCAAGGGGGCAGATTTGCCACTTCACTTTGTCATGGCCTGCCTCTAGGGTTGCCAACCCTCCCAGTTTGGCTGGAAGTCTCCCAATATCGGGTTCGATCTCCCAGAGGCTACTGAAGCCAATCCAGGATATTTTAGACCGCTAAAAGTATGATGTTGCAGCGGGGTAAGGCAGGCTCCCTATCTGCCCTGGATGTGTGCTGCTCCGGAAGTAGCCAGCATGTCTGGGAGCAGCTTCTAGGCGGAGGCACAGCCAGGGCGTCTCTGTGTGCTGCTCCTACCCTCAGTGCTTCCTCTGCAGGTCCCATTGGCTGGGAATGGGGAACTGTGGCTAATGGGAGCTGCAGGGGTGGTGCCTGCAGGAAGGGCAGCACGCAGAGCCGCCTGCCTGCCCCGAGCCTAGGAGCTGCAGGGAGATGCCGGTCACTTCCGGGAGCCACCTGAAGTAAGCGCTGCCTGGCCAGACCCTGCACTCCTAACCCCCCTTCTGCACCCCAGCCCTGAGCCCCCTCCTGCATCCAAACTCCCTCTCTCACCCCAACAACCTTCCCTAGGCTCAGCCCGGAGCCCTCTCTCACACTCCAAAACCCTCAGCCCTATCCCCCAGCCAAGAGCCCTCACCCCCTCCCAAACCCCAACCCTTTGCCGCATCCCGGTGAAAGTGAGTGAGGGTTGGGGAGAGCGAGCAACGGAGCGAGGGGTGCTGGGCCTTGAAGAAGGGGCAGGGCATGGGACAAGGGTGTTTGGGTTTGTGCAATTAGACTGTTGGGAACCCTACTTGACTCTAGAGCATTCAGTTGTGCAACTTTAGGACTAGATTGTACTTTTAGGTATGGGTTAATACATAAGCTGAAACCACCTATTGAGTAACCCCAAGAAGTATTTTGCCTCAAACATTCCCCTGCCTGTGTACCTTTTGCTCTGATATGTCTTTGTAGTGATTTTTGCTGCTGGCCTAATTCAGTAACAAATAATGCCATCCCCCATAGCAGCTGACTTATGCTGGCTGGTGCATTGTGGGAATGGGCACATGGCTCTATGTGCACCTATGTACTACTTCACACCTGGAAACAAGGTCTAAGTTACCAACACAGCAATGTGAGATCAGCTCTTGTGCCCCTGTGTGGGCATCTAGGCCAAACCACAAAGTAGTCCTTCGTGTTCTCTGAACGACAATTTTTGGATGGAGTTTCTGTAAGAGTCAGAGCTCCTTCATACACTAGTATGTCTTGGCCCTGCAAAGTTCCTGTAGAGCTGTGCAGACCCTTTTCCGTGCCAATGTTCACTGAACAAGAATGCCATGCTCTTCAGCCAGTTCCAGTGCTTGCCATTGGTGCAGTGCCAGGCTCCATGCACAGACACGGAGGGCAGAAATGGGAAGGCTTAATTATTACACTAATCGGAGTGATAGAGCTACTTGGGGGAATCCAGAATTAGAATCTGCCTTTCTGATTTTAGCTTTTGTTTTTATTTGTGTTTTCCTCAAACATATTTAAGAATGACATGTGTGATCAAAAGAAACACATTGCACCAAAAAAACCCACTTAAAATCTCTCTCTTGTCTGCATGCATAAGAAACACACAAACACATTGTGCAAACAGAAATAATTTTGAGCTTGGTGGTGCATCAGGCCACTAATGTACGTTCTTATCGGACATGTATGAAACATTCTGGATTTACTACCAAGGGAGGATTTTTGTCTTTAATTTGTTTTGTAAGGGGAATAGCTTTGAATTCCATTAAATGTAATTTCTCACTAAAGAGACTGTTTTGAATGCTGTGGCATGAAAAATAAATTAAACTAAAATTTCAGTTCCCCAGCTCTCCCAATTGAATAGGTTACCTCTGATTAGTTCCTGTAGCACTGACTGGCTTTGTTATATTTATTTGTTCAGAAGCTCCTATGTTGGGTTCTGGACACCTGTGCCAAAATACAAAACTCAGGGAAAGAATCCAAACTGATGGCTTGCTCAGTCCCTTCTCACAAATGGCTGTGGTGAGGTCAGACAAGAGAGGCCATCAACTCAGACTCATGCATGCAGCCCTGGAAAATAACCCAGGCTTGAGGTGTGCCTGTGAGCTGTCTGAGAATAGAGTCATTCTGGCCCCAAAGTTGAGGGAGACAAGAAGTGCTTTTTGGTCCTCGCTGCCTCCTTTTCCTGGCTCTCCTCTTGAGTTCTCCATGCCTTCCTTATTCTGTTTCCCTCCCTCTGACGCACTCTCTCTCCTTCCCCTATAAATTCCTCCTGCCTCCTCTCCCATTCCTCAACCCTGAATCCTCCCGCCCACCTCAAATTCCCACTTCTGTTTGGCTCCCAGCTCCACTGGATTTTCCCCTCCACTCAATCTGATCCCTCATAGTTCCCTTTGTTCCTACCGTCCTCTGTGTGTGTGTGTGTGTGTGTGTGTTTCTCTCTCCCTTTTTCATTTACCATCTTCCACCGCCCCAGGAACTTGCAGTGAGCTCTGGGATGTGCTTCAGGGTCGTCTCCTTACACTTGCCCATGCACTTCAGACCTGAAGTCAGATTCATTCTCTCTCTCTCTCTTTTCCCTATTTCTCTGCCTGGTGGTGACTGCCCGCAGAGCTTGCTGTTTCATTGCTGTTGAGTGACTCTGCAGGGGGAAGGCAGAGGGAGGACACACCTCTGGGCACTGCTGGCCTTGCCTCTCCTAAATGCTGCCTTCCCTCTGATTCCTCTATTGGGCTGAAAGTTGGGCACTTCAGAGAGGGGAAAGGCATGTCTTTACACTCAGATTGCCATGCCAAGGGGTGGATGTGTGATCCAGAGTCAAAGATCCTTCGTAGAAGGTGCCCTACCACCAGCTTTCTCCTTTTTTAAAACAGGGTGTGGTTGGTTTGAGTGTCTCTTTTTAGTAGCCAGCTGTCAAATAGTTAGAATAATACCCCAAACTCAAACTGGATACTAGGGCTATGTGCCTGGATAGTAGGGGTGTGATTGCAGCTCAAGTAGACATACCTGAGCTAGCTTTAATCTAGCGATGCCATGGTAGCATGTGCTTCAGTGCAGGCTGTACAAACCTGCCAGGAAGCCAGGGTAACTATTCGCAGGGCTAGCCCACACTGACACAGCTTCATTGCTCCAGAACCTGAGCTAGCTAGATTAAAGCTAGCTCAGGTATGTCTACTCGAGCTGCAATAATATTCTGTAATTGCAATATAGATATACCCTTGGTAGAGGCGAGTGCCTAAACCACAGAGCGCCAATGTAATGCATTAATGTGAGTGAAGCACTGCTTACTGAGGGCCTGATCCATCATGCTTTGAACTTAATGGGTAGACTCCCATTGACTTCAATAGGCATTGGCTCAGGACCTATGTGATAGACACACTCTGCTTTAACTTCAGTTTCTAGAGGTCTCTGTCCATCCCTGGAGCCTTGTATCTCTTTGCTTCCAGAGCTACCATATTGATGAAAAAGACCATTAATCACTTTCATCAATGGACACTGTAGAATTAATTGGTCCCTATTATGAGCTGGCTTTGTCCACTCCAGTTTCAAATTACTCTAGCAATACGGCTTTCCACACCTCCTTTGGAGAGCATTCCGGGGTCTTAATAGATGTCATAGTTTGAACATCTTTCCTATTATCAAGAGTAAATATTACATTTGGCTTAATTTCTTCCCATAATTCCTAGTGGTTCCTCCTTCAATCCCTCTAACAGTTCCTCTCCATCCTTGATGTTGACACCCTTCAGATACTTGTGTACACAGCTATCTTATCCCCATCATTTGGGAGAAAGCCATATGTAGTGCCCCCTCTCCACCTGGTTACCTTCTTTAATGCCAAACTGCTTACAGCTTTTGATGGACAGGTCTGGGTTCTTTTGAATTCCGCCACCCACTCAGCAGGGTGTATCATCTTAATTTTTTCCTATTAATTTATTTAGTGGTGCCTCCACCCCCCTTGCTCCTTCCTGGCAGGGTCACCAGGGCAGCTTGGGAGGAAAATTCCAGCCATAGGGTAAACCCAACTTACTTGCCAGATAGTTGGAGACTTCCAAGAAATAACACAAACCCCTACAATATATTCAACACAATAATTATATTAAACAGGAGACAAATATAATAGGGCAAACCACTATTTTTAGGTTCACCGGTGCCCACACCGCTAATACCTATGACTTTCCCCTGTCATGTGACTTGATATAGCAAATATAAGATTAGTGTCCCATTGGTACACGTACTTTATCGGGGCCCTTGATGACCTATGACCACAAAATTCTTATTTGAAGTGGTTTAGCAGTGTGGCTGACTGGATTCAGTACAGCCCAAAGGACCCACAAGTGGGAGAAGGTGGTAAATCCCTACACAAGTTTAATATGCAGCAGGTTATAAAATCCCCCAAACCTTTACTCTCTGGATTGAGGACACAGTTCAGGGAGTAGGGGGTCCCCAAAACAAATTCCCTGACTGACTGACTAAAAGATGGTGCACTCACAAACTCCATGAATGATCCTCTGGACTCCTCAGTCACTGCAGAGATGACTCTGGACTCCTCAGTCACTGCAGAGGGGCTGTCTCTGCTGGCAGGGATCATCTTCAGGCAGGAATCAGGCTGTTTCGGTCCCAGGATTTCCCTTCACCACAAAGGGGTGCAGGGCTCAAGGTGCAGATTAACACAACTGTACTAAAATCCAAACTGTAGTCTCCTAGTCCAGCGACCAGACACACTCACAGCAGGCAGCAGCCCTGGACTAGCAGCCAGAGCAGAACTGACCATGTGGTGACTGGGCTCACCTAGGGAGCTGGAGGGCGAACTCAGCCTGGCTGGGGAAGTTTCCCAGCAAATGCTACAAACTGGGAGTCATCAGTGGAGAGGGAAAAGCCAAGCTGAGGGATCTTGCTTTCAGGTCCTAGAGGCCAATTCTTATGGGGAACCCTGTATGCAGGCCTGGGACTCACCAGCTCCCCACACAGCCAGTCCTGCCTTTGCCCCGGCTGGCTCCAGCCTGACTCAAAAATGGCTTCTCCCCTTTCCTGAGTTTGCCTTGGCTCCCCCTCCCTACCAGGGACAGTGTGCCTCTCCCTGAGCTGCCAGCAGACAGAGCCCCAGGAATCTAGGTAATCTCCTTGGGGGTTACACATATGGTAATCCATTGTTCAGTATGTATCGGGTGACACACTGAACAATATGACACATGGAGAATATGAGTTTGTTACAGATATGGGACTTAATTCTTTAGCTTGCTCAAAGAGTAGAAACTTCTCATGCTTGAAGCTCTGGAGGGCCCTTGTTCAATCTCCAGTCATACATAAAATGCCGGTCATCAAAATACATCGTTATTTCTGCTCACCTTTTCATATAAATTAATCCCTCCAGGCCCTTAGTAACTGTTGTAGCTGCTTCATAATATTCTTGTTTCACTTCTGGCTAATATTTATCTGTGCTGTTGCTTCAAACCCAGAGTGTTCTCCTTTCCCTACTATTACAGGCCTCCCCGTCCTTCCTCACCTTTGTTTTACCTCAAGCCCCAGAGCTTTCTTGTAGGCTGCCCTCTCCACAATGTCACTGTGCTGTGGAGACCAGGGCCAATCAGTATCAAATCCTTTTTTATTTTATTATTTCTTTATCCTGATCTGGGGCGTGAACTTGCAAGGAACAATATTAGATAAATGTGAAGTCTCCAGAGATATTTCAAATAGCAGCAGGATGGGTAGCACAAGGGAGGGTTCAGTGAGCTGAAAAGAATGATAGCACAAGAGGCTCATTTAATTTTTGTCTTCTGTATTTCTTTAGAAGATGTTAAATATTCATAGCTGTGTCAATCAACTTTATTCAGTCCTGCGCTTTAGGGAGTAGTGATTGTCCAAGTGTTGTCAGGCTCATCCCCACAGCTTCCAGCCTCTCATGAATAAACTTATTAAAGTGGGGTGAAAAGGGTATAGTGGGAGGGAAGCAGAGAATCCGAATAATATGCTGACACCTTCAACAACTTATTTTAAAAGCTGAATCTCTAGTGTCTTCACATTGGATACTACAATACTGAGGTGTTGAAACTGGACCCATTACTCAGCAACCACATATCCTTTGCGATAAGGACTCCTTAAAACAGGAGAAGAGAAAAAAATTCTCTGTTATGCATTTGTTGTTTAAGTGCTGTGGCTCTATACAGCTTCTTCAGTACTTGTGAGCAAAACTATATAACTAGAAACATCAGGCTTGATACTGAAAGGGGCTGACTACTCATAAGTCCCACTGGGTATGTCTACACTGCATTGTACACCCAGCTCAGTCTCAGGTGTGAGCCCAACTCTCTCGCCCCCCTCCCTCCCCCACTGTCCACACACACATCTTTTTCACTTGGGTCAGTAATCCCTCAGGACCTGAGCTCTAGGACCTACCTAGCAGGGCAGGTCTGAGCCAGAGACCAACTGTGCCTGAGGTCTGATGCAGTTTATACCTGGGTTCCCAGACGCAGAAGGTCTGTTTTCAGTATGGCTGTGGCCACGTGGTTTTGAGACCCGATCCAGCAATTGTAAACCTGGGTTTACAGTGTAGTAGAGACATACCCCCCTGAGGTCAGCCAAAAACTGAGGGCACTGAAGGAGTCACACAGCACTTCTGAGGATCAGGTCTATAAACGTACTGTGATCATCCTTAAAATACCAACATACCACTTTAGTGTGTTCTTGAGAAGAATGATGGACTCATGGTTTAGACAATGGCCTGGAGATCTGGGTTTAATTCCTGGTTCTATCAAAGGCTACCACTGTGACCCTGCACAAGCCACTTAACTTCTCAGTGTCCCTGTTTACTGTCTGTAAAACGGATATAATATAATCCTTCCTTTCTTTCACTCATTGGTCTGGTCTGTTAAGACTGTAGACTCTTTGGGACCGAGAGTGTCTCTTACTATATGTTTGTACAGGGCCTAGCACATTGGGGCCCTGACTTCAATTAGGGTCTCACTACTAACAATAATCTGAGGTGCCATATTATTTCCCTGTTCAGACTAGAAATTAATTGTGCCATGTAACTGTAGCTTTTGGTCTCTCTTGCCAATCCTCCTGGTCTAATGGCTTTCCTCAGGACACTGCTGACAACAGCCCGGATTTAGGTAGCATTTCCTTAGGACTCGCGTCAACGGAAGTTTTCAGAATAGGTACCATTTTCTCCCTCATGTCTCTCACAGGAGCTAAGAAGATGTAGGTACATTTCTACTTCACTCTTGAACCTAGGGTGGAGATGAGGAAAGTGGAGGCCCATTCTAGTCCCAAAAGTGCTGCTGTGTGCAGCAGGCTCAGCACTCCGGCCTCCTTCCTTACAGGACAGTCTAGTTTGAGTGGAGATAAGAGCTCGGCTCAACAGCTAAGTGGAGGCACTACTAGACACTCTTCCAGCAGAGGAGTCAGAGGAAAGCGTGCAGCTTCCTTCCTGCTGGCTGGAGTTTCAAGAGGTAGGGAGGAAAATTCCATTTTCATACAAGCTTGGAGCACATAACTGAAGCAGAGAACTCCCACCAGCTCCTTTCCCAATGGTGGAGAGGACACAACTGCTGAGAGGGTAGGTAGCAAACACCCTCTGATGGAGAGACTGGAACTAATGGAGTGGTGGTGGTAGAAGAATAGATAGCATGGAGGTGAGACAAGGCAGCATAGAGCTTGGGAGGTAACTGGGTGGGTTGGCAGAACGGAGGTGATGGTGGTGGGGGGGATACAGAACACTAAGAGAAGTCACAGAGCATGGAGGGAAACTGAGAGCTGAGGGACAATAGTGAGAGGACACAGCACTATACATTTGCACAAATGCACAGACATGTAGATGCTGTTCTGTAGAACCAACCTATTGCCAACCCCCGCTCCCCAACTTTGAGGCAAAATTACTCACTTCCCCCTTTTCTCTTCACCCACCCAACCCACCTTTTTATAATCTATGACAAAAAATACTATAAGGTCATTATGGTCACTTAGTCTGAACTTCTGCATAATGCAGGCCACAGAACCTCACCCAGTAACAGAGCATATACTTTAGAAAGGTATCCAGTCTTAATTTAAAGACCGCAAGTAATGGAGAATGGTGGAGGACAGAAAAACCATTTGACAAAAGACTGAGATTTCAAAATCTGGTTTTGTTCTGAACAGGAGTGAAAACTAAAAATTCTGAAATCCTTCCAAAAAAAATTGCCCCCCCCCCAATTGTTTTGTCATTAAAAACATTTTGTTTTGACAAACTTAATATTTGATTTTGACTTTTTTTTATTTTGTACTAGTGTGTAATATACACATTTTTTTTAAAAAAAGAAAGAAAGTTGTTTCCAAACAGAAAATCCGTTTCATTCCAACATTGAACAGTCCATTTCAACATTGTTCGAATGCCTTATTTTTGGGTTTTTCCTAAATATCATTCCAGAGAAATCTACCTGATTTCACTAGATGTTTAGATTTCAGTGGAAATGCATATTCTGATGGAATATAGCTGTCAAAGTTTCTCCACCAAATCATCCATCACATCACCAGGTAAGTTTTTTCCAATGTTTAATTACCCTAATAGTAAAAAATTAGCCTTATTTCTAATCTGAATTTTATGCACAATGGCCTATGACTAAGGTGCTATATTAATAAATTTTTAGTCTGACTTTGTCTTGCTTTAGCTTCCAGCCTCTTAAATTTTTTATGCCCTTTGTCCACTACACTAAAAGCCCTCTACTATCAGAAATCTTCTCAGGTAGATATTTAAGAGGTGTCTTGATCACTCTCCGTAAACTTTTCTTTGTTTAAGCTACTCTCACTGAAGGTAGATTTTTTAAATTTTTTTTTCCTTTTCCCAAACATCAAATCATTCGTGTCGGCTCTTTTCTAAATTCTCTAAAAGGATGTGGACACCAGAACTGGACAGTGTTCTGGTAACGGTCACTAATGCCGTATACAGCAGCAATAATATCTCCCTACTTTCTACTTGGTATTCCTTTCAACGGTTGCATCTCTGCAAACACTTGTCGTCTTTTCAAGGATGTATTGCAATGACTTTATCTTGAAAATAATCCGAGACTTTGATGATCTCATAAAAAGCAAGGTTTATTAATATATAGAGAGAAAAACAGATTAACACAAAAGAAAGTCATGGATGACAAATTGTGCCTTAAACTCTGCCAAAGCTACTCCAGATAGACACTCTTCATGTGGTTTCCAGGGGAATAAGCCATCCTTTGTCTTTCCGGTGCATGTATCCTTTTTCTCCAGCTTGTCCCTTTTTGTCCAGTGGTGAGCTGGAGCCGGTTCGCGCGAACCGGTGGTTAAATTCTGAAGCCGTTTTAGAACCGGTTGTTAACCCGCTTCCCTGCAGGGGGCGCTCAGGCTTTGATGGGCTCCGGCCGGGAAGGGATGTAATTCCTCCTCCGGCCGCTGGGGGCGCTGCGCTGCAGGAGCCATGTGGGCTGCTGCCTGGCCCTGGGCACGAGCCCTGGTGCTGCTGCTGCTCCCCTGGCCCTGGGGCTCCTGATGCTGCCTGGTGGGTCCCCGGCTGCTCTGCTGGGCCTGGGCTGCATCCTGCTGCTCTCCCCTTGAGTACCCACCACCCTGCCTGCAGCCAGCCCCTGCCCGCAGGCACCCCCGCACCCCCTGCCCTGCCTGCCGCCAGCCAGCCCCGCACCCCCTGCCTGCAGCCAGCCCCTGTCTCCAGCCACCCCTGCACCCCCTGCGCTGCCCGCAGCCAGCCCCACACCCCCTGCCTGCAGCCAGCCCCCGTCTCCAGCCACCCCCGCGCCCCCTGCCTGCAGCCACCCCCACGCCCCCTGCCCTGCCCACAGCCAGCCCCCGTCTCCAGCCACCCCCGCACCCTCTGCCCTGCCGCCAGCCCCTGCCCCGCCACCAGCCCCTGCCTCCAGCCACCCTCTGCCCTGCCTCCAGCCACCCCTGCACCCTCTGCCCTGCCTGCAGCCACCCCCGCACCCTCCGCCTGCAGCCAGCCCCTGCCGCACCCCCTGCCCTGCCTCCAGCCGCCCCTGCCGCACCCCCTGCCTGCAGCCAGCCCCCGTTTCCAGCCACCCCCTGCCGCACCCCCTGCCAGTAGCCAGCCCCTGCAGCCAGCCCCTTCCACACCCCCTGCCCTGCCTGCAGCCAGCCCCTTCTGCACCCCGTGCCCGCAGCCAGGCCCCGTCTTCAGCCACCCCCTGCCCTGCCTCCAGCCACCCCTGCACCCCCTGCCCTGCCCGCAGCCAGCCCCCGTCTCCAGCCACCCCTGCGCCCCTGCCTCCAGCCACCCCCGCACCCCCTGCCTGCAGCTAGCACCTGCCGTACCCCCTCTATCCCCTGCCCACAACCAGCCCCTGCCGCATGCACCTCCTGTCCTGCCCGCAGCCAGCTCATCTTCAGCCACCCCCGCACCTTCTGCCCGCAGCCAGCCTGTCTCCAGCCACCCTCGCACCCCCTTGCCCTGCCCGCAGCCAGCCCCTGTCTCCAGCCACCCCCTGCCACACCCCCTTGCCCTGCCCGCAGCCAGCCCCTGTCTCTAGCCAGCCCTGCACCCCCCTGCCCTGCCTCCAGTCACCCCCTGCCCTGCCTCCAGCTAGCCCTGCCCCACGCCCCTGTCTGCAGCTGGCCCCACGTCCACTGGTGCCCTGCAGTTCCCAGGGCAGTAACCCTGCACACCTGCTTCAACGAATGGGGCAGGGAGCAGCTGGGACTCACACATGTGCACACCCTAAGGTGACCAGACAGCAAGTGCGAAAAATCAGGACGGGGTGGGGGGTAATAGGAGCCTATATAAGAAAAAGACCCCAAAATCGGGACTGTCCATATAAAATCGGGACTGTCCATATAAAATCGGGACATCTGGTCACCCTAGCACACCCCCAGGGAGCGGCGGGGACCCACACACGTGAAACGGAGCTCATTTCTAGTTCAGGCCCATCTTTTTAAAAAAGAGCTTTAGGCAGGGTTAACATACATCCGTATTTTCCCGGACAGGTCAGGCTTTTTGGTTCTTAAATCACCAGCTGGGAGGGAAAATACGGACGTATGGTAACCCTGTTGGTCCAAAAAATACATACTGGGGCACATCCCTTAAATCAGAACTTTTTATAGGGAACCGGTTGTTAAGATTTTGGCAGCTCATCCTTCTTTTGTCCCTTGATGTTCGTTAACAGGCAGCACTCGTGGACAGTCTCTAGTGTCATGTCATCCTCCCCCTTTGCTCCAAATGCCTTATAGTCTGTTACCCTTTTTGATGTTAGAGGTGTGACAGAATTCATTAGTGAATCAGGCATGCAGGTATAGGTTACATCAGTTTTCAGCAACAGGATGTTTGATGTGGTGTAGATGGAAATGGGTGGGATAGGCCCTGTCTTCTGCACAATAACCGTTTATCCCACTATCTGCTAGGACCCCCTCATTTAGATCTAGTGTTGTTTCCCAAATAACTTTCTCAAAACCGAACACTTAAAACATGTCTTTGATCTTGTTTTCACTATACTCATTTTAAAGTGCCAGGACCTAGTTTGTCTCTCTCCCTTTTGAAACTTAAAATCCTTTGGAAGTTGTTACCACACAATAATTATTTCCTGGCCCACCTAAGCTTCCCCCACTCCAAGACTGCTGGCTCTTTTGTTCGAGCCTAATAATATGCAAAATCTTGCTCAAGTCTCCTAGACAGGGCTTATATTACGTTAGTATAACTTTTACAAGTAATCTCCTGTAAATATAAATTGACAGATTAATTCTGATCTGTCACAATCGGATACTGTGGTATGGTAACTACTGGAAAATGTTGACTTTTCAGTCATGGCTGCTGTAGTTTTGGTTGAACAGCTAGGGATTTTTTTTTTAAGTGGAAAATTTAGCCATTCCCTTTTAGTGCTGAAAATACAAATGCAGCTATATTTGGGATAGTGCCTGAGTATTGAAAAGTGAAGCAGATCATAAACAAGAAGTGGTTGCAGTATTTTCCGGTCAAATTTCACTGTTTGTTTGTTCACTGAGCAGTTTGTTTGCTACAGATCCCATTCTGAGACATGAGTGTAGCAGGAACTGTTTCAGAGAGTAGATCCCCTGCCAGGTGATAAGCATACTCACCCTTTTGCAACACTGACGTATTTGGAGTGACTCGGGACAGGAAATAAAATCAGTCTCTTATCAACACTCCTGTGTTATGCCTGTATTACAGTGAGTGCCTGCGCGCTAGGTGCTGAGCACGAGGAGGACCTCGTAGCAACAGCAGTTGAGGTCAATCCAAGTCTTCGGTTGTAAACAAGATGGGGGCAAGGTCCTGTTCCCTGTCGGGCAGAATATAGCATGTTGTTGCCGCCCCCAGCGGCAAGGAAAAGTAGTTGTTGTTTCTCCAAGAAATTACAGGACTAGAAGTCTTGCCAAAGATGCTGTCCACGTTGATTAACACACTGTGCAGAAACAGGTGGCCATGACAAAAGCCTTTGAAGCAAATAAATTGTACTGGTGTCAAAGTGCACTCTTATTCCAAGGTAAAACGACTCCACTTGTCTTGGAAAAAAGTCTACTTTTCTTCTCCCCACATTTGCTGGACAGAGAAATCCAAATACAGTAACTGTTACCACTCTGAGCGTCTCCTGATAATTTACCAGAACCTCTTCTCTAACAAAATATGGTGTGGATTTTTAACAGTGAGAGTAATGAACCATTGGCACAATTTACCAAGAGAAGGGGGCAAATTCTCCATCGCTGGAAACCTTTAAATCAGGACTGGATGGGCTTGATGCAGGAATCACTGGATAAACTTATGTGATCTGTGTTACATAGAGGGTGAGATTTAGATGGTTGTAATGATCCCTATTGGTCTTTAAGCCTATTACTCAAATAGCATTAATTATCACCCACTGATCTGGACATGTCTGTGTGAATGGAAACGCACACATCCTCCTGTTTGTAAGGACTGGCTGAAGAGAGAGAACCTGGAGAGAATACCTTGAGGATAAAAGCAAGACTCTCTGTTTCTTGCAGAGCATCTGAGAACATTTTTTGGAGCCTTCAAATTTGACCATAATCATCTTAGTCATTTGAAATTAAATGAACTCTCAGGCTGTTAATGTTCAGTTGATTTCAAAATGATTGTTTGGATCTACAAACTGTACTTGAAAACTTTTTAGTATTCAACTTCACAATGTTCTTTCTTCTACACCATCCTGGATTTAAAGTACTTAAACCAATAGAATAAGTCCACCATCATATTTAGCATGTCAAACTGTCTATACTTCTAAATAGTGATGTGGCCTTTCCTAATTTTGTGAACCATGTGTCTTTCAGAGGCAACCAGCAATATGTTTCTTTTTAGTAACAAATCATGGCAATAACATACCAGGGTCATAACTGGAGACTGAACATGGAACCATTAGGCACAAACTCCTACCAACTGAGTTAAAGGAGAACTCTGATAGGTGTGAGTCTTTATTACAGTAGACCAGGGTACAGGTTGACACACAGATTCTATGTCAATATATGTTGTTTGGGGCAGGGACAGTCTCTTTTTGTTCCATGTTTGTACCGTCCCTACAGGGCTGAAAGTAAGTTAGAGGACTTACCGGTACGCCGGAGTCCTGAGCAGGGGGCATGGCCTCAACTGGAAGAGGCATGGCCTTAACCAGAAGAGGCAGGGCCTTAAATCCCCAGGCCCTTTAGATCTTGATTTTAAAGGGCCAGGGCTCCAGCTGCGGTAGTGGTGGCTGGGAGCCCAGGGCCCTTTAAATCACTGAGGAGCCCTGGGGGCTCCCAGCTACCACCGATACCCCGAGGCTTTGGGCTCTGGCAAAGCTTTAAAGGGCCTGGGGCTCTGCTGTGGTAGCGGCTGCTGGAGCCCCAAGCCCTTTTAAATCCCCGCCTGAGCCCTGCTGCCTGAGTTCTGGGATAGCAGTGGCTGGGCTCCGTCGAGGATTTAAAGGGCCGGGGCAGTAGTGGCGGCTGGAACTCCGGGGTCCTTTAAATCACCACCTGAGCCCTGCTACTCGAGCCCTGGGGTAGCAGCAGTGGGGATTTAAAGGGCCCCGGGGCGGTAGCAGGGGCTGGAGCTCCGGGGCCCTTTAAATCTCCACCGCAGCCCCGTTGCCGTTACCTCAGGGCTTTAAATTGTCATCTGGGAAAGCCGATCCCGGTACGGCGCACCGGCTCTTACCGGTACACCGTACTGGGGCGTACCAGCTTACTTTCACCTCTGCGTCCCTAGCACAATTGCGTCCTGATTTATGACCTAGATATCTAGGTGCTAGGATGATAAAAACATGGAAAAGCAGAGCCCCATTTTAGGACATCATTTATAATGGGGAAATATTCCTCCAGAAGAACATGACTCCTTGTAGCATGAGTCTGTGTCAATGATATTGGCTGTGAATGTGTGTACATCTTTAAATATACCATGGCTGATCCTAGGCAAGAGGAAGAAGGGAAGAGTGATGGGTGAATTTCTGCAAAGGTTTAAAATTTGGGATCCATCCATCTAAGCAACCAAACGATCTGGGGCCAGATTCTCAACTTGTTTTCATCATTGCAACTCAGCTGAATTCAATGGAGCTAGAGCAATCTATGTCAACTGATCATCTGTCCCTGATGTTTAGCAGAATGCCTTGGTTCTGTAGAGTTGGGCTGGAAATCATGCAAGAAATCTTCTTGTAAAACTTTGGACACGTCTACTTCAGTCCTTGTAGGAACCCAAATAATCTTGCCCAATAGAGCAAAAATGGGATCTGATCCTGGTCCCATTGTATGGAGGTGTGTGTGTGTACTGGAAGATGCATACAACACTGGTTCTTCTGTCTCTGGCCCTGCACTGCCTGTGCCTCACCACCACTTTCCTTGTGGAGCTGAGCTCTGTGCACCCTCTGCCCATTTCCCTGGAATCCAGTCCTTTCTATTGCATGGTGGAACCATACTTGTTCTGCATTGAACCAGTGTGGCTGCAGACTTGAGAACTGGATTTTCTTCTTAGTGAATTGAAGGGAAAAGAGGTGTGGATGGATGCCATCCTAAAGCACTCCATTCTGGCCTGCAGTAGTGCTGTAAGCACCCTGTCCTTAGTTCCTTGCAATGACTTACTCTCAGGCTGTAACACTTAAACAAGATTCCCCCATTGTGGGGCCTTATTTTATTTAGTCTCTTCTAAATCACTCTTTCAGCCCTCACTCGTCTTTATTCAGGAGTCCCACAGCCCTCCTCCTTGTGGTCTGTGATTTGGGTTCACTGCAGCCTTAAACTGGCTTCTCCCCAGCTAGTGCCTTGTGTAGCTCAGTCCCCTTTTCTCTCTGAGCTAGGCTGGTGCACACTCTCCCTGTTAGGAGGGAGAAGGTAGCATATATCCCGCCCTCCTTCCTTGGGCTCATCCTAGTTGGCTGGGAGGGAGAGCCTTAGCCCCTCAAGCTGCACTGCAAAGATCCTTATTCTGGGCCCTTACAGGAATGATAGAGAGGTTCTCTTCTCCCACCCCCAGAAGCACTAACTGTTCCCCCCAGGACCATCTTTCTTTCTCCCACCACCTACCTCTGCCCATCCCTTGGCCTTCATCTGCTCCAACAGTCTCAGGCACTTTGAAGGTCACCCTGTTACAGAATGGCATGGTCAGTTTTGTGCCCTGGCTAGAGCTGCTGCTTAAAACCATAGGGGGAATTGTTATACTAGTTTCAGAGGAACAGCCGTGTTAGTCTGTATTCGCAAAAAGAAAAGGAGTACTTGTGGCACCTTAGAGACTAACCAATTTATTTGAGCATGAGCTTTCGTGATGAAGTGAGCTGTAGCTCACGAAAGCTCATGCTCAAATAAATTGGTTAGTCTCTAAGGTGCCACAAGTACTCCTTTTCTTTTTGTTATACTAGTGTGTTCATGTGTGCACAACTCTCAATGACTCATAAATTGCTCAGCTGCATGATGTCCAAGATATTTGTAATACATACTGCCATTTCTAGTGTTCTGACAGTAGATGGGTCTACTTCGTACCAGCCATGTAGCTATTTCTATCAAGACAGCCGGTGATGAGCTTTTTTTGGACCCATCCTCCAATAAATGAAGTTGTTTGGGAGCCATTGATCAAACATCCACTTCACGTCCATGCACACCAATTCTATGGTGGTGTTTTTTTTTTTTCCAGTGTAGGGGGAAGTGGAACCACGGTCTCCAGATGCCCATGACAAATTGCACTGTCAATCACAGTGGCAGAGACTTCAGCACATGTTAGCTGCATGTTCATGAAGATGAGTGATGCTTGCAGCAGGTGGAATCACTTTTGCAGCCACCGAGATATCTGTTTCTTTTGCCCTCATGTAATCTCATTTAAACCTTCATTGGGTGTCAACACAATCTGGCATTACATGTTGAACAAAAAAAACCTCTTTATCAAAGTTCAGTGTCCAACTAAATTCCTTTAGGTCAGCACTGCTGTATAAATCAACTTGTATGAATGTCTTTTCCTATTAGGGATTAGCCTTGCCACAGTTGGTAGCTGGTGAGAGATTTTTATGGACTTCATTGATTTCTGTCATTGCAGTGACACTTTGTGGTTAGTGTTTTGGTGTCTGATTTGAAATCATGGTCCTATTATTAGTCCCTGATATCATCAAGAGACCTGTTTTCTGTCTGTGCTGCCCTGCTACATCTTTTGTAAGAACCATATGTGATTAGGGCTTTGGTTTAACTTTTTCCATTTGAAACACATGAACCGAGATTTTCAGAAGTTGGTGTGTCTCAGGCTCCTAAATCCATGTTATAGGGATCTAAATAAGTGACCTGACTAAGAACTGAACTTGACTTCAGTCAGCTTCTCAGCACCCTTAAAACATCAGGTCACTTACTTGGATGCTTCTAGGTATGGTACCTATTATTGAAAATCTCGGTGCTGGTTCCCTGCAGGGCCTCTTAGTGTTGCTCTTAGAAGTGTGTGTTTGTGGGCAGGGGGAACGGGTATAGCCATACAACAGATAGATAGAAGATGGTTCTGCCCATGGTCTCAGCATGCTGCCACTTTGCTGCTGCTATCTAGATGAGGTCAAAAATTTCTGACAGAACAATTGTCCATCAGAAAATGCTAATTAGATTAAATCCAAATGTTTTTCAGGGTCATATTAAATTTGTCTATTTTTTGATGACAAACTAACAAAGCGTTTTGTTTTGATATGCCCGATTTATCATTTTTACTTTAATATTATATTAATAGTAACTATATTTTCTTATACTGAGAACATCAAAGTCAAAACAACGAAGCTAAAATGAAGTGATCTGAAGCACTTTGATAAGGTTGTACTGATACTTCTTCTGAAATAGTCGGAATTTTCATTTTTGCAGGAAACTGACTCTTCATTCTGATTTGGGACTAAAGAAAATTTCAAAATGTCGGCATTTCCTAGCAAATGAAAACTGAGTTTCAACCATCGTTTAGATTTGAAGCCAAAGGCATGGGGGAGGGAAACAGTTCTTTGCAGATACTTACTTAAGATACCCATCTTTATAAAATACTTTGAGGTCTATACATGAAAAAACCTGGCCAAATCCTAAAGCCTTCCCTACTCTCTCACAACTTCCATTGACTTCAATGGGAGTTTTGCCTGAGTGAAGATAGATTAAGGAACTTCAGGACTGGCCTCCCTGTTGTTTATACCATGTGTAGCATGGGCTCACAAGTGAAATGCATCTCATATACAGCCCTTTTCTCCTGTATTCACTGTAAGTACCTACACTGATCCCACAGCATCTTCTGCAGGGAACTTCTGTGTGTGGAAATTCCGCCTGTTGTCTGCTATGATCATCTCTCTGTATTGAGGGCACACTAGGGAGTCAGGAGAAGAGGCTATTTGAGGGAGTCCAAAGCTGTCCACAGTGAAACCTCACTATAAGCATCTCAGATGCGCAGCCTCAACTTTTGCGATCACTTTAGAAGGTGAATGAACAAGACTGTACTGGAAACCTTGGGGACATGTTTTAAAGACCCATTTCTAGTATGCAACTGGTTCTGCTGGTCCCATTGCATGGCCTTGTTAGGTTGCCCTCTGTTTGCATATGAGACGCAATGGATAAACTGGCCACTACCATGGCTGGGTGTGGAAAACACCTTTCATGACTCGGACCAAAACACTGGGACAGTTTCTGATCTCATACCAGTTTTGCACTGGTGAATCTCCATGGTGTTCAGTGAAGTTACACCAGTGTGAGAGCAGATTCAGATCTTGTGTGTCATCGGAATGGGGGAAGGTGGTCATTCTCTAGGGCATAAGCCGCCTTCTTCTTAGTGGAAGTTAAGGTGAAGCTTTTTGCACTTCCTGTGAAGCATGTGGTGCTGGCCACTGTTGGAGACAGACTAGTGGGCTAGGCGGACCCTGGATCTGATCTGGCACAGTGATTCTTATTTAAGAAGCCACTGAAAAGCTGTATTTCTATTTCTTTCCTGCAAGTACATTATACACCAACCCTCTTCTCCCCAAGCCAAAGCATTCTGCTTTTCCCCAGATCCATACAAGAGACTTCACCAAGTGGTGGAAGCAGAAGAAAGATCATACATGGTTGAGGTTTGGGGGGGGGGGGGACCAGTCAGTTAGCTGAAAGGGCTATCAAGCCCCTGGCTCATGATGATGATTAAACATTCCTATGCCATTCAGTACAAAGGAAGTTCTACTTGCAGCCAGCAGCATGCAAAATAAAATAAAATAAAATAAATAAAATAATCCCTTTGCACTCTCCTTTTGTTGGCACCGAAGCTACTCAAATATATCAAGGAAAGATTCTTCCTCTAGTATTAAACAATATGAATGGAACTGACAGTGCTATTAGATTGTTTTATAACTATCTCGGTAGTAACATTTTTGGCACAGTTGCCATTCAACAGCCCTTTGCAGCCTGGGTGTTTCCCTCTAAAATTTCACCTCTTTCCCCAACTGCCCCCCACCAGAGAACTGACATGCTTTCTGCCAACAAATGTTGAATGTTGCTTCTGAGGATTTAGCATGTCAGGCGGTGTCTACCCAGCTTAGGATTCTATTATTATGCAATGGCTTAGGAAGGCAGTGCTTTGCCACATAATTACAGAGCCAATCTGTATTAGGAGCAGGGGTTTGCAGCGCTCCTTTGGCACCAAGTATTCAACCCCCCTCCCCCATCCAAGACACTTTTATTTTTGAGTAGCTTATTTTTAGCATCTATTTTTCCCTTTGGACGTTTTGTTATTTCAGAAGTAGTGAGAGCATATTGACTTGTGTCTGCCAGGGTTCCTATGCAGCATAAAGCACTTGCTGTATGTTACATCTGCAGAAGAGGTAAGAAGAATTCCTGAAGCTGCTTGCTAGGGGGGTGGTGTGTGTGGATTTTTTTTTCCCCCCACTGCTTGTTTTACAAGCTTTGCAGGCTCTGCCATCTAGAGCACTTTGTGAGATCACTCCAGTTTGCTGTTTTTCCTTTTTCCAGCTCTGCGTGTGTGTGTGTATCCCTCTCGCTCACCCCGTCCGTGCCTACACCCCCCCCCCCACACACACACATACAAGATGAGCTTGCTAATATGAACGTGAAGACTTGCAATACCAAAATGCATGTGGTTCTTCTGGATTTTGCACTGGGATCAAAATCCTTGAAAAGCCTGCAGGCTGCTTAGCCGTCCAAGACTGGGGTTTTTAAATCAAGCAAGAAAAAGAACAAGTTATTCACTTGTGTGTGTGTGTGTGTGTGTGTGTGTGTGTGTGCGCGCTTTGGATTTTACTGAATAGGAGTCTCAGGGATTCACTCACTTGGACTTCACTGAATCAGGTTCCATCTGCCAGCAATGCTGGTTAGTCTGCGATTTGGGAAGCTGGAGATCAACCTAGGATTTTGTCTGATATTATCTCCTTTTGAAAAAGGATGCGTGGCATAGAAAGACGGTCTAAGTGCCTGTCTGAAATTATTGTACCGAACCAGGGATAAATGTTACTTCTCAAAGGTAAGTGCTAGGTTGTTTATACAGCTATATAGATACACATTCATATCTCTTTGATGTTAGGGAACCCTTCTGTGATGGATTTTTAAAGGCATTAGATAAATATATAACTTTATTATTAGTGTAGATAACATTTCTGTAGCAAAATGAACCTTAGTTTGGTTTCTGCTTCCCTCTTGGTATGAAAAGAGTTCAAAGGAATTTTTTTTAGTGTTGTTGGTATTTTTTTTTAAAAAATCTCTGATGTGATCAGATTGAAAGAGGTTTGGAGGGAAGAAGAATAATTTGGTTTGGATTAGAGGCAAAACCGAAAAATAGAGTAAGATGTGACTCACTTACACTTCCCGGAGGAATAATAATATCCTGTAAGGCTAAGGAAGAACTTTGCTGGACAGATAAACTCTGTGTATAAAAACCTAGAGTACAAGAACAGGGACCTTGGCAGATGTTGTAGGAAGAAATGGAAGGTAAAGGAACAGATGGGGGAGAAGAGGAGGGGTGGAGGAGGGAAGCTGGAACCAGGTTCAGTGTCTTGTCTCACAAAGGTTGGTGGTAAGGGTGAGGCTGTTGTTGCGGGGCATCCAAGACTGGCAAGGTGGACAGGTGGGGGATGGGTACTTTGGCAGGTATATGCCTTGTCATGTCAGTCTGATGTTGCCAGTTCTTGCAGGAAGTCAAATATCTGACAAGCTGGGCATTTGGGGGGGCATGTAAGTGATACGGTGGAGTAATATCAAACACACACATACATAATGCAACTAACTGTCATGCTAGAATTTAAAAACAAAAAGTGGAGATCAGCCATGTAGCCAGCAAGTTCAAACAGAAAGACTGGACACACTGAAAGACATATTTTTTTTTTTTAAATGAGAACTGGAAAGCTAGCGTACTGCAGAATTCTGGAACTCCGTGACAATCCCAACTACTCCACACCCAAAACAAACAAAGAACATTGGTTTTGCAGTAAGAATCACTTTGGGCAGGGACTCATCTCCCCTCTTTTCCAGGGAGGTGCCAAGGAGGCACCAGGACTGGTGGGTTATTTTCCATACTTTATTGTGGATATTAATAGAGAAGGTAACTTTGCACTATACTCAAAGAGGAGACAAGCTCTGGAAGACATAATATTAGTAGCTTAAGATTTGGTGCAGTTCCAAACAAATGCATTGATTACTGTATTATAAAGTTAGTTCTTTGTAGACTAGTCACCACTGCAAAGTCAACACTTGCCAGCAGGTACCACACAATTACCACAGTTATTTCCTATCCCTAGGGGGAAACCATGCCATCTCAAATACCTCTGTGCAGTAGGTGTTGACTTTCCAGTGGAGACCCTTATATGCAGAGAACACTATAATGAAGACTTGAGGGGACGGAGAAGGAGGGAGAGGCTGGTAATTACTCTTACTCTCATTGTGTCTTGGGCTTGTTACAGTTTCACTGTTCTCACTGTTTGGATGATTAGTTTGCAGTGTTTACAAATTGCAACGTAGGTGGTCTGTGCAATTTGCACACTCTCTGTTTTTAGCCAGCTTCATCACAATTGTGTAAAGCAAAGGAGGCTCCAAACCTCATCCAAATTAGCCAGCAGTTTTTGGGAAGAGAAGTATTGCAATGGGGATGGAGCTTGGGGGGGGGGGGGGGAGGAGACTCTCTGTAAACTGGATTAACATAGAAAGCTTCAGATGAGCAAGAATCTGCATCGTCTGTATTAAATATAATTCATGTACCCTATGTTATTCTCTCCTCTGTAGTACAACTATTTTCTGTTGCATCTTAATACTGTACAGTCTAGCTAGGTGCTGCTTAATATGCCAGTGTATCCAGTGCAGAGAGCAACAGAGTCAACCCTCCAAGCCTCTATTTGTTGCTTTTGCCCTCACCCTCTCCCACTGTTCAGAGCATTTGTGATTCTTGTCCAAATTCAAATATGGAGTCTAATCATTTAGTTTCCCCCGTATGGGAAATATAAACAGCGCATTTAGCATTGCTGCAGCAGCATCCGTTTTCCCTGCTCTTCGGAGATGGGATCAGAGCTGACAGCTCTTTGACAATACCTTACAAGTCATGTCACTCTGTCCTTTTGCAAAGCGCTGTCTGTTTGTTGACTGAAGTTTGAAATGCTGCAGGGGGAGGTTCCTTTTGGGGAGCATGCCAAAAAGAAAGGTGTGCTTCACAATGAATTTTGTATTTATTCAAAGACCATATGCCTCCATGTGTGGAGAAGCTGCCCTGAGAAACTGACTCAAATAATCAAGTTTTAGGAGGCATAGGTGGGGATTTTTTTTTAATATATCTTTAAAGTGAATTAATGTTGAGAAAAGTACCAGATCGAGAGCCCTGGAGACTAAATTCTGCCATTTATCCACCCAAAAGGTACAATGTGGCAGTGCAATCTCCTCCCTTACTGGGTCAGACCTGACCTACAAAGATCACATATAGGGTTAGAAAGATGATTCATTCCTTATTCAGTCCACATTTTGGGATCTCTGCTGAGATCCAAGGATGTCACTCACTTACATTTGTTTCAGTAGGGTGGTTGTTTTTTGTGTGTGTGTGTGTGTGTGTGTGTGTGTGTGTTGTGGACACCTGTTCACTAGGAGCTAAACTGAGAAGCAGCAACACATCTCACAAAGGCAACCAAGAAACCCTCAGACAGTAGCAACTTCTAACCGTGCCTATCAGCTTGAACCAGTGACCTAAAACCAACAGGCCAATTACTGTATCTCATTACCTCTTCCCTGAGCCCTCTGAGGTTTGATTTATCTTTTAAACTCAACTGGAGTATTGTGTTCAGTTCTGGGCACCACCTTTCAGGAAAGATGTGGGCAAATTGGAAAAAGTCCAGAGAAGAGCAACAAAAATGATTAAAGGTCTAGAAAATGTGACCTATGAGGGAAGATTTTAAAAATGGGGAAGTTTAGTCTGGAGAAGAGAAGACTGAGAGGGGACATAACAGTTTTCAAGTACATAAAAGTTTGTTAGAAGGAGGGAGAAAATTGTTCTCCTTAATCTTGGCGGATAGGACAAGAAGTAATGGGCTTAAATTGTGTCAAGGGCGGTTTAGGTTGGACATTAGGAAAAAATTCCTAATTGTCAGGGTGGTTAAGCACTAGAATAAATTGCCTGGGGAGCTTGTGGAATCTCCATCATTGGAGGTTTTCAAGAGCAGGTTAGACAAACACCTGTCAGGGATGGTCTAGATAATACTTAGTCCTGCCTTGAGTGCAGGGGACTGGACTAGATAACCTCTTGAGGTCCTTTCCAGTCCTATGATTCTGTGATTATCATGACCAAGGTTCCCACTAAATTGTCTGAATTTATATCTGCATGGCCCAGATATATCAATAATGGCAAGGTGCAGGTCCGTACAATGCTAGCTTTCTCGGAAACAGGGTGGGCTAGCAGCACAAGGCCCTGTAATAATAATAAATAAAAAAATCAAGTCAACCTCAGTGTGACAAAATACTTATTCTTGCACCAGCTGTCACTTTCCCATATACTCCGCCTCCACATTGCGTGGAGGGGGATTGTAGTAGGTTCTTCTGATTCTAATAACCCAAATTACCTTCTGTCTGGAAGGTTGCCAGAGCCCTGTGTGAAACTAGCAGATGTAAACATGTCATTAAAAGGCCCACAATGAGGCTGCACAGAAAACTGAAAAATATGTCGTTTAGAGACATCTTTATTTCTTCAGGAGCATCTTTCCCTCCCCCGTCTGCATAGAAATGGGATTTTAAAAACACTACTTCAGAATCCAATCTCTTCCTGCTACCTTATTTCCCACCTGAATGTTTATGACAACACCCTCATCTCCACTGCAACAAACTGTCAGAAACAGAGGGTTTTGTCTTCAGGTCGGGAAGTGAGTAGTAGACGCAACAAATGAACCTGTGCCAAGCAAACAGCATCTCCCCATACAAAATATCTGTTAAAAACAGAAGAGAAGAGACATACAGAAAAGTCCGATACAATGCTCAGTCTGCTGCCATTGACTTTAGAAAGTGAGTGAGGATGCTTGGCACTTCACAGGATCAGGCATTTAAAGCAGAATTGTCTTGTCAAAGTTTTCTGTGAGGTGTCAGTGGCTCTGGAAGTCTTCCTTCAGAATTCTTGCTTCAGCTCACAAAAGCTAATGCCATAATTGGATGTGCCTGCTAAGTGCCAATAGGCCTGCTAAAGGGACGGCTGGTATGGATGCTGGGATTCTGGATGTGGTAACTATGGGTACAATAAGGTCTATAATATGGTGTTTAAAAGGCCTCTGGTCATGACTCCTCTGAGCAGGCCTCTAATCCTACCAGCAGGTGTTGGGCTGTCATAGTAGCTGTGATGGGCAGGGGTAAGATAATGAGAGAGACCCTGGAATAGCAGTCCAATCCAGAGGCTTGGATTCTGCTTGGTTACAACATGAGAGGCTGGACTGGTGCATTCCAGTCCATGTCAGTATAGTGTCTAACAAGACGGAAAAGCAGGATTAAGGATGAGGTGAGTAGAAAGTAAATGATGGCTTATAGCTTCTCCTGCATTTCAGTTGTTTTTTGTTGTGCTGAAAAGCCACTTTAAAAAAGTATGTGAAAGCTCATTGCCGGATAATATTGGGCCAAATCTTTCCCTTGAAGCCACTGGAGTTATATAGAGATGAATATGGTCTCTTTATGTACAAAGCTGTGGCGAGATCTTGCAATGCTTCATTTGGATGATTCTAAAGAACTTGTCTGAGCCCTTTGATTTTCACACTGTTAGGTAAAGGATAAATTTCTAAAAGCAGCAATAAGATCACACACCATGTGGATTGGTGTGAGAGGTATTGAAGAAGTGGCCATCTGAGAAATGGCCGAACTATACGAAGTAGGTGAGAGAGTGATCTGATCTTTCACTCCTTCTATCATAACTTGTATTCATCTCCTCTGATAGGAGAGAGTCCAGAATGGCATAGAATCATAGAATCATAGAATATAAGGGTTGGAAGGGACCCCAGAAGGTCATCTAGTCCAACCCCCTGCTCGAAGCAGGACCAATTCCCAGTTAAATCATCCCAGCCAGGGCTTTGTCAAGCCTGACCTTAAAAACCTCTAAGGAAGGAGATTTTACCACCTCCCTAGGTAACGCATTCCAGTGTTTCACCACCCTCTTAGTGAAAAAGTTTTTCCTAATATCCAATCTAAACCTCCCCCACTGCAGCTTGAGACCATTACTCCTCGTTCTGTCATCTGATACCATTGAGAACAGTCTAGAGCCATCCTCTTTGGAACCCCTTTCAGGTAGTTGAAAGCAGCTATCAAATCCCCCCTCATTCTTCTCTTCTGCAGGCTAAACAATCCCAGCTCCCTCAGCCTCTCCTCATAACTCATGTGTTCCAGACCCCTAATCATTTTTGTTGCTCTTCGCTGGACTCTCTCCAATTTATCCACATCCTTCTTGAAGTGTGGGGCCCAAAACTGGACACAGTACTCCAGATGAGGCCTCACCAATGTCGAATAGAGGGGAACGATCACATCCCTCGATCTGCTCGCTATGCCCCTACTTATACATCCCAAAATGCCATTGGCCTTCTTGGCAACAAGGGCACACTGCTGACTCATATCCAGCTTCTCGTCCACTGTCACCCCTAGGTCCTTTTCCGCAGAACTGCTGCCTAGCCATTTGGTCCCTAGTCTGTAGCTGTGCATTGGGTTCTTCCGTCCTAAGTGCAGGACCCTGCACTTATCCTTATTGAACCTCATCAGATTTCTTTTGGCCCAATCCTCCAATTTGTCTAGGTCCTTCTGTATCCTATCCCTCCCCTCCAGCGTATCTACCACTCCTCCCAGTTTAGTATCATCCGCAAATTTGCTGAGAGTGCAATCCACACCATCCTCCAGATCATTTATGACGATATTGAACAAAACCGGCCCCAGGACCGACCCTTGGGGCACTCCACTTGATACCGGCTGCCAACTAGACATGGAGCCATTGATAACTACCCGTTGAGCCCGACAATCTAGCCAGCTTTCTACCCACCTTGTAGTGCATTCATCCAGCCCATACTTCCTTAACTTGCTGACAAGAATACTGTGGGAGACTGTGTCAAAAGCTTTGCTAAAGTCAAGAAACAATACATCCACTGCTTTCCCTTCATCCACAGAACCAGTAATCTCATCATAGAAGGCGATTAGATTAGTCAGACATGACCTTCCCTTGGTGAATCCATGCTGACTGTTCCTGATCACTTTCCTCTCATGCAAGTGCTTCAGGATTGATTCTTTGAGGACCTGCTCCATGATTTTTCCAGGGACTGAAGTGAGGCTGACTGGCCTGTAGTTCCCAGGATCCTCCTTCTTCCCTTTTTTAAAGATTGGATCAGATATGTAGATTCCTTAGCTGTTCTCTAGCCATGCTTGTCAGATGAGGTTAAGTAAACAACATACCAAGCAGAAATAACAATCCTCCCTTTGTGGCTGCCTGATGATGGGAATGAGGAAAGGGAAATAGGGTGATAACTTCAAACATAGCCATCTGTGGCCAAGGAAGAGGTGGGCTCTGGTATTAGTGGGTGGATGGCATCTGTGTGTGTTGAGGAGGAGATACTCTTTGCACCGTAAGTGATTTTAGCTGTCAACATGTAGATTTAATAAGGGTTCCAGTAAAAGTCCTTCTGGTGCTGAATGAAAACAAGGAGCAATTAAGTGGCAAAGGGAGAAACTGAGAAATCCTGTGTCATGGTTCTTTCAGTGTGCTCTATCTGGTTTGAAAACAACCCATAACAAACATCTGCCTCCTCAGAGATAAAAACAAAATCTTCCCAGTCATTTTAATAAACATTTGATCCCATTCCCTCCATGCATATTACTGGGAGTAGGTTTCTATGCCTGATGATCGGACAGTTCTGCACATTCTATACTTTAAACACATGAATCAAAAAGACACACAGAAAAAAACCATATTGACAGAGCATAAGTTACTTGGGTGGAGATGATTTGATAGATCTCCTAAACTGACTGTTGGCTGGCATTTTGTGAGAGTTATCTCAGATATAAGTGAACATTGCTGCTGCCTGATATTTACTGTATATTGGTTTTTAAATTACAGTACAACACTGATTCCTTGCTCTGAAAGTTCGGCCTGCACTTTCTCCCACCAGTCAGGTCAGGTGATTTATCTGTGCTAGAAGAGTTCAGTTTAAAAAAAGAAAAGGAAAAAAAAAAGGGGTCCAGCGTTTCTTGAGGAAGTGAAATCCTCCTTAGGATAGTTGGGTTTTGCAGGCTCCCTCTGACCCAAATATCCTGCACTTATTGCTCCAAAAATCTCAGTGCTTGAGGAAAAACCACTGTGGTGTACGTAGGTATTTTATAATCTCACGTGCCCAAGTAGCAGCAGGAACCATGAGCACTTGTGTTCAGCTACACTTGTCAGGCACAAGGCAACCTTTCCTTTTGGATGTGAGGGGCCTGGCCACAGCAGACAGATCTTTTGTGCCTTGTCTGTAGGTTAGATTACTCCAGTGTGGCCATCTTCAGGATGAGCCTGATGACCACTCGGAAGCTTCAGCTGCTGCAGAACGTGGCCACGGCTCTCTCCGAGAGGTGATTTTCCCCCCTCCCCACCACCACCAAGACAAGTGTAATCTGGTGCTCTGTAGTCTCTCTTGGATCCCATCCTACAAGGTGCTGGTTGCCTTCAAGTCAGTGGGAGTTGAAGGTGCTGCTAGGATGTCTCAGGAGATATATGGCTCCTTGCAGGGCCAGGGCCTTTGTAACGAGCCAGGCATGTGTCAGTAGTCACAGTGGAGCTGTGGTGACATGAATGCTCTGGCGAAGAGAAGGCCAGACTGGTAGCTGGTCAGAAAAGCAGGAGGATCAAGTACAGGTTAGAGATGTGACAGGGATTGGGGGAGGGACCAAGAAGGAAATTTGATAGGATGGGGGAAGAAAGTTAGTTATATGGCCCTTATCGCCATAGTCTGAGCACCTGGCTAAAATAAAGAAGGGCCTAGGACCTCACTTTTTCTTTTCTTTTTTTTTTTTTCAATTGTACTCTTGTGTGTGTAGCTCATTCCCACCTGAGCCGTTGTGGGTTGTTTTATTTATCGCTTCTGTTTAAGTTTGTATACGAATATGACAAATATATTCACGCCCTTTGTGTGTTCCCCTTTATTTCCAGCCTTTCCATCTTTCCTTCACCTTTCTGAATCAGTAAATAAATAAACAAGCTCATTCATTTCATTTCCCTTCTCCGAATATAAAGGGTTTATTTATCATCAGGACTCAGATGAGTCACCAGTTAATAACAATAACAATAATAATAATAATAATAAAAAGAGACTTCAATCCCTGTAAAACCTGGAACCCTGTTGCCAGGTTAACATGAGACAGGTCCTTTAAAACATGACAGGCCCATCTATATACAGTATGTTGTGTCTATACTTTTCCTACAGAGTGGCGTTGATAGGCTTATAAGTGCTAGCAATCAAATTCCTTGAATATGTGCACGCTGCACTTTTAAAAATATATACAGATAATCCTTCTCTTGCCTAATTCTGCAAATGGCATAACAAGGTCCCAGGAGTCTGACCGTGGAAACTGCCAGAGGATGCCCTTCCGCTAATACCACAGGATCTCGAAAAATGAAATTCACAACAATGCAGAGGGCCAGCATGAGTTCTACCTGTCCTGTGCCCTCAAAACAGAGCTAAAGTGGTGCATGAGGCCTTATGGTGGCTTTCCACACAATGGTCAATTTCACCCTCCCTCAGTTCCCTACTGCAAAATGAAACCGCTAAGGTAACAATTACTAGCTCAATTCGAAGACTTAAATAAATAAACCCCAAACCATTATCACTCCAGTCAAAATGGCTGCTGCATTCATCCCAATGGTGCTCACTGGTCAGATCCTATCCCATGACACATTCTGGTAGTGTAATATGATTTTTTGTATTGCAGTTTGCAGCTTAGTGATCTACCTGATACTGAGGAGGAGGGGGTAGCAATTGTGCTTGGCACTGTACAAACACAATTAGAGACTGGGCCTTAGCTTGGTGGCAGAGCTGAGAACAGAATTCACTCAGATCTCCTGAGTTCCAGTCCACTAGTCTCTAGACCCCACTGTTTCTCTTGCCCTTATGGACTGAGAGATTAAAAGCATCAATTAAAATAACTTTGTTTGGGGAAAATATTTTTCACTGCTTTCTTAATACCACACGCTGCATTAGCATAGGACTGCAATGGGCTTGTTGATGGTCTAAAATTGAAATTATTTCATAAAAGTCCTTGTTATATAAATAATGAGGCTGTTTTAAAAAATCAACTTTAGTATGTGTAGAAGGTCTGTCTGTCTGCGTTTATTGACCTGTAATATTAAAAACCAGTGAACTCTTCTGCTAAGCTGTTCTTCCCAAATATGACTTGCATTGCCTGCTTAGGGAACAGTCAACTTAAAAAAGCTATTTGATTGCCATGTTTCTGCAGCAAAATTAGAGTCCTGGAAACTTAGATTCATCTCCAGAAGTCTCTTTCCTGAGTTACATTGTTTCCAGAAGGGAATCCGCAGTGTGGAAGTCCAAAGTTGCACTGTTTTGTTTGCAGAATCTTGATTACAGGTTGTGGTGATAGAGAAGAAGAGAATAGTATGATGGGTTTTTTCTTCTAGATTCTGAGTTTGCAGAGCTGGCAGTTTGGAAAATTAGCTTTTGACTCTTAAATTGAGTGTTGCTATTATTTATTTGGTGTATGCAATCTGGTCAAGCCAAGAAAAAAAATGTTGCTCTGGAAGAGCATTGCACAACGTCCTCTTCAGAATCACTCCTCCGACTGTAATCACGCATTTTCATTTTTTAAATGAAATACGTTTAACATTCCTTAACTACATTCTAATAATATATCAATATGTAGGGTGTGATGGAACAATTTTTATAGTAGGGGTACTGAGAGCCCTTAAACCAAACTGTAAATTCTGTATATAATGGAAACCACTTCAAACCAGGGGGTGCGGCAATTCCAGCACCTATGTCAATATTCTAGGGATATACCTCTGGTGTCTGAGTGTTGCTATATTCTCAGTTGGAGTGAGAGAGAATTATTCACCTTTTCTTCGCAGAGTACCTTTGTATTTTGTCAAATGTGCAGTGTAAAAGTGTTCTTAAAATGAACAACATATGCTGGGTCATTATCCAAGACTGCTATAACATGAAATATATGGCAAAATGCTGGTAAAACGGAGGAGAAGACATAAAATTCTCCCCCAAGGAGTTCAGTCACAAGTTTGTTTAATGCATTTTTTTTTAACGAGTGTCATCAGCATGGAAGCATGTCCTCTGGAATGGTGGCCAAAGCACCAAGGGGCATACGAATGTTTAGCATATCTGGCACGTAAATACCTTGCTTTTAGGTGACATTGTAAATAAGAAGTGGGCAGCATTGTTTACATTTACATGAGATAAACTTGTTTATCTTAGCAATTGGCTGAACAAGAAGTAGGACTGAGTGGACTTGTAGGCACTAAAGAGTTGCACTGTTTTGTTTTTGAGTGCAGTTATGTAACACACACAAAAAAATCAACATTTGAAAATTGCACTTTCACAGTAGAGATTGCACTACAGTATTGGTGTGAGGTGAATTGAAAACTATTTTTATCATTTTACAGTGCAAATATTTGTAATAAAAATAATACGAATTGTACAGTGCTCACTTTATATTCTGTGTTGTAATTGAAATAATTATATTTGAAAATGTAGAAAAATATCCCAAAATATTTAATAAATTTCAGTTGGTATTGTTTAACAGTACGACTAAAACTGCGATTAATCGTGATTCATTTTTTAATCATGATGAATTTTGTAAAGTTAATTGCATGAGTTAACTGCGATTAATCAACAGCCCTACAAATAAACAAAAACGACAAAAAACTGATGAGCAATTTTGTGAATAAAAGCAGCATGTTTGGTTCCCTGTGATTCATAGCCTTATCTTATTTTTTCATCCAGATGACTGAACTCCATTTGCAAAAATATTTGTGCAATTTAAAAGCTTCAAGAACTCTCTTGCCCAGTGATTATTGGCCTGAAAATTTGTTCCAGAACCAATCACTTCCTTATTTTGTAGTTTATTTTCCTCTCTTCAGAGGCATTAGCCATCCAGTCAGGAAGCAGAAACAATATAGCTTGTGATTTAGTTGACCAACCACTCCATACAATGAAAAGCAAATCATGACTAGTAATATTAATACCCAGCTCTTGTATAACACTTTTCCTTAGTAGCTCTCAAAGCACTTGACAAAGGTTGTCTATACCATTACCCCTATGTTTGAACCATGCTGAAAATTCTCTCTAACTTCTATTTGACAAATAATTATGACCAGTTGATATGTATGACTGAATCAGAATAGAATCACAAATCATTTGCTATACAGATACAGTAAAGGCTAAATTAATAATGAATATTGATTGAAATCAATGACTTTGACTAGTATTAAACATAAAGCAAAAGGCTATACATCAGGCAACGTATCTTAACAGTGAGATCTGTTAGACTGTGGAATATCTCTGAAGGGAAGAGCTGGCAATGATATCTTTTGGGATATTTTCAGGTGGACAAAACGAGAGAGAGAGAAGGATGGCTTTGTGGATAAGGCATTTGTCTGGGACTCCTGAAACACCACACCTGGGTTCATGTTCTGGTGTTGCAAAATGCTTCCTGTGTAGCTTTGGGCAAGTTGCTTAATTGCTGTGTGTCCAGGTTTCCCATCTGTAACTGGGGATAATATTTCTCGCAACACTCCAGTGAGGTAAAGAATTAATACATCAATGTCTGCAAGGTGCTTGGATATTAATGAAGAGGTGTATAGAAATAAATAGAATGTACTATAAGGAACTATTGTGTGCTGGCAGTAGGATGGACATAACTACCTAATAAACAGAGCTGGTAAAACATTGTTTTCAACCAAATAATTTTCCTGGTGAAGTAGGGTGGCTGTGTGTTTCTTTAAAAATAAATAAATAAATAAAAATTGACAGTAATTGGAGACTGTCAATTTCACCTAACCTTTTTTTTATTGGAAAAGTTTGAAAAAATGTTTTTGTTTTGACTGAAAAATGTTTCCAAATTTAAATGTTTTTGAACTTGTGTTCTGTGATGATTTTCACTATTTCAATAGTCCTGTTTTGGAACAAATGTTGAAATACTGGAATATCCCACAGGATAGAAATTCTGTTTTGGACCAGCTCTGTTAATAATCGAACATAGCCAAAACTCTTCCCTGAACTCCTGGTGAAATTCAACCCTGATCTGAACAGTCTCCACGCTGGTTTGGGGTGTATCATAGTCATACAAAGAGATTCCTCTTTCTTTGTTGAATTTGTGTTTTATTCTCTCTGTTGTTCATCTTGCCCTAGTGAATCTGTTCCCTGTGGATGGTTATGCACAGAGGGGATATGAAGTTTAACCAGTTCTCCCTGTGGATGGTTATGCACAGAGGGGATATGAAGTTTAACCAGTTCTCAGAGTTGTAAAAATATTGTTGAGGTTGCTTTACGGCTGACAGGGCTGCTGGTATGAGGAGAAATGGTAATGAATGCTTTATACCCTAGCTGTGAGTTTGGGTCCCATCTGTCAAAGTAAGTGAGGCTGGTGATGGTCATTCCTAACCCCTGTAGAGTGCTGCCTTTTGAAATCTAGTAGTACTGAGGTGGAGGGAATGATCAACAAGGAACTTCAAAGAGCAGACTCGAGGCTTAACAGTTGGTGCCGCTGTGTGAGTGGATACATACAGAAAGCAAACACAAGGGATGACAGCTGGAGAAAATTCTTGAGGTGCAGGAAGAACTGCATATGGCAGTTCAGCAGCCTCTATTATTAAAAAGGTTGCCTGGCGCATGGTGTGCATTATCGTACACTTGAAAAAGGAATATAAATCCCAAAGCTATCCCATTTTAAATGTGCTAGCAACCATTTTTATCATCCAAAACAGGTGATTTCATTCCTCTCAGCCAAGGAAAAGGGGAACAGTGGCTTCTCCAGCTGCTGTAAACTATACTGCCCAAGCCAAAATCGTCATAGCATGCAGGGCTTTTCTGGACTAGTGTTGCGACATGACACCAGTACCATATTGTAGTAAAAACGCTTCACACTCCTATTCAAGGCTATTCATCTGCTATTCAAGGCTCTCAAAGTGCTTAGCAAATATTAGTGAATTAATCCTCACTAAATCCCTTTTTTTTGGGGGGAAAGGGTGGATCAGTATCACTATTTCCATTTTAGGGGGTAGGGAAATGGAGGCCCAGAAGTTTAAGTAACTTCCCAAGGTCACATACCACATGTATGGTGGAGCTGGTAATCAGGTTACCTGACAGAATTTTGTGTTCAGTCATGCTTCCTTCACACTGCTGAACCTTAACATGCTGTGCTTTGGTTTCAGCCTGGCAAACCTGGGGCTTGTTTGTGTAAGCAGAGTCAGGATGAGCTCCACCCTGACATCTGGTGGTGAGGTGTGGCAAGTTGTGGAAAAGAACTTCAGGGGCTGATCTCATTTGCATAGGCACACCCACCCCACCTAGAATGAGGCCATAACTGCCCAAATGGTCACTTTGGCTGTTGTGGGATCCCCAGTGTCTCTGTTATTGGGGCAGGAAGAATAAATTGTTATTACCCTGATTATGGGAAGTGTGCTTGGAACTGGACTTCGCCTTTTGTTATGATGGAGGGACTCACCATCAACTAAGTAGCACTCACTAGGCAAGGGACATGGGTTCCAAAACTCTGTGAATGGAGAGAGGCTTGAGACAGGTATTAGTGCCTGGTGGTGTGGGCCCCTTTGTGAGGGCCTGAAGCACCAATTGCACCTCTGTCTCTCTCCACTGTGGAATGTCAGAGCTAATTTTGGGTCTATTAAGAGTCTTGCTACAGGTACTGTGCTGAATTCACTTTGGCCTTATAGTGCACCAGCACTACTATGAGCTGAAATCACTGAGCACTGTGTCAAGTAGTGGGGAGCCGGAAGATCTAGAGTGCAGTGGTGCTGTTCGTGGATAGGCTGGCGGAGTGTTTGTGAGACAGTGAGGCGAGCTGTGCAGAGCGGAGCTGTTCGTGAGATGGCGAGCTGTGCAGAGTGGAGCCGAGCGGAGCGGAGCCCTGTGGGGCAGTCAGCTTCAGGTCATGTAAGGTGCCCCTTACTTCTTTCCCCCACACACAGGCGCATTTTTAGCCAGACTGGGGAGTAACACTCTGCAGATGAACTTTTGAACTCTGGGGCTGGACTTTTTAGACTGCGGGTGATTTGTGGATTGCTGGACTTGAGACGTTTGGGTTCTGGGACTCAAGAACCCTAGGGAAAGGATGTGGCCCAATTTGCTGGGGTGGGTCTTTGCTCATGGTTTGGTTAATGAACACTAGTTGTGGTGTTTCCCCAATATAATGCTGATGTCATTTACCTCATGTTATTAAAGATTCTCTGCTACACCGAGACTCTGTGCTTGCGAGAGGGGAAGTATTGCCTCTTTGAGGTGCCCAGGGGGTGTGTAAAATTTTCCCAGGTCACTGGGTGGGGGCTTGAGCCAGTTTTGCATTTGCTTTGATGAGAGGGAACCCCTGTGTACTGAACCCGGCCCTTGCTGCTATCAGCTTGGCCTGGCAGAAGGATTACATTTGGATGATCAGGACACACTTTTCCAAACTGGGTAATTAGAAATGACCCCCAGTGCCTGCCATTTCTAACTCCCAAGAGCTGTATTTCAGTCACATTGGGCCTGACACTCTAAGCACTCTGCACAGTCATGGAGTTTTACAGCCAGAAGGGACCACCAGATCATCTAGGAAGTTACACTCAAGTCAGCTGGAACTCCACTCGTGAAGCACTTGCAGAGTTTGGCTCTTTGCTAGCACCACAATACTATGCTCTAGAGCAAATGTCTGAGATTTACCACAGCAAAGTCGTGAGTTACAGCCCACAAATATGATTGCTATATAAATTGCACACATTTGTGGGGAACCACAGCTAAAACCCTTGTCCCTCAACTCCCAGGACACAGGATTCCATCAGTAGCGACAGTATCCTTTCTTTGTTTCTCTGAGCCAATCACTGGGGGGCAATGTCATTCACTGCTGAGGCAAACAAAGCCAGTATATTAGTATTTCATGAGGTGATGTAGCAGAATGGGGGTGAAATAGCTTTATTTAGTCTGATCTTCTCAGTGCAGTCAGATTTTTAAAATATTACACATGGTGATGAGCAAGCTGTTTTAGATAAAATAAGACCCATTAAACCACGTTGTGTGTTTGTTAATATTTAGGGGGTTTTTTTAATCAATTTTTTTTTTGTGGCTGTCTGTGGGATCCAGCCAAGACTAGAGCTGGAAATGCTCAAACGGTACACTAATGGCTACTCCCAGGCTGTTTTTCTAACTAGTGGTACCAGAAATCTTGCAAAAGAGATTCCAACCCAGTTTTTTCAAGACCCTCTCTAGCCTGCATTGCAGACAAAAAAAAACAACAAAAAACCCGGGGTCAAATTCATTTCTGGTGCAGTGCCATTGACATCAGTGGGTTACACCAGGAATGGATTTGGCTAAAGAGATGCTTAGCGTTTAGATAAGCATTGATTATGCATCTAGACTTTTGGGTGCATCTCTGACCCAAAGGTCCAGAGTGCGAGATGTGCTTTGGCTCGTGATTGCAGATTCCCTTCAGCGTTTGGATGAAAATCAAATTGTTTGCGGTGAGCAAGGAGTTACAGCACATGCATGAACCCGGGCGGGGAAGTGGAGAGATCATTCAGTGCAGCTTGCCAAGGGGGTGCTAAGGTGATGAGCATGGTAAAAAAGCACAGCGAGAGAGAGGTAGAATATGGTGGTTTGGGTGTCATTTTCCCTAAATTAATTTTGCCACAGCTGTTTAACTTCACTCTAAAGACAGCAAGTGGGCTCACTGTAGACGAGGGGAGTGAAGGGTGAAAAAAGCATAAAGTGGAGAGAGACAGAGTGTTGAGGCGCCAAAGAAAGTTAAGTGACTGTAGCGCTAATGATCTTGTTCAGGTCTATGAGCAGCTGTTGCTTTTTAGCTATTCTCTTTCTCTCCCCCCCCCCCTTTCTTCTTCAGTATGGAATGATATTTGATTATCTGACATCCAAGGGCAGGCAATTCCCTACTCTTCTTGTCCCCTCCCTTGTGCCTTTTGAAGTACATCTCTGACTATGCCAATACTTTGCTTTTGGAATATTGTGGTTAGTATTGGTCAGACATTTTATGTCTCAGTACACAGAGTGTCACACTAGGAATATCATGTGGGGGAAAGCATCAGTTTTCAAAGACTACCTGTGTGAAGTAATCTTTTGAAACAAGCTGTGAACAAAGCAAGCTGGACAGGAAGGACACTAGTATGTTAAAACAATAACCCACACTGTTCCAAAACCTGAATATCAGAGTTTTGGGCTGCTATTTTATTCTTTCCAGCCCAACCTTATACCTCTGTCTGGCCATCCAGTAGTCCCTCTAACTTCCCTTGTCTCTAAGGAGGGAGGGGAGTTGGTGAAAATCAGCAAAATAAATTTTAAGTTGAAAATCAGAAGAAAACCCTTCCCAAATCTAAGTCTATTCGGCTGTGGAACAGCCTAAAGGAAAGCAGTGGGAGCCCCATCTTCTGAGTCATTTTAAACCATCATAGGATATTGTACTTGACAACATACTGTAGGATGCCCTCTTGCACTGGCAGAGAGGTGATATATGTCGGTCTGAAGCCATAGTTTGGTTAGATTGTTACCTAGATCCTCTTGCTTAAGAGACTGCTACAGTTGCTGCATTCAGTCTTTGCAGGTTGTCTGTGCATTGCTTGTAAGATGCTGGGAATTCAGCGCAGATAGAGGGACCAGAATATTTGAGTAGATCTCTTGCCATATTGACTCATCCGTAGAGCTGAGTCAATAACTAACTGATTTTTCAGTTTGGTGGCCAAATGGAAATCTGGGGTGTGGGAAGTTTCATTTTTAAAAAGTGTCAGTTTGGGTTTTTGCCAAAATGGGGGGAGGGAAAAAACCCACTCCTAAAAAGGGATTTGAAATTATAGTAAATGTTTCATCTAACCCAAAAGGAGGTGTGGGGGTGTGTGGGTGTGTGTTTTGGTTTTCATTTCATTATGGCTGAGTGTTTGGGTTTTTTTACCTTTTAGAAATTTAGCTAGATTTGTTTATTTTTTTAAACAAAAAAATAATCTCAATGATGAAACAAATCCATTTGGATTTTCCATTTATTTATTTATTTATTTATTTATTTATTAAATTCAGACGACAAATTCAACCCAAATTCACAAACAGCTTCAGTCTGAAATTGCATTTTATGGTGAATTTATTATTTGACCAAACATTTCACCTAGTTTTGCTGAAGAGTAAAAATTTTACTGGCAGTAAGGAGGAAAATTTGCACTTTAAACCTTTCCTCAAATGGGAAGAGGTGGCCAGCGCTACGATTAACTGATCAATTTGAAAAAGAAGCTATGCTGTTAAACAGGTACTTTAGAATTGAAACCAGCTTCTGTGATAGGAAGTAAAACACTTGCTCTGAAGATCTTGAAAAGATGAGGAAGATGTGCTATAAATTTCAATAGAACTATTGTGTGTGTGTGTGTGGAAAAACACTTTATCCTTTAACCACAGCCTCCATTGAGAGGAATGCATACTCCCAGAATTCCCCAGGCATGCAGGTGAGAATGTTCAGTGTTACACTCCTCTATCAGGGGGATAACATACATTCTCCTGTTTGGCTGACCAGCTCAATGGCAAATTTGGAAAGTCGAAGGAGACACAATTCTGGGGGCAGCCAGGCCAAAAAATTATTTGTCAAAATTGTTCATTAAATTGATTTGAGGAAAAGCAGGAAATTTTTATGGACAACTTGCAATCAGGAAAACAGGTGAAATTCATCTAATTACATGCTACAGTTTAGTTGCTTATCTCTTTCCCACATACATGCTCTCACGTACACTTTCTATACAAAGGAAAAAAGTTTAAGTCCCTGAGCTAAACTCCACCATCTGATACAAGTGCACAACTTCCCTTAACTGCAGCAGCAAGACAATCAAATTTCCGCATCAGAGGCCAGTTCAGATTTGCGGGCACTCCTCTGAATTGTGAGGATTAGAATCAACCCCTAGTGATGTGGAGTGCATTCCAGCCTCAGTTACCCAAAACAGGGTCTTGTCCCTTACCGTCTATTAGTTGCATTGATGATTCCCTTAATTACACAAATATATTGAGTGTCGTGCCCCCCTTCCCCCTCCGACATTCAGGTAAACAAAGTTGCAGCCTGTGGAAAAATTCCTGTTTCTGACCCCTCTGCTCTGAATTTTCTGGACTCTGCACGCAGCCAACAAAATTGTATTAACTTGTTTTCTTGATTATTATTTTTTTAAGGCTGCTAATAACTATAGTAAAGATGAGAAGCAACTATAAATCTTCTAAGGCAATCATTGTGATTAGTATATGCAGTCCATAAGAGAAACAAGTACAATAGTGGTCACAAAATATAGAAGGTTTCAGAGTAACAGCCGTGTTAGTCTGTATTCGCAAAAAGAAAAGGAGTACTTGTGGCACCTTAGAGACTAACCAATTTATTTGAGCATGAGCTTTCGTGAGCTACAGCTCACTTCATCGGATGCATACTGTGGAAACTGCAGAAGACATTATATACACAGAGACCATGAAACAATACCTCCTCCCACCCCACTCTCCTGCTGGTAATAGCTTATCTAAAGTGATCATCAAGTTGGGCCATTTCCAGCACAAATCCAGGTTTTCTCACCCTCCGCCCCTCCACACGCAAACTCACTCTCCTGCTGGTAATAGCCCATCCAAAGTGACCACTCTCTTTAAAATGTGTATGATAATCAAGGTGGGCCATTTCCAGCACAAATCCAGGTTTTCTCACCCCCCCCACCCCCATACACACACAAACTCACTCTCCTGCTGGTAATAGCTCATCCAAGGTGACCACTCTCCCTACAATGTGAGGAGAGTGGTCAGTTTGGATGAGCTATTGCCAGCAGGAGAGTGAGTTTGTGTATGTATGCGGGTGGGGGGGGGGGGTGAGAAAACCTGGATTTGTGCTGGAAATGGCCCACCTTGATTATCATGCACATTGTAGGGAGAGTGGTCACTTTGGATGAGCTATTACCAGCAGGAGAGTGAGTTTGCGTGTGGAGGGGCGGAGGGTGAGAAAACCTGGATTTGTGCTGGAAATGGCCCAACTTGATGATCACTTTAGATAAGCTATTACCAGCAGGAGAGTGGGGTGAGAGGAGGTATTGTTTCATGGTCTCTGTGTATATAATGTCTTCTGCAGTTTCCACAGTATGCATCCGATGAAGTGAGCTGTAGCTCACGAAAGCTCATGCTCAAATAAATTGGTTAGTCTCTAAGGTGCCACAAGTACTCCTTTTCTTTTTGAAAATACAGAAGGTTTATCCTTGATGCCACCAATAAAAGCAAGCTATTTGTGAATCCCTGGCGTCTGTTACATCATTCATTCATGACTTTATTTAGTTTTCTCTGTGGCTTAACAAGACTGGTGGAAGGGAAGTAGTTTTGGGGAGTAATTGGCAATTCACACTGTAATCATTAATTTTATAATTAGTCATTCAAACTAGAGATGGGAAAAGTCCCATTGTATTGTTTGGTCTATCTCCTTGGGCCGACACAGGAGTGAAACTGGCAGCATGCTTTCTGGTTTTCTTTCCAGTCTAGTTTTAAAAATCTTTTGAGCAAGGATTTTTTTGGGGAGTTTTTTTTTTAAAGTTACCATCTAGGCAGTGTCTCTTAGTGGAAAGAGCGCTGCACTGGGACTCAGACAACACCCTGCTCTGTCACGGTCCTACTCATTGACCACAGGCAAGTTGTTTCCTCTCCCTGTGCCTCAGTTTCCTTATGTGCAGAATGAGGATAATGATACTGTTGTTGTTTGAAAGTGCTTTGAGATTGACTGACTGTCTGACAAGAGCAAGGTAGTATTGTTTGTTTAACTCTTTAACAGTCACACATGAACACATGTGCATGCTGCCATCTTCTTTCTTTGTTTGCATCCCCTGCTGTGTTCTGCACTTTAGGTTGTAAATGTTTTAGGGCAGGAATATTTCATTAGTCTGTGAAGTGCAACCTTTTGAGTTGCGATATGCAAGTAATACCATACAGGTAGAGCAGATGGTTAACTAGTGACAGCAAAATGACTACTTGCACTGGGTGACTTTACGTCTTGTACTTTTTCCAGTTTGCCCAGGGCAGCCCATTTGGGCACTGAAGGCGCAAAAGCTTGACTTCCGTGCCCATGTTGATGCTGACTCTTCTGGTTTGCCTCAGAATATCATGGTGACTCTGGGACTGCCCCAGGTGGGTTTTGGCTCCACTCATACCTGGACACATTCTGAATCTGGTGTTCAGAACGGGGCTGCATTGGGGAAGCAGTAGTTACTACTTTTTGTCCTGGGCATGAAGCAGAAACCACTTTCAGTGGCACTGGTCAGTAACCTCCTGGCAGTGGATAAGGGTGAAATACCAATACTAATTTGACTAGCTCTGTCCGCATCATTGATCATGAGAGGTTATTGGCATTAACGTGGTCTCTGGCTGGAGTGTATAATTAGCCCTTATGTGGCTTCACTCCTTTTTACATGGAAGTTGTACTCTGTACATGCTGTTAGTTACTGTTTCTCTATAAACTCCTACTTTACTTACCATCCTGGGCTTGCTTCTAAGTACGGTACCTAAATCCCTTTGGACAAAGAGGCTTAGGCTTGTAAATTGGTTACACATTGCAACACTGAGCACAGCAATGGCTAAATTACCTTTAAAAAATCTGGGTCCAAGTACTTTGTTTCTTTAGCAATTTCCATCCAAGGACCTCAAAGTACTTTACAAACATTTATGAATTAAGCCTTTCAATTTCCAGGGAAGGGGGCAGTACCACTAATTAAGATGAGTGGCAAAGTGACTTGCACAAGGTCACCCAGAAAATCTGGCAAAGTTGTGAATGGATAACAGGTTTCCTGACCTCCAGCCTTGTGCCTTAACTATAACCTTCCTTCCTTCCCCCTTCCTGTTATGAGACTCACATGTAAATAAGAGGTGAAAATAATAGTGTATATATATATATGTTTACCCATGATCCAGAATGGTTCTGATGTACTAAGATATGAAAATGCTGTTTCATTAGACTGCTTCTCTTCCCTGTACTTCCATGGATAAGTCTTTCCCTTGTTAGGTTTTCATAACTCTTCAGCTGTTTCAGAGTAGCAGCTGTGTTAGTCTGTATTCGCAAAAAGAAAAGGAGTACTTGTGGCACCTTAGAGACTAACACATTTATTTGAACATAAGCTTTTGTGAGCTACAGCTCACTTCATCAGATGCATGTAGTGGAAAATACAGTGGGGAGATTTATATACATAGAGAACATGGAACAATGGGTGTTACCATACACACTGTAACCAGAGTGATCACTTAAGATGAGCTATTACCAGCAGGAGAGCTGGGGGAGGGGGGAAACCTTTTGTAGTGATAATCAAGGTGGGCCATTTCCAGCAGTTAATAAGAACGTCTGAGGAACGGGGTGGGGGGAGATGACCCATCCACTCCCAGTGTCTATTCAAGCCAAAGTTAATTGTATCCAGTTTGCAAATTAATTCCAATTCAGCAGTCTCTCGTTGGAGTCTGTTTTTGAAGTTTTTTTGTTGAAGTATTGCCACTTTTAGGTCTGTAATCGAGTGACCAGTGAGATTGAAGTGTTCTCCAACTGGTTTTTGAACGTTATAATTCTTGACATCTGATTTGTGTCCATTTATTCTTTTACGTAGAGACTGTCCAGTTTGACCAATGTACATGGCAGAGGGGCATTGCTGGCACATGATGGCGTATATCACATTGGTAGATGTGCAGGTAAACGAGCCTCTGATGGTCTGACTGATGTGATTAGGCCCTATGATGATGTCCCCTGAATAGATATGTGGACACAGTTGGCAATGGGCTTTGTTGCAAGGATAGGTTCCTGGGTTAGTGGTTCTGTTGTGTGGTGTGTGGTTGCTGGTGAGTATTTGCTTCAGGTTGGGGGGCTGTCTGTAGGCAAGGACTGGCCTGTCTCCCAAGATCTGTGAGAGTGATGGGTCGTCCTTCAGGATAGGTTGTAGATCCTTGATGATGCGTTGGAGAGGTTTTAGTTGGGGGCTGAAGGTGATGGCTAGTGGCGTTCTGTTATTTTCTTTGTTGTGCCTGTCCTGTAGTAGATAACTTCTGGGTACTCTTCTAGCTCTGACAATCTGTTTCTTCACTTCCGCAGGTGGGTATTGTAGTTGTAAGAATGCTTGATAGAGATCTTGTAGGTGTTTGTCTCTGTCTGAGGGGTTGGAGCAAATGTGGTTGTATCGTAGAGCTTGGCTGTAGACGATGGATCATGTGGTGTGGTCTGGATGAAAGCTGGAGGCATGTAGGTAGGAATAGCGGTCAGTAGGTTTCCAGTATAGGGTGGTGTTTATGTGACCATCGTTTATTAGCACTGTAGTGTCCAGGAAGTGGATCTCTTGTGTGGACTGGTCCAGGCTGAGGTTGATGGTGGGATGGAAATTGTTGAAATCCTGGTGGAATTCCTCAAGGGCTTCTTTTCCACGGGTCCAGATGATGAATATGTCATCAATGTAGTGCAAGTAGAGTAGGGGCGTTAGGGGACGAGAGCTGAGGAAGCGTTGTTCTAAGTCAGCCATAAAAATGTTGGCATACTGTGGGGCCATGCGGGTACCCACAGCAGTGCCGCTGATTTGAAGGTATACATTGTCCCCAAATGTGAAATAGTTTTGGGTGAGGACAAAGTCACAAAGTTCAGCCACCAGGTTTGCCGTGACCTTATCGAGGATACTGTTCCTGACGGCTTGTAGTCCATCTTTGTGTGGAATGTTGGTGTAGAGGGCTTCTACATCCATAGTGGCCAGGATGGTGTTTTCAGGAAGAGCACCGATGGATTGTAGTTTCCTCAGGAAGTCAGTGGTGTCTCGAAGATAGCTGGGAATGCTGGTAGCATAGGGCCTGAGGAGGGAGTCTACATAGCCTGCTGTCAGGGTGCCAATGCCTGAGATGATGTGGCATCCAGAGTTCCCAGGTTTATGGATCTCGGGTAGCAGATAGAATACCCCAGGTCGGGGTTCCAGGGGTGTGTCTGTGCGGATTTGTTCTTGGAGCTTTTTCAGGGAGTTTCTTGAGCAAATGCTGTAGTTTCTGTTGGCAACCCTCAGTGGGATCAGAGGATAATGGCTTGTAGCAAGTGGTGTTGGAGAGCTGCCTAGCAGCCTCTTATTCATATTCTGACCTATTCATGATGACGACAGCACGTCCTTTGTCATCCTTTTTGATTATGATGTCAGAGTTGTTTCTGAGGCTGTGGATGGCATTGTGTTCTGCACGGCTGAGGTTATGGGGCAAGTGATGCTGCTTTTCCATAATTTCAGCCCGTGCACGTTGGCGGAAGCACTCTATGTAGAAATCCAATCCGTTGTTTCGACCTTCAAGAGGAGTCCACCCAGAATCTTTCTTTTTGTAGTCTTGGTAGGAAGCTCTCTGTGGATTAGTATGTTGTTCAGAGGTGTGCTGGAAATATTCCTTGAGTCGGAGATGTCGAAAATAGGATTCTAGGTCACCACAGAACTGTATCATGTTCGTGGGGGTGGAGGGGCATAAGGAGAGGCCCCGAGATAGGACAGATTCTTCTGCTAGGCTAAGAGTACAGCTGGATAGATTAACAATCTTGCTGGGTGGGTTAAGGGAACCACTGTTGTGACCCCTTGTGGCATGTAGTAGTTTAGACAGTTTAGTGTCCTTTTTCTTTTGTAGAGAAGCAAAGTGTCTGTTGTAAATGGCTTGTCTAGTTTTTGTAAAGTCCAGCCACGAGGAAGTTTGTGTGGAAGGTTGGTTTTTTATGAGAGTGTCCAGTTTTGAGAGGATGTTGATCAGGTGGTTCCGCAGTTTCTTTGAGAGTGTGTGGCACAAGCTGTCAGCACAGTCTGTGTGGTATGTAGATTGTAATGGATTTTTTACCTTCAGCTGTTTATCTATTGCACAAAACCAAGGAAAGTCTGGGTCATGCTATGTGCTCTCCTAGGGTCCAAGAGGGAATTTCTTAGCTTGTGTTCTGTAGCGTCTTCTGGATGACTTGAAGGTCTTTGAAATAAATGAAGCATGCACACAGGGGAGCCTGCCTGCTATTAGACACATGGTGTTAACCATCACATCTTGACCTTGAGCATGTACATGTTAGAAGGATCGGCTCTGCTGCCCTTTCTTTCCTTGGGGTACCGAATGTCACCTCTAACACTCTTGATGTATCCAAGCGAGCTCAGGGGCTTGTTTTAGACTCCTTTGTAATCAGGTGTCAAAAACCCCAAGCTGCCCCCTTGGAGAAGCCTGTGTCAATTCTCTTATTAATAGGGCTATTTGAAGAAGTGTTGATGCCTCCCAGAAAAAATGGAGACAGTTCTAATTAGAGACAGTTGTGCTAAGGCACCTGGCATGGTTTTCTCTTGTTTCCCCTGAACAGTCCAGGGGACAAAACCACTAGCTTTAGGCTGAACATCAGGAAAGATTTTCTCACTGAGATTTCTTAGGCTGGGGAATAGTCTCCCAAGGGAGCTGGTGGAAACCCCATTGCTTGGGACTTTCAAAGCAGATTGGTAAAAATCATTAGAAAATGTACCTCAGGAAAAAATCTTGCATTAGTAGAGACTGGGGAAATGGAATAGATGGCCTGATAGGGCTCTCTTTTTATATCTAGTGTCTACAGATGTTTGCGTAGAAACAGGAGCATTGTTAATTAACAGTTCACTGGCTTCCTATGCTTATACCATATTAGGAATTGGAAAATCCCAGTTATTGCGTTATGCCACCTGCCAAAGAAAGGAGGCATTACAGGGATGCAACAGGAGAAGTCTTGGTAACACCCTTTGTTTCATGTTCTCTGTGTATATAAAATCTCCCTACTGTATTTTCTACTGCATGCATCCGATGAAGTGAGCTGTAGCTCATGAAAGCTTATGCTCAAATAAATTTGTTAGTCTCTAAGGTGCCACAAGTCCTCCTTTTCTTTTTGTGGATACAGACTAACATGGCTGCTGCTCTGAAACCAGAAGACTCAGACAGCGGCTATCCCTTTGCTAACACCCATGAGCATTTCTGGACTGGTTTCAAGGCACTTGTATCTTAACCCAAATATCGTTCAGCACGCTGCATGGTGTACCACGTCATGACACAACATGATGACCTCATTGGTAGTGGTGTGTAAAACTTGTACCCATGGGGTGATATCCTAGCCCCATGGAAGCTGATGGGAGCTGTGCCAGGGACTTCAGTGTGGGCCAAGATTTCACACATGTTGCTTAGATACAGCATTGTCTTTGGCTGCAAGGTTTGGTAGGCTTTATTGTTTGTTGAAGTCATTGTTGTCGTCGTCCGCATCGTAAGAGGAATAGACAAAGGGGTTTAGAAATAACTGATTCAAAGCAAACTCTGAGATCAAAAGTCAAGGATTATGACTTCAAGAGCAAGTGAGCTCCAAAGCAAGAAAGTGTGCCAATAGGAGTTGCTTCGAGAGATTGCTAGAAGGCCCTAGAGCATAAGTGTATGCTGCTGGACTAATGGAAATGTGTGGAGGGCAATCCTGAGGTATGAATTTTTTTCCAGAGTTGTAGAGAGTCTCCACCTCCATTTAAAGTCCAGGGAAGCTACAAGAGCAGCACGGCTGAAAATCAGGCCCAGTTTGTGGGCAATTCCTGTAATCAAAAGACTTTTAGCGGCAGAATGCTGTTGCTGTGCTGACTATGGATTTTTAATGCAAAGATCTTTCTGCTTGAGTCAGAAAATATGTGACACACAAGTAAATTTGCTCCTAAATACCATGGTTTTTTTTCAGAGTTCTCCAAGCAGTATCAGTGGTGCTTTAAGGAATGTTTTCAAAGCTTACAACTTCTGCTAATTAGGTGGTGGTGATATTGCTTCAATTATGTGTTGTAGGGGAAGAAGGAGACATTAACTGCTATTCAGTTTTAAAATTATAGCAGTCATTTTAAAAGTAGCTGCCCGCCCTTTGTCTTTAAGTGAAATCATCCCATCTCATTTGCCAAGACAATGCCATCACCAGCTGGGAATGACCGCTCCTTGCGATGATAGCTTCCTTCCAGGGAATGATATGAAGAGCTTCATCTCGTAATATGCGACTCAAGCTAGTTTAATTCACCTGCCTTTTATTGCTTGGCTGCTACTTTCCATCATTGTCTGTCACGAATGATTAGGAGACTCAAACGAGCTGCCTTATGCCTTGGTGTGGGCTCTTTCTAGAGAGCCAGCACTGACAAGACCTGTCCGTGTGAGATTTCTGTCTCACTAAATGGAGAGAAGGGGAAAAGATGCATCTCATCCCCGAGACTAAGATTTTGAACAATTCATCCCTGAGTGATTATAAATTACTTTCAGCAAGACCGTGTACCCCTCCGAAGCACAGTTTCGTTGGAGCTACCTTGCTGCATTGAGGAGACGCAAACTGTTACGGCACTTTGTATTGTGCAGCATGCTCCCTCATGTGTGTCTAGCCAGCACTGCTGGCTAGCACGTGGGGGTAAGAGGGATGGAACTATTCCCCAACCTACTCTCTGCCCCTCTTTCCCCACGTTTTTCCTTCTGGGTGGCACAGCCCCTGCTCTACTTCTAGAACCTAAGGCCTTACACTCAGGCCTTATAAAATCATGTTTGTTTTTTCCAAACCATACATTTTAGGCTCATTTTATTAGGTTTCTGAGCCTTTAGGGTGCACAGGGATCATGTTTTTAAAGCTGTTCTCCTGTAATGGAATGCTAACCTGTATAATACTGCTCAGCTACTAGGTGGTGCTGTGTGTAACATACCCTAGTTAAATGAACCTCAGCCATCGCTGGCAGCGCATTTCAAGGAACTTATGATGAACACATCTGGTGTGTATAAGCAAGCTCTGCAACCAGTCCACGTCTGATAAAGAAGAGCATGACATCCCCTGAACCATGAGGGCTAAAGGCTTACTTTAAAAATAAATAAATAAAAATCTGAGATTCTTTCCTGCTTGCATGAATCCAGGAACTGTAGCTAAAACTAAATATCATGAGACTCATGATAAAAACATGAGTTGACTACATTGAATCTTTGTTGCCTCCAGTCCCTCTGCACCCATGCTGGTAGTAATTGGAAACAAGCCAGAAAATATTGGCATTTTAAGTTTTTTTTCGCTCTGTTTAAAATTCAGATAAACATTTTCTTTGTTTTATTAGCATGGAGCAAATCTGAATGCAGGTTAAGTGGAATAAGTGAAACCTTATTAAACCCTGTGTACTGCTCTATCCATGTGGCCGAGTTACTTCCAGCCTAATTCCACTGCTTGAGTTTCCCTGCTTTCATGTCAATAACAGCCCCTCCAGGGAACATGGGTCCTCTGATTCCAGTTCCACTCATCCATGCTACATCTTCCCTATTTTAATACAAATATTAAAAATAAATAATTGAATGTCTTGACCCCCTGCCCTGTGTCCCTTTGGACAGAGGTTGCTAGCATGTAGCTGAGTTGGAGTGTCATATTTACTGTAGACTCCTCCAGTCTTTCAGGTAGTTTGGTCTTAACAGGCAACCACACCTTGAGTGACCTATCTCCAAGTCTGGCAAATCCTGTCTCTCTGTGGAGTCTCCTCCTTCCCTGTGGGATTAGCCTCAGGATGGTTCCTTGTCTCTCACTGCCCGTTAATAGAGTGTGAGGTAGAGCCAGGAAGTGAAACTGACCAGTGTAGTTTTGCTGACCAAAGGTAAATAAGCAGCATAAATGGTGAAAGTACAAAACGTTAAAATCCTTTCACTTTTTTCATCACTTTAAATGTTACTGTTGCTAACACAAGTTTAAATTTGGGGACAGATTTATCTTGACACTGTTCCATTAAATGATCCTGTTTCTACATATTTTCTTCTAAGAAAAATGTTTGGGGCAGAAGGAGGGAACCTAACAGAGGCTCCTTCTCTCCCACCCCAATTCCCTCAAGTTTTGAAAACAACATGTAGTAGTAAAGGCTTTAGAAACATGCGAGAGTTCAAAACCCATCCAGCAATGATGGATGATAAAAAAAAAATCTTTAATTTTTAAAATCTGGCTTTCCTGAAACATACATATTCTCCCTTTGACTCAGCTGTTTCAGAGAGGGACTTAGTTGGCATTAACACTGCCAACATCATGAGAAGAGGCGGTGAATACTGGGTGGCGGTGGGGAAAGCTATTCAAGGATATTTTGGTAAACTAGAAACCAAATTTCAAATGACTATGATCACATTCCTTCTGTCTTCGTTTTTCACATGCATAAGAACAAGCAAAGTTTAATTCATATAAATGTTCAGAAACCACTAATTTTGCACCCATATAGGTGATAATCATTTAGAGTCAGCTTTTCAAATAAGCTCAGCACACTGGGTGCTTAGATCTTTTGAAAATCTGCTGCGAGGGTCACACTGGGAGCCGAGTCCTTCTGAAAATCAAGCCTCTATTTTGGCGCTTAAAATCTGTGGGAGCTGAGCTCCTAATGACCATTTGTTCTTCTGAGAAAACATCTTTAAAGTGGAAAGGAGTACTTGTGGCACCTTAGAGACTAACCAGTTTATTTGAGCATAAGCTTTTACGAAAGCTTATGCTCAAATAAATTGGTTAGTCTCTAAGGTCCACAAGTACTCCTTTTCTTTTTGCGAATACAGACTAACACGGCTGCTACTCTGAAACCTGTCTTTAAAGTGGGACTTTCAAAAGTGGCCTAATTCTGGTCCAATTGAAGTCAGTGGTAAATAGTCCTATTTGACTTCAACTGGGAGCATTTTGGCCAATTGTATGCATTTTCCCCTTAATTCTCTCCCCCCCCCGCCCCTCCTCTCACCCCACCTCACTAAATGGTTGGTCCTTCGGACTGTTTTACTCTTTGAGACCCAGAAATAGATTGGTGCCCAACTGATCCACTCCCTAGGCCAGCCTGCATTTTATATTGTATCCATCTGTAATATGATGCTACCTTTTCCCTATTTGATTAAGTTCTTCGGCTTTTCAGTATGCCAGTTTAAAGGTCTCCTTTGCTTAATGCCTTTTTTTCTTTTTCTTTCTTTCAGCAGGAAGTGGTTCCCCCCCCCCCCCAGCCCCTCTCATGCTATGAAGGAGTTTCCTGATGAGCCTAGAGACCAGCTCCTCTCATGTCAGGTGTTTTCTGGTTCTGTTACTGTAAACTGAATATCTGTGTGTTTACTTATAAGACACCCTTATGAATCTCTTCATGTTTGTTAGTTTGTTTTGTTTTTTGGGTCCCCCTCCATGGCTCTCCTGGAGGGTAAGTAGAGAATGACTCCTGTGGGAAATAGTCTAATACAGAATTCTATATTTTTCTTCATTTTGATTAATCTATGGATTTGGGTTTCCTTAGCTATCAAATGGATTCTGATAATGACACCAACGGGTACGTGTCTGCTACAGAGTTCCTAACATTCAATAAATACACGCTTGGTATTTGGTATTTATTCATTTGTTGAACTTGTCACCATCTTAATAAATCTCCATGAAATGAGTGACTAAGTGCAATGAAAGCACTACCTGATTGGTTTAATATGGGAGGCTGTTGGTACATAACTCAAGGGGCTTGTGACCATCCTGCACTCAAGTTAGTATGGTCTGGAATTCCTTGCATTTCTGATGTTTACATCAATCCTTCCAGGATTATTTTAAAAGGGTTTACAGCAAAGGAGTAAACCAAAGTAGCAGAAAAGAATCTCAAATTACAGTGGTTGGCAATCTACTAAACTGTACTGCAAATGTAATCACTTTGACTTATGAGGCCTGATTTGTTGTTTCACAAAACAGCCCTGTACTTGGTGGTAGTTCAACTACAAAAGATGTTTTATAAAATAACAGTGATGCACCCAGCCTCCCTCTGTATCACTCGGTGTTTACTGCTGTTAAGAGTGGATCTTACTTATTTCACTGAAGGTTTCAAGTGAAAAGAGAGATCTCCACCTTGGTCCATATCCATCTGGAGGCATGAAGTCCTCTTCTCCTAAACAAGAGAAAATGGATACAGGTTCCTCCGTCTCTGGATTCTTTAGTCTTCACTTCATGCATCAAGAAACATGATGATTCCTTGTGGCAATGTTGGTAGTCTGCTTTCAGCGCCAGGATCGTTACATGATGCCCCTTCTAGTGATTAAGAAACCTATAGATTCATGTCAGAAAGTCAAGGAGAGGCCAGGAAAGCTGCGAGATTCATGATTAGTAGTAGTAGCTTTAGGAAAGCATCCATTCTACAGGAAAGAACAATATCACCTGACTCTAACACAGTTAGAAGTATTGAACTATTCACAGTAATTTACAAACAACTCTGCAGTTCTGCAAAAAAGGACCTGGGGATTACAGAGGATGAGAAGCTGGATATGAGTCAGCAGTATGCTCTTGTTGCCAAGAAGGCCAACGGCATATTGGGCTGTATTAGTAGGAGTATTGACAGCAGATCGGGGGACGTGATTATTCCCCTCTGTTGGGCACTGTTGAGGCCACATCTGGATAGCTCCCCACTACAGAAGGGATGTGAACAAACTGGAGAGAATCCAGCGGAGGGCAATGAAGATGATTAGGGGGCTGGGGCACATGACTTATGAGGAGCGGCTGAGGGAACTGGGGTTGTTTAGTCTGCAGAAGAGAAGAGTGAGGGGGGATTTGATAGCAGCCTTCAACTACCTGAAGGGGTTTCCAAAGAGGATGGAGCTCAGCTGTTCTCGGTGGTGGCAGATGACAGAACAAGGAGTAATGGTCTCAAGTTGCAGTGGGATGCGCAGTTACAATATGAATAAACGAGGATACGGGCATCCAACAGACAGGGGGCTTGTGCAAAAATGCCGTGATTACAAAAATGCTGCTATTATAAATTTGCCGCCCCTGCAAATTTGCCGCCCTAGGCCTTGTCGGCCTAGGCAATAATACGCCATTGATTGTAACTGCACACCAAACGGAAGCATCAGTGACGCCGCGATTCTACCAATCATAGTGCATATTGAAACCAGCCATGACGGCACCGTGCCATTTAGTAAATGTACTTGCGACAATCCTGAACGTTGCTAATATGACCGGAAGGAAGAAATTAAGCGGTTCTCAGTTTAAAAAAAAATGCTATACAAAAGAAAGAAAGGGGAAATGAATAGCAAAAATGCGCAAAATAGATTCCTTTGTGATAGATAACAGTTTGTGCCGTTCACAAGTTCATATGGGGGCAGCAATAATTTCAGGGCGTAGGGGCAGCAAAATCATTAATCCGCCACTGGGCTTAAGCTGATGTAACTTGCGTTGCTCAGGGGTGTGAAAAGCCACACCCCTGAGTGACATAAGTTACATCGACTTAAAGTGGTGTCCACACCTCGCTATGTCAGCAGGAGATGCTCTCCTGCTGAAATAGCCCTGCCTCTTGTTGAGGTGGAGTAATTATGCCGAAGGGAGATCGCTCTCCCGTGGACCTAGCGTGTCTACAACAGTGGGGCAGCATCATGGTGCAGCTGTGCCGATGTAGCACGGTAGTGTAGACTAGCCCTCTGTCTTCAGTGTCTTGTGTTTCTGAACTATTTGTAAACAACAAATCTGGAGTTGCAAGTGACTGGCTGACTATGAAAGGAAAAGTGTTCCAACTTCCCCTTTTGGGGTAGGTGGAAGAATTGTGCAGATTCAAATAAATGTGCTGGCAAGCACCCAATTTTAGTTGCCTGCCTCTGAGCCACTGCAGTGAGACCCCCCACAACTTATCCAAAAGAGCAGAGTCAACAAAATAAGAGCAGCTTTCCATCTCCCCATAGCACTTTATGCTCAATGACTGAGAAGGAAGGAAAAAAAGTTTCCCAAGAAAAGCAGATGAATAAATATACTGTATTCATTTTCACCTTTAACATCTTCCTCACCAGAAACCTTGCTCTAGCAACAAACTGGTGGTATAACCATTGATTCCCTGGGGGAAAAGAGAGTCAGAGATGTGACCCGTAGCATATTAGCCTGACATGGCAAATTGGACTGGCCAGAACCTAACCATGTGTAACCTACTCTTCTTCCTGCCTCTTATTTGTGAGCATTTGGTCCTTCTGCATTGCAGGGAGCATCATAACTTGAGGCTGCATTTGAAGTTCTTTGCAGTCTACGTTTGGTTTCTGTAATGGATATTCTAATTTATATTGCCTTATTCTCCTCTCACGTGACTGGCGTAAGGAATGAATCTGTTTATATGAATTCGGGTGCAAAACTGGTATAAATAAGATGAGACTTGGGCCTATTATATTTTTGTGACTGGGTTTTTATTGTAGGATTGGAGCGCTGTAAGATATGCAAAGCAAGACTTGATACAAGTGTTTGGATTTGCATCATTTTTGGCTGCAGGTATTGGATTCTGCCTCTGGCTGTTTCAGTGGGGTATAATCTTTTGTCACCCTGATGCATGTTATGTGGATAGGGATAAGAAAGAGAGACCAGTCTCTTAACAGTGATTGTGTGTCATAACTTTACCGTACATGCTTACAACCTAAAACCTTTTTGTAAGCTGAAGGATGATGGCAGGAGAATGCATGGGAAGCTTGCATTGCTGAATGTCTTCTGTGGCTAAATAAAGCATCCACTCAAGTCCATTGGTCAAGTACATCAGGGTAAACTAAATCAGGATCAAGTTATAACATCCAAGGCTGCCAGTCTAATGTCTTCCATCAGTAAAGGGAGGAAGGACACACTCCCTGGAGTTGGGAGATGAGGGTTCAATTCCCTGCTCTGCCACAGACTTCCTGAGTGACCTTGGGCAAATCACTTAGCCTCTTTGTGTCACAGTTCCCATCTGTAAAATGGGGCTAATAGCAGTGCATCACATGGGTGTTGTGAGGACAGATATATTAAAGACTGCAAAGCACTTTCGGATCTGCTGACAAAAGGTGCTATAAAGTATTTATTAAATTTATAAAATGTTTTAAAATACTCAGTGGGGATGCACAGACAATGGTCATTTTAAAGTAATACACATGCTCTAGGGTAGAACATCTCTATTCAACACATTATGCTGTTTCCTATCAGCCACAGTCTTGAAAGAGTTTTCTGTAAGTATAGAAATCCTGCACTTACACATGTGTATAACATTTTTCTGAGAGCTTTAATGCATGAGATCTAGAATACAAATTGTTTGTTCAATGTCTTTTTTGACTAAGGTAATTTACTCACTCTGTTTGCTAATGATACATGTTGCTTCAGTTTGATAAGCCATACAACAGGTTAGTTTTGTTTTATAAATGAACGAGAAAGGGAAAGACTTGCTCAGGGAAGAGATAAAATGTCCTGACCCTCATCTTAAATCTCATTTGAAGTGAACCCAACCTTCAGTTATGGGTTGACAGTGGTTGGATAAATACTCCACTTCACTTCTCTTTCCCTGACTTCCAATGGACATCCTACCTCTGCTGAAAATCATCCCTGGACCTCAACAGAGCTCGCAATCTGAGCGAAAATGTTTGTCTCCTGATTAGAAGATTGGGAGGAGACGAGTGTTTATGGTGTGCGGTGTGTCTCTGAGAAATGGAAGCTCCAGAAGGTGAGAGAGTTGATTTGGAGAAGCTAGGCAGAGTCCAACAAAGAGGAAATTTCTGCCATTTAACCCTTTCCTCCCCCTGCCACGCACACAATGTGATCTCACTATAGGTAAGAGATGCACATGGTGCCAGAGGGAAGGAACTGAGTTGAGCATCAGGGGACTTGTTGGGGACTGAAAGACCTGAGGAGTAGGAAGTACTGCTGAAAACAGAGGGTGAAATTCAGAGGGCCCACATACAAGGTTTCTGTGCCGGCCCACAAACGTAAAGTCTCCCCTGGTGCTCACCAACTTAGTTACTCGTTACAGGGTGACAACAACAGCCCTTCCAGTCTCATGTCTCTCCTGAGTTCTTAACTACCAGACATTTGGACTGGTCCCCTCTGGTTTGTTACCCTGGTAGTTCTGAAACGAGTCTGCCAGTTATAGTTAACTTTGGTGCGTAGACTCCACCGGGGTGAAAGGAAGGCGGTATGGGCCAGTACGGCGTACCGGTAAAAAGTAGCTGCCGGTACTGGCCTGTACCGCTGGCTTTAAGCAGGGTCCTTTGCCGCAGGAGCGCTTTAACATTCTTGCCCCTTTTGCCCCACCCCCACCGTGGCCACCAATGGGGGTGGGGGTGGGGGCGGGGGCAAAAGGAGCAGCTGCCCTGGGGCTGGCAATTTAAAAGGGCCTGGGCTCTGGCTGCTGCTCCTGAAGCAGCTGGAGTCCCGGGCCCTTTAAATCGCTGCTGGAGCCCTGGGTGGTGCAGGCTAGGCAGTGCAGATGGGCTGGCTGGGGGATGCTGACCCCTAGCCCCATCCCTTCCGCCTGAGACCCTGCCCCTTCTGGGGGGCAGAACTGGCCCCCGTACCAGTAAGAGTTCAATTTTACTTTCATCCCTTCACTCCCCACAGTTTGCAGAACAGAGACCTGCTTGGGACAGAAAATAAACCAAAGTTTATTTCATAGAAACGCCACAGATTCAAAGATGAAACACTGAGGGCGGGCTAACCTAAACAAGTTACACAGAAAATAAACGTAAAGACGCAACCTAAGGCGTTACGCTTCTGTATTAGATAAAATCCCTTTTCTAATACAAGTCACCTTTTGCCTTACAATAGTTTCTCAGCGCATCAGCTAGCTATGGGGGGCATCCAGCATTCACAAACCTCCTTCTTCCTCAAGACTCTCAAGTTCTCAGTCCCAAGCCTGATTTTAAAAAAAGGCTTTTTCCTCCCCCTTGCTCCTGTGTCCACGGTAACTCATGATTACCCAGATTGGGTAAATTCCCTCTTGATTGGATAGACTGGGAAATCTCATTGCCTTCCTATTAATTCTAATGACCCATTGTTTTCTCTTCCTCAGCTGGACAATGGATGGTTACCTGGAGCTGGTTTCATGTAAACATCTGGCTTGGGAGGTACCCTTCCCTGCTATGAGGTGTAGTTGAAGTTGTACTACAGGTTATAAAAAGTTTTCTATCTACATACTGATGTAGATAGATAACCACAGTCTATATACATATTTCCTAATGACCATCAAATTCAGAACATTACAAGCTTTCATAAAAGACCCTACTCAATATATTTTTATAGTATGATAACACAGTACGCAATCAGTTGCAGTTCAACTGCCCATTTTTGAGGTTTAAACCTTCTGTTCTCCCCCTAGAGTGTCTGGACCCTACTGTCACACCATGTTAGGCCTGTGAACTGCTTAAGTCCTACTGAAGTCTTTAAAGAGAAAGGGAAATGGACATCAAGAAAACAAAAGTTTGAAGGTGCGGGGAAGAAAAGGAATTGAGGGTAGAGGTTTCATACGCAATTTGGGAGAAGGTGCTAGGAGGGAGACCTTGAAAACTTTGGATAAACACCTTCACATTTCAAACTGTTTCTGAATGTGTTGAGGGCTATCACTATAAATGACTTTAATACAAGATATGTGTTTATGGGACAAGAGGGTCAGCTCGTGAGTGGTATGGCTGAAAAAAATAGCAAAGCAAATTTGAGTGGCTCTAATACCCTGTCATAAATATGAACGGAAGGGTAGCCACCTTTCTGTATACAGTGCTATAAAATCCCTCCTGGCCAGAGGCACAATCCTTTCACCTGTAAAGGGTTAAGAAGCTAAGGTAACCTCACTGGCACCTGACCCAAAATGAGCAATGAGGGGACAAGATACTTTCAAATCTGGACGGAGTGGGGGGGAAAGGTTTTTGTCTGTCTGTGTGATACCTTTGCCGGGAACAGATCAAGGATGCAAGCCTTCCAACTCCTATAAAGTTAGTAAGTAATCTAGCTAGAAAATGCATTAGGTTTTCTTTGTTTCTTGGCTTGTAAAGTCGCTGTGCTGGAGGAAATGTCTATTCCTGTTTTTGTGTCTTTTTGTAACTTAAGGTTTGCCTAGAGGGATTCTCTATGTTTTGAATCTGACTGCCTGTAAGATTATCTTCCATTCTGATCTTAGAGTTGTTCTCTTATCTTTTTTTGTTCTTCTAATAAAGTTCTGATTTTTAAGAATCTAATTGGGTTTTTTGGGTCTTAAAAATCCAAGGGGTTTGTGCTCATCTTGTTTATTCTCAAGCCTCCTCAGGAAGGGGCGTGTAAGGGCTTGGGGGGGATATTTTGGGGAAATAGGAACTTCAAGTGGTCCTTTCCCTATTCTTTGTCTAAAACACTTGGTGGTGGTAGTGTTTTACCTAATCCAAGGGCAAAGACTTTGTGCCTTGGGGAAGTTTTAACCTAAGCTGGTAGAAATAAGCTTAGGGGGTCTTTCATGCGGGTCTCCACATCTGTACCCTAGAGTTCAGAGTGGAGAGGGAACCTTGACTTTCCCAAAGAGGCACGCTTGCAGAACATGGAATCATCATTGGTTAGCCTGACCTGTGTTTCTGGGGTATGGCATGTTTTCTTCCCCCGCCCCCCCCCAATACAGTTTGCAGGAAGAGACTGTCCCATCTTTTTTTCTAAAAATGGAGTCAGCAATGCTGATAGTTGTAGGGTTGAGAGAGATAAAGACTCAATGTATCTGTAGAATCACAACCCTGACCTGGAGGGGATATTCCCCTGGGTGAGGGAGGAGTTCACTTAGCCTTCAGTGCTTGGCCTTTCTGCTGTGATGATAATGAAGGTGCCACTTGGGAGACAGAGGGTACATTCTGTGACATGAATGTTTTTTCATGATTAACAGTATTGGTTCACTTTTAAATCTAGTTGTCGGGACCTATACTGTTGGTAATTGAGCATTCCCAAGGTTGATTAGATAGACAGAGCAAACTTACTAATGGATTTAATGGAGTCCCTGACTCTTCTCCCTTTTCTGACGAGAAAACTGGATGGGGGGCATGACAGGCTGACAGTTATTTTCAATGTTTTAAAACACACAGCTTACTCTAATTCGTTTGAAGATACTCGTTTTCAGAACTGGAGGCACCATATTGGGGTAACGCATTTTGGCTGCTGTGTGTCTATATGGGAAGAAACACTGCTTTAAAAATGTGTGCCACTTTGCTTTTGTTCTAAAGAACCATTTTGCCATTAACTAAAGCAAATACCGCACAAACTTTCAGCGACAAGGGCTTTTATTGTGATTTAACAGATGGATGTGCTTGTTTTTAATGGGGTTGTTTTGCTTTGAGTGTCTGCATTGTATCCCTTCTGGTTGAGCACAGGCGGACTGGCGAACGTGTCAGTACATTTCAGTGTGGCCCACCTGCAGGTAGGAACATGCTTCTCAATACTGCTATTACTACAATAGGCCCTGGTGTGATTTGTGTGGTGGTACTGAATCATAACACTTGTATCTGAGCCCCATAGCCATGGGGCTTTCCAGAATCAGCCTCATGGCAGGACAAAAGGCAGCAGCCCCTAGCTAATGCTATGCTGCAAGCTGTAGGGAGTACTGCAATGGCAGAGTGCTAGCATTCTTCAGCTGAGGCATCAAACCAAGGACCCCTTCTCTTTCACTGCTACCTGGGAAAGAAGCGGACACTCTTTGTAAAGAGTTGAGGATAACCCCAAGTTTCTGGCAGCAGTTCCCTTTCTCGGTAAAATGGCTGATTAGTGCCTGAGGCTGTGTGTGAGCTTTTCTGAGTGCAGAATGGCTTCTGCATTTGCCAGCCAAGCTCTCATGGTGCCTGTGTGACTCATCACTGTATAGAGAGCTCTGCCATATCATGAACACCTCTCTATAAAGCCAAAAGGCAGTAGAGACTCCTTGGATTCCAGTGAACTGCTAGTAGCTGTGCTTTCCGGGGAGTTCTCTGCAGTGGTGTGGGGGAAAGAATCCTCCCCCTCGGGCTGTGGAGTGACAGCAGAGCTGCTCCCGTAGCACTTTTGTCCCTGTTTTACAATGGGGGTAATGGCCAGTGGATACACATAGCATCCGATCCATGCCCATGCCTGACCCTCCAAACCCCACTGCATGGGATGCAGAGGTGGGCTCCATAGCATGCAGGAGAGATGCAGCCTTTGTGAGGGATCCACAAATCCTGCGCCTCGCATCCACAGTGAAGCAGTGCAGTCCTGCAGGGTCTGGGGAGCCTTGAGTTCCACAGACTAGTAGGAGAATTTGCCCCTACATGAAATGGCTTTTTGTAGCCCATGGTAAAGTATGTTACCAACCCTGTGCAATCAACCACCTTCAGTGGCGCTGAAACAATTTGTATAGTGGGGGTGCTGAAAGCCGTTGAACAAAACTGTAAACCCCGTATATGATGGAAACCCCTTTAAGCCAGGGGGTGCTGCTGCACCCCTAGTTCCAGCACCCCATTCACCTGTGCAACTATGGGAGTGGCCCAGAGCATCCGAGCAGCAAGGGGGGACAGTGTGACAGTGGTGATGTCCAGAAAGAACCCAAACCCAAAACACTGCACCAATGGATTTACAAACTGTAGGAAGCCCTTCTTACCCCTGAAATGTAGGTTCTCTGAGGTGGAACAGAACAGCTGTTTAACAGTGCAACAGCAGCACTGGATAAACACTGCAGCTGCTCAGGCAATCTGGCTGGGACTCTGGGACTAGCATTCCAACAGTTCTGAAAAGGGCCATGGGACTTCTAATGACCACAAGTGGTCAGGTTGTTGGTTCTATGTCTCCTACCAAAGAGAGCGGCATCATCAGTAGCTGAACACCTCCGAATGCTAGGCTGGAGCATTTGTTCAATGCTGAGTCTGACACCGCTACTCAATCAGCAGGATCACTTGCCTTTCCATACTAACCTGGATGTGGGTCACACAGACGCTGACTGTGTGCTGTGAGCCATGAGTGCAATTCACAGGCAAGGGCAACCTTTCTGCCTTGTACTCCTGGGGTTACAATCACTCGGCAGTTCTCATGCTGCAGTCACTGGTGCATCTGCCAGGTAAATATGTCTTGTTGCCTGTGTGGATCTAGTAAGAGAATCTCTCTTTAACCACTTAAACCGGGGACTGGATGGCTGACGGCCATAGTAATGTGATATTGAGACTTTCACCTCTAAGTAACATGCTTGAATCTGAAATTTATAGGCTGGTCAATGACCATTATGCTATATTAAATGAGTGGGTTTTTCCAGTTTAGTCTCTAACGAGAGAGTATCCACATCACACAACCTACTGCCACAACTGGTACAGATTGGCATCTCTTTGGTTGTTTCAGCAGCAAGGTCAGAGAGATAAAATGGGCCTTGGATAAAGTATCTAGCTAACTCAGTGGTGTCAGACTCCAATCTTCTGGCCTGCTTAGGATATTTATATGATCCCCATGAAAGATTGAGTCTGCACTATTCTAGCTTTAATTCTTTTTTTTCTGAAGAAGAAGTTCTTAGCCCATGTTATTGCAAGAAAACCTTCAATGGAGTTTTACATGCAAAAGAAATGGAGTAAAATAGTAGTCACTCAGGCCTCAGGGGTGCTATTATGCATCTAATTTACAGTGTGCTGCAACTTCGTCTGCATGTAGCTGCCTATGCAAATTGCCTAACAAAAAAGGACTTGTGGCGATGGTCCTAAAAATTTCCTGCATCATTTCGCCCCCCCCCCCCCAATTGGGGGATACTGAATGCAATAGTAATGCAGGTAGGGCCCAGTCATGAACTGAGACCCACTAGCTCATGATCAGGGCATGTAAGTCTAGTTGATATATAAGGACCATTCTACCACTAGTCTGTGTGTAGGCTTCCCATTATTATCCATGAGCGCTCTACTGTGGACTGAGGGAGTCTTAGTAGGCCCAGGAGCTGGTTATCAGAGTTGCCAGTCACCCGCAACTCCAAGTGAAGTCCATATATGCTGAGACCAGTCTGCATCTTTGCAAATCAGACCCACAGAACTGATTTTAAAAATATAAGCTGGCCCTCATGTTTTTGAGAAGGTGTCTATTGCAGATAATAAGCCATTTGCAGGGCACAAGAAAAACTTTTATTGGTCCTGCAGATGAGGGCAAGAACAATGCTGCATATACTTGAGCTCCATCTACTGACACTTTATCTAGTAAGTATTTACATATGTACAGATAGCACACATGTACAGGCATTCCAGGAGTGCCCTATCATAATTGGATCTAAGCACCATCACAGCTTTCACCCTACACATGGTCCTTCCATGTCATGGTTGAGGCACATTGGTGATGTGGTGTGTGTGGGAAGTTTGTCGCACCAAAGCCTGTATTGTCACTATTCTGAGATTACATAGAGAACCTTGGTCTCCAGGACACTCAGAGAACTTGTAGAAAAGTTGGGTTTTTTTACATTTCAAGGTCTAAACGAAACTGCAAGAGCAAAGAAGGTATTCTGTGCCCATTGTCCTGATGTGGTCAGAGAGGATTTTTTCTCTTGAGGGGGTCAATAAGCATATGGATAGGGGGATCCAGTGGATACAGTGTACTTACATTTTCAGAAAGCCTTTGACAAGGTCCCTCACCAAAGGCTCTTAAGCAAAGTAAGCTGTCATGAGATAAGAGGGGGGTCCTCTCGTGGATTGGTAACTGATTAAAAAATAAGAAACAAAGGGTAGGATTAAATGGTCAGTTTTCAGACTATGGAGAGGTAAACAGTGGTGTTCCCCAGGGGTCTCCACTGGGTCCAGTCCTATTTAACATATTCATAAATGATCTGGAAAAAGGGGTAAACATTGAAGTGGGAAAATTTGCAGATGATACAAAACTACTCAAGATAGTTAAGTCCCAGGCAGACTGTGAAGAGCTACAGAAAGATCTCTCAAAACTGGGTGACTGGGCAACCAAATGGCAGAGAAAATTCAATGTTGATAAATGCAAAGTAATGCAAATTGGAAAGCTTATCTCCACTACAAATATAACATGATGGGGTCTAAATTAGCTGTTAACACTCAAGAAAGAGATATTGGCGTCATGGATAGTTCTCTGAAAACATCTGCTCAATGTGCGAGCAGTCAGAAAAGCTAATAGAATGTTGGGAATCATTAAGAAAGGGATCGATAATAAGACAGAAAATATCACATTGGCAAAAAAGCATTTCTTCACAAAACACAGTCAGCCTGTGGAACTCTTTGCCAGAGGATGTTGTGAAGGCCAAGATAGTGACAGGGTTCAGAAAAGAACCAGATAAAGTCATGGAGGATAGGTCTACCAAAGGCTATTACCCAGGATGAGCAGGGATGGTGTCCCTAGCCTCTGTTTCCAAGGATGATAGGAGATGGATCACTTGATGATTTACTTGTTTTGTTCATTCCCTCTGGGGCATCTGGCATTGGCCACTGTTGGAAGACAGGATACTGGGCTAGGTGGACCTTTGGTCTAACTCAGTATGGCCATTCTTCTGTTCTTAATGTCATTATACTTTTGTGTGGAGCCTGGGAAAACTAGCTCATGCCCTCGTTAAGGGAAAGGTCCTCCATCCTGCCGAACAGTTTGAGGCAGTGTCTTTCTCCTATTATTCAAACTGAGGGGTTCTGTTTATTAAATCATCTTGTCCATTGGTTAGTAACAGGTGCTACTCATCTGTGAAGAGCTTAAATTGGGGTCCAGGCATCTTTCAGTCTTGGTAGCAGTGAGAGAGCCTCCTCAGCAGGATTTTATATTAGCAGTAGCTCACTGAATAAAACACTTGTTAATGTCTTTATTTTAATTTGTCTCGACTGGACGGAAATGAAAACTACCTAACATTCCAGGCCTTTTTGAGTTCAGTCAGAACCCTTCCTTTTGATCTTTTATCTCTCCAAATAGTAGCAACTTGCTTAGTTAACAAGTTGTGGGCCCTGAGACTACTTCATTTCAAAGAGATCAGAGTGTTTATTGCTGGGAAATAAAATCCCCATTATTTTTCCCCTTTAAATCTCCCTTTTTCCATCGGCTACTGCCATCTCTGGGCTGACTGCTCATCTGTAGAGATGCTGTCTTTCTAGCTCTCCTCCATCATGCAGCAGAATTTTAATAGCTGCTTCTTTCTCTTGGATTTTTAGAGTTCAGAGCAGCATCATTAGAGGAATGCTGCTGCTTGTTACTTGAGTGAAGGGTCTGTTCCATGGAAGCCCTATGACCTAGTGGTTAGAGCAGAGGATGGTGACTCACCTTGGCTGTGTGTCTCCTGGTGGGTTTTTGAAATTCTCCCATCATTGATTTTGGACCCTCTTCCAGCTCTGTCACAGAACCACTGGTGGTTTCATGCCCCGAAGGAAGCATGCCTGGACACTATGGGTGTATAGCCATAGCCTCCCCATACTGGCCGCTGTCTGGCACAACAGGCCTGTCAGTAGGGGAGTGCACACTGCACTTCCTGAAAGGAGGAGTCAGATGCTCATTTGCTCATCTGCATCTTTTCCCAGGTGCACCCAGAAGCACTTTGCCTGCTCCAACAATTGGAAGACAGAATGGTTCCAGGAACTGCCAGGGGCATGCCCTGGACTGCAGCTCCTGCAGCCCCAATATACCCCATAGCGTGTGAAGCACTTAGAAATCCTTTGAAATAAATGTTACAGTTGAGGAGTAGTTGTTTTTTGGGGGAGTACAGAAGGAGGCAGCTTCTGAAGCTCAGTTGACTGAGCTTCACGGAAAAATTTCTTTGGATGAGCTCTGCTGATTTGACTTGTCACATTGGAAAGTCAGCCGGATTAAAGGATCAGATCACCTTCTGCCTGAAGAAAATAGCTGAAATCCTCAATAGCAGTTGCAAGGAGTTCTCTGGCAGGGACAGCTGTGCGAGATTTGCACCCGTAAGTGTGTGTGTGTTGGGGGGGGACTTTCAAAGTTGGTGTGTGCTGCAGATCAAGCTTAAAACACTCCTCCAGACATGGGTAGTGAGGGGGAGCATGTCTTGCTTTCAGAGGTTTTCATCTCATTAACTATGCTTGATGCTGCCAGGGAAAGACAGAGCCAGGCATGATCGGTTTAAAGTGTTACTAGGGTGCAACATAGAAAACGCCAAAGAGGTTTTTCTGCAATGGGGCTTTTTGGGTGTGAATGTGTTGGTTGTGAAAAGATGTGTCTAGTAAGAATCCTGACCTAAGCCATGCATGGGGGGTGGAGGAGGGTAATAGGTTTGCTGTGCCTGTACACTGCTGTGCCCGCATCCCTTGCCTCCCTTGCTCTGACTGTTCTGCCCACCAACTCAGTCCATACCCACAGTTCCCCTGCTGTTCCATCCCTGATGGCTGTCCCTGCAAACTCACTGCCAGTGTTCTGTTGTTGCACGTTAATCCTGAACCTCAGCCCCTCTTGCTCTAGTCCTGGATTCCCTACACTGCTAATGCACTTCAGTCCTGAACTGCCTGGTTTCTGCTTTGTTTGTCCCGTCTGCATACCCCCACCTTTAGTGTTCTGACAATTAACCTCATTTGTGATCCACAGCCCCCTCTTCCTTGCTGATCCCTTGCAATTCCAATCCTGGGTCCCCACCCCTGCTGTTCACTCAGCGTTCTTCAGTCTAAACCTACAACATCCCCTGCTATTGCATCCCTGTGATCTGGGTAGGGGGAAACATTTTTAAGGGAAGAGCTGCCTCCTGTAGGCCTGGGATCTGCCAAAGTTCTCAGGGGAGCAGAGCAGGAGCTTGTGATCACTCAGAGATGCTTGAGGTGTGTGTGATTCCTCCTTTCCAAATGTTACATTGTTTTTTCTCTGAGATTCCTCTCCCCTTGTCTTTCAACTGAAAGTTACAGAAGTCAGTGTCTCATCTCTGACAAACCTTACTACTTGGTCTGTTCTGAGATGTTTATGATCTATTTTAAAAAACAGTATGCAAATCTCTTTCTAAACAAGAGACAATCCAAAATGGGGAGGGAGTGAATACTTTTGGGGGGCGCTGAGGGGGGAGTAGACACACCTAGGGCCTCATATTCAGAAGTGCTGGCCCCCTCCAATTCTCAACTAACACAGTGGGAGCTTTGGGTGACCAACATCTGTGAAAATCAAACCTTTTATCGTAAACTGTTAGCCTAGTTTGTTTGGCTAAAGTCAAATGCAGAATTTGGTACAGTCCCTGTCAAGGGACTCTCTCTGCTTGGCAGAAAAATTGACTTATTACATCAAGTCAGTTCCATCTCTAATGTGTCTGATCTATGATCAACTCTGCTTTTAGGATAGTGGTTGGTTTATGGGATGGAATAATCACCTGAAATAGACTATAACATAATGCAGTGTTCTTTCCAGGGCAGAGATACCCCAATTCCTTGTGTCTCAGTGTGCAAGTATCTATGCTCATTCTACTGTATAATATTAGAAGGATAAAAATGTGCACATCTACAGCACCTTTCTTGCAGGGATTTAAATAATTTCATAAGCATTTGGTGGATTAGGCTTCACAATTGCTTCTGTGGGATAGGACAGCATTATTATTCCTGTTGTTCAGATGAGCAAACTCAAGGCTTGATTCTGTCTAAATCAAGCTTAAATCATTTGAAATCATGGTGGTCACACCAATATGTAATTTGGTGTAAGTGAGAAAAGAATCAGGACATAAGGCAAAGAAAGGCTGGTGGTCACATTTCAATATTGTGGCACCCAAAATTACAAGCCATTCCTGAAACCTGTAGCCTATGGGACTTGCCAAAGCTCACGCAGTGAGTCAGCATGGAATTGGAAATGGAAGAGCAGAACTACTATAAGGTAGACTGCTCTGAGGGTATTTATGGCTCAGAAAGAAGCAGGAAATACTGGAAACCTCATTAGAGAGTCTTCTCATGAGATTTCCACTCCAGTTTTGCAGAGTGAAGAGATTCACCCAGCTGAGGAGTTGGAAACATTTGGAATGAAGAGCCAGCCCTCATCTTTGGCTCTGTGCTGGCTTAATACTGGATGGACCATGTGTGGGCTGATAAAGATGATTCCTCATCCATCACTGCTTTCTCATCACTGATATATGCAATGGACCAGATCCATGTGTCGGGAGGTGTACATTACAACTCCATGGGCCCAAGAGAGATTCATCCGGGCAGGCATGGATACCATTGTCACCATCCTCTGGTAATTCTGCCAAGTGTTTACAGCATATCGCCCTAGCCTGCCTGACTATACCCCTCCCCAACTGACAGTGCTCATTTTAGGGGCAGTGCTGAATTTACATGGGCAACCTTCCAGAGGGGAGATTATACCCACTTTCTACCACACAAGACTCTGCCTTGACAGACTTGCTGCTGCCCATGTAGACTCTGGGTCTAATAATGGGCATGCCCTTTGAAATAAGCAAGGGGCAAAAAGGTCTGAGACCAGAGAGAGGCCTGAAATGTCTTTTTCTTTATTCTTCCCCAATAGACTTTATTTATTAAAACCATGCATTGCATCAAAAGCCGCACACTGCTGCCACTGAGGAGTGTGGGAAAAATCAGCATGGATATTATGTAGTACAGTCATTACTATGAAAGGGGTTAGCTGTCCCTCTGAGACATAATACTTTGCAAATGACTCGATATTGCTCTGGATTTCCTTTTTATAATGAAAATACTATTATATTTTATGTTTCCAACAATACAAAAGCTCCATAGGCAGCTGTCAACCCCTCCAGGCTATGTTGTTTGTTTTCCCCTACTATTCTGGGGGCAGGTACTGCAATCCCATTGCCATCGGAATTACAAAGAAGGGAAACACACATGCACGCCTGGCTTTTTGTTGTTGTTGTCAACTGTGGTGTTTGGGGAAGCAACCCGTCTAAGAAGACAGGTGTGCCGTTTGTCCTTCCCAAAACGATGATTGTGTTGTGTGTGTGGCCTGACGTTCCTCGGCATTTGTGCATCTGGTTTTGTTTCTGGAAGTGGGAGTTGTGGGTTGGAAACCAAGGCTCCAGACATGATACTGCTGTAACCAGCACAGTTTGCAAGTGACTCTCAAAAGGTTTTGAGATTTAATGTGGAGAAATATCCAACATTCAATTTCTGTTCTCAAGGTCTGGGCTCTTGGATTGAGTTTCCGGAGAGCAAAGTTTTCCCATGAGATTTTCTGCACAATGACCTCAGCAACAACATGTTGCTGATCATAGAATCATAGAATATAAGGGTTGGAAGGGACCCCAGAAGGTCATCTAGTCCAACCCCCTGCTCGAAGCAGGACCAATTCCCAGTTAAATCATCCCAGCCAGGGCTTTGTCAAGCCTGACCTTAAAAACCTCTAAGGAAGGAGATTCTACCACCTCCCTAGGTAACGCATTCCAGTGTTTCACCACCCTCTTAGTGAAAAAGTTTTTCCTAATATCCAATCTAAACCTCCCCCACTGCAGCTTGAGACCATTACTCCTCGTTCTGTCATCTGCTACCATTGAGAACAGTCTAGAGCCATCCTCTTTGGAACCCCCTTTCAGGTAGTTGAAAGCAGCTATCAAATCCCCCCTCATTCTTCTCTTCTGCAGGCTAAACAATCCCAGCTCCCTCAGCCTCTCCTCATAACTCATGTGTTCCAGACCCCTAATCATTTCTGTTGCCCTTCGCTGGACTCTCTCCAATTTATCCACATCCTTCTTGAAGTGTGGGGCCCAAAACTGGACACAGTACTCCAGATGAGGCCTCACCAATGTCGAATAGAGGGGAACGATCACATCCCTCGATCTGCTCGCTATGCCCCTACTTATACATCCCAAAATGCCATTGGCCTTCTTGGCAACAAGGGCACACTGCTGACTCATATCCAGCTTCTCGTCCACTGTCACCCCTAGGTCCTTTTCCGCAGAACTGCTGCCTAGCCATTCGGTTCCTAGTCTGTAGCTGTGCATTGGGTTCTTCCGTCCTAAGTGCAGGACCCTGCACTTATCCTTATTGAACCTCATCAGATTTCTTTTGGCCCAATCCTCCAATTTGTCTAGGTCCTTCTGTATCCTATCCCTCCCCTCCAGCATATCTACCACTCCTCCCAGTTTAGTATGCATCTGATGCATCTGAAGCAACAGTGAATGAATGTATAGATTTCGCTCAGAGAGAGCCTTGCTGAGGTTTAACTTGTGTATAATTTTAGATTATTGTTATATACATTCCCATGCTGACATTGTTTTAGGAGTAGATTCACATACCCTGGCTCATGCTGAGCCATGGAATCAATGGGGCTACTCCTGGAGTAAAGTATTACTCAGCATCATCAAGTACCTCTGACACTTCCTACTTCTGGATCCTGGAAGTATTTTGTGTCCCCTTCAGAGCAAAGAGCTGAAAAGTGAATGAGGGATCATAACTGTAAAGTGACGGGCTGCTCATGATGGTGGCTTGGCTACTAAAGTCAGAGACAGGACTGGGCCTGGGCTGGTAGCTTTTATAGGGTTGGGACAGGCCAGAAGTGGGGAGCATCCAAGCTGCATGAAATTCTGTACCCCTTAAAGGCAGTCTGCAGTAAGTTGTGCAGCTTTACCCTTGGTGTTGTGAAAACCATGCAGGAGCAGCAGGGGGAGGCTCTTGACAATACGACTGGAGAGAGGGCGGGCAGTCCTCCTTCCCCCTGCCGGAGAATTCTAAGAACCCTCTGTGTTGAAGCTCATGGAGTTTCTGCTCCCTTCCACAGGAATAACCCATGGAGGGGAATAATTGTCACTCTCAGGCCTCACTCAGATACCCCTCCCATTGATTTCACTAAGCATTATTTGAATAAGGATTTGGGCCAGAGCAAATAATATTTTGTGCTAATGGGAGAGGAGCACTGTAACTGCTAATTTTATAAGACCATGACTAGGAGTCAGGAACTGTGCATTTGATTATTAAGCAAACAAAAATTAAATTTTCTAAGCTTAAACACACATTATTTCTAAATGGAAAAATAGATTTTTATATTGCACTGCGTGTTAACAAATAGACAATTATCTGTTGGGTACGGCTGATCTTATTAAAATGCAGGCAAATATGATTACTTTAATTTTTCATCATCAGAGGTTAGTAAAAGTGCATTGTGGGATCGGTCTCTGTCTCGGTGGGGGGTTGGTGAAGGGAAAAGTGAGTCTTGACTGATGAAATGTCTTAGCATATCAGTCCCAAAATAAATGCTTCCTCCAGAAACACATGTAATTTACCAGTTAAAACTCAATAGACTTTTGCCTATATATATATATATATAATATATAACTAACACACACACACACACAAATTCAGGCTCTGAGTCTCTAGAACTCTGTGCCTCATGTCATCATTTACATCTCTGTAAATCAGGGTGTAAATTACTACAATTCTGATCTGGTAGCACTAGCTTTGCCCTGACTTTGCATAGGTGTAAATGCTATCAAGGTGCAAGGGATTGGAAAATCAGGGCTTCCAACTTCAAAGTGGGTCAGTTAGGAAACAGGTTGTGGCTGCAGGGAAAATAGAAATGAACCTGAGCAATGAGACATTGAGAACCATGTCTGGATTGCAAACTCACTCCCCGCACCCCGCGCAGAGTGCAGAGGTGTCAGATCATGGCTCATTCCACTGTCCTGCTGGTGTGAATCAGGAGTGACTTCACCAGAGTCAATGGAGTGACGTGAGTGTTAGGGCCTGTTTTTGTGGTGCAGCAATGTGCACAGAATGGTGGGATTTCTAAAGCGCTAAAGTGTGTTTGTGCACTGACCGGCCCATGGACTCTGCTGGTACAAATTAAACTTTCTTATTCACACCAGCAGGGGCTACATGGGCCAGTTAGTGTGCAACACACTGATGCGTTTTGGAAATCACAGCCCCCTGTGCCACATAGACAGGTCCTAGGGTGACAGAAGAATCAGGTCTCTTGTGTACTTTAGATCTTCAGTAATACTCTCATACCTGAAGAGAGGAAAGAGATGCAACAATAATCCTGTGCTGGGTTATCAAATGTTTCCTGGCTCAGGAATTCTAGAAGATGCTACTTTTCCCATATGTACGGTTCCCTTGTAGCTGCACTTGATTGGTTATGTACCCATGTGCTAGGGTGATTACAGGCTCTTTAGAAACTGAGACATATGGAAACTCTTTAGAAACTGATTCTCATTTACACTATGCCCCCTCTCCCCCCTTTACACCATTTTGACAGTCTAAAGCGGTCTGAGTGTAAACGAAAAATGGGCCTCACACTAAAATTAAAAATTGCTCTGGATTAGAGCTCTATGAATCAAAACTGGGATGTTGTTCAATTCACGCTGAAGGTTTATTTTTTCCTTTTTGGGTTTGTTTGGCAGCTCTGGGCTTCTTTTTTCTAAAAATAACCAGTGCTGAAGATGACTAAGCATGGACAGACTCCTTCTCTGTTTGACACATTTTTCCATCAACCGGTTTGACCACAGGGTTTACAAAGGTGTACACTTATGTGTTCTCCAGTAAAGAGAGCCTTAAAGCCACCTTTCTAATTGGTCATATGCACTTAATCATAGGTTTCCTTTGGTGTTCTGAACTATGGTGAGAGAATCTGTCCTGTGTGTTGGCGGAAAAAGTCATGCACAATGCAGTGTTTTGTTTCATTCCTAAGAATAGTTTCTTATGGATACTGGTGGCTTTGTTGAAGGGGGAGTAGGGTTTATTAGGACTTTTATTAACACACTGCTCAATGCCTACTTCTCTCTCAACCACACTTGTTTCTCCCCCTTCCTCCCACAGAAGCCATCTTTTCATGGAATGTTACCTTGGGGGGCGGGGGAGGATTGGTACAATGGATCAGCAGCTTTGGGTTGGTATCTGCATTAGTGCTTTGTTCCAGTTTCCACTCAGAGCAAAACTTGGTCCATACCATTTACTTTTTAATTTTGTTTGCAGTACTCTAATTATCGGGATGGTTTTTGACCTTTAGTTATGAAGGTGGTTGAGTTCTCTACAAATCAAATCCCAGGGCTGCCAACTCTCACGACCTTCATTATTTTATTTCCAGCTCCAGTTCCTGGAGTCATGTGAGAATTGCATCTTTCATCATCAATAAAAAGTTTTTAGCCATTATAGTTACAGTGAGAAGTTTGAAGACTTGATCTCTAAAGGTCTTAAAAACCAGAAAGCAAATGAGAAGAACCCCAAGTTTACAATCTTTTAAGATCGCATGCATTTTAAGCCATTCTCATGATTTTTGAATGATTAGGGTTTATCATTACATCCTTCTCATGCCAATGTTGGTGCACCAGGCAGAAACTAGTCTCTTCCATCCCTCTGTCATTAGCTGCACCTTCCATCTTCTCTATGGTGTTGAGATTGACTATTCTGTCCTCTCTGCTAAGAGTTCTTCTGAAAGTTTCTTTTAGGCACCCTCATTTCCTCACACCAGTTGATTTCCTCTTAATAGCTTCCTAGGGAAGTCTGTGTGTTAGCCTGTGAAGTACCTGCCCAAATACATCCTTTCTGATTCTGGTGGAATTGAGCTGCTGATTGGTAGTTTCATGCATCTCTTCATTGGAGAGGGAGTCTTTCCAACCAATGCCCAGAATTGTTTAAAGGCACTTATTTTCGAAGGTGTCTCCTTTTCTGCCAAACATTTTTGGTAGCTCTCCCACTCTTGCCGCTGTATGCTAGCGCTGATATACATTTGAGCTGAAAATTCTCTGTTTTGTTCTTATGCTACATATCTTTGATTTCCATACATTGTTTTAGTAAACACTGTGTATGCTTGTCCCATCTTTGATGTCACTTCCTCCTTTGAGGCCTCTGTTGGCCAATATTGTTCTGCCCAGGTAGGCGAACTATTCTACTTTCTTGATATTTTTGCCTTTATAATATGATGTTCCTGCTTTATATCTGCCTTTCAAGGATGTTTGTTTTAGTATAACTTCTACTGAGCCCTGCTTGGCCTACTGTTTTTGCCAGGTTCTGCCGTTAGGTTAGGTTAGGTAATACTTTTTGATTTTCCAAAAATTTTGAAAAATTTAATTTTCAAATTCATTTTTTTTCAAAATTGCCAGCAAATTAAACAATCGGTTATTCACACAGCTCTACCTAGTGCAGTGGGGTCTTGATCCCTGACTGGGGTCCTTAGCGACTACCACAATAGAAATAAATAACAAGAAACAACTAGTCTGGGTGATTTAAGGGGCTGAATTCCAGCCATAACAAGCTCCTTAGTGAATGAATACTGAATGGAAGGGATTGTTCATTTTGTTAAACATTTACTACTAGGCAAACCTCCGAAACCTTGGGGACTCAGTTCAGTTAAGATTACATAAACTGAACACTTTATCCAAAGTTTAAATTTCTGCAGTATAATATCTGGACTAAAAATCTTTGGAGAAAACAGATTTCCATCAGAATTCCACCCTCGCATTTATTTCAGGTGAGTCATAAATCCCATGTGATAGTCTTTTCTGGTATTATGTGGGTGCTTCTGTTTGTAGGAGAAACTCCTATATTTCCCAGTGAAAGATACTGGGAGTAAATACAATATTCCCCAGCTGAGCAAAGAACAAGTTGCTGCAGAAAACACCTGGGGGGGTCCCACCTGGGGGGAAACCACCCCAGCCCTCGCTCAGTGTCTTGAGTAAGCAACAAATAGCTCTGCTAATGTATTTTAAATTACTCAGTGAAAGATGTTTTGCTTTCCTAGAAGAGATTTATCAGCTAAAACACGCCTTTGTGGAATGTTTTTGAGCCTGAACTACATAACAGAGGCTAGTAAATACATCCCACCAGCAAAGAAAGATGGGCCACGGGAGCCATTAGAAATATAAATTCTCTGGTTTTACTGCAGTGTTCTGCTGGCAGGTTCTACGTAACTTGATTGAAGCAAATTCCTCATCCTATCCCTTGCTGCCCACCGTATTCATGCTTCTCCTGCCAAAGTCGGCAGGCAGGTAAGCCAGGTAAATCAATGATCGGTTTCTGCAACTCCTTAGCAGTCCAGTTATATATTTCTACCACTGCTGCAAATGTGTCACATTTATTGGGCATAGTATAGGTCTGAGAACTGGAAATCTGGATTTGAAATTTTACTCTAAGACAATAAATACTAATAAAAGTGGAGTCTAGGAATTGGTTATATTAGTGCTTAGTCCTCAGTGGCCATCTAACAGCACAGTCACTGCATTATGCTCTGTGGAGGAGTGGCTCTCAATCTTTCCAGACTACTGTATCCCTTTCAGGGATTTGTCTTGCATACCCCCACATTTCACCTCATTTAAAAACTACACTTAAAAATTACTTGTTTTCAAAATAAGACACAAAAATACAAAAGTATCACAGCACACTATTACTGAAATATTGCTTACTTTCTCATTTTACCATATAATTATAAAATAAATCAATTTGAATATAAATATTGTACTTAACATTTCAGTGTATAGTATATAGAGCAGTGCAAACAAATCATTGTCTATATGATATTTTAGTTTGTACTGACTTTTGCTAGTGCTTTTTCGGTAGCCTGTTGTAAAACTCGGCAAATATCTAGAAGAGTTGACGTACCCCTTGGAAGATCTCTGCATACCCCCAGTGGTGTGTGTACCCCTGGTTGAGAACCACTGCTGTAGAGCATCTGAGTTTTTGAAACTAAACCGCTGTTAAACATTGGGTCTGTTTTAACTCTTGCAAATTATTTACCACATTCTGCCTGATGTAATGGGCCTTGTGTCACAAGAAAAATGCCCCTGGCTTTGGAAAGTAGAATATTCATTAGACTAAATTACAGAATGGAATAGAATTTAGTTTAACATAGTATTCTTTACACTGAAGGGATCCCCAAAGCATTTAACAAATCAGCAAGTTGCATACCTGCTGGGGCCTGGTTTTGTTGCCTCTTACACTGGGTTTTTCTAGTGTAACTCAAATGACTTCATTAGAATTGCTTCTGCTTTACAGTCATGTAAGAGAGATCATAATCATGCAAAGACTATAGGCAAAAGCAACAGCTCTTATGTACTTAGCAGTACTTCATATGCAGCCTGGGATGTTTAAAAGCTATTTTACTGACAAGGGAAATGAAGGCCAAAGCCCCATTGTTGTATAGTAGGGCAATGGAATTATTAGATTCCACCTGAACAGTAGTTCTGTTTCCCTCCTCCAGGGGCTAACCCCGCCAGCAGTTCTGCACCTTCACACAGTGGTAGCCCTCCAACAGTGATAATTTGCCAGCAGTTACCACATAGCTGTATCTCTACTGGTGTAACTGCATCTATACTAGGACTTTTACCCACATAGCTATGTCTGCAAAGAATCTCACTCCTTAATGCCAAAGGAGTTAAGTGGTAAAACTTAATTATAAACCAGGCTTTAGTTCCCAGAATTCATGAGTGCTGGAGGTGTGCACATTGGACTGTTGTGGGATTGCTGGGCTATACACTCTAACTTCTTACTGTTGATTACATGTTATACAACATTGCAGTGGGAGTCAGGAGACTTGAATGCTCTTCCTGCCTCTGACTCTGAAACAGCATACAATCAAGAGCAGGTCATTTCAACCCCTTGTGCTTCAGTTGCCCATGAGTGAACAGGGGTAATTATCAGAAAACATCAACTTTTTTATTTTTCATGGAAAACTTTTCCTTTTTCTTTTCTCCCCTCCTCCCCCCCCCCCTCGAAAATTCAAAGAGAACTGAAAAATTTCACCTAAAAACCAAAAAAAATTATTCAGGAATGTCTCCACACTGTTTCATGGGAGCTGCATGGGTGGCTCATGCTGCAAGTTTGCTTGCTGGGCCAGGCTGCCTGGCCATACTATATCTCCCATGATGCACCATGATCTCCTATCTTGCTGAGCTACTAGAGGGCCTCAGAGGAGATGCAGTGCAGCTAGGGAACCCAGACAATAGAAGAGAATGCGGGTATGAGGCCCCTAAACTACATTAAACACCTTGGCGGTATTTCCGATCAACTGTTTTGGTTTTGGCTATTGGGTGTGTGTGTGTGTGTGTGTTTCTTTGTTTGTTTTTTTGACAAAAAGTTGAAATTTTTGTGGAAAACAGATGCCAATCTCGAGAAGTATTTAGTTAAAAATCAAATTTTTTAAACTGCTTCAGTGGAAAATTTTTGACCATCGTAGTAATGGCACTTTGCTTTTTTTTGTAAATTGCTTCAAAACTGATGGGGAAAAAAATGCCTATTTAAAAGCTAAGTATCATTACTGCTACTAATTATTGTGAGTGCTCATTGATCACACTAGCCTGTTAGACGTGTCTGACTATTTAGGTCCTTTAGCATGCTCATCAGCACAATAGCTGAGGTTTGTGTGCAAAAGCTGAGCTCCTGGTATTTATTTAGTTAGGAAAATAAAGGTGGCATCCTGAAGCTTTTGTTTTGAAAGAAAAATATGAAAAGATTTTACCTGAAACTAAGAAACAGGTAGTAGGGGAAAATCTATTTGAATTTTGGGCCTATCAACTTTTCCCGTGTTCCTTTGATTTAGATTTTTTGCATGGTCCACTGGAAAAAGGAATAATCCTATCGTAAGCATCTGATTGAAGTGGTAATGGAAATAGACTCTGCTGTTTTGTGCATGGGCACAGCTAGAAGTTCAGGATGTGTGCAGCAGTAAAGTGCTCCTGGGTTCATTTACATGATGATGATGGCGGCATTTGGGAATCGATGTACTGTGGTTCCCGCTGTGTCTGTTGCTTTGCAATATGGGTACATTATCATTTTAGAATATTAAAAGGTAAAATTCAAAGAGCTCTGAGGTGTCAGAAATGTCTTGTGAGTAAGACTCACCGCTACGAGTGTTATGTGCGCTAGGTCACAGCTAGGGAAGAACTGGAGATGAGGAGAAACCAGAAGTCCAGCTCTACCCTTCCCCAAATTTACAGGGTGTTTAAAATACAAACCCAGGTCACATGCTGAGATTTTCTTTATTTTTGTAACATCTCTGCACTTCTGGGTTCCAGCCAGAGCCAGATTCTGGGGATGCTATCAGAATGACACATTTGCAGTGTTAGCACCCTGCTGAGAAGAAGCAAAGATCAGACATCCATATGAGGAAGCCCATGGTGAGATTTCCAGCTGCATTTTTGCATTCCCATGAGTTTTGGAAAAATTGACTGTTGGGGTGCTTAACTGAACTGAACCTCCATTTCGCCCATCCCTAGTCAGAACCCATCAAAATACTGATTTGCTGTCCCGTGATTATCTAAGCCTCACTGTTTATTCAGTTGGTTAATGCACAGGGTCAGACTGCAGCTGGGCAGGTTGAGGGCCTGTTGCCTTCAGACCTGCAAAGCTCCCGAAATCTACCAGGCTGAAACTCAGCTCCATGGGATTGAAGCAGGCAAGCGTTTGTAGATGTTTTTTGTATCTCTGAAGAAAATAGGGGGAGAAAAGGAGAAAATCATAGATTTGAAACACATAGGAAAGTAAACATGGGAAAACACTTCTGACCACAACCTTGAAAATGTTGACTATGAGATAACAAGAATGCCATTAGGAAGCAGAATACTAGACACTTGCTGAGCCAAGCTCTTATCAAAATAATAGGCTTTCATCTCCATCTATCTCACTGTGACATCTAAAAATGGAAGTGTTGCCTCTTTGTTTCTATTTTGTTCTTTCTCTGTCTCCATTTTGTCTCAAGGGTCCTTTCAGGTCCCAATATCCTACAGTATTTCAGCACTATATATTAAATGTATATATGTTTATGTGCACACACGTGCTGTAAAATAGGACCCTCTTTCAGTGTTATGTTGGATGTGAAAGACCCTTGAGACAGAATGGATATCTGCACATCTCCATAGTCTTAGTTTTACTGATAGGAAGAGAGTATCTTTTTCATAGGAACTCAGTTTTATCCACTAGGTCAGACTACATGATTATAATCTGGTCTAAAAAAAACTCTCTAAATCTGAGTTCAGTCAGTAGGGCAGGAAGTTCTGTATATTAGATGGAATTTTAAGAGTTTATCAACATGAGTTTGAAATGGTTGCATTATTCCCAAGTAAAGAAGATCGCCCTTCCCCCCGGCTGTGGCTGTCCCTGAGATCATGGGGATGGGTAGAAGGGGCCTCATCGGAAAAGATGATACAGCCCCCATCAGACCATCTTACTGAATCAGCAACAGTGACTTGGTCTCTTCTGGCACTTACGTTTCAGGGTTAAGTGAGGAGGATGCTGTCAGCTTAGTGGTGGCAGTTATGCTATGGATCCGACGTATGGACCCCTAGACTTTTATCTACTGTACATCTGTTCAATAAATGCAATGATCAAGTCAATTCCATGGCCATGAGTGAATCTGCAGCATCCCCTTTTGCCACCTGTGGTGTTTGACCTGGATGAGAAGGAGGGGAGCATTCTCTGTGTGACACAGATCCTCAATGCACCTGTTTTGCACAGGCTGTCCATCTCCCTGAGCTGTACTATCCTACAGGGCCTAATCTAGAGCTGCAGACGTAAGAGCTTTATCCTCTGCTGCGCTGCTCTCAGCGGTTCATCTCTGACTAATCCAGTGTCAGCATAAAACCAGCTTTCTCACTCTGCGCAGAGGCTTTTAGCTGCCTCTAGCTGAATTGAAACAACCAGGCCCCCTGAAATGTAGATTACACAGTGCCTGAAGACAGCAGGGCTGGTGGGTGGACTTTGAGTCTTTTGACTAGGGCACAGTGGTGGTGATGCTTTTCACTTCCTATAGTGCCTTGCACCTGAGGATATCTGAGCACTCTGAAACCTCTATCAATCAGGCTCCACAACACTACTGTGAGGCAAGGAAGTGTTAACAGTGCAGTTTTGCAGATGGGGAAACTGAGGGTTTAAGGGAAAAATTGTCAAAAATAGACTGATTTTTTGGTACCTTGCTTTTGGGTGCCCAAACTAAAATAGTTAGGGCCTTCTTTTTCAGAGGTGCTGAGCACCTCCAGATCCCAGTGTTTTCAATAGGTGTTGTGGGCACTCTGCACATATGAATATCAGGCCTCTTTAATATGTCTTATATGCCCAAAATCAGTGGCTACTTTTGAACATTTTGGCCTCTCTGATTTTGCTGAAGGTCACCCAGTGACTCCACACCAAAGCTGGGACTAGAACCCAGGAGTCCTGATTCACACTTCTCTAACCACTAGTCCGTGTTCCCCTTCCGAACTGAGTAAAGGAGATATCTTTATCAAATGCCCCAAAGGAGAATCGTACTGCATTGTATCTCTAGGCACTGCCACATCTGAGATACAGGCTGCTTTTGGTGGCTAACAATTTGGCAGAAGAGTAATGGAGTAGAATAGCCACTAGTGAACCTCCGAGTGCTTTGGGTGTCCAGTTCAGATAAGCACCTGAAAGGTCAGAGGGTTATCAGGAGCTCTTCCAGTTTCCTTGGTTGAGAAATCATGAGGCGAGTGTGTTCAAGAGTTCTGAACACTTCCTAGTCAAGCTGCATTAGAAATACCCTGAGGCATAATTCTGTGGGGTGTTTGGGGGCTTACACGTCCAGCTGTTATCAGGACGTTCAGCGGTGCCAGCAAGAGGAGACAAATGTTGGGGCCTAGTGCTTCATGTTTTCTGGGGCCCCATCCGCTCCCATTTTACTTTATCTACATAGATGTTTTGGGGACCCCTCTGAGTTCAGGGCCTTAGTACAATTGTCCCTCCTTTCATCAGAGCTGGGTGCCAACCTTAAATGTAAATGAAGTGTCCCACTGTCACTGTTTTGCTCCTCAACCCATTTTCCAGCTTTGGTTTTGCTTTTACCAAAGGAGTGATTTTTATTGATCATTTATACATCGCCCAAAAGTGTGCTCAGTTCTTTAGATACGTAAGGCCTCTTACTGCAGCTGGCCCTTGCGCAGGGGGAAGGGGGAGGCAAAGAGCCTTGACCCCCTCCCTCCACACCACTTAACAAGAGCAAGATGCTATCATAGCTGCTGAGCTTGGAAGAGTACAGCGACTGCCCTTTCCCTGCACCACTGAGAGGCAAACGGAGCAACAGGATGCAGCAGCGCTGTGGTCTAACTCTTGCACTGCATTCAAGGACCTGGGCAACTATGTCAAGGGCAACAAACTGCAGCATCCAAAAGGAAGGTGCCATGTTTGCAGTAACTCTGGGAGGTTGGAGAGGGCTTGTGCTTCCTGAGGAGCAACCATTTTCAGAGTTTTTCTGGGAGTCGTACAGTTCTGTTATCACTCCCCAATGCAGACCTGTGGCACGCTCTGGTCCTTAATAAAACTGTCCCAGGAAGTTTACTGTGAAAGGCTTCAGTTCTGCTAGGTGCTGAGTGCCCTCAATGCCTGTGGACTTGGTGAGTGCTAAGGGCATTCAGCACCTCCTGACCCAGGTCTCTAATTAAACATCCAGAGACAATAGAAAGAGCGAGAGCACAGGGAGCAAGCTTTTTGTTTTCTTTCCTTTCTCGTTCTTTGCCATTTTCCTCTTAGCTCTACAGTTCCAATTCCTTCAAAACCAGTTCACCCATCACTGACTGCTTGTGTGTGTGGAGGCTGTTAATTTAGTGCCACTGATTGTTAAACAAAATACTTAGAGTGCTACTTTCTGTGTGCTTGAATCTGAATGAGTGGCAATCTTAAAGGCCCAGAGGAATGAAATGGTGTCTTTTCCTGGTCTGAGGTATCAGAATGCTTTTAACCATATGGGCAGCTCTTGGATTTTTACAGGGATACAACCCCCCCCCCCCCCCGGTCAAAACACTTTTCATTCCAGACTTGAACTGTGTTTTGAGGAAAGCAGAAAGGTGTTTCGCAGAAAACTACCTCCCCCCCCCCGCACATAAGTGGCACAGTTTAACTTCGAAACATCACAACCTTCCCAGAGCCTGAGGGGAATTCCCAATGCCACCCAAGGGGCTAGAATTTTGCCATTTTTGCCACACAAAACAGATCCAGTGGAAAATACAGTGGGGAGATTTATATACACAGAGAACATGAAACAATGGATGTTACCATACACACTGTAAGGAGAGTGATCAGGTAAGGTGAGCTATTACCAGCAGGAGAGTGGGGGGGGAGGGAACCTTTTGTAGTGGTAATCAAGATGGGCCATTTCCAGCAGTTGACAAGAACAGTATATGCCATGTGCCAGCAATGCCCCTCTGCCATGTACATTGGTCAAACTGGACAGTCTCTACGTAAAAGAATAAATGGACACAAATCAGATGTCAAGAATTATAACATTCAGAAACCAGTTGGAGAACACTTCAATCTCTTTGGTCACTCGATCACAGACCTAAAAGAGGCAATTCTTCAAAAACAGACTCCAACAAGAGACTGCTGAATTGGAATTAATTTGCAAACCGGATACAATTAACTTAGGATTGAATAAAGACTGGGAGTGGATGTGTCATTACACAAAGTAAAACTATTTCCCATGTTTATTCCCCCCCACCAGGCCCACCCCGTTCCTCAGACGTTCTGGTCAACTGCTGGAAATGGCCCACCTTGATTATCACTTCAAAAGGGTCCCCCCCCACACACACGCTCTCCTGCTGGTAATAGCTCACCTTACCTGATCACTCTCCTTACAGTGTGTATGGTAACACCCATTGTTTCGTGTTCTCTGTGTATATAAATCTCCCCACTGTATTTTCCACTGAATGCATCCAATGAAGTGAGCTATAGCTCACGAAAGCTTATGTTCAAATAAATTTGTTAGTCTCTAAGATGCCACAAGTACTCCTTTTCTTTTTTCCTAAATAATTACTCTCCCTCCTTGTTTTTAATCTTCACAGACAATGACCCTATCTGTCCTTGCTTAGTCATAGTTGAGCTCTCTTAATCTTTCCTTATAAGTCTATTCTAACTTTTTTTTTGTCATGAACACTCACAAATAATAATCACATACAAGCAGGTTCTCACCATATTGTCTAGTTCATGTAACAAGTCATGGGAAGTAACATCATAACTGTTGGCTTGAGAAAGCTTCATTTATGGTTTCCAGCAGTCCTCAAATTTTGTAGGACAAATCACTTTATTTTTACAGAACTGTCCTGTAGACACATCAAACCCAGCTTGCAGGACTATTCTAGAGAGCTAGACTTCTCCTGAGCATGTGAATGAAGCATCAGAATGTGATAATATTGTGTCCTCATGTTGCAATATTAAGATAGTATGTGATGGTGGTGTGCCCAGACTCAGAGTTGAAGTCATCCTGTATTGATATATCATGGCATAAAGATGCTAACATTGTCTAGCAAAACTGCATCTTGCTAGGTGATCAGCTTGTCCTGCAGAATAAATACCATAAGCAGGAGGAACCTTAGATACATGGAGCCAGATTCTCATTTATCCTAATTCTCATTTACCTTTTATACCACTCTGGCAATGGAAAAGAGCCTTAAAGTGAGAACAAATTACACTGGCACCCACTTTAAAGCACCTTTACACTTCCACTGCAGTGTAACGGGGCTGTAGTATAAATCAGAACATGGCCCATCATGTTTACTTTCTGGCTAAAGCTTCAAGGAAAGCCAGGCTGAACGAGTTTATATTAAATTAGACCCTGAACTTCAGCCATAACTTGAATCTTTTTAAGGTTTGCAAAAGTGTGGTTATTGTTTTAATCTTTTTGACATATCTTCTTTTCTGGGTTTTGGCCAGGACTGGAAATGGAGGTGCCAAAAATCCCATAGTGAAGGCTGCTCAAATGAAATTGTCAGCCCAGCTAAGGTGAATGTTGAGCGTTTTGTGCACACCAAGTTTAAGAACTATTTTAAGTTCATCTGATACTCTTTTCAGGGTAACTGCCCCAAAGAGCTGTGGGGGGAAAAAAAAAGATAGAATATTGAGGAGAAAAGAAAACCAGTTGGAAGCACTCAGAGAAGCAAGCTCAGGGTTTAGCTGATTGCCATATTTGGGGTCGGGAAGGAATTTTCCTCCAGGGCAGATTGGCAGAGGCCCTGGGGGTTTTTCGCCTTCCTCTGCAGCATGGGGCACGGGTCACTTGCTGGAGGATTCTCTGCACCTTGAAGTCTTTCAACCATGATTTGAGGACTTCAATAGCTCAGACATAGGTGAGAGGTTTATTGCAGGAGTGGGTGGGTGAGATTCTGTGGCCTGCGTTGTGCAGGAGGTCAGACTAGATGATCATAATGATCCCTTCTGACCTTAAAGTCTGAGTCTGAGATACACTATTGAAACTTCTATTTATTTTAAATAAGGGATTTCAGAGTCTCTCAGTCATTTGATGAAATGTTTTCTGTTAAATCCTGAAGCATCTGGGAAGTGAAGAACTTGTGTATTTACAGCTGGATTCATGAAGAAAGCCAACACGGGTCAGGAGGCACCAGCTGTTGTGTGATCTCTGTCATTTCTCAGCATGGCTTTGTAAAGCCCCAGAAACCAAAGCACTGAAGGAACAGGCAGTGCTAATGCACCTCTTACACTCTCCATGGCAGGAAACTGATCAGTGGGGAAATATCAGTGGCTGATCCCTGCTACAGGGAAGGGCCATTTCTCCCTCCAGTGTCATCTGAGGTGAGAGAGAATCATTCGTGTCCCTAAAAAGAAAAGGAGGACTTGTGGTACCTTAGAGACTAACAAATTTATTTGAGCATAGGCTTTCGTGAGCTACAGCTCACTTCATCCAATGAAGTGAGCTGTAGCTCACGAAAGCCTATGCTCAAATAAATTTGTTAGTCTCTAAGCCCTGGTCTACACTAGGACTTTAGGTCGAATTTAGCAGCGTTAAATCGATGTAAACCTGCACCCGTCCACACAATGAAGCCCTTTATTTCGACTTAAAGGGCTCTTAAAATCGATTTCCTTACTCCACCCCTGACAAGTGGATTAGCGCTTAAATCGATGTTGCCGGCTCGAATTTGGGGTACTGTGGACACAATTCGATGGTATTGGCCTCCGGGAGCTATCCCAGAATGCTCCATTATGACCGCTCTGGACAGCACTCTCAACTCAGATGCACTGGCCAGGTAGACAGGAAAAGAACCGCAAACATTTGGTGGTGGTAGCGGCCAGTCCAAGGACAACGGGTGGAATATTTTGTACCTTGGGGAAGTTTTGACCTAAGCTGGTAAAGATAAGCTTAGGAGGTTTTTCATGCAGGTCCCCACATCTGTACCCTAGAGTTCAGAGTGGGGGAGGAACCTTGACATCGTTCTTATTGGAACAAGGAGGTTAGCCTGGCCTCTGATTGATACATGGCTAGATTTACCTCGCTGCACCTTCTCTGTGAGTGACTGCAGTGTGACCTAGAGGAATGAGTCCTCTAGACAGGGGAGGAGGCAAATGAGTACAAAACAAATCTGGTCTATTTCTTGTTTTGACCCACTCCATCTATCTTTTACATCTTTGGCTGGCAGCAGACGGTGCAGAAGGACTGCATGCCATCCACATCTCATGGCTGCTCGGCAGAAGATGGTACAGTACGACTGCTAGCCATCCTCATCTCTTGCCTGCCTGGCAGAAGATGGTACAATACGACTACTAGCAATCCTCTTCTCTTGCCTGCCTGGCAGAAGATGGTACAGTACGACTGCTAGCAGTCCGTATCGCCTGCCCGCTCACCATAAGACGGTTCAATAGGACTGACTGCAGGACTAAAGAGAATGACCTGGTCAAGTCACTCCAAATTTAGTCCCTGCGCCCATGTCTGCCCAGGCGCTCCCAGCCGACGTGGCCAGGAGCACCTCGGACATGACGATGACGGCTACCAGTCGTACTGTACCGTCTGCTGCCACAAGGCAAGGGGTTGCTGCTACTGTGTAGCAATGCCGTACTGCGTCTGCCAGCACCCAGGAGACATTGGGTGACGGTTACCTGAGCGGGCTCCATGCTTGCCGTGGTATGGCGTCTGCACAGGTAACTCAGGAAAAAAGGCGCGAAATGATTGTCTGCCCTTGCTTTCACGGAGGGAGGGAGGGAACGAGGGCCTGACGATATGTACCCAGAACCACCCGCGACAATGTTTTAGCCCCATCAGGCATTGGGATCTCAACCCAGAATTCCAATGGGCAGTGGAGACTGCGGGAACTGTGGGATAGCTACCCACAGTGCAACGCTCCGGAAGTCGACTCTAGCCTCGGTACTGTGGAAGCGCTCTGCCGAGTTAATGCACTTAATGCACTTAGAGCATTTTCTGTGGGGACACACACACTCGAATATATAAAACTGATTTCTAAAAAAACGACTTCTATAAATTCGACCTTATTCCGTAGTGTAGACATACCCTAAGGTGCCACAAGTCCTCCTTTTCTTTTTGTGGATACAGACTAACACGGCTGCTACTCTGAAACCTGATTCTTGTCCCTGTGGCACAGGGTTAAACTGATTCCCACATCTGAGGCCAAGAATAAATCCCTAATCCCATAATTTCTGAGATACAATTGCTATCTAATAATTATCAATTCCTCCTTCAATACCAGTCGTGTGGATTTTATCAAGGGATTGAGCCCTTATATGAATTCAGTCTAAATATATATTCATTTCCAACGGTATTTAAAATGTTTTAAATCAGCACCACCATAATGGAGTTAATTGATATTGTAATGGGCTTCCCCACCTCCACTAGCTGGATTGCAGTTGGGTGGTGTTTGAGAGAGCAGTTCGGGGAGGGGGAATGGGAATGGAAACACCCAAGATGCTGTAACTTTGCCAGCTTGTTCTTTGGGTGCTGCTGGTGGTGGGTTGCTTGTTGAGGCAGACACTTCTGTGTGAGGGCTGTGGCTGCACTAGTGTTGGATTTTTAGATGTGGTCTCACCTCATTCCTTCGGCGACCCCTAAAGTTACCATATTTTTCTCAGTGTTTGTTGGAGACGGGTGACCTCCTGAAGGTTCGATGTACCTGAACGTTTGGATACTGATCTGAACTAGAGTGGCCTTCTCTTTGGGGGATAATAGTATGTTATAGAGAAAGAAGCTGATAAGACCCCCATTCTGCAATTAGATCCTTGTAGGCAGACTCTTGAATTCTGTGCGGTACCATGTGGGCACACAAGCCCATCCAGGTAGCTCTGATTGAAGGATCATAGCCTATATGCTCTCCTTTCAGCCTAGTGCCTTTATCATTCAAATAGTTATTTGTGGACTTTTAAAATTGTGCATCATGTAGGGGAAGTATGTGGTTAGGGACTTTTTGGTACCATGGATTATGTCCCCAGTAGTTGCTAATGACTTTTCCCTGAGCCATTAGGGCATAGCATATAAATGCCTATTTAGAAAATGATTAAAAGAAATTCTAGTATCAATGGTAAACATTCTCCTAGGTAGCTGTTACACATGCAGAGAAGCCAACATTAAATAACTCAGCAGTAATACCCCTTCTGTTCCTCCAAAGTGCTGAAAATGATTTCAACTTTTTGCATGGCTAATCAAATAAATTAGCATTTGAAAAGGCCTTTGGATGTCTTAGCCCCCTTGCCTCCCCCCATGTCTTTCTAAACGACGTGCTCTAGATCAAACAGAAATGCTGGGCTTGATGCAGAAATTACTGAGGGAGGTTCTATGGTCTGTGTTATACAGGAGGACAGACGAGATGATTATAATGATACCTTCTGGCCTTAGAATTTGTGATGTATGAATTACATTCTCTGGCCTTTTATCCAGAGCAGTTTTAAATGATTCAAGCAAAGGGGGCTACCAGCATCACTTCCCATGAGAGACTATTCTACAATCTCCTAAACTTCAGTGTTAGGACATCTTCCCTGATATTCATCCTCAAATTCACCCCATGGCCTCCTTTTGGGCCACCCTAAACTAATGCTCTCCTTTCTTATGATTGAAAATCTCATACTTGTAGACAAGTCATCTAGCCTCCATTCCTCTTCTTTACCTTTCCCCCCTTAGCCATTATTAGGTGATATACACCTCTGTGCACAGGGCCAGCATAAGCCACTGGGGACTATGTGGTACAGGTCTGTCTCTGTGCCGATCCACTGAGGATATGGGTCTGTTACAGTCCCCAGCTACAGAGTCTTGGCTCTTAGCTCTGAAGTCCCCAGTTCAATCCCGGTGTTTTGGCCAGGAGTACAGCTGTCAGGCCAGCACAAGGCTTAGGCACCATTTAAATCCACTTAATCCCCAAGGTAACATTTGGCTGGAATTTCTGCTCCTGTGCTCCCCTGCGGGGCACAGAATGGAGGGCAGTGTAGAGCCCACACAAGGGTTGTCTAGGCCCTCTGCCAGAAATTGAATTTATTTTGGGGTGAAAGATTTACCACAACTGATTGTGGTGTGTGTGTGTGTGTTTTTTTTTTTTAAACCAAATCAATTTATGATTTTTACGGACGGCAAAAGAAAAAACAGTCCAATCCTGGTAAATGGGGATTTGTTCATTTTACACTTCTATGGACCAGAAAAGAAATTGTTGAACCCTATTTGCTTTCAGAAAGCACACAGTGGAGATTTTCTCCTGGGCTCAAACCTTTCTGTGCCAAATTTCAGCCTGGAACACAATTTTTCAGACTGTGTATTGTGTTTTTGTTTGCGCTGATCTGTTCCTGTATGTCAGCAAGAAAGCAGCCCCTTTGGGTTCACATTTGGCTTCTTCAACAGTGTCTGAAAGTCTGAGTTTCCCCTAAAAGTGTCTAGAGTGGAGGATTAAAAACAGCCAGGAGCATTTTAATTATTTTCATGACACGACATTGCAGGGGGAGGGATAGAGGGAGGGGAGTAACAATCCATAATGTGATATTAAAATATGAAGAGAGCAGAGGGGAGCAGTTTAGACTTTCTATTGTGTTGATTTCAGGCACTCTAGTTGCAATGTTTAGGAATTAGTCATTTGTAACTTAAAACATGGCAGAGATAATAAAACACATATAATGACTTGCTTTGGGGGAGGCATGGGCAGCAGCAGGAAAGTATTACCCGAGTGGGTGGAGGTAGGAAATAGGACAGAGAGTGCAGTAGTTTTGCCTGAAACTGAAGTCATATGCATCCTGGCTGTCCAGCCATAATCTCTACCCCTCACCAGCTCAGTGCTTGAGCTGCAGTCTGTGTTTCTCTGAATGGCCGGATATTCTGATAGCAGTTTACTCATAGAATCAGCCAGCCCCCAGTCTGTTTCAGTTCTCCCTGTGGACCAATAAGGTTTTTCAGTGGGGTGCTGCTGTCTGATAGACTTGATAAAGTTGATCAGAATGGGGATCCTCTCAGGCAAAGCACAGGATACTCATCATTCCGAGAAGTCTTCTCCCTAGCAGAGCTATTAGCGCTCTGAGCAGGGAAGTTTGGATTGGTGCACCATAGTCTCTCCTATTCTCTGCCTGAGGTACACAATAGTTGAGTTTTTGAGGGCTGTAATACTTTGGTCTCATTCTGGTTGTTGGCTTCAGTGTGTAGGGTGCTAGATGGTGCTGATGGCTTGTGATATACTGGAGGTCAGCTCAGATGATCTGATGATCCCTTCTGGCCTTAAACTCTTGATTCTAAATCTTCCCTCCCATCTTTTCCCCACATATCATTGTCACAGTCCCTAACAGCAATAGAGGGCATGGAGGGGAAGACACTTGCAGGTGAAGTTCCCTGTGCATCAGTACCAGTAGCTTTGCTATGGAGGTGCCTTCTCTATTTGGTAAAGATTCCTAGCAGGTCCATTAGATTGGTATTCCCACTGTTGATGCTTAGTAAATATGTGGGAAGCTGGGGGTTGAGGGGCAGCAAGAAGGAGGAGAGAAAGAATGTGCTTGGATGAGGGGCTAGGATTAGTGATCTGTTTCAGGAGCAAAGCTGTGGAGCCACTGAGGCAGGAAGCATAAGGGCTGGGGAACAAGGCTCCTCCCTGGTACGAGGCAGGGAACTGTGAACTGTGTGCAGGAGACTGAAGAAATGAAAGGGATTGAAGGAGTCAAGGGAAATGGCATGGAGGGGACAAGGCGGCCAGAAAGTTAGTACAGTGGGCCATGAGGGCCATAGAGGATAGATGCAGTAGACAAGGGGGTAGGATGGAGGGAGCGGGGCAGGATGTAAATGAAATAAAAGGTGTGGAAGAGCCTGGAGGGATGGTTCTGAGGACCAGGAGTTGGGGGAGGTCAGAGATGGGGAAAGGTGCTCAGGTCCAAAAGCTGTACAGGGAGGGAGTGGCTGCCAAGCACAAAGAGAAGCATGGAAGGACGTGAGGCACTTGGCTGGGGGAGCGGGGGCTGGGAATCAGGGAAAGGGAGAGTCTTCTCCAGGTTAAGTTCTAAATGTTTACTGTTTCTTAACATTTGCAGCATAAGAGACCTTCCCTCCACTCCCCTTGCCGCCTATCCCACATGGCTGTAGTTCCGCACAGACACACCCCTAGGGATGTGCAAAGGCCTACTGCGGGGGGGTGGGGGGTGGGGGAGGTAGAGCCCTGCAACAGTGCCTTGCAATGCCTTTCAGCCCAGGACTGCCCTCCTGCAGGCTCCCAGCCCCAATCACATTTACACTTCATTACTTTCCATGTGCCCTGTACTGCACAGTCTCTCTCAAATACACACCCTACACTCCGACCTCCACAATACTGAGTGAGAGGTTGGCGTGTTCGGGTTGTTGTGCTTGAGTGTGATTGTGAGGAGCTGGAGGTGTGGAGTGGTTCTGTGCTAAAACTAAAGGAAGACTCTTGTGAAGCCAAGTAATCTGAGCGCATTTGGATGTTACGGTGTGTGGGCGGTAAGGCTAATGAACGGAGCTTGGTGGTGATGATCATGTTGCCCTCACGGGTGATTTCCTTGATGTTAGTAATTTCCTTGATATTAAATGCACTTGATTTAGCTCAGTAACTAAGGGCCTGAGCCAAAGCCCATTGAACTCAGTGGAAGACTTTTTCTATTGACTTCAAAGGGCTTTGAATGGGCCTCTGTATGTTTTATGGACTGTATATGTGTGGATGCAGTAGAAGTTCAATTTTACCTACCTCTCTCTCACTGTAGGAATCTGAAATGCCTTTATATACCCCAGCCTAAGGGTGGGTTATTTTTCCCCTTCCTCAAATTTCACCAACCCACCATTTCACAAAACTTTTGGCTCTCCTCTCAGACCTTTGTAAAATTGGGTTCTGTTGACTATAATGTACTACATAACTCTGTGGGGGGCTGCTTGTTCTTGGTAAACAGTTTCCATGGTTTCATTTGTCAGTCAGATGCCCTCTTGCTTAGTTTACAGTTGCATTGTGCAAGTTCCGTGGGAGCCAAGGATTAGCTTGCTTGCTTCTGTCTCCAGTGATGGTGACGTGTGTCCTTTGCACACTTTGCATGGCAGCAGGTTGCCATAAGGCAATGTAAACTCTTTGTTGGGGTTTTGGCTGCAGCCCATGAAATAAAGAGCCCACAGTGTGGAATCAAAGGGCAGAGCTTCACTAGCTTGTCCGATAAATAACTCTCACAGAACTCGGCATTAGCGTAAATCAAACAATTGCAGCAGAGTGCAAGAGCCACACATGGGAGCGTAAATGCCCATTCGAGCAGGACAATGTCTTGAAAGATCTTCCGCAAGCAGCATTAGAGTCAGTCCAAGTATTCGTTCAGTTATATTTGTTGTGAAGTTGGTCTTTTTTTCCTTTTCTTCTTTTTTCCTGTTAGGGTGAAATCCACCCATGTGCAGAGGGCCAGCAGGTCACACTTGAGCCTTACTTTAACATAATGGTGCACAAGCCTTGTGCTGCCCCCTCTGCACAGGGATGAATTTCATCCTTTGCAAGTTGTTTCTGACCCAATCCTGATGCTCTTTTGAAAGCGTTTGTTACTCCTGGGTAATCACTGTAAAGCTTGGAGGAACGCTTTCCAGCCTGTAGGCTGTTTGCAAACTGTTCACTTCGATGTATTTGTAATTCCTTACTCAGGTTGTGCAGCTCGTCCCTCGAGTCACATTGTTTCTTCCTCCGGACTGGATCTGTTTAAATAGGAGGAGGACGAATAGTGATTCTGCAGGCCAGTCAATATTTGGGTTTATGTTCATGAAACTTTCAGCAATCTCTGAACATTTGCATTGCTACCCCAAATTGTCTGAATAGTGTAGAGATTACCAGGACCCAGAATACCATATAGTCATGTATGCACAGGATTGGTGCTATGCCCCCAGCTTTGGAATGGTCTCTAAGAGGAATCCTGTCAATGTGCCAGACCCCCACAGGGTCACACTATTCCTGCACAGGGTAGGCCCCTCTTTAGACTGAATCTCTGGGACTCCAGCTTCATTCCATGAGCTCTGTTCAGTGAGTCCAAATTAGTCAGATTCCTGGAAGACACTTGTACACTCTTCAGGGATTAATGCACCTCACCAAGTATTTGCAGGGATACTCCAAGAGCGCTGTTAAAACAGTAGGGTTTATCAGCCACCTGGAAGACAGCATAGGAAGTCCTTAGGCTATGCTTTAACCTTCATTTCTCATGCTAACCTGTTCCATTCTGGTTAGCCCAGAGCACAGCCAAGCTGTAGTGAACCTCATTGTTCAGCCTTTGTCTCTCTGTCTGTCTGACCTCCCTAGGCCTGGTCTACACTAGAAAATTAGGCCGGCATAACTACGTTGCTCAGGGCTATGAAAAATTAACACACCTGAGCAGTGTAGTTAAGCTGATCTTAGTCTCTGTGTAGACAACACTAGGTTGATGGAAGAATTCTTTCATCAGCTGAGCTACTGCCTCTCAGGGAGGTGGATTACCTACGAGTATCCCTCCCGCTGCCATAGCTGGTGTCTACACTGAAGCGCTACAGAGGTGTTGTATTTTAAGTGTAGATCAGCCCTTAGTCAGATCCCAGGTGAGACCGCTCCTTCCTCACAGCAGCCAACTCTTATCCTCCCAACTCTCCAGTCCTTTGTTCTTGAACTGGAATATTGTGCTCATGCTGCCAGAGACTGAGAGCCTTCTGGGTTTGCAAAGGAGAGCAAACCCATCATGCTTTTTTGCAAAGCGAGCTGCTTCCTGGTAACTTGCAAGGAGGGCAGTGAAGTTTTCCCATAGTGTACCATGGTCCTATGTCTAGAGTAGCCACATTTAGGGGGGCGGGGGTTGCCAGGAACTCTGGCATATTGTTACTTTGACTCGGGTCTGCGCACTGCAATGTGGACTCCAGAGCCCTAGGTTTGAAAATGGTTTAGAGAAGTCTTAAAAGAGGGTTAAATACAATGTAGACGCTCAAGCCCAGGGTTTCTTAACACGGGTCCCCTTAACCCTAAGTGTACATTGCAGGGTACTCATACCCTAAATGATGTGCTGCTAGTCGATGAAGAATGGAGAGGAGGAGAACTTTTTTCTCATAGGTCTCTAATGGTCCATTTCCTACTCATCTCTCCCTTCTATGCAAGACTTCGAGGAAATAGTGATTTCACGTTACATCCTTCTCTTAGACCAGCCAGCTATACCATGTGACGGATTGTCCGCAGAGGACTAAGAACACTTAATGCGTGAAGGATAGTGGTGACACAGATGGTCTTTAGCTGTCACTTTCCAACCACAGTGCAAGTCCATTTCATTTCCTGTAACCCTCTCTTTAGATGGTATCTCAGTGGGAAAACCTTGGTGTGATTCTGATGAGCTTGGCTGCTTTTTCTGAAGTGTGTCCCAACTTTTCCTCCCTCTCTTTGGACGGGAAATACCGTAAGATCAGGCTTTCTCACAAGGTTTCAAGTACCTCCTTGCCCCTGTTAGAGTCCATGAGACCATCTTTTCCCATATTATTTTCCAAATTTGTTTCTTGTCCCATCCAAACACATGAACTGCAGAGGTGCATGAAAATTAATGTATAAAAGTAAAGTTAAGCCAACATATTTGAACCACTTTTTTGTTCAGATGTACTTATTGTTTGAATTGGAATCTGCGCGTTCACCTGTAATATGTGATATTCTTCACTTCCAATGCTAAACTCTTTTGTAGTGTTGCTGTTTACTGGTAAATAGATGCTTCATTCCACCCCAAAGCTGGCTGCATTTAGAGTTGGGTGAATTCATTCCTGCATATACGCTGGGCCAAATTCAAGCAGGAAATTCACATCAGCACATATCCACAAAATCACTGCGAGTGGTAGAAGAGTAGGGAAGAAACTGGCTGAATGTATTTCAGCACCATTGAATGATATTTAGGGGCTTTGTGGGGCATAACTAAGTGCTCAGGGGCTGTAAATCCACATATTTGTACACTTCTAATCTGTGTCACAGTTTCCAGCCGAAATCATTTCACATGCAAAAGGAGTAAATAGTGCAAGGAGCTGTACGTAGGACTGTTTGTAGCAACAAAATGGGCATAAATTAGTGCTAGGTTTGTACCATTTATGTGCATCTGTGTAATTCTAGGTTTGTGCATGTTACCATGTCACAGAATCATAGAATATGTGGGTTGGAAGGGACCTCAGGACGTTATCTAGTCCAACCCCCTGCTCAAAGCATGACCAATCCCCAACTAAATCATCCCAGCCAGGGCTTTGTCAAGCTGGGCCTTAAAAACCTCCAAGGAAGGAGATTCCACCACCTCCCTAGGTAACACATTCCAGTGCTTCACGTCCCTCCTAGTGAAAAAGTTTTTCCTAATATCCAACCTAAACCTCCCCCACTGCAACTTGAGCCCATTACTCCTTGTTCTGTCATCTGGTACCACTGCGAACAGTCTAGATCCATCCTCTTTGGAACTTCATTTCAGGTAGTTGAAAGCATCTATCAAATCCCCCCTCATTCTTCTCTTCTGCAGACTAAATAATCCCAGTTCCCTCAGCCTCTCCTCATAAATCATGTGCTCAGCTCCCTAATCATTTGTGTTGCCCTCCGCTGGACTCTCCAATTTTTCCACATTCCCATAAAGGGGAATGATCACGTCTCTCGATCTGCTGGCAATGCCCCTACTTATACAGCCCAAAATGCCATTAGCCTTCTTGGCAACAAAGGCACACTGTTGACTCATATCCAGCTTCTCGTCCACTGTCACCCCTAGGTCCTTTTCTGCAGAACTGCTGCCGAGCCACTTGGTCCCTAATCTGTAGCGGTGCATGGGACTCTTCCATACTAAGTGCAGGACTCTGCACTTGTCCTTGTTGAACCTCATCAGATTTCTTTTGGCCCAGTCCTCTAACTTGTCTAGGTCCCTTTGTATCCTATCCCTACCCTAAGTCTCCCTCCTAGAGGCCTGCTTTAGTATGCATTGCAGGCTGTCACTTCACTCTCAGCTAGCAGAGTTACTTCTTGAGCTCAAGTCTTGTGGTTTTGGTGCTGAAGATCCTTAGTTCTACCCCTGACTTAGGCAGCCGCAAAGTGGTGCATTTGTTTCTTGGTGTCTTCTTAGTGGCATGCCATGATATATTTAGTAAGGCATGCAGTTCTACACTTGTGTGCCTTAGGTGGTCCAAAATGGCATCCTCCACAGGATGTGACCTTGCACGTACTGTCTGTGCAAAGTCATGCTGCGCAGAAGATGTCATTTTGTTCTACCATGTGCGTTCAGCGGCTGGACGGATTCATATTGTGGGCCAGATCAGCCCATGTTTTTTTATTTGAGTTGTGCAGTGCATGCCTTTGGCTCCACAGACAGCACACCACTGAGGTTGCTAGAATTTGGTTACATTGGTTTGTAAAGCTTAGAAGTGCACTAGGATGAAAGGAGATGCACAAATATATTATCCTCATTAATAATCTAACTCAAATAATTAAGATCAGTGTGGGTTTTTGTACTAGAATACCATGCTATTTAGAGTGCATTCACAAAAGCCTCTACAAAAATCCATCTTGTGCATGATCCAGAGTCACCTGAGAGTTTAAAAGCAAATGAGAATCTGTTACAAAATGCCCGGTCATTTGCTGGTTTTTGCAAAGTCCATGATGCATTCATCTTCTCACTCCATATATTCTCTTCCCTGAAAGCCTCCTTTCACTTCACCTAGAATCATAAAAATAAAGGACATGCCTTATATTTAATCTATGATGGGCCAGATTCTGATCTCAGTTGCAGTCGTGTAAATCTGGAGTTACTCCATTGACATCAGTGAAACGAGTCTGAATTTACAATGGTGTATTATTTTAATTTTCTCCTGTTCCTGGAATTCACAGTGAGTCAAAGCTTAGGAACTTGATGATTTAGCACATGTTAAAGGCAGCATGCCTGGTCTACAGTAGACCTTTAAAATGTGTTAATTAGCACTCTAATATCATACCAATAAAATCTGGTCTAGACAAGGTCTGAGGCTATTTATTGGTTTGTACCCTCGAACTTAGTGAAAACTCTGCAATGCTGTCCATCATATGGATAAGTTAGGAAGGAACATTACTTGGCACTGATTAGATTTCTAAGAAACACTCCAACTCTGTGTATCTATACCTTTTGCTGCAAAATCTAAAATTGCTTATTTTTGTGCAAATTGTACAAACCATTTGCTTTTTTAAAAATCAGAAAATGGTGTAATGTCAGCAGGGTAATGGATTTGCTACGAAGATGTGTAAGTTCCCTGCGTTTTGCCTGAATTCAATGTGATGATCCCAATTTTGTCAAATTTCGCAAAAAAGCAAAATTGTGCAGACACAAAAGAAATTTGAAACTATTTTCATGAATAATGTAAAGAAAAATGCTCTAAGTTTTATACATAGCGTGAAGCACCAGAAGGAGAATTGAAGTGTTTTTTTAAGAGATGATTTCTCGCTTTCACATTTTTGCACCTAGTTTTCTTTTAGGACAAACCGTCATATTTTTGCCTTTCTCCCCCCCCACGCCCCTGCCCCCTTTCCAGGATGCTAAAAGATAACCTGCAACCATGAAAGTTGTTTGAGTTATTGCCACCTGAGTTACCCAAACTCCCCAGGTACTCCCTTTTAGGGATATATTATTAACCTTTCTTGGATAAAAGATAAGAAATAAGGCAAAAATCTTGGGTCACTTATTTCAACTTTCAGTTAAAATAACCTTGACCTGTGGTGCGATGCTGCCTGTTTACTATGAGCTACCTTCTGGAATTAATTCTCGCTACATTCTAGTGCTCAGTTTCCTTGCAGAGAAATAACATTTGATATCGTGTTGGGGCCAGTTGCCGTCACAGTTTCTTTTTGGTCTCGGTGGTGCTCAGCTTTGTCTTTTCCGCTCCTCCCTTTCTCCAGCGATTTCAAAGATCCCCAGCCACGTTCACCTTCACCTTTGTCTTCCTGTATCTCCACAATGAAAGAGAGAGTGGGAGGAAAGGGAAGAAATCGGAAGTGTCACAACATTGTGACATGTGCATCAGAGCGCACACTGCAAATGCTGAGCTCCCAAGCAAGTAGAGTGCTACTCATTCTTGGCAGGGTGTCAGTATAGTTCATAGCCTCTCTTATCCCCTGCAGGGAGAGAAATGAAATAAAATTTAAAAAGAGCCAACCAGCCTTATTATCCAGCTCTATAACGTGTCAAAGCAAAAAGTAAGGGGGAAAGGAAGGTGCTCCTGTTGGTATCTGTAGGAAACAAGGCTATGTCAGTGTGCTAATTCATGCAAGGACTCGAAGAAGTACTTTGTGGATTTAACATCCAGATATGTGCCTGGAGTATACCTAGTATGGGATAGTTTTAAACATTGAAAATATAAATGGGTCCAAATCTGTTCCTAGTGACTCAAGTTCAAAATTTGGCCCAATGAATAGGTTTATTACAGGCATCTGGTGTGTGTGTGTGTGTGTGTGTGTGTGTGTGTGTGTGTGTAGAATCATAGAATTGGAAAGGGGCTTGTCTACATGTAGAGTTATTCCATAATAGTTATCCCGATTAACTCCTTGTGTGGATGCTTTCATGCTGGAATAAGAATGCCTTAAGATAATTCAGAATAAGGCACTTTTACTCTGGTCTGAGTGTTCACACAGGGAGTTGATCAGGAACAGTTATTCTGCTTTAAATTCACACCCTATCTTAATCGCAATGAATTTCCCTGTGTAGACAAGCCCATAGTGTGTGCCACTGTGAACCCCAGCATAGGTGAGAGAGATACTGAGATCATAATGTGGAAAGAGTTTAGTTTCTTCTCAATTTGGGAAGACAAGACAAGGCTTGCTGTGCTAGCATGACCAAAGACAGCCCCTGGTTTCCCCCATTGGGGCAGTCGTAGGACTTTTGAATCCCCTACCCCTGCAAGAGCTACCTCCATTTTGCAAACTTAACAGGCTGTCTTCTACTGTGTGCAGTTATGTTAAATCGCCCCATCCTCCAGCTGACATTTGGGGTGCCTGAGCAAAGCCTGCCAGAGTGGCAGCCCACTATGAATACCAAATGGAGCCAGGAGTTCTCTTGGACCACGACAGGGCACAGACAAAAGAATGGGAGTGGTGGCAACTTACTGCTGTGGAGGGTGGATGTGGTAATATCAGAGCAAAGATCTTTCTCCGAGTCAGTGAGAGACTGAAGCCCTGAGGATTCAGTAGTTTGTCTCAGCACTTCTGAAAATTGGGCCCTAATTGAATCAAACGCCCCAGTCAGGACTGGAGCACGTAGGAAGACATGGTTCTCCCTGAAGAGCTTGTAATTTAAGGGCATTATCCGAATTCCATTGAACTCAATGGGCTTCAGTCCAGGACCGAAGAAGACAAGCAACATACGACGAGTGGACAAGATGGAAAAAATTGCTGTGTCCTCACCAGATTAAGATCTCAACTCTATTCCCATTGCCTGATTTGCAGCGCTCATTGTTTTGTGGCTCAGGATACACTAATTATTTGCTACAACACTCAAAGCAGGAGTTCCTCTCATTAGTCCCTTATAACCCAAATCCAGCATTTATTAACATTTTTAAAAAAGGAATGACTAACAATAGGCTAGAATGGAAACCTGCTGACCTGACTGTCCGACGATGCAGATGATGACTGGGAGCGCGGCTGCTCTCAGGGTACGTCTATGCTGGAGCTGGAGGTGTAACGTCCGGCTGTAGTAGACGTACCTGTGCTAGGTCTGATTGAGTAAGCTCACTAAAGATAGCAGTGTAGCCGTGGCTGCATGGGCAGCAGGACAGGCTGGCCACCCGAGTACATACGGGAAGCTAGCCCGTCTCCTGCCCATGCAGCCAGAGCTAGACTTTTTTTTTTTTTTGTGCTAGCTCAATCAAAGCTATCATGGGTCTGCCTGAGCTGGAAATTAGCCCTCTAGCTCCACTGTAGACATCCCCTTAGCGTGCCAGTCTCCATGGCAGACTACTTGTCTCAGCTGCCTTATGGGAACTAAACCATTCAGAAGGGAGTTTGACTTTGAGAAAACAGTGCTGTCAACAAAGTGAATCTCCAGGAAGCTATAAAGTGACTGGGAATTCTTTGGGTCTCCCTTCAAGTCTGTGCCAAACCATTTCTAGCATCATTAGAAAGAATTGTTTGGTTGATACTGTGCGTTCAGTTATGTGTTTATGAAATGTAATGGTGCTCCATGGAATTTGTCCATTTTGATCAATGGGAGCTGACGAACCACTGTTATAAGTTAAAATAAATCACTGCGATCTTCCTGTAAGTGTTTGTGTAGCTACCTTGTTCTGGCTATCCAAGCTGGCTTCCTAGTTATAAAATAGCAGAGTGACTCGCGTTATGGGCAAGACTCCTATGCAGCCGTGCAGAGAGTTAGGATCCTCCCCCTAGATTGCACAGCCTGTGTAAATGCCAGCTAGAATTGCTGCTGAGTTTCTCAACCCCAGGAGCAACTTCCCTGAAAGAGGGCAGCAAGGAGTATGGAGAAGGCTGAGCCAGTGGCTGACATGAGCTGGCCAGCTGTACAGATAGGGTAGAAGTATGCTACACTACTTAAAGGGGGGTTGCAGATTGCTCTTCCCCACCAGTGCACCAGGAGTGCTCTGGAAGGCAGTTTGCCTTTTTGAGGCCGAATATCTCCTGATGCTGCTCCAGGATTGGTGCAGCTTTTTATAGGCCTCTAAAGCAGGGCTGTGTCCAAATGCCATGATCCAGCCCTCTTTGAGGAATAAACAATCTCTGTCTGGAAAGTGGAAGTGCTAAACAGTTCAGCATGCTATGTATATGAGCAGTAAATACAATAGTCACTCTGCTTTTTGAAAATTGAGGGGCTAGTTCCTTTCAGAGTCATCCAACCTCAATAAGTAAGTTTTAAAATAATCAATTCTTCTAGTCAGTCTGAAATGTCTTGTTGAATCTATTTTAAAGGTGCATTTGAGATTCATCTTTTCTCTTAAAGGTATTTAGTTGGGTTGATCTGATTTTAACAGAACAACTTTTAATGTCCTGTAATGGGAAAGGAGAGAAATGGAACAGGGCTCAGTTATGCGATGTGTTTGGCAGAGATAAGATAACCTCACAAATAAACAACAGATGGTCAATGGCCTAATGTTTTGCTTTGGGTGAACATGACAGGGATTTATTCTTTCAACCTGGAGAAGGAACCGCAAAGAGGCTGAAACTTCAGAAATGTATAGCACATGGGCATTCTGGGTTTGTTAGAGGGATTCAGTCTAAGCAGATGGTATTAGAACACAGATATATTATTAGGCAGCTGTTTCCCATCTTAGATCTAGAAAGCATACTATTTGGAATAAATTCCCTGAGGGATGCTTGGATCACCTACCAGTTTGTATGTGACACACTATACAAAGAGATGTCTTTCTTTTTAAACCAGACAATGGGTCATAGTCTTACATTGGTCACAAAGGTGTAAATCTGGAGTAACTTCATGGACTTTAGTGGATTTACACCAGTGGAACTGAGATTTGCATCTGGCCCACATTTTCATTTCAGAGCTGGCTGCTTTAGGATAGGATATTAGTTAAGGATTAATACTTCTGTTTTGCTTGAGTAAGAGTGTGTGTGTGTGTGCGTGCGTGCAGGGTCATCCATGGAGAAAAGAACAAGTAGATGAGTTATGTGATCCTTGCTACTAGACAGGAGTAACCTGGATCAAGTTCCCTTTCCTGCTCATCACCTTTGACCTTGTGCTTATGCACCCAACTCACCTCTGCTATGCAGCTTGAAGCCCTTTGTGTCAAATTGGACTGAGTTTTGGGATAATCAGAGTGATTTAGGGGGAGATTTTCAAAAGTACCTATGCTATTTAGGAGCATAAATCCCATTGACTTGTGCTTCTAATATTTCTGTCACTTTTGAAATTCTCTCCCTTAGCTTTTCTGGTGCAAACACTGTGAAGCTGGTCAGTTTCAGCTGGATATCACAGAGACGTTTTGTCCCTTAAAGGCCGGATTCTCTTCTCCCATCTGGCTCCTTTGTGTTTCTCCGGTAGTGGAAAGGAGCTGGAATCTGGCCATAGCTGGCCAACTGAGAACTCCTCCGGTGTAGGGAGGTTCTCAGTCGGTACAGACTGCTTCTCACTCAACTGCTCCACCTTCAGCTTCATGCAGTAGATGTTCTGGGGATGGGGTTGCTACAGACCTGCTCTGCTCAGTCTCTTTTAGGGACCATACACAACTGATACAAGTTAGAGCAGGACCAAGGTGGCTGTCACTCATCTTAGGGGTCACACAAATCGTTCCACAGAATCAGGGTACCATTAATAGCTCCCTGAGACCCCTTTCTTCCAATCTTTTGTGCCAAGTGGATCTCCGTACAGAAAGGAATCTGTCCCTAAAGGTTTTGTAGTGTTGCTGATGTCATAATCGCCACTATGTGCCAGCCCCGAGGTGACAGAATTTCAGCACTGAGTGAACAATTCCTGTTGCATATGTCCTCTCTGGAATGTAGGGTAGATCTCTATCAGATCAAATGAAATAATTTAGCTGATAATTTGTAATTCTCTAAAGCAGTTTCACACTTGCAAAAGATGCTCTATTAATAAATAACATGCTGATTTAATAGGGTGTTTCCAGTTTTTCTACGAATCTAAGGAACTGCACTTTCATCACATTCATTCTTTATCCTTCTGATTCTTACTACCTTCTGAAAAGCAAAAGTGGATTATTTGTTCAGCTTTGCTGAAGTCTTTGTCATGAGATTTATCTTCTGATTTTTTTTTATTTGTATGACAGTGCATGTTGCCAAAATTATTAATGGTTGGGTCTGAACCAAAACTCTACATCTGATCACCACTAAACTGGGGGCAAGTGGAGGTCCTAAAAATCCAAACAATGACTTAAGAGGCCACTTGTCCCTCCCTTTACAATGGGCTGAAAACAAAGTCTGGATCAAAATTAAACCTGAATTTTGTAATGTTTTGAAATCTGGATCCAAATTTTGTGGTTGGGAATCCATTTCCAATTATTGAGTAGTGGGTGCAATTCATGCCTGTGAAGTGGGCTAATGCAAGGCCTCTCTATCACTTAAATGTTCAAAATAGGGCTTATCTGGAATGTAAGGAATGTATAGGCTTTATGCCGGTCCTCTCCACAGGGGAGAATTTCACCTTATTCTTCACTATCTGCCTAGTGTTTTGGGTTGGCTAACTATTGAGCCTCTCTGTTGTAAGGGTGAAGGAGATGGGAGGCACAACAGTAGCTAAATTACCACTCAGAACCACTTCCTCTGTAGGGAATGTGCATAGATGGTGAGTGGGGGACTGGGTTATGCAATAAATCTGCTGTAGGGGATGAAATATACAGCCAGTCAGACCAGCTCAGTCCTGGAAGGGTCAAACTGTCAGAGCCCATTAGACTCCAGATAACTTCTTGCAATTTAAACTTTTTTGCATTTTTGTGTGTGTGCCAAAAATCATTCAAAGAGGAGCCCAAAACCAAAAATGGGACTGTAGAATAAAGTCCTTTTCATTAAAAGGGATGTGAGGAGAAGAGAAAATTGCCTTAAGACTGACCTAATGCTCCGTCTTATAAGATGTACTTCTCATGATCATCCTAAGAAATGTTTTATATTCCACCTGCTTTTCTTATAGAAGAAATTCACAAGATGAAGATGATGATGGTTTCTGTTTCCTAGATATTAAACCTGTGGCTGTTGTTCACCCTCTCACCCTCACCCCCCTCCTTCGGAAGACCCTAAAAGTGCCTCTCTTCTTAGCATTTGTACTCAGTTAATAGCTTCTTACTATCAGCTGATGTTGCACAGGGTAGAATGCCTGTGCCTTGTTGAAGAGGTGCTGTCAGATCGGGTGGGGCCCTATTTATTTTATTAAAAGAAGGGGAGGAAAGAGACAGCAATGTGTTTTTTAAATGGAAATACTTTCTTGAGTGTTTTTAAAATTTCAGTAAAAATGGGAGATTTTGAGGGATGAAGTAGCTGAAACCCAAAAGCAACAGTATGGTGTCAAATCTGATATGTGGGGTCTAGTATGTGAAACTGCCTGGGGGGGAAAACAATGAAATTAGCATGAGTGTAGTTTCCCTCTCCAAGATGGGTGAAATGCAAGCAGCAAACCCAGAGGATATGGTGAAAAATGCATTAGATTTTCTTTTAAAACTTTCAAATTTAGTAATAACGGTGGACTAAATCTTGAAGTATTTTCTCGGGACCTGATCCTGCTTATGCTTGTGAGTAACTTGACTGAAAAAATAGACAAGACTATTCAAGTAAGACAGATAATCAGTGTTGGTACTCTGCTTCAGTGTTATCAGAATTGTATGTGCCATCCACCTATAGCTCATAGGAAATTGCCTTGGTTTCAATTTTAATATTATGTTGAATGTATCTTAGGCCATGAAACTGCTAATGAGGGGCAATCTGCTGCCCTGGGTGTATAACAAACTGGTCCTAATTCACGTTAAAAAAAAGGGGGGGGGGAGGTGCATTCTTTATCCCTGAATCATTGATTCGTAGAATTAAGGCCAAAAGGGATCATTAGATCATGTTTGATCTCCTGTATAACACAGACCATTGAATTTCACCCAGTTATTCCTGTATTGAGCCCAGTAACTTGTCTGGCTAAAGCATATCTTCCAGAAGGGCATCCAGTCTTGATCTGAAGACTCCAAAAGAGGGACAATCCTGGGAATTGGTCCTGCTTCGAGCAGGGGGTTGGACTAGATGACCTTCTGGGGTCCCTTCCAACCCTTATATTCTATGATTCTATGATTCTATGAATCCACCACTTCCCTAGTAGTTTATTCCAGTGACTAATCACCCTCACTTTTAAAATAGAGTGACCAGTGTCCGATTTTGGACTAGAACACCTGGTCAAAAAGGGATCCTGGTGGCTCCAGTCAGCACCATTGACTGGGCCTTTGATTGTCCGGTTGGTGGTGCTGTGCAGCAGGGCTGGCGTTCTCCCTGTAGCCTCCGCACCATGCAGCTCCCAGGAAACAGCCAGGATATCCCCCTCTCTGGCTCCTACACATAGGGGCGGCCAGGGGGCTCCGCACACTGTCCCTGCCTCAAGTGCCACCCCCTGCAGCTCCTATTGGCTGGGAACTGCAGCCAATGGGAGTTACTGGCATGGTGACTGAGGATAGGGCAGTGCTCAAAGCTGTTTGGCTGCGCCTCCGCGTAGGAGCCAGAGGGGGGTCATGCCGCTGCTTCCAGGAGCTGCTTGAGGTTAGCGCCACCCAGAGCCTGCACCCCTGACCCAGCGACAGAGGGAGGGAGGATGGAGTGAGCAGGGAGCAGGTCCTTGGAGAAGGGGCAGGGCATGGGCAGGGCCTCAGATGAGGGGCGTGGCCAGGGTGTTCAGTTTTGTGTGAGTAGAAAGTTAGCAATCCCTATGTTAAATGTTTGTGCCTCATTTGTAATATGAGTTTGTCTGGCTTCAGTTTCCAGCCATTGGTCCTTGTTTTGCCTTTCTCTTGTAGATTAAAGAGCATGCTAGTGTCTGTATTTTCTCACTGCAATCAGGTCTCCTCTCAATCTTTTTGATAGAGAGCTCAGTTTGTTTAGTTTGTCTCTCAGTGGAGGACATTTATTCCAGCCCTGGAAATCATTTTTGTGGCTCTTTCCAACACCCTCTCCAATTGTTCAACATCTTTTTAAAAAGATGTTGAACACCAGAACTGGATGCTACATTCCAGTATCCATCTCACCAATGCTGCATACAGAGGTAAAACCACCTCCCTACTCCTGCTCATTACTTCCTTCTTTATACATCCAAAGATCTGATTAGACCTTTTTTGTGCAGTATTGCACGGCGTGTTTGTGTTCACTAGCTTGTCCACTATGACCCCTAAATGCTTTTCAGAGTACCAGCTTTCCCGGATGCAGTCCCCCATTCTGTAAGTATGGCCTGCCCCTTATTCCTAAATGCATTTGGCTGCCTTAAAACACACTTTGTTTGAATGGACCTAACTTATCAAGTGATCCAGATTGCTCTGTGTGACTTCCTCATCCTCCTCATTATTTACCACTCCTCCAATCTGTGTGTCATCTGCAAATTTTATCAGCAGCAATCTTATATTTACTTGCAGCTCACCGATAAAAAGGTTGAATAGAGTCCGTGACAATGGCAAGAGAGGAAGCAGAACAATAGCATTGACTCTAGCCTTAAGTGTTGTTAGGAAAAATAGCACACACTGTAAACGAGGCCTGAGGCGCAAATCTTGCTGTGCCTCAGATTTCCTATCTGTGATTAGAGCATGAAAGTGGGAGTCAGTAAAGCTGGCTGAAAAATGGCCACTTTTGTGAACGTTTCTGGGGGGAAGAAATGAATTTTGAAACTTTTCAGCCACCTGTAAGTTGTATTCCCAGTGCTGCCACTCACTCACTGTGTGACCCTGGGAAAGTCACTTTGCCTCTCTGTATTATTGCCTACCCTACCCATAAATAGGGGAAAAAATACTTGCACTAGCTGATGCATTGAGCGCTTTGAGACCCTTAGGTGCAAGGTGCTGTACAAGAATAAATTACACATGAAACCACACTACATTTAAAAAAAAAGTATGAATAAGGTTGCAAATGTTGAATGTTCACCACCAAAAATGATGCCACACTAGTTTGTAGTGGAGGAAAAAAACCCCACAAATCTGGTAAGAGATTAAAACATTTGAAGAGTCTAGTAAAGTTAATTCTCTGTTTGTGCACCATTGCCTCCCAATGAAAGCTTTGCAACTGAAAAGGAAAGAGAACTCTTCTCCACAAGTGTGTTTTCCTTAGTGACATGAGTTTCTATTGTTTTGTTCATGCTCTCTATAGCAGGGAAGACCTATTTTCTTCTGAAGAGCCTATTTATACTGCTTTCCAATTTTCCATCTCAATGACTTTATGACTTGTCCTTCAGTTTTGCTCTGTTTTCTCTGCTAGAGGAGGAGTTCTCCTCTATTCAGCTCAAAGCCACAACTTGCGAACAAAGTCCAATGTAGATCGATCTTCAGATTAAACCAAACCAAAGGTGTGGAGGAGTCATGCATCTCCTGAACCCTTCTGTACGGCTGTGCAAGTGTTTCCAGCTTCACTTAATGCCCTGATGAAGTAGGAAAAGGTGGGGACACCTTTTCTGTCTTGTCTTCCACATCCAAAATGTAATAGGAGCTGCAGAAAATAATGGACCAGTCATTTACATCTGTGTAACATTGGGTACAAACACTACCGTTCTGATGTGGTAGCATTTGGTAGGTGCAAATGACTTCAAGGTATCGGGCACTGGAGAATCAGGCCAGTTATACTATGGATGAGTAAAACTGTTTCATATGAAGATAGATCCATTTGGTTAACTTTTTCACCCATCATGTACCTTGGCTTCATGGTTTGTTCCAATATACTAAAAGAACAGTTCTTATTGGACCACTTCTGACTTGAGCTGTGTGAATAACTTTTTATTGTTCACTCAACATAACTCAAGATTGGAAACTGTTCAGTTTGGGTGGTCCTGAAACAAAAATAAATAAATAAATGTTTCAGTGAACCAAAGAAGTTGAAGAAAATTCATTTTGAGTCGAGTGAATATTTTGTTTCGGTTTTGAGTTTATAAATAAATGTGAGGTAAATTTCACAAGGAAAAGTCATTTTGAATTGAAAAATCAAAAAGTTTCATTCAGAAAATGTTGAAACAGGACTAAAACATTTGGATTCCTGACTCCTCTGGAACCAGGGTGTGTTAGAAATATTAGAATGGACTCTCTTGCTGGAAGAGGTCCTGCCCAACTTCTAGAACACACAGTATAGCTGGTTAAGTTTCAGACGAGCCTTCAAACTTATTTTTTGTTATAGTTATCCATGAAACAAACCTCTGGCTCTTTAGGGATCGAGCTGTGATTTTTTTAAAATATATATCAATAGTTGGGAAAATATCTCACTCTAAAGTAACAATCCTTTTATATAATGATAGTATTTTGTAGGGCAGGTTTTGAACTGTTTTAGAAAACAGAGACGTGTCTGCATTCCCTGCAGACACTCAAACCTATTCCTGAGCAGCAACTCAAAAATGCTCACTGCAGCTTGGAAGGATAAGGGGAAAAGTGGCATTAAGTCACTTGTATGACCTTTCCCCATCATGGGACTAGCCAGCAACCAGTTTTGTCTCGGATGTAAAGTAGAGGGGACTGAGCTTGCTCTTCTTGACACTGGCTTTCCAAAGCTCCAAAGGGCTACTCCAGGAGTCAGGGATTGCTGGGCATAGAGTTGGCCCATCCATGCTCCCTTTCTCCTTGTCCCACCCCTTATTCAGGGGGCTTGGTGAGATGTGGTTTAGTAACTGCTGTGGCAGCTTTACAGGACCTGAGGATTCCCCCCCACAGGAGCAGCTGTAAAGAGACCTTGTCCATTGGCTTTCTGGCTGCTCCATACTGCTAGAGCAGGTGTCAGGATCCATTTTGATGTGGCACATAGAAGATTTCTCCTCTTTCAACTGCTAATCCCTGTTTTTGCTGCATTGTATAAATTACAAGCAAGATGAGTCATTCTCTTATCTGCTTCCCCTGTGTAATCTTTCTTGTTGACTTTCTAGAGCATCACATTTTAGGCTGGGGAACGGTAGCCACCAACTGTAGGGATTCACAACTCTGGTCCCATTTTCGTGTCAGGTCGGTTCCTGATTTCTATTGGTTCAGTCCCATCCACTTTGTATGCCAGTTTTGCCTTATAACCCATTGCAGGGGATGCTCCCTGCCTCTTATGAAACACTGTAGGGTCCAGTGTCTCCTTTGAAGCATTGTGGAGTCCCCCTCATTTGAAGCTTTTGAAAAGGAGTTGGACAAACTCCTGTCATGTATAGTCTAGGTTTACTTGGTCCTGCCACAGTCCAGGGGGCAGGACTTGATGATCTCTTCAGGTTCCTGTCAGCCCTACATTGTTGTGATTGTGGGGCACCTCTGATGAGGGATGTTTGAGAGTAGCTAAATGCAGGGTTCCTGATATACATAGAGCTGTAGATTTGTCCTTATCTGGGGATAAGGGATGGACCATCCAGTGATCAGGGTACTATCCTACAACTTAAGATACTGGGGTTCAAATCCTTGCTCCACCACAGCCTTTCCGTGCCTCAGTTTCCCATCTGTAAAATGAGGATAATAGCACTGCCCTGCCTCAGACGGGCATTGTGAGGATAAACGCATTAAAATTTGTGAGGGTCTCAGACGCTGTGTAATAGGGGGCAATAGAAGTTACTCCTGAGGGCATTCTGTGCCAAAAAAATTAAAATTCTTCACACGATTTTGAAGCTCTGAAAATTTTATTTGACAAATAAATTTGGAGGGTCCAGCATGGCATTGGGGAGCACAGACCACTGGCTGCACAGAGGTGGGAGATCATTGTGCAGCTCACTCTTCTCCCCCCACACCTCCCCCCCTCCTCTAGGACACAGACTCAGTGGTGAGGCTGCATTCAAACCTGACACAGTGCAAGGACCGGGCCTGCCACAGAAACACCCCAGAGCCCTGCCCCTCCATGTCAGGTGCACCAGATGTGGGCAGGCAGGCTCAGTAAGGCACGATCTTAGTGTGGAAGGAACCAGGTGTAGGTTGAGAGGGTTCTGTGTGGGGCAATCTGGGTGTGGGCAGCTCAGTGGGGGATCCAGGTGCAGAAGGGATCTGGAGGCACAGGGGCTTGTTGGGGGCGTTCTGGATGCAACTGTAATGGGACTCCGCAGGGGAGTCCAGGTGAAGGTGGCTGGGGCTCAGCGGGGGGCGGGTGTCATCTGGGTTTGGGAGGGATAGAGCTCGGCAGGGAGGTCTGGTTGTGGGGGGCTCATTGAGGGGTCCAGATGCTAGGGGACTGGGGCTCAGTGGGGCGGTGATCCAGGTGCAACTGGTTGGGGCCTCAGTGGGGTGAGGATCTGGGTGCAGATGGCTCATTGGGGTGGTCCAGGTGCAGGCAGAGTGAGGCTCATCGGGGGGTTCTGAGTGCAGGGGGGTGAGGCTTGATGGGAGGGTCTGGATGTATGAGGGTTGGGCGGATGGGGGAGTAGCTCCCTGTACAGGGATCCCTCCCGCTGCAGCTGAAGAGTGATGGGTGCAGTAAGCCCGGGGGGGGGGGTGTTTGCAGAGCTTCTTGCAGTTAGGGGAGAAATCTGGGCATGGGTCTGACCTGGATCCAGATGCCATGCAGGGGAAGAGGAAATCTCATCCTCCCCAGCCAGGACTAGCAGCTGAGTCCAGCGCAGGGTAGGAGCCACCAGTCAGGTCTTCCCCAGTCCTGCCTCCTGCCCCACAGTGATTTACCTCTCTGACGGCTGCCCTGGGCACCCGAAACATACTGCTGGGGAGAGTGGCATGACTGCTCTTGTGGCTTCCCTTTGCTTCCCTGTCAGAAAGTCATTTTTTCTGCAGGGAAGCAAAGAATCTGTGGGGGGCATAAATTCTGCACATGCGCAGTGATGCAAAATCCCCCCAGGAGTAAAAAGTACCTTTGACAGCACCAGGAAGGCTAAAATAATACAGTTCTGGAGGTGGAGGTGTGGAAACATAAGTCAGCATGGGATGAGTGTGACTTAATTCACTAAGGGCTTGTCTAGAAAAACAGTGCATTAGGGAACTTCAGTGTGTGACAGCAGCGTCCACTCAGATAGTTAATGCATGGCAAGCTGGGATGTAACTCCACCTGGCACTAGCCTGTGCTCTAATTGTTTCTGTAGATAAGCCCTGGCCTGGCCTGCCAACAGAAAATATTCTGACTCAGCATATTTCCCAGCCTGGCCCTGGCCCTGGTCCTATGTAGGCTTCCTCCACCCAGGCTGTGGGCTGCACTGGCCAGCTCTGGACATGGCAGCGGGTGAGGTGATTATGGGCAGATTGTACCACGGCTCCAGGCAGGTGAACCTGCCCCGTATTCTCAGTATTCTGTTAAAGAGAAGGGTGAAATTAATTACACACAGAAATTCATTCTAGCTTCCCCAGTTGTAAGTAAGGTTTTAAACTTTAATGGGGAATGGTGTGATTGTATATAATGTATGATTCTATTTCAGGTAATTACATTCTGCCTACTTAAAATTCCCCCCTGTAGTTTCCACTGCAAAAGCAATTCTTCACTTCCCTCTCCTGCACCCGGCTTCATAGGCAGCGTGGCTGTCACAGAATGGCCATCCCTGCACATTTCAGAGGGGGATCATTGACCCCTGTAAATATAAGATCAAGTTCTGCTCGTCTATGCTACAGTCAACTAGGGTTGTATGGGTACCATTGAGAGCAGACTCTGGCCCATGTTCTGAAAAGTGTGTTGATTCTTGAGATTCCAAGGGCCTGTATAAACTTAATTCATTATTATCAATTAATAATAATTCTTCGCAAATATAGAACCACTTTTATCCAAGGATCCTGAACTAGATCATTTAATTTTGCCTCCGTCTCTGTGAAGTATATAAAGTATTATCAGCTCTGTTTTATGGATGGGTAAACTGAGGCACAGAGCATGTAAGTGGCTTACCCACCATCACACAGTGAGTGAATGGTAGAGCCAAGAATAAAATGCCTGGAGGGCCACTGCTCTGATCACTAGTTTGTGTTCCCTCCCATCAGTCCAGAAACAAAGGAAGCCAGTGTGCTGTGCTCGGCAATGCTAGCGTTCAATTCTTCTCTGCTCGGAGGGCCCTGCTTCTTCACTCTCTGAGCTGTTCTCACCTCTTTCTGCTCCCTCCCAGCTGTGATGTCTTGCTGTGTGTGTTGGTGGCTGTTCCAGAGCCTGATTCGCAGTAGGAGGAAAAGAAGCGAATGGAGCCAGGTGTGCCTTCTGTAGATTCTGCTTCCTAATTCTCTCTCCCCCCCCCATCTTTGTTTTTTTTTTCCCAATTCTCCTGCAAATGTTTCCTTCTAGAGAGATATTTACATTTTATTCATGCCTCTGTCAGGATTAATTTCCCTGTTTTGTGCTGCCTCTGACTCTTCATGTAATATGAATGAAGCAACAGCTGGTAGGCTGGGTATTCCAAGGGCATGAACACTGCAGCGGCATCAGTGTCCTCTTACCAGAAAGGTGGTGATTGCCACTGCTGCCTGGACTGCACAGCAATCCAGGGCAGACGGTAGGAATAACTGAGTCAATTATAGGCAGAGGTGGAGTACTCCTCACATGATTCACTTGGTCTTTGGCTACTTAAAGGGTTGACATGTTTGGTAATGGTTGGACAGTGGGGATTCTACTCTGTCCTACCAGTGTTATATCATACTTAGGTGTCTAATTGCTGGTGTATCTCATTCTGGATCTCTAATAACACACAGACACAGTTACCTCTGAAATACAGGTCTCCTTTTATTTTCCCCTCCCATTACGTTGCTCAAAAGAATCTTAGCCCTCAAGGGATGAAGGCTGGCCTTTTATTAAAGGCATTGGATGGAGACTTGCAGGATGTGAGGTCAGTTCCTGGCTTTGCCACAAACTTCCTGTGTGACCATGTCTACGTCATGTAATCTCTCTGTCTGTGTTCTGTTGTCAGAAAAATGGCAATGATAATACATCTTTTCTCCTTCTCTCTGTTTATTTAGTGTGGAAGCTCTTTGGGCAGGGAACATCCATTGTGCTAGGTGCTCTATTTGTACAGCACCTAGCACAATGGAGTCTTGATCACAGGTTGGGCCTGTGGGCACAACTGGAATACAGTAAACCATCATTTAGATGTGGTTCTCTCCTCCATCATTCTGCTGTAAGGCCAGCCATGGGCCACAGATCCCAGTGTCACACCTGGAGTTGTTTTAAAAAAAAAAATGAAAAATTTGCCCAACAGTGGGGTTTGATCAAAATCAAAGATTTTCCTTCAGAAAAATATAAATTTCAATGAAATTTTCAGACCATGTGAACATTTGAAAAGTAACGTGTCATTTCAGATTGACATTTTGAAAGGTTAAAAATACTGATATTTCAAAACTAGACCTCTTTCTCTGATTGAAAAGGTCAACCTTCGTAATTTCATCATTTCCAAATGAAAATATTTTTGGAACTCAACACTCCATTAAATTGTTTGATAGCTGCTTTGGAAGTCAAAAATTGTAATCACAACCTTGCAGGGAGAATCTTTCTCCATCATCAAACTTGCTTGAGTACAGCTCACAGGATTCGGAAAGAGTCCAGTAATGCACCTTATGCTATAATGGCATTACTTGATCCCATACTTCTTCTTTCTCATAAATACAGAAGTTTTGAAAGAGTCTAGTCCTAGGAACTGTTGTTCAACATGCTTCCAAAAAGCTGTACAAGCATAAGGGGCCAGATTGTGAACCCCTGGCCCACACTGGTGGATAGTTAAATACACAGGTCTATAAAAGTCAATGAGATTAGCCATCTGAATAGCTGCTCACCAGCCTGTATGAGGGATCCACAATCCGGCCCTGACTAACTCCTCATAACACCTAGAAGATTTAGGCAAGTAAGATTAGAATCATTTTACAGATGGGAAAACAAGCATCATGAGATGTAATTGATTTGCTTGAGGTCACAGAACATGTCAATGGAAAAGCAGGGACTATTACTCAGGAGTTCTTGGTTTGGTTCTTGGTTCAGTCCATTGTGCTACGCTCCATGTGCTCAGGAGATAACCCAAAATACATGTTATAGCAGATAACCCAAAATACATGTTATAGCATTAATTATAGAGCAATTAGGTTAATAGCAGAAACTAGAGATGACAAGGCCATATTAGATCATCAAGTCCATCACTGTTGGCCAATTCAGGATTATCATTCCCTGCAGTGCTTGGTCAGTGCTTTTCTGGACTAGTTTGTTCAGTATTTTGTTCAGTTTAGCTTTGATTATTCAAGTGATGGGTCTTCCATCATTTTATTTCTCTCTCTCCTTATTTTCCATGCACCTCTGTTTTTCCTAATTGCAGTTGGAAGTATTGTAAGAGAAACTGTTTCTGTAGTTGACCACAAAGTCCTAGAAATATCACAATGTGTTCTTGCTACATGTCTAGCATAGTTTCCAGATAAGCTCTCATTAAACAGTTCTACTTCACTGAGATGTTGGAGCCTATCAGATATTATAAACTAAGCAGAGTCAGTCTTTACCACTACTTGGAGGAGCATCCTCTAGGGAAAACCAAAGTTCTGTTGATTCTTTGCATGGCACTTTTCTTTCTGAGCTAGCACTAAAAGCAGTGTTTCCAAGGGGTACTAAACTGCCTTGCCTTGAACTCTTAGGTGCCTCATTAAAACCAAGGTCTTGACAATTGTAGACAATAATTTAATGACTTTTTGCAAGTCTTGGAACATTATCTCTTGTGTCCTGGCCCAAGTCCAAGCTGAGTGATTATTACATTCAGCCTACTTATATCTAAAATTCCCCCATCATTTTCCACTGGGTATTATATTCTTTGTCACTTGCTGTAATGCTATGATGTTGTCTTCCTAAGCACTGTTAAAAGTACAGGGCTGCATTTCTTGGGTGGGCAAGATGATTCATCTGTATTGCTTGGGATTAATCTAGGTAACTCTAAGTTAAAGGTATCTTCCATTATCCAAACCTTTAGATCATCATATTCCAAACTTTTGAAAGTTGAGCCCCCTTCACGAAAATAAATCAACCACACTCACCCTTGCATCCAGATGTGTTGTTAAAGGCCTTCTTGTCAATATCCCCAACTAGTCTTGCATATCCCACACTGTGGGGAAATGTGACTTTAGATGCTCACATGTTGCTGATATTTATGAACAGTATTGTCTTTATGTGAAGCCATTGTGTTCCTAGTGTTGAGGAAGAATATATTCTTGGAAGCTCATAGCTTATTATCTAACTCTCCATGAAGAGGCCATTCTGTTGCTGAACACATCCAAGGTGATATCATTCTTCATTTTAATGTCTCCCTTATCTTCCTCTAATTTGTTCTGATGTACTGATATCGTGCCAATGCTAGCTGCTTCTCTTGGGCTGGCTGCATGATCCCAGTGGTCTGGAAATCAAATCATTTTTCGTTCCGTCGGGGAAGATCATCTGAAAGTCCTAGGGACTGTCCTTCAAGGCAATAAACAAAACAAATTGGCAAGGACACTGCACGTGCCCGTAGCTGCATTCTAAATGCTCCCAGCACCCAGCTGAGACAAAAGAGATGCACTTCTTCTCATGACCTGATTCAGCAGGGCACAGAGACGTTCAGAAACACTCCATCATAAAGAAAATGGATGCAATCCAAAATGTGGGGAAATTTAGTCTTTTCTTTTGTGCCTGAGCAATGGTGGCCTAAATTCATACCTGCTGTATACACATTGACTTCAATGGACTTACAGAGATGCATTTGTCTTACTATTTCAGGGAGCAAAGACAGACTCTTCTCAGTGTCTTTAGGGGATATTGTACCCTTAGCCCTAAGCAAGGATTTATAGATTCCAAATCCAGAAGGAACCACTGTGATCATCTACTCTGCCCTCCTGCATAACACAGGCCAAAAAACAAAACAAAACAAAAAAAAACAAAAAACCACACCTTAAAGATGGAGCAATCATCATTCCCACTGCCATAGCAGGTTTGAACCCACGGGGACCAGCATCACAAGTAGAAGCCATACACCAGCACCACTAGGCCAGATGAGGAATAATGTGCAGGCTGTGCTACCCCCGAAATAGTCCTGAGAGGGAGGCACCCCTGTGCAGCCCACTTCCTTCCCTGTTCCCCTATTGCTTGGGGATGGTAGAGTAAGTTACTGCAGTCTTTTGAAAGAGTGCAAGCGTCTTCCCTCATGTCTGGTCAGCTACCCTGGCCAGTGAATAGAGGGTCTCCTCACCCCTCTCTCTGCCCCTTTACCACTTGCTCACAATAGAGAGGAAGGCCTATGCTTCATACCAGGCCTGGATCGAAGATCTGGGTATGCTGAACCGGGGTAGTCGGGGCTTTCCTCCCCCCTTCAGCCAAATAAGACAACACAATCTAGTCCCGAGTCAGTTACAGCTTAATAGTGAAAAATGCCATGTGTTTTGATCAGTACGGTGGATTTTTAAAAAGAGGCACAGCAGGTGGGCTGCACAGTGGGTGAATGCATCAGTCTTCCACACTTAAGAACTGGCTTCAGATCCATTTGTAATATCTCAGTGAAATGCGTTGGTGGTATTTTCTCAATCCCTGTTGCTTAAGAGTTCACATCCTAAATACCTCACATACAGCACAGCTGGCTTGTTTTACTCAGGAGAGACCTAGAGCTGAGTAAGTATGGAGACTAGCAATGGGTAAAACTCAGTGGTTCAGAGTTTTGGTTTGGATAGGCATCTGGAAGTTTGAGTGAGTCTGTAAATCTTATTTCAACTATACAAACTCTGAGTGTACAAAACTGATCTGGAAATCTTGCAAGAAGATGTTTGCTCGTGATATTGACAGTACCTCCATTTCAGGTCCCCCCGGAAGTCTGAATAAGAAAAATATTGTGGGAGGGCAAGGTTAACCTCAACATATAAAGTTCAGTTTGGATTTGGTTTTGAGTTTTGGGTAGCAGTTTGGTTGCTGGCTCTCCTCTGATCTGAACTAGTCTCCTCCTGACTGTTAGGGGATTATTTCTCCCTGCCTAAAGAAATGGTTCCTGCAGGTCAGGGTGGAGCTACTGGGCAGCATCGGGAAAATTCCCCATTAAGTTACCTTACTCTAGCTGGGAAGTAGATGCTTTTTTAAAAAGCCATGATCTTGTTTCCGTATTTCTAGTGATTCCTCATCAGAACCATTATAAATTAAGCACATTTGATATACATACATCGAAAGAGAGAAACACAGAACTTCCTGATTTATACAGAGCTATTTTTCAGACTACACCACCACACCTGCGACTATGGGCTTCATTTTGATCTTTGTTAAAACAATGCAAGTACCTGCACGTGGAGTTACTCCAGATACTCTTGGTGCAACTGAGATCAGAAACTTCTCATTATGGACAAGTTGCTCTACTTTCACAGGGTTAGCCCTCAGTTTAACAACTGTTAACCACCCACTGATACTACATTAAAAATAAATGTGGCCCCTACACCAAAATCTTAGTTTGCATTGAATCTTTTCTCATGCAAAACTCTCTGAGATTTTGATGAACATTTTGATGGAAGAAGAAAGTGTGAAATCCCAAAATACCCCACTGCACGCTCTCTCTCTTTTTAAACCTACGCTACATTTAGTTGCCCTAATTCTTGAATACAGTGTGTTCCATAAACAAAAATTGACTGAGACACATTTGTTGGACTGTAATAACTGTTGTTCTTCCCAATAAAAACATGCTTGCTAAATGTAATAAAATCGTATGCTTCAGGATGTAAGGTGATTGCCTATGGGGCTGAAGCAATTTTTCCACCCATGTAGGGGCACTGTGCAATTTACTCTTCTGTAGCACTGATTACTGGCCACTATCAGAGGCAGGACTTGATGGACCACTAGACTAATGAGGAATGGCAAATGCTATCTAATTATGGGTAGATCTGTGTCCTGGTGCTGCATGTTTGCATAGGGAAGTAATGGGTAATAAATTCTTCCATCTCTCCCTTGCGTGTAGCACCTTCAAGGATCTTGAGTTCGGTTGCTGGGGGAGAGCAGAGGCTGTCTCTCAGGTTCAGTGGGTGGAAAGGGATGGAGAAACTTTGAGAGGGGAAGAGGCAGAGCTATGGCTCTGATCCCATCACACTCACCCAGCATGTTAGGGCTTTGAAAAGGCCTGCAGTACATTACCTCTCCCCCCATGAGCAATGAGAGAGCAGGGACAGAACTGTATCTCTGAATGAACAGCTTCTTCCCAGGGCTCCTCCTGGAGTGACACAGCTGTGCGCTGCCTCCTTTTCAGGCCTGAGTCTTACAAACCAATATAACTATACCTGTGAAAGTGACTTGTTACATAATTACCTCCACAGGTATGTTTTTAGCCCCCCGGGGCCGACAATTAGCTTTCTGTGGTCACGCTTTGAACAAACTGTGAACATTTTTTTTAAACTATTTAAATGATAAGTCAGAGGGTCAGATTCTGCTGTCATTTGCACCAGCGCAGGCTAGTTTCAGCAGAGTTACTCCAGCGATGTAACTAAGAGCAGAATTTGTCCAAGTGACTAACTGTGAGTGATTAGAGAGGCAAATGGGATTTGGCAAATGTCAAGTTGTCAGAGACCTCAGAGGAATTATCTTCATCAGGGAGATTCCCTCCGGTGATCTGAAGGGTTGTTGTGTCCCAGTGAGGCCATAATATTGTCATGTTTCCTTTCTTCCTCCCCAGAAGCGTTGTGCTAAGGAGTGCGGTTCTGCTGCCACATAATCACCATTTTCCTCTCTCTCCCCACAACCCATCCTTTCTTCACAACACTCGTGTATCATGCTAAGCAATGACATTGAGATTTATATTTCATTCTGCTTTCCCCTTTTTAGCTCTTTTCATTAATCTTTGTTACAAAAACAAACCCTCCAGAGGGGTTTGATCACTGAAACACCTGGGGAGTTTTATGGATTGACCTTTCCAGCTATTGCGAGTCTAAATGAACTCCACACCCAGTGGGACGAGAGCAAAGAATTAGATGAATGCTAATGGAGAAGCATGTGTGCTATACAAAGAGGCTCTGCTGCTGGCTCATTTTCATGTTGACAAAGATTATAGACCCCGAGATGGCGGATTGCACATCACAGGACTTTCTAGAGAAATCACTGGTGGCCAATGCTGCCCCAGCAGCTCTTATCCAATAGGAAGTCAGTGAAGGGGGACACAGAAAACGGAGGCAGCATGGTTTAGTGGCTAGGGCTAGGAGATGTGGGTTCTATTCCTGTCTTTACTACTAGCAAGTCACTTCACTTTAATTGTAAGATCACTCCTTGTGGGCCTCAATGGAGGTTTAAAAAAGGGACTTGAAGACAGGGTGGTGGATTGGCTAATGGGCAGGGTGCCTCATGCATGAAGTGGGAGAAGGTCTATGATCATTCTGGTACAGCTGCTGGGAAGTTGAGTTCCATTTGCTGCTGAGAATACCTGATTCCCTGCACATGCAACTCTTACAGCGCCTCCAGCGTCTCCAATGAATTTAATTGTATTAGTAGGACAAGGTCTTGGAACGAGAGGTGATCTCTGAGACAGCCAGGGCCCAATCCGCCGAGGATCAGGATGATCAGGGTCACAACCTTAGGTGATGCTGGTTTGGGAGATGGAGCTAGTGTAGTGTGCAGAACTCGCGCCTCCCCTCACCCACCCATGCACATCTCCCAGATACTAGTGATGGACTTCTGCAGTGGTGAAGAGGAAAACAATAGAGAGAACTGAGATTAAGGGCTTGGCTACATGACAAGTTTAATGCGTGGCATGCCAGGGTGTGAATCTAAATGCACTAGCTGGCTGCTCACTAACTTGCTGTGTAGACAAGCCCTTAGAAATGGGCAAAGAGATATGGGATTGGGAACAAGGAAGAACTGTCTTGAACCTTACCCCAAATCTCAAACAAAACCCTTTTTCTGACCCATAGATGTACAACTCCCTGTTGCAGTCCCATTCTCCATTTCCCATCCAGCCTTGTTCCTTCATCAGGGCCCAAGAGGTCCAGCCATTCCTGCTGGGCTGATGATTGTTTTTATCTTTCACTATTTCCAGGGCTTCCCTGAGGGTCAAAACAGAGGAGTGGCTCTTATTGGGGGTAGTCTGCACAGCATGAGACATTTAGTGTGTCTACGCTTGGAGATGGAGGTGTAGCAGGAGTGGCTAGCCACGCCGAGTACATACATAGTGTCTTGGTTGGGGTAGTACTTGGGGAGATTAGCCCCTCCTGCTGCTTGTGCTGCCCTGGCTACAATTCTATTTTTAGCATGCTTTCTCAATCAGAGCTAGCACTTCCAGCTGGGAATTATACCTCCAGCTCGAAATGTAGACATGCCCTTAGATAGCAGGTAACAAGAGTCCAGCAGGATGAGAGCACAGAATTCCTAGCCCTGCATATGCACATCAACATGTGATATTAGCAAAGATAGTGACCTCTTGGAGTCAGGGAGATGAGGGACACAGAGAGGGAGCTAGGGTCAGGGGAAAGAAGGAAGGATACCCAGGGTGCCAGAAAGAGATGCACCTGCTGGATTGAGAAGGAGGAAGGTGGGTGATCTCAAAAGGCGTGGGATAGACTTCAGAGAAGCAACCACCTCTTTGTTTGCTAAGGGGGAGGTTCCTCCAAACAGAGGCAGTTCCTCAGAGGACTTGAGCACCTGAAACTGCGATTGACAACAGGTGCTCAGCTGATCCAGAACCCACTGAAGTCAGCGGAAAGACTCTGACTGATTTCACTGAGCTGTGAATCAGGCCTCGAGGGCTAAGCAGCAGAGCAGCACAAAAAAAAATTTGGGGCAGATAGTTTACTACCAAAAAAGTAGTTTCAATCAACATGAAACTAGTCACAAATTGGCTGAGTTCAGAGATAGTTTTGAGACTGAAACAAAAAAACATTGAAATGTTTCAGAAACATCAGAATGAAACCTTTCATTTCGGTCTGTCTCGAATTTTTTTTGACTTTTTGATTCACTGAAAATTTTTAAAAATTTTGGGTTGGACCAAAAACAAAACATTTGTGGCAACTCTCTGGATTTCTCCCAACGCTGCCAAACATTTGCATGCTTTTACTGCCACTGTTGAGACTGTCTGAGGACACAATCCCTGCACCCCCACAGCTTGTCTGCTAGAAATATTTCTATTCTGGGGACTTCTGTGATGGAAGCAGATAAAATATATACATTTGTGTGTGTATATTAATCTGTGCCACCGAAATCCTAGGGTCGTCAGTCAGTGTTTGAGGAGTTTATCTTGTCCGTGCACTATACTATCTGCTGACTTAGCCAGGTCCGGTTTTGCATGCTTCGGCTGCAGACAGCAAACATATTGAGCAAATTCCTAATGAACTGATTACTCAGTTTAGCATTTTAACTGCCACATTTAACATCCTCTCCCCTCATAACCATATTGAACTACTAAAGGGATTATGGCTTCCGGGATTATAGTGTCACTCTTTAAAATTAACCCAGGGATTTAATCAAAGACAAAATCATTAAAAAAAAACCCAAAGACAAAATAAAACGAAACCCAATGATGAGATGGTGAGTTTTTTAAAATTTGATTTAAAAAAATTTTTTTTTTAAATCTTGGCATAGGCACCTTGGTATTAGAGGGGGTTTGTTGCAAAAACAAAGAGTAAGATGCAGAATTTTTCCAAAATTAACGTATGAAAGTATATTTTGTGTTTCTAATTTTTAGCACATGTTCTCACATGGTTTTGTTTATTTTCTAGTAAATTTAGGCCAGGATTTTCAAACACATTTGTCTAAAGTTAGGTACTAAGGGAGAAGTGGTTGGCCTATTGAAGTCTATGCCAAAACTCCCCTTGACTTCAAAGGAGTAAGGATTTCACCCTTAAGGAGTTGAAATTCACCCCTGTGCAGAGGGGCAGCACCTGCCCCATGCACCATTTATGTCTCATTGAAGACCTCAAAATAGGGCTTATTTAGGATCCAAGTGGGGGCCTTCTGCCCAGGGATGAACTTCACCCCTAAATCTGTATCTAGGCACTGTTGATAGAGCAGTGGATTGAGACTCAGAAGACCTAGTTTCCATTCCCCTATCTGCCACTGACCTGCTGAGTGACCTTAGGCAAATCATTTTGCCTCTATGCCTTGGTTTCCCCATGTGTAAAATGAGGATGATACTGAGCTCCTTCATGTAGCACTTTGAGGTCTAATAATGCAAAATGCTGTATAAAAGTTAGGTGGTATTATTAAAGAAGTGTATTGGTTTTCAGTGATACTGAGGACACGCAAATCTCAATTGATTTCCCAATAGTGATCACGAAAGGTGAGAGAGCTTGACAGCCCTGGAAACAGAAATCCTTTGTTTATCTACAGTATATGGAACAGCACTGGAAGTGACAATGCATACCCATCCATTTGCCTCAACTCTGACCTGAAGGGATTAATCCTAGTAGGGAAAGGATGTTTTAATCACTACAATCCTATGCAGTCATTGACTCCTCTGCTGGGACACTGGCCAATCTGTGTCAATAATTCTGATTAGTTTTTGCATCTTGGATGTTTCTCCCCTATGAATGGGACTGAGATCCACCAACCTATTTCGCAAAGGCCACGAAACAGCCACCGGAGCATGAAGGAGACTGGAGCAGGTTGTTGAGGCCACCATGAAGATTGTTTCGTTTCCCACATCACAAAAATAAGCATCCATTGCCATAGCAACAGCTGAGCCTCAACATGTTTTTAAAAGAAATCTTTGTCTTTGGTTTGGAAGGGAGACACAGATATCAGTGGAGACACATTAATCCAGACCATCTGCAGCAAGTGACAGTGTCAAGGTTCCTCCCCCACTCTGAACTCTAGGGTACAGATGTGGGGACCTGCATGAAAAACCTCCTAAGCTTATCTTTAGCAGCTTAGGTCAAAACTTCCCCAAGGTACAAAATATTACACCCGTTATCCTTGGAATGGCCGCTACCACCACCAAACTAATACTGGTTACTGGGGAAGAGCTGTTTGGACGCGTCCTTCCCCCCAAAATACTTCCCAAAACCTTGCACCCCACTTCCTGGACAAGGTTTGGTAAAAAGCCTCACCAATTTGCCTAGGTGACTACAGACCCAGACCCTTGGATCTTAAGAACAATGAACAATCCTCCCAACACTTGCACCCCCCCTTTCCTAGGAAATGTTGGATAAAAAGCCTCACCAATTTGCATAGGTGACCACAGACCCAAACCCTTGGATCTGAGAACAATGAAAAAGCATTCAGTTTTTACAAGAAGACTTTTAATAAAAAATAGAGTAAATAGAAATAAAGAAATCCCCCCTGTAAAATCAGGATGGTAGATATCTTACAGGGTAATTAGATTCAAAAACATAGAGAACCCCTCTAGGCAAAACCTTAAGTTACAAAAAAGATGCACAGACAGAAATAGTTATTCTATTCAGCACAATTCTTTTCTCAGCCATTTAAAGAAATCATAATCTAACACATACCTAGCTAGATTACTTACTAAAAGTTCTAAGACTCCATTCCTGTTCTGTCCCTGGCAAGAAGCAGCATACAGACAGACACAGACCCTTTGTTTCTCTCCCTCCTCCCAGCTTTTGAAAGTATCTTGTTTCCTCATTGGTCATTTTGGTCAGGTGCCAGCGAGGTTACCTTTAGCTTCTTAACCCTTTACAGGTGAGAGGAGCTTTCCCCTGGCCAGGAGGGATTTCAAAGGGGTTTACCCTTCCCTTTATATTTATGACAGACAGTAATGCGCAAAGCCCACATTTGGCAATTTATCAAGGAAGATGCACTTCAGCAACTGCTTATAAAACGCACTCACCAACTAGATAATAGGCTTTCAGTAATGATCAGCACAGCTGGGCCTGGTGTGGAGCCCACTGAAGTAAACCAAGAGACTCCCACGGGCTTCACTGGATTCTAGAACAAGCCCGGATATATTTTCACCACCACCACTGCCTCTGCTGATTTTTATAGGCTGTCAAGAAACGTGGGGGTGCTGCTCGTCTTGGCATAACCTTTTCGGTCAGTGATGAGTGTAGATAGGGTATTTCTTTTGTTGTCCTCCTCCTCCTTTCTTGGTGAATTGAGTAGAATCTCTTGAGGTTTGGGGCATCTGGTTTATGACCAAAGTCAAGGAAATCATGAGGAGTAGTTAGATTCTCACAAATGTAATAGTGTACATTTATAGATTCATAGATACTAAGGTCAGAAGGGACCATTATGATCATCTAGTCTGACCTCCTGCACAATGCAGGCCACAGAATCTCACCCACCCACTCCTGCGAAAAACCTCTCACCTATGTCTGAGCTATTGAAGTCCTCATATCGTGCTTTAAAGACTTCAAGGAGGAGAGAATCCTCCAGCAAGTGACCCGTGCCCTATGCTACAGAGGAAGGCGAAAAACCTCCAGGGCCTCTTCCAATCTGCCCTGGAGGAAAATTCCTTCCTGACCCCAAATATGGTGATCAGCTGAACCCTGAACCCATATGGGCAAGATTCACCAGCCAGATACTACAGAAAATTCTTTCCTGAGTAACTCAGATCCCACCCCATCTAATATCCCATCACAGGCCATTGGGCCTATTTACCATGAATATTTAATTACCAAAACCATGTTATCCCATCATACCATCTCCTCCATAAACTTATCGAGTTTAATCTTAACGCCAGATAGATCTTTTGCCCTCACTGCTTCCCTTGGAAGGCTAATCCAAAACTTCACTCCTCTGATGGTTAGAAATCTTGGTCTAATTTCAAGTCTAAACTTCCTGGTGGCCAGTTTATATCCATTTGTTCTTGTGTCCACATTGGTACTGAGCTTAAATAATTCCTCTCCCTCTCCGATATTTATCCCTCTGATATATTTATAGAGAGCAATCATATCGCTCCTCAACCTTCTTTTAGTTAGGCTAAACAAGCCAAGCAATATGCAGATATGCCTCCCCTCCATTCACTCAGCTTCATGAGAGTTCATTAGTATGCCATTTAAAGCAAGGCTCTATCTTGCCCCCAACTATATGGCACAACCCCTACTGACTTCAGTGAGTGATGCACACTATGAGAGGGGGGATAATTTAGGCATGCACACAGTCTCCCATTTAGATTACCATAACTAAGGAGGAATGTTTGCCACAAGCACAATCAGAGTTGAAAATTCTTTAGTCTTTATTCTCCCCATTTTACACGTGGGGAACGGAGATTAAGGCCAGAGTTGTCAAAAGTATCTCCTATAGAGTGCCCAATCTGAGAGACATGGGGACTGTTTTTCAGAGTAATCAGCATTTTATAGCACTTTGTATGTTCAAAGCATAGCTCCCATTCACTTCAGTGGCAGCTGTGAGCGTTCAGCATTTCTGCAGAGCAGAACCCATGGTTTCAAATGGGGCACCCAGAAACTAAGGAACACAGTAACCATGAGTAAAAATGTTGCTTTGCAGGATAGAGGAAATCTGTGGTGCAGGCAGGGATAGAATCCAGTTCTCCAGGGGAACATTCAGCTGCCTTAACCATGAAACTATCCTTGTTCTTTCTGCACTTCCTTGTCTCATTCACTACACACCATCCAACTTCTGCACCAAATGAGGTGGGCGGTGAGGGGGGGCTACAGAAAACAGGCTCCTTCGCAACTCTGATTTATGCCCAGAACAGGTTTATGCTGTGCACTGCATGAGGCAGGGGTTTTGTGGAAATACAGTCTGGGATTAAGTAATTGAAGTCTGGATCCCAATGCATAGGCACAAAGGGGTGAAATTGAGATTGCACAGACAATCTTCTGGCATTTCTGAACTTTTAAGTGCTTGATTTTTCAACCTTAATAGTGTTGTTTTTTTAATGTAATTTCATAAAATGTAAAAACAAAACATTTAATCCTGTGGAATCCTCTTGAACGTCCCTCTCCCCTTGCCCCACCCCCTCCCCGCCTTCCGGGCCATCAGATGGGATCTCTAAATCCACAGCACAGTCTTCTACTACTTGAGCTAATGGAATTACTGGGAGTAATGGTAGGCTGTTATATTCTGCATGGACCTACCACACGAGGGGGATGGAGGGACACACTTTACTCGTGGGTTTCACAGCTATTTGCTGACAGCAAAGGAATGGTAAGGCTTAGGAATAATAGGTCCACTTCCAGGTTCAGTAGGGGAGTGTTCTCCAGTGGTTACCGACCCTTTTGCCCTTGTTTCCCCCCCTCCACTCCGTTGCTGTCTCCTCCTGCTCCTATTCCTCCATCCCCTGCATCTGCCCCATCCCCAGCTCTTGCCCATGTCTCTCAGCCACAACCCCCACTCCTCTCTCAGCCTCCCTCTGCTCCTACGCCACTCCTGTTCCCCCCACCCCAGCTCCTGCCAATGTGCCCCCAACCTGCATCTCATCCCCATCTCTCCGCTGTTCTTCACCCCTCTGTATTCACTCAGGTAGTTTCCTTCTCCTCATTGCCTCCATGGGGATTGTGTGTACAGAGTCTATTCTGCATGTAAGAGTTCTGTAAGGGGCTGGAGCACAATTAATGCGTATGGAATTTTTAAAAATGTTGCAAAATTCTAACAAGTCTCCACTGAGCATGTGTGAACAGAATTTTTTTAAGGGTTTAAAACTTAGCCAGATTTGGATAGTGTGTTTTTTTTTTTATTTGTTGTGTTGTGTTTTTCCACATACACAGCAAAAGGCCCATCCCTGATATCAGGACAACCTCCCTGTCGATTTCAAGCCCTTTCACTGGGAAGCTCTAACAACCTCCATGCTTTTGGGAAACTGTTTTAAATCTATATGGACATGAGCAAAACATCATATTTTCCCCGTATTTTGTTCTCTGACACAGGTGAACTGTTTTAACTTACCTTGGGCAATGCATTTCACCTCTGAGCCTCACTTTAAGCATCTGTCTCAGAGTGAAGTATTTTTGTGTAGCTCTACTCATGCACTAAAGTTTCTATCATGCAGCAGCATAAGTCTAGCACTAAGTCCTTGCTCTGAACTTCTCTTCTCTCCTTATATCTCTTCCCCACCCCCAGTTCCTGGCTGCAAAGCATGATGACTTCTTATTGTTTGCAGTGTTACACACACCAATTAATCCCCTTCCTCACCCTAGTTCCTGCTGTCACCTACTTTTCAGCCAGAAGGGATTTATGCTGCCAAATTAGGCACCCTTCTGTTTTGTCATCTGGTGTCAGTTCAAGAAATCTGTCCCTGGCTGGGTAGCTCCAGGGACTGTTTCCTCCTGCACATCCAGAAGAGGCCTAATACCAATGAAACTCCCTTGTAACCCAAGGCCCATAGGTGTGTTCAGAGAAACAGATAATCTATCCACTTCCATCTGTGTAAATTACTGTGAGCAGTGGAGGTAATGTGTTGCATGAAGTGTCGTAAGTATGTGTTACCATCCATTGTGTTGTGGGTTCAGAGATTCATTATAACACTTGAATGTGAAGACCAGAGACACCTCTAGATTGTGCAGGTTCCTGTGTAAGGTGGTAGGTGTGAGTCTCCGGACAGGGTCCAATACCCTGCATAATGTTTGGAGAATACAGACACTTGTGGCAGAGAAGCAGGTTGGAAGCACTTGTCATCAGAGTTGCAGGCAGGTGTTGCCAATTGCGATGGTGTCACTGAAAGCAAGGGGAAACCTAGGGAAAGATTTGGCAGCTGGTGCAGGGGATTGGAATGGGGTGTTTGCTGCTAGTGATCCAGGCAGGGTTTGGCCGTTAAATTAATTCTTCTAAGATGGGGTGAGGAGGGAGAGAGCTGGAGTAGGAAACCAGAGTTACATAAGGAGAGATGTGCTGACAGGGCCCAGAATAACCCTCACACAGTAGAATGTTAAATCTGATGAAGAGTGTCTGGCACTTATGACCATAATCCCCCTTGATCCACATGGCTCAAGGCAGCACCGTATATCGAATTTAATGAGTTATTGCCTCTAGAGCTAATATCTGTATGGTTTCACATCACTAGGAGTCTCAAACAGAGACCAAGCCTAGAATATGCCCATTGGATTGAGAAGGTCAAAGTTTGTTTTAGCGGGTATTTGGCACTCAGCTACTACCGACGGGAGCTCTGTATAAAAGCCTAGTGAAAGATATGTGGGCGGTATTGATTTACTAATTAGCAATTCTTGTACGTTATCACATTTTTAATTGTTCATCTGACTATTCCCAGGATATTTTTGCAGAGGTGGAGTGGCGCTGTAGCAATTCAATTAGTGTGGTGCCCAGTTGCGGGAACACAGATTCATGGATTTTAAGACCAGAATGGACCTTTGTGATCATCCAGTCTGACTTGCTTGACATAGGTCATAAAACCTTTCCCAGTAGTTTCTGCATAAAGACCATAGTTTCCATCTGAGCGATAGTTTATCTTTTAGAAAAATGTCCAGTCTTGACTTAGGGCCTACAAAGGATGGAGAATCCACCACAGCCCTAGGTAAATTGTTCCGATGGTTGATTACCCTCTTCATTAAAAGCTTGCACCTCTTTTCTAATCTGAAATTGTCTAGCTTCAGCTTCCAGCTGCTGGATCTTGTTATGCCTTTTTCTGTTCGATTAAAGTGCTGTCTTCAATCAGAAATCTCTTCCCAATGTCAGTACTTAAGTTCCATGTGGCAGGGACTGTCGTTTTCTTCTGTGTTTTTACAGCATCTGGAACAACAGTGTCCTGGTCCGTGCCTGGGGCTGCTAGGTGTTGCTGCAATACAAATAATAAATGAAAGCACTGTCTCCTTTTAGTCTATTCAACTGAGAGAAAAGCTTTGGAGAAAGTGAGGAATAAGGTCTAAAGGTGGCTTTCTCACTTTTTGTACATTCCTGTATTGGTTGTCGTGCATCTGTCAGTGCGTTTAAACCGAAAACTTTTCAAAGCAGAAAACTATTTGACTCTTGACATGGATTTTTTTTCACGGTACAATGCCTGGGATATTTATGGTCTATTTAAGGGCCTGATCCACCTCCCACTGAAGTCTATAGGCAAGCGGGATCCTATGGCAAGTCTCAAAGCCTAGGTCTTTTGACTAGGGCTTGCAGAGCTCACGCTACAATGCAAAAATAGCTGTGTCGGTGTTTGGGCTCAGGCTGGAGCAAGGGCTGTGAAATACAGGGAGGGGCGTGTGCTTCAAATCCCGAGCTCCAGCCAGAGCCTGAGCATCTACACAGCTATTCTTAGCCCTGTAGCATGAGCGCCGCAAACCTGAGTCTCTAGAGCCAGGCTTCGAGACTCGCTGCCATAGGACCCTGTTTGCTGTGTAGATGTACCCTATGTGATCCTTAGCATTGACTTCACTGGGAGTTGGATCTGTCTGTAGACGATTAATCAAGTATAGTAGCTAATCCTGGCGGAACAGAGCAGGCATGAGTAGCTGTAATGTGTACTGGGGGGCTCAAGGGGAGCTTAGTTAGGGAAAGAACAGAAGCAGAATCAAGATTGTGGTAGCTCTTCCATTTCAATGAGTTGGCTTGAATAAACAATTCAGTTTAATCCTACTAACTGCCTGCCTGCCACAGTCAAAACACCACATCACGATGCAAATAATCCTGTGGTGATTTGTAGGCAACATCCGTGTGGTTTTATTTTAAAAGATTGTGTCTCTCTCGGTTTTTATACGGCACTCATCCTGTTGGCGTCTCAATGCCCAAGGGATGATGGCTCAAGTATCATTGTTAAGGTATACTATATTTTCCTTGAACTTGGTCAAAGGACATCGTGTACTGTACAAATTTCTTATGCCTGATGTACTTGCCTCTTGTCTGAACCAACTGTAGGTGGTTTTTTGCCCACTCTCTTTAAAAGGGGAGGTTTTCCTTAGATTGCTAATCAACTGATTACATTTAAGCCAAACATGCCTACCATTCTGCAGTATAGAGTTACTGTCCCCCTGTGAGGACTTTTTCATTAAGGAGAGCTTTGGAAGATGATCAGCTGGTTCTTAGACAACTCTTAATTAATTTTATTAGTAATTATGTTACTAATAACAATAAATACTGCTTTGCACTTATAAACTCCTTCCATCTTTGGACAGCAAAGCACTCCAATCAGTATTAAGGCTCACATTACCCCTGGAAGAAAGATAAATATTAACATTTCCATCTTGCAAATGGGTAAATTGAGGCATTGTGGGTTGACCCTGCTCTAGAGAAGTCAACAGAAGTTTCACCAGTGGCCTTAGTGAGCTCAGGCTCAAGCCCTGAGGAAGTGAACTGCCCAAAGCCACACAGTGAGTCAGTGTCAGAGCTGGGAATAGGACCAGCAAGTGCTCACTCCCAGACACCAGACCCCCTCAGCTATTAAACAACACTATCTACCTGAATTTGCAAGTTGCTTTTCTACACAAATTATTTTTTTAAAAGCCTCCAAATTGCAACAAAATCCCTATCCTTCCCATGTGCCTGACTATTTAATCTTAGCATCAGTATCAAAGCCCTGCCTAATAATGGGGGTGGGGTGGGGGGCAGGGTTAGAATCAGATGCTCTCAGTTGGAGGAAGCAGAATGAAGACTGTATACTGACTTCTCCCTTGAACAGAGAGAAGTAGGAAATCTGAGGTTGCATAGAATAGCCACATCTTCACAAGGAATATTATGCAGTTGGCCACATAATATAGGTAGCACTCCTGGCACGGCACAAAGAAGAGAAGTCTTTAATTGCCGTGACATGAGAGATAAACTAGCTGCAGGGATCACAGTTTGCAGCAGGACCCCAGGCACTCTTTGTATGTTGCTCATTCAGACTGATTGTCTGGCTGCGTTCATGAGATTTAACGAAGCCCCAGGGTGAAAGTGCTGGAGGAGACATAGAGAATTGTACTGAAGCAGATGGATCTGACCTTTAAGAAGTGTATAATGGTTGATTGGGTGACTTAGGGGGCTTGAAAATGGGACCAACAGCATTATACATGTAGGTCACTGGTTTAAAGTTAGTCTGGGTCAATGCTATTGGCCTAGTCTATGTGCATTGAGTTGGTGGGGGCTTGGTCAAATTCTAACAAACAGGTGTCCATGTCAGAATTGGCACCAAGCGGAAGCCTTGTTGGCAGTCTCAGATAAGGCTAGGGCGACCACATAGCAAGTGTGAAAAATTGGAATGGGATGGTGTAACAGGGTCCTGGAGAGGGGGAGGAGATAAAGTCCTATATAAGACAAAGCCCCTAATACTGGGATGGTACCAATAATATTAGGACATCTGGTCACCCAAAGGCAAAGATTAAATGGGTAGAGAAGCTGAGCTATCCTTTCACCTGCTTAAATACCACAGTAATAGGCACCTAAGAAATACTGTACCTAAAATAGACATCCCTAATGGGGTCCCATCCAGAACACACCACACAACATTGAGTGGTCAGTGTGCAGAAGACTCACGCTGCTGTTGGCCATGCTGTCCCAGTTCTGTGGATAAACAGAAGACCTCATTCTCCAGGGCTCTCAGTGTGGTACTTTCCCCAGCAATGATATAATGGGCTTGATCCATCCTTTGGTGTGCCCCCACTGGTTACAGGGGAGTTACCCCAGAACCTAGTTTTGGCCACACAAGTTTATTATTCATAGACAAAGCCTCAGGCCACTTCTAAATGTGAGCTAATGCAAACTCACATTATTGTTACTGCTGCACCTGTGTAAGTGGAGAGAACTATGCAATATTACATTGCAATATACTAAGTAATATACATGCAGTGTATGCATGGTTAGAACACAGGACAAGGAAGCAAAAGCTCTTAATCACAAATCTGCCATTGGCTCATAATATGACCATGGGCAAATTAATTCTCTGTGCTTCTGTTTCTCCACAGTAAAATAAGGATAATAATAATTACCCAGCTTTGTAACACACTTGGAAATATTCAAATGAAAGGCACTATATTATAGCTAAACATTATTGTGTATTACTGTCTCTATTTACAATGTAGCCATGACAAACCAGAGAGACATGAAATGTCTGCTGTCAATTATATAAATACTTTGCACTCCTGTAGCATTTTTTATCTGAAGATCCCAAAGCACTTTACAAAGGGAAAGAACACACTGTGGAAACATAATCCCTTGTCTATAACTGGGATTTAGCAATGGGTGGCCAGCTATTTGAGCTAAGCAAATAATAGTTTTTTTTGGTGGCTGAACTGAAAAAAAATCAGAAAAACCAGTTCATTTTGAGCCAAAACAGAATTTTTTATTTATTGCCAACATGAAAATCTAAAAAATTTCATTCAGACAAATTGAATGATTCTAATGTCTATTTGAATCAACATTCTAAACAAAATAGCTTGTTGGAAAAATTGTCCAAATGCAGCATTTCAACATTTCTGATATTTTGTTTTCAGTGTTGTTGCCCCCCCCACCCCCACCCCCAGCTGAAATGTTTTGCAAAATTTGACCCAAGTAGTTTTGGTGCCCTGAAAAATGCATTTTTGGGTGAATTTACTATTTGCTGCGGGGGGGGGGGGGAATGGTCAACTCTTCAAACAATTGGCATAGTTGCTCCAAGGCATACAAGAAGACCATTGGTTGATGTTGACCCAGCTCGATACCAGAGCCAGCGTCGGTGGCGACTTTCCTGGTCTCCGTTTGGTGTCCACAGGCAGATGGTCTCAACTGGTGAGAACATGCACTGCCCCCACTCAGTTATCCTCCAGCAATCCAACTTGCTCTGGCCATTCAGGCTACAGTGCTATGGCTGTTCCCTAATACTCTCCCTCTCGCCTTTTGTGCTCATCTAAGGAAAGACTCATCTTCCACTGTATTTTCTGTAAAAAGAACAGGAGGACTTGTGGCACCTTAGAGACTAACCAATTTATTTGAGCATGAGCTTTCGTGAGCTACTATTTGTTACATCATACCGATGTTATGCCAGAGAGGTTGTTTAATGAGGAGATGATCTGGTTCTTTCATCAGGAAAAATTACTCAGCCTTACAGTTTATCCACATAGCAAACAGATTGTCAAATAAAATAGCATATTATGTCCTAAATAATTAAATAACCACACAGAGTCTTGTCATTTTATTGCTTGGCAAACTGCTGTTGGCTGCTAAAACAGCTATCTTATTCCAAACGTTGTTGGCTTCCCTTGTAAAGGATGGTTATAGGTGGGAAAGCAATTGTCAAAGAGACGTTATTGTTCAGTTTATAAGTCAAAAGATGATTTTTCTACTTGCCAGCACTGCAACCTTAGCCTTGGATTGGAAAATCATGTTGGTATCTTTCTACCTCCCTTACATGACCACCAGTAAAGACTCTGCAGTCAGAATTTAGTTGACAGTTTCATTGGTGCACGAAGCAAAATAGAATCTTGCTCACTTTCCTGTAATGATATTGGATCTGCAGGACTAATAGGAGTAAAATCTTTGTGTGTGTGTGTCAGCAAATGCAGCAAATAGGGGTGAAAGCCTTGCAGAGAGTAGATATATAGAGTAAATAAGTGCTATTCCCAATGATGCTCTGAAATGCTTTAATGAACAAAAATCCAGGAGATATTTACATGGTTTCGTGTCTGGGGTACACATAGTCCACTTGGGCAATTCATTCATTACTGTACATATTGAATTTTAGGCAAGAAATTGCTGTTTTGGGATTATAGACATTTCAGATAGTCCAGCAGTACATCTGTACAGTGACAATGTCAAGTCCTGAGAGAGCATCTCTGGTCTCATACACAGGCCTCATATCACTGTGATACCCATGTGAGTGTATATATGTAAAACCTGCCCAGAGCACTGCCCACTTTTTCTTTCCCTAAGTGTAATTTCTTTACCAAATTCATTGGCCTTAAGGTAGAAAACTGACAGATTTCAATTCTGTACCAGTGACAGCTTTTCAGGTCTGAGTGGTCCCTTATCAGGGCTAGAAACACCTGCTGTGTCCCATCGGAGAGAAGGGATGTGAGGCTGTGAAATGCACAGCATGTGTTTTTTAGCTCTGGCAGGTTGTGTGAGCTATCTGACCTTAAAACTGCAACATTCTGATTTGTAGAAACTCTAGTGTAAATAATTTTTTATGAGAATACAAAACGCGTAAGTACTGACTTCCTATCACTCCAAGAGCTGTGGACAGTAACTAAAACACCGGGTTTTACAGGCAGAGGAGACACGAAAAATAGTAACAAACAAGGTTTTACAACTCTAAAATATTTCCAAAATAACGTGTTTTCTCTCTAAAATGTGAAGTAAACGGAATACCTGACGTTGTGGTATGCAGGTTTTACTGGCACTTCTGACTAATGCAGCCATCCCAAGTCATGCCAATAAAGGGCCATCTCCTGCTGTCATTACTCAGATGAGTAATCCTGTGGGCTTCAATTGGGTGATATGCATGAGTAACTTGAGCAGACTTTGGTGCAATATCTTCATAGCACCACCGTATAGAAAATTTAAAATTGTTTACCTGTGCTACTGATGACACTTGAGACTGTTAATCAATGGGTATTTTAAAATCTAATTCATGTTTTTTACCTTTGATGCTATTTTTTTTTCTTTCTTTGCACTTCACTCAGCCTGAACAGTGAAACTAGATGGGTCATTTTCATTTGGGGCTAGATTCACAAGTAGATTTGAGCAAATAATTAATTTTTTTTTGGTTCAGAGGCCAAACAAAGAAAAAGAAAAAGGAAAAAATCTGTTTCAGGTCAATCCAGAACAAATTTTTTTTGATGCTGAAACAAAAAACTGAAATATAAAATATTTGGATTGAACAAAATGTTTTGTGTGACCCAAAATACTTTTTTTCATTTTGTTTCATTTAGATTTCATTTTTACCCTTTTTTTTAAAAAAACTAGCTACATTTCGATATAAAAATCATTTTGAAATGTAAAGTTGAAACATTGTTTATTGAAAATGTCTAAATGAAACATTTTGGCTTCTTCAAAAATTCCTTTTTCTGTATGAAATGATTCACTGAATTCAACTTAAAATTCACAAATAGTTTTGGTCTACCTTAAACTGCATTTTTTTGGTGAATAAACTACTTTTGTCGGAAAAGCTTTGTATAGTTCTAGTCACAAGAGTGACTTAGGCCTTACAATACTGAGTGTTGTAGCACCTAAAGTGGAGACACCTTGCCAGCTATTGCATTCACAGCACTGAGTTATGTCCGCAGGCTCCATATGCAACTCGTGGGGAGAGTTAGGAGAATGGAATTCAGAGAAGCCAGCATTGCAGGTGGGAAGCCACCTAAACTAGCTGGTAGGAAATACTGGGGAGAGAGGTGTGGGGTTTAAGAAGCCCCATGCATCAAAGGGAGTTAGGTGCCTAACTCTGGCCCAGATTCACGGCTTTGAAACCTCTCTTGGAGTTAAGTGCCTAAACCAGGTCAGCCCTTTCTCAAGAAAAATCCAGGATGAAATGGTGACCTCACACTTGCATATACCCAGTTCACATCCCACCTCTGCTTGATGGGGAACAGGGATTCAAACTGAAGTCTCCCACGTCTCGGGTAAGTTCCCTAACCATGGAGATATTCTAATATGGGTCTTGCTCAATCTCTCTGAAGTTGTTCCGCTTTGGATAAATAACTAAATATTAATAGAGGGAGAGAGAGAGACCCTATGGCCTAGTACTTAAGGCACTCACCTGGAAAACCCAGATTCCAGTCTCTGCTCCAATGAATATTTAAGTATTTTATGCAAAGTGGAACAGCTTCAAGATAAGGGACCCGCCCTACCAATCCCATAGTCCAATGGGGCGGGCATGCACATAGGAGGTGGAAGACCTGGCTTCAAGTCCCAGTTCTAAATTAGGCAGATTGGGGACTTCTGAACCCTAATCTCCCACATCCCAAGTGAACTAACCCCTGAGTTTTGTGCAGGATCCAATCCAGTGGGTGTGTTTTTCAGTGGCCAATTAGCACACCTACGGCTTGGGCCCTGTACATGAAATAGGGAATGTCTACACTGGGAATCCTGTCAGGGCATAGGTGCGAAGCACATGCCAAGCTGCTCAGTGCTGTCAGGACTTCAGTGGCTGTGCGTGTGCCCAGCGGCAGAAATACTGGCACCTAAGGGACTGTTACTGATAAAAACTTCAGCACATATTGAGTTTAGGTGTCTACAGAGTTAGGCGGCAGCTGGCCAGGGTTTCTTTGAATGTCAGGGGTGCCTAAATGTTGGATTTAGACCCCGAAAGGGGCAGTTAAGGTGCCTCAGTCCCCCTTGAGAATCTAGCCCTTTGTGTTTCTAGTCATTTTCACTTTCTGGTTCCCCGAACAATGCTGGAGTATTTCAAATCCAAACCAGTTGTTTTCATGACTCCTTTTTGCACTGGCAAAATTCCACCAAGTGCCTTTTTTATTTTAAACAGAACCTAATTTTTGGATGAAAATCCTTTTAAACATCCTGCTCTGGGCCCTGATTCATCGTTTCACTGGCACCTGCACAAGGACGGATGAGAAGCAGCTTGCATCTCTCCATTCCAGGGCTGCTAGGAACCAATTTGGCCCCCACCACAGGTTAGGTAACCTTAAGGGCGCAGAAGCACCAAGCCATACAAACACACCAGATACTCCCTCTCTTGCTACTGGCCCACCACGCAACACCCCCTGTACTGGGTCTGCCTGTAACGGAGGGAGAACACAGAGCCAGCAGAGTTGGTTCTGAGGCTTCTAAAGAGTGTCTCTTGCACCTGGGGTATTTCCTGGGGAGAGCTGTCCAGCTACTTTACTCTGTGCAAAGGCGCTGAGGGCCCGCTGTGAATCAGGCTCATTGTGCTTCAAAGTCCCCACATCTGATTCTTTGCAGACACCATAAAGCTGGCACTCCTCAATTAGCAAACACACACCTCTAAATGAAGGGAAAGCATAATATCTCTGCTTTTCCTGCTTCAATCATCTTAACCCATCAAACTCCTGCAGTGCCAGTCTCATTTCCTGTCATCAGCTAGACACCTGCCAGTTATAAGCAATCAACCAGTCAGCTACTTGATCATTAGCAGGGGGAAAAGATCATTTTAACCCCAAATGTTTAAAGGGAAGATCTATACCTGAGAAGTTCTATACCTCAGAAAATTGCTGCACCCTTAGAGACTGTCTCAGCTTAACCTCCTGTGTCAAACTTAACATACTTGGCTGTACCTTGTAATTTTTATTAATAACACAGGAGGAGAATACACTGGCTATATTTTCTCTGGTGGCATGGCGTTTAGTTCTGTGTATTTGTCTAGCGCAACTTAGTGGATAGGGCACACCTTGTAGTCTGTGGTGGTGGTGTTTATGGTGAACATATTTCCAAATCTCACTCTCCCCAGTGTTACTCCATTTGAATCTGCACTGGTGTAAATGAGATTATGATATGCCCCCACAAATCCTTTATTTATATATTAACGTAAGGCCAAGGGGCCCCTACTGGGACCGAGACTCCATTGTGCTAGGTGCTGTGCTATACATGTAGTAAGAGACAGTCCCCACGCAGATACAATTTAAACAGACAGAGACTAATGGTGGGAGGAAGGAGCAGAGCAGCAAACAGATTTACTCAAGGTCCCACAACAGGTCAGTGGCAGACCCAGGAACAGAACCCATATCTTCTGAGTCCTAGGCCTGCTAGACAATTCTATCTTCTCTAAGATAGATTGTGCCTCTTCCACACCAGTGGATGTTGGTACTTCCTCCCATTCCATCCCTCCTGGGTAATATGCTGCCCACCCACCCCCAGATGCTCTGGTGTGCTGAGAAGAAAGCAGCTCCAGAGTTGTGTTTCCATCTCCATGCAGAGAAAAGGAGACGATAAATTGAAAGCTAGCCAAACTGGCCTCTGTACTTCTCCTTTAGATGCTCTGTTGCCTCGTACATGTGATCCAAGCTGTCTTTTTAATTATTATGCTGCGGAAGAGCGTGAACAGGTTTAAAATGTTCACGGTTTGTTGAATAAATCGTACATCGTGTATACTAGTAAATAACATCTTGCAATGCTGTCTGATAAATTAAACATTCTTTTTTTCCCTAGGGTTGAGATGAACGATTTCTGTCCCCAAAGATGGGGAACAAGCTGCCTTGATGTTTAATATCCTCTTGTCAGGCCTGTTTAGCAAATGTCTTTTGGAAGAAATAATGAATGTAAAACCATGTTACATATGTGTTTGCAGGCAGCTGGTTATTCTTCTAAATTGGATGCTATCAATAATATAAAATGTTTAAGAGGTCAGATGCGGAAGCCTAGATCTGTGATGGGAAGACTCATGTGGTTCCCCTCACAGGGAAGATATCCTGCAGTGTCAATGACTTTTTAGTCAGCACCTGTATCTTGAGGCTTAAAAAATCAAATTCTAAATGAACAGAGAGATACCATAGCCAAGTTGGGGGTGGGGGGCAGGAAAACCCAGGGCACTGATTCATTTGACCATATTGTAAGGATCTTGGCTTAACATATTAATTAGGACTTCAGCTGGATCTGACTTGCAGTTCCTTGAAAGAGTGGTGCTGGGGATTGTTGGCAAGTGGTTTAGGTGATTTGGTGCATGACATTCAGCTATCCAGAGTCCATACTGAACAGCCTAGTGTTAGGGGTTACTGTACATCTGGAGGTTCCCCTGCACTGGGAAAGAGTGTTTACTGGTGCCCTACCAACAGCTAGATTGGATGAGTGCTCTCAAACTGTAGTTCGGGACCCCAAAGTGGGTTGCAACCCCATGTTAATGGGGTCGCCAGGGCTGCCTTAGATTTGCTGGGGCTGAAGCTGAAGCCTGAGCACCACCGCCCAGGGCCGAAGCCTGAAGTCTTTAGCCCTGGGTATAAGGACTCAGATTATAGGCCCCTGCCTGGGACTGAAGCCCTTGGGCTGCGGCTTTGCCTCCCCGCCCCCGACCTGGGGCTCGGGCTGGCTCAGGCTTCGATCCCCGCCTCCTGGGGTCATGTAGTAATGTTTATCGTTGAAAGGGGGTCGCGATGCAATGATGTTTGAGAACCCCTGCACTAGATGAGCCATGAGGTCATTTGCAGCCCTACCGTCTACTGACATGGGATCTCAGAAGGCAAGGGGACATGTACTTTCCCCATTTCTTCCCTGGGATAACCAACTTAGAGTTTCTCTAGTGCACGTGTTCTAACATCCAAGTGAAATTGACTGGAATCCTGTTCCCTGAAGTGCCCTGTGCAGATGCTGCTGAAATGAAGAGCCTTCATCTATTTCACTCGACTGCTTCCCGTGCCCAAGAGTGGAGCAGGAATGCAGGGAGCAGAGCAGAGGCAGAATTGTGAGGGAGGAGGCTGCCGGCAGTCAGGAATGACCACTCGGGAAATACTGATCATTTTGAGAGATGCTCTCCCACCCCGGACCCTTTCCACACACATTTTTTGTTCGGTGGGGCTGGTCCAATTAGAGGCATGGCCATGGATATGCTGAAAAATGTGGTGCTCCTTGGGCCTGACAGAAAACTCATCCCCCTGCCCAGAGCGTGACATGATGAGGGATGCGTGACCCACATTCTGTAAAGTTAAAACCCTCACATCCTCCACTCCATGCTGGAGCATCCTTGCCACAATACTGAACTGAATTTGAAATGACCATTGTTTGAGATTCAGAACAATGAATGAAGTCCCCCAGCCTTGCCCATTATCTTCCCTCGTCTCTGCACCACTGCGCTTCCTGATGCATCCAGAACCAAAACACCAGCAGAGAGGCTGTTCCCGAGGGCACTGTGAAAAGCAAGAGGTGTTCAGAAATCCACGAGAGCCTGCTCACAGGGGAGCCTCGTGTCAGCTTTAGAGTTCCTTTGTGAAACTGCAATGAGAAGGGTCCAAATAGTTAGTGCCAAATGCTGGCTGGAAAGGACTTTTTTGTGTAAAAGCCAGAAAGTTTAAGCAAAGGAAAAGCTGCTGTGACTTCTGCACTTTTTTTGTCTGCTGTCTCATCTTGAATAGCTTAAAAGATGAAAAATGCTAAGAACTGATATGAAAGATCTGAAGGGACTTTGCAAACACTGATTTAATGAAACCTTGCAACAATACTTGGAGAGAAGCACCAGAGACATTATTCTCCCCATTTTATGTATGGGGAAAATCGAGGCATGGAGAAGATAAGGGACTCACCGAGGGTCATATACTAAGTGAGCAGCTGAGCTGGGAGAGAATGCAGGAGTCTTAACTAAAGCTGGCTGCAGACTGACCGTTCCATTTCGTGAAGACTTTCATGGTTTCTAAATTTGTTTTTGTTCTACTGAAGAACGAACCCAACCCTCTTGAAAGTTTTTTGCAGAACAGCATTGTGTTGAAACATATATTTATGCAGCCGAAAGCTCAGGTTTTCATTCCCCTCTCTCTTTCATCAGAAGGTACCAGAGAGCCCTGGACCTCAGAAACAATAAAAAAATGTCATTGACACTGATATGATGCTGCAAAACATTTTTGGCTTTGATGAAAAATCATATTTCGTTGAAGTGTTCCGACCAGCTCTAGTCCTGACTCTTTGTTCTCTGCTGTAACCACTAGATGCTCCTTCCTCTCAGATGAGAGAAATAATATGTCCAGTGCAATAACACTCCTTAAGTGTTCTGTCAAGGTCTCTCCCTCCTCCCTCTGGAAGTATGTTGACTAGAATCGACCAACATCCATATAAATCAAAATCAAGGTCAGCAGCAGGTGGGTGGCTTTTGTGGACTGCCTTGAAGAGGCAGGAAGGGAGGTTTTCTCAGCTGGCTTGATGAGTGAGCTTCAGCTTTGTGATGATCAATGATGATCCTGGTATTTTATGTCATGATGAAGTTTATGGCTCTGGACAGAAAACAGACAGCAGCCTGAATGGGCCGCCAAGTGATGTCGGTGTGCCATGGGGGAGGGGAGAACGTGACATTAAAGGCAGATAATTGACTATTGAAGCTAGAATTCATTAGGTCTTTCTCTCTTTGGAGAGAATTTTTATTGTGAATGAAAATCGACAGATCAATGGCCCTTGGTATTGAAGTCATGCTGACTGGTCTATAATTCCCCTGCTCCTCCTTTCCCCCTTTCTAAAGATGGGCACTCCATTAGCCCTTCTACAGTCTTCTGGGACCTCTCCTGTTACCCTTGAGTTTGTAAATATTATTGCCAGGAAATGTCAGATATTTTGCCTTCTTGATGTAGAGTATTTGTTTTGGTTTTTTTTTCTTCTAATTTGTGGCCACCTGTGTTTGTTTGTTTGAAAACAGATGAATCCATACAAGGGGAGATTTGTGCTAGTTAATTGTGGCAGGAAGCAGTCCCACTGACAGAGGGGGCAAAGGGGGCAATTGCCCAGAGGTCCAGGTGATTTAAAAGGGCCCAGGGGCCCCCAGCAACTGCTGTTGGCAGCGCAGTGGGGCTAAGGCAGGCTTCCTGCCTGCTCTCACTCCGCATTGCTCCCGGAAATGGCTGGGGGCATGTCCCTGACACTCCTGGGGGGGCAAGGGTCTCTGCGCGCTGCCCCAGTCGCCGACTCTGCAGCTCCCACTGGCCAGGAACTGTGGCCAGTGGGAACTGCAGGGGTAGTGCCTGTGGGCAGCAGCGTGCAGAGACCCCCTTGGGCCCCCTGCCTAGGAGCTGCTGCGAGAGGGGTGTGCCGGTTGCATTCGGGAGCCACCCGAGGTAAGCACCGACCCCCTGCCCACCTCCTGCACCCCAACACCCTGCCCCTGCCTAGAGCCTGCACCCAAACTCCTTCCCAGATCCCACACCCAACCCCCCTGCCCCAGCCTGGTGAAAGTGAGTGAGACTGGGGGAGGGAGGGAGGAGGGGTGGGGCCTAGGAGAAGGAGTGGGAAAAGGGCGTGGTCTCAGGGGCAGGGCAAGGGTCTTTAGGTTTGCACAATTAGACAGTTGGCAACCCTACTGGGGTGGACATGTGGAAGCCCTGGCCATGCCCGAAGAGCATGCCCATCAGTGCAGCCAGCAGCTCACTGGGCACCAGCCAGCATAGGCGCAGCACCACCCAAATGTCAGGGGGACAGCGTCCATGTGGGCACGGCTTGTGCGTGCATGGGGGCTCATTGACTATTCTGCCCTGGGCCTCAGAATTTTCTGTCTGTGGGCCTGGCAGAATGAGGGTAGTGGCACCAGGCAGTACAATATGGACACTTTGTCTAGGAACTGAGAAATACATGACTTGTTCTCTCTAGGTAAGTGGAACAGATGACTTCTAGCTAGAACAAAGGAGTTAATGGTAATGAGGTATGGAAGCTTTCAGAGTTAGAAAATCACTTCAATTCAGGCCAGGGGTATTAGTGGCCAAAAGTTATTAACGTCATGCTTTTTTCATACATACATCTATAAATTGTGTGTGTGTGCGTGTGTGTTCTAGCCTAAGCCTCCTTCAGTTATAGCTTGAGGAAGGTAACAAGAGAACAACTGTAGTGTCTTTTTGAGAGAGAACGCTCTGTGTGTGTGTGTGTGTGTGTCCTCTTTGACAGATTGCAGTGACTCTGAGAACAAAATGACTGCAGCCCCAGCACAAAGGCAGCATTTTTAGAAATTCAAAGACAGAATTCACAGAAAGCAAAGACATCATATTTTCATAGCCACATACGCCACAAATGCCATGTGACTTGAGCTGGTAGAAAAATTTCTGTTGAAACAACTGTATTTCAAAGGAAAATTGAGTTTTAGACAAAATTACTGTTTTTTGTAGAAAGTGTCTGCTTTCCATGGACAATTTCAATTTGTTGAGTGCTTTTTTCAGTTTTTGACCAAAAAACCCAAAATATTTTGAATGAAAACCAAAATATTTTAATTCTGAAATTGAGGTGCCTTATGGGAATTATAGTATGGTGGTCTCATTTCCCTCATGTACCCTCTATGGGCCAGGCTCCACAGCCAAATTTAATCTCTCATCATGTACCACAGCCATGGGATTCCCATGATACACTGCCTCCCATCCCTTCCCCAAGAGGACACACCATGGTGAATCATGGAAGATGTAGTCCAACTAGGAAGTTGTGCTCTAGAGGAGAATGGGAACATGAGGTTACTAAACTACAACTCCCCTGAGGCACTGCAGTGGCATTTCTGAATCAAAGTATTTAAGTTTTGTGCCAAAATATTTCAGTTTTTTCAATTTTTTGTGGAGGAACATTTTCCAACCAGTTGTGCATCTGGATGATATATAGTGGTCTATGTGAAATGAAGAGATGTCTCAAAACAAAAAAGCCACAATCCAATGCTACTTGCTCTTTTCATATATTGCCTTCTGTCTGATATCCAATGCACAATAAAAGCATTAGAGAATTAATCCTCCAAGCACCCTGCTGTGTTGTGTGCTATTATCTACGTTTTACTGATGGGGAAAAATTAGGCAAAAAAGGATAATATGTGACTTAGGCAAGGTCACATATGAAATCAGTGACCGAGCCAATAATAGAATCTGGATCTCCTAGCTCTAGGACAGGTGTCTTAACCACAACAACATCCTTCCTCCACAAACTGTGAAAGTTCCATGGACCAAGTGGCACACTTGTTGGCAGCCTCAATAAAGAGGTCAAATATTTAGTAACCTATAGAGTAGAGATAGTTGGGGCTTTTTTTACATAACTTTTTTCCACTAAAAAATACCAAGTTGTTAAAACAGAAACTGTTCTCAGTGACATCCGTTTCACCAAATTTCCTGACTTGGAAAAAAATTAAGAAAATTTTGGAAGTATAAAAACATTGGTTCAACATTTTCAAATCAAAAAGCTTTTTTTGATTGTTTTGAAATTCCTTTTTGTTTTGAAATTTAACTTTAATTTATACTAAAAATAAAGGTTGAAATCAAAATGAAATATTTTGAGATTATCAAACCAAATATTTCAATTGACGTGAACCAAACATTTTTTGGGTTTTGTCAATTGCCAAAAATTTTGCAAATTTTGACTTTTCATACTAATTTGGAATAGGAAACAAATCTGAAATCTCTCAAATTCTTGTTGAGAAAATCTGTTCCCTACCCTTCTAAAGAGACAGAGCTCACTATTTATACAAGTGATCCTTTCAGGTCAAGGCTGGTGTTACGCTAGTGTAGATATTATGTGAAGCTTGCTCTTATGCTGCCTAAACTGCACCTGTCCAGTGGATAAAAAGAGGCCTTCAGTTTCCAGGACTCTCAATCTGACATCTTGTACACTAACACATCTTACACACTAATTTATTACAAAATATTAAGTGATCAATATCTATATGCTAGTTCAATTTTGATTTTCACGTTAATTAATCTGTCAGCCAATTTATTTCTTTTTAACTGCCATGAAAAGCCTTGCTACAGCCTCTGGATAGTTTTTCATACTCCTTGCTTGAAAGATCAGATGGCTGCTCTGGTGCATTACAACCTTGCAGCTAACGTTTTCTTGTTTTATATTGGCCCTCCTTTTCTGAATTAGGGGTTTTAGTTCCTCTCTACTCTGCTGAGTTTGGTCATAGCTGGACTACTGAGAGACAAATGACAAAGGAGTTCATTAATTCACAGTTAATTTAGGAATTGGCATTTTCTAAAATAAAATTTAAATAAGACATTGTCCAGAAATATGTGCCAAAGAGTTAAGAAAGGTTGAGCAAAAAATAAAGGAGCAAAAAGGTTAATACTTTTGATAAAGGGGCAGTAGATACTCATTTGCTTCCCAATACTTAATCTGAAAATTAAGATTTACAAAGGTTTTTTTAAGATACTGGAAATCAATTTAAATTGATTAGTCCTTAATTCACTGACCTGTACATGAGCATTACATCATACATGCTTTGTAAAATCCCTGAGTGTTCAAAATTTAATTCAATGCCTTGGAAATTGAATCATAGTAGAAATGGAAAGATGTACTGTATTAGTAATGTCACCTTCTCAGTCTCCTGCAAGAAGAGGACTATACTGAACTAGTGATTTCTCTAGTTTACTTCTACCTGTTCAACATGATGGAGCTGCTACCAGGAGCTGGGTGGGAAATATTTTTCCCATCCTGCAAGTATTTTCAAGAGTTTGAATTTTTTTTCATCCTGTAATTTGGACAAAAAGTAAACAAACGTAAATATTCACAAACCAAAAAACCAGGATGGTTTGTTTGATTTGGGTCTACTGAAATATTTCAAAAAAGTCAAAATGAAAAGTTTCAATCATTTTTGAAACTTTTTTAGTTAAAATTTTTTGAAGCTAGGAGATTTGTTGAACTGTTTCATGAACTGCATTTTTTTGGTTTAAAAAAAAAATTGGTGAAAAATTTCCAAGCAGCTGTACTTCTACCCCATCCTTATGAAACTTTCACAGCCTGATCAGTCTTACCATTGGAAATTTCTTCCTGAAATTCATCCTACATAATTCCTGTTCACTCGTCTCCTCCTCACTCCTAGTTATACCTTATCGGACCAACCTACATGAGACCTCTTTCCTTCACTCTTCAAATACTTGTAGATGGTTGTCATATCTCCTTTCTCAAAAATTAAACAAACACATTAAGCCAAATTCATCACTGCTATAATTCCCATGAAGCCAATGGATTTGATTATTTTGACTCACTATGTCTCTTTTTTATTATGTCTTTCATTTGTAAGGTGGTATATGAAACTGACTGAGTTATCTCTACAGAAGGCAAATCATGCTTTGAGTTGTAGCTAAAATTAGCATTGCCATCCTCCTAGAAGCTATTTCCTTGTTCCTCAAATCACCACATAATTTGATGTAACTTACGGTAAATAGTATACGCTGGGAGTGCAGGGGTCAGAACTTTGCAGGTCAGGTCCAGGTGCATTTGCAGAGCTGTGCACTGGAATAGCAGGGTGGGCAGCAGGTCACCATGACTGTTACATTGCCGGATTCGTATGGGTAGAGCACAACATTACAATAGCAGGGATGCTGCAGCTGAAGATTGTGATGAATTTGCAGAGCTGTGGAGGGTGTGTGGAGCCCAGGGTTCGAGTGGTGGTTGTGGCAAATGAAGGCTGAGGCACACTGCTAGAGCAATATGGAGAAAGCTGCAACAAAACCCGTGTCTATGATGTGGGTTTTTTTTGTTTGTTTTTTGGGCAGAGCAACTAACTTGTTACCTTCCTAAGAACCCAATTCACCAAGGAAACCAGTTTCACTGCATTCATATTTTGATGCTTTTTCCTGACACTGGTTTGGTTTAATTTAAGTTTTAGGTACACACAGCGTGTGAGTTAACAACTTGATGAATAGCACTGTTTCTCCACATGTCTGGGGCAGGTTCAGACTGCTATAATGGTAAGAAACAAAGAAGGAGTGAGGGAAAAGTGAACATCTATAGATATTTATCCTCTTATCTGTCCAAATAAGTGTTTGTTTTTTCTGAAGCAAGATTTAATGCCAACTTCTAATATAAAGACGTCACCAAAAGAACACTGACTCTCAACTACTCCAAAGTAAATCTGACAGGTCTTCCATGGCTTCACAATATGTTTACAGAGCAAGAGTAGACTTAAGTAGCTTAGGAGAGTTTTGTTCACCTGACAGCCTAATTTTTAAGACATTCCCTAAGGAGATCACTGGCTACCTAAGTAGCAGTACACTCTTGCTCTTACCTACTATGTCCTACTGTGCAACTTTCATTTAATTTGTCAAACCATGCAAAGGAAAATGTACAACAATCAATTTCTTTTCTTATTACACAAAGAGGCAGAGTGGTGTGATGATTAGAGTAAAGGAGTGGGAGTTTTGTGGATTCTTTTCCCAAATGTACCTGTCCTTACTGTGTGGCGTGGTTCAGGTCACTAAGGGTGAGACTGACGGCTGTGCAGAGGGCCAGAACAAGTCATGTGCACCACTTTAGGAGTTAAGGGTGAAATCATAAGGAGGTAGCCAAGTTCATCCCTCTGTACAACCAGTATAGTAGAACCTGCCTACCACACAGAGAGTCTATGTGGCTTAGTTAATGACTGTAGATTGCTTTGAGATCCTCAGACACAGTATTTTTTATTAATACAAAATATTAATACTGATCCCCTTGCAAAATTCTGCATGGACTTTAAAGTTCTTTGACTTCCATTCAAAGAACTGAATGGCAATGTGAAGCACCTTGGGCCATGTGAAACACCGTGAGTCATCTTCTGAAGAGTAATGCAATAGAACATACACTGCCCTTTCCCTATGGATTGGGAGTATTGTCTGCTGTATGTTCCTCACCTCTGCTGTCCCAAGAGCAAGGGACTGAGTCCAAGTCTTGGAATCCAGAATTGTGACATGGCTGCCCATTGCCTGACCATTAGTCCACAAAGTCAGGCCCTGTATTGCATTGTCAACCACAGGGCTCTTGCTGGTTGTTCAGGTGCAGCCTTATGGTTCACAAGGCTGTAAGCAGAAGTCTGTGACTTGCTGAGCCATTGCTAATGGTTTAAAAGCAGTCCTGACAGCATCCTCCTATACAAGATTTTAATCTGATGCAAAGCTTCTGCCTTTAACAATTAAACTAACCAAAGACCATTTTACCCCTTGAGTTCCACCAGCGTGTGCTGGCAGAGTTCACCTGCAGTCTCCATTCCAGTCAGTGCAGCCTCAAAAGTGGAGAATGTGGCCCAGGAAGGAGCAGAACCGTGACGGCAGGGCGATTCAGTCAACCCTATCATGGGCAGCCTCCACTGGTAAGGGTCATATGGGTCCTGTTTAGATTTCAAAGTCGCTTCCCTAGTGGAACATCTGCCAGAGGGTGGCAGTGCTATTTCCATAGGCGAACTGGATTCCCCCTCAGGCATAGGAGTTCCAGTGGGTGCAGGGTGTGGGTAATTTGAGCCCTCTAGGCCTTGAGGAGTGAATCTGGCTCAAAGATTAAAACCTCCCAGCTGGAGCCAGTTCTGTGTCTTATTCTACATTGACCAAAGTAATAATGTACTAACGTTTATTAAATGGATAAAGATTGCACGTCAAGTGTGTCAGCCTGACATTTGCTCATCCTCTCCAAGAGAGCAGAAGCATTACAAAGCATTTGGCCTTTTCCTCCTTAATTTATCTCCCAGTGAGGGATACAGGCTTGTGCTGCATCTAAAGCAGATGGAACTGTTGACTGGCACTATAGAGGAGCAAGAATTACTCTAATAATTCTCCAGGGGAACTCGATATAAAGGTCAGAACTTTCCTTTTATGTTGAGTTCCTGTTGTTTTTCAGTGGGATCCTCTAGGGTTCACTGACCGGTTCTTGTTTGTCCAGGCTTCAGCCAAATGAACTCACCCCTCCTGCTCCTTTCCTGAAGGTCATGGACTTACATTCAGTGGGTGTTCAAGATACAATCACATAAGCATAGTCCTGTATAAAAAGAGTCTGGCCTGCAGCGGCCCTGTCTGTACACCTCTAGGCCTCCCTGAAACAGACAGCTAGTTGCATTGAAATCCTGCAGTGGTTTTGTGAGTGCTGAGGTTGGCTCTAAGATGAGCCCATCATTTCCCTTCTAAGACTTGTTACCATTTGTATAACCAAATGAGAGATGAAACCACATCTTTTGAGAGGGAAAGGTGGCTATAACTTGGAACTGTGTATTAGAGCGACTTCTGTTGTATTGAGTTCTGTGATACCTTCATATGCCCAGTAGTCCAAATCCTCAGGCTCCAACTTAGCATTTACTCCACCCTTACTCAGGAAAAACTCATATTAACTTCAGTTGAAGATTTGCCTGCGTAAGGCATAATAACACCACTCCCTAGCGCTTCTATCGTGCTTTTTATCAGTCTGTCTCAAAGCATTAAAGGAGGTCAGGGTCATGACCCTGATTTTACAGATGGCACAGAGAGGTGAAATGACTTGCCTCAAGTCACCCAGCAGGACAGGAATAGAATCCAGGTCTCGTGAATCCCAGTCCAACGTTCCTTCCACTGGGCCCACTGCCTCTCAGTCGGGCTGGTTGAAAAACATTAAGTATTTTCCATGGAAATGTTTGGAAAAAAATGTTTGGCTCATAAATTTTCATGGGGGGAGGGTTCCTTTCTTAAATATATTTTTATTAAATTAATCAAAGCAAAAATGGTTTTGTTTCTAAATGGGTTTTGTTGCTTCATTTCAGCTTTAGGGTTCACCCCTCCCCCCCATTTCTTGCCACTGGAAAAGGTGTGGGAGAGGGAGAACAATTTTTTTGTTTCTACTAAATTTTTTAAAATTTAATAGAAACGAAATAATAATAATACCTGGTTCCTATGTAAAGCTTTTCATGAGTAGATCTCAAAGTGCTTCACAGTCTTCAATATGTTTATCCTCGCAACACCCCGATGAGGCAGGGCAGGGCCATTATCTCTGTTTTGCAGATGGGGATTTAAGGCACAGAGAGACTAAGGGGACTTGTCCAAGGTCACACAGGCAGGATGTGGTAGAGCAGGGAACTGAGCCTTGGTCTCCCAAGTCCTGTCTTTTTTGTGTGCAAGATCACACATGTACTGAACAGCAGAATGGACTCTAATGCCTTATTTGGAGTCCTCTGCTTTAACTACTAGCTGCCACTTCCTTAAGATTACTGGCGTGTATCAAAGATACACAAGAAGTAACCATAGGTTCAAGATCAGTTGCGTTTAACTATGGTTTGTACGTCTCTATTTACAATGCATCCAGTCCTTTTAAAAAAAATAGTCCAATCCAAGATTATGTACTTTAATGTTAGACGGTTCATGGAAGTGAAAGCCCATATAAAATAAAATTGAACAAAATAATTGTAGACAACCAAACCTGGCAGCAGCTTGTCTCTTGGGTACATTTTATCATCCAGTGCACACAATGAGAGCTACAGGCTTAAACTGGCCCCACCTAACAGATAGGGTTGATCAAGCATTCTGTCACGTCATGATAGAATTGATGGTGACTGGCTTTAACAATGAATGAGAATAATGTCCTTTTTTTCTCCATTTCACCTAACTGTGATTCAGGTACCAACCCCTTCATTTGATTAAAGTCTCCTTAGAATTTACCATAAAACTGAAAGTTGTAATTAATTCGGTTATTCAGTAACATGGATCTACCTGTTGAATGAAATGAAGTGAAAATGCTAGGTTATGGGGCTGAAGGATGCGGGGAAGGAGAGGGGCGTAATGAAAGCTCCAAAGGAAAGATGTGAAATCTGGAGCATGTGGACCTCACAGATAGTAGCTCTAATCCATGAACACATTACAGGAGGTAATGGCATACTTTAATAAATGAGCTATTGCATTACACATTTAAATGACATGGAATATGTACAATATCGGGCATTATCCAAACTCAGTATGAAAAATGACAGAACAGCCATGGAATTAGTGATAAATACTTCTTTGGAGTTACAATATTACTCACTGTAATCTCTGAAATATGAATCTGTTCTTGGGGCCATTGGTTGGTTATTCAGGCTGCTGCAGGAATCCATCTTTGTTAAAATAGAACTGCAAAAGAAAAGCCTCCAAAGTGAATTTTTAAAAGTTACACCAACTATGGGTTATCAATAAACTTTCTCTTTCAACAGACAAGCTGACTTATGAGAGTTGTTTCATATTTTTCAAGTTCGACTAAGGTGGACAACTCATTTAAGGGAAAACCACAGCGTCGATCAAGACAAAATTGTGTAGAAGATGATTGCGTTAGAACAAAGTAGTATCCTAACCTTGTGCTGTGAGATGTAAACCTGAAGTCCTGAATAATTACCATGGCTCTTTCCACAAGTGCTGGGGTATTAACTCAGATGTCCTATCTATGTTTCACGTTGGTATTTCCATCATACCAACCCAAAATTCCCTGTGTGGTTTCAATTAGATTCTTCAGCATTTCCTAACCTAGACCATTGGTTTGTGATGCTGTGAACAGCTGCCACAGTTCACCACAGAGGTGGTCCGCTATCAGTGATGGGTGACGTAATTCTTCTGTGTGAGAGTATCTGTTACCATGTACTTATTGTTTAAAAAGTGCTCTGGGGTATTAAGGATTATCATCACTAAATACTGTGAGGTGTTATTTTGTTGTTATTCTTTCAGTGAAAATGTGCTCTGATGATGTTAGAGAATGCTTGGTCCTAGTCATGGGATGAGAGACCTTCCTGGGGAAACCTAAGGTGGTGCAGGAAGTGGTGTTTGGTGAGATAACAGGTTGAGCTTTTTTCCTTTCCTTTATATGTGTACTGAACCAATGCCTCAAGGAGATGCTGGAACATAGTTTGTTGCAGAGGTGTTGTCTCTTCAATGAGTCATTGATGATCGAATGATAGCTTCTGCAACAATACAGTTGTTTTATTTCACATGCCCTGCCTAAATTCCACCTCAGGTATTTACTTTTTGCTTCACTTTGGAGTTTCAATATGATATATTATTCCTACCTACTTACCTACCCTAAATGCTGTGCGACAATATGAGTGCAGGCAAATCATATACCCTATTCCACCCCAGAGGCCGCCGCATTTCCATGGTGGAGTATGAGGAGAAATTATTCCTATGTGTATCTATAGTTTCTAAAGTGCCTGGGGATTCATTTCTTCTGGATGAAAAGAACTATAAATATAAGGTATTATTAACACATGGCTTTGTAGTGAGCCACCCTCAGGCCACAATAAGATTTTTTGATGTTTCTCAGTTGCAGCCTCTAAAGGGATCTCAAAATGTTTTCTGAAAAGAAAAAAAGGATCTTCATTTATTTAGTCTAAAAATGAAAATAGCCACATTTTCATCTCCAGCTGGAAATGAAAATGGCATTCTGTTAAATTCATGGGTGGGCATCTTGCCGTTCTCTTTTAAAAGTTGACCCAGATCTTTTAAAAATCATAAATTAAATGATCTATCACCTTTTTATTGAGGTCTCCAAAAAGCTGAGCGGAGTCATCCCCATCTCCTGTCATTCTAGGGGACATACTATCAGGCTATATTTAACTTACCCCTAGGGCCACACTGATGAGAAGAAACATGCTCTCCAAGGCCTTTCTAACATTCACCTACAATGTAACTTATTTGTTTCTTCTGTTGAAAATGTCAAATGTCACCCAAGTTCTTCCACTTTCCTCTTATCTTTTGACATGTTGTTTGATGTGTGCATGAGCGTGTAGGGTACATTAATGAGGGAAGTTGTGCTCCAAAGAATTAACAGCATGAATGTAAAGTTGTATTGAAGAAGGATTTCTTCTGATGTTTTGGCCATTGAAAGAAATGCTTTATAAAAGAATAATTGAAATGAGCAACTAAGGAGACCTATTAGGTCATAAAGCCTATCTTCCTGCTAGTGTAGGATTGTGTCCTGCGGCATAGTCTTCACTGTTTTTGTCCAGCCCATTTGTAAATGTCTTAGCAATGGGATTTCCATCACTTCTTTTGGAGGCATTTTGTGATGGTTCTCAGGAAGCTCAGGACCTTGTTACCCCCATATCCTCCAGCAAGAGGGAGACTTGCTTGTGCTTAACTGGGTGTCAGCTCCCTGAAATCATCAGTTTATTAGCCACCCAAGCAATATCCTCTGGATTATGTCAGGCCTTACTTTGTCTTTCAGGTTAATAATAGGGTTACCTCAGTCCCTGAGCCCTTTGAAATGTTCCTCTGTAGCTTGTTTGATTCACCTATAGAACATCACCGCACTGAGATAAATTTATAGTGAAAACAATCATAGGTTTATTTTCCAAGGCTAAGATTTAAGAGATAATGAGTAAGGATAATGATTACCTCCTTGGCGTTTTGGTGTTTACAGCTTTCAACTATTTGCAGGCAGTTAATCTGTTCCCCTCTTAGTTATTGCTTAGCCACATTATACAGATTTAGGGTTGTTGTTTTTTTAATCTGCATTCCTAAATTAATCCCATCAGCCTCTCTTTAAATCTGCTTGGATCCATCTGTGAAATTACTCTTTTAAAACCATTGAAGACTGTCCATTTTGCTCCAGTGCCCCATACAGTCTGACAGGTTTCAGAGGAGCAGCCGGGTTAGTCTGTATCCGCAAAAAGAACAGGAGGACTCGTGGCACCTCAGAGACTAACCCATTTATTAGAGCATGAGCTTTCGTGGGCTACAGCTCACTTCATCGGACGCATAGCTTATAGTCTATGTAACTGATTGCAGACAACAGCAGTGAGAACAGACCTGACAGATATTAAGATGCCTGGCACTAATTCAGCAACTTGGACAGTGACCAGTGTTCTTCCACCTCAAGGCAGACCAGTGAAAAATGTCCCCAAACAAGTCCATGAATAGTTAAGCATTTATCTGGTGCCTCTAGGACACCTAATGTTCGTTTTCTCCATGAACTCTGCTTTCAGTAAACCAGTCCTTTGGCAATTATTTTAGCAAATATTTATTTTTGATTGTTCAGGTCTGATTAAATAAATGAAGAGAAAGCAGAACCTGATATTATTCCCCTATATATTCTATGACTGCGGTTCTCAACCTTTTAAATACTGGGTCCTTGCCCCCTTTGCAGGACTCCCACCCTATCTAGATGGCTTTCCCCACCCACTTTGCAATATTGGAAGGACAGGGTGGTCCAACTGCCTGACCGTCTGGTCATGACCTCAAGGCTGAGAACACATGTTCTAAGCATAACTGTAGATATCAAACTTTGTTAGGCTGGCACAGTGGATTATTGTTTGTTTTTTTTTATTTTGTGACATGGCTTCAAATGTAGATTGATAAACAAGGTGTTGAAACCTGAAGACCTAGCTGCATCCTTAGTAAGGCCCACCTTTCACTGAAATCAGTGGGCCCCCAAATCCTTACAGATTTCCTCCATATTTACTCAGTCAAAAACTCTCATTCATTCTGGTATTTAGCCAAAGAAAAACAGTTTGGCAAAATCAGTCCAGTCCTTAGTGAATGCTTACTCTACGCCACCAATCCACTGCACAGTTAACTGCTTCTCACAAGGAGGCAGCAAGCACTGAAAGATCAGGGAGTGTTGGAAGTCAGTGAATTAGGCACATGCACAGAGCTGGGAGGAGTGTGGCGGAGAGCTTTGGTAGTTCCTTCCAGCTCTTTGCCCTGTGATTAATCTTGTGCATGCCCTTGATAAGCAACAGGGGATATGTTGAAACATAAATCCTGTCTCCAGACTGTGAGCATTCCTGAGCCCTAAGAAGCCCGTAGTGTTTCAGTATGTTGGATGCTGTGGGCAGCAGTTTCTGGAAACCATCTGACTTGTACTGATAAAGAAGTAGGTCTTTTTTACTTTTTTACTTTTTTTTTTTTTTTACTCTTTTTTACTTTTCTTTAAGAAATATATATTCCTGGAAATCCCTGGCCTTAAGGCATAGACAGCTTGTTCTGAGAACTTTGATTTCCTTTTATTCTTCAGCAAAACACCTGAAGAGGCTAGGCTTTGATTTAAAAGAAGAGAAAGTGGAAAAACACATATTTTGGTTACAAGACAGCTAGATATAGACCTCCCCATGCTGCATTCATGAAATGAATTGAATTGTGAATGCTCTGGGATTGTTTGGCGCTTCAGTGTTGAGGTACCTAATACGCAAGGCAGCACTGTTTTGCCTCAAGGGACCCGTTGCATTAATTTTGATGGAATAAATGGGCCCAAAGAGTTAAACATGTTAACATGACCCTTTCACTATCCAACCTTAAACAGCTTTAAACAAGGTTTTAGGTTTGATATACAGAGACCTTAGCCTGCTTAGTATGATGGCAGACACTCCATTAAAAATCTTTTTAGTCTTAAATTAAAGATAAAGGAAAAAGAAAAAAAAACAGTTCAAGCATTAAAGTATTAAAGCATGTAAAGTATAAAGTAATGCTTTCATTTTAACAATAGGCTTTGTTTGTTTTCTCTGTAGCTATAAAGAGTTTTTAGAAGGAAACCATCCCCATGTAATAATCTCTAGATGGTATTAAAGATGGTAATAGTTGTTCATTTTGGGGAAAAGAAAAGTTAGTTGAGATGAGCTGGAGCTGTTTTTGCGGCTGCTGTTTTTAAAGTCCAATTCAACTTCCTAGAAGACAAAACAAGACAAACACACACAAGAGGGAGAGGAAAGAACAGCAAAGATGGAAAATACAGCTGCTGACTCTGGTGTTGATTCTCACTTGCAATCTCACTGCTGGAGAATCATTGACATGGCACATTTTCTATCAGCTACTCTGAGATCTGTCAAACTTGTACCAGAGTTGGGCTGTTTAGGGCATTGCTTTTGGTCTTTGGTCACAGGCTTACAGCAAAATATATAGTCTCTTCTGTCTAAGCCAGATTGTCATTTGAAGGAAAAAAGAGAGATAGGTAAGATGGGGAAGAAAAAGGACACATCAGGATCAGGAGACAACTGTAGGAACCCAAGTTTCCCATGCCAGATGGTGTTCGGGATTTAGCCAAAGACAGTGGAGTAGCATTGTCACCTGGGTTCCTCCGTCTGGCCCAGTCTGGTGAGGACATCTCTCACGATCAGGATGACGAAGGCCCAATGGTGTTAAGGCAGATCCAAGATATGGTGGGGGTGACCGCCATGATGGTAAAGCTTGATTCTGTTTGACCTGTCTCCCAGACAGTAGTTGTAGCTTGCAGTCCCTCTTTCCCCTGCAGTGTTTTTTTTTTTTTAAGAGTCCCAAAAGGCAGTGGTCGTGGAAGAGCCCATTCCCTCATTAGTTTGTTTATCAGTGAGGCCTCATTTCTAATGCATCAGTTTTGATCCATTGATTTCTAGTCCTGCAATTTTCCTGTTTAGCAGGGATGATCTTAACACTGTTCTTGAATTATATGGTGGGCTTTTTTTGTTTGGATTAATTCAGTCTTTCGGTCTTCCTTTTGCACCTTTTTTCCATCAACATTTTGTTATAGGTTATTGTGACACTTTTTATGAACTTTCACTCACTCCTTACAGTTAAGTGTGCAATTAGGGTAAATTTGTAGGCTCAGTTATTACAAAAGACTTTATACGCAAGGCAGCAATGAAGCAGTTAATGAGTACTTTTACAAGTGATGTCAACTATACAGTACATTGGTTTTTAACCCTGTTAGTGTATGTCTCTCTCTTTCTCTTTCTCTCTAATGATTCTTTCTATCAATCTGGCCCTCATCAGGGTAGTATCTGAGCACCTGCTTTGACATTGGCTGTGTTCAAACTGAAGGGGGTTGTGTGTAGGGGAAATGATCCTGTACCTCTGATTGGGTTCATTCTGTTGTCTGGATATCACTTAATCATCCCTGCCATGACTGGCTTTTAACCTTGTCTCATAGGTACTTCTTGAAGGTTTTTTTTGTTTTGTTTTGTTTTTAATGGGAAGGAATTCATCAGATGGCACATAAGGGAGTGTATGTTCCAAACCTTCTCCCAGGAGGGCAATATCCCCTGATCATCCCAGAAAAGAGCTTCATTCTCCACCCACCACCATTAAAACTTACCTGGTTGAGGCATAGGACATTTCTGCAATGAGGAGAAGGGCTGAACTTCTACCATAGCAAATACAGACAGTGACATGTGATAGGACAGCCAGCCTGGCAGAACTTGACATTATCTCTTAACTGGAGAAAAGCCTGTTTTCTCACTGATCCCACCTTCTATGCTAAAAGTAGCAAGAATAAACCTGCACCCCTCCCATAAAAGTCAAGCTTGTGGAGAAGTGAGATGATGGCAATTCACTAACTGCCACGATTGTTCTAAATTGCAAACAAATTGCACAATTTAAGTTGATTTCCACAGTGGGCGATAAGCACAACTCTGGGACCCCGGCTTTCCAAACTGTTGGTTTGGTTGCAATCACGCTGTCATCTTGACAGACAATTGATTTCTGACGATAATTTTACCATAATTCTCCAACTAGCACAATTGGACCTCATCTTGATCTGTGGAATATTGAAGATACAGAGATTAGATACCAACAGAAGGTCAAAAAACACAATCTTGTAGCTGTAAAATATGACTTGATGGGAAAAGTAACTAGCTTGCTTTCTTAGGAGAGCTGCTTGCAATAATGAGGGATGTTCTGATGTAATGATCTTCACTAGAAGTGGATGGCCTTGGTAATATGGTTCATTGCAATTACAGATGCACTGGGCTAGATGTTCTCTCCATTGCCTTCCAAGTCTATTGTGAAAGTGATAAACTGCATAAGTCCAGTCACACACTATACAGGCTAGTACTCTGGTTCTGCACTACGGTCAAGAATTCTCCTTAAATGGAAGGAACTAAGATTTAAAGTCAGTTTCCATAATGTGAGAGAGGTTTGGTTTTTTTTGGTTTTTTTTAAGTCTTCATTTAATTAATAGTGTAAACGTTGTCAGAAACCTGGCATTTGCTCTTCTGCTCACTCCTGTCTAGCCTCTTATACTGCACCATCACACTGGTATCTGAGATCCTACATAATCAGCCATGGCCACCTTATCTGTATGGTATTAACTTGGGACGTTAACACTAGTTTACACACCAACCCAAACCCTTTACCGTCTGAGCTACGTTTTTGGTGAAATAAGCTGTGCCTCTAAGCTAAATGGCTTGGAAATATTTACGAAGCCAAGAAGTGTGTGTGTATATATGAACAGGTGACGTTCATGGCTTTTCCATGACTTTACCCACATATGCAAACTCTACTTTTCATGCAAAGACAGAAACTTGATTCCCTTTAGAAAATAGCCTATGCCATCAAATTTTACTAAAGACCTTTGCTGCTTCCAGATTTGTGTTGTGTTTTATGACAGGACTGATGTTGAGACTAAGATTAACTTCCTGTTAACCAACGTATTAGGGGAAGTGACTTGTTTCATGACCTTTGGATATTATTATCCCTTGTGCCGTGGGAGACCCAGGTTCGGGCATCACGTTTTGTCTCTTCCTTCTTCAGCTGGCCAGGGATGGGGCCATCACAGAAGCAATGGTTTCAGTGTCACACTCTAGCACCCCTAGTGGCTAAACCAGGAAAGATCCTGCAGGCTTCAAGTCAGGCTACCTGTCCATGATTAAAAAATGGGGTTGGAGATGTGGGGAGAAGGAATGGAATTACATGGAGAAAAGAGAGCTCTTGTTGAATAGGTGGCAAAAGCATTAATATAATTAATTGATAATAGTCATGTACTTGGACCCAGAACCTCAAAGGTATTTAGGTGTCTAACTCCCACTGAAATCAATGGGAGTTACATATCTAATGTACCTTTAAGAATCTGAGCATTAGCTCTTACATCACGCTTTTTATCTGCAGGGCTCACAGTACTTTATAGAGAAGGGTAGCATTATGCCCATTTAGCAGGTAGGGGAAATAAGGCACAGAGAGGGAAAGTGACTTACCTGAGGTCACACAACAGGTCTGTGATAGAGCCAGGCATGGAGTCCAGATCACCTAACTCTCAGCCCAGTGCCCTACCCCCATTTGCATGTCTTGGGTCCAATTTAGTTACCGTTCACTACCACCAGGTAGGTGAAAGACTCTGGCAATAACACCTTGCTGAGGATGACTAGGTCAGGAAGCATGATTACGCTCCAGTGCCTGCCAGAAACCCTGAAGGAAAAGCGAACAATTCAGTGGGGGGGAGGAAGGAAAATCGTCTCTGAAGCCAAGTAACGCAGAGTTCATCTTCACAAAAGTCTTCATTTCTGTGACCATTTAGTGCCATGCAGCTGGCTTGTAGATTTATGAAGATTGTTTGTGCAAGCACGTGTAAAGTACTTACTGGTATCCTCCAGTGACACCAGCTACTGCCATACAAGCTATATTCATCAACCACGTTCTCAGTGTCCATGAGCACCACCAAGCCCTGTTGTACAGGAAAACAGAGCGGCTTGTGCCACATGGCTCCTGTTTAACACAACCACATAGGGAAGCTTGGAAGTTGTTCTTGGGTTTTGTGACCTTTACAAGGATCTAGTGACTGAGGGCAAACCTTGAAGACCGTGCTCGGATTTTACTCAGGCAAAACTCCCACCCAGTTTGAGATGAATAGGATTTCAGGGTTTGGCCCAGAGAAGAGAGAACAAATGAATAACATCCTCCAAAAGCCAATTGGCAAGAGGCATTATGAGTGGGTGAAGATGATCAGAAGAAGCAGCAGCTGTTCACTGCAGGGTGAAAGTTTCCCTCCCACCCACACCAGCTTGACTTGCTAAGTGGCAGCTAAAGGGAATAAACTCAAGTGTAGTATTTGCTGAGTGTGAAACCAAAAGTGGGAGAAATCTTTAGGTTGGTCCAAGGTAGGTATAATGGGGTGACTCTGATCAAAAGAACATCTAGGCTGAATGTCATGAAATGCTTCCTGATTCTGAGAGGTGGTATGCTGTGCAACTATGTCCCTAAGAGAAGATATGGGAGCCCCATTGCATGGGTCATAGAATCATAGAAGATTAGGTTGGAAGATACCTCGGGAGGTCATCTAGTCCAACCCCCTGCTCAAAGCAGGACCAACACCAACTAAATCATCCCAGCCAGGACTTTATCAAACCGGCCCTTAAAAACCTCTAAGGATGGAGATTTCACCACTTCCCTAGGTAACCCATTCCAGTGCTTCACCACCCTCTACTGAAATAGTGTTTCCTAATATCCAACCTAGACCTCCCCCCCTGCAACTTGAGACCTTTACTCCTTGTTCTGTCATCTGCCACCACTGAGAACAGCCTAGCTCCATCCTCTTTGGAAACCCCTTCAGGTAGTTGAAGGCTGCTATCAAATCCCCCCTTGCTCTTCTCTTCTGCAGACTAAATAACCCCAGTTCCCTCAGCCTCTCCTCATAAGTCATGTGCCCCACCCCCCTAACCATTTTCGTTGCCCTCCGCTGGACTCTCTCGAATTTGTGCATGTCCTTTCTGTAGTGAGGGGATCAAAGCTCAATGCAGTACTCCAGGTGTGGCCTCACCGGTGCTGAATAGAGGGGAATAATCACTTCCCTCGGTCTGCTCACAATGCTCCTACTAATACAGCCCAATATGCAGTTGACTCATATCCAGCTTCTCATCCACTGTAATCCCCAGGTCCTTTTCTGCAGAAATGCTGCTTAGCAAGTTGGTCCCCAGCCTGTAACGGTGCATGGGATTCTTCCTCCCTAAGTGCAGGACTCTGCACTTGTCCTTGTGGAACTTCATCAGATTTGTTTTGTCCCAATCCTCCAATTTGTCTAGGTCACTCTGGACCCTATCCCTAGCCTCCATCTTATCTACCTCTCCCCACAGCTTAGTGTCATTTGCGAACTTGCTGAGGGTGCAATTCATCCAGATCATTAATAGAGATACTGAACAAAACTGGCCCCAGGACCGACCCTTGGGGCACTCCACTTGATACCGACTGCCAACTAGACATCAAGCCGTTGATCACTATCTGTTGAGCCCAACGATCTAGCCAGTGTTCTATCCACCTTATAGTCCATTCATCCAATCCATACTTTTTTTAACTTGCTGGCAAGAATACTGTTGGAAACCATATCAAAAGCTTTGCTAAAGTCAAGATATCACATCCACCACTTTCCCCATACCCACAGAGCCAGTTATCTCATCATAGAAGGCAATCAGGTTGGTCAGGCATGACTTGCCCTTGGTGAATCCATGTTGACTATTCCTGATCACCCTCCTCTCCTCCAAGTGCTTCAGAATGGATTCCTGGAGGACTTGCTCCATGATTTTGCCAGGGACTGAAGTGAGGCTGACCGGTCTGTAGTTCCCCGGATTCTCTTTCTTCCCTTTTTTTAAATATGGGCACTATATTTGCCTTTTTCCAATCGCCTGGGACCTCCCCTGATCGCCACGAATTTTCAAAGATGATGGCCAATGGCTCTGCAATCACATCAGCCAGCTCCCTCAGCACCCTTGGATGCATTAGATCTGGATCCATGGACTTGTGCATGTCCAGCTTTTCTAATAGTCCTTAACCTGTTCTTTCACCACGGAGAGCTGCTTACCTCCTTCTCATACTGTGTTGCAGCAGTCTGGGAGCTGACCTTGTCTGTGAAGAGTGAGGCAAATAAAGCATTGAGTACATCAGCTTTTTCCACATCATCTGTCACTATGTTGCCTCCCCCATTCAGTAAGGGTCCCACACTTTCCCTGACCACCACCTTGTTGCTAACATACCTGTAGAAAATCTTGTTACCCTTCATATTCCTTGCTAGCTGCAACTCCAATTGTGCCTTGGCCTTCCTGATTACACCCCTGCATACTCTAGCAATATTTTTATACCCTTCCCCAGTCATCGGTCCAAATTTCCACTTCTTGTAAGCTTCCTTTTTGAATTTAAGCTCACTAAAGATTTCACTGTTAAGCCAAGCTGGTCGCCTGACAAATTTGCTATTCTTTCTTCACATCGAGTCATTTACAAATAGATGGAACAAAACATGGGAGAATATAGGAGCCAGGAGGACAGTAGGTAATCCAAGAGTTGTTTTCTATTTCTTACGTATGATTTGATTCCTCCCATCTCTTTCCTTGTCTGAAAGTTATCCTTCTCCTATTTAAGAAAAAAAAATCTGCCATGGCTTTTGAACTGTGTGTGTAAGTTTAGAGGGATGTCGGTTTCCTGTACTTAACTAGAAGTAGACCCAAACGAAAACCTCACATCATCATGGATGGTAACATATATCAGACGGTCGTTGGGTCAGTTATTGGTGGAGATTGACAACATTTCTCTGGGTGCCAGCATCTCTCATAGAAGTGATTATGAGGTCTACGAAACCATTCCCTTATGCTGGCAGTCATGCCACTAGACATCCTGTTTCTAGCCTTCCACCTTGGAGAAAGGCTATTGAGGTTGTGACAGTGCAGCTCTGGCTTTATCTGGAATCCTTAGATTCTCTTGTCCCCCTTAAATCTGGGTGGGGCACAGAAGTTGTGCTGATCTTGTTGGATGGTGTCATCTGGCAGCAGACAAAGGTAAATGTCAGATCCAAACAAATCAGGAAGGACACATCTGCCTTGGATATAGCAGACCATAGTATGTTGTTGATGCATCTGCAGATCCTGGCAGGGGAAGATGGAGTTGCTCTCTTCTGTCAGAGATCCCAAGGGCTCTTATGTGGAGCACTATGGGAATTTTTCATGTTCATTGTACACGTGAGGCTGCTGTGAGACCAAAGGATATACGTGATACAGTGTCACCAATATGCTGATGACACACCGCTCTAATCTTCATCCTGTTGGATCTTCGGCTGCTCTTAGACACCATAGAATCCACTGGTCACCAAGTGTACTTTTTCCACCACTGCTTGCCTGGAAGGCTTTAGCCTTTCCTGTCTGAGCTGTGGTTCACACCTCAGATTTCCGGGGGGCTCTCATATGCAGATGAGATGTCTGCTACCTTGGATTGCTCCAAGTAGGACTCCCCTTGAAGGACACTCAGCAACTTCCACGAGCACAGAATGCAGCTGCGCACTTACTTACAGGAGTTTCTCTCATGCAGCGTATTAAACCAGTGTTTCATACACTGCACTGGCCTCCAGTTTGGGTCTAGGTTCAATAGAAGGTGCTCACTTTGATCCATAAACGTTCTAGATGGTTTGGATCCTGGTTACCTTAGAGACCATCTCTCTATGCCTCATCCAAACAGATAAGAGCAGCCAGGGCAGTGTCACTGAAAGTTCCCAGATTGTGAGATGATGCCAGGAGATATTAAGTGTGGGAGGGTCCCACAGCTCTGGCATTTATTTCTCTAATTGGTCTGACAGAGCACAAGTGTATTGATCTTCAGGCCACCTTGCAATTTATTCTCTGATGCAATCTATTCTTTGAGGCCACACTCGAGTGGTGGAATGGGAGTTGCTGTAAATTGGGCAGCTCTTCTGAATTGAGATTGTTCATTTAACTTGTCTTCATTTTTTGTTTTTTGTACATAAATCCAGTGATCAGCTTGGGTGCATTTTATACACTGAAACAAGGGAATACATAAATACAATTAACCACTGATTTGTGGGAAGCAGCTTGGACAGATAATACACGACTGCCTGTTTTGTCCAGTGTCCTGTTAGGAACAGGCAGCATGTGGATGTGGCCCTGGATCAGTTAAGGAAATATCTCTCATAAATTGGGACGGCAGAGGCCAGTTGTCTAAAAACATAATGAAATTGGGCTTAAGTTTGATGGCACGCTTCAAAGATATCAGTGATCAAACGATTGAGGGTGCTGGTGGTGAGATGCAAAAAGGGAGGCGGAGGAAGGCAGTAAGAGGCAATGAGAAAGCAGCTTCAGAGCTGGGAAGCAGGAACTGATGCATATACAGAGGTATAAACCAGGCTACTTAGCTGGAGGTACATGGAATTGGAGAAGGGTTGAAACAAATAGCAGGATGTGTTTGCACGCACTAGAAAGCAAACAGCATGTGGGGAAATGAGGAACGATAAAACATGCAGAAAGACAATATTAGGAATGCAGCAAGAAAATCCCTGGGTAATGGAGCCTGTTGTTTGTAATATAAATTTAAATGCGGTGTACAGCGGCAGGCCAGTCTTAAATGATCAGACTGTCATCCTGTGGCTGGTGGGCAAGAACTGCGAAGTGGAGTCGAATTCATATTTTGTAATATGTTGATTTTGTGTGTTTTATTTTAGCACGTGTTTTCTCTTCCTTTTTTGAGAGGGTGGGGTGTGGTTCCCCCCAGTTTTGTGCTGATAGAAAGTGCCATGTTGAGAGCTCTGGGGAGTGAAGTATGTAGTGCAGCATTAGTAATAGCAGCGCAAGCTTCCCTCATCCTGCTCCCTGCTGATGATATTCCTCTAGCTTCACCTGGAGGCACTCTGCTGGGAGAGGGTAGTTGCAACTCAAATGTGCCAGCGAGGGGGCTTGTTAGTACCAGTTCCAGTACTGCCAATGCTGAGCATTCAAAAATCGTGAGACTGGCTTAAACATCGTGAGATTTTTATATCATCTAATCTAATCTTTTTTTTTATTTGCAGTCAGGTTTCTGAGCGTTCAAGGTGCACTTGGGTCATGTTTCAATCTTTTCTCTGCAACCAAGAGGGGTAGAAACTTACCTTTTTTAACATGTAAGCTGAGATTCTCACATATTCGTATGACTCTAGGAGATGGGGTTTAAGAAAAACACCGAAATATCATAAGAGTTGAGATAAAATCACGGGAGTTGGCAACACTGCAATTAGGATGGTAGCTTTTGTGATGCATGGACCTATCACACAGCAGCTAGACTGAAAACCGGCAATTCATGTTACCTAAGCCCTGTAATAGCCATCAGAGGACTATGCCTCTTTTGTTCACACCAACCTTGCATTGATTTTGAACTGATGACTTAACAGATGTAAGGCTCCAGAATCCATCAACTGTACTTAATCCTCCTTTCTATATAATGATGATTTACTTTGCACTTACAGTGTACAGCACCTTATGTACAAAATCTCCAAGTACTTTATAAAGCTGTATTTAATGGAGGTGAGTAAGTATATTTATCCCCATCTTAGTGGAGAGGCAATGGGGCAAATGAGACAGAGAGGTAAGTACGCCTTGCCCAAGGTTGCATGTCAAGACAATGGCAGCACCAAAGTGAGAACCGAGGAGTCCTGACTCCCCAATTTCATGTTCTTGGTGGTGTAATATACTTCCTGTCCTATAATACTTAGCAGTGATGTAGCACTGTGCAAACATTAACTAATTAGTCCTCAGCACATCCCTCTGAAGTAAATAAGTATGAGGATCACTATTTTACAGATAGGGAAACCAAGGCACAGAGCAATTAAATCATCTTACCCAATGCCATACAGGGAGTCAGGACTAAACCTAAATTCCTAAGCCCTTGCTCAGGTTTCTAGGCTACACTGTTTGTCTCTCTCTGTTTCTTTTGATTGTTTGTTTGTTTTGTTTTATACTACAATTCAAGGAAAACTGTATGTGCTGCCAGTTGTCTAGGTGACCACTCCAACTGTAGTGACATTTCGGAGGCAAGAAGGCTGTGCAGACTAGTGGAGAGGGCACTAGATTAGGACTCAGGACAGCTGGGTTCTTTTCCCAGCTCTGCCACTGTCTTACTGGGAGACCTTGGGCAAGTCACTTAAGCAATCTGTGCCTCTCTTTCCTCACTTGTAAAATGGGGATAATTATACTTGCCTCTTTTTTGTAAAGTGCTTAGAGATCTATGGATGAAAAGCACTAGATAACAGCTAGGTGGTGGTATTATTCAGAACTTCTCATTTCCCCTTCCGATGTGATGCCACATCACTGTGTAAAATGCAATAGCATAAACATGTGTGAGATGGTCATCAGCTTTAAGAATAAGTTATTCAGGTGTTTGAAATATAGGAGATGAGAGTTCCTCTAGAAAGCCAGGGGAGTCTTGTTATTAGGGTAGTACCTAAGAATCAGAAAGTGGAACTGACTATAAACAAAAGATGATATTCACCAGTCTAGTTTCTTCATCTAAACTGAGTGAAAGGCAAATACATAAATATATAAACTGCATTAGTGGTGAAAAGATTGTGAGTATTTAAAGGTTTTTTTCAGGATGAACAAAGACTTGAGAAGCCTTTGGTCCACTGATGGGGTACAGGGCTGAGAGTCAGGAGACTTGTGTTCTATTCTCAGCTCTCCCACTGATATACTGTGTGATCTTGAACTAGTAATTATTTAGGACACACTTCTAGACATGTACGCTAATTTTTGGTGCCTTGGTTCTTGGGTGCTAATGGTGAGACACTTAAGTGTCTCACGTTTAGTATTCAAAAACCTAAGGCAACTACTTCTGAAAATGTTGCCTTAACCTCCCTGTGGCTTGTTTTTCCCATCACTAGAATGGGGATAATAATACTGACCTGTCTTTCTAAGGTTCTTTGAGAGCTATGGATAAAATGAAGCTATAGAAAGTAAGAAAACTCCTCTAACGTATGTATTATTTTTCTTACAGTGCCTATTTAAAACTTTTTTTATACATTAGCAAAGGAAAACTGTAATGCCGTTTGTGGAAAGGAACAAATACAGCCTTTGAGAAACTCTGTTGGCGTTCCCCACAGGGGTTAGCCCTGGGTTAAGAAAAAATAGCAAACACAGATATCAGAAATGACCCCAACCTTAATAATCTTCTCCTTCTTTGAAGTGGCTTGGAAATCGCAGTACATAGAGCCTTTTACATGAATTAGTGCAAGCCTACGATAAAGGGCCACCTGTGGAGTTGCTGTTCCTGCTCAGAACAGGGAATTAGGGCTCAAATGATGAGAGCAGGCTCTGAATTGGCCACAAGGGAGGAAAAAAGGGCTGGCTGATGAGTAATCACGTCACCCTGTGGGGGATGTTTCTGAGGGATCGTTTGATGCCTTTGCTATTTATTTATCTGTGTAAGTGAATAAGGGCCACAATGGCCATTTTTCTACTGTGCTGGTGAAGCAAGATCCAAGATAGCTATAAAGAACCAAATAAATAAACGAAATGGATAAATTATAGTAAAAAAGGGGCTCAGATGAGCTGACTCATGAGACCTCAGATATAAATCTGATGAAGATATAGTGGATGCACAGTAATACACATGAAGTAATAAACACAGGTGCCAACAATATATGCTAGGGGCATTAAATGAATAGGACAGGTGAGATCTAAGCAATGAGAGTAACAAAGAGAATTTACCTGCAAATGGTCTGGGGACAAAATCAACTCATTTGCAGTTGACGCTATTGAAAGTGATGCTTTGTACTTCTTTCACTGGAGGATCTCTGTGCTTGTCAAATCCGGGCTCCTATATAGGATTGTCAATTTTGGTTGGATGTATTCCTGGACGTTTCATCAGATGACACAATCTTTAATTAAAGAGTAATCTTTCATTCCTGGAGACTTCAGGACAATCCCGCAGGACTGGCAACCCTACCCCTACAATATGCTTGAATGAATAGGCCTTGCTGAGGGATTCTCTGCATTAGCTGGGGGAATGGAATCCTCTGTCCCCAGGCCAGAGACTATCAGCAGTCCTATTCTGGGGCTGCTACTGCAACCATGTCTATGCTGTCCAATCAGTTTAGCAAAGGCAACCACAATGAAGACTGATCGAAAGCTTATGCTCAAATAAATTGGTTAGTCTCTAAGGTGCTACTAGTACTCCTTTTCTTGATGTGGTCACTTCCCTGATATCATGAACAAGTGTCTTGTAATTGGTGGACCTGATGGGAAGCCTGATGTATATGCAAGGATCTAGAGCTGCTGCCTATCATTCATCTGCCTGTGGCATATAATAGGTTAGCCTACTGAGGACTTAAATACTTTGCTCTAATTTCAGTGGTTTAATGTGGGGGTGGTGTTGGTGGCCTGTGATTTATGGGCAGGCAAACTGGATGATTTGGTGGTCCCTTCTTGTCTTAAACTCTGAATTTCTCTTTCTTTCTCCCCCTAACAAATGTATGTATGGACCCAGATTTTTAGAAACGGCCTCTTTCTTTGCTGGCTCTCTGCATGCCCACAAATTGGTGTTCTTGTATGAGCATAAGCTTTAGTGAGCTACAGCTCACTTCATCGGATGCATACTGTGGAAAGTACACAAGATCTTTTTATACACACACAAAGCATGAAAAAATGTGTGTTTACCACTACAAAAGGTTTTCTCTCCCCCCACCCCACTCTCCTGTTGGTAATAGCTTATCTAAAGTGATCACTCTCCTTACAATGTGTATGATAATCAAGTTGGGCCATTTCCAGCACAAATCCAGGTTTTCTCCCCCCTTCCCCCCCAAACCCACTCTCCTGTTGGTAATAGCATATCTAAAGTGATCACTCTCCTTACAACGTGTATGATAATCAAGGTGGGCCATTTCCAGCACAAATCCAGGGTTTAACAAGAACGTCTGGGGGGGGGGGGTAGGAAAAAACAAGGGGAAATAGGTTACCTTGCATAATGACTTAGCCACTCCCAGTCTCTATTCAAGCCTAAGTTAATTGTATCCAATTTGCAAATGAATTCCAATTCAACAATCTCTTGCTGGACTCTGGTTTTGAAGTTTTTTTGTTGTAATATTGCACCTTTCATGTCTGTAATCGCGTGACCAGAGAGATTGAAGTGTTCTCCGACTGGTTTATGAATGTTATAATTCTTGACCTCTGATTTGTGTCCATTTATTCTTTTAAGTAGAGACTGTCCGGTTTGACCAATGTACCTGGCAGAGGGGCATTGCTGGCACATGATGGCATATATCACATTGGTGGATGTGCAGGTGAACGAGCCTCTGATAGCGTGGCTGATGTTATTAGGCCCTGTGACGGTGTTCCCTGAATAGATATGTGAGCACAGTTGGCAACGGGCTTTGTTGCAAGGATAGGTTCCTGGGTTAGTGGTTCTGTTGTGTGGTATGTGGTTGCTGGTGAGTATTTGCTTCAGGTTGGGGGGCTGTCTGAAAGCAAGGACTGGTCTGTCTCCCAAGATTTGTGAGAGTGTTGGGTCATCCTTCAGGATAGGTTGTAGATCCTTAATAATACGTTGGAGGGGTTTTAGTTGGGGGCTGACGGTGACGGCTAGTGGCGTTCTGTTATTTTCTTTGTTAGGCCTGTCCCATAGTAGGTGACTTCTGGGAACTCTTCTGGCTCTATCAATCTGTTTCTTCACTTCCGCAGGTGGGTATTGTACTTGTAAGAATGCTTGATAGAGCTCTTGTAGGTGTTTGTCTCTGTCTGAGGGGTTGGAGCAAATGCAGTTGTATCGCAGAGCTTGGCTGTAGACAATGGATCGTGTGGTGTAGTCAGGGTGAAAGCTGGAGGCATGTAGGTAGGAATAGCGGTCAGTAGGTTTCCGGTATAGGGTGGTGTTTATGTGACCATCGTTTATTAGCATTGTAGTGTCCAGGAAGTGGATCTCTTGTGTCGACTGGACCAGGCTGAGGTTGATGGTGGGATGGAAATTGTTGAAATCATGGTGGAATTCCTCAAGGGCTTCTTTTCCATGGGTCCAGATGATGAAGATGTCATCAATATAGCGCAAGTAGAGTAGGGGCGTTAGGGGACGAGAGCTAAGGAAGCGTTGTTCTAAGTCAGCCATAAAAATGTTGGCATACTGTGGGGCCGTGCGGGTACCCATAGCAGTGCCGCTGATCTGAAGGTATACATTGTCCCCAAATGTAAAATAGTTATGGGTAAGGACAAAGTCACAAAGTTCAGCCACCAGGTTAGCCGTGACATTATCGGGGATAGTGTTCTTGACGGCTTGTAGTCCATCTTTGTGTGGAATGTTGGTGTAGAGGCTTCTACATCCATAGGGGCCAGGATGGTGTTATCAGGAAGATCACCGATGGATTGTAGTTTCCTCAGGAAGTCAGTGGTGTCTCGAAGGCAGCTGGGAGTGCTGGTAGCATAGGACCTGAGGAGGGAGTCTACATAGCCAGACAATCCTGCTGTCAGGGTGCCAATGCCTGAGATGATGGGGCGCCCAGGATTTCCAGGTTTATGGATCTTGGGTAGTAGATAGACTATCCCAGGTCGGGGTTCCAGGGGTGTGTCTGTGCGGATTTGATCTTGTGCTCTTTCAGGGAGTTTCTTGAGCAAATGCTGTAGTTTCTTTTGGTAACCCTCAGTGGGATCAGAGGGTAATGGCTGTAGAAAGTGGTGTTGGAGAGCTGCCGAGCAGCCTCTTGTTCATATTCCGATCTATTCATGATGACAACAGCATCTCCTTTGTCAGCCTTTTTGATTATAATGTCAGAGTTGTTTCTGAGGCTGTGGATGGCATTGTGTTCTGCATGGCTGAGGTTGTAGAGCAAGTGATGCTGTTTTTCCACAATTTCAGCCCGTGCACGTCGGCGGAAGCACTCTATGTAGAAGTCCAGTCTGCTGTCTCGACCTTCAGGAGGAGTCCACCTAGAATCCTTCTTTTTGTAGTCTTGGTAGGAAGCTCTCTGTGGATTAGTATGTTGTTCAGAGGTGTGTTGGAAATATTCCTTGAGTCGGAGACGTCAAAAATAGGATTCTAGGTCACCACAGAACTATATCATGTTTGTGGGGGTGGAGGGGCAGAAGGAGAGGCCCCGAGATAGGACAGCTGCTTCTGCTGGGCTAAGAGTATAGTTGGATAGGTTAACAATATTGCTGGGTGGGTTGAGGGTACCATTGCTGTGGCCCCTTGTGGCATGTAGTTGTTTAGAAAGTTTAGTGTTCTTTTTCTTTTGTAGAGAAGCAAAGTGTGTGTTGTAAATGGCTTGTCTAGTTTTAGTAAAGTCCAGCCACAAGGAAGTTTGTGTGGAAATTCTAGGTGGACTCCTCCTGAAGGTTGAGACAGCAGACTGGACTTCTACCCACCCGCCTCTTCCTATCCCTCTTCAGACCCTTCCAGCAGGCTCCCACTACAGCTGGCTGCTGCAGCCTGGTGAGTCTTCCTCCTGAGGGGATCTAGTACTTAAAAGTGAAAAAGCCTGGAAGACCTATTAGCACAACATTGAAGCCATTTAACAGACATTTGCCAGCCCCCAGGTATTGTTTCTGAATTTACTGACAAAAACAGTTGTGCATTACTGTAATTATTTACTCAGAACATGTGAGTCTACAGGACCTTAGTTTAAAATTTGCTTTAAAAATATTTCATTAGTGTGTTTCTGAAGATTATAAAATCATAAAAATCCTTGCATAGATTTTTAGATGCACGATCTAAGTCTTCATCTTTAGCCTTAAATGCTTGGATCTTCAGACATACAGGTTTTTAAATAAATCGTTCAGAAGACCACCCTTATCTAAAATACACATGTGAGCCCGGACTGCTGTTGGGCATAGGGGCACCAGTTTAATAATACTGCATAGGGCCCCATAAATTCTAAGGACGGCCCTGGTTTTCACCCACGTTTTGGCAGTGTGCTTAGCACTGCAGTCTCTGTATACATAGGACTGAATGAGTTGACTTTTAAAGCTATATGGGGAAGGGGTCCTGTCATTCAGAGGGAAACCAGTTATGGTTTGGGTTTTTTTTAAAATACCCTCTGTTGGGAGAACAGCTGAAAGACGCAATATATATGGCTTAATCATGCCATGGTGCTGAATTAACTTCATAGCTATAAATAACATCCATGATTTAAACACTAAACCTTACAACTTGGGGAGAGAGATGGTTGAGGCTGACTTTGACTTTGAAGGTAAATATCATTCTAGCATAGTTTTTCCATCTTTTGCAGCATTAGAGAGAGAGGCAAGGTGCTGAATACAATTTTAAGCTCGTATTTCTTTTGTTCTGTCCTCTGTGTTTCCTGGAGTCAAAGTCCAAGTTCTAAGCAGTATCATTGAAGAGAATACAAGGTGTGAATATTAATTATAGTGGGGCAAAAAGAAAAGGAGGACTTGTGGCACCTTACAGACTAACAAATTTATTTGAGCATAAGCTTTTGTGAGCTACAGCTCACTTCATCGGATGCATAAGCAGTGGCTTATAGCCGATTTTTCAAAATGTTCTGAAAGTCACATGGATACTCAGAATGCCATGAAATTTGCTGTGCCTCCTTGGGTTTGGGGGTAGAGTCTAAACTTGGGGTCATACATCTGTGCTGGACATACTTGGTGCGTGGCCGAGGCACAAACTGATGAGACTGTGGTGGGGGATTGAGTGGGCATGCTCCGTGCATGCATTAAGCACACAGTAGTGAGACTAGGGGGAGGAGCTGAGAATGGGCATGCTCAGTACGTAGTGCAGGTCCACAAGTGCTAACGCCCTTGGATGGGAAATAACACCTTTTGAGCTGAATGGAGCAGCTGCAGTTGGCATTACCTTAACTTCGTATTACCTGTTTTTCAGAAGTTTTAAGTTTAGCCACTTTCAACACTCAGGAAGGGCATGAAGCTGCACTGGGCAACCTTAACTGCAACATTAACAAACTTTCTTGGTGGTTAATATATTTAAAAGGGAAACCCAAGGGCAACATGACATTTGTCTGAATGTAAATAAACAGTGCAACAATTCAATCCCGCCACTCATTCTCACTATGCAAATACACATATGCACAAACAAAGGTAAGCCTTTGGACACAGAGAGCCTTGCTACTCTTCAGGGCAGATGCTTTCAACGCCCTAAGGGATTTGGATGCCTAATATCCATTAACATGAATTGAGCATCCAGATGCGCTAAGTGGCTTTGAAAAGTTCAGCCTAAACTTTAGTGTATAAAAGGTGGTTGAAAAAAATTCCAAAGAAACATTTTTTTGTTGTGGTTGGAATTTGCTGATTTTAGGGCTGTTGATTAATCACAGTTAACTCATGCAATTAACTTGAAAAAATTAATCATAATTTAAAAAATTGGTTACTCACACTGTTAAACAATAGAATACCTATTGAAATTTATTACAAATTTTTGATATTTTTCTACATTTTCAAATATATTGATTTCAGTTGCAACACAGAATATAAAGTGTACACTGCTCACTTTATATTATTATTATTACAAATATTTGCCCTGTAAAAATGATAAAAGAAATAGTATTTTGCAATTCACCTCAAAGAAGTACTGTAGTGCAATCTCTTTGTTGTGAAAGTGCAATTTATAAATGTAGATTTTTTTTATTACATAACTGCACCCGAAAACAAAACAATGTAAAATTTTAGAGCTTACAATTCCACTCAGTCCTACTTCTTGTTCAGCCAATCGCTTAGACAAACAAGTTTGTTTACATTTGCAGGAGATAACGCTTCCTGCTTCTTGTTTACAATGTCACCTGAAAATGAGAACAGGTGTTCCCATGGCACTTTTGTAGCCGGCATTGCAAGGTATTTATATTCCAGATGTTCTGCACATTCGTATGCCCCTTCACGCTTCAGCATCGTTCCAGAGGACATGCTTCCATGCTGATGACACCATTAAAAAATAATGTGTTAATTAAATTTGTGACTGAACTCCTTGGGGGAGAATTGTATGTCTCCTGTTCTGTTTTACCTGCATTCTGCCATACATTTCAGTTACAGCACTCTCGGATGATGACCCAGTATGTTGTTCATTTTAAGAACATTTTCACTGCAGATTTTGACAAAACGTGAAGAAGGTACCAATGTGAGATTTCTAAAGATAGTGACAGCACTCAACCCAAGTTTTAAGAATCTGAAGTGCCTTCCAAAATCTGAGAGGGATGAGGTGTGGAGCTTGCTTTCAGAAGTCTTAAAAGAGCAACACTCTGATACAGAAACTGCAGAACGTGAACTACCAAAAAAGAAAATCAACCTTCTGCTGGTGACATCTGACTCAGAGGCTGAAAATGAACATGTGTTGTTCTGCACTGCTTTGGATCGTTATTGAGCAGAACCCATCATCAGCGTGGACGCATGTCCTCTGGAATGGTGGTTGAACCACAAAGGGACATATGAATCTTTAGCGCATCTGGCACATAACACTTGCAACGCTGAGTACAACAGAGCCATGTGAATGACTGTCCTCATTTTCAGGTGACATTGTAAACAAGAAGCAGGCAGCGTTATCGCCTGCAAATGTAAACAAACTTGTTTGTCTAAGCGATTGGCTGAACAAGAAGTAGGATTGAGTGGACTTGTAGGCTCTAAAGTTTGACATTGTTTTATTTTTGAATGCTGTTATTGTTTGTGCATAATATTACATTTGTAAGGTCAACTTTCATGATAAAGAGATTGTATTACAGTACTTGTATTAGATGAATTGAAACATATAATTTCTTTTATTTTTACAGTGCAAATATTTATAATAAAAATAAATCTAAAGTGAGCACTGTGCACTTTGTATTCTGTGTTGAACCTGAAAACAATATATTTGAAAATGTGGAAAACATCAAAAATATTTAAATAAATGGCATTCTATTATTAATAATTTTTTAAAATCATGCCATTAATCATTATTAATTTTTAATCACTTGACAGCCCTAGCTGATTTGTCAGAAATCAAAATTTTTCATGGTGATGGTTCAATTTTGATTCTATTCCCATGGAAACCACACAGAGGTCCAATGGAACCTGTCTGCGAAGCAGGTTTCCTCTCAGCTCACCGGCATGGCTTCTCAGCAGCCCTCCTGCTGAACTGCCTCAGCATTGGAGGGCTCTGGGGCAGCTAGCCATGTTCGCTTCCCTGGAGCCAATGCTCCGATCCCTTTCATAGAGAATTTAGAAATAATTGGTTTTCATTCCGAATCGTAACAAAACAAAACTTTGAGCTGTTGAAATCCTCCACTAAATTGTATGTTACTTGTCTCCGCACTGTCCTGTCACCACACACACACACCCCTAGAAATGAGGGAGACTTCCAGCGTGCTGATGTTTGAACTGAACCAAACGGTATCTTGTGCAGTGCGAGTCAGTATTGCGGCTGTTTTTTCAAGCGTTGTCCACTTTCATCATTCACAGGTGAAGTGCACTTGGTTTGTATTCGTATTTGAAATGTGACGAGGCGCCCCACTGGAAAGAGTTAACTGTGCCGGCCCATTAATAAATGGATTCATTCTTTTAAGGTGTATGGAACGTGCTGCGGTAGATGGAGAGAATGTGATGTCTTAATAGACTGGGAGACACAGGAGGCTGAAACCATTTGTCTGCATTAAAACTGTGCAGCTCCCCTGCCAGAGACTATCAGTGTTACACTCCTACATTCCAGTAGAAAAGCTACTATCAGATCACAGCTTCCCCAGCCGAAACCCTGCGGCAACGAGGACATTGTGGTGTGTAAAATAATGTATGTTCCACCAAGCTGATAGCCTAGTGCTTTAGGACTGTCTAGCTGTATCTGAATTACATCTGACCCATCCCTACAACTAACTGCGTGATGATATTAGCTTTTTGAATGTATTGCACTGGTTTTGGTGGTGGTGGTAGAAACGGGGTGAGTTTAGAGCATATAAAAGCCAGTGATCATAGCTAGGGACAGGGATGGAGCAGGCAAGTGCTATAAAAGCTTCATAGAGATACTCACAACATACACAAAGCTCTGTCAAGTATTCAGCTGAGAGAGACCAGAATCTTACTGTTACCCATGCTTAAGAATTTGTTGGGTTCTTATGGACTCAAACCAAGCTCCCCAGATCTGAACACCCCTGAACTTGGCAGCTGACCCTTATCTTTGTGCTGGATTGAACCAGAACCCCTGCTCTAAACACCCAGACTTTGCCAAAGTTCATACCTGGTTCTGAACTTAATGACTCGGTTCTATTGCCAGTAAACCCATTTTAGGTCCTGATAATAACTGTCACAGAAACTGTCCTACATTTCAGACCACCTCATGAACTAACTTTATTATTCTGCGTGCACCTCCCTATACTCTACCCAGATTGATCATTGCATCCCCAGATGCTTCCAGTCCTGATGCCTGCACTCAGGCAGAATCCCAAATGTCTTCAGCTGTGGCCGTAGTAACTAAAGTAGTTCACTGTGGGACAGTTTCAGGAAGATGGGAACAAGAGAACAAAATTCGAATGAAGCAAATGGCATGAATGAGTCTCATGACAGTGTGGGCAGCTATAAAGTTTTATTGTCACGAGTATCCTGTAGCTACATTATTCATGAGCAAGTCATGCAGGTGACAATATAAACTTTGCAGTCACCCCCATGCACCACCAGGCAGTTTAACCTTATTTATTTCTCTTCTTTTAATAGGTTTCTGTGAGGTGTCCAAACCCTTCCTGCTTTTTTTTTTATTTCTATTTGACACATTTCAGTTACTATGGAAACATCAGTCACATTGGTAAGGGCAGAGCCTAGCAGTGACTGCCACAAGTGCATGAACATATTTTTTCCATGATTTGCAGATTAATCAGAGGTTGGAGAAATAATGAAGTTCATGCAATTAATGCTATTCGTTGTTTTGTATTATACTAGCTTGTTGAAGACCCAGCTAAAATCAAAGCTCCATTGTGCTGCATATAAACACAGTAAGAGACGGCCCCGGTCCCAATGAGCTTATAGTCTAAATAAGCAAGGGTGACAAAGGGTGGGAGAAAGGAACTATTGTCTCCATTTTACATCTGGGGAACTGAGCCACATAAATATTAAGACCCCAGTGCTTGCTTACATGCTTAACGTTAAGTGCATGAGACATCCCTTTGAAGTCCGTAAAACTACCGACAGACTTAAAGTAAAGCACGTGTTTAAGTATTTGCAGGATTGGGGCCTAAGTGACTTGCCATGGTCACATGCATATTCTGTGGCAGTGCCAGGAACTAACCAAGATTTGTGTCCAGTTCTTGTTCTTAATCACAAGACCTCCTCTCCCACATGAAAAAGTGGTCATGTTCTTGGCATAGCGGCATAGTCACAGAGTTTAGGGCCAGAAGGGCCAACCGGGTCATGGAGTCTGACCTCCTGCACATCATAGACCACCAGCACCCGTGCACTAAACCTAACAACCAAAATTAGATCAAAGTATTCCAGCCCACAGGAGGCTCAACTATGATGTGCCATAGGAAGAGACTAGGAAGGACCGAGGTGCCTGAGGCCTCAGCAATGGTAGGAGAATGTCCATATATCTATACAAGATCCATAGAGACAGGGGTGGGTGGGGTGTATGTGTGTGTAATGCACGTGTGGTGTGTATATATATTATTCTGTTGTAAATAAACCTGAGGACTAAACTTATACAAACACGGGGCTTCATTTTCCTAAGTGTTGGGTATTTTGTTGGAAATCTAGTTAATTAGAATAGTAGATTTTAAAGCCAGAAGAGACCATCATAATCATTTAGTCTGACCTCATGTACAATACAGACTAAAGAACCTTACTCCACAATGTCAGCATCAAATACATAACTTCTGTTTGGAGCTATAGCACCTCTTTTAGGGAAAAAACATCCAGTCTTGGCTACAAGTGCTGGAGAATCCTCCATATCTCGAGGTAAATTGTTCTAATGGTTAATTTACCCTCTTTGTTAAAAATTTGCACTTTATTGGTAGACTGAACGTGTCTGGCTTCAGCTTCCAACTTTTGTATCTTTGTATGCCTTTGTCTGCTAGATTAAAAAGCACTATCAGAAAACTTTTTCTACGTTGGTACTTATAGACTATGTTGAAGTCCCCTCTTAACCTTTTCTTTGACAAGCTAAATAGATTGAGCTTCTTTCAACTCTCAGTGTAAGGCAGGTTTTCCAGACTCTTGTTAAGAGTTTAGAGAAAAGCTACATCTTGTTTGAAGTACAGACACCAGAACTGGACAAAGTATTCTGGTTATAGTCCCAGAAATGCTGTATAAGGAGGTAACACCAACTCTTACTCCTACTTATAGGTCCAAAAATTGCTTTTACTCTCTTAGTTACCACATTGCACTGGAAATTCAGTTATCTACCATGACCCCTATGTCCTCTGAGAGTCTCTGCTTCCTAGGACACAGAATTATTAGTATACATAGGGGCTAGATTGTGCCTTTAAGACATAGGCCTATGGTCTGGGGGGATGGGGAATTGCGCACACCCCAGTGGGAGCTCTCAGAGGCATTGTGCCTGACTCAGACACCATTTCTGTGAAGAGACTAGAGGAGCATAAGCCGGAGTGGTATCTGTTGCATGCTTTAACCACTCTTCCCCCAACACACACATACCAGATGGGGCCAGCTGTGCTGTCCGGTGCAGAGGGAAGGCAGAACCATGACCACATCCTTAGTGGCACCAGCCTTCCCAAACACCAGTGCAAGCCTCCAGAAGTCTTTGTGCTTTTTGAACACAATAGTTAGGACTGAGTTTGGCTCCTGCACAGGTATCTGGGGCTCCTGTCAGCTCCCTTCCCACCCACACAAGCTGCAGACATCTGGCACTCAGTCATTACATAATGAATAACTCATGTGCCAGATTTCCCTTCCCCCCCACCCTTTTTTTCCCCCCAAAGCATTCTGGAGCGGCTTGTGTAATTCTCGGATTTATTCATTATTTTGAAGTATTTTGCAATAGGATTTGTGTGCCCGTATATGAACCATTCTAGAGTGGTGTAAAGCAGCCGAGGATCTGGCCCATTGTGTCTGAAGCAAGCAAATGCCTCCATGAGCACTGGGGGAATCTAGCAAGTGGCAGCATCCTCTACACCACGGGTTCTCAAACTGGGGGTCACGACCCCTCAGGGGGTTGCAAAGTTATGATGTGGGGGTTGTGAGAAGTCAGCCTCCAGCCGCAAACCCTGCTTCTCCTCCAGCATTTGTAATAGTGTTAAATATAAAAAAGTGTTTTTAATTTTATTAATTTTATTTATTTGCACTCATAGGTCTGCTGTGTAGAAGGGGTCACCAATACAAAAGTTTGAGAACCACTGCTCTGCACCCTTTGACAGGGTCCCACCCATCCTGCATCATATGGTGTTCCTCTCACCACTGCCAGTGCCAGATTTCCTCAGGCCTTGCACTGTGGGGTGGAATTTTCTAAAGAGTTTAGCATTGCCCTAACTGTGCTCCCATTGAAGTCAATGGGAACGGAGTATGATGTTCTAAAGTGCAATCCAGACTGGTGAGGGGCTGTGTCACTTCTGTCCTGCAACCTATGGTACCTCACCTTGCTTCACAGCTGTAGTTCCCACTCTAGGCTCGTTGAAAACAGCCAAACAGCATGCAGTTCACACCTAAGCATCTGTGTATAGTCACAGGTTTGGTCCAGCAACTCTGACCCTACCAGCCTGTCAGCAAACACCAGCCACACTCTGGCTTCCAGCAGCCTTGGTTACTACCTGCACACTCCCCCAACACACTCCCAGTCCCAGATTTTCGCCCCAAAAACATGTCTTGGACAGTCCAGATCTATTAGGTCTGTTGCTCCTCTAAAGGGATCAATATACAACAGTCTGCTACCTTAAATGGAGTTACTTTCAAACAATTCACAATACTTTATTAGTTTAAATTAAAGAATAAAACAAGTTTATTTAACTACAAAGAGAGATTTTAGGTGTGTACAGGTATAAGGCTTTAAAGTCAGAAATGGTTCCAAGAGAAATAAAGATAAAACACTTTCTAAACTTTAAAAAACTAGACTTGGTTCACAGTGAAATTCTTACACAGGTTCCCGGTAACATTGCTGACCACATTTCAGATCCGGATCTGTTCCCAAAGTCCAGAGGCTGTTTTATTTGTTGTCTTAGGTGGAAAAGAGAGAGATGGACAGGAACATATAACTCCTTGTGTTTTCCCCCCTCACTTTTATAGTTGTCACCTTTTGAAATGCATTTTCCTGAGGGTTACCCCTAGTTAAAGGTTTCAGAGGAACAGCCGTGTTAGTCTGTATTCGCAAAAAGAAAAGGAGTACTTGTGGCACCTTAGAGACTAACCAATTTATTTGAGCATGAGCTTTCGTGAGCTACAGCTCACTTCATCATTCAAACAGTAAAGAAGGCAGCATGGTGTCTGGTAGTGAAAGAGTTTTTCTTCTCACCTCTGTTTTCTGAAATGCAGATTTCCCTTGTCTCCTCTCTTCCCCTCTCGCTGTCTGAGGACCCTGTTTACAACTTACATTTAAACTGAGGAAAATACACATTCCTTTGTTTAGGCAGACCTGTTTTAACAACTTTTTCCTAGGCAGGGCTGCATGTTTTTGAACATGTGCTAATAACATCACATAGGGAGACTTCATAACTAAATGGTGATGCATACATTTCATCATGATATTATTGACCAGCTAGTTAGTTAGTTTTCAAATGATACCTCACAAGGCATATTTTGTACAAAGGTTATGCCTATGGCACATAGAGTGTGATTAGTATTTTTGAAAATCCCATCCCCACATCACAAAGACAGAGATTACACCTGCCGAGCAGAGCTGAAAGAGGGTGAAGGGGTGGTTCCTTGCATCCTCCCTTTCCCTCTAGCCCTGTCACTGCAAAGAGCTAGGCCCAATCTTGCCCTCAGATTCCTTAACCCTTGGGTCCTAGAGTACTAGCAAGTAGCAGACTGGAACTTGCTCTCCCTCCATCTCTCTTTTTACATGTACACAACAGTCACAGCTATGAATAGACAGTTACCTTGTAATGAACTGGTACCACTGTATGCAAAGGTTTTTGGAATTTCTATGCAAGACTCAATGAATATAGAATTAACAAGTGCCTTGGAGACAGTCCTAAAATGAGATGCCACATCTGAAGAGTTGTCTTTATAAGGGGATTTTGAATACAAAATACCATGGTTTATGCCTTGTGCTCACATTAATTCATACTGAATTTAGTAAGAGTACTAAAGAGGTTATTTTTCATCCTGTACTAAGACAGGAACTTTGCCAGATTTACAGACTTGCAGTCGAGGCTGCCCCTTTGGCTGGCTGATAGATATCTATTACATGTAAATCAGTTGAGGGAGATATTCCCTTCTGGTTGCTGCTGGATGTGAGTGGAGCTGGGGGTCATAGGAGATCTGGGGTCTGCACCTTTTGGATAAACAAACAGGCTTGAGTAAAATAAGAACCAGGCCAAATTTTGCCCAAAGCCTAAACTGACACCTCCAATATATATATGTAGATAGATAGATTAGATTAGATTTTGGGATTCCACTTCCAGTAACATAAATTCAATCAATCTAATGTTACTGCAAGTGGAATCCCAAAATCTATATATAATGTGGGAGGGTCAATGTAGGTTTTAAAGTTTGGGGCAGGGCTGCCAGAATCGGGGACCAAGGGGCCATACCTCCCCTTTTTACTGGCCACAAGGGGGAGCGAGCGAGGGGCGGGGGCAAAAGGAGCAGGGAGTGTGGGGTCTTAAGGAGAAAGGGTGGCGTGGGGGGGGCAGGGCCATGATTTGAGCACTTGTGGCCCTCCCACTTTTAGGGGCCTTCTGCTGCTCCTGATTTGGGGTGGTTCTTCGTTTACCTAAGCCCATTTACTACCAGAAGTGGAATCACCATATCTTATGAAGAAGGCAGTTCTCATTGTTGTATCCATTCCGCTTGAAACCAGGAAGTACCAAGGGCATCACGAGAGAGCCTAGACGTTGGGAGATTTTCGGATAAGCTTTGGATACATACTGTTCATACTTCTGAATTTTCATCCAAACGATGGGCTGGAAGTCTCCATTCCTCCTGCAGGAAAAATCTAAGGGGAGGTGGGGGAAGGAATGGCACTGGGAATCCCACAAAGTTCTCTCCTTGAGGAGCCTCATCCATACCTTAACTGACTAACTTTCTAGGCTCGTACATAAAAAATCCTGCATATACCATGGATTCCTAGGACTCTGCAGGGAACAAATACATGTGTCCTGAAGCCCTACAAGCTTATTGCTGGGCCTTGCTGTTGCAAGAGCAGTCTAAACTCCATTAGCCAGCACACAACTGAATGAACGCTAATGCACTGGGCTCCAGCTTAGCGGCTCATCACTAAGAGCCCAATCTGGCACTATCATTGATGAGTACTCACTGTTCTCTCACCAGCAGCTTCACTGAAGTCTGAGACTATTCATACAGGTAAGGTACCATTCAGTAAAAATGACGTAAATGGGCCCTAAGGTAGAGCATCACAAGGACGTCTATGGTACCAAAATACCAGTGCTGGTGATATATCACAATGGCTGGGACTTTCTACTGAAAATAACTAGCACAGTAATACTTCCAAATAGTATACTACAGTCAGAATGACAACTGCCATGATATGCCACTCCTGCTAAAGATGCTATTGATCCTTCTGCTGGTAAAAGCATTTGCGTTCTTTCTCTCTCTCTCTTTCAAACACATAGACACACAGCAGATGAGCTGTCAAATCTTCCACAGATGGTTTCCCCATTGGGGTTTGCATTGCCATTTAGAAGCTCCTGTTTTACAGCCTCCTCTCTGTGTATGGATGCCTGTTTTCCATAATTAAGTTCTGTTCCTGCCCTGTTTTTGCAAACCCTTTTCACTCCGATGCTCACAGTCGATGATCTCCCAAAATTGCTATGATATTTAACAGCATCCAAAAAAGAAAAAGGAAAAAAGGCAGTTAGGTGATTGGGACACTTAAAGGAGACATTGCTCCTAAGCCCTGGTCTACACTAGGACTTTAGGTCGAATTTAGCAGCTTTAAATTGATGTAAACCTGCACCTGTCCACACGATGAAGCCCTTTATTTCGACTTAAAGGGCTCTTAAAATAGATTTCCTTACTCCACCCCTGACAAGTGGATTAGCGCTTAAATCGGCCTTGCCGGGTCGAATTTGGGGTACTTTGGACGCAGTTCTACGGTATTGGCCTCCGGGAGCTATCCCAGAGTGCTCCATTTTGACTGCTCTGGAGAGCACTCTCAACTCAGATGCACGATTGTTTGCCGTTGCTCTGACGCAGGGAGGGGCAACTGACGACACGGCTAACAGGATTGGCTTACAGGGAGCTAAAATCAACAAAGGGGGTGGCTTTACATCAAGGAGTATTTCAGGCAGGACTTCACGAAGGGCTCCAATAAGAAATGGTGCACCTAAGTTATTGTTCTTATTGGAACAAGGAGGTTAGTCTGGCCTCTGATTGATATATGGCTAGATTTACCTCGCTGCACCTTCTCTGTGAGTGACTGCAGTGTGACCTAGAGGAATGAGTCCCCTAGACGGGTGGGGGAGGGGGGAGAGGGTTGCAAATGAGTACAAAACAAATCTGGTTTATTTCTTGTTTTGATCCACTTTTACATCTTTGGCTGGCAGCAGACGGTGCAGAAGGACTGCATGCCATCCACATCTCATGGCTGCTCGGCAGAAGATGGTACAATAGGACTGCTAGCCATCCTCATCTCTTGCCTGCCTGGCAGAAGATGATGCAATAGGACTGCTAGCAATCCGTATCACCTACTTGCTCACCATAAGATGGTTCAATAGGACTGACTGCAGGACTAAAGAGAATGACTTGATCAAGTCACTCCAAATTTAGTCCCTGCGCCCATGTCTGCCCAGGCGCTCCTGATCGACCTCACACAGGCGACCAGGAACACCTCGGACATGACGATGATGGCTACCAGTCCTATTGCACCGTCTGCTGCCACAAGGCAATGGGTTGCTGTTGCTCTGTAGCAATGCAGTACTGCGTCTGCCAGTACCCAGGAGACATACAGTGACAGTGAGCTGAGCGGGCTCCGTGCTTGCCGTGGTATGGCATCTGCACAGGTAACTCAGGGAAAAAAGGCACGAAACGATTGTCTGCCCTTGCTTTCACGGAGGGAGGGAGGGAATGGGGGCCTGACGATATATACCCAGAACCACCCGCAACAAAGTTTTAGCCCCATCAGGCATTGGGATCTCAACCCAGAATTCCAATGGGCAGCGGAGACTGCGGGAACTGTGGGATAGCTACCCACAGTGCAACACTCCGGAAGTAGACGCTTGCCTCGGTACTGTGGAAGCACTCCGCCGAGTTAATACACTTAGAGCATTTTATGTGGGGACAAACACACTCGAATATATAAAACCGATTTCTAAAAAAACGACTTCTATAAATTCGACCTAATTTCGTAGTGTAGACATACCCTAAGTGTGCATTTATATTCCCAAATATATGTTTGGGGATTGGAGATGTGGGGGAAGAGAGAAGCTGGGGAAGGGCTTATTAGTAATTAACTGTATTGATCTTTCCCCAAAATTGTTTTTAAGTTGCTTTTTGTTTGTTGTTTCAGCTGTAGGGAGATATACAAAAGTAAGGTCTCACAGCATGATTATAATTAAGATTCAAAAAGCCCATTAAGAAAAGGAGTACTTGTGGCACTTTAGAGACTAACCAATTTATTTGAGCATAAGCTTTCATGAGCATGTTGCATCCGATGAAGTGAGCTGTAGCTCACGAAAGCTTATGCTCAAATAAATTGGTTAGTCTCTAAGGTGCCACAAGTACTCCTTTTCTTTTTGCGAATACAGATGAACACGGCTGCTACTCTGAAAAAAGCCCATTGTCTGTAGAAAACTAGCAATTGATGATAATTTAAAGGATATTTAAAGAGCTTTGTGAACTATGCCATAGATTTGCGTCAATAATAAACTTGCTAAGTATTAACAAACATATTTTAACCATTAGTTCCTTATTTAATATATAAGGCAAAATGACACTAATTGATTCCTTTTTTAAAAAAAAAAAAAACCCTCAGTCATATTTGTTTGTAGAACTCAGCAGTTACTGATGCTTCAATCCTTCCCCCCCCCCCATAAAATAATATTACATAAATGCTAATATCCCAACATTGCTGATCAACCCCGTCATTAAAGAAAAAAATCCCAATGCCCCCTTCCCCACCCCTCAAAAAAAATTCCCTACGGTGTACAGCTCAGCATGTGGGATACTTTACAGTTATATAGCTCCTTTCTTTCTCTACTGATTTACATACTGTATTAGGGAGTATACCAGAAATATTTTTCCTACTAGTGAAATGCAACCACTTCTGGGCAGAGTACAACATCGGTGCACATGAACACTGTATTGCAATTTAGGGCAGAAGAATCTGTACCCAGCTGAAGCTGCAGGAACAACTTAAGGAGGAACTCCGGTATTCAGATACCATGGTGATGAGAGTGGAGTAAAATCTGCATAGATACAGGATAGTCAGAATGTACTTAACCCAGTTAATAATTTGGCAACACCTCCCAGTGCTCTAGCACCCAAGTGGTCAGGATTTGAGTCATGTTATACAAATGATGAAAGCAGCCCTACAATAACAAATGGCTCTGGGACCCAATTCTCATTGACTGTAATGGGAGCAGGAGCTGTTTCTCAGAGCAAGAACTGGAAAACATTCATTGATGTGACAGGCATTGGTTCCAGTGCCAGAGGATTATTAACCAACCTGGATCTCTTCTTTACATTATGATATAATAGGTGGACAATGGTCTTTTCAACTGTGGGATGAAGTATATATAAATGGATAGTTAGCTGTATTTATTGAAAAGTGTTCCTGGTGTCAGATGGTTTCTCAGGGGCGAATGGCATCCCAATGCTAATCACTACAGCTCTTTGTGGGGTGCTGTGTGAAATCACCGTGTATGCAGTGGTAACATCTCTCCAAGCCATTTTTAGACCCAGATGATTTATTTACCACCTACAAATATGCAGGGTCAGAATTATTATAGGTAAATGTTTCAGAGTGGACCCTTCCCTCAGTGGTTAAAGCTTGTTTACTACTTCCTTCAAAGCAGACAATGTAACACAGGGCTTGATGTTACTCAGTATAAAAGATGATGAGCTGCAGGGGTGGTGATAAATACTTCAATCACTTACCAAAAGCAAACCTCTGAGATGTCTCCTCATTAAATCAGATGAAGCCACCTTAGAAACGTGGGTCTGTAAAAGGAACCAATATAGCATGAGTGTCTTCTTTCTTATTCTATAAGGTTTCCTTTTCAAAGGATGCTACTAAAGGGCACTGAAAGCATGAGGCATCTGTGTGATCAGGAAGGGGTGCTACATGCCCCTAGGGTCACAAATAGTGGTGTGAGGTTATGTAGTAGAGGTGATGAAGGTCAAATGGAGGTGAACTCCTCTCCTTAGTGATTTAGGGTTGTCTTGTGCTTTTAGGCATAGCCCTAAGCAGGGGACAGGTGTGTAAACTTTACCTCCCTAGAAGTTAACCCTGGGTGACTTCATAGTTTATGGACACCTCTCAAAGAAATAGTTCCCTCCCATCTTCCCCCTTGTCTGTGGGGCAGAGGGAGGACTGCTCATTTCTTATCCCTCCCTGCCTATGGGGTGAGGGGGCAATGAGGAAAGTAAGCAGGCATATATCCTGTGCACCCAGACCCAAGAGTCAGATAGCCCATGCAGGGACCTGGGGGTGTTTTTACTTCCCTGCAGAGGCATGTGGTTCCAGGCACGATCTAGCCCTCTGAATCGATCTCTAAGTGTTTTGTTTGTTCTTTGAATTAATGCTCCTAGCAGATCAAGATGACAAGATATGTTTGCACATGAGATTTGAGAAACAGATGGAAGCGATGAGGCAGGGAGATACAAGAAGGATGTTAGGGACAACAGAAGATGCAGGGGAGCACATACTGACATCAACAGACTGAAGGGATAGAAAGGAAGATGGTTCTAGAATATGAATGGGAAAAGAGGGCAGGGGACAGGAGACGAGAGAAAGAGATTAGATCTACGCTGGAAGTCGGAATGAGTCCATGATGTGTTTGAGAACAGAAATCACAGTTCTAGCTACTGTATAATTTAGATACTCTAATAGCACTTTAAATTTCAAGGCACAGATGTCTCAGATCCTGTTTTTACTTACATTGTAACCTTTGACCATGTTAATTACCAGGGCTCAGATTCCCCCAACAAGTTCTGCATGTGGAGTGGAATCTATCCATGCGGTTCTCTCATTTCCTGCATGGAAGGGCACTCAACTGCCTCCACAGCACCGCTGCCCTTCTTCAAGTCCCCACAAAGACCTTTCTGTGGGTCTAGAATTTGCACGGGGAAGGGGGTGGAGACTGGCTGGCCAAGGGGAAGTGGGCAGGTCAGGGAGGATGCAAATCATTCCATTCAGACCCAGTGGGCAATCCCAACCCGAGAGGGTCTGAACTGCAAGGAAGTCAGGGTAATGGGAAGTTTGCCAGGGGCCAGAGCAGCATAGATGTCCTACAGATGCCTGGGGATCTGCTACGCTGGGCTCTGCAGCATTTTCCATGGGGGTGACCTCCTGGTGAGATGGCATGGTGAAGCTGAACTGAATTTCCATGCAGTGAGTTTTCCAGGAGACTTCCTCTCCCTGAGCTGCCTCCAGTGGGTTTAGTCATGGGAGGGGATGAACTGGCTAGACAATTACACTTTAATTATCATGTAACTGATGGGAAAATATGTGGCTATTTTTATCCTCTAAATTGGAACTTTTGACCCTAAGTTTAACTCCACATTATTGCGCAGGGATGTGTAATTACTCACGGGCTCCTTCTGCCCTCAGAGAAGTATGCATAATTCCCACTGAAGTCACGCTGATTTTAAGTAAGTGCACTGCCCAAAGATAGGCTATGTCCTCATCCAGCTACCTAATATTTAACTGTAAACCCTGTTATGTTACCATATAGCTAAAGAGCAGTGAGTTAACAAAACTCATGAGCAGACAAACCATTATGTCTGTAAATATGAATGGTCATTTTGGATAATAACTTCTATTCTACTCCGATTCAAAATGCCACCATCATAATCTGGAAAAAAAACAAGTGTCTTATAGAGGGAGAAATTGCTGCTCTAACCACAGAATTAGCACTTGTTGTTGGGAAGAATGGATGCCTCAAAGATAGGAATAGCCATTCTGGGTCAAATTAATGGTCCATCTAGCCCAGTAGTCTGTCTTCTGATAGTTACCATTGTCAGATGATTAAGAGGCAATGAACAGAACAGGGCAGTTTCGAGTGATCCATCCCCTGTTGTCCAGTCCCAGCTTCTCCCACATGACTGGGAGAAGTTGCACTTGAGCTGATTCTTTGGGGAAGATATTAGACAAAAAGCATGAGTGAAAAAGCTGCTGACTCAACTGTAATTCTTCCTTTCTTGCAGGTACTGCTGCGTGATTTACCATGGAAAAATTGCTCTGCAGCATCCTGGTGTTTGGAATGGCAGTTGCGGTCAATGCTTGTCCCAAATACTGTGTGTGTCAGAACCTGTCGGAGTCACTGGGTACTCTGTGTCCCTCCAAGGGCCTCCTTTTTGTACCATTAGACATAGACCGAAGGACTGTTGAACTCCGACTTGGGGGTAACTTCATTGTTAACATCAACCGACAGGACTTTGCCAATATGTCTGGCCTTGTTGACCTCACTTTGTCCAGGAATACCATCAGTTACATTCAGCCCTACTCCTTCGCTGATCTAGAAAGCCTTCGGTCTTTGCATTTGGACAGCAATAGGCTGCCCAACATTGGAGAGGATATTTTGAGAGGCTTAATTAACCTTCAGCACTTGATAATAAATAACAACCAGCTGAGCAGCATCTCGGACGAAGCCTTTGAGGATTTTCTGGTGACGTTGGAAGATTTGGATCTTTCCTACAATAACCTCCAAGGCATACCCTGGGAATCTATAAGGAAGATGGTAAACCTGCACCAGATTAGCTTGGATCATAACCTGATAGATTATATTACAGAGGGGACGTTTGCAGATCTTCAGAAATTGGCCAGATTGGATCTAACCTCTAACAGACTTCAAAAGCTCCCCCCAGATCCCATATTTGCCAGGTCCCAAATATCTCCATTAGAAGCAACTCCATTTTCTCCACCTCTGTCTCTTAGCTTTGGAGGCAACCCCCTGCATTGTAACTGTGAGCTGTTGTGGTTAAGGCGGCTTGACAGAGATGATGATATGGAAACTTGTGCTTCCCCTCCAAATCTAAAGGGAAGATACTTTTGGCATGTACGGGAAGAGGAATTTGTTTGTGAGCCACCTCTCATTACCCAGCATACTCACAAGTTACTGGTTTTAGAAGGGCAAACTGCCACATTGAAGTGTAAAGCCATTGGGGACCCATCCCCAGTCATTCACTGGGTGGCTCCAGATGACCGACTCATTGGGAATTCTTCGAGGACAGCAGTCTACGATAATGGTACTTTAGATATCGTTATCACTACATCCAAGGATTATGGAACTTTCACGTGCATCGCAGCCAATGCTGCAGGAGAATCAACCGCGACCATTGAGCTCTCAATTGTGCAGCTTCCACACCTCAGCAACAGTACAGGCCGAGCCGCCCCACCCAAATCCAGGCTTTCTGACATCACTAGCTCCAGCAAGTCCAATCGAGGGGAGACGAAAGGTCCACCTGAAAGGGCTGTCCTGGTGTCAGAGGTGACAACTACCTCAGCTTTGGTCAAGTGGATGGTGAGCAAGTCAGCCCCTAGGGTTAAAATGTATCAGCTGCAATATAACTGCTCGGATGATGAAGTTCTAATTTACAGGTAAATGTGACTGCCAGTTTTTCCTTTGAAAATTAAGATGATGGGCATGTGGGGGGAAGGGGATTGGGTTAATAATGGATGATGTAGCCTGTCATTGTTATGTCACTGATTTGAATCTGACCCAAGATGGCGGTGACAAAAATTCCTTACTATTTGATAGGTCTGTCTGTCTAACCTATCTACCTGTATACAGTACTGATCACTGTAGTATCTAGGCTCTGACTAGACCGTTTCATAGTTAATTGGCATCCATGTTGGGGGAAAAAATCACCATTGCAGTTGGCACACTTGTTGGTACTCTTGGAAAAGAAGGCAAAAATTACTTTGCTTGGAGATTAAATTCCTTTCCCACATGGAGAGGTGCCCACCTGCCACTCCGCCACCCTTAACCAGAATCAGGGTTGAAGCATACTGGTATGGAGGGGAAACGGTGTGGATGAAAGCTTGTCCTGTCTATCCGCAGCCCATGTTCTACCTATTCCAAGGAATAAGAGAAGACCTCAAGGGATTTCACTTTGGCACTTTAAACCATATTGGGGTTTTATTCTCCTCTCACTTACACCAGTTTTACACTCCTGTCACTGATGTCACTACAGCTTTTTGTGATTTACACCAGTGTTCATGGAAAGAAGAACCAGACCCATAACTGCAAATATGCAGGGCCTGATAAACCAACAGTGCTACTCCAGCTTTACACCAGTTTTGATTTCAGTGGCATTCCATAGGTATAAAACAGGAATAAATCAGGGGGGAAGCAAGCACATGAAAAGGAAAGATGCTGTAAATTTTAGGTGTTAAAAAAGTAGTAGGAAATGCCTTAACAGAATAGGAAAATAGTAGTGTGTTATTGTGTGTAAGATTGATGTAGTGTGTTTAGGCTAGTGATGAAAACAAATAATCCTTAGAAAGCACTCCTTTCTGCCTTGTGGCTGTAAAGACAGCAATAGCAGGTGTACTGGGCTAAATTGTACCTAATGGGAAACCCTTATCAAAACACAGGGGCTATGGTGAGGGTTGTGAATATTATGTTGGGGCACTCCCCAGAAGCAAAGGGCCTTTGCTTTTAGGCTGAATCCTTACCTGCCTGCTGATAGCTACCATAATATCTGGTGAGTGCTACTTGGCCTTTTCACTCTGTTCATGCACACATCCCTCTTGCATTCATCTTTGATTTCAAGTGGCAAATGCCAATGTTTGTAGAAATAGAATTTTAAATTAACCCATGCAAGTACTTGAGCCAGATGTTCTTATGTGCTCAGCCAATCGAGGAACAGAAACATTACCATGTGATGTATCTGGCTGCTCACAACTGAGTGACACAGCTCAAAATGTGAATACTGGAAATCAAATCCATAGAGTAAAAAATGTGAAAAAATTCAAATATTGAATAAATCAGAGGAAATCACAATCTGCTCATATATTTTCTCCAAATAAAAATATGTTAAATTAATCAGATGAAGTACTAGATGGACATTATTTGCTTTGTTCTGGCTAATGTACTGTAGAACTCGTGTTCACCTTGGGTTTCACCGCCAGGTGCAACTGCGTAGAGTGAAAGGGGAATAATAAACTAAGTAGTGGTAGAATATTAGGTAGAGAAGAGATCAACATATAATAGTCCTCAGGGAAAATTGGGACTAACTCTAGAGGTAAGGCCTAGTGGTGGTTAAGTTCTTGATCTCCCTGGAGGTCTGAGGCAGCAGCTGTGAAAACAGTACAAACAGGTGGGCATTGTGCATGAAGATCATATTTTAATGCAAGAGCTAGGTATGTAGACTGTCTGATGATGATTATGAAGAAAAGGCTGTCCAGAAAAAATAAAAATGATGCAGGAAATACCATCTAGTGGCTAGAGGGGAGGGGACTGGGTGATGTGGTAAGAATAGAAGGAGTGGAAGATGTCAGCAATGGCCCCTTCAGCATGGTCTGAAGGAATGAGCAGAGGCCTAGAAGTCAGAGAGTCCAGAATTCTAATAATGGCTCTGCTGCCAACTTGGTGAGTGGCTTTGGACAAGTCACTTTGCCGCTCTGTGCCTCAGTTTCCCCATCTGGAAAATGGAGACAATGATCTTTGCCTTCTATCCGGCAAAGACACTGTGAGACCGAATTAATTGTACCTAGCGCTTTTCGTCCATAGATTTCTAAGTGTTTAATAAAGAAAGGTAAGTGTCATTATCCACTCTTTAGAGATAGGAGAACTGAAGCATAGCAAGCTGAGGTGACTTGCTTGAGGTCATACAGGAGGTCAGTGCTAGAGATAGGAACCAAATGCAGGCCTCCTGAGCTTCAGTTCAGTAACCTATCCATTGGCCCATTCTGCTTCTCACAGTTAATTTGCTAATGTTAGTTAGTTCTTCTTTAATGACAGGTTTCAGAGGAACAGCCGTGTTAGTCTGTATTCGCAAAAAGAAAAGGAGTACTTGTGGCACCTTAGAGACTAACCAATTTATTTGAGCATGAGCTTTCGTGAGCCACAGCTCACTTCATCAGATGTGTACCGTGGAAACTGCCTGTGTACAGTTTCCACGGTACACATCTGATGAAGTGAGCTGTGGCTCACGAAAGCTCATGCTCAAATAAATTGGTTAGTCTCTAAGGTGCCAAAAGTACTCCTTTTCTTCTTTAATGGGTACTCATATGGGCATAGTCATGAGCTTAGAAAACAGAATTTTTGTACAGTACTTGAACAATATCAAAAGTGCTGTGTAAATGCTAAACAATATTTCAGTGTTTAAATAACACAGCAATAGGCACTTTATAGTCACCTAAGATATGTAGACAGGGTTGAGATACATTGGCAGGGCTCTGAAAGGAGGACGCTTGCCCGGCTGCTGTGAATGCTATATGCATTGAGGACAAGTTTGCTGTGTTGTTCACTCAGCCCTTTTCATGAACATTAAATTCACCTGCACCTTTCTATTGTCAGTGAAAACTATTGATTGATCTCAATGACAATTGCATACAACACTGATCACGATATGCCTTTCATCTGGCCTGTAGGTCTCCGCTGTCTTCTCAGGGTTGTTCTGCACACGTTGCAGGCTGTGCAAATGGGATATCAGGGCTCCAATGACCTCATGAAAATTAAAAGACGTGGGAAATAATGAGAAATGTTTCCCATCAACTCTTCTGACTGAATGGAGCAAAAGGTTATCAAAATCCGAATCTCCGCTCTAGATTCATTAGTGCTGGCATTATTAGGATTAATGGAAGTGGCAGCCCAGTAATCTGAACGTGCCCCTGTAATTTCTGCGCAGGGCCTGATTCTGCTCCCATTGAAATCAACAGCAAAAATCTTATTGATTTCAGTGGAAGCAGGATCAGGCCCCTGATGCACAGCTGCAGTGAACCTAAGTCTAGGTCAACAGTACATTAGCTGTGTTCTACTGCCTTGGAGTAATAAGGACCAGGCTAAGAGAATGGACTGGCATCTGTGTAAGGGTATATAGGCACAGGTGACTTGATCAGTCTTAATTTGCAATGATAATCGTGGGCATTACCTCTGGCATTTAAAGAGCGACCTGCCTTCCCTCATGTAAGATACCACATGCCACTCTTTTTGCATCACTGTGATCATTGTGCCAAATCTTCTTTGTGTCAAAGGCGTTTGTAAATAACTGTTGACACCAAAAAGTCTCCTCTTTGGCTTTGCACTCAGCTACCTGCCACCTTGCAAGTGCGGTAGTTTTTAAAAAGATCCTGACGCACGGGTTGTTTCTTGTAGCCTCTGCTTTCTGCTAGATTGGCAGACGGGCACCATTAACTTATCACTCTATTTTCCTCTGTCAGTTTCTGCTTTCTTTTCCCATTTAATGTTTGGTCCCCTTTCTCTTATAGACACCCCCATCCCCTCCTCCCGACTCTCCATTTCCTCACTCAGATACATGCTGCTTTGGGGCCATTTATTTGTGGAGCCATGAGGCTGCCATGGGTTGTCATGGCCAGCTGGTGCCACAGGAGCAAGGAAACAAAGCTTAGCCTGGCAGGTTGCTGCCTGTGCCTGTAGCCCAGATAAACATGGGCTTTTTCCACACTTAAATACTGTCGGGAGCAGCACAGAGACAAGGAGGGAAGATGGGGGCTTTCAAGGAGTTACTTGCTGCTTTATGTACTGTCCCAGGACACATTTGCCGTGGAGGGTTTGCGGAGGGGAGGGAGGGCGGGGGTGGATTTGTAACCACATAGCTATCTCATAGTTCCCCTCTTCCCCTCTGGACTATTCAGGCACCTCCCCTTTGGGATATACTCCTTCAGCATGGAACACATTGTACTAAATGTTTCCTGGATTACTTTGCTCTCCAAAGTGAATTATGGCACCAGGCAGTGGGTAGAGAAAGGCAGATGGAAAGTTACAACAGCAACCAGTGGGGAGGGAGGTGCATCATCTTACAAGGGAAGCAAATATTGTGAAGTTCTCTCTCCGCCTTTTGTTATGTTTTTTAAATAATTGACGTTTATGTTACGTGCAGGGTTTTTTTTGTTTATAGTTGGACACAGGATCTCTGTTGCGTAGTGTTTCATTCGCAATAAATAATGCAGAAAATAGGCAGAGTTGTGGGAAAGAGCTCATTTTTAAATATGCCGTGTGACCAGTGTTACATGCTGTGGTTCTGGAGTTTGAGAAGTAGCAGCCTGAACTCAGCTTGCATTCCCGAGCCCCTGGGTGCCATACCACACTAGATTCCTCAGGAAACCAGATCCTCTTGCTCCACGTCCACTCCTCATACTACTGTTACACCATTTGATAATCAAACAGAAAACACCTATCCAGCAGAGGTTACTAGCACTGGCCTAGTTAGAGACAAGTTTTACTGTGGATTCCAGTACACGTTTAGGAGCTCTTCAGTTTCACCTGCTTATTACAGTCAATCACAGAAATAATAGAAATGTAAGGCTGGCAGGGACCTCAGGTGGTCATCTCCCTGCACTGAGACAGATATTAAGTATACCTAGACGGGTGTTTTCCTAACCTTTTCTTAACCACCACCCCCAGTGATGGGGAGTCTACAACCAACCTCCCGAGGTGATTTGTGTCATACACATATTTAAATTATTTAAACTAAGGCAAGAGCGCTTAAGGGACTTGGCCCAAGTCACAAAGCCAGGCAGTGCAGAGTCATAGAACACAGGAATCTGGACTCCCAGTGCCCTTCACAGTTCTCCCACCTTGGATTCGTAGTAACCTTTTTATGGCCACAGCTTGCTGCTGTTGAGACAATGGCACAAAACGGGGAATTGTGATGTCAGGTGGGGAATATGCCAGCAGGAATGGCAGAAGTCTTGGAAAGCAAAGACCTAAGTTTTCATCTGAATGTCTTTACCAAGCAGAGCAAATGAGGAGAGAAATATAGGATGCCAAAGAAACTAAATAAAATGATCACTAGACACATCTTTTCTATATTTTTTTTCTTTCCTCTGTCCCCCACCTCTAAAGCTGCTCAACACTTTACCAGGGCAGAGACTTTGGGCCCAATCCTTAGCTCAAATTGGTGTTGTTCCACTCAACTCAATGGAGCTGCACTGATTTATGCCAGCTGAGGATCTGGCCCCTTGTTTCACATCTGCAAGTGTTGTATGCAGTGTCACCGCAGCCGTGTCAGTCCCACGATGTTAGAGAGACAAGGTGGGTGAGATAATATCTTTTATTGGGCCAGCTTCTATTGGTGAGAGAGAGAGAAGCTTTTGTGCTTATACAGAACTCTTCTTGAGGTCCACAAAGTGCAACACTCACCTATTGCATTATTTACATAAGAATAGTAAAGTAGGGAATGCCAAGAGAAGCTCTGCTAGCTAAGTATCCCAATAGCATGTAAACTAGCAAAGACCCCCTTTGACACACACAGCATCCAAGAACACAGGCTGTATAGATTGGGAGAGCCACATGGGTTGCTCACAATTCCTTTTCCGATTCCTACCAAATTAATGTTTTTAACTGTAAGAATAATTATAGCTCTGGTTCTCTTTGCTTTCTACATTTCCCCTCCTTCCTTCCCTCCTGTGAAACTGGCATTTCCACCTTCTGCTGGAAATCCTCTATATCCCCGTAAACAAGAAGAACAGCACCTGCTGGCTGGAAGTGGAATGGAAATAATCGTTGCTTTGGGGCTTCAGTACCCCCGACGGGGACGTGTGACAGTGTTCCATGCAGGAGCCAGGGGTGAACTAAGGTAGTAGCAGCTTGTGCTGCTGCTTGCTTCCATTCTGACAGCTAATTATTTGAAAAGTGAGCAGGAATTTTCATAATTATCATATCAGAGAAAGCCAGTGGGAATTATGAGGGCAGGAGCCAGGTGAATGGGGGGACGTTTTGAAACATATGTGAATCTGTGTTCAGCAGTCTGATCCTTTCCCACACGCATGCACACAACATAAAGCACGTTTAAATGTGCCCCATTACTAAAGCAAACTTAGATCGGAGGAACCATTATGTGGTTTTGTATTACAGTAGAATCTAGTGCACTCAGCCGAGATCAGGGACCCATTGCACAAGGCCCTGTCCTGAAGAGCTTACAATCAGCAAACAAAGGGAGAGAAGGCAAATAAAAGTACAGAGAGGGAAACGATTTACCCAGGGCAGTGACAGAGCTGGAATTAGAACCCAGGTTTCCAGAGTAGTGGCCTACCCAGATACAGCAGTTAAAGCACTAGCCTAGACCTTAGGAGACCTGGGTTCTTTTCTAAGTTAGTGCAGCACCCTGCACAATGGGGACCGCAATTCTGATTTGAGACTTTGGGCGCTATCGTAATGTAATATTAACTATTACTACTACTACAAAAGATCAGAATATTTGCACGTATTGCTGTAGAACTTCTCAGGCCACATTTAGCTTGCTGGTTGTATTTTCGATTAAAGCAATGATGATGTGACAGATATGGCAACTTCCTGCAATATCCTTGAAAGCCCTTACTGTACTAAGTTACATATTACTCTGGGCTGGGATAGTAATGTAACCTCTATAGCAGGGAGAGGTGACAGATATTGCATCTTCCTGCAGTATCTTCGTGGTCCACTGTTTCATGGTTTATGTATGATTGTGTTCCACAAAAGCAGTGGGTGGGTATTCAGGCAAATCAGTCAGGTTGTAACCCCACCCCCAGAAAGGTATCACTGCTTGGGGAGGCTTGCATATGCTAGTTCAGACTAGATTCTCCAGAGACCAACAGACAAAGAAAGGACTTCTGGATAAATAGTCTCAGTTTAAACTGACTCAGGGCCTTCCTTCTGATCCGGCAAACAGACAGGACCTTCTGTCCAAGTGGGTGAGGTGAGGTGGGGTGGAGGGGAGGGGAAGGAAGGGGAGGGGAGGGGAACCCTTGCGGAAGGGTTAGATGAACCTACTAGGGCCCCATAAGACTGATAGGTGATCTCTGGTAATATGTTAGCATGGGTTTAGGAACATTTGTTGTTTTAATTTGTTTTCTCTGTAATGCTTTCACCTTAAGAATAAATGTGTTTAGAAAGAGCTGTTTGGCAACTTATAACTGTGGGTAATTATTCTGTTCCTAGCCTCTGGGGAGAAAGCAAAGCACAGACGCTGGCCTGTTTAGGCAGTCTGGCTTGCTGGGAATATCACAATGTAGTCAGTGTAGTGCAGCCTGGAAAAACCCAAGCCAGGAGGAAAAGAGATGCAGGTCTCTACCTAAGAGAGGCGATGACTGGGAGCTGGAAGCCTAAAGTTATAGTGGGTGACTGTGGTGGACACCTGCTTAAAATACATGCATTTTAAAAACACTCCAGAATCATTACATTTATGATAGATTTGGGCCTGTTTTACTTTGCAGTATTTAATATGAAGGTTGATATAAACAACCGTACAAATTATGGATTTCTGTAGCATTGCACTCTAACTTATAAATTCAGCACTGAAAAATGTATTGTATATAGTCCTGAACAGTTTTTATTTCTTTCTATCTATCTATCTATGTTATGTAGCAGGCAGTTTAAGCTTTAAAATATGAATAAATGGCTCCACAGCTCTCTCCTCTGTTTAACAATAGTGGAGTGGATTGGATTACTTTAACAATGTGACAGGTTTCAGAGTAACAGCCGTGTTAGTCTGTATTCGCAAAAAGAAAAGGAGTACTTGTGGCACCTTAGAGACTAACCAATTTATTGCATCCGATGAAGTGAACTGTAGCTCACGAAAGCTTATGCTCAAATAAATTGGTTAGTCTCTAAGGTGCCACAAGTACTCCTTTTCTTTTAACAATGTGGTAATGCTTTACATTTACACAGCTCCTTTCATTGCAAACATTTTACAGTCTAGGTGAAGAGAGCTCACTAAACCAATCACTGACACCCAGCCACATCTCTGTTAGGTCATAGCAGCAACTCTGCACCAGAAAGCCAATGCACCAATGTTTTAAAATTCAAAAGCAAAGAATAACCTCAGCAATTGCAATTATGGAAACTTGTAGCTAGGCAGGAAGTAATTAACTGAGTTAGAATTTCCACAGCACAATGAGACTAATACAAATACTCTTGCATTTGATGGACTGTTAATAACAAGCACTTAGAGACTATGATGATGGGTGCTTTAGAATACTGAAAATATGTAGGAACCTGATGTTGCATTTCAACCATGCAACAGCATAGGACCCCCAGGACCAGGGTGTGGCAAAGCCCCAGAAAAGAGTGCCAGCACCCAAATTACTAACACCATTTTGTGTGACACATGCTTACTCCATGGAGGTCTCTCATCCAAGGCCTGAGCATGCCTGACTCTGTTTACCTAAGATCACAGGCTGAGGTGCACTCGCTATAGTTAGTCAAGGTATGTTATTTTCTCTTCTAAGCAAATCATGAGCAAGTTTGCATAGAGGAGTTCCACAGGTGATAGAGGGATGGAATCCTTCTTTGAGGCCAGACCACCCTATACATGGTGGATGTGGACAGTGGCTCTGTATAGTTGTGGACCGATTGGCTGCACCTCTTCCCTTTTCTAGCCCACCTGAGTGTCCCCATGTTCCCCAGGACGTGCCATGGTGCCTAGCCACCAAGCTATCCTCTAGCAGCCATAGCTAGCCTAGAGGGACCTTTTCACTTTTCCCCTCCATGCAGAGTTGATGAGCATCAACCTCCACTGGACTGCATAACCCTTACTTGCACCAGAGGATTCTGCCCCTTAACCATTCAACTTCCAGCGTCTAAGCATCAGACAAAGGAACTGCTGGCAAAAGTCGTCGGTGAGGGACGAATAGTCTAAAAAGCTAGAGCCAGCCAGATAAAGACACAGTATTCATCATTTCACCTTGACAGGCAGAGGCAGTAAGTTTATAAAAATAATAATATGTGTCTCCTGGAATCTCATCCTTGGGGTGAAGTGAGATCCCCATAAATCAGGACAAGAGGAAGCCCACGAGGGACCTCTGGAGGTTGCTTCAAAGTAGCTCAAAAAGTGTTTTGGGATAATTTCCGGTGGTGCTTTAGCGTGCTGAGGGTTTGCTGAAGGTCTTCTGGGGTATTCAGTGCCACATTACGGTGCTTCACAGTGACATATCAGTTAGATCTTAGGGTGATTTTTTTCCCCCTTTCTGCACAAGTTTTGTCTCATGCCTGGAAAAGGACACAGATTGGCTTGTTCTGCAGTACTAAAAAGAAATCTGAGAGGAAGAGAAAAGGAGATAGGGAAATGCTTTAGAGATGGCAAATGCTGCATTATCATGTCAGCACTGGAATCATTGCATTTAACAGGTGACTGGTAGATATTGCCAAAATAAATAAGCACGTATAAAAGTGTTGATGAATCCAGGGAAAGCCCAAACCTCAAAGTCATCAAAGCAGTCCCCAGATTGTTAGTGACAAGAAATTGTTACCATCTTGTGTTTGTTCAGTGGCTTGTGTAAAATGAGTTATTGTACCTCAGTCCAGTTCATAATGGACAAGTGTCCACTTTACAAGAACCAACTCCCTTAGGGGAGTTCCCTTGACAGTCACAGCAGCAAGGCCCAAGACTGAATGAGCCCTCTCTTATCTCCACAGGACATAATTCTAGGTACATAGAGTACAGTAGGGGAAGCTTGCCTTACTGCTACCCATGGCATCTGTCTGTGGACAGAGGACTCTGATACTGCAGTGATGGTCACCAGTTTAAGAACCAGAATGAGAGAGGCAGGCAATAGATAAGACTTCAGTCTCCGGGGCTGTTAGCACCTCTCTCCGGTTTTCAAAATATTTAAACCCTCCTGTACTAGCCCTTGTTTTAAAGTATAACAATTGTCTGACAACGTTTGGGGATGTATATAAAGAATTAGTACATTACAGCAGTCCCTCTGAGCTCTGCCTCGGGAGCTGAACAAAGAGACAAAGGGCTTGATTCTGATCTCAGTCACTGCAGTGTTACTCAGGTGCAACTCCACCAAAGTCAGTGTTGTTACACGGACGGAAGTGAAATCAGAATTAGTTTCCAGACTGTTATAAGACTGAGTGATCCTGTTTTAGCTCTGTGACTAATTATTTATTTAGCTCATCAAAGGCTCAACATTTTTACTTGGGGGGCATTGAGGAGGAGAATCTTCTTGCCAACATCTGTCATATCCCCTCTTAGCTATTCTGAACCCAAGTGCTGGGAGCTGTCCACACCTATAATAGTCATAGTGTTTTACATATTTGATGCTAAAATGAGCCATTTTGATGCAGCTTCTGGTGATTCAACACTTTCATGTGTAAGTGAAAAGTTTTTACGTATACATAGGATTTGTGAATATTAATAAGCCAGCCCACAGCTACTGAGTTACTAGTTTTTCCTATTCTAAATATAGGAAAGAGCTATGGCATCTCATAGGCTGCTCTGTGTGGTAACTATTGCAAAATGCTGACATTTTAACGGTAACCAGCTCCTATACCATTCATATCATTCATATGCATATAAAATAAAAATACATGGCACTGATATGACCCTTTACAAACGTTAACTACTTACTAATGGCTGATCCCAAGCCTATTGAAATCAATGGGAGGACTCCCATTCATTTCAATGGGTTTTCAATCAGCCTTAAACTTTTGTGATGTGGGTATTCTTATTTTACAGCTAGGGAAACTGAAGCACAGGGTGGTTAAGTGATTTGCCCAAGGTAGCTCAGTGAGCCAATGGCACAAAGCTGGGAACAGCACCCAGAGAATCACAGCTCGGAGGAGAACCCAGGCGTACCAGTGTGCAGCTGTCAATGCATTCCAAATGTGCCAATTTCTCCTCATACTTTTTTTTAGTAATTCAGCATGCTGTGCTAAACAATTATTATATTTGAATTGTGACAGCACCTATCAGCCCTAGTCAGGGATTGGAGCCCCATCATGCCAAGCGCTGTGTCCACACACATAACAGAAAGATGGCTACTGCCTCAAAGAGCTTACCATGAAAGTCAAGGTGTTTGATTTTCACATTTTATATTTATAGGTTACCTTTAAACATGCAAGGAGCTCTGCTAGATGTCTGACTAAGCATTAGTTTTGCCTTCTGTAATGATCCATCATTGTAATTCCATCACTGAGGTGGAACTATAGTTATCTGTAAACTGAGTCCCCAGTAAGTGGGTGATTCTTTTATAACTCTCCTATATGACACTGAAATACATCTCTCAGAGTGAGACTCTGTGGTTCACCTCACATTTTGACTGCAGCATCAGGTTTCAGCAGTCCCCAGCCAGTGTTTCTCTTCCCTTAAGTCGCCTGAAGGTAGTCTTTTTATCCATTCTAATATCTCTTTGTTCAGAGTTCATGCCAAAAGATCCCCTGGCATTCTGAGCAGGGCAACCAAACCTGACCAGACTAGTTTATGCGTTTCTCCTGAGAGTTTCTCCTCTTCACACAGTGGATTTGTGGTATTGATCCTTTGAGAGCCAGGAAATTGAATTTTGTATACAGTCATTATTTGTAGACTCCTGCAGGGTTTAGCTACCTTTTAACCAGCAATACCTTAACCACCAAACCCACAGAGATATATATATATATAGCTACATAACATTTATAAAAAATGATACAGATAATTCCCATGTTCTGCACAGCTTCCATCTGAGGGAAGCAACGGGCAAATTCAAAACAATAAGTCCCATCACAAATGGGGTTTTTAGGTGGTGCACCAAGAATATTTTAAAAAATAACACTGCTGCGGGAAAGGCTGACGTGCACAGAGTCAATTGTCACATGCTGCTGGGGATACCCACAGCTTGAGCCCACTGTGTTACCTCTCTGCCTCTGCAAGAATGAGTTTTGCTGGCGAGTAGGCTGTGTGTCAGCTCCCTGCCGCACCAATCTGCTTCCTCACTAGAAAACTCCTCAAGGCTCTCCTGACCCAAACCTTGCCTAGGAGGTAACAATTCATGAACTCCAGTCCCCAAACTCCTCAGAGATGTTTCTCTGAAATGTGCAGCCCCTATCACTGTGCAGTCACTGAAGCTATTAAGTTGCCCTGTACCTCACAGTTTATTAAATTAACTAGGGTAAATACACCCTTCCCTTCAAATACAGCATTGAATTTGTTTATAGAAAAACTAAAGCAAATTTATTAACAAAATAGCATGGATTAAGTGATACCAAATAAGAGAGAAAGGCAGCAATGGTTACAAGCAAGTAAAAGTGAAAACACACATCTAAAAGTCTAAAACTTAATCTAGCAAGTTGCAGTCTTTGTTCCAGATGGTTTCTCTCACCCGCAGTCTCCCTTCCAGCTTTTTACTGGCTAGCCTGGCCTGGACCCATCATAGAGGTCAAACCACTTGGTTTGTTTGTCTCCTAAGGTGAAGGGTAAAGATGGAGTCTCTCTCGGTTCCTTATATCCCCAAAGGCATTGTCTTTGTTTTTCAAGTCAGGAAGGCCTCCTGTGTCCCTCTGGGGTACAGAAGCATGTTAATTCTCTGTCTCTTGAGTTCAGGATCAGGCTAACACCTGTTGGTTTAGCTTGATAGCTTTGTTTATAGCTAATATGTAAATTGAGGTAAATCCACAGTCTTTTGCCGAAGACAGACCTGTTTTTGCCTTTAACTAGGCTAGGCTGTCTTGTTTTAAACATGTTCTAGAAACATCAAACAGAGAGAATTCATAACTTCAAATATAACATTAACATATGCATTTTACAATGATATTAATAAACAGTGTGTTGATAGCTTTCATCTGAGACCTCACAAGGCAGATTATGCACAAGTATTTACCACAGTAGTGTGGAGGGTGTGCATACAGGGTGCCTAGTGTCATATCAGTCTGCCTGAAAGGGGGAGGAATGACAAAAGGGCAGGGGACAAATGAGAGAGTAAAAACAAAATGGGATCAGAAATTTCTTCACTGCCACTGGAACAGCGAGAAAGTCAAGTTGGCCAAATGTTCTTATTATAATTTTGAGTGATAATCAGAAACACTTGTCTCTAAGAGACTTGTCGAACACCTGTGACCAAACATTTATCAGAACAGACTCCAAGAGACAGAATTATGACAAATGTGTTTCCCCCCCCCCCAAGAATAAATAAGAATTAGCTGCAATCATGCAAAGCTGAGGATTCCTTATCTTGGGATGCCATGTCCTGAGGAGAAGAATCTTGAGCCACAGTGGGATAAAGGTTTCCAAAGTAAAGGAAAGAGACGTTTCTTTCAATTTATGTTGAGGTGCAACCTATGTCTAAAATGGGGGGGAAATGGAAATTTAGTCTGCATATGTAGAAAAATATCTTGATATTTGAGATACAAATAGGATGTTTAAAAGAATAGGATAATTAATAGAAAATACCGTTTTCAGTCTAGATGTCTTTTATTTCAGATGAAGGAAAACAAGGAAAGAATAAATATAAAGTCTCCATGTAAAAGCAAACACGAGAGAGAGCACAGCAAATAGCTCTAACATTCTGCTTCTGAAACAAAACACAAAATGCAGACAGGTTGCCTTGTAGTTATACTGCATTAGTGGCTCCAAGTTATTATTAATCATTTGTACTATAGTAATGCTTACAGGCCCCTACCATTATCAGGGCTGTGTGGCACTGGGCATTGAACAATTATATGTTAAGAGGCAGACCCTTCCCCAAAGCACTTACAATCTAAATAGACAAAACAGATAAAGGGTAGTCGGGGAAACAGAGGGGAAGTGATTAGCCAGAGGTCACACAGCAGATGAGTGGCAGAGTTCAGAGCAGAACCCAGACCTTAACTCTGAGTCCAGTGCCTCATCCACTAGAATACATAGCCTTTAACTCCCCATTCTGGCTCCCCTGGTGTATCCTGTGTGTCAGACTCATAGCTTATAAGTTCTTGGAGACAGAACCTGTTTTTATTTTGTGCCTTGAGCACATTGCCGGAGCTTAACAAATAATAGCAACAGTGCAATTCATTTCCCAAGTGAAACCCAGTCACTTGAAAGATTTAAAATTAGACTGGACAAAGCCCTAGAAAAAAAAATCAAGCTGAGATGGGGAATGCAGAGTTCAAGGGCAAAGTGTGCTTTCTCAGAGTGGGTGAAAATTAACTCTCTACTGAGGGGCCAGTACAAGGCCTGTGCTCCACATATGCCTTAAGCCCTGTTTTGAGGGTGTAAGTGAGATTGTATGAGTGCATAGGCTTTGTGTTAACCCTCTGCACAGGGGAGAATTTCACCCAATATGAGGAGCTTAAATCTTGAAGCAGTAAAGATTCATGCTCAACATACTATTACAGGGGGCCTGCTGCAATGTCCAATGAATGGTTTTATGACAAAGAAGCCATTTGTTCTATGTTGTCCTAAAGTCAAAAAGTGGTCCAAAGTTTAGACGGTGAAGAAAAAAATAGGGGAGGGGTGCTGGAGGGTTCTAAAGCTTGATACAGATGATTCCTGTTCTTATGTAGTTGTATTCACCTGTTTTCTCTCATCTTACAATCTATTAATAACATAGTAAGCGTGGAACCACCTTGCCCAAAGGGACCCCAGTCCCTGATTTGAGGTCGTTTAGATGCTACTGTCATCCAAATAATGAACAATAATAATATTATAGAAATGTTTTCATATCTACAATAAAATTAAATCATTTTTATGCAGGCGTGGGGAAAGGGAATGAAACGTTCTCTGGCATATTTGGAAATCCAAATACAATGGCTCAAATTCAGCCCTGGTATAATGGCTGCATTGATGGCAGAGTTACAGCAGGGATGGATTTGGCCCCGTAGCACTCTGCTAGGGTAAAAGCCTCAGAAAGTGACAGTGACTAAAAATGAAAAGGGAGGGAGTTTCATTGGCTAGGACAAGTGCTCTGCAGAATGTACACAGCATCCATAGGGGAAAGTATACTATGTTTTAACCCAAGTAAAGAAGAGGGGGTTGTGTGGCATCATTCACTGAGCTCCACAAATGGGAAGGAGCCTGTGCTCTAGAAAGTCCTCCAGAACATCTAGAGATGTCACGTTTCTTGTACGTTCTTCATGCAGTCCTTGGTTTCCTGACACATGCTTGCTGCTGGTGCAGAAACAAAGAAGCTCCAGATGGGGCAGTCCCAGTCTACAGCTACACAGAACAGTAGGGAGTTTTATTACCTTATTCTGCACATGGTTTCCATTCCTAATAAAGGGTTTATCTTGACACTGGTTCACTCGTCAGTAAGACACTACGTGGTTCCAGGAGTGGAAAACACAGCGTAGATCTGTGAAAGATAACATTGCAATGGCTACTGTAGAGCCCATGCAATTGCAAGCAACTCCCCCACCAGACCTGAGACTCCCTGGAAATGTTGAATGTGCCTGGAAATGGCTCAGACAAGCGATTTGAGCAATCTGTGAAACTCACTGGGGCAAATAAACTGAGGATGAGCAAAAGACTGCACTGCTCTTAACAGTGATAGGCACAGAAGCCCCTCTGGAGCAACAGCAGGGGTGAGGTGCACAAAAAAAAAGGAAGCAATATTAGAAACACTGAGTCTTAAGGTGGCTCTGAGTAATCAGACTGTCACTTTGATAAAGGTTCATGGAAACTGTGTGAGCACAAAAGAAACTGTTACACTTTATGTAAAAATTGATATGGCCAGTGGTGAGCTGGAGCCGGTTCGCGCGAACCGGTGGTTAAATTCTGAAGCCGTTTTAGAACCGGTTGTTAACCCGCTTCCCTGCAGGGGGTGCTGAGGCTTTGATGGGCTCCGGCCGGGAAGGGATGTAATTCCTCCTCCGGCCGCCGGGGGCGCTGTGCTGCGGGAGCCATGTGAGCTGCCGCCTGGCCCTGGGCACGAGCCCTGGTGCTGCTGCTGCTGCTCCCCTGGCCCTGGGGCTCCTGATGCTGCCTGGTGGGTCCCCGGCTGCTCTGCTGGGCCTGGGCTGCATCCTGCTGCTCTCCCCTTGAGTACCCACCACCCTGCCTGCAGCCAGCCCCACCCCCACCCCCTACCCTGCAGCCAGCCCCTGTCTCCAGCCACCCCCGCACCCCCTGCCTGCAGCCAGCCCCTGTCTCCAGCCACCCCCGCACCCCCTGCCTGCAGCCAGCCCCTGTCTCCAGCCACCCCCGCACCCCCTGCCTGCAGCCAGCCCGTCTCCAGCCACCCCTGCACCCCCTGCCCTGCCTGCACTAGCCCCTGTCTCCAGCCAGCCCCGCACCCTCTGCCCTGCACCCCCTGCCTCCAGCTAGCCCTGCCCCACGCCCCTGTCTGCAGCTGGCCCCACATTCACTGATGCCCTGCAGTTCCCAGGGCAGTAACCCTGCACACCTGCTTCAATGAGGGGGGCAGGGAGCAGCTGGGACCCATGCATGTGCACACTCTAGGGTGACCAGACAGCAAGTGTGAAAAATCAGGACAGGGGGTGGGGGTTAGTAGGCACCTATATAAGAAAAAGACCCCAAAATCGGAACTGTCCCTATAAAATCGGGACATCTTGTCACCCTAGCACACCCCAGGGAGTGGCGGGGACCCACACATGTGAAACGGAGCTCATTTCTAGTTCAGGCCCATCTTTTTAAAAAAGAACTTTGGGCAGGGTTAACATACACCCGTATTTTCCCAGACAGGTCAGGCTTTTTGGTTCTTAAATCACCGTCTGGAAGGAATTTTTAAAATTTAAAAATTCCTCCTGGGAAAATACGGACATATGGTCACCCTGTTTTGGTACAAAAAATACATACTGGGGCACATCCCTTAAATCAGAACTTTTTATAGGGAACCAGTTGTTAAGATTTTGGCAGCTCATCTCTGGATATGGCTAATATAATGTTATAGAAGTTAAACTCTGAAAGGAATGTGCATTTTTCCCAGGACATTGTGCAAAGAAATGCAAACAAAACATGCTGCTTAACTAAAATCCTATTAGGGCTCTAAAAGGAGCCACAATAGGCTGTGTTGTCTTTTTCAGATCACTGTGTGTTTTGGAAGCAGAAGTTGAAAGTGAAAAGAAATCAAAACTCAGGTGGAAGTTGATTGTGTCTCCTTTTAAGAGAGGGTCTCTGACCTGCTGATGGCTTTGGATTCAAAAGCAAGCCGGAAAGCGTCTGTAAAAATGCAAATTACCTTACTGATAGAGGAAGGTGGAAAAAGAAGTCAAACCTAAAAATAAGAGAGGGACAGGTTAACCCTAAGTAGGAAAAATATTCTTTTTGTGTGTGTATGCAGTGCTAAAATCTGAAGTTTTTAATAGATTTGATGTTAATATTAAACATTGGGATAAATTTAATGTTAAGAAGTGCCCCTGTAACAATGGATAGTGTGTATGATTTTTGAAAAAAACCTTTAAGGTCATATGGTAATGATGCTTCTCAGCTATTACCTGTGAATACACTTAAAACTTAGCACAGCAGAAAGAACATTACAAACTTGGTCTGCTGTATAAGAAGAAAAACTGAGGTACACCACCTCATGAATTTAATAACTGAACAGTGGAATAATTTCCCCTAAACCCTTAAAAGGTAGGAGCCATTGAAACCTAGCCTGCCTATAGAACAAAAACACAGGAAAGTATAGGGGTAATTCCTCTGTTTTGCCTGCAATACGGTCTTGGGATGCATCAGGCGAGGTATTTCCAGTAGAGATAAGGAGGTGTTAGTACCATTATATAAGGCACTGGTGAGACCTCATCTGGAATATTGTGTGCAGTTCTGGTCTCCCATATTTAAGAAGGATGAATTCTAACTGGAACAGGTACAGAGAAGGGCTACTAGGATGGTCCGAGGAATGGAAAACCTGTCTTATGAAAGGAGACTCAAAAAGCTTGGCTTGTTTAGCCTAACCAAAAGAAGGCTGAGGGGAGATATGATTGCTCGCTATAAATATATCAGAGGGATAAATACCAGGGAGGGAGAGGAATTATTTAAGCTCAGTACCAATGTGGACGCAAGAACAAATGGATATAAACTGGCCATTTGGAAGTTTAGACTTGAAATTAGATGAAGGTTTCTAGCCATCAGAGGAGTGAAGTTCTGGAACAGCCTTCCAAGGGGAGCAGTGGAGGCAAAAGACATATCTGGCTTCAAGACTAAGCTTGATAAGTTTATGGAGGGGATGGTATGATGGGATAGCCTAATTTTGGCAATTAATTGATCTTTGACTATTAGCGGTAAATATGCCCAATGGCCTGTGATGGGATGTTAGATGGGGTCGGGAAGGAATTTTCCTCCAGGGCAGATTGGCAGAAGCCCTGGGGGTTTTTCGCCTTTCTCTGCAGCGTGGGGCACAGGTCACTTGCTGGAAGATTCTCTGCACCTTGAAGTCTTTAAACCACGACTTGGGAACTTCAATAACTCAGACATAGGTTAGGTGTTTGTTACAGAAGTGCGCAGGTGTGATTCTGTGGTCTGCGTTGTGCAAGAGGTCAGACTAGACGATCATCATGGTCCCTTCTGACCTTAAAGTCTATGATTCAATCAGCAAGGATATTTGTGAAAGGAATGGATATTTTAGGCAATAATCTGCCACCCCAAAAGGGGTTAGAAACATGTTCTTTTTGTCTTTCAGAGAATCAGCAAAAGCTGGTACCAACTAAAGAGCAACCCAGAATACCATGGATCTACTGTCGCAGCAAAGATTGTGTTTTGTGTTTTATGTTTTGTCTTGTGTTGTTTGTCTTGTTGCTAGCATTGTTGTGTATTGTGTTACAAAAACGGAAATACTACATTATGCAGAAAAGGATTAACAAGCATTTTAATTGTATTTACAGAAACGCCAGTCTGATAACAGGGAAACATCCCTAGGCGGTAAAGGCACATTTAAAAGCAAAATATGCATGAGACACAAGGTGTATCTGTTGGTGGGAATAAAAGGATGGACATAAAAAGTTTTAAAGCACAAAGTGAAATTACCAAGGGAAAAAAGGGTATGTAAAACCACGGGTTACTAAAAGAATAAGACTTGCCAATTATTACTTCCTAGTTAACTTCCAGCATGGAAGCCCAGCTGAATGCACCTGGGTGTTGTATGGCATTGGATATAAGGAAAGAAAGGCCCAGTGACGATATAGCTGCCCTAATACTATCTCAGTGTGAACTACTGAAGGCTATTGGATTTTGCCTGGCAGCCAGGAGGGTGGGTAGCCTAAAGAAAAGGCTCCCAAGAAATGTATTGAACTGGTCTGGATGGGAACTGGATTAGAAATTGAAGTGCTGGATGCTACTAACATAGAGGTATTGGCAGACAAATGAAATTATGTTATAAATGATTCTGTCATATTATAGCAATTAGGGGATGTGATTTCGAATTGCATGTACCCGAATTTAAATATAGTCAGTTAAAGGTGTCTTATACTTTGTATTCTATTGTAACACCTGTGCCCCTTGGAATGGATTCAAGTGCTTTACAAACATTGCTTGTACACCCTGATTTACAGAACCAGTTACATAACTGCAAAACATGCTGATACATGCATCTTAGAAGAACAGGATGTGCCTCAGGAATGTTTATTGGGGCCTCAAGGCTGCAAACTCTGGAAAAACCCACACCTGGTTAATCGATAATCAGAAGGAACCTCTCGCTTGACCATTGAAACTGCTTACTTAACAAGTTTGCTTTAAGGGACATGTCATTCTTTTACTAACGTATAAATAAGGGGGACAAATTTGAGGTAGGGAGACTCTTCAGGACTGGACTCTCCCTCTGGATGCATCTTGTGTTCCCCACTAGCAGATGGGCTGCCGCCGTGCCACTCAAGAGCCACACTCAGCTTTGGTAATTATCAAGGGTTGGGGATGTTTTACTAACCTGTTGCAGACGTGTATAAGTGCTTGAGACTAAGTAAAGTTTAGCTTTAAGTGAAAGCACTCTTGTATTGTCCTGTTTGTGCCAGCCATCTATTGGCTGGACGGCCGTGTCTCCCCTGATGTATTTCCTGACACCACCTTGCACAGAGGAAAAGTTACCAAGAGCTTTGGGTTGAAAGAACTTCGGGTAACAAGTTCACAAAAACATCTCCTCCACAAAGTCACCGAATGGACATGGATGCCAAACCATGAAAGAAAGTTCAATGATTTAAAGCACATTCTGACATCACCTCAAGTGCTGCACTTTTTTTAACCCATTGAAAGTCATCAAACTCTCCACAAACGCCTCGAAAGGATGGCTCAGAGCTGTACTATTACAGTGTCATGGAACTGATTGGCTGCCAGTCTTGCATGCATCCGGGGCTATGACAGCTGCAGAGACGATGTACACACAAATTGAAAAAGAGACAAGGGGTCTGGCTTGCGGATGTACAAGATTTCACAATTTTCTCTCTGGACATAGCTTCAAAGCAGAAACTGATCACAAACCACTGACTGAAATACACAAAATGGGAGGTGGAGTGACACAGTGACCATTACTGATAATGCAGACGTAAGATGTGACCCTGGAGTTCCAATGTGGATGCCCCTTAGTAATGGTAGACAATCTCAAGAGCATATCCTCCATCAGATAATACGCAGCCTGATGATCTGGAACAAGCAGTAAACATACATGTGAACATAATAAAAGTGCCATGTGTGGTATTTCTATGCATATGGGATGAAGTGGAGACAGAAACAGCTTAAGACGAAATGCTGCAAGCTGTGGTACAAGTGCTAAGTAAAGGAGGGGAAAATAGCGTTTCCCACCTGCCTATTCCCACTATTAAAATAGCTTTCATTGATCTCAGGAGTGCTCTTGAAGGGGACACAGATTGTGGTTCCCACGGTGACTGAAAGGGAAATAATGGAATGCATACACAAAAGGTTCCTAGGAATGACCAAATAAAATAGGAGAGTTTGAGAAGTTGTGATTTGACCAAAGATAAATAATGACATCAAAGAAATGTCTATGAGCAGGTGTGGAATGTATCAGAAGTAGAAAGATTCCCAGCAGAAAGAACCTATGCTATGGCCCGAACAACTTGCCACTCCATGGGACAAAGCTGGAACTAGCATGCTCAACCTCAGAAGACATGACCACCTGGTTATAATGGGCCTACTTTACCAGTTTCCCAGAAGTAGTTACCCTTCAAGATACCACAGGAGCAACAGTTGTCAGGCACATTAAATCCATATGTGCACATCATGGAATTCCAAGGACAGTAATAATTGGCAAGGGACCGCAGTTCAAGAATAGGGAGTTCCCGGACTTTGCTAAAATGTCTGACTTTCTTCATGAGACATTGAGTCCTAGGTATCCTCTAGGTAATGGATTAGCTGAATGTGGAGTATGTATAGAGAAGAACTTACTCAAAAAAGCAGTGGATGCAAGAGATGTTCTGTATTTAGCACTATTCAACTGTGGAAAGTCATCTGGTGAACTCCTGTACAACACACATATAAATACTCAATTACCAGGTATGGGACAAAAACATAGGATGACAAAGGAGTCTGTGATAGTGAGGAAAACAATGGGAACGCGAAGTCATACAAAATATTATAATAAAGAACTAAGACCTCTGTCACTGTGGCTCAGTGGGTCACAGCTGAGAATACCAGATTCAGGACAAACTGCTGAGAAATAGGGCAGACTCACCCCAAAGTGGTGGTTATTCTATCACTAAATATACCAGCCAGTAACTAAAGTAAACTTCTGTCTCACCACATTGGTTAACAAGAAGTCAAAAATGGCATTCCAGCCCTTATTTCGCCACCCGGACACTAGATTTTATGATGAATGGTTGTGGAAAACCACTTTAATCAAACAAAGGGTTCTTCTGATCTCAAGAGATCAGCCACATAGTCAGGTCAATATGTAACTCAGATCTTACCCAATAATCACACTGCTGCTGATCCTTTAGTAACTAAAATATAAAGGTTTATTTATAAGAGAAAAGAAGAGAGTTAGAAATGGTTAATAGATCATATACACACAGTAATGGCAATGTTCTCGTATCAGGTTTGTAGCAGTGATGTTCTAGGCTGCTGGCTTGTAAAGTCTCTCTGGTAATTTCCAAAACATTGGAAAGACCGCGGTCCATAGTTCAGAATTCTCCTTTTAGTTGTAAATCCATAATCCAGAGAACGAGAGCAGGAAAGAGGCAACATGGAGATGTTTCAGGGGTCTTTTATATCCTCTGCCATGTGCTTGGAATTTTACTGTCCCAAACAAAGCCTACAGCCCCTGTCTGTTGAAACTTACTGGCACAAGATGGAGTCTAGGGTCACATGAGCATATCACATGTCCTTACATGGCTTGCTGACTCACAGAGGATAGCCATTGGACATATCTGTGCTCAGGCATCCACAGGAAGACTTGCTGAGTAGGATGAGTTTCTCCTGTGGCCCATTGTGAGAGTTAAGTGTCCTTAATGGGCAATGAAGCTTGAAAAGTCCATTCACTATGTGTTAGCTAGGCTGGATGTAAACTACCTTGTGGGCGTTAACCCAGGAACAAACACAATGGTGATACAGGTATATAGCCAATATTCGTAACTTCAGATACAAAAAATGATACATGCATATAAACAGGATAATCATACTTAGCAAATCATAACTTTCCCATTGACACCTTACATGACATACTTTGTACAAGATCTGTTGCAATTGTCGAACAGTGGCAATATCATTTATATAAATAGTCATATTTCAATCATACAGCATCACAACCGCTTCCACAGTTAAAAAACAAAGACTTAGTGAGAATGTGGCAAGATGGATGCTGGCCAGCCAAAGCTACAGTGATCAAAGAGGAGTCACCTTGCACATACCTTTTTGCTTTGTTTTCTCCATCCAGTCCCTCTTGTATTGGATAATTATACTGGCTGTAGTTTAATCAGCTAGTTAGGCCAGTTCTTGAGTAAATCAATTTATTTAGTCATTCTTAAGTGCTTTCTGTTGGGATTTGCTCTTGGAGGTTTCTGCATATTCCATTGTGTGGTGCTGGGAGAGTTCTTGGGTGCCCAGGACTGTGAATTCCCTTGTCACCCCTTGCCTCTAGTGAGAGGTAGCCTTGCCAGTGGTTGCTGGGTGTTAGCTCCCGACCACTATCAGCCTGTCAGCCACTTAAGCATTCTCCTCCAGGCCAAGCCAGTCCTACCTTTGCCTTATGGGTTAGCAACAGGTGCATCCCAATCCCTTTGAAATGTTCCCCTGTGATATCCAGCCCCTGACACTGGCTACTCACAGATCTGCTGCCCGCAAAGGAGCAGTGTGCCCCAGCTTACTAGTTTTACATTAAACCACTGCTCCTGTATGACACGTAGCACATATGAGCCCTTATAATAAAACAAAAGTAGGTTTATTTAAGAAAGAATAGAGATCAACTAGTAACAAGAGAGAGTGATGGACACAAATGATTACAATTTAAAACACAAATCACAAAAAGCGAACGAAGGCCTACACATATTAATAGTTACTTTTCCTAGCTAATAAAGTAGATTCCTCCCCCAAAAGTTCAGTCTACTGCAGAGCTGGCTGGCTTCCAAGGAACCAGGATGCACGCTTTCATGAAAACACCCCCGCTCCACAAGATGTTTCCTCACTGAATGGATCCACTATGCCTCTCCCCATTCTGTGTTATACTGAAATAGTTTTTTGTCTCTATTCATAGACAGAGAGATCCTCTGCCTATTGTAAAAAGAAAAGGAGTACTTGTGGCACCTTAGAGACTAACCAATTTATTTGAGCATAAGCTTTCGTGAGCTACAGCTCACTTCATTTGAGCTGTAGCTCACGAAAGCTTATGCTCAAATAAATTGGTTAGTCTCTAAGGTGCCACAAGTTCTCCTTTTCTTTTTGCGAATACAGACTAACACGGCTGTTACTCTGAAATCTGTCTATTGTAATGTTCTTTTTTTTTAAACCTCCAAGTGGTTTTGATTGTTGCAGTTGTTTCTGATGGTTTTCCATTGATAGTCTTGGGATGGAGCAAGCCTAGATAATTGAGCTTTTCATTACATCACTGGCTTACCAGGGAACAGTGACAACTTCCTTCTGCGTGAATGGGCCATCCCAAGACATATTATCCCTGGTAACTTTTACTCCACGATCATAAGGCATACTTTCAGTATAGTTATATTGTTCCTTAAATATTACCTGTACATACATTTTGCAATACTTACGAGCCTTGATAAGTTAAAAACTTTCTGTAGGCACCTTGCATGTTACCTTTTATGGATTAATACCCTGCAAGATATGTGTTTGGTGTAATGAGTTTGTCAAGTCTAAGACAAGAGTTGTTTGTAAAGAACAGGAGAACTTTTGTAGAGGGATCTCTGTGTCACAGCTGCTACAGGTATTTGTAGCAAGTTTAATTGGTATTTATTAATGTGTTCATTAACTGAGTGGTGTATAAGGAAGAACACCTAAGAGTTAGGAGGTGTGGGTACTTTTTGAAGAAAAAGTGACAGGAGGCACTGTGCAACAGCTGATAGATATTTTTGCTGCAAGGCAGAACGATACAGCTTTCCTTCCAATAAATAAAATAAAAATAACTTTGCTTTTAACCTTCTTATGACTTTGAAGGACAAATTTTATTTAAATATATAAGGGCTTTTCCACTGTATTTTCTCAAATGAAAAGAGCTAGCATTTCCCTTACCTGCATTAGCCCAACACTATATAAATCCTGCTACCACTACCATAGACAGAGATTTAGATGAGTAATGAAGTGCCTGAACTAGAAGTTATAGGCAAACGTTGTCACAGCTGTAACACCAGGATTTGCCTGGTCTTCTTTCAAAAGCCTGAAGAATAAGAGGAGTGAGAGGAAAGGAACACCTGAAACTAGCTATGGAGAATCAGCCGTGCATTCAACGTAATTATTTTGGGCTGACTGTTACATGCATTTCTAAGGTACCCATCACTGTAGCATGCAGAGGCACAACATAAGCTGTCTCAAGTGGTAGCTACATCGCTTAATTTCCGGCAACCTGAGTTCAAATTCCAGATCAGGTTATAATTCGGGTAGAGCTGGCCAGAAACTGGAATTCCCATTGCATGGGAAATTCCAAAATTAAAAAAAAAATGGAACAAAGAAATCAAAGTTTTCCATAAAACGTGAATTTCAAAACTTCACTTTGAAAAAGTCAAAATGTCATTTTGCTTCAGACTTTTCAAAATGTTTCCCAGGCTCCTTGAGCTTCCCAGAGCCCTGGCAGCCCTACAGGTGGAGAACTGGGCAAATTGGGGAACCCCTGATAGTTCTAGCCCTGAGGCAGTCCACTTTGGGGGCTGCCTCAGAACCAGGGAACCTGGAAGTCGGGACTCCCCAGCAGCCTGTCAGGTCAGCTGCATCTGCCAAGGAGTGGGGGAGCTGTGACGCTGGGAATAATCTTCTAATGGAAAAATTCAAAATTTTGCAGAAAGTGAATTTTATATCAGAAAACCATTCCTGACCTGCTCTAAACTATATTAATTCTGTTAGTTTAATACTAATGACACAGCCAGTTCAGCAAATTCAGTTTAGTCACCATCTAAATCAACAGGGTTGTAATCAGGGTCATTCTCTTCATCGTTAGTATAGCATGATCCCCATTCATGTACATTACTACCTATGTAGCAGTTTATCTTAGCTTTTTCTCAGGTGCCTGTCAACATGGTATCTAAGCATCACACGACTACTAAAGACAACATTGAGCATGACCTTAATGATAGCATTCTTCCTGTCTCCCTTGTTCCCAGTATGCATGTTTGGGAGGGATTTTGTTGTTTGTTTTTCTTACCTCCAATCTCATCAGTTGTGGCTCGGTGCTGACAAGATGCCACGGTGTTATCAAAGAGGAGTGGGTATTGCATTTAGACCTGAACGTGTGCAGTATCAGATTCCATCTGATCTCTTCTGGTAATGTTTCCTATCCTGCCACTGACAGGTTTCAGAGGAACAGCCGTGTTAGTCTGTATTCGCAAAAAGAAAAGGAGTACTTGTGGCACCTTAGAGACTAACCAATTTATTTGAGCATGAGCTTTCGTGAGCTACAGCTCACTTCATCAGATGTTTACCGTGGAAACTGCAGCAGACTTTATATACACACAGAGAATATGAAACAATACCTCCTCCCACCCCACTGTCCTGCTGGTAATAGCTTATCTAAAATGATCAACAGGTGGGCCATTTCCAGCACAAATCCAGGTTTTCTCACCCTCCACCCCCCCACACAAATTCACTCTCCTGCTGGTGCTAGCCCATCCAAAGTGACAACTCTTTACATAATCAAGTCGGGCTATTTCCTGCCACTGAAGATGCTGTACCCTCTGCACCTGAAAATCTTATTCTTAGCCCTGACACTCTCTGGTTTGGATTGGACTAGCTGGGATACAGAGCTATATGAGTGCAACTTGCACGGGGCCTGCCTACACCATGCTCAGTTTTCCCCATTACTTGTATTACTCCAACTCAGAAGGACTAAATATGTTCAGGGAAGAAAGAGAATCTGAAGATAGCAGTACAAGGCAACATTCTTTTTCTGCTTAAAGACACGGCTGAGGGACATTAAAAGCAAAAGACTTAGAATCAAAACTCCAGCCTCTTTTCCTGGTTTTGGCCACAAACTCACTCCTGTGTGATGTTGGGTAAGTCTGTTGATCTGTGGAGCTAGATTTTCAAATAGCACAGCACCCATCGCACACCCAAAATTTTGAGACCTTTTAAAAATCAGGCCTGTTGTTCTGGTTCTTAAACGGGAGCTAAGCTCTTTTGAAAATCTGGTCCTGACTAAAGGTGCTGAGCCCATCTGAAAATTCTGGCTTTGGTGCCTCAGTTTACCCACTAAAAGAAGAGGTATTTGTCATGTGATAGTAAATAATCACAGGAGTTGGTTTCTTCTAACACTGAACAGGGAACAGAACAAAATATAGTCTTATTCATAAAGCTACTGTCTCGCTCCCTCTGCTTCATTATAGAGCATTTGCCTAGAACCATCTGCCAGCTACCTCTTGTCTGGCTTCCTGTAATAGCTATAAAGAAACAGTACATATATCACAACGTTTTTGTTTCATAATTCTTTTGAGCTGATAAAAATGGGAATTTTTATCCCGGGAAATTCCAATCTTACGTTGTTTTTGTCCAGAATAAGGATAAAAAGTTGAAATATCATGTAATGAAAATGTCAAAATATTTTTTTGGAAAAGTCCTTTTGGGTCAGCATTAATCTTTGCCCCTGAGCCAGTACAGGGCCCCATGGGAGCTGTAGTACAACGTTCTTCATGCCTCTATTCTCCTATATGGGCCATTCTGTCCAGCTGGACTACATCTCCCATGATGCACCACAGTGAGTGTGTATGTGTATGTCTTTCTCATCCCATGGTTGAGCTGTTATAGTGTATTGTGGGAGAGGGAGAGACTACATTACATAATGAGAAATATTGTCTAGCTATGGAGAAAGGACCATAGTGCAGAACTGGGGCATGAGAGACCTGCAAATACAACTACCCCTGTGAAGATCCAGGTGGACACAGAAATTTAAAATGATCCAAAATTAAATGTTGTGATGGAATTTTCTGTCAGGAAAATCAAACAAAGATTGATCTTTTCCCACAGAAAATTTTGATTTAGAAGAATCCCCATTTTCCACTTGGAGAATATTTCATTCAAAATGTTCAGCCAACCCTATTCTCTATATACTTATCTACCACACAGAGATATTGTGAGGCTATATCTGGTTTTAATGCTTGCAAAGTGCTTTGAGATCCCTAAAAAAAGATCATTATATAAAAGTGAAATACTTTTCTTATACTGTATTACACATTACGCAAAAATAAAGCCATGAACTGAAATGAGTAACATTACCCTCTACTGGATAGGATCAGAACTGCTCAGCTATGTGTTGAAATGCTATAACCCTGGCTGCCAGGATCTCCTGCTAGGATTTACGTTCAGGAAGCCATCACGATTCTCAGCACTATCCATTTGCAGCAGTAAGTCAGCGAAGGATTGTGTTACGCATTTTCAGCTTCTTCCATCCCAGCTGCTCCCCTCCCACTGAGGGTTGCATACCAGCAGAACATGAAGGGCCGCTTTGTACTTTGGCTGTCTTTTTACTTTCAGTGCACAATGTTCTCTCCTTTTTTTTGCAGTGTCCATCCCATATAGCTAGTGCAGTGACGTGCATGCTATTTATCTGGTATGCGCTCTTATGTGTTGGCCTAATGCTAATTAAAAAGCAAACAAACCACAACTGCACAGCACTTAGCTAAAGAAAGGATGCATATATGGACACAGAAACGGATGCATACAATTAGGAGCATTGATCTGAGCAATAGAAAAAGCCATTTCCCTCACAAAATGTGAACCAAATCTAAGTAAGTTTGATTAACTTTCTTCCTATTATTTTTATGTCAGTCCCCTCTGGGTTTTGGCTATCAGCAGGGACGCTGATACAGCTGAGCCAGTAAGTCACAACAAATCATTTATCTGGAACTGAGCCTCTTTTCCTGCTTGTGTTTATATCCAGGGCCAGATTTTGATTTTTCCCAGATTTATTATTTGTTCAAAATTATCTGACTGATTTTTTTGGCTAATTATTTTAATTATGGATTGACTGCTGACAGTTCTGCGCAGATACTCTTTGTTCAAGATGTGTTAGCTGTATCTGGCTAGATATATCACTTGCTATCATTAGAGCCCTGCAAATCCGCGGGTATCCGCTTTATATCCGTGGAGCATTTTTGTGGATCGCAGCTCAGATGCGGATACAAATTTTGTATCTGCCCAGGGCTCTGCAGCACACGCTGACCCAGAGTGGCTATCACCCAGCCTGCAGGCTCCAGCTCGACTTGCCCTCTGGGCATTCTGGGAGTTGTAGTCCCCAGGTTGCTTGGATGGAGGAGGTAAACTACAACTCCTGGAAGTGCCATTTGGAAAGTGCCATTTGGAAAGAGGTGTGGCTGTCATTTAAACTAGCGGGCGGCAAGGGTGAATTCTATGAATAGAGGAGTAGGTGGCGCTCTCTGTCCAGGCTGCGTCTGCATGCGTTGCAGCCGCTGCAGCTACATAGTGGTGTCCGAGCCCACCCCACTGGGAGGGTGGCACTGCACACGAGGGCCCAGGCTTGTAGCCTTCCTACCTGGAGCAGGGTATGAGGTGGTAGAATGGGGGCAGGGCAGGAGGTCTCTGGGAAGAAATGGGGGGCAGGGGCTTGGCATAGGTCTGTGTCACTGCTGTGGGGCTGTTTAGGGTGACCAGATAGCAAGTGTGAAAAATCGGAACAGGGTGGGGGTAATAGGTGCCTATATAAGAAAAAGCCCCCAAAATAGGGACTGTGCCTATGAAATCGGGACATCTGGTCACCCTAGTTTAGAGCCCTGCAAATCCACGGACATTTTTTGTGTATCACGGATTGGATGCGGATACACATTTTTGTATCCACGCAGGGCTCTAGCTATCATTTTTCACCTGATTGGATGAACATCCAAGTTCTTCTGGGACAAATAGTTATGGATGCTGTTTTATGCTCACCCTGTCTCCATTAGGCACTACTAGCTGAATGTGCATTTGGGATCTGGGTTCATTGCTCAGGGTGACGTTGACCTGATCTGCGTATTTGTTGCCTGTTGAATGGCAACTACAATTGAGGTACCCAATGCTAGTGTCAGTGCAGTGCCTCCAGCATTTAGGAGGGGTTCATAGAGTGAACTCTTTCAAACTTTGGAGAGATTATCCAGCTGAAATCATCAAACTTTTAATGGTTGATCCATCACTAATTTTTAAATATCTATAGGTAGAATTGGTAAAAAAAAAATCATCACTATATTTAAATGAAAAAAAGTCTTTTTGATTAAATTTTCATTAATGTTTTTCAGATTTTCATTAAAAATAGAAAATCTGAAAACCATTTTTTTCTATTTTTGGTTTTTGAAAACTGAAAATATTTCAGGTTTGGGTTTCTTGAAGAAAAACTGAAAAATACCACAAAAAATTAAATGGAAACAAAAAAAAGTTTTCCTCAAATTTTGTTGTGGAAAATGAAATACATTTCTCTCTCAGCTCTATGGATAGCTGTTATTGGGGTGTATCTAGTGAACCTAGACCCAAAAGACTATCTTCTAGTAAAAGCAGTTCTACTCTGAAAAGGGACTTTAAATATATAATTTTAAGATTCCATGTTATCATCTCTTTGAGTCCAGATTAAATCTACTCTGTTTATGGTTTATTTTTCTAACTGCCAGCCCTACTAATTCATTGCCTGGAATCTGAGAGTCAAGCTGGGTTCTTCCTGGCTCATGCATCAACTGCAATAAATATTCTGTGGTTGCAACATAGTTAACAATTTTTTTGATGACACCTGAATCAGACAAGAATCCAGATCACTCTCTGATAGCTGAAAACTTATTTTAGTCACTACAGTCAGCAGATATGATTCTGAATAATGTGATTGATAGTAGGACTCCCAGGAAGCAGTTCTATTGCCTAAGAAGGTGATATTTTTATAAAGATGTTTTTTTCAGAGAAGTACCACACTTCAAAGTATGATTTTCAGCAAACTTGCAAAAGAATTTATCTTGCCAGTCACTGATGCAGCTGAATATATGTGATGTCCTTCTGTCTAGCATTTCTTCTTAAAAAGTGACTAATAATGCAAGTCTGTGACACTAATCAGTCAATTCTGCTAATGCACTCTTATTAATTTTCCCTTCATTTTCAGTGTGAGATTTGTGTCCATCCTTCTATGCCCCTATGTGCACATGTTAAACAGAAAGCTATTGTCTGAATCTTAAAGAAACCCCTAGAGAGCTACCAATATTTTGATGGCTAGGGAGTATTTATGGGTTTATTTGTTCCAGTGATGCTCCATCATTCTCAAACACTGAAGCATTGAGTGAGTTATGCTCTGAGGTGAGTGAAATACAGATATTAATCATCGACAACCATGGGGTATCCCTTGCTCAATGGGCAACCTAGGCAATTGTCAATAGATCATAGTTATGCTGCTGACCTTGTTTCAAGAAAAGTGAAGAGTAAAGGTCATCTTTTATTTGATCAGCACAACAAGAGCTTTGAAATGTCATGTTTCATTTTGAAGGCGTTTAAGAGTCTACTGCACTGACTCTTGTGCTGAGTGATGCTGATTTCCTCAACAGACCTTAGGACAGGCAGAACTGTGGTATAGCACCTTAGACCTTAGCACCATAGTCTACTTAAATTTAATGAATGTGTTAAAACACCAAAGACTATCTTTTTGTTCTGTGTTTGTACAGCACCTTGCACAGTGGGGTCCTGGTCAGTGAATGGAGCTCTAGGCATTACACAACAAATAATAAATATAATAATTAATCAATCATGTAAAAGATAAGCACATAAGCTCCTAAGACAGAGCCACCCCTAGGTTTGAGAGTGCTATCTGCCAAATAACGGCACTTATGCCTGGGCACCCATTTTTGTACGCCCCTTGTCTGCCTCCAGACTGCCTAAGACCGCCTCAAGCTATGTTAGTGCTATCTCTCCGTAGTTTCTGAGTCTCCATCGTCTCTGCTAAACTCCCTCTAGGTAGCTATCCATTCATGTTAGGTGTTTCTGGGGTCTCCATTGCTATAGTAATCAGAAGACAAGATAATAATAATAATTAAAATTCATCTGGACTAGTGTTGTTTAGCTCAATTCACTGTCTCTAGTTCTTCTTCTTTCTCCTTACTTAAACTCCATTTTGTTCCATTCCTAGTCTCAAAATACTTTTATTGACATAAACATAATGGTCTAATTTGGAATAAGATGCAGGTTTTTTTTTTTTACATGGAGGGTAACTAACCATTAGAACAAACATCTAAGGGATGTGGCAGTTTCTCCATTCCTTGATGTCTTGAAACCAAGGCTGGGTGTCGTTCTAAAGTGTGTGCTGTACCTCAACCAGAAGTTATGGGCTTAATGCAGGAATCACTGGGTGAAATACTCTGGCCTGTGTTATTCAGGAGATCCAGACTAGATGACCATAATGGTCCCTTCTAGCTTTAAAATCTATGAATCAGCCATTCAGAAATGTGAAAACTTAGTATCAGTCAGCTTGTCAATCTATGACATCTCCTGAAGTCAACAGATTCAGTGACACTGAATAGCTCATAAAAGGTTGCACTTTTATGCAACAACCTTATGTACTGAAATTTCACCTTCTGAATCCTTTGTGAATAGGAACGACTATTAGGCTACGTCTACACTGTTAGCTAGGGGTACTGATGAGGTTCAGATAGGTTTGTAGTCAGTACAGCTAAACCATGCTGCTGCTGCCCCTGCCCACGCTACTGTGATTACACCACTATTTACACTTGTGCTAGCTCTCATCCAGCTAGGGCTAGTGCGTGTACCCAAGCTGGGAATCACACCCCTACTCATAGCGTACACGTAGCCTTAGTTTAACTGACATTTATGCCACAGCAATCGTACGGCTAACGTGTCTTATTAGTCCTGGTCAAATACCAGTATCCCGTGACCTTTCCTTACTTGATGATACAGCAAAATCATCATCGCTGACACTGTTATAATAGAAAATTGCCAGTTTGCCAATTAGCTTATACCATCGTGCCCCAACCCACATCAAAACCTGCTGTGAGTGGGACTGATGACCACACCGGGCATTGGCATTTACAGGGACTGAGGGTCAGATCCTGCCAAATAACAAGCACTTCCCATGGGGTCAGAAGGGACCATCATGATCATCTAGTCTTACCTCCTGCACATTGCAGGCCACAGAACCTGACCCACCCACTCCTGTAATAGACTCATAACCTCTGGCTGAGTTACTGACATCCTCCAATCATGATTTACATACAGAAGAACTCCTTTACTCAGGTTTCAGAGTAACAGCCGTGTTAGTCTGTATTCGCAAAAAGAAAAGGAGGACTTGTGGCACCTTAGAGACGAACCGATTTATTTGAGCATGAGCTTTCGTGCATCCGATGAAGTGAGCTGTAGCTCACGAAAGCTCATGCTCAAATGAATGTGTTAGTCTCTAAGGTGCCACAAGTACTCCTTGTCTTTCTCCTTTACTCAGGACGTCTGTAGCAGAAAAGACACTTGAACTTAGGTCTCCCAAGTCTTTGGCTAGTGCACTAACTACTGAAACATCCTTCCAGTCTATTTATGTATTGGTATGTCTACCATTTGCGAAGTGTCGGAGCATCCTATAGTCTTTAATGTGGTTATGTGACAGATGCTAGTCGTGTCACTTAATGCACTTTTAGAAGGCGTTCACATATCACGATGATGGGCGTAGTATTAAAAACAGAATAGAATATTAGGGGACTAATAGTAATCTATTAATGCAATACCGTTCTGGCTACAGCCATTCCCACTGAAGTCATTGCTGTTGAGGGCACTCATCCCATAGTTTGAGGCACACGGGAGCTGACAGGATCAGGCCTACAATCCCTGTCTGCAAAACCGTAAGGTCACATAAAAGGGAAGTGCCACAGATAAGGACTGAAGCGTTTATAGGCCACAGTTTTACTGAGCAGCTCACCAGAAAGTCTTGTGGGAGAGCCCTGGACATTTAAGCGTATTCCTGAATATTTGTGCTCATCTTCACATAGCCGGGAAACTGGCAGTTGTGGTGGTAAGAGTGTTTCTGTCCATTCCCCCCTTCAGTGTTACCAAAAAAAAATTTACCAGCATGCTCTTTAAAACGCAGTTGCTATTTCTAAAAGACACTTGTGAAGTTTAGCCATTACAGAACAAGTCCTTTTCCATTTTGGAGGTGCAAACACTAATTACATATCCTTTTAATATTTCATTGGTGTTTAACCACCGTGCATCAGAATTATACCTTCGTTATGTGTGTAGCTAAGTGAAACTAAAGCCCAAATTCTGGTCCTTGGATACTTACTTGTGGTTTATTGGCACTGATAAAAGAGAGATCGAGGCATTCTGGGCAGGGCCTGGCTCTGTCTGTATTAAGTGTAGTTTCTTCTGCCTGACATTAATTAATTACAATGTACACGCAAAGCACATTAGACTGTAACATCTGTGGGAAAGGCAGCAGCCATAATAGGCTTACACAATACCTGAACTGGCTCTGTTTCATGCCTGTTACATGGAGGCTGTAGGCCTACAGTGTAATGGTAAGTAGTAATGTTACAGGAGGTGATCTGTAGAGAAAAGTATTCTCACTGTACATACACATAAGTGTGCAAATGCACATACACACAGTGTGTGTAACCACACACACACACTTATGGTCTCTTGTAGGCAGTTTGTTAAAGAAGCAGACTTCGCTCTGCTTAGACACCAGATTTATCCATGTATATACTCTGCTTGTGAAGGCATCATGAATAAAACTTATTCTGCTTCTGGTGTCTACAGTTAACCTGGAAACAGATTCAGCCACATTCAAAAGCTGATGCCAAGCAGCGGATCTACTTGTGATTAGAACAGGAGTCTCGTACTTAACCATTTCCCCTTTTGTTCCCTTGCTGTGCTTGCCACACAACAACAAGGGTATTCCGTTCCCAGAGGCCTGGACCCAGCCCACACTCTCCTCTCCCTGTTCAGCAAATGTTTCTATTCAGCAGTTTTGCAAATTCCATTTCTGTTGATTGTTTGTCTGCCTCCCCTTGTCACACTGATGAAGCATGAGAGCAGAAAAGGATTAATTAAACTTTTAAAAACAAAAACAAAACCTCCCAAACCCTGAAGAAATTCCCTGGTGAGGAAGTGGGAAAGGTTACTCCATCAACTGGAATGAAAGCCTCTGTCTACATTTTAACTCTCTAATGCTCATTTTCTCTTTAAACACAGAGGGCTGTATGGTACCTTTATAAGGCAGTCCTGCCTTAGGGGTAGCGTGAAGGTGGTATCACCCAGCAGGAGCTCTGAGTTGCCTCGTGCAGACACAGTAGGTCTGATTCTCAGTTACCCTAAGGCCCCGCTGCGCCACTGCAGCAGCATAAATGGCCCTTAATAAGCATGAAAATGGCTGTCTGAGAATACTTGCTTGCACCAGGGCCTCCTTGGCCTGGCATAGGGGGCCAAGCGTGAAGAGAGGGCACAGCCAGAAGTGCACGGAGCTACAGCTGTTTGTTTCCCAGGGCTCATAGGATGCCATGAAAAGCAGAATGTAAATCAGAGCAGGCTGCTCTCATTTACATCAGGAACTGGGCAGGCTCTGTACGGCCCCCAGTACAGGGAGCCGTGGTGGTCACCTTTAACGCTTAACTTTGATCCTGTCTCCAACACAAGAGTGGAGCAATGGAAAACTGGGCCCATGAACTACAGGGGGAGCATGGTCCCCAAGTGACCATTAAAGAAGGTGCATCATCGGCAACCCTCTGCTCCCATCCAACACCAGTTGGTGTGGAGGCTGGTTTGGGGGTATGGCGCTTCACTCCTCCCAACTCACTGTTGCCCCCGGCAAAGGTAGTAGAAACTCTTGCTTCATCAGCTGCAGGAGACAGGTTTCACCTCAGGCCCCATCAATGTGCAGGGAGGGATGTTCTTCACTTTCACCTAAAAGATTGTTATTGGCTATTGGACCTGATGAATCCAAGGTCTAATATGGATCACATGCCCTCACTGATGAAAGACCCAACGGCAAGCTGGATCATAGAGCTAGACCATGAACTAAACCATCAGAACCTTAAAGTGCACTGCTTGATGTGTTCACGAAGAAGCAGGGAGTCTTGGGTTTCAGTTAAATGCTTTTGTTTAGCTATTACACCAGCAAGTAAATGGATATAACCAGCAACCATATTCAGTATCTTATTCAGTGCCCTGAACTCTGTGCCTCTTTAGCTTTCTTCCTCCTGCCTCTATGTTCCCTGACAGATCCATGCAACGCCAACAAGATGACACTCTTCTCCATTCTTCACTTACATTTTATGTTAAAAAAATAAAATAATCAAATCTAACAAGCTTTCACAACTCTCCCACTTTTAGTATTAGTCTGAATATGAGGCTCTTCTTCTTTATTCGAAATTCCAAACTAGAGCTAGACTGAATTTCAGCCAGATTGGGTATTCTTTTCTCCTCCTTAGAATTGAGAGTCTAGCTTAAAGTCCAAAGCAATTTCTGAGGTTAGCATATTGCTCATTTTCATAGAATGAGTCCAGCTTTCCCAACCCTGGTTGTCGGGCTGGCAACATAGCCAAGATCCTCCAACTTGGAAAAATCTGGTCTTTGTATCATCGTGTACTTGATCTGCATTTTGTTCCATTTGCTGTTTATACTCTTTATGGTGTTGTTGCACCTTGTTTTCAGTTATGCAATCTGGAGCTAGGGAAGCAGATTTCCTGTAAGAGAAATAGTTTTGTAGGCATTTCACCTGAAGTTCTATGAATAGTTGAGCAGTACACCCTTAGTATCTTTGTATGTATGGAAACGCTTGGTCGAAAAGGGACCTTGGTGGCTCTGGTTGGCTGTTAAAAGTCCAGTTGGCCACCCATAGTGGGGCAGGCAGGGTGCCTGTCCGGCTCCGCACGGCTCCCAGAAAGCTGCCGGCATCTCCCTCTGGCTCCTAGGCTTAGGGGTGGCCATGGGGGCTCTGCGCATTGCTCAACCACCCAGCGCTGGCTCCGCAGCTCCCATTCCCTGGGAACCTTAGCCAATGGGAGCTGTGGGGCAGCGTCTGCAGGCAGGGGCAGAGCACAGAGCCGCCTGGCCGTGCCTCTGCCTAGGAGACAGAGGGAGATGCCGGCAGCTTCCTGGAAGCTACCTGAAGTAAGTGCCACCCAGACCCCACACCCCACACTCCCTCCCATGCCCCAACCCCCGCCCCAGCCTGGAGCCTCCTCGTGCACTCCAAACCCCTCATCCCCAGCCCCACCCCAGAGCCTGGACCCCCTGGTGGAGTCCTCACCCCTCCCACACCCCAACCCCCTGCCCCAGCCTGGAGCTCCCTCCCACACTCCAAACCCCTTGGCACCAACCCCCAGCCTGGAGCCCCCTCCTACACTCCAAACCTCTCATTTACAGCTCCACTCCAGAGCCCCACCCCCAGCCACAGCCCTCACCTCCTCTCGCACCCCAATCCCCTGGCCCAGCCCGGTGAAAATGAGCGAGGGAGTGAGGGTGGGAGGGAGGGGGAATGGAGTGACCAGGGGTGGGGCCTCAGAGAAGGCACAGGTTGGGGCAAGGGTGTTTGTTTTTCTGCAAATAGAAAGTTGGCAACCCTATTTATAGGCAGTGTTGTTATCGGTCCCGGGATATTAGAGAGACAAGGTGGGTGAGGTAATATCTTTTATTGGACCATCTTCTGTTGGTGAGAGAGACCAGCTTTGAGCTACACAGAGCTCTTCTTCAGGTTGAAGAACTCTGCATCGTTCGAAAGCTTGTCTCTGTCACCAACAAAAGTTGGTCCAATAAAACACATTATCTCACCCACATTAGTATCTTTGGCAACTATTTTCCAGCCCTTTCCCTCACTGTTAGTGGCTTTGAAAGCTTGTTTCAAGTAAAGATGAAAACACTCTCTCTTTACATTACTCTTTGGAGAGTGCAGAGAAGCTCTTATGTGTTTGCTTCCACAGTCTGTAAAGAATCTTTCAATGAAATTACTCACAAACTGCTCTCCATTATCTGTAAGGACTTCAAAAGGATATCCATAATGTGCAAAATGACTTGCTCAACTTTCCTTCTAATGGTGGATGAGGAAATAGCTGTGACTGTGAATGCCTCAGGGTATCGAGACTAGTTGTCACTCAATAGACCAACCAGAGCTGGATCTAATTTTATCCACAGACCGAAAGGTATAGATAAAGTTTGCAGTGACTGGTCATCATGTACAGGGTGGTTCTTTATCATTTCTGATCAGCTGTTCAACATCTGTGTCCATATTAGGCCTCAAAACTAACTATGCAAAATGTGTTTAGTTTGAACAACACCAGGGTGAATCTCATGAAGCAGTACTCTTCAATCTTAGAGATTGGAACCATGATTCAGTCTACTCTTAGTATGATGTCATCCAAGCTAGCCAGTTGATTTGAAACTCTGAAATAGAATGAGTTTCTCGAGTGTTGATTTGGCCATTTTCCCATCCATACAATTTGACAAAGCTCACTTAAGAGGTCATCTTGCCGAGAGGCAGTTCTTAGCTCTTCCACAGATAATGCTGAGAAATCTGTTATACACACCAAAACGATCTTTTGCACATTGTCTTCTGCTGTTGGGTCAGAGAAAGACCATGTAAGTACTTAGATATAGATATATATAGTCAGTATCTGGAAGTAGAGGACTTGACCAGCATTGGCTATGTTGTTTTTTCCTGCAATGCGTTCAGTATTGTGGCCCAGTGTGTAAAGCACCAAAGTTCAGGAGGGCTGTATTCCTGGCTCTCCCATTGGCCTGCTGGGTGACCTTGGGCAAATCATTCCATGTCTGTGTCCCAGTGCCATGGTGTAAGGAATATGTCAGTGTCTTTGGGCTACTGGTGTGACTTTGTCAATTTACTGTAACCTTGTGAGAATAGCTGTTAATCTGTCTGAGACTTTTGAATAAAGGAACATATTCCTGGACAAGACTATTGAACTGGCCTTAGGTGTTTAATTCACCTTATCTCCCCCCTACAGTATGTGTAAATCAAAGCTGCTTTTCTGACCTAACAGGGCTTCAATATTCCCTTCAATAATATATATTACCTGCCCCCATACTATGTTTTCTAACTAGTCTGTGCTTTAAAATATATTCTCAAAGAAGAACAGAGTCTCAGATTTCAATGAAATGCTTTATTTAACTATTAGACCTCAGAGTAAAAGGATGAAACTGTATTTAGGCACTTACTCAGAGAATACCCAAATTCGATATGTCTATGTAAGAACAGCCCTCCTGGGTCAGACCAACCCAGATCTAGCCCAGTATTCTGTCTTTCGACAGTGGCCAGTACTAGATGCTTCAAAGGGAATTAATAGAACAGGGAAATTATCAAGTGATCCATCTCCTGTTGTCCAGTCCCAGCTTCTGTCAGTCAGAGGATAGGGACACATGGGGAATGGGGTTGTGTCTCTGACCATCTTCACTGGTTGCCATTGATGGACCAGTCCTCCATGAACATATCTAATTTTTTTAACCCAGTTATACTTTTGCTTTCACAGCATCCCCTGGCAACAAGTTTCACAGGTTGGCTGTGAGTTGTGTGAAGAAGTACTTCCTCATCTTTGTTTTAAACCTGCTGCCTGTTAATTTAATTGGGTGACACCTGGTTCTTGTATTGTGTGAAGGGGTAAATAATGTCTTGCCTATTCACTTTTTCTGCATCATTCATGATAATAGACCTCTATCTTATCCCCCCTTAGTCATCTCTTTTCTAAGATGAAAAGTCCCAGTTTTTTAAATCTCTCTTCATATGTTCCATTTTGTGAGTCATTTTTGTTGCCCTCTCTGTACATTTTCCAATTCTAATATATTTTTTGAGATGGGGTGACTAAAACTGCACATGGTATTCAAGTATCCTAATGGTTCCTAACATTCTTTTAGCTTTCTTGACTGCCACTGCCCACTGAGCAGATGTTTTCAGAGAACTATCCAGGATTACTCCAAAATCTCTTCCTTGTGCAGTAACAGCTAGTGTAGACCCCATCATTTTATATGTATAGTTGGGATTATTTTTTCCAATGTGCATTACGTTGCATTTATCAACACTGAATTTCATCTGCCATTTTGTTGCCCAGTCACCCAGTTTTGTTAGATCCCTTTGTAATGCTACACAGTCAACTTTGGACTTACCTATATTGAGTAATTTTGTATCATCTGCAGACTTTGTCACCTCACTGTTTACCTACTTTTCCAGATCATTGATGAATATGTTGAACAGCACAGGTCCCCATACAGATCCTTGGGGGACCCTGCTATTTACCTCTTTCCATTGTGAAAACTGACCATTTATTACTACCTTTTGTTTCCTATCTTTTAACAGTTTACTGATCCACGAGAGGACCTTCTCTCTTATCCCATAACTGCTTATTTTTCTTACAAGCCTTTGGTGAGCCTTGTCAAAGAATTTCTGAAAGTCCAAGTACATTTTATATCAGCTGGATCACCCTTGTCCACATGCTTGTTGACATCCCCAAAGAATTCTAATAGATTTGTCAGCGATGATTTCCCTTTACTAAAGCCATGTTGACTCTTCCCCAAAATATCATGTTCATCTATGTGCCTGATAATTTTGTACTTTATGATAATTTCAACCAATTTGCCTAGTAGTGAAGTTAGGCTTACTGGCCTGTAATTGCCTGGTTTGCCTCTTGAGACTTTTTTTTTTTTAAATGTTGTTACATTAGGCACATCGGGCACAGTGGCTGATTTGAATGCTAGGTTATATACCTACAGGTCCCTTCCTCCTAGTGGTCTGATCTTGCCCTTTTGATAAATAACCATTTCACTCATGAGTTAAGGGAGACGGCTAGTCTGAGTGTGCAAGAGAAATCCTTTCCAAAATGAATTCAGCTGGCCTCAGCAAAAGTTCCCTAATGTCACAGGATGCATGTTTAGCCCATGGACTATGGCTCATAGACTTCACAGGGTAATTGAGGGCTTCAGCACAAGTCCCATATTGTGTGTATATGACAGTATATACAGCTGTGTAAGAAGTAAAACATGCACAGCCTTAATATTTGTCTAGCCTTGAATCTTCCTTAGTAGATCAATTAAAACTATTTGTTGAGTTCAATAGCAATGAATAAAAACCTGGTCAGTTTTATCCTCACCCTGTGGCTACAGGAAAAGGAGCAGCTACTGGCCTCCTTTTAGGACTCTGCAGGCTAATTTATCTTCCAGACCATGCAGAAGTCATTCTCGTACCTGTAGCTTACCCGCGTCTGACAACAAAATCTAAATGCTTTGCCAGTATCTTTAATGTAAACACCTTGGGTCATTACTAGCCACTCAACTAACCTCCCTGCCTGAGTGGAGCATTCTTAGATGAACTGCTTGGTGTGTATCTACTCTGCTGTCCTCTACTGGATGGAATCAGAACTGCTCAATTCTGTGTCACAGCACCTATGCTGCTCACAGATAGTGGAGATTCTCCTTTAGTTCAAGTGGCATGAGTTGGTGCTATTGAAATGGGAGGACCCAAGTTTTTTCCCCATGCTGCTTTGAAGTTCAGTGTGTGTAAGGTTTGTGGTGTAGTAACAGCCATGAAGTTCCTAGGCAGGGATGAGTTTGCTACATTTCCTGTTCCAGAAAGCTTATTTTTTCGTGGGAGCATTACAGGAGAACCTCAAAAAGGTCAGAATTACAGGTTAATTCACACAGCATACAAATAGTCAACTATTTATTCAGACATCTCCAAGTCAATTTGGTTTGCTAAGTGAGGCTGGAGGAGATCCTGAGGTCAGTCTGTTCTGTGAGACTTCTGGTAATTCTGCTTCCAGTTGGACAGGGCAGACCCTGGTATGTTCATACTTCCACTTAGGAACACTGGAATTGCTATACTGGATAAGATCAGGGCTGCAGCTAACCTAGCATCTCATCTCCAACAGTGGCCAGCGCCAGGTGTGTCAGGGGAAAGTACAAGAAGCTCGATTTTCATTCAAAACCAGGAAGTTCAGAGAAGCTTGGAATGACTAGGTTGTGTGGTAGAAGCTTGGGCCCATCTCTGTAATGGGCCTGAACCAGAACCCAAACTTGGGGAAGGGTCACATCAAGGAGCTGAACACCATTCCCCAGACTTATGTTTATTCAAGCTGTTACATAGTGAGTTTTGTGGCTCTCCATTCAGTCAGAAGTGGCTCTTCAGCACAGCTGGCTTGTGGATCCTTGCTCTAGGCAATAGTCCAAAGAAAATTCTAATGGAAAAAATGTATCATAGAACAAAGGAACCCAGAGATGGAAGGAACTCATCAGACCCTGTTCCCCAGCCCGTGCAGGATTGTTCCCTAGAGGCCTAGGTTATGTTCTCCAAGTGCTTTGTCTATCCCCTTTTAAATGTCTTTTACTCCTTCCATTAGAACACTATCTAACAGCCTAATAAAGCTAACCGTTAATTAATGTTCCCTAAAATACAGTATCAGATATTCTTTTCTTCTTCCCTGTAGCTCAGGGGGGTGTATCTTTCTGGTTCATTATTTCACACCAGGCTTATAACTTGCCTTTGACTATTTCCTCTCTCCCCCCACCCCCCGCCCCGCCTTTTACCAAGTGAGCAAAAGAGAGCATAATCAAATTAGGAAATAGTAATGAGGTGACATGTACCGTGGGGCTCATCTAGCATGCCATCAGCTAGGCCCTTTCCACTGCACTGTTTCAGCCCTCTGCCTTGCTACTTGTCTCATATTTGTACACACAGCTGCTTCACCTGCACTGATTGGTGTTCACCTGTGTATTGATCAGGTTCTGTGGCCTTGATCATAATTCAGCTGTCTGTTGATGTTTCCATCATTTTGAGTGTTGCCATTCACATGCATGCTTTTACCCCACTGATTGCTATACTTATGTCTGTAGGTCTTTCTGCAGCTTACCACTGCTTTGACTCTACCATGTTTTCCACTTGAATCACCTTCTTTGCTTCACCCTCTTTCATCTTCACTCACCTCACCCACTCCTCCTTCAGGTTCTTCTCACTCTACCTGTCCTCAGTTTCCTACCTCTGCCTGCCAATGCAAGGTCTGTGCACCACTGAAGTTCTAAAGGACTTAAACGCCTTGTGCTGGCCCTCTGTGCAAAGGTGAATTTCACTCTCTACCCTCCCACTACCTCAGCCTAATTTCTATTAATCCAGTCTTTTTCCACCCCCCCCACCACATCCTTTATTCCGCTCATATTTTCTTCTTGAACTGGTCCCCTTTTAGATCAGTCTGACTTTAATCCTGCCCAAATTCATCCTGGGAACTCCATCTGCAATGATGCACCCCACCCTGCTTATACCCTCTTCAATACTCCCAAGTAGAGTTCGCTGATTTTTTCCTTACCAAAAATAGGCTTTGCCGAAACTGATTTTTTTCATGGGAAACTGTTATTTAACTTCTTTCTTTCTTTTTTCTTTCTTTTCTTCAGGAAAATGAAAATGGTTATTTCAGTTCAACTATGTTTTTGTTCCATTTCTCAAAAACAGACCAAATTATACTTTTTATTTTGGGCTGCCCCACTCCTTCTCTCTGTTATCTCTCTCCTCCAACTTCCCTTTCTCTTTCTCACCCGCCTCCTCCACACGTTTTGGAAGGGGAAGAAGAAAGGGGAGGAAAAGTGGGGGAAAAGAATGGGGGGGGGGCTGTGTGTAAGAACAATGAAGATGAGGAAGGGGAACGGGTGGTGCTATTATTGCTATTACACTAAATGATCTAATGTGTCATTTCCTCTCCAATTTCCATGGTAGGATATAAGATCTTAAGGGGAATCTTACTGAAATTCAGGGAGTGTACCTCTATCGCTAATACACACAAGAGTCACATAGGCTTTTAGTCACATATCAACAGGGCACTAAACTAGGACTCAAGAGATGGGCTATTCAAAAAGAGGTGTCTTTACAGCAAGAACTGGTAACGCTCTGAGACAAATATGTGTTTGGCCAAACTTTTAGCTTTCTTGCATTCATTAGCCTTTTGCCCTGACACAAGCCAACTTGCATTCCCTCAGCATTTGCCCTGGGAAATGTTGCACCTACGTTTGACAAAGATCTGATTAGTCATTAAATGCTTCTCCCTCTTAACATTCAGTTATACTCAGGGCTGGATGTTGGAGCTCAAGTTCTCTGATTACTGCAGCCAATTTCAGGGTAAGAATAGTTGGTATCTTATCCCTAGCAAGACGGAAAGTTGGAATTAAATAACCTACTCAACGAGTCTGGTCTATCTTCTGCCTAATCCATCTACTCCACACACACATCAGCTGGAATGTTAACCCCTAAGTTCCCCACAGGTACTCTCTAATGCTTGAAAACAAGGGATGGGGACATTTGTATATGATGTCCTAATAATAATACATAGCTCTTCTATATAGTGGTTTTTATCTGTAGATCTCAAAGTGCTTTATGAACGTCAGCATCATTATCCCCATTTTACAGAAGGGAAAACTGAGGCACAGACAGCTGAAGAGACTTGACCAAGGTCACCCAGTAGGCCAGTGACAGAGTAGGATCTAGAACACAGCTCTTCTGAGTCCCAGTTCAGTGCTCCATCCAAAAGGCCATGTGCCTCTCCACACTTGTTCCTGCGAGCCAGGAATGAAAGGGAGGTCCACAGCAGCCCTGGGACTTAACCGTTGCTGCTGGCTTTTCAAAGTCTTTTATTTCCTAATTTGTTTAAATGAAGCCGGGGGCCTAGCTCAGATATCACAAAAGCAGTCGGCGCTATGCTGTGGCTACAAGATTGCCTGGTATGTACTCAGCGGGGAAGTGTGCTGGGGGCAAGTCAGGGCTGAACTCAAAAAGGGGAGCTGAGATGCCGTTTTGTTTTGTTATGATCCATTCATTTTAGTGCTCATGCGAAATAAGAGGCAGGCATAATCCATACGGGAGCCATGCATACTTTCCTCTTCCCCTCAAAGTTCTACCAATGCACTTCAATCTTCCCCTGTAGCATCTTTGAAAGTCCATTTCTGGCTACCATAAAGCTCTTCCAATGTGCCTCAGTCTTCACCTGTAAAACCTCCTGTGATTCCAGTCTTTTACAATCCCAAAGTTGAGACTTGCAAACTCATTTCATTTTGGAAAGACAGCATTTCCAAATGGGTAGCAAGCAGACTCCTATGTGGGAGAATCTCCTAATTTCCTGGGACATGTTTAATCTCTAGTGAGACACTTTAGTAATAACCTTAAGTATCCGTTATCTGAATCCTTGCATCAACATGATGGAGTTATTTCTCTGCTCTTTCTATCCAGAGGGAAAAGGGCAAGGGAAGAAATATAGAAATGACTTGGTCAGAGGAGGTGTTTTGCGGTGTGTGGCTCATATCCAAGAGTTGGCAGGGAATGGGTTAATGCCAATAATTTCCAAACTTGTGCTTGTTATAATTAGGTTGCCAGTGGACCCCTATAAGATGGATTGTCTAGCCAGGAATGAGGTACGGTTGGTTTTGGATTATTCAATGTGAAAGAGACTGTTTGAACTGTTAGTGTAGTGGAAAATATTTGCCTTCCCCAGAGTATTTATTTCCAGATTTTTAAAGGCTTCGACTTCTTTAACTGAAAAGGAAATGCATAGTAGCAAACTTAGCTTAAAATTAATAGTTTTTTGCCAGTTTATTTCCTTATATGATTGTTGGCTTTTTCTGAAATGGGGCCAATGCAGAGTTCAGGAGCTCTGCAAGGTCCTCCAGGCCTCTTCTGTGAAGTGGATCTCAGGAGCTCTGCAAGATCTGTAACTCCTTCTAGCTCACCCAGTCCTGCAGAGTTTAGGAGCACTAAATGATGCCCAGCTTTCCCCCAACTCCCCCAGACACCATTGCATGTGGTACTGAAGAACTCCACTGACTCCCTCAACTATTCCTTATGAAGCAGAGTTATGGCTACACTTACGGTGGCATGTAACAAACAGGTACTACATGTGTAGTTACACGTAGTAGTGAAAGGTTATGGCAGTGGGGAAAAGCTCCAGCTGCTGCTTGGGCGTGCCACGGACTGGGTAGGATAAACACTGTGGGGGTTCAGGCATGAACAGCACTTAACTTGCCTAAGCCACATCTCACCATCTCCATCGCTGTTTGTACCTGTGCTAACTGAGCATGCATCTACACGCTCTCGTGAGTGTACACATAGCCAAAATTGATGTTTATATTCTCTCTAAACCGCCAGAGAGTAGCTGATCAGCAGGGTCATCCCAAGGCCTATGCACCATTTAAATCCCACTTAAACCCTCAAAATGGGGTTTAAACAGTGTGCCCTTGTTGCCAAGAAGGCTAACAGCATTTTGGGTTGTGTAAGTAGGAGCATTGCCAGCAGATCGAGGGACGTGATCATTCCCCTCTATTCGGCCTCATCTGGAGTACTGTGTCCAGTTTGGGGTCCCATGCTGCAAGAAGGATGTGGAAAAATTGGAGAGTCCAGCGGAGGGCAACAACGATTAGGGGGCTGGAGCACATGACTTATGAGAAGAGGCTGAGGGAACTGGAATTATTTAGTCTGCAGAAGAGAAGAATGAGGGGGGATTTGATAGCTGCTTTCAACTACCTGAAAGGGGGTTCCAAAGAGGATGGATCCAGGCTGTTCTCAGTGGTAGCAGATGACAGAACAAGGAGTAATGGTCTCAAGTTGCAGTGGGGGAGGTTTAGGTTGGATATTAAGAAAAACTTTTTCACTAGGAGGGTGAAGCACTGGAATGTGTTACCTAGGGACGTGGTGGAATCTCCTTCCTTAGAGGTTTTTAAGGTCAGGCTTGACAAAGCCCTGACTGGGATGATTTAGTTGGGGATTGGTCCTGCTTTGAGTAGGGGGTTGGACTAGATGACCTCCTGAGGTCCCTTCCAACCCTGATATTCTATGATTCTATGAAATGGTATATAAGTCTTAGAGTAACAGACGTGTTAGTCTGTATTCGCAAAAAGAAAAGGAGGACTTGTGGCACCTTAGAGACTAACCAATTTATTTGAGCATAAGCTTTTGTGAGCTATAGCTCACTTCATCGGATGCATACTGTGGAAAGTATAGATCTTTTTATACACACAAAGCATGAAAAAATGGGTGTTTACCACTACAAAAGGTTTTCTCTCCCTCCACCCCACTCTCCTGCTGGTAATAGCTTATCTAAAGTGATCACTCTCCTTACAATGTGTATGATAATCAAGTTGGGCCATTTCCAGCACAAATCCAGTTGTCCCCCCACCGCCTCCCCCCCACAAACCCACTCTCCTGTTGGTAATAGCTTATCTAAAGTGATCACTCTCCTTACAATGTGTATGATAATCAAGGTGGGCCATTTCCAGCACAAATCCAGGGTACCCACCTTGATTATCGTTCACATTGTAAGGAGAGTGATCACTTTAGATAAGCTATTACCAGCAGGAGAGTGGGGTGGGGGGAGAGAAAACCTTTTGTAGTGGTAAACACCCATTTTTTCATGCTTTGTGTGTATAAAAAGATCTATACTTTCCACAGTATGCATCCGATGAAGTGAGCTATAGCTCATGAAAGCTTAAGCTCAAATAAATTGGTTAGTCTCTAAGGTGCCACAAGTCCTCCTTTTCTTTATATAAGTCTTGTATTTGTCAGGTGCACACACAGGTGAATTTCATCTAAAGGGACCATAATCATTACAGTTACATATAACAAGCATTAACGGCGTTACTCATTTATAACCTATTTTATTCAAATATGGACCAGACAAGAATTTTGATGGAGATTTAACGATGTGGAATGTTTGAAGGGGCAGCAGTTAGCTATTTAACCTAGAGGGGCAAAAAGAAACATGAGAAACTAATCAAAATGTCAATGCAGGGCAATTTGTTAATGACCTGGAACTCAAATGCAGTTTGGTTAAGTTTCTTCAAACTTTCCAGAAAAAAATCATGGCATTCGGGGGAAATCTAGTATTGTTTAAGTCCAATCAATTTTGCTAGCACAGCTGTAGCTGCGTAAAGGCTAATAATAGGCTTATAATGGAACCTGGTTGGAACCTTACTTATGGAAAGGTGATCATCTTTCCATAATACATTTAAAGCCAAGGATTACGTATGGTTATATAAATGTACTTCAGAGGTCCTGCCCTGCATGACATTCAAATGAATATTACTGTAATAGAAGAGCTCAGCATGGAAATAAGTAGTAGGTTCAAGCACTGTAGGGATTAAGCAACTAAACTCAGAACCAGGTCTCTTGCATCTGAAGAGGATGATCTTGTTTTCATGAAGTTACCCAATCTTTAAAGTATTTCTTGATACTCTGTTTGAAATAATCCTCCATCCCCCAAACTTATTACTAGTCTGCTGTGATTGATGGCAGCACTTAAGAGTCCCCATACCTAAAATCAATGTAGACACATTTTCACTCTGGGATATTGATGACCCTTTGATTATCCACAACACGGGTAGCTGTGAGATGCCACTTCAATCTTTACTTTTCTCCATCACGTGGAGGAGTCTTTCGCAGCTGCTCTGCACTTCGAGTACTGTTAATCACCGAACGCCGCACTCAGTGGTAGGGAGTTAGTGCAGACCCAAAAGGGCTCTTTAAAACCACAGCTGGGCAGAATCCCTAGGGCTATGTTCAGGCGACTAGTGGGCTACGGTTTGGTTCAGACAGCAAGGTTTCATTGGAGGAGCTGAAGTCAATGCAATGCAAACATTGACTGATTTCAGAAATCAGACTTATCAAAATGTCTTTGCAAGCTGAGGAGGAAATCTCATGAGACCAGGCTTGCTTATGAGATTTGTACTATGTCCCTGCTTCCACATAGGCCAGAAAGTGTGGGAGTGAGGGGTGTGAATACTTCAGAGAAGCACATTAATCACTGACACAGACGGACAGACACAGTATTAGCCAACAAGAGTAACTAGCCAACATGAATGTACATGTGCAAACTGGGCTACTTAGCAGAGGGCTCCAATGGTAAAATCTGAACCAATGAAATCTCCCATTTCTTGCTGTGCTTTTTTTCACTACTATTGTTCATAGAGTGGTTGGCAATCTGGAAAACACAGAAGATGCTATGATCTCTGCCCCAGTGACTAAATTATGGCTATCCCAGGCAGGGGTGTGGAACATGCATTGAAGAGGAACATTGCCCAAGTTTAGGGTGACCAGATGTCCCGATTTTGGGGTCTTTTTCTTATATAGGCTCCTATTATCCCCCACTCCCAGTCCTGATTTTTCACATTTGCTGTGTAGTCATCCTACCCAAGTTGTGGTGGCTGGAAGTATAATGCCTCTAGAACCATTGGGGGGAAGCGCAATCAAAAGTGGCTCTAGATTGAACATTTGACTGTCATTGAACTTTCTAGGGATGGCAGGTACAGCGCTCCTGCCTCACTACTGAATGTACCTGAGGTGCTCCTGTGTATCCTGCCTGTGTCTGTGCAGAACACATCTGCTCTGATATTAAATGTACCAGGTATGTCTAGGTAGAAAGTCAAAGGCACCTGCTGGGGGGCTCAATTTTCCAGGCATCTCTGGGCGATACGTACTTTGCCTACAGAGTGCTCTAAAAACAATGAACCAGATCCTCAGCTGTGGCCAAACTGCAGAGACCCAACTTGTGACTTGTGTGTGTGCACGCATGCACACACATGCAAAAGTAGCTTAATACTCACCTTTACACTGCTCTGATACTGCTGCTTCTCTGTGCAGGCTGGTGCCCCTGCATTGCGATAGAACAGCATATGGGCGGCTCTAATTTGTGCTGACTGCAATGGCTACGCAAGGCCAAAATACGCCTGAAGATTGGCATGGTTTAGGGGCATGACAACTACACCACCTTTCTTCTGGCCATGCCCGTTTTCCCTGCTACCCTGGCAACAGATGATTGAGTGGTGTACATGTCTGTGTGTCTGCTCCACTGCTGGAAGATCACTTGTCCATTGAAATGATCCTCCCTGACATGGTTACACTGGCTTTAGAGACAGGTTACACTGGCAGTGTAGTGCAAAGCAGCCATACTGCACCTGAGATTCTGGTCCCGTATGTCCAGGAAGAACACACCTCTTTGAACTCCTATATAAACAGCCAGGCTCAGGCATTATCCACATGCCATGCTGGTGATTATTACATGTATGTCTGGCTGAACACATCTACTTTTACTTAATGTTCCAGGAATACTCTGCAGATACCATTGTCATCAATGGAACGCTAGTGGGGCATGACCGCACAGCACGTGTGAAGGAATGCCACCAGGGAAAGAGTTGTGTGTGAATTTCTCAATCATTTTGTATTTTAACCTTGTCGTATGTGACCAAATGCTAGAGATTTGGGGGGAGGAGAGTCACATAAAGATTGTTACTCCAAGTAATGAGGTGCCTTGCTGCCATCAGCTGTCTCTGTTGAATATCAGCTACAAAGTAAATACCTTACATATAATTGTTCCTGTTGTTTGCCAGTATGGTAAATTTGCTGAAGCTGCAGAACAAAGGGGAGAGGGATGCAGCAGGCAAAGACTTCCTATCTATATCTGAGTCTTCTGAAGGTCTTAGCTTTGATCCAGAGTCATACAATATGACAGTATATCAATACATAACTGTCAGCAACAAACCTCAGCCAGCAGTTTTTGAGGTCTCTGGCTCCATAGTTTTATATTTCAAATCTCAGGTTACTATGGGTGAAATCCTGAAATTCTTACTCAATTTCCACTCAGTCCTTATTCAGGCAAAAGTCAATAGGGATTTTGCCTGAACAAAGACTGCAAGATTTGAATGCCTGGACCTGATTCTCTTTTAGTCTAAAGCCACTTTAGAAACACTCTAGCAGTGTAAATGGGCCTTAGAGCGGGAGTAAGCTAGAGTGGCAATAAGTTGCCTGAGATATAAACGAGACTCAAGCTTATTATATTTAATTTGCCTTTTCCCCACTATTCTAAACCGTCAGGATGCTGTCTGAAGACAAGGATAAAAATGTCAAGGCTGCTTCTCAGTTACATGTAGAACACGTAAACTGGGTATGAGCCTGGTTCTCCACTGCCCTGCACTTCGTGCCATCATGTATACCAGTGTAACATGAATGTGGAGTGGCTGTAGGCAGAACACTACCCTTCTGATTTAATGGTGCTTTTACATCTACTTTGCACCAGTATAAATGACTGCCCAAAATGCACGGCAACAGCTAATTAGACCCATTAGCAACCACCCATATTGCAAAGCCCATTCTCTTTTTCCATGCACAACTCCATATTTTGCAAACACAACTCAGGAATATCTTTCGTTTTTATATCCTCTTCATTTGTTGTAAAGTTGGGACTGTTTGGTTTTGAATGGATTTACCAAAAAAGAATTGCTCTTCTAATCCAATCTTACACCTTCCCACCGCGCCTCTGCATTTATTGCCGATACTTCTTTTCCCACCCCATCTGAGAAAGGTGGTCACATGCAGAAATTTCCAGCAGATAAGATCTCTGCATTTCAAGGATCCATCCTTCATAGTGTAGGGAGAAGGAGAGAGATGGCTGTCTGCCACCTGTATGCATCAAAAGCACAGTCTGTTGTAGTTGGTATTGCAATGTAAACATCATATCACAATGTAAATTTCCCAACCCTCATGAAACAATGTCAAGACTGCTGGTCCTGAGCTGAGCAAATTGGAGGGTCATTTGGCAGACTCAGTCAGGGCTGGTTCATACAGGCTGAGGATTATGTTCCTTGAGCTGTTCACCCAGCCTTGGTTACACTATGTACACTCTGAGTTTGGATACAAACACTTTGGAAGGAACAGGCCAGCCTGGTTTTATTTACTCTTGTTCCCTTCTGTAACTAAAGGAGAGATGGACCTGAAGAAAAACCTTAAGTCTGAGCACCCCTGACCTTTGAGGAAGTTTGGATCTAGGTCTGAACTTTACAGATTAGGTCCATCTCCACTTGTAATTGTGTATCTGTTTCCCATTAAACCTTAACTTAATTTTCTCTTTTTCTTAAAGGATGATCCCCGCTACAAACAAAGCCTTTGTGGTGAACAACCTTGTATCTGGAACGGGCTATGACCTCTGTGTCTTGGCCATGTGGGATGACACTGCCACAACACTCACAGCCACCAACGTCGTAGGGTGCGCCCAGTTCTTCACCAAAGAGGACTATCCTCAGTGCCAGTCCATGCGCAGCCAGTTCCTGGGTGGGACGATGATCTTAGTCATTGGAGGCATCATTGTGGCGACTCTACTGGTGTTCATCGTCATACTCATGGTCCGGTATAAAGTTTGTAACAATTCCCAGGGGAAGATGGCCAATGTCAGCAATGTCTACTCACAGACTAATGGAGCTCAACCTGTTCAAAATGGGGTCCTGCCCCAAGTCAACCCTAAAGTGGTGGTAAGAAATGAACTCATGGAGTTTAACTGTGAGTCTGTACAGAGCAGCATCTCCTCCTCTTCTAGTTCAGTGAATAGCCGTGACTGTGATGACTATAGCCTTCAAAGTGAACAAGGCACATTGTCCAGTAAGTGGAGGCCTCCTTCTAGGTCAAAACATAACATTGATCGGCTAATGGGAGCTTTTGCCTCCCTGGAACTGAAGTGTCAGAAAAAGGAGGACACGGTAGACTCCAGAACTTCCACAGTGGCCCGCCACTCGGACAAAGAGCCACTTCTGGGTCAACAGGAGTCAAAATTCCGTAGTCTCCTCATGTTACCACTGGAGGGGAAAACTAAACGTAGCCATTCTTTTGACATGGGGGACTTTGCCACATCTCAATGTTGCACCTATCCAAAAAAGATAACAAACATTTGGACAAAGCGCAGCCTCTCGGTGAATGGCATGCTCTTGCAGTATGATGACAATGACTTAGCAGGGGCGAAAGGGACTTATGGGAGTTCAGAATGGGTAATGGAAAGCACAGTGTAAATAAGAGCTTCTCCCCCTCGCTTCTCCCTAATTACATCAAATGTAATAAAATTTGGTTTTGTTGAAAAGCCATGAAAATGAAAAGGGGTGGGGGGGACATGCTCAACGACGTTGGAGAAAAGAAAAAAAAAGAGAGAGAGAGAGATAAATAAACAAAATAAGATAACAAAAGAGGAAAAAGGTAATGAAATGCTAATAAGCACGTGTGGCCCCATTAATATCCGATCCCAACAAAACTGAGTGTGAACATTTCAAGGAATTTACCAGTCGTATTTAGCATTGCTTTCCAAAAGTCTCCTGGCCTCCCGGTGACCCGACAAACAAGATTAAACGAGGATTAAAGTGGGGTTAGCAGCACATACTTAATTCAAAGGGTTTGGGGGGTTTTTTCTTCCCTTTTGGTAGCCTGTGAAGTACATTCCCATGGATAGAAGACTGATGCAAGTATGTCACTGCCTGTAATTGCGCTTGTCATCACAGAACTACACTAAGGGCATCTGTGGGGACAGAACAGACCAATTTTTCAGCTTAATCTCTTGGTGTTATCAAAAACATATGGAGATTTCTCCCCCGCCCCCTGTTGTTGGGCTGAGGGGTTTTTGGTTTGGTTGGGTTGGTTTTTTGCAGGAAAAAGGGATGTTTCTTTTTTCCTTTTGGTTTGTAGTCTCTCATCAAATCCCTGTGATGAAACCAAGGATATGTACAAAGATTAAACTCTCGATGTACTGTATAACCCGCCTTCAACACCACCCTTTATGTCCCAGGAAAATGAAATCTAGGGGGCTAATAAATTTTAAAAATAATCATCTTTCTTCCATCTCCTTCATGGTCGCTGCTTGTCAAGGCAGATTGCAACAGCTATTCATATCAGTGGGGGGGAAATTCAAGATTTGATATAAAAGGCAAGAAAGAGGCGAAAACAAAAGCTGCTCCGGTGAACTCTCCCTATTATTAATACAAATTGCTGCTGACCAAGGTTATTCTGTCACTCTGTTCGACTGATAAAGAAAATGCAGACTTTAGCTCGTTTGCAACAGAAAGCTCTTTGTCCAGTCAGTCGCCACAACAGGGCGTGTCTGTATCAGTAGCATTGCAGGAAGTGCAGGTATCTGAGCATTTAAGGGGATTATAAGTGTAATGGGGATGTTCCTATTTAGCCACGGAAAACAAGTTAGAATCGGATGTCTCAGAATAGATGGTCTCCCAAGTGTCACCTGCATCTTGCCCTTCACCTACTCCCAGACCTCTGTCCCATCCCTTGCAAAGGTACTTGCTACCTGAGACCAATGGTTCTTCTTTATGGCTTGTAAACTGATTTTCAAGTTCCTTTTTGGGGAGCATTGCTGTGGTTCTGGGAATGCTGTGGATGCACATGGTCCATCCACCTGGCTCCATTGTCCTTAGTGACTTTAATGTGATTTCCAATATTTTGGTGGCTACAGCAACTGTCTTTATTTAATTTGTTTATTTATTTGTTTGTTCCCAGTGATCTGTCAGCTGGGAACCATTTTGAAATTGCACATTATTATTATTTTATAGGAGACGTGTGGAGAAAGGTTGTAAGGCACAGAGGAAAGCCACAAAAAAACCTCTATGTATTTTTTTTTAAAGATTCAGAGATATATTGTGACATGGCTATGTACTTGATCTTGTATTCGTCATGTTTCTTACTTGGAGTTTTAGACAATGACATCCCTGTGATCAGAATATTATTTTCCTTTTAATTTTTCTTTTTTTGCTACAAAATGTACAGTAAAAACAAAACATTCCTGGGGGAAAAAAGCACCTTCTTCTTTTCATTTGTTCTAATGTCCTGTGTTTTGCTTTGAAACCGAAATAAGAAGCATTAATATTTTTTAAAAAAGAAAAAGACCTTGAGACGTTTTCTCTCTTTGTTGTTTCGTGTGCGGAAAGATATTTTTCTTTGGGCGAAGTTCATGCCTAATCAGAGGTATTCAGTGGTGCACAGGCCCTTTGCATAAGGGTGAATAGCATGCTCTGAGAACCTGATCTAAACTTGGCTATGTCGGGTTTCAGAGTAGCAGCCGTGTTAGTCTGTATTCGCAAAAAGAACAGGAGGACTTGTGGCACCTTAGAGACTAACCAATTTATTTGAGCATAAGCTTTTGTGAGCTACAGCTCACTTCATCGGATGCATGTAGTGGAAAATACAGTGAGGAGATTTATATACACACAGACCATGAAAAATGTTGGCTATGTCGGTTAGGAGTGTGATGTGTATACACTGCATTGGGGAAGTCTGATTGCATGGTTAGAGGTACCCAAGTTCGCTTTGATCTAGCTAGTGTAAGTAACAATCAGCATGAAGCTGCAGCAGCACAAGCGGTGGTATAGGTTAGCCTCTTGAGTTTGTACTCAGGTCTTGGGCAAGCCGGGCTATCCTATGCTGCTACCTGTGCTCCCTCCTATTGTTACTCGAGCTCGCTTTGCTTTAGCGAGCTCAGGTATAGCTACACATGCTGCAGTCCCACCTTCTGACTGCAGTGTAGACAGACCCAGACGCAGTTATGCTGGTAGAGGCCATACACTCAGAGCAGTATAGCTTATGCCATTCCCCACACGTTGTACCAATATCAACACAGTTATACTGGTATAACTTCATACACCCTTGGAGGGTTTGGCCAGTTATTACCAGTATAACTACACCAGCAAAACCCTCTTAGTGTAGACAAGGCCTTAGATGCCTTTTAAATAAAAGCTCAGTCAATAATAATAATACTTTATATGGACCCAATCCTGAACTGTTTGCTGTAGTAAAACTCCCACTGACTTGAACACACCCAGGCAGCTTGTGCATGGATGGGTAGTGTTTGGTGCACAAGACTAACAGTTAACATGTCTGATGTTTCATGGCATGTTGTGAGGGTTGATTAACTAATGTATACAGAGTGCCTCAAACATAAGATATGAGATATACAATGGGTCTGATCCTCCGCTGCTGTAAATTAGCATAGCTTCATCCACATCAATAGAGCTATGCCAATTTACACCAGCTGAGGATCTATTATTATTTATCATTAATAGCTAGATTGTTAATGAATTTCCAGAACAGATTTCAGAAACAAGTTGCCATTTCCCTGTCTCAGTATCAGTGATTAGCACTGGTATTTCTCCAACTGGAAATTGACTGTTTATTTCCACTTCCTAAAGGAAGGCAATTCTGATGAAGATTTAGGGTGAAATCTTGACCCCAATGAAGTCAATGGCAAAACGCCCATTGACTTCAGTGGGACCAGAATTTCACCAGGGATGAGGAATCAAGCAATTCAGATTCCTTTAGCATGTATGAGGGGAGGAAGAAAAAGTGATAAATTAAGCCCTATTTAAGGGTTAATTTTACAGGGGCCTATATTACCAATGTATTTTAACAGTGGTCTAAGGGCCTGATCCAAAGTCTTTCCACCCATTTAAACAGGTTTTGGATCATGCCCTATGTTATCAATGTTCATATAACCAAAAAATGTTTAATATAACTTTACAATGGCTTTGAAAGTTTCTGCTTTTCTCATGCATTCAAATGGGAGCTGTATTTCTTGTGTTTTAATCTATATAAGCCAACTGTCCAGATGACAGCTTCCCATTGATTGTTAATTATACTTAATTTTAAATTGTATTGAAGACACTTAAATAATTTTGTGTCGTAATTTAACTTTCTTTGTTATTATATGCAATGGTTAGACTATTGGTTTTTATTACATTGCGTTTCCCTTTAAACATGGCAGCTGGGGTGCTTCGAATTCAGCTGTCAAGTTCATTTGCAATATTAATAGTGTTCACCCTCATGAAAATTCAAAAGCAGTGTCCAATGTATTCCTCTTCGTTACAGAGAAAAAAAACTCTGTTCTATTTTTGCATAAGATCAGAGAAAGGAACTCAGCAGATGCTGCCTTGAAGAAGTGGATGCATGCCAAAAGAGCCAGGTATTAAGAGCCACAATGTAACAACCGGAAGAGCACTTATTCTTGTTAATTATTATTTTTATTCATTTACCTCTAGAAGCTGAGGCTCAACAAATTTGCAAATGCTGATTGAAAGGTAAACAAGATCGGCACCCACAGAACCCTGTCCGATCGTATGAGGCCGGGATGGGACAATATTTGGCTGGGAGACCACCAAGCAACACTCAAGTGCTGAATGAAGTAGCACGGATGATGCAACAGGAGGCACTCTTCTCCCTGACTCAGTATTAAACTAATGCTCCAGTGTACTAGCTCAGGGAACACTGTTTCTGGACAGCCTGTCTTTTGGATGAAATGTAGAACCAACATTCGAATGATTTCTGCACATTAAAGACCCCATGGCACTTTTCATGACATCAGTGCTTTTAAGCCCAGCATCAGCATCCTCTGATCTCTCATACCCCCAGTTTACTGCAGTTTTCAGTTGAATACTTCATTCTGCACTGCTTGATCTATATTTTTGTGTACTGTTGCTGTGTGCTGTTCGAACTGCCATGTTCCACCTCTGAAGTGACTCAGTTTCAGTGGTGGGTGAAGTTATATACACACACAAACTTATTTGGGTTGGAAGAGCACTTGATGGATCACCTGATCCAGCTGCTACTGAAGTCAATGGAACAACACCACTGGCTAGGGGGAGTTGAATCTGCCCTCTTGTTCCCACAGCCCTAAACTGAGACAGAGCTTTACAAACCTCAGGTAACAATACTGTCACACAAAGTAGCAACTGACTTAGGGCTACAGAGTGTTGAATATGTTATCAGCAACTCTATTCTAAATACAAGTGTCAGTTGGTTTAGATCATAAAATACACACCACCGTTTGAAAACAGCTTTCCGTAGAAGGCAGCTTGGACAGTTAAAGGTGCAGAAACCAAAGAGATGCCTTTGGAAATGCTACGTGACAGCTGGGCATGTGTAAGTTACATTTTTGACATCGTTTATGGTGGGAACATAGACATTGTTTCTAAAAATCTGCCATGCCCTTTATTTGGAAGAACAGGACAAGCTTCCATTATGAAATGGAGCCCATGTTTTGAGAGGCTGAAAAACAATGTAGTCTTGCATTATAACGCAAGCAGCACAGATGTCCAAAATTTGCGTCGTTGAGGAAATCACTGGAACCTTGACAGGAACCCAAGAGCTGTACATAATATTCTTATTGCTGTATATAGTTTTGGTTTTTTAATCAAAGCATAACTGTGATTGTATCTTCCTTGATGAATGATAAGTTCCCCAGCAACAGAAAATTGCAGATGATTTGCTTTCCCTTTGCCCTGCAGTTATAGGAAGAGAGCATTTTAGAACTCTTCAAGCTTCATTTAAGTGCTTGGGCCCCACTTTGTGTGACCTTGTCATAAGCAACGCCAGCTCCCATAACAACACACAGGTGAAAGGCATCCTGGTCTTGCATGATGCAAGACTGATTGGCACTAGCATCCTGGCATTCAGATTGTTACATCTTGCTACAGGGACTGTTTTCCTCCAGAGTGTTCAAATGAATATTCAGACAGATTCTGTTCAATTCATTTTCCCATTGTATCCCAACAGACATGATCCAAAGCCAGATGACCAAACAGAGCCCTGGGAGTTGTCTGGGCAAGTGATGTAGCAATGATTTGAGCACTTTCAAACCTAAGGACCAATGAATAATTCCATCTGATAACAAAGAAAACATCTTAGTCTTTGAATAGCAGGAATATCACATCTGTTTCCAATGCTTTATACCCATTAACCCATGAGTAATATACAACTCGCCATATGGTATATACTGTACCCCATGCTACTTGTTTCAACATATTTTTCTGGCATTTGCTCTAGCTGTTTCCTCTATGCACTTATGAATTATTACTTGAGTGATGCTATATATTTAATAACATGCTGAACATGAAATTAACAACCCTTATTATTAAGATCCAACATGTTTTGCTTTGAAATTGCCCTAAACATGATGATACTTCATCCCTCATCTTTAAACCCTTTTAGTGAAGGCTGTTTATTAGTTCTTAGGACAAATGCAATCCAGCTAGAAGAATAGCTTGAAGTTGTTTGTTTCAATATAGGAATGCTGTTTTTTCCAGTATATTTGTCTAGCCCCAGTTAATTACGCCCGAATCCTCAAAGATACAGTATCCCCCAGCATCAGCTGTCACTAGGCCCTATTAGATCAAAGAGTGCAAGGTGCTTATGCCTGGAACTGCACTGCCAGCAGATGGCAAGTGCCGCTGCTCTCTCTCTATACGTATGGAGCTCTCTGACCTTCTGACTAATTTATGTAGAAATCTGTGTTCTCTTTTGGTGTTGCTGGGAAAAGAACATGACTCTGTGATGATATACTAGGGGAGAGAGAAAGAGATGGCAGAAACATCCTTTTTATATATAGCAGCTGGCAATTGACAATCATACCAATTGGACACATGGTCTAGAGTTGTAGAGTACAGCTCTAGGGATGAACCGCCCCAATATTTTGCAGAGTTTTGATATAATGAGCTGAATTAAAACCCCATATATATGCGGATCAGTGGCTGGGTTTGGATATGAACTTACCCAAAGCTCCCCGGCCCCTTTGCAGGTTCATATGATGCCCACTGCAGTCACTGGGAGGTGCTTATGTTGTATTCTAGGAGACAGCGATCACTGGGTTTCAGCCTGGGCCATTTCAAGATAAAACCTCATTACCACTATGTTACCTATTCTCCTACCACAGGATACTAGTAAATCCCAGTGAAAGCATAGTCTCCAGGGAAGGGTCCTGTAGTCAGCTAATGAACTGTATTAACTTTGGCAGCAATTGAACTCTTTGTGTTGATAAACTTTTGGGGTTCTTGAAAGATGCCTAACCAATGCCTTTTTTGGAGGATTGTCAGGGGGAAAAGAAAGAGCAAGAAAAACGGGACTCTACTGAGGCAGGGAGAATTTACGAGAAAACAGACTTGTACTTCTAGTTCCCTTTGTACCGTTAGTTCCAGTGGGCTCTTTCTTTGTATTAGTCAAATTACACCCATCTGTGCTGGTAATTTAGAAAAGGGGGAGCAGCATAGGTGCTGGAACGAGAGGTGTATGGGGTGCCCCTGGCTTGAAGTGATTTCCATCATCTATAGGGTTTACAGTTTGGTTCAATGGCTCTCAACACCCCCACTATACAAATTGTTCCAGCACCCCTGGAGAGAAGAAAGATTAGTGTTTTTTAAAAAAAGAAAAGTTTGCTCTACATCTGTATTTTATGTGGCCATGGGTCTTATTTACTGAGCACTGTTCAAACCCTGCTCTGATGTCAGAATTATGAATTTCCTCATGGGTTTTTCTTTGGCACCCATCACTATCAGGCCTGAGTGCTTCACAAATATTAAAAGAATTTATTTTCACAACACTCCTGTGAAATGAGTATTATCCCCACCTTACAGATGAGAAACAGAGAGATCAAGGTCAAAAGTATCAATTAATTTTGGGTGCCCAATTTGGAACTTGATTTTTCCATAGTAAATAGTATTATAAAGTACTTTGTATGTTCAAAGTACAGCTTCCATTTACAGCGGTGACTTCTCAGCACTTCCACAAATCAGACATCAAGGTCTCCATTCAGGCACCCAGAAAATGAGGAACACACAACCAGTGGCTACCTGTGAAATGTCTGGTTTAAGTGACTTGCCCAGCATCACGCAGAAACTCTGGGGCAGAGGCAGGGACAGAATCCAGTTCTCCAGGGCAGCAGTCAACTGCCTGAACCATTGTACTCGATAGATGCATGGGGATAAGGTAATATCTTTTTTTCGACCAACTTCTGTTAGTGATAGAGACAAACTTTTGAGCTACTCAGAGTTCTTCTTCAGCTCTGGGAAAGGTCCTGAGTGTGTCACAGTTAAATACAAGATGAAACAGATAAATAGTTAGCACATATTCTATGCTTAACTAAGGAGATCATTCAAGGTGAAGTGGCCCATTAACACCCCTGTTGGGATAGGACAAAAAGTGAGTTTAGTTGGTTACAGATTATTGTAATAAACCATAAATCCAGGGTTGTCATTAAGCCCATGATTTTTAGTGTCTAGCAAAGTTATGAATTTAAGCTCCCAGGCTCGTCTCTTGAATGTGCTGTGCAGGTTTCCTTTGAGGATGAGGATTGATAGGTCAGAGAGAAAGTAATTGCTTTGTGTTGACCCACAAGTGATATCATGGTTTTGTCTTTTATCATTTTCCTGTATGAGTTTTGTCATGAGTGTAGTGATTCTCTGGTTTTCCCCTCCTAGGTGTTATTGAGGCATTTAGTGCACTGGATGTGGTGTACCACTTTTCTGCACACCTCCTGATCTACTCACATCTTATCTCTAGCCCCACAAAGTCATGGGACCTCCTTGTCAACCTCCTCTTGCCACTGGCCAAGATGGCAATCCACCACTCCAGGAGAAGGAAAGGGAAGTGAAGGGAAGGGGACACGCGGGTGCTCTGTGACTGCGGAGCCTGTTCCCAGTCCCAAGTAACTAGGAAGAGTTCCTCTGGGCAGTGTCCATTGACTCTTTGGAGGAGCAGTGAGCACTGTCAGGAGTTCTCTGCTTGGTGTCCCCCTCTGGTTCCCTGATATTTAACCTTTGACCTCACACTTGCGGCTATTTTCTCCATTGACCATGTACTCACTTGTGAACTGGGTCTTGTGATCCCGCCCACCCTTTAATTATGGGCTGGCCTCAAACTGTCTGTCCCAATACCCACAAAATAGTACATCCAGTCTCAAGTTCATCCTGTGTGCTGAATGAGCCAGAGGTCCTGTCAGGGAAAAAAAAAAGTATGTGATCATGTAACTAAAAACTATATCCTAATGCATATACAACAGGCATGTGTGTGGAGGTGAATTAAAATTCCACAAGCAGTTTTAATAGTGGTGTTTCTCAACTGTTGGGTACTTGACTTTGCAACCTTAACAGTGTTCTTTTAACACTGTGTGTGTGTGTGTAATTTCCTAGATTTTTTTCAAAAAGGCAATCTGAGAAAAAAATCAGAAATTCCATCACGTGGCATCAAATTGACCCCCTCCTGGGCCAGCAGTGGGGTGGAACCTTTAGAACCAATGTACAAACCACTGTCCCTTGACCTAACAGAGGAACTGATAGCAATAGCAGCTGTCATCGTCTATGTGGACCAGCACTAGAGGAGGAGGAGATACAATCTTTGCCCGTGGGTTGCAAAGATATTGTAAAATAATGGCAAGATTCAGGAATATTGAGTTCCATTCCAGATTCTGGAGGGGAGCGTGGTCTAGTGTGCACAGACTCTTCTCCCTGTTTGCCCCAAGTTTGACCTCTTCTGCCTGTCCCCTCCAATTTATCCCCATCCCAGTTGTGTCTCTTCCCCACTCCAGCTCCTTGTCTCAGTCCCATTCTCGTTGCTCACCCAGTTCCAGTCATCTTTCCTCAGGCTTCTCATCCTACTCTTAGGCTATGTCTACACTACCCCTTATGTTGGCAAAATTTTTGTTGCTCAGGAGTGTAAAAAATAACCACACTCCTGAGTGAGGTAAGTTTCACTGGCATAAGCGCTCATGTGCACAGAGCTATGTTGGTGGAACACACTCTCCTGCTGACATAGCTACCGCTGCTCATTTAGGTGGTTTTATTATGTCGATGGGAGAGCTCTCTCTCTCCCATCAGCATGGAGCAGCTATACGAGCAATCTTACAGCAGCAAAGCTGTCTCGGTACAGCTGTGCCACTATAAGCTTGGTGGTGTAGACATGGCCATTGTCTCCTTGCCCAGCCAGTCCTAGTCTCACTGTCCAAGTCCCAATCTCAAATTTGTCCCCCTCTTCATCCAAAGCCAATATCCTGGCCCAGTCAACCCACGGTCCCCTCCTCCCACCCCAACTCCTTGTCCCCAGTCTCCTTGCCTTGACAATCCCAGTTCCCCCACTTCAAGCTCTTGGTCCAATCTCTCTCTCCTCTCCCTCTTCGCTTGCTTCTAGGCCCAGCCTCCCTTCCTGGGCTCCTCATCCGACCTCAGTCTTCCCCTACCCTATGCCCTAGCCCCGTGTCTATGTCTCTTTGCAAAACCAACCCGAGTTGTCCCCTGCATCCCACCTCCTTGTGAGATCTCTCTCTCTTCCCCACTCTCCAACAGGTTCCTACTTTCAGTTTCCTTCTCCAACCAATCCATTCTCTCCCCAGCTCTTTGTCCAATCTCAGTGGCCCCTCCTCCACTCCACACAACTGGTGCACAGTCGGCTCTGGTTCCAGCACCCAGATCCGGTATCCAGCTGGCTCCCAGTCCCAGCCTGCCCTTTCTCCCCAAGCTCCTGTGCTCTTTGACCAGTCATCCTAGTCTCCCCTCTCCAACTGCTTGTTACCATTTCTCTCTGTCCCCAACTCCAGTTCCAGTCTCAGAATCCTTGTTCCAATCTACTCCCTTCCTCTCGGTCCCCCGCACCCCCCTGTCTGGCTTTTGTCCCCTCTGATTTTGAATCAGATGGCTTCCTCTTCCATACTGCCTGGGTGCCAGCAGTCAGGTCACTGGGAGCACAGGAGACAGAGACTCCCTGCTTTCAGCTCTAGTGCCTGACACAACCCAGGCCTGGAGCAGTCACTACAGGGAAAGTCCTTCTGAGCTCCTGTGTCCCTGTTGCTAGTTCAGTCACTCTGTAGGGATGGCTCATGCTCAGTCTGGTCACACCTAGGATCTGTGAGAGACTTGTACATACTCAGTGAGGACAGAAACTTCTGAGATTTTAGCTGCTAAAACTGGAGAAGGCTCTACTGAGCACGTGTGAACCGTGATTTTTCAAAGGCTTAGAATGTGGCCAAATTTGGATTTTTTTTTTCCCCACAGGAACAGCAAAAGTCACATCCCTGACCCAAAGGCCATCCCCTGCCAAATTTCACGCCTCTTCTCCACAGCAGGGAGGTGCTAGAGCATTTCAGAGAAGATCTTAATGTCTTAACCTGGGTAAAACACCATATTTTCCTATGGCCTCATTCTCAGGAAACGGCTCAATCATTTTGGCTGAATTTTTCCCAAAAGATTCAGCTTCAGGCAGACACCCAGCATGCAAAACTTCAATTCCAATGGTTAATGTTTGGCAAAGTTATAAGCAACTGAAAAGATGGTCTTATAATAGGAAGTACTGAGCAAACTTAATAACAGGCAGTGCCATGCCGCTACTCATGGAATGTATCCCTTTAACAATTCCGTTTTCAGAAATAAATGGTTCTCTTCCATTGTGGTTGGCACATTTTAAAAGTCATCACTTTATAATTTATTAATAGTCCCACTTCTCTTCTCTAGAAGGAGCCACTCTGGAATATTTTCATACCATGCAGTTAATTACCAGTCGTAAGATTTTATGAGTCACGCTACAAGACAGGTGTCTGAGAAGGAAGACTAGATTATATTTTTACAGGGACGTTTGCCCTGTTTACACTGTCACTGCCTTGACGTAAAAACGAAGATGGTGAGAAGGCAGAGACAGAGATGCACATGCTGCTATATTTGCTTGTTACCACTGCAGTAATGCACACACTTTCCCTTTTCCAGCTAGCATCAGGATGAGATCCTGATTTATGGATTAAAACTGCAATCCATACTCATTCTGAAGTAACAATTCTTCCTTCCTTCAAACCTGTACATGGAACAGGTCACAGACAGAGGGAAGTATGAATCCTTAATCGGGTAAACCCAATACACCTCACCATATATCCAATGTACTGCTGTACCAGAAAGTGGGACTCTGTACACACCTTTGTTCACATGGAAGAGAGACGCCCTCAGCCTGTACCCAACAGATCACAGAAATGGCAAAGTGGTACCCCCAGAACTTGATCACCGAATGAGTTATGGTCATAGAGAGGAAATCTGACATTAAAAGAACATAGGAACTGTCAGACTGGCTCAGACACAATGTCCATCTAGCCCAATATCCTGTCTCCAACAGGGGGCAGCACCAGATGCTTCAGATGCAGGTGCAAGAAACCCTGCAATGGACTGTTATAGAATGCCCCCAAACCGCGATCCCGAAGTGTTACAGAGAAGTGGACCCTCCCGATCCTGCACTTTTGGTATGTCACAGCCATGGAAAAGCAGAATACTCCCTTCAAAATCTGTACTCAAAAAAGCAGTAAATATGGAACTAAAATGAGCACTGTGTGACTCATCTTGTTCTGAGTTTTCTGCCTCAGAGTTTGCCAAGACTCGCTTTGAAAAAACAGGCCTTGTCTTGCCTCCTGGGAGTACGGTGCCTGAGTAGATAAAAAATATGTAGCACACGGCAGAGTGTGTGCAGAGACATGAGAACATTTCTGATTCAAGTCCACACAGTGTCTTCTGTGTGGCTCCTGGAGTCACGTGACACAAAAGTCAAATGTACATTGGGGAAAAAAAACGTTCTCAAATGTGAAGAGTTAGCCTTTTAAAAAGCCCTCAAAGAGTACCTTTCTTATAGGGCTTTGCAGAGCATAAGAAACCAGGGCAAATATTCTCTGTGCCCCATGCACCCATACCACTTAGGATGAATATATAAACCAGGCATGACTAGGAATGATTCTGCTTAACAGGAGACTTCACTGCACTATAGAAATAAAAGGTATAGATGTTAAGGTTTGGCAGAATAAAGGATACACACAGCACGAGTAGGTTACTGTGTAACTAGCATGTGCAGATTTTTAAGTCCAGATGGGACATTATCTAGTCTGACCTCCTACTTAACGCAGCCCATACACATTCACCCAGTGCTCCGGGCATTGTTGCCATTCCATAGTAATAAACATGAAATGGCTAAGCAGATGCCAATGAGCAAAATGTAACCATCCACATGCACCAGTCTAGCAGTTAGCGCAGGGTAGCAGTCACAAGACAGGTGGGCAAAATATGGCTGCTTTTGTTTGCAATCATCTGTGTTTTGCTTTGGCTCAGCTGAACATTTTTGATGGTAAGACCCATCCAATTTTAATTTCCCTCAGAAACAATCTGAAGCTCAAGTTTGCATGAAATTGAGGCCAGGCTTGTGTAAAGCATCGGTAACTGTGTGCGCCAGGTCCCCCTTGGTGCAGATCACAAAGGCTATGAACCTGTCATAACTCTAGCTAGAGCAGGGGTGGGCAAAATTTTTGGCCTGAGGGCCACATCTGGAAATTGTACGGTGGGCCATAAACTTGCATTAGAAAAGGTTCAGAAAAGGGCAACTAAAATGATTCAGGGTTTGGAACGGGTCCCATATGAGGAGAGATGAAAGAGGCTAGGACTTTTCAGCTTGGAAAAGAGGAGATTAAGGATGTGTGTGATAGAGGTATATAAAATCATGAGTGGTGTGGAGAAAGTGAATAAGGAAAAGTTATTTACTTGTTCCCATAATAGAAGAACAATGGGCCACCAAATGAAATTAATGGGCAGCAGGTTTAAAACAAATAAAAGGAAGTTCTTCTTCACTCAGCACACAGTCAACCTGTGGAACTCCTTGCCTGAGGAGGTTGTGAAGGCTAGGACTATAACAGGGTTTAAAAGAGAACTGGATAAATTAATGGAAGTTAAGTCCATTAATGGTTATTAGACAGGATGGGTAAGGAATGGTGTCCCTAGCCTCTGTTTGTCAGAGGGTGGAGATGGATGGCAGGAGAGAGATCACTTGACCATTACCTGTTTGGCCAATGCCTGGTGCCAGAGAGGGAGTGAACCTCTGTGGTAGACAGGATACTGGGCTGGATGGACCTTTGGTCTGACCCAGTATGGCCATTCTTATGTTCTTATGTACATGTTCACGAAATTGGCGGTTGGGGTGTGGGAGGGGGTGAGGACTCCGGCTGGAGGTGCGGGCTCTGTGGTGGGGCCGGGGAGGAGGGGTTTGGGGTGCAGGAGAGGGCTGCACGCTGAGGGTGGAGCAGTGGGGTTTGGAGTATGGGAGGGGGCTCCAGGCTGAGGCAGGGGTTGGGGTGTGGAAGGGGTTGGGCTCTGGGCTGGGGGTGTGGGAGGGGGCTCCAGGCTGGGACAGGACGTTGGGGCACAGGAGGAGGTCAGGAGTGAACACTCCGGGCGACGCTTACCTCAAGCAGCTCCTGGAAGCAGTGGCCTGTCCCCCCTCCAGCTCCTACATGGAGGCGTGGCCACGCAGCTCTGCACACTGCCCCATCCACAGGCACCGCCCCTGCAGCTCCCATTGGCCACGGTTCCCAACCAACGGGAGTTGCAGAGCTGGCACTTGGGGCAGGGACAGCATGCAGAGCCCCCTGGCTGCCCAATGTATAGGAACTGGAGGGGGGACATGCTGCTGCTGCTGGGAGCTACAGTACGCACGGAGCGTGGCATGCCCCCAACCCTGCTCCCTGGCTGGAGTGCTGGAGCGGGGCAAGCCCCCAACCCTGCTGCCTGGCGGAAGCTCGAGGGCCAGATTAAAAGGTCTGACAGGCCGGATGTGGCCTGCAGGCCGTAGTTTGCTAACCCCTGAGCTAGAGAGCTTTAGCTCAAGCTGAAGCAGTTCATGTTTTGGGGTTAGGAAAGGTCTATACATATCTAGTCAAGAATCCAGCCAGGCTGAATTTGACTAGTTCTCTCATGCTGGCCACACTGCTCTCTAAATTACTCTGGTGCAACTCCATTGTTGACTTCAATGACTGATGGTTTCAATTAGAAATATTTGAATTATTCAGGGCACGTAAATGATCAGATGAATTAAGCCCTTTTATCATTCACAAACCATCTCAATTTATGAGAATGTATTTGGTATCCATAATTATTCCCCAAAGGGCTGGGTGTGAATAAATGCCAGCCTATGGGGTGTTTGCAAGCTATTCATTCCTGAGTGCTAGCTCAGAAAAGTCCAGCTGTGGACAGTTTCTCGAGGACAACAATCCAGCTTTACAAATTGGTGAACCAAAGAGACTAGTTGGTTTAGCATTCTCCCATGTCCTTTCAGGGAAGAATGTCTAAAGTTCAAGTGACAAAGAGCACTGTGACATTCCCTAGGGTACAGTCCGAGGTTTGCACTGATGGACAGCTTTGTCCCCTCAATTCTCCAGCATGGGGTGCTTTTTATCCTGCTTCACTGTGAGCACAACCATTCCTGGTCTGTTCTCACACAGACTCTCTAGCATGTAAATCATTCCCAGCTATCTGGTCTGAGTGCTTGAGCCAGCGACTCCTGAATTATGCTGCAGGGCAACACCAGCAAACTCCCAGTCCCAGACTGCCCCTAGAAATGTGTGTCTTGTACTGCCCAGCACCCTCCTGGACAATACAAGCTCATATAAAGTCCATCATTTATTGATATGCACAAAGCTTGCTATCCCAAATAGAGTTCCCCAAACACGTCAGTCCAAACACACTGGTTTTGATACAACAACAGAACAAATTTATTCACTACAGAAAAATAGATTTTAAAGTGATTACAAGCAATGAGGCATATGAATCAGAATTGGTTACAAGGAAATAAAATGTAAAACACAACTAACACCTAACTTAATAGGCTGAATGAATACAAAGCAAAGGTCTCTCTCACCACATGTTCCAGCAGTCTTACTAGCTGAACCTCTTTCAGTCAGTATCCCGCCCGCCCCCGCAGTCAAATCCTGCTTCCTTTGTTCTTCGGCAGTCGATGATGCTCTGGGGAGAGAGCAAGGGAGAGATGGTTTATGCCCTCTCTTCTTGTAGCCCTTTCTCTTGTGCAAGATTCATCTCCAGCTAATGTTCAGCAGACAGAAGGTCAGTGTGGCCAGGAACCTTAAGCTACTTCCTTGTCAAAATGTAGATCTTTTGCCCACATCCTCTCGCCTGCCAAAGAGTGGCCATTTAATCATGTGATGGTCCCTTTGAATGTGTTCACATCTGGTGAGGCATTCGCTAGCCTTTTGTCTCTGTGGAACTTTGTGACTGCCCTCCAGAACATGTCCTGGGTAATATAATACAGTGGAAGCTTATATCTTTACACACAATGTTGCCACACATATTTTGCCAGGCCAATAATGATCAGCAAATCATGAGTTTTCAAATGATACCTAGCACAGTATGCTTTGTACAACATTTAACATAGTCTTGTAAAAGGGGGTGAGCCTGCCACATGCACACCTTATATTTACTGAAGGCTCATATGTCTTGTGCCCTAGTTTTCACATTACCAAAAGGTTCATCAGCAGTGTCAGGTAGGTTAGATTTACAGCTAAAGCAACTGCAGGTAAATTGCACTTGGCATTAATATGGATTACACCTGCTGGTGCTTCCAGGTTAGTCTCCTGAGTAGGTGACCTGGATCTCATTTCAGAAAGGTGAGGCGTTCATGTATTTCTGACTCCTCATCCTCTCATGGACAGTTTCCAAAATCATCTTCTATTCTAATCTACTCAGGTGTTTATACTTCACTTATCACCACAGCATCTGTGTGCCTTCCAATAGTGCATGAAGAAACAAAACTACACATCTGTCATCGGGGATCAGTTCTCTCATCCCCTTCCACAGAAGAACAAGCCTACGCAGTCAAGTGACTTATTGTGGTAGGTGGTTTTTCTCTGTGTGAGTGTGTTTTAAATATACTTATTGCTATGCATTTATATTAGAGAAGACAAGGTCAAAGAAATGTGCCTTGCACTTGGAGGGCAAAGTGGTGAGGTTTGTAATGGACCTTTGTTCTTTGGGGACTTTGTTCCACAGTCTCAGACAACCACCAGAGAAGTTTTCTCTCCCCACACAGATGAGCTTTAGTCTTATTGTTGAGAGTTCCACTCGGCCAGAGGAGTGGAATTGTTGACCCCGGTCTTCATCCCAGAGCTTTAAACAGTCTGATAGGTATCCTGGGCCCAGTCCATGGAGAGCTTTGATGATAAGGATTGAGACCTTGAACTTGATTCAACATGGGAAGCCAGTGTAGAAAGCAGTGGACAGGTGTGACATGCTCACAATAGCCTGTGTTGCTGAGGAGATATGCTGCAGCGCTTTGTACTAACTGGCATTTCCTAAGCACAGATGGTTTCATGCCCAGCTATAATGACACTGCTGTAGTCCAGCAGAGAGGTGAGGACGGCATGAACAACTGAGGCTATGTCTTGATCCGTCACAGTGGGACAGTGTCTCCTGGCCAACTGGAGATGGGAGAAACCTTTACTCACGTCCATTGTGATGTGAGAGTTCAGCGACAGCGAGGAATCCAACAATACTCCTAGGTTACAGACTGAATTGACCAATTGCAGATGTGAACTTTCAATCAAAGGAAACTGCACCGTGGCTGCAAATTCCTCCAAATACTTTCCTCTGACCACCAGTATCACTTCTGTTTTGCTCAGCCAGCTGTTCTTTATCCATGGGCCATCTTGGTGGGTACTGCAGTCATATATGGTGAAGGATAGGTAGAGCTATGTGTCACCTGCATATTGCTGGCACTTGAGTCCATGTCATCTGACCAGGTCACCTAGTGGTTGCATGTAGATGTTGAAAAGAACCAGAGAGAGAACTGATCCTTGTGGAACCTACAAGTGAGGGGCCCAGTGGTGGAGGTACAGTTTCCCATCACTACTATTACGGTACATCCCTCCAGGAATGACTCAAACTATGTTAGTGCGTTACTTTGGACTCTTGCCATCTCTCTCAGGTGAGACAGCAGTATCTCATGATCAATAGTGTTGAACTCTGCAGAGAGGTCCAGGAGGATGAGAAAGGATGTTTGTCCTCTACCCATTGACAAGAGGACATCATCCACCAGTGCTGCCAAAGCGTTGTCAGTTCCATGTCCTGGCCTAAATCCAGATTGTGCCAGGTCTAGAACACTGGCTTCAGTTAGATGAGCTTTCCAGTGGACTCAGTCCTCTGTTGTGTCCCCTACTGCAGAGTGGTGTAAATGGGCCATTCTGCTGCTCAGAATTGAGCCCAAATTCTTTTTTCAGCTACACAAGTTGAAATCTGGAGTTACTTTGGATTTATACTAGTGTAACAATCCCACCATGTAAATTGGGACAGATACAGGACTGCTCTAACTTATATTCACTACGGCAGCCACATAGGAACCATTCAGCTGATCCAGGACTGCCAGAACACGACATGTCTAGCCAGACAACTCCCACACCTGGCCAGAGGTGCCAGGAGCAGGTGACAGAACTGCTATGCCAGCTTCATGCCATTAATTCCCAGCTGCCACTGACTGGCAAAGGGGATGGACTAGTGCCAAAGGTCTTTCCCAGGGAGAATAACTGGTCAAACACTGCAAAAGCATGGGCTTGATTCTCCACTGCTTTGCACCTTGTGCCACCATTTACATCTGAGTCAAGCGAGTGGAAAGGGGATGTAAACACCTCCAGAGCAAAATTCTCCACCCAGAGCAGCATTTTACTCCCACTTTCCCGAGAAGTAAATGACCAGACCAGGAGCAAGGCAGAGAAGAGTCAACTCAATTTAGGGTGAGATTCTGTGCTGCATCTCGAAAAGGTGCCGCAGCAGCACCCATCTTGCAGCCCAAGGGGAGGGAGGCATGTGGTGGCTCTAAGCCAAGTCTGCACTGTCCTGATCCTGGCGGCTCAGTGGTTCACGGTGTAACTTAGGCTGCTCTGGGGGGCTGTCTAAATTGCAGTAGCCTTCTCAGGCAGTCCTATGGGCCACAGCAGTGCTTGGAATCTCTGCAGCGCAGCATGCTGCAGCTCCACCCTGACACCCACCCTACTCCAGGGTTTGTGAGAGGGTCCTTACAAGGCAACCTTATTGCCAATCTCTACCGTGCCTGTGCAGTTCTCCCCTGCCAGCTCTCTTACCTGCTGCAAAGGGGCCCACGGAGGATCTTGCCTCCAGTGTTGGTGAAAAATCACTCCGATTCCTAATATCTGTTTGATTCTAGTGTGCCCCTTGTTAGCCTCTATTCACGTACATTCATGTGAAATGCTTCTTGTGGATAGCACTGTCAGGGGAATGGTGGTTCTTCCTACCACTATGAATATTTACACACAAGTCACGGAAGTCCTGTATGAGAAAGAATGGTCGCTACTCATTATTGGCTAGTCTTTAGTCACCATTTCTTTTGTGCTTTCCACCTATTTAAAAAATATCTATCATCCAGCAAGGGTGTAGAAACAATAACGTGATGAATCACAAATCACCAACAGCAAAGAGCAACAGTCAAAGTGACCAGAGTCTGAACAACCCGGGGGATGACATTCGTTCATCCAGATTGTGTGCAAATAATGAAAATATTTGCTAAAACTCGGATTCATCAGTGAGCGATTCATGAATTAAAACAAGGACTAAATTCACTGCCTAATTTATTTGCAATAAAGAATTCTACCATCTTTTGAAAGGGAATTAGAAGAAAAGCAGTTATGGCTCCTTAATTGTAATGGTCATAACTGCACTACTCAAAAGAGAGAGACCACGATCTGGGCTGCTAAAATGCAGCCACAGCAACATTACCCAACACGGTATTCATATCTAAAATGCAGAGGAAATTTCTGCAGTAGGAATGTAATTACCAGAGCTAGGGTTACCTAATAATTAATCAAATTGCAATTCTAATTGGAAAGGCATTTCCTTGCTGTCATCCCAGGGGGGTGCATATCTTAAATGAATTTTTAAACCGGGGGGGGGGGAGGAGAGGGAGAAGCTAACTGTGCATCTGTAATTCAGGCCTAATGCTCAGTTTGTTGCTATTCTCAGATTAGAGGAGATTAAACCCCTTTCACGGGAAAAGAACCTTTTAAACCCACCTCAGCATTGCCCTTATTAGAAATGAAGGAGAAAGGTTCCTTTCACTGGGAATAAAAAGAAGCCCTTAATTCATAACTCGTTAGAAGAAAGGTTCTTGCTTCAGCACTGAACCCGGTTAGTTATGGCTCTAATTTACACAACTGCAAGTCATCTTGGTGAAAGAGACGATACCTTTAAGTAATAATGAACAAGCATGCATCGGCAGAATAATAATCGCGGAATGAAAAGGTTACAGCAAGGAGCGTGGTGAAGCTAAGGGCCTGCTCTAATTCCGCTGGGTGCTGTAACAACACAAGTCTGGAGTTGCACTTACAATATAAAATAACATTAGCATGGCAATTAAGACTTAATGGTTTGTGGAGGGAACTCTGCAAGACTTTATAAAACCATCCAAACTAGGCTGTATTTGAGTTTAGCTTCACTTTCTGGCTGTATCATCATCATCTTCAAAGGCAGGCTTCTCTTAAGATACCATCTGCAATAATAGAGGCATCAGGCCAGATCCTCAGCTGCTGTAAATTGGTGTGACCTCAGTTGAGGTAGGCCAGTTTACCTCAGTTGCGGCATCTGGCCCATCATACGTAGGGAGGAAAATGCTGACCCTGGAAAAATCCAGTTGGACTTGGAAGCAGAAAAAACAAGTCACTAAGGGTAGATCCACAAAGACGACAGATTCAGTGTTGCAATGCCTAACATTTAGGTGCTCTGGCACCTAATGGAATCCACAGCCCTGAGTTAGATACCCAAGCTCCCCACACAAGGTAGGGGGAGATTTAGATGCCTAAGAATGAAATTCACCAACAGCCAGCAAACTGAACAGGGAGCCACCTACATTAGCCAATAATAAATGCTGAGGAGACCGGCGGGGCTTAGTCCTTGCCCCTCAAAAGGAGCTAGGTGCCTTCCTGTGCGTGGGATTCAGAGCCATGTACCCTCTCCTGGAATTAGGTGCCTAAGCCAGGTCAGTCTTTACTCAGAAAAAAAAACAGAGGAAGTGGAGGTGGTCTCCTTAAACCCAGTAGCACAGTGGTTAGAGCACTCAGTAATCCCCTCTCTGATGGGACTTTGAACACACATCTCCCACCTTCTAGGGAGGGGCTCTCTCAGTGTCTCCTGTTGAAGCAGTTCTACTCTGTATAAAATATTTACATAATCTTTTCAGTGGAGACTGGAACCTGGGCTTCCCAGGAGACTACACTAACCACCAGCCTATAGAATCATTTGACTTGCTATTGACTTCAGTGGGCATTGGATCAAACCCTAACTTGTGATGCAAAACCCATACAGAACGGATGGTGAAGTGACAGTAAGATGGCAATGATTCCACTCCTGTAGTATTGTTCCACATTCTCCCTGAATTCACAAGGTATGACTTACATATAGGGATCCTGGTCCAGAACCCATTGAAATCAATAAAAAAAATTCCTATTGACTTCCATGGATTTTTGACCATGCTTAGAGTAAGAACTGGCAGCAAGGGGGTACCCCACCTCCCCTTCATTCACATATCAGGTTTATAGATTCCTCCCCTGGGGATGGAGGCTCTGAGACACCAGTTGAATACATGACCATGTTCATGCATACATTGGCAGTGGATTTATTCTTTTAATAACAAAGGACAGATTTCAGAGGTCTCTTTTTCTTTTAGGAGACCCTTGAGGGAGGGTAGGAGGTGTCTGGTACAAAGAAAATATCTTTCCTGATCTACTCTTCTAATGAAGCAATCTTTGTTTTATTTCAGTCAGTTCCAAATTCATCCATATATTTCCTAAAACAGAAAAAAACAACCCACCAATGTATGACAAAAGGAAGAAAACAACAACAGAAACCCCAGTATTAAGTACTGAAGAGGGGATAATATTTACTACTGAAAAAGAAATGTCCTGCAGCAATGAGGGAGCGGGGACCTCATAAGAGTTTTCAAATATGTTAAAGGCTGTTATAAAGAGGACAGTGATCAATTGTTCTCAGCGTCCACTGAAGGGTGGACAAGAAATAATTAGCTTAATCCACAGCAAAAGAGCTTTAGGTTAGATATCAGGAAAAAAACTTTCTAACTACACGCATAATTTAGTACTGGAATAAGCTTCCAAGGGAGGTTGTGGAATCCCTGTGTTTGGACGTTTTAATAACAGGTTGGACAAACACCTGCCAGGGATGGTCGAAGTTTACTTGGTCCTGTCTCAGAGCAGGGGGCTGGACTAGATGACCTCTCAAGGTTACTTCCAGCCCTACATTTCTAGGATTCTACAACATACCATCTATATTTATATAGCAAACACGACAGCAGGCTGCGATGGAATTGGCATAATAATCATAAAAACAAACAACAGAGAAGGCCACATCCCCAGCTCTGGTTGGGCCATCCTCAGCAGTTAGCACAGGACTGGGGATGTGGGGGAAAAGGTGGCTGGAAGTTACCTTCTGCTCCTGAATCTCAGTCCAACCAAACAGTGAACCAGCTACAGCAAGTCTTCTGTGCTGTCTACAGCAGTTCCATACAGACTGCTCTGCCAGCTGAGGAACACTCGCACAGCATAGGGACAGGGAATAGGTGAGAAGTAGCCAGTCATGCCTGTTAGAGACACTTGTGATTTCCTTTGCAGTGCTGGAACAGGCCTTGGGCCAAAATAGCTTGATGTTGGTGACATACTGCAAAAACCATCTATTTGATAGGGGGTTTTGAGAAGGTGTAGGGTACGGTCCTGGAACGATGTGGGTGTGGTAGAAAGCAGCTTTTTTGTAGTTGGTTAGTGGGCCAAGTTGAGTTGATTTCTTGTCTAAATGTTTGCCTTTTAATGCTGCTGGGGTATCCTGCAATAATGCCAATTACACCTCCAGCCCCTTAGAGCCTTTGCATTAGTGTCTTTTTACTATTTAAATCCAAATAAATAAAAGAAATGAAGAGACAGAGCCAGAGCCAGGGGCCAAGAGGGCTTTTCCTCAGCATCATAAATATTCATGTTCAGGACAACCTGGTCAGTCAGTTTAAGTATTATCTCCGTTTTTACCTCAGAGGAAAGAGAAGTTAAATGAACTGCCCAGGAACCACGGAGGGAGCCAGTATCAGAGGTTGGAGAAGACGGCAGGAGCTCCTCGATGCTAGTCTTAGGCTCAGATATGCTGATCTCTCCCTCTCTCTTTAACGCTGCTTGAATAGTTAAACAGTTCCCATGTGCCTTCTATACCAGAGCTGGCTGAATTTCAAGGGTCCCATTAACCTTCCAAATCTTTATCACCCATAACCGCCCCTTCCCACTGAAGGCAGATGTCTGACATTAAAAAGACCTAGTTGTTTCCACTTCACTGCATGGTCCTCTACTGGAAGCAGGGCCAGTGCAAGAGAGAAGAACAGCCCGAAGAGCAAGGCAGGCCTGCTGAGAGAATTTAAATAGGAGCTCAGTGTCTAAATTCCTTGCAGGATCTGGGCCGCAGTTTTTATGGGAGGGCAAGATCTGTAGGTACCAATAGACATCTCAGACCATCCACATTCTCTCAGATCCCCATCACAGCTCTGGCCCGTGACACTTCTAATATGCCCATCACTACAGCTCTAGGCATCAGCATGGTGAAGACATAAGGGGGAGCTGAAAGCAAGTTGCTACTGCTTTGCTGAAGCGGAAAGGCAGAAATTTACTATGCAACTTCCATCATAAAGTCCACTGCCCTGGGAATGGAACATGCCACCTAGGACAGCTGTTCCCTACAGACCAGGGGTAGGCAAACTTTTTGGCCCGAGGGCCACATCGGGGTGTGAAACTGTATGGAGGGCCGGGTAGGGAGGGCTGTGCCTCCCCAAAGAGCCTGGCCTCTGCCCTCTATCTGCCCCCTCCCACTTCCAACCCCCTGACTGCCCCCCTCAGAACCCTCCACCCATCCAACCCCCCCCTGCTCCTTGTCCCCTGACCGCCCCCTACCGGGACCCCCACCCCTAACCACCCATCCCCTGCCCCCCCCTCAAACCTCCACTCTATCCAACTGCCCCCTGTTCCCTGTCCCCTGACCACCACCCCAAACCTCCACCCATCCAACCGCCCCCTTCGCCCTGTCCCCTGACTGCCCCGGGATTCCCCTGCCCCATATCCAACCCCCTGGCCCCAGCCCCCTTACCATGCCACTCAGAGCAGCATGTCTGGAGCCGCACCACCCAGCCAGAGCCAGACACGCTGCCGCGCTGCCCTGCAGGAGCGCGCAGCCCTGCTGCCCAGAGCGCTGCCCGTGTGGCTGCGGGGGACGGGGGACAGCAGGGGAGGGGCCAAGGCTAGCCTCCCTGGTGGGGAGCTCAGGAACTGGGCAGGATGGTCCCGCGGGCTGTAGTTTGCTCACCTCTATCACAGCGCCTGCTACCATCTCTTCCCTCTCCCCCTTTCCCCAACAGGGCAAGCTGCCATGGCTGCATGGAGTTCAGCTTCTGCATTGTGGCAGGCTACTGCTCGGTAGCCACCTTTCCCTTCTATGGTTGTGTCTAAGACTAAATTTATATGGATTTTCTCCTTCACACTATGTACGGGAGAAGAAAATTTGGCCCTAAAGTAAACTCAATATCAGCGAGTACATTACACCCTGAGAATCATCCCTGTTTGGTGCATTTGATAACTGAGTGCAAAATGTATCCCTTTGTCAAGTACGCCCTTTAAGTGGGCTTCCCTGCTTTTCACTCTGTCTTCTGCTCTGCTGCCTGGAAAATATAATCTCTTAAACAGGTCTAGTCCACTAGCAGATATATTCCTTTAAGTGGATGCCACTGAAGCAGGAGGGATTGACATATTAAATACCAAAGCATTGTACTACTGCCTTTGATCTCTGAATCAAGGGAAGCAAAATAGGATTGTCCAGCCCAATCGCTCAGCACATTAGCTTGCACAAGAGTTCTGAGGGTTAGTTCCTAAAGCAGAGGAATGCGGATTTACTTAGTCTTGAGAAATGTGAAATGCTCTCCTGTTAGCCCCTGAGCTACTGGTTCACATTGCAGTGACTAGCCTTGGGCCTTGGGAAAAGTGATGAACCTGGTACAAAAGACAGCAGATCCACTTTCCCACTGGAACACTTTGTTGGATAGTGGTGCTCACCCTACCCTGAGGGATGGGCTAAAGTCCAGAGCCAGGAACTGTAACTGCTGAAGCCCATGTGCATAGCATATGTAGTAAAAGACTGTATGGCCATACTTGCAAAGATATCATGGGATTCAATGTGTCCACCAGTTTAAGATGTATGTCCCCAAAGCATTCGCTGGCTGAGAGTACTCCTTGGCTCCTCCTGACCCTGCACTCTCAACAGAGCATTGCCCACAAACCCCATATTCTATTCCTGCCAGCTTGCTGGAGGATTACATCCCATCCTGTCTGGTGATGGCCTGGCCTTGCCTTGCTCACACAAGCTTTAGTTACCTCCAAACCAGATCAACACAATGCGCTTTACCTTGGGCTCAGAGCATCAGGCTTAAACAAGCTGCAGCTGGTTCACCATGCAGCAGCCTAGTTCCTGGGCAGTGTGCATCTCCCTGGCAGTAGTCCCTTTGTACGCCATAGGCTCCCTGTTGAAGATCATGCCAATTTTGTGATGTTGGGGCCAGCTTTTTAGAAGTATTTAGACTTCTAAAGATGAAGATAGGTGAAAATCCCACTAGGTCCATAAGTGAAGTACTGTAGATGCCTAACTCCCATTGATCTTCAAATTCCTCATTGCATAACCTGCTAAAGTGCTTTTGAAAACCTCACTAGATACTTAACTGCACTCAGGCACATCTGTATATCTGGCCTTTGGTGTCCTTTTCACCAGGCCCTCAATGTTCTGGGGATAGGATCCCTAGAGGACTGCCTTGCCTTCCTGTTCTTTGCCTGCCCTCAGCAGTTCTGCTCCTCGGGAACAAGGGACCAGTCTATCTCAAAGGTGAAGGTGAAGCACAGCAGACAGGACTTTCTTGGGGGCTGGCCTGACTGTGGGCAGTTGATTCCCAGGATCTAAGGGTGACCATCAACCTGACCACCTCCAGGTCCGAATGTAAATCCTATTTCTTTGAACGTGATTTCCAACAAAGCAACTCAGGGCAGGTCAGCTGGGGCATCTCCAGCAGTGGGGGAGGAGGAGCTCAGGGCTCTGGCGGGCCAGAGGGCGGGGGGAGTAGGGACAGGGCCTTGGGCAGAAAGAGCGGGGTCTGTGGGCTAGCCTTCCTGAAGTGGGGTTTCATCCACCTCCCATGACTAGAACATACAAACACAGGTTAAATGATCAAAAACCTCCTGGGGATAGGAGAGGACGTTTTACTTACTAGTGATGTAAGTCACTCTGTAATTTTTTATTTATTTTAACTCTACTGGGTGTTCAAATAGCTGTGAAATGAGTGCAATATAAGTACATGAATAGAACAAAACACACTAGAATATCAGGGCCAATGGCCACTTGAAACTATTTCAGTGAAAGGATTAAACATTTATGGGAAAAAATTATAGCATCTACAGCTATTCTTGCAAGCGTATAAACATTCAAAGGGCTGTCAGTCCTCCTGCTTCAGGACATAAAGATCCCAATACTGCCAACTCCAATGATTGTATTTCAAGTCTTGCTATATTTGATATCTTTCTTAAAACCTTAGCTCCTGGAGTCATGCTATTCTGACAATGTCAACTTCACTGTAGAAATAAATCAAATAAGTCTCTAGCCCTCTTGGTTGTGGGGAGAAACTCAAGACTAAAGGCTCAGGGACCAGAAGGCAAATAATTATTTTTAATATCTCATGATTTTTTGGGGTGGGAGGGGAGCTGATTTATGAAATTTGAATGCTTGAGGTTGGCTGTTTTGTTCATTAGATTGGGCCAGGAAGAAATCACATCCTTTCTCCCCTTTTCAGAGTAGAGCATTACATGGTCAGAGGCATCCTACTGGCCTGCAGTCTTATGAGGCATCTGTTAGGGTTGGAGAAAGGCCCTAGAGTCATCTAGCAGAGACAGACATAACACAATCCAATGGCTGGAAGTTGCTAGAGAAATTCAGATTGTTAAAATTTTTTGCTTTATTACCAGTGAGAGTAATTAACCATTGGAACAATTTACCAAATGTCATGGTGGATTCACCATCAGTGTCAATTCTGAAATCAAGATTGGATGTTTTTCTAAAAGATCTGCCCTAGGAATTATTTTGGGGGCAATTCTAGGACCTGCGTTATGTAGGTCATACTAGATGATCACTATGGTCCCTTCTAGCCTTGAAAACTATGAAATTATGGATCTAGCAGATTTTTAAATTTTGAGTTTATCTCTAGGACAGTGCAGGGTGGTACCCCATGGTACATTCTCTAGCGCTCTGTCCAATCCAATGTTAAATGACTCAAACTATGGTGTTCCCATCATTTTCCACTGCCTGTTAGACCTCACCTTTTGGCTTAGTATAATAGATTATACTTTTGTTCTGCACCAGTGTGGCATCCCCCATATTCCTATGTTCTAAGCCATTAACTGGATAGCATCTTGCCTTCTGTGCTAAGGGGATGGATTTTTCAGGACAGAAAAAAGTTTAAGGTTAACTAACCTCTTCAAGGAGATTACAAGTAATGCGATGAGACATGCCAGTTGAAAAGGGCCTTTGGGCTCCTGTAAATGGGAGCAGCTTGGCTTAGCCTCTGCCCCCCCCACCTCGCGACTTCGACACTCAGAGGACAGACAGGCATGTGAGGGTGTGCCCTGCTGGCACAGGAGGATGTTGGCTTATTCCCACCAGTGCGTGTTTTGCAGCCATCTGGTGTGAATTAGTCAGGATTAGAGACATGATGAGGGCCAATCCCTCCTTGATGTTTGTGTGACATTGGTTTACTCCTTGTGAAAGGTAGCTTAGAGAGTGCCCTCCTCACATGCTGGGAACATTCAAGCAATCAGGAGAGCCTCTAAGAGCAGAGGAAAGCCATTCCCTATGATCCCACTTGGATGGGTATAGGCACTTCACAGGAAGGCCTTGCTCCTGACAGCCCTTGGATAGCGCACAGAACCAGAGCAGTTGGGAGGGGAGACACCATATGGGCACACAAAAGGATAAGCACTAGTCAGGGTTGCCAGATATCTGGTTTTCAACTGGAACACCAAGTCGAAAAGGGACGCTGGCGGCTCTGGTCAGCGCTACTGACGGGGCCATTAAAAGTCTGGTTGGCACGGGGCTAGCAGGCTCCCTATCTGGCTCCACGCGGCTTCCCGAAAGCGTCCAGCATGTCGGCTCCTAGGCGCACCCCCACCCTGAGCACCAGCTCTGCAGCTCCCATTGGCTGGGAACTGCGGCCAATGGGAGCTGTGGGGGTGGCACCTGTGGGCGTGGGCAGCGTGCAGAGCCCACCCACCCACCTGAGCCCCTCCAGGAGGGTGACATGCCAGACACTTCTGGGAGCCACCTAAGGTAAGCGCTGCCCAGCCAGAGCCCACACCCTGAACTCCCTCCCCTGCCTCAGCCCTGAGCCCCCTCCCACACTCTGAATACTTCCTCCCCAGCCCCACCTCAGAGCCTGCACCCCCAGCTGGAGCCTTACCCTCCTCTCCCCTGCACTCCAACCCAGAGCCCCCTCCCATACTCTGAACCCCTCATTTCTAGCCCCACCGCAGAGCTTGCACCCCCAGCCCAGAGCCTGTACCCCCAGCCCAGATCCTGTACCCCCTCCTGCACCCCATCCTCCTGCCTCTACCTAGAGCCCCCACTTGCACCCCAACCCCCTCATCTGCAGCCCCACCCCAGAGCCCTCACCCCCTCCCCCTCCCACACCCTGAACCCTTCATTTCTGGCCCCACCCAGGAGCCTGCATGCCCAGCTGGAGCCCTCACCCCCTCCTGTACCCCAACCTCCTGCCCCAGGATGGTGAAAATGAGTGAGTGAGTGAGGGTGGGATGGATTAAGTGGGGGCGGATCCTCGGAGAAGGAGCAGGGCAGTGGACAGGACAAGGATGTTTGGTTTTGTGCGATTAGAAAGTTGGCAACCCTAGCGCTAGTGTAGCCAACCAGCTATATTTGGCAGCTGTATGTCTTTGATTCCCACTCCCTTACACACACAAAAGGATAGGACATGCACAGAGAAGGGCTTAAGAGCAATCCTATCATGCCCATAAAGCACAGAGCTACCAGCTCCCACTTTTCTTTCCTCGATGCTTGCCTACTAGCAAGACTAACTCCTCTCTTGTTAATACAAGAGTGGGAGCCTATGCGCTCCCCATCCTGCTCACCCCTTTTTACCTTACACTTGTATACATAGCACTCCGCACCCAGTGTGTGCAGGATCAGTAACAGTCGGTTTTGCAGCAATCTTCTTCTGCCCTGGCGCACTGTAGCACTATTGCGAGTTCCATCACAGAGATGGCTGCATTTCATTGGCGAGTGAAGGGTTTACAATCGATAAGGACTGAGCAAGGTTAGCCCAACTTTGACACACACAATATAGGCCTGTTTTCCAGAGATGCTACAAATCCACAGTTCCCACTGAAGTCAAGGTGGGGGCTTAGTGCCTGTGGGGGAAAAAAAAATAATCCAGCCCTATATGAGCACATATACACAGAGGATGTAGAGATAGCTTTCACTCTAAGAGCATAATTTCATAGAATCATAGAATCATAGAATATCAGGGTTGGAAGGGACCCCAGAAGGTCATCTAGTCCAACCCCCTGCTCGAAGCAGGACCAATTCCCAGTTAAATCATCCCAGCCAGGGCTTTGTCAAGCCTGACCTTAAAAACCTCTAAGGAAGGAGATTCTACCACCTCCCTAGGTAACGCATTCCAGTGTTTCACCACCCTCTTAGTGAAAAAGTTTTTCCTAATATCCAATCTAAACCTCCCCCACTGCAATTTGACTCGGCTTGCTTGCTTTTGAGGTGGCAATAGCTTTTTCATGGCTGAGTTATAACAAACACAAGGGGGGCGTCGCTCATACAGATGCTGACATAAACAAAACCTTGGACAAGTCTGGAGAAATGAACATAAAAAAAGGAAAAACAAACACTGGGAAGAATATGGAGAATAAAAAGGCTCAGAAATGTTGCACAGGAGGAGAGAAATATTTTCTCTCTTTAGGATTATACACTAAAATAGATTTTAAACATATCACAATCATGATGGAAACAGGGTTAAACATTTGCATACTTTCAAGTAAAAAGAAAAGGAGTACTTGTGGCACCTTAGAGACTAACCAATTTATTTGAGCTTAAGCTTTCGTGAGCTACAGCTCACTTCATCAGTTGCATCTGATGAAGTGAGCTGTAGCTCATGAAAGCTTATGCTCAAATAAATTGGTTAGTCTCTAAGGTGCCACAAGTACTCCTTTTCTTTTTGCGAATACAGACTAACACGGTTGTTACTCTGATACTTTCAAGTGACGTTTATGAGACCAGATCCTGATCTTGCTTAAACCAGTGTAAATGTGAAGTAGATGAGGATAATGGAGGTATTCCAGATTTACTCTGAGGTCAAAGTCTAGGCCAGGATATACATTATAATTGGAGTGGGTGAAATTTTAGCACCAATTTTTTCCTCTGAAAAAGATGCAGATTTAGTGTCATTGACATGATTTGTGGGTGTGCGTCAATTAGCGAAATTTTCATTTTGAAAAAAACAAAAAGAAAAAGATTAAAAAAGCTTCTAAACAGCCCGTTTTGACATTTTTCTAAATAAATTTTTTGATTTTTCAGTTTGAAATTTCCTTTAATTTCATTTTTAAATCAATATTTTTAAAAGCTGAAAATCAAAACAAAGCACTTGAATACTGTTGAAACAAAACGTTCCATTTGACTTGAAACTTTTTTCTGAATTTTCAATGCACTGAAAATTTTTATTTTCATTCTGACCCAAAACTATTTATTTTCCATTTCAAACTTAACAAAACAGAAAAAGTCTATTTTTCAGCCAGTTTTAATTACAATGACATCTGTATACAACCCTCTTTGCCCTCAAAATATCATCCCCTTTCTTGTCCTTTACTTTATCGGTGTGTGCGTATGTAGACTCAGACTCCAGCCATAAAGGTAAGTATTTATTGTTACAGCTTAATAGAGCCAGATCCTCTGCCGGTGTAAATCAATACACCACCACTGAAGCCAAAGGAGGTACACAACTATACACCAGTGGAGGATCTGGCCCACAGTTTGCACAAAGCATACCTAGAGCTGGTTGAAATGTTTTTGTCTAAACATGTTTTTTTTTTTGTTTTTTCGCCCCAGGGGAAAAAAATACATATATTTTGGTCAAAATTTCCCAGTTTGACAAAAGAATGGAAACCAAAAACTGATCTTTTACTGTAAAAGTTTTTGGGGTTTGGTAACAAATTTCAGATTTTAGTTTTCAAAACCCAATTTTTTAAAAAACAAAACCAGGAATTTTTTTGTTTTGATTTTCATCAAATTTTAGAGGGAATTTTTGAAACAATGCAATTTTTTTTTAAATTTCCCATTAAAAGAAGTTAAGAGTTTTTAACCAATGTTAATCTTAAACTTCCATTAAAAGAACAATAGCCATATGGTATCTTTTTTGACAGGAACTATATTGCAATATGTCATTTGATTGTTTTATGGTGCAAAAAATGAACTGTATGTGTGCTCTATGGACTAATTTATACATAATTTGGTCACCAAATTATCCAGTTCAATAAATTGGTGCAAGTTGTGTGTGTAAACAAGCCTTCTGTGTTTACTTCAAATGTATGCTTTTTGGGTTGATGATTATCTTCTGTTCTGAGTTTGTACAGCACCTTGCATAATGGGAATTTTGTCCATGATGGAGTCTCCTAGGCATTAGAGCAATACAAACAAAAAACGACAATACTAAGTGTTGGAGAAAGTCTTAGCCTGGCTCCATATCCTGGAATATATGGATCAAAATATTTGTGGAGTTTGCCTCCACTTGGCACCTGTACTTACAAATGAAACAATTAAGCTTTTCAAAGATTCCTCTTTATTTTGCAACAAACCCCCAATATTACTATAACATAAATGGGGCACCCACACTGAATGATAATGGGCACTTACCAATACCTGGAACAAGTAAGTTTTAAGTGAACGCAAATGAAATATTTAAGGAGCACAGGAATTTTCAGACCAGATCAGAACAATGGCGTATCTAGTCTGGTATCTGATCTTTGTAGGTCCCAACTTCTATTGTTCACTGACATAGTCATTGCAAACCAAACTTAACTTCCCTCTTCTTTCTGAAGATAAGGCCCTTTCCAACAAAGTGGTAAGCACTCTCAGCTCCTGCTGAAGTCAACAAGAGGACCCCATCATAAGCTTTATACAGTGGAGAAAAGCACTCACCAAGGACATATAGCAAACGAGAGAGAGATATTGGTCTCTGCCTTTTCCACTGAACTCTGTCTTCAGACTGCATGAAAAGCATTTCAGGTCTGCCTCCAATTTTATTAAGTAGTGCTTCATAATGCTTTGCTCAGTCATCTGATACTGAAGATAGAAAATTGCTATCATTTGTCCTTAATAAAATTAAGAACCAGCTCTGTGGGCATCTTTCTTAATTCCTAAGCTGCTTGTGTCTGAGCAATCTTTTTCCTCCTCTTCCTTCCTCCTTGTTTATTTCGCTGATCTTGTTGTCGATGCCACCTCTGACTGGTAAGTGGCAAAACAACACTGTTGTCAGTACAAATTATCCTTTGTAGGGAGGCCAGCCAAAGGCTATCACTGACCTAATGAGGTGTGCCCAATCAGCATGAAATGCTGCTCCATTTCTGTCCCCTACGTAGCAACCAGTTTATAAGAATGATCCATTCTTGGATGGTTTAAGATGAGGAAACAAAGAAATCTGCATAATTACTCTGCCTGTGTGATCTCCAGAACAAGTGTGGTGAGGAAGAGATGTAGACCACAAGGGAGAAGCCTAGGAAAGTCTACAGGCTGAGTCTGTTAGCATATTCTCCATTGGAATACCAGCACCTCCCTCTCCTCTTTAGCATTCACACAGGTACCAAAGAATTAGGGGCTTTAGACTAGATCTGCTCCCACTGAAGTCACTGGCCAAATTCCCATGGACTATAAAGGGAATAGAACCAGGCACTTCATGAGGCCTCTACCACCTGTTGCCTATTCTTTAGTTTGGGTTCAGAGAGGGAGCATGGTCCAGTGGTAACATAAGGAAACCAGGGTTTGGGAGCCTTGGGTTCTGCTTAGAGTTTTGGCAATGACTTACTAGGACCTTGAACCTGCCATTACTCCTGTGTCTGAATAGAATTCACTGCAGGATCTGGGGCTATGTGACCTTGGATAAGTTACCTAACCTCTCAGTGTCCCCAGCTGTAACATAAGGATAATGATATTCATTTAGGGCCTGATCCGAAGCCCATCAAAGTCCAAGCTTATTCAACTGCAAGCCCCTGGAGGAAGGGCTCCTAGGTGCCATGGTAATACAAATTATTATTAACTGGAATCTTTCAGTTTCTTCAGTGGGCTTTGGATTTGGCCCTTACAGAACCTGACAGGGAGTTGTGCCATTGAATCAATCAGCATTTGCAAAATGCTTTGAGAACCTCAAATGAAAGGTGCTAAGAGTTCAAAGCATTATGATAATTTATGTGAACAAGAAAACACTTAATAGAACACTGTAAAACCAGAGCAAAAGCTACAGGCTGGAAACAGAGCAATCAGTTTCTTTTCTCCAACATCTCAGCTCAGTCCTGCCCTCATTTCCTTCCCTCCTCAGATACAGGCTCACTGGTATGGCAATTGAAATTATCCTCTTGAGTAGAGAGGTCTTTCTCCCTAACTCAGAAGTAATTTTGCACCTCACTAATGTAAAGAGTTGCCAGTTCTTTGCTTTTACTGAATAGTATAGCTGTTCCAAAAATGGCATTTCTTTTATCTAGAAATTTGATATCATTTTCATTCTAATTTGAAAAGGAAAAGTCAAAATACTGAAAATTCTTCACAATGGAAAATTCTGAAAAGTTTTGCACTGGACCTGTCAAAATGGGGAATTGTGTCATTTTTTGACTGAAACAATTCAATGGGCTGAAGTGATATTTTTCATTTCAAAATGAAATGTAAGCAAAATGACATCTGGAAACACTTTGTTTTGATCCTCCTAACCAGAAAAATCAAAACTTTTAGCTGAAATTGGTTTAGACAAAAGCACATTTTCTCAAGAAAAAAAAAAGTATGTGAGAAAAATTTCAACCCTCTACTAAACAGATTGGAAATATTTTTCTCTTTCCCAGATGAGGCTTTTTTCACTTCGTATTTCCCTTTGTAGCTACATACAGTAGAGCTACTTTAGCTTTCTGTAGGATTGAGCTTTAGGCTTGACCTCACATCCTGATTTACTCATCCTTCCCTTCTGACTTTTCTTTTCCCCTCTGACCCACAGCCCTGTTTCACTCTTTGTCTCTCAGTCTAGTTTCCATCTCTTTCTTTGAACCCTTTCTGAGCCAGGATATTATATAGCATTCACAAATATAGAAAGGTCTAGTCCCATGTATATACGTCACTCAGAAGGCCTCTGCTGAGACCCTTTTTTGTCCCCTGTGGGAAGTCTGAGCAAATGGTCTTGTCATATCTAGGAATATTTGGCTCAGTGTTCTCCTTGCTCTTATAGGAATAGTCTGCCTCACTCCTAGAGTGACCAGATCGCAAATCGGACACTTTTTTCCCCTGGGGTGGGGGACGGTATAGTTGTGTATGTAAGACAAAGCCCCTAATATTGGGACGTCTGGTCACCCTACCATGCCTAACCAAGTACAGGGACAAAGCCATTAGACCTACTAGGCCACCTCAGGTCCCGTTTGAATGGCAGAGGGGTGCTTATGTTTTTTTATTCATCCACTCTATAAATTATATACCCTCCCTGGAGAGGAGAGCACAAACAACTGTCTCACAGTGTCTCACTTCTGTCTCACAGTGGGGCAGAACATAATTGAACCAACTCTGCTTCCATTGAAGGTGATGGCAAAACTGTCACTGACTTTGCTGGGAGAGGAATGCCTCCCTGTGGCAAGGGGCAGCACAAATCCTGTACACTACTTAAGCCCCCTGTGGGCTGAAGTGGGCTTATGTGGTGCATATGCCTTTTGCTGGTTCTCTGTAGGACCTGGAGTGAACTTCAACCTGGGAGGAGGACTGGGGCCCCATATCGTATATTTCTAGAGCCCTTTCCTCCCAAAGGGTTCCACAGCATTTTACAACGCGATTTAAATTCTCATCCTTAGCCAAGTGTTAACAAAGCCTTTTTCTGTGGGGGGAGAGGATCTTAACTGCGTCTCCAGTTGTGCAAAACCTACTCAGTGATCAATAATGAATCGACTTAACCGACCACAAGCTGGTATGGATGCACAATGCAAATAAGATCTGGCTCCAGCCTCTAAGAAGAAAGCGTGCTTCCTTTTTAATAATACATTAAAAAAAGGTACCTGGAGATTTCTAATTAGCAGACACTGCATCCCCTTGCGCTCAATGTTTAAGTAAAGTTTGTTAGAATTACAAACTATGCACATGGTAATAATGCTGACCTTGCAAAACACAGCTCTGTGCGGTATGAATCAATCATCACAGCCTGGAGCAAGCAGGGGGGGAAAAAAATCCTGCAGAGATACTATCCAGAAAACAGAGCTACTGAGAAGTACTTAATGAAGGCAAGATGCTGCAAAGCCAGACAGAATTTATATAAATATACACATTTATAATGAGGAATATAGATACTGATTCTGCACAAGGCTGAGTGCCTTTGAGAGGTGCAAATTCCCAGCAAATTCAATGGGAACTGAGGGTGTTGTGTACTTCTCCGAAGATACTTAGCACATTGCAGATTCAGGTCCTGAGGGTTGAATCCACCCTGTGTGAAGGCTACGTGCTACTTAAGCCCACCCATAATAAGCCTTGCGCTGTTGGACTTCTGCCCTAGGGTGAATTTCACCCCAAAGGATCAGGATGTTAACCACAGCTGAGATCTGCCTTGTCACATTTCCACATGCAAACTTGGCCCATCTCCCACTTCACTGGAATCTCTCTATTCACCCTCCAAACGGTATGTTTGCATGACTGCCAATTCTGGTGGGGCTGTGAGCAGGCCCACAAGAGCAGCCTTAAATGAATTAGCAGGCAAACTGCTTTGTCTGCTAAAAGATCAGAAAGAAAATACGGAAGAGAAAGACACACATTAGTGCTGTGTTTTTCCATAAATATCCTTCTACTTTCAGCCCGTATGGCTATTATTAATTAGTAGTAGTATAGATAAAGGGGAAACTTAAGAAATGAGCAAAATACAAAAACTCCACGAAAGAGCACAGCATGTGCCTCTCCTCTACAACATGCTGCAGCTGAACGGAAGGTAAAATGGTAGCTGCCTCCAACAAACAGCAGACTTCTAGACTTAATGAGGTGCGGAACAAAGAAAACAAAAGTATAACAGCGGTACAGCTACATCCAGTACAGTTAGAATTTATTGATGTCGCAATTCCTGGGTAACTGCTTTTACCAGTACGCACCAACTGCTTTTTAGCAATGAAACAAAGGATGATACTTCTGGAAAAGGCAAGTAGGACCGTGGCAGGTAGAAAGGAAGAGCTATTATATTATAAATAATTACAGTAACAATATACTACTTTGCATTTCAAAGGCAATTCCATCTCATAGGAATTTACAGAAATTAATGACAAACTTCTCAGCACTGCTCTGAGGCAGGTACGTGTTACTGACTGTGTTTTACCGGGGGGCGAAGAGAGGCACAGATGGGGAACGGAGTAGCAGCCGTGTTAGTCTGTATTCGCAAAAAGAACAGGAGGACTTGTGGCACCTTAGAGACTAACCCATTTATTTGAGCATGAGCTTTCGTAGCTGTAGCTCACGAAAGCTTATGCTCAAATAAATGGGTTAGTCTCTAAGGTGCCACAAGTCCTCCTTTTCTTTTTACAGATGGGGAAGTGATTTACTGAAGGTGGTAGCATTTCTAGGGTTACCATCCAGAACCCCAACTCCTAGGCCTATACTTTAACCACCAACCCCTCCTCCCCTTCCCTCATCCTGTCCATCCCCCTCCAGGGGAAAGATTTTTAGATTTTTTTTTTTGGAGTGTGCAGGATTTTAAAAACACTGTATTAATAGGAAGTTACTAGAAAACACTAGACTCTACCCTTTCCTTTTTATTCACAATAAAATGGTAAATATTTTTTTCAGTTAAATTTTATTAAAAGCTAGAACATTTTTGTTGCGCAATGTTCACTTTGTATGGAAAAAAAAACCACCACATGAAATACTCTCCCCAAGAGCTTATTTTTTACTTGATAAAATGTAAACTTTACAAAGTTTTTTATTAGGAAGCTGAACAAGTGATTTATGTTGACCTATCTGTGATCCCAAGGATCTAAGTTATTTTATTGACATGGCTTCACAAGTGTACATGGCACTATACAATAATACCACTTGACAATGCAGCACTTTTCCTCCCCACATTGCAAAGCCCCTTACAAAGGGATGTAATTATCATTATTCCCATTTTACAGGTGGGGAAAACTGAGGCACTGAACAGAAAAGCACATTGTCCAAAGTCACGCAGTAGCAGAACCAGGACTAGAAACGAGCTCTCCTCTGTCTGAGGCTAGTCTCCTAGCCACTAGACCATGCTGTGAAGGGTTGGATCACAGAAACCCCTTTCGGACTACCATCTGATGTGCCTAGACTACCTCTGACCCCGTTTTCCCTGCCGTACCTTGCCTTGTTTGAGCCAGACACGCTTGCCTGCTGCAAACACAGATCCAAGTCTGAACAATGTTCCCCACAAACTGCAGGCTTAACTGAAAACAGCTTAAGAAGAGCTCCTGTCTTCAGCACTCAGATACCCAGCTCCCAATGGGGTCCAAACCCCAAATAAATCCATTTTACCCTGTATAAAGCTTATGCGGGGTAAACTCAAATCGCTCTCCCTCTATAACACGGATAGAGAGATATGCAAAACTGTTTGCCACCCCCCCCCCAGGTATTAATACTTACTCTGGGTTAATTAATAAGTAAAAAGTGATTTTATTAAATACAAAATGTAGGATTTAAGTGGTTCCAAGTAATAGACAGAACAAAGTAAATTACCGAGCAAAATAAAACAAAACATGCAAGTCTAGGCCTAATACAGTGGAAAACTGAATACAGATAAAATCTCACCCTCAGAGATGTTTCAATAAGCTTCTTTCACAGACTGGATGCTTTCCTAGTCTGGGCCCAATCCTTTCCCGCGGTTCAGCCCTTGTTCCAGCTCAGGTGGTAGCTAGGGGATTTCTCATGACTGCAGCCCCCTTTGTTCTGTTCCACCCCCTTATATATCCTTTGCATAAGGCAGGAATCCTTTGTCCCTCTCTGGGTTCCCACCCCTCCTTCTAAATGGAAAAGTACCAGGTTAAAGATGGATTCCAGTTCAGGTGACATGATCGCATGTCACTGTAAGACTTCATTACCCACTTGTCAGCACAGAGGTATACAGGAAGACTTAAAAGTAAACAGAGCCATTTACAGCCAATTGTCCTGGTTAAAGGGAGCCATTAAGATTCCAAGCCACCATTAATAGCCCACACTTTGCATAATTACAATAGGACCTCAGAGTGATATTTCATATTTCTAGGTTCAGATACAAGAGTGGTACATTTATACAAATAGGATGAACACACTCAATAGATTATAAGCTTTGTAATGATACCTTACCAGAGATCTTTTGCATGAAGCATATTCCAGTTACATTATATTCACACTCATTAGCATATTTTCATAACATCATATGGAAGGCACCGTTACACATGCTATCGCCTAGATTAATGCCTCTCAACTCTTTTGCATACCAAGACTGCCCCCACTGAATACCCCTTCCACCTAGCCACGATCTAGACCCTTAGTTTAGCACTATGGAAAGGGCAGAATGGTCATGACCTGGTCACGACCCCCAGGTTGAGATCTCCTGTCCCAGGTAATGAGTATATGCACGGGGCTGTCTTCAATGGTTGCTCAATCCCTCCGAACATCAGGCCCTAGGTAAAATATGCACAAGGTGCAATTTCAAGTAAGTTGACATCAGTTATATAATGTATGCAACCAATGCCAAGTTTTAATTTGGTTCATGCAAATCTTAATGTCAGGTTTATTTTAACATCAATTTACATGCTGAGAAAGCATTGTAATGTCAATTGCAGGTATCCTTAAACTGTGGGTTGAAACACTAAACAACCAAGGTATTTGGGTAACCTGGAACATTCTCTCTCATACCCCCTGGGTTAAACATTTCTTCTTCCAACTGATTTTTTACTATCATTATTTAACTGATCATCAACTACAACAATGACTGGGCCTATAATTAGTTCATCTGTTACCTTCCAAATTCACATGATGCACCTTTACTATGGAGGTCTATAACACAATGGTCAATGGGCTCAGCAGCAGGTTTCTAGTAAAGAAAAGTTGTCTTTGCCAAGTGATCCTCTTGTGTGGATCAAAGTATTTGTATAACTTTGTCTAGCATTTTGCAACCCTTGAATACTCCCGCTGGAGTGCATGGTAGATCTCCAAGGCCTCTGGGACCCCTACATGTAGCATTGGGTAGGATTTCACACACACCGCCTCTGTTTTCTCTTCTGTTTCAGGGACGGCTGGAAGGTCTGCAGCCACCTCTTCCAGGTGTCTGCCAAGCCCTCTGCCAGACCGAGGGATTCAGGTGATTTCATTGGTTCCAATTTCCTAAAGACGTAGCTTACTTCTTACATGTGTGACAAACAGAAGCCATAGTAACAGCCTGATCCTTATTTCCTGGTTCTAGTCATATCACACGGCATGCTTCAGGGTTACAAATGTTCCCTGTCACATGGCAGTGGTTAACATCCACTGACTCCATTGGCTATTTTACATAGGTCACCCCTCATTTAACTTAAACCTTTTGCTATATCATCAGCATATTAGTTACACCAGATTAGGCTACCATATCCTAATTTATATATCAATATATGGATATAAATAGAAGGATAAGGGAGTCTAAGTGAAATTTAAATCAGTTTAACATATCACTTCTCAGAGATGCTAAGGATTGGCTGTCCTTAAGAGTGAGATTTACAACCCTAAAGAGAGAGATTCAAGGCCAAAAAGTGAGGCTTTCCTGGCGATGTGTTAGATCATTGCTTAAGACAGGGACTCTCATCTTTGGACCTTGGCACCATCCAATAGTCCAGGTTTTTAATCCAACTAGCACTTAATAGTTTGTTTTTAAAATGTACACTGCTTAATAGTGCATATGAAACACTTAAATGTCCTAATTCATGCTAAAAACTAGGGCACATGAGAATTCTATATGAAGTGCAAACCAGTGGATTTTAATAAAAACAATTATTTGCTGTTTGGAACAAAAACCTGGAGGGCTGGAGATCCCTGAAGACATGAATTTGTCCAGTGTGATTTAAATTTTGAACAGTATTTTGCAAAACGCGCAAACTATCGATCAAGTCCCGCTTGTTTTTTGGGTGAACTCATTTTTTTTTGACTGTCGTCAAATATTCACATACAGAACCCCCTCACGCTCCCCCCACGTAGCCTCCTCTCATACACATATAGAACGAGGGCGGTAGTCTCCATGGTTGAGCGGCTTTCCAAGCTCTAAGCCCCATGCTTGAGCCCCTGGATGTATTGTTGCCTGTTGCAGCCCCTGAGTAAAAATGTTTTAAATCTTTATATATTTACTCAAAATGAGTGAGATAAGCTTAGAAATTTGTGAGAGAGTGAGATAGCATGTTAATGAGCGAGGCTCACACCCAGTGAGTGAGACTTGGCATGTCTGACTTTGAATCCGTCATGTGGCTATGCTTGCAAACCCACACTCACCACAAGGTGGAGACACTGTTGCCACCTCACCTCAAGGTATTTACCCAAGATAGCACCAGCAGTTCACGTTTAATGGGTAAATAACCCATGTTTAAAGCATGAATGCAGATTTAACTGATAGACTGGAACAGCTCTTAACTGCGCACACAGCATGGTTTTGAAATGACTGCCTGAATGCTTCTTTATACCCAAGAGAACAGCATGGCTCCTCAGGTGCTGTTCCAATCTAGCATGTAAATAATATACAAGTTTTATAAACTGCCATGCAAGGTTTGTTTTTCTATAACAAACTAGAGAGCTACGTAGACTCAGATGACTGGTAATGGGACACAAGGGCTTTCTCCTCTACATCACGGCTTTGAATTTGGCCTTGTTTGGCCAATGACTGAAGGGGACTTGCAGACAGATCTACCGCCCTAAAGATGGTCCTGCCATGAGAGGGATGGGACATACCTGGAAAAGCGAATACAGTGCATCGGCAAACTATATGCCACCTCACCCTCTCGTGGGGAGTTCCTTTGAGGATAAGAGCTTACTTAGTGCTTAATTGGTAGAGGTCTATGCTGCAGCACTGAAAATCCCTACTGATGACCCATGCAGTACATCATTATACTCACACTTCTGCTGCTTAGTTCGCTGGGAAAAATAGAAGCCTTCAGTCTCTGGAGATGCCAACCCAGCAATTTTCAATCTCTGGCATATCTCTTCACATTAGAATAAACACAGTAGAATAATCTCTTCATACTAGAATAAGGAAAAGTTGAGTCTGACAAAAATTGATGTAAAATCATACAAGTCCTTAGTTACGCCTATCACCCTCTATCTTCAGCTTATGCCTTGTGCCCTTTATCCCCAGCTCTGTGCATTGAGAGAGGAGAGGACAGTTACAGTGTAATGCACAGGTATCTAGGTATTCATTAATGAGAGTCATGTAGCTAAATCCTCACCCACCACACTGAAAATTTCCCCTGGAGGTGTCAGCCTCAAATTTGAATTTGATAGCTTTTTACTGGTGTCTCCCCTAACATTAATCTTATTTTAACACTGAGAAATTGCTCACTCCTCAAAGGAGTAAATAGGATCTCAGGTACTATGGTAATAAATGCCCCAAGAATACTTATAAAGAATACTAATACATGCATTTGTTGGTGGTGGCCTAGATCAATGGCATTTTAAGGAGGCACGTATAAACAACAACAACACTTTGCACTTTTCTTGGTGCTTTTCATCAGAGAGATCTCAAGGAAGAGCTTTACAAACTTGGGAGGGTTTCCCCAAGTACGGAAAGTGAGGCTCAGAGAAGTTAAGTGACTTGCACCAAGGTCACACAGTACATCAGTGTCAGAGGCCAAGTCTCCTGACTCTCAGTGCTGTGCTCAGACCAGAGCTGCTGACAATGACAGCCCAGATGTCATTCCTCCACTCCCACCTCACCTGGTAGGTGAATGACTTTGCACCAGGCTACAGTTTCTCATAAGTCACTGGATAAACCAAATCTTTTAGGTAAAGCATGTTTAAAAGTGTAGCTGAAATGGCATGGGAGTATCCATGATTTCTCATATGTCCACCTAAAAAAACTATTGGCTCAATCCTCTGCTGTACCCAGTCTGGTTGGGCATAGTAGAGGTGGTGAAGCTGCAGCCGGGTTACAGCTCCCTGAGCCTGAGGGCCACAGTTCAGAGCAGTATGAGAGGGCTATTCTATGCCATAACCTGACTACAAGGTGACCACCCGCAAGCCAGGAACTGCTGAAGCACAGCACGCTCTGGCCCTGCCTCCTCCTCACTCCACTACCAGGTATGCTCCATGCACTGAGGGATATTAAAAGGGACAGTGTAGAGCCAGCTATACTGGCTTTACATCACCTAAAGATTCCTTCAACTCCACTTAGCCTCTCTATGCCTTAGCTCCCCATGTGTCAAGGTACATAATATTCCCTTTCTCCCGCCCTGTCTCTGTCTAGTCTATTTAAATTGTAAACTCTTCAAGGCAGAGATTATTATTGTGTATGTAGAGGTAGTGGGGCCCTGAGTTAGATCTAGGCCTCTACCATACCAGAATACAAATATTACATAATGTTAATTGTAACTAGGTCAGCTGTATAGCCCCTTTGTCTCATCAGAGCAGGGCAAAGGGGGCAGAGCGCCCTGTGGCTTATAGGTTCTATTTCTGATTGGAGACCAACTGAGTCTCACTGAAGCTAAATCACTGTAGCGTGAACATTTTTCTGCTCCCTCAGGAGCTGATTAGCCATTGCAATGCTCCCATTTGGCATACGGGTAACTCCGTGAAGTTTCCCCCAGTGTGACGCTGGAGTAATGCAGTGGTGATGCTGGCCCTCAGTACTTGAGTTACACCAGCTTACACCTCTGAATTTGTTCCAGAGATCGTACAAATTCCCCTGCTACAGCCTCGTGAAAAAATGGGCCAGATTTTCATTTACACCAGCGTCCCTTAACTTTCACCACTCTGGCAGTGTAAAGAGGCCTGGGAACTGTATTACATTTATACCTACTTTAAAGCAGCTTACGCTGGCAGAGCAACGTGAAGGGCATTAGTGCAAATGAGAATCTGTCTCAATATCGCCAAGGAATAATATCAGCTGGTCAGGAAATAAGCCAATCAGCTCCTTTTAATGCAATTTCCTTACTCCAGGGACCCTCTTTTAGATCTCATCCACACCAGGGATATCTTGCCCTCTCTTCCCCCCACCACCAACACTGGCTCAGCTCTAGCAGCATCAGCAGTGTTGGGAGCCCTAGCATCGCGGTGCCGCCTGCAAGCATTACGCTGACGAGACCTGCGCAGAGTTCGATCCGGTAGACAATTGACAAGAGAGCTATGTTTGGCAAAGTCATTTGCGCCGCTTTGCCGTTCCCTGCCAGATATGTCATACTTCATATTCCGTGGATTTCCGAATGCAGCCGCAGTGTAAATGGGCACAGCTTTTCTCCCAGGGAAATGCAGTCCAATCAATCAATTTCAGTTTGGCATCAGCAATCTGGGGAAGGCTGCTGGGCCCTTCTGTTTAGAACCAAGTAACTGTTTGTTTTCCCCAGCCCCAGAACTTAAGGGAAAAAATGACAACATGTCATTAACAAGATCTTCAATGTTTCCTTTTATGAGTGTCAGCTGTTCTCAAGCAATCAGTCACATAAAACCAGCTTTTCAATTAAGGCTGCAGTAGATAACCATATAGAGGGGATTACTTTAGAAAACTATTGGAGCCTTTTACAAATTGGGGCACTTCTAAGGCCTGGGTTTTTAAAAGGAGCTACAAAATCAGCCTCCAATTTTGTGGTGCAACTACATGTGCACTTAGATATCTGTATACCCGATCGCACCCACACACCAGGTAGTTAAACATCTAAGTGTTATTGTGATATACTGTCTGACTGTGTGAGAGCAGGTCACACCCTACGGACCGGACCAAAGTCTATACCAGCTTGTTAGTTACAATTACTGGGGTCACCCCTTTAGTTCAAGTGAGAGTGGCCCTGTTTCTGCTCCCCAGGGACAGCTGCAACATTTGTATATACACAGTGAATTTGGAGTCACCAATTTGTAGATGCAAAGTTATGTCCACAAAAATCACAGGCTGCTTCTCAAAAATCAGGTAAAAAAAGCTGTACCCAGCCTTCCCAAATTCTCTGTACAAAGGCCTTCCGGCCCCATCAGGATCCTTCCTGCAACCCACTAGAAGAACAGAAGGCTTGGAAACAGAGAGCTTCTTCATTATCTGCTTGGCAAGTGCCAGACACTTGGTTGTAAACATCCATACATTTTTATTTATTAATTTATAGCATGCCCGTCTCTAAAGAGTATCTAAGATGCTGTGCATCAAACAAAAATTAAAGTAGACTGGGCTCAATGCCTAGAGAAAACAGACAGACAAAACCGAGGAGAAAAAATGCTGCAGAAAGGTGGTGCTGAGGCCAAAAGCGAGGCCAAAATTGGGCAAGACCCACAGATGGGTGAAATTCACCCTGTGCAGAGGGGCAGCACAAGGCCTACTGCACCACCTAATACCCACACAAGCTCCAAAACGCACCCTTGTGCAAAGGGCCTAAAGATATCAGTGGGTCTAGTGTGGTATATGGCCTTTATACTGATCTTCTGCATGCAATGAATTCAGGGTTTAAGCTGGATTTATATGGTGTATAGGCCTTGTGCTTGTCTTCTACATAGGGGTGAAATTCTCCTGGTCTGAATAGAAGGCACATGCAAGAAATCTTACCAGGAACTCCAGCAGACATCTCCAGAGAAAGAGTTGCTTTGGAACTCTCAACTGATTTTGAGGGTCAGATTGACCATTGTCTCAAGGTTTTATCTAGATTATAAATCTTTTCAGGGCAGAGACGATGGGCCTGATTCACCCTTGGATTATACCAGTTTATGTTGGTGTCAGCCAGGAGTAATGGAGTAAAAAGAAAAGGAGTACTTGTGGCACCTTAGAGACTAACCAATTTATTTGAGCATGAGCTTTCGTGAGCTACAGCTCACTTCATCAGATGTATACCGTGGAAACTGCAGCAGACTTTATATACACACAGAGAATATGAAACAATAATGGAGTGTGATCAAGCCCTTTGTTTCTATTCTTCCTATAAAGTGCTGGGTATATGTACAGTGTTACATGCAAATGAAAACTACAAATAACTATTCTTTGACCTTGGGCTTGATGGGTGGATGCTGCAGCCTCGTTATACCCAGTGAAACATCAAGTATTGGTCCCCTTCTAATATCCTTATACTGCAATGTGACATTTGCATGACTGTGCAATGTCCCTGAGCCCTTAGATGATGATAACATCACGACAGGGCATTGCACTGCATGAGCATGACACTGCAGCGTAACCAAAGGAAGCCTTTCCTCAAGGGTTTGTTAGGGGCCTGAGTGGCGTGAGCACGCCAGTTATGACACTATACAATTAAATAAATAAGAAAAAAAACCCTCCATGTTTCTATGGAGTTCAGCTGCTGGAATCATTCTAAGGACCTTATAAAACCGCTAAGACTCTGCTGTTAGTGACGACAAACCTATCATGTAAAGATCAAGAGGCAAGGGATGGAAGCTTCACTACTTGCAGTGTCAAGCTATGAGCCCACGGCAGTTTTGCCTGGCCCATTACTGGAAGCACTTCTCTACCCCACTCTCAGGCCACACCCCATTTGCTTCTGTGGCGGTACGTAGGAGCCATAAAAAAATCCTTCTCAAGTCTGTGAAGCATTCCCCTAGAGCAGGCACTGTATGAAACAGCTGTAGGGTGCCCTGGGTAGCTGTCCTGGCAAGCAATGTGTTGTGGGAGAGGGGAGGGGGGGGCAGGGGAAGACGAGACTGGGTTTGGGAAGGGCTGGAGCTATAGCGCGCTCCACTGTGCCCATTCTGAGCAGCACCCCTGGTTTGTGAGCCACTCAGACGCAGACCAGGCTAGGCTGTTTTAATTTAGAGGGACACTCTGAGCTGCGTGAGTTATGCTGTGGGACATTGAGGCTTAAAGCCACTTCTGTTCCCCCCTTGCCATGGGCCATAACGGTTTGTTCTCACAATCTCACCCATTACGTACAATTGACACTATAAATTATGGGTATGCAGAGGAAAGGGTGGTGAGGCATCAGCAGCCCTGGAGACCTTATTTGATCCATAAAGCAGAGAGAGATTTCCCCATCCTGCCCTCCATCTGTGACCTGGCAAGATCACCTCTCTGAGTAAGAAGGAACTTCACTTTCCATGCCCTGCATGTGCAAGGTGCTAGCAAAGGTGCCCACTCTGAGGAGAGATTTTGCAATATGACATCAGCCTACTGGGAAGTGGACTGAGACTCCCATCATCCCATTTCACTCTAGGTCAGCAGCCAGCTGATGTTAGTATCTGGACCTGAACTGGATTCAACTCAGTGACCTAGTGAGACTCCACAACACCCTGTGGTTACATATTTCCACATAGAAGATAATTATGCAACTGCATCTTAATGATTTAGCCCTGGTCTACACTAGGACTTTAGATCGAATTTAGCAGCGTTAAATCGATTTAAACCTGCACCCGTCCACACAATGAAGCCCTTTATTTCGACTTAAAGGGCTCTTAAAATCGATTTCCTTACTCCACCCCTGACAAGTGGATTAGCGCTTAAATCGACGTTGCCGGCTCGAATTTGGGGTACTGTGGACACAATTCGATGGTATTGGCCTCCGGGAGCTATCCCAGAGTGCTCCATTCTGACCGCTCTGGACAGCGCTCTCAACTCAGATGCACTGGCCAGGTAGACAGGAAAAGAACCGCGAACTTTTGAATCTCATTTCCTGTTTGGCCAGCGTGGCAAGCTGCAGGTGACCATGCAGAGCTCATCAGCAGAGGTGACCATGATGGAGTCCCAGAATCGCAAAAGAGCTCCAGCATGGACTGAACGGGAGGTACGGGATCTGATCGCTGTTTGGGGAGAGGAATCCGTGCTATCAGAACTCCGTTCCAGTTTTCGAAATGCCAAAACCTTTCTGAAAATCTCCCAGGGCATGAAGGACAGAGGCCATAACAGGGACCCGAAGCAGTGCCGCGTGAAACTGAAGGAGCTGAGGCAAGCCTACCAGAAAACCAGAGAGGCGAACGGCCGCTCTGGGTCAGAGCCCCAAACATGCCGCTTCTATGATGAGCTGCATGCCATTTTAGGGGGTTCAGCCACCACTACCCCAGCCGTGTTGTTTGACTCCTTCAATGGAGATGGAGGCAATACAGAAGTAGGTTTTGGGGACGAAGAAGATGATGATGAGGAGGTTGTAGATAGCTCACAGCAAGCAAGCGGAGAAACCGGTTTTCCCGACAGCCAGGAACTGTTTCTCACCCTAGACCTGGAGCCAGTACCCCCCGAACCCACCCAAGGCTGCCTCCTGGACTCAGCAGGCGGAGAAGGGACCTCTGGTGAGTGTACCTTTTAAAATGCTATACATGGTTTAAAAGCAAGCATGTGAAAGGATTACTTTGCCCTGGCATTTGCGGTTCTGCCTTTGCAAAAGGTTTCTGGGGAGGGCAGCCTTATTTCGTCCTTCATGGTAGGACACTTTACCACTCCAGGCCAGCAACACGTACTGGGGAATCACTGTAGAACAAAGCATTGCAGTGTATGTTTGCTGGCATTCAACCAAAATCCGTTCACGCGGTGGGAGGAGGCAAAATGCGACCTTGTAACGAAAGCACATGTGCTATGTATGTAATGTTAACTTTCAAGGTTTACCCTGAAAGAGTGTAGCCACTGTTTTATAAAATGTGTCTTTTTAAATACCGCTGTCCCTTTTTTTTTCTCCACCAGCTGCATGTGTTTCAATGATCACAGGATCTTCTCCTTCCCAGAGGCTAGTGAAGCTTAGAAAGAAAAAAAAACGCACTCGCGATGAAATGTTCTCCGAGCTCATGCTGTCCTCCCACACTGACAGAGCACAGACGAATGCGTGGAGGCAAATAATGTCAGAGTGCAGGAAAGCACAAAATGACCGGGAGGAGAGGTGGAGGGCTGAAGAGAGTAAGTGGCGGGCTGAAGAGAGTAAGTGGCGGGCTGAAGACAGGGCTGAAGCTCAAATGTGGCGGCAGCGTGATGAGAGGAGGCAGGATTCAATGCTGAGGCTGCTGCAGGACCAAACCAGTATGCTCCAGTGTATGGTTGAGCTGCAGCAAAGGCAGCTGGAGCACAGACTGCCACTGCAGCCCCTCTGTAACCAACCGCCCTCCTCCCCAAGTTCCATAGCCTCCACACCCAGACGCCCAAGAACACGGTGGGGAGGCCTCCGGCCAACCAGCCATTCCCCCACAGAGGATTGCCCAAAAAAAAGAAGGCTGTCATTCAATAAATTTTAAAGTTGTAAACTTTTAAAGTGCTGTGCTTAAAGTGCTGTGTGGCATTTTCCTTCCCTCCTCCACCACCCCTCCTGGGCTACCTTGGTAGTCATCCCCCTATTTGTGTGATGAATGAATAACGAATGCATGACTGTGAAGCAGCAATGACTTTATTGGCTCTGCAAGCAATGATTAAAGGGAGGAGGGGAGGGTGGTTAGCTTACAGGGAAGTAGAGTGAACCAAGGGGCGGGGGGGTTCATCAAGGAGAAACAAACAGAACTTTCACACTGTAGCCTGGCCAGTCATGAAACTGTTTTTCAAAGCTTCTCTGATGCGTACCGCGCCCTCCTGTGCTCTTCTAACCGCCCTGGTGTCTGGCTGCGCGTAACCAGCAGCCAGGCGATTTGCCTCAACCTCCCACCCCGCCATAAACGTCTCCCCCTTACTCTCACAGATATTGTGGAGCACACAGCAAGCAGTAATAACAGTGGGAATATTGGTTTCGCTGAGGTCTAAGCGAGTCAATAAACTGCGCCAGCGCGCCTTTAAACGTCCAAATGCACATTCTACCACCATTCTGCACTTGCTCAGCCTGTAGTTGAACAGCTCCTGACTACTGTCCAGGCTGCCTGTGTACGGCTTCATGAGCCATGGCATTAAGGGGTAGGCTGGGTCCCCAAGGATACATATAGGCATTTCAACATCCCCAACAGTTATTTTCTGGTCTGGGAATAAAGTCCCTTCCTGCAGCTTTTGAAACAGACCAGAGTTCCTGAAGATGCGAGCATCATGCACCTTTCCCGGCCATCCCACGTTGATGTTGGTGAAACGTCCCTTGTGATCCACCAGAGCTTGCAGCACTATCGAAAAGTACCCCTTGCGGTTTATGTACTCGGCGGCTTGGTGCTCCGGTGCCAAGATAGGGATATGGGTTCCGTCTATAGCCCCACCACAGTTAGGGAATCCCATTGCAGCAAAGCCATCCACTATGACCTGCACATTTCCCAGGGTCACTACCCTTGATATCAGCAGATCTTTGATTGCGTGGGCTACTTGCATCACAGCAGCCCCCACAGTAGATTTGCCCACTCCAAATTGATTCCCAACTGACCGGTAGCTGTCTGGCGTTGCAAGCTTCCACAGGGCTATCGCCACTCGCTTCTCAACTGTGAGGGCTGCTCTCATCTTGGTATTCATGCGCTTCAGGACAGGGGAAAGCAAGTCACAAAGTTCCATGAAAGTGCCCTTACGCATGCGAAAGTTTCGTAGCCACTGGGAATCGTCCCAGACCTGCAACACTATGCGGTCCCACCAGTCTGTGCTTGTTTCCCGAGCCCAGAATCGGCGTTCCACAGCATGAACCTGCCCCATTAGCACCATGATGCATGCATTGTCAGGGCCCATGCTTTCAGAGAAATCTGTGTCCATGTCCTGATCACTCACGGGACCGCGCTGACGTCGCCTCCTCGCCCGGTATCGCGTTGCCATGTTCTGGTGCTGCATATACTGCTGAATAATGCGTGTGGTGGTTAATGTGCTCCTAATTGCCAAAGTGAGCTGAGCGGGCTCCATGCTTGCCGTGGTATGGCGTCCGCACAGAAAAAAGGCGCGGAACGATTGTCTGCCGTTGCTCTGACGGAGGGAGGGGCGACTGACGACACGGCTTACAGGGTTGGCTTCAGGGAGCTAAAATCAACAAAGGGGGTGCCTGTACATCAAGGAGTATTTCAGGCAGGACTGCACGGAGGGTTCCAATAAGAAATGGTGCACCTAAGTTATCGTTGTTATTGGAACAAGGAGGTTAGCCTGGCCTCTGATTGATACATGGCTAGATTTACCTCGCTGCACCTTCTCTGTGAGTGACTGCAGTGTGACCTAGAGGAATGAGTCCCCTAGACAGGGGAGGAGGCAAATGAGTACAAAACAAATCTGGTCTATTTCTTGTTTTGACCCACTCCATCTATCTTTTACATCTTTGGCTGGCAGCAGACGGTGCAGAAGGACTGCATGCCATCCACATCTCATGGCTGCTCGGCAGAAGATGGTACAGTACGCCTGCTAGCCATCCCCATCTCTTGCCTGCCTGGCAGAAGATGGTGCAATACGACTGCTAGCAATCCTCATCTCTTGCCTGCCTGGCAGAAGATGGTACAGTACGACTGCTAGCAGTCCGTATCGCCTGCCTGCTCACCATAAGACGGTTCAATAGGACTGACTGCAGGACTAAAGAGAATGACCTGGTCAAGTCACTCCAAATGTAGTCCCTGCGCCCATGTCTGCCCAGGCGCTCCCAGCCGACGCGGCCAGGAGCACCTCGGACACGATGAGGACGACTACCAGTCGTATTGCACCGTCTGCTGCCAGAAGGCAAGGGGTTACTGCTACTGTGCAGCAAAGCCGTACCGCGTCTGCCAGCACCCAGGAGACATAGGGTGACGGTTACCTGAGCGGGCTCCATGCTTGCTGTGGTATGGCGTCTGCACAGGTAACTCAGGAAAAAAGGCGCGAAATGATTGTCTGCCCTTGCTTTCACGGGGGGAGGGAGGGAACGGGAGGCTGACGATATGTACCCAGAACCACCCGCGACAATGTTTTAGCCCCATCAGGCATTGGGATCTCAACCCAGAATTCCAATGGGCAGCGGAGACTGCGGGAACTGTGGGATAGCTACCCACAGTGCAACGCTCCCGAAGTCGACGCTTGCCTCGGTACTGTGGAAGCGCTCCGCCGAGTTAATGCACTTAATGCACTTAGAGCATTTTCTGTGGGGACACACACACTCGAATTTATAAAACCGATTTCTAAAAAACCGACTTCTATAAATTCGACCTTATTCCGTAGTGTAGACATACCCTTAGACCAAGGGAAAACAAGACAATAAGATCTCCACAACTGAGAGCACTGTGTGTCTCTCCCCAGGAACATGCTGCAGCTGAACTGAAAATAAAATGGCAGCTGCCTCCAGCAGACTCAGAAATTTAAAGATACAGGACACAAAACAATCATAAGATTTCCAAACAATAGCTACATAAACCACAGTTCGCAGCCACTTAAGCCATCTGATCCCCTAAAGTAGCATTTCAGTCTTAATGTCAGTTTGTAATGGGAAGATCTTCCCAGTTCAGGCATACAGTCAAATCTCATCAGAAAACGGTAGTAAGGGTCCAGTGACTTCAATCTACTTTTTAATATGCAGCAGAGACAGCAGCAAAGGACTATCTGCAGAAAATAAAGGAACAGAGCTCATACTAGCTATGAAAGTATCTGCAACACAAACCCAATCCTGTCTCACACAAATGATGACAAAACTGATAAGCACATTTTCTCCTTACAGTCAGAATTTATAACCTGAAGTGGTTGTTATACTAGAAAAGTAAATGATCCCCTAATACGAATACAGACTAACACGGCTGTTCCTCTGAAACCTAATACTCAAATCAATCTTGTGAGAAATAACCTGAATAATGAGTTACAATTGCAAGAGATGAAATTAAGACAAGTTAAGTAGGGATCTAAAGGAACAGATAACATTTAGCATGATGTTTGGAGCTGAAATTAGGCTTTAAATGTGTGCAGTCAGAGAGAAAAGGAGAAAATAAGGAATTGGAACACAGTCCTCAGATAAAGATGAGACTTTTGATGAGGAATAATCAGAAGCAATTTCAAACTGACATTGTTTGAGAAATGAGGGGAAATCCCTTCAAATAGCATTTTTATGCAAATACCTTTGAGGGATTAGGAGACATAATAGGATCTCCATTTAAAATAATAAATACCCCTCAAACGATTCCAACTCAGAGCAATTTGTTGCAGATGTGATTGGAAATGGTCTCTAAAAATATGCCCAATTTGAAAATTTGGAAGCTACCTACTTAAATGTCCCTCATCACAATAATATCTAGGTGCCTCACAATCACTAATGGATTTTACCCTCACAGCACCACAGCGAAGTAAAGAAGTATTAGCACCATTTTACAGATAAGTGACTTGCCTCTGGTCAGAGAAGAGGACTGTGACTGAACTAGGTCTTGAAATGAGGTGTCCTGTAGCTTAGGCTAGTATTTTTACCATAGAACCACTCATACGCCTAGCCCTGGAGCCAGATTTTGCATTTGTAGATTTTGAGCCATTAGTAATTATCTTTGAAAAGTGATGGAAGATGAGAGACATTCCAGAAGACTGGAAAAGGGCAAATGTAGTGCCCATCTATAAAAAGGGAAATAAGGACAACCTGGGGGATTACAGACCAATCAGTTTAACTTCTGTATCGGAAAGATAATGGAACAAATAATTAAACAATCAATTTGCAAACATCTAGAAGATAATAAGGTGATAAATAACAGTCAGCATGGATTTGTCAAGAACAAATCATGTCAAACGAACCTGATAGCTTTCTTTGACAGGGTAACAAGTCTTGTGTATGGGGGCGGGGGGGTGGGAAGAGTGGTAGGTGTGGTATATTTTGACTTTAGTAAGGCTTTTGATACTGTCTCACATGACCTTCTCATAAACAAACTAAGGAACTACAACCTAGGTGGAGTTACTATAAGGTGGGTGCACAGCTGGTTGGAAAATCGTTCCCAGAGAGTCGTTATCAGTGGCTCACAGTCATGCTGGAAAGACATAACGAGTGGGGTCCCGCAGGGACTGGTTCTGGGTCCGGTTCTGTTCAATAACTTCATCAATGATTTAGATAATGGCATAGAAAGTACACTTATAAAGTTTGCGGACGATACCAAGCTGGGAGGGGTTGCAATTCCTTTGGAAGATAGGATTAAAATTCAAAATGATCTGGACAAACTGGAGAAATGGTCTGAAGTAAATAGGATGAAATTCAATAAGGACAAATGCAAAGTACTCCACTTAGGAAGGAACAATCAGTTGCACACATACAAAATGGGAAACGACTGCCTAGGAAGGAGTACTGTGGAAAGGGATCTGCAGGTCACAGTGGATCATAAGCTAAATATGAGTCAGTGTAACACTGTTGCAAAAAAAGCAAACATCATTCTGGGATGTATTAGCAGGAGTATTGTAAGTAAGACACAAGAAGTAATTCTGTTCTACTCCACGCTGATTAGGCCTCAACTGGAGTATTGTATCCAGTTCTGGGCGCCACATTTCAGGAAAGGTGTGGACATATTGGAGAAAGTCCAGAGAAGAGCAACAAAAATGATTAAAGGTCTAGAAAACATGACCTATGAGGGAAGATTGAAAAAATTAGGTTTAATCTGGACAAGAGAAGCGTGAGAGGGGACATGATAACAGTTTTCAAGTACATAAAAGGTTGTTACAAGAAGGGAGAAAAAAAACGTTCTTCTTAACCTCTGAGGATAGGACAAGAAGCAGTGGGCTTAAATTGCAGCAAGGGCAGTTTAGGTTGCACATTAGGAAAAACTTCCTAATTGTCAGAGTGGTTAAACCCTGGAATAAATTGCCTAGGGAGGTTGTGGAATCTTCGTCATTGGGGATTTTTAAGAGCAGGTTGGACAAACATGTCAGGGAAGGTCTCGAGAATACTTAGTCCTGCCTTGAGTGCAAGGGTCTGGACTAGATGACCTTGAGAGGTCCCTTCCAGTTCTATGATTTTATGTATCCAACTGTTTAGGTACAGCCCATTACAGAGATAGGAGCCAAGGGTCTCATTCCAGTATGGTAGCATTTTGCACTCACTATGCACAGGTGTAATTGAAGGTCTGAGGTTCCAGTCAGAATCAGATCCGGAGTGTGACATTTGGATCTGGGTTTGGATTCTAAGCCCCTTCAAGGTTCAGGACTGCTCTGCTCTCTGGGTTTTGGTTCAGGCCCCTCTCTAATTATATCCAGTACCTGGAGTATGAACAGGGTGAAGAAACATTCACCAATCCAGATCATTGGGCCTAAATCAGACTGTTATCTGTGCCACTGATGTGAAATTCCTAGGGGACGGGAATGAGGACGAGAGGGAAGCCACACAGATGTCACAGCTGCAGAATGGCATTGAACAGTGTTTCAAAGAGGAATGGTGTTAGTCTCAAGGGAAATCGAGAAAGATCTATTGCCTGGGACTTTAAAGCAGTGGGGTAGCTAGGAGTGGAAATCTGGGTTGGTCCCAACTTTCCCAAGAGAAGTCTGCTGCTTGCCGGGGGCTAAGATTCGCGATGTGACGGGGAGACTGCCGAGACTCATCAAGCCCTCGGATCGCTACCCCTTCCTGCTTCTCCATGTGGGCACCAATGATACTGCCAAGAATGACCTTGAGCGGATCACTGCGGACTACGTGGCTCTGGGAAGAAGGATAAAGGAGTTTGAGGCGCAGGTGGTGTTCTCGTCCATCCTCCCCGTGGAAGGAAAAGGCCTGGGTAGGGACCGTCGAATAGTGGAAGTCAACGAATGGCTACGCAGGTGGTGTCGGAGAGAAGGTTTTAGATTCTTTGACCATGGGATGGTGTTCCATGAAGGAGGAGTGCTGGGCAGAGACGGGCTCCACCTTACGAAGAGAGGGAAGAGCATCTTTGCGAGCAGGCTGGCTAACCTAGTGAGGAGGGCTTTAAACTAGGTTCACCGGGGGAAGGAGACCAAAGCCCTGAGGTAAGTGGGAAAGCGGAATACTGGGAGGAAGCACAGGCAGGAATGTCTGTGAGGGGAGGGCTCCTGCCTCATACTGAGAATGAGGGGCGATCAGCAGGTTATCTCAAGTGCTTATATACGAATGCACAAAGCCTTGGAAACAAGCAGGGAAAACTGGAGGTCCTGGTGATGTCAAGGAATTATGACGTGATTGGAATAACAGAGACTTGGTGGGATAACTCACATGACTGGAGTACTGTCATGGATGGTTATAAACTGTTCAGGAAGGACAGGCAGGGCAGAAAAGGTGGGGGAGTGGCACTGTATGTAAGGGAGCAGTATGACTGCTCAGAGCTCTGGTACGATACTGCAGAAAAACCTGAGTGTCTCTGGATTAAGTTTAGAAGTGTGAGCAACAGGAGTGATGTAGTGGTGGGAGTCTGCTATAGACCACCGGACCAGGGGGATGAGGTGGATGAGGCTTTCTTCCGGCAGCTCGCGGAAGCTACTAGATCGCATGCCCTGGTTCTCATGGGTGACTTTAATTTTCCTGATATCTGCTGGGAGAGCAGTACAGTGGTGCATAGACAATCCAGGAAGTTTTTGGAAAGCGTAGGGGACAATTTCCTGGTGCAAGTGCTAGAGGAGCCAACTAGGGGGGGAGATTTTCTTGACCTGCTGCTCACAAACCGGGAAGAATTAGTAGGGGAAGCAAAAGTGGATGGGAATCTGGGAGGCAGTGACCATGAGTTGGTTGAGTTCAGGATCCTGACACACGGAAGAAAGGTAAGCAGCAGGATACAGACCCTGGACTTCAGGAAAGCAGACTTCGACTCCCTCAGGGAACGGATGGGTAGAATCCCCTGGGGGACTAACATGAAGGGGAAAGGAGTCCAGGAGAGCTGGCTGTATTTCAAGGAATCCCTGTTGAGGTTACAGGGACAAACCATCCCGATGTGTCGAAAGAATAGTAAGTATGGCAGGCGACCAGCTTGGCTTAACGGTGAAATCCTAGCAGATCTTAAGCATAAAAAAGAAGCTTACAAGAAGTGGAAGGTTGGACTTATGACCAGGGAACAGTATAAAAATATTGCTCGGGCATGTAGGAATGAAATTAGGAGGGCCAAATCGCACCTGGAGCTGCAGCTAGCGAGAGATGTTAAGAGTAACAAGAAGGGTTTCTTCAGGTATGTTGGCAACAAGAAGAAAGCCAAGGAAAGTGTGGGCCCCTTAATGAATGAGGGAGGCAACCTAGTGACGGAGGATGTGGAAAAAGCTAATGTACTCAATGCTTTTTTTGCCTCTGTCTTCACGAACAAGGTCAGCTCCCAAACTGCTGTGCTGGGCATCACAACATGGGGAATAGATGGCCAGCCCTCTGTGGAGAAAGAGGTGGTTAGGGACTATTTAGAAAAACTGGACGTGCACAAGTCCATGGGGCCGGATGAGTTGCATCCGAGAGTGCTAAAGGAACTGGCGGCTGTGATTGCAGAGCCATTGGCCATTATCTTTGAAAACTCGTGGCGAACGGGGGAAGTCCCGGATGACTGGAAAAAGGCTAATGTAGTGCCAATCTTTAAAAAAGGGAAGAAGGAGGATCCTGGGAACCTCAGGCCAGTAAGCCTCACTTCAGTCCCTGGAAAAATCATGGAGCAGGTCCTCAAAGAATCAATCCTGAAGCACTTACATGAGAGGAAAGTGATCAGGAACAGTCAGCATGGATTCACCAAGGGAAGGTCATGCCTGACTAATCTAATCGCCTTCTATGATGAGATTACTGGTTCTGTGGATGAAGGGAAAGCAGTGGATATATTGTATCTTGACTTTAGCAAAGCTTTTGACACGGTCTCCCACAGTATTCTTGTCAGCAAGTTAAGGAAGTATGGGCTGGCTGAATGCACTATAAGGTGGGTAGAAATTTGGCTAGATTGTCGGGCTCAACGGGTAGTGATCAATGGCTCCATGTCTAGTTGGCAGCCGGTGTCAAGTGGAGTGCCCCAGGGGTCGGTCCTGGGGCCGGTTTTGTTCAATATCTTCATAAATGATCTGGAGGATGGTGTGGATTGCACTCTCAGCAAATTTGCGGATGATACTAAACTGGGAGGAGTGATAGATACGCTGGAGGGCAGGGATAGGATACAGGGGGACCTAGGCAAATTGGAGGATTGGGCCAAAAGAAATCTGATGAGGTTCAATAAGGATAAGTGCAGGGTCCTGCACTTAGGACGGAAGAACCCAATGCACAGCTACAGACTAGGGACCGAATGGCTAGGCAGCAGTTCTGCAGAAAAGGACCTAGGGGTGACAGTGGACGAGAAGCTGGATATGAGCCAGCAGTGTGCCCTTGTTGCCAAGAAGGCTAATGGCATTTTGGGATGTATAAGTAGGGGCATAGAGAGCAGATCGAGGGACGTGATCGTCCCCCTCTATTCGACATTGGTGAGGCCTCATCTGGAGTACTGTGTCCAGTTTTGGGCCCCACACTACAAGAAGGATGTGGATAAATTGGAGAGAGTCCAGCGAACGGCAACAAAAATGATTAGGGGTCTGGAACACATGAGTTATGAGGAGAGGCTGAGGGAACTGGGATTGTTTAGTCTGCAGAAGAGAAGAATGAGGGGGGATTTGATAGCTGCTTTCAACTACCTGAGAGGTAGTTCCAGAGAGGATGGTTCTAGACTATTCTCAGTGGTGGAAGAGGACAGAAGAAGGAGTAATGGTCTCAAGTTGCAGTGGGGGAGGTTTAGGTTGGATATTAGGAAAAACTTTTTCACTAGGAGGGTGGTGAAACACTGGAATGCGTTGCCTAGGGAGGTGGTGGAATCTCCTTCCTTAGAAGTTTTTAAGGTCAGGCTTGACAAAGCCCTGGCTGGGATGATTTAGTTGGGGATTGGTCCTGCTTTGAGCAGGGGGTTGGACTAGATGACCTCCTGAGGTCCCTTCCAACCCTGATATTCTATGATTCTATGATTCGGGTGCACGGGCAAGGACAGATTGTGCCAGCTCAGCTTCTCCCCGATGCCAGGCCCTCTTCCTAGCCCTGGTGCCCCCGGACGCAAGGCTTTACCTGCCAAACTGGGCACATGCAGGGGGCAGCTCAGAATATGGCAAGGCAGAGTTGCCGGAGTGTAGCTTTCTGAAGGGCGGGCGCACAGCTCCGTCCCGGATCTCAGGTGCCCGCCCCGAGTGATGCTCCAGGCTGCTGTGGCAGCACGACACCCCTGCTCAGATTTGGGCGGCCCTGGATGCTAAGTGGGTGGGCCGCGGCCTCTGCTTTAAAGTTTGACTGGCAAAAACATTAGCTCAACATCCTTAAGAAAACTGCCCTGCAGGCATGGAGATAGACTGGAGGAGAACAGATCTTTACCAGAGCTCACTGGCTACATATCTGTCTGCTTACCTGTCCCTAGGATTTCTAAGGAATCTATCACCTTTCTTTCTGAGCATCTACTTTAACTCCCATGAGTCTAACACGCAGATCGGATAATAAGTTAGGGGAGTGTTAAAATGCATTGCTTGACTAGGGAGTTACTGAATGTTTAGAAACAGGGAGCAGAGAATTTAGATGGGGGCAAGTTTCAGTTTCTCGGCAGACTCAGGCAGACTTTGCTGCATCTGTTACACATGCTTTACATTTTCAAGGTTTTCTTTGCCACCATGATGGCGAGGGATTAAAAATAAATTAAGATTTTAGGGAAAATCTGTGAAGAGTACCCACGTCCCCTGGCTACTGCTTGATTCTACTTGAGGAGGTGCACCCACACTTTGGAAAATGCTGACTTAAGCTGTTCTTTTAGGGCTTGATCCAATGCCCATTGTATTCAATAACTGCCCTTCCAATAAGAGCAGTGGATCAGTCCCTTACAGTACAACCTTGATTATCCAAATGTCATGCAGAACCCTACAGGTGTTTGCATAATCAAGCTTTAGCATAATCAAGGACATTTTTAAACAACTGACTACATATCAGGAGACATGATTTTGTCTCAGGTAACAGGCAGTTATAGAACATCGGTTTTGGAAAAATCAAAGATGACCTAGATTTCCTGTTATTTTTCACAGCTGTTTTGTAATCTGGCCACATTTATATGGTGTGGATCTTTTTTTAAAGAGATGTTTATTGCTGTTTTTACTTATTAGCCTGGCAACCCAAGAGCCTCTCCTGAGGGAGAGGGTTTAGAAGTAAAGTAAATTATAAATAATAAAATACATGACTTATCTAGCCCCTTTTATTCCAAGAGCGCAAGGCACTGTATAAGCACTAATTAAGCCTAACAACCACCCTGTGAAGGAAATGTTTTGATGTCTGCTTCACGGACATTTAAGTGACTTCTTCCCAGCTTATACAGCATGTCTGTGGCAGCAGTCGGATTGGAACCCAGAGCTTCTGTTTCCTGAGCCGCTCCTCCAACCACACACCCACAATCTCTCCCTTGGAGCAGTTTGTTTTCTTTCTATAAAAGAATGCTAATACACTGAAAAAAAAATGTATCAGCCCTTTGCTAAATTGCAGGCTTAAACCATCATCAAACCTTGGAAATAAAAAAGAATGACCTCATTCCTGCTAGCTGTTAAAGCAGCAGCTAAACGGCACTGAAATGCTGGATAAAAGGAGGTGACTGGTGGTATCCCAGCAAGATTCACCCTGTGGTTTAGATTTCACATCAAGAACAGGGTTTGTTAAGTAGAATAGGCTTATAGCCAATACCCTATAGGCCTGGCTAGAAACCAGCTAGGGTTCTCTGTAGCCGCCATATGGGTGCTTAAGTTATAAACATCAGTACATGAAAGGCAATCGTAGGTGTAGAGGCAAAATAGCATTTTGTGAGAAGTGAAAGAATTTGGGAAGAAGAGGAAGCAAAGAAAAATCTCTGTTATGCAAATGTCATTATACATACAGTTTGAGAGCATGAAAAAGCGAGAAATGAACCTGTTCTACCAAATAAATGCTCTGAATTCAAACAGACAGGATGTCAGTGCATACAAATCAAGGCCAAAGCAAATGACTTGAGGATTATAGCACGAAGCTTCCATATTTTCTCACCAGTTTAAGGCTGTATGGATTGTTATAATTTTTTTTTGTACAGTATTTAGCATTGGTAAGAGATGCAAGATTAGGATAAAGCATATTTTTGTGCACAAGGGTTAGGGAGTCTGGGTCCTATTCCTGACCCTGCCCAAAACTTCCTGCATGCCTTGGGCAAGCCTCCGTCTTCTTTCTCAGTTGTGCACCTCAAAAATGAGATTATTATTTATATCCCAGTAACAGCTCTAGGCCCCGCTGTGCAAGCCACCACCACACACACACATATGAGGCACAGTGCTTGCTCTGCAGAGTTTACAGCCTAAATAAACAAGGCAGACAAAAGATGGGAGGGGAAATAGAGGTGAAGTGACAAGCTCAACATCACTGCTGAGAACAGGGTCAGAGCTGGGGTTTAAAACCACAATCTCCTGAATCTGAGTCCAGTGCTCTTTCCATTGGACCCTATTGGTCAATATGCTGCACCTGGAAAGACAATCTCCCAGAAGAGTTGCAGAGATTAACACATATGAAAGGCTCAGACTATGATAAGCATCACAGAAATGCCTCTCCAAACATAGACAGTCATTGGAGACTGAAGTTATCCATTCATTCATGTAAGCATCTCCAGGGCTGTGCATCTCAACTCAGACCCTGAAGGCCACTTCTGGGTAACTGGCTAAATCAGGTTTTGTGGCCAATTGGATGTATGGCCTCTGCAGAAAGTGGTAACAAGGGAGCTAGTTAATTCCAGTTGCCTCCAGTGGATCAGAAGTCTCCATCATCTACCCTTTGTTGGCAGTTTAAGAAGAGACACCAAGGATAGGATGGGCCAAGAAGACTAAGTTCCTCTCTGATGCACCAAGGTGGTACCACCATCTTAAGGTTTAGGCATGTTTGCAGGGTGGCCTGTGGGAAGCTGTCACTGCTACAGTGTATTCTGGACCTGTTCTGTGGCTACACAGAGGACCTTGGTCTCCAGGGCTGTCGGTTTAGCACCGTTTGCCAACATTAAATTCACTCTGAAAAAGCACAAAGGGGAGGTTAGCAGATTGGCCTTTTTCCCAGGTACTGCCATTTGCTATTTGTAGATAAGAACAGCCCATTTCCTTGCAGACAATTGTCTAATTCTGTAAATGCCACAGGTGGGGAGATGATGGTAACCTATTTTCCCCCCTTTAAGTTTTAGATTTACCATTCATCCTCGCTCTCTCTCTTTTTTTTTCCTGACTTCTGGGAATCTTTCCTCCAAACCCTAGCCCTGATGACAGTAATTCATAAAGTCATTTGGATTACATGGACTGGGAAAGGTTTTAATCAAATGACAAATACAATTTTTGTTTAGCTCCAGTCTCATTTATTTCCTGTGAGAAAAGGTTAGGAGCAATTTTGCACCCTACTGCATTGTAAATCCTCATTTGTATATTTTATTTGCGGCACGGGAGCGTGGGCACGGGGGCTGTAGTGAACCTGACAGGAGTTTAACTAAGGCGCTGTCCAGAGAAAAATATGAGACTGAAAATGGCAATGGGCCAAAACCAGGAGTCTAATTAGAATTTCAGGTTGATGAGGATAGTTTCAATTTCAAGCTCCCAGACTCAGAGTCCGCTCCAGCGAGCTGAAAGAGCCCATTTTTCATTTGATTCAAATGCACAGGAAAGGCCATTCCCACCAGATTTCACCACTAGATGACCAAAATCTCCCTAAAAAGCAGAGCGCGTAACATTACACAATCTTGGAGCAAAATTCCAAGAGAAGCGTTCATGACATTTCCTTGCTGGGGCAATTGAACTCTAGGCCTAATTCAGCTTCAAACCCAAACCCCAGCCAAATGTGGATCTGAACAGCACCTGTTGAAAACATCTCTGATTAAAAGGATATAGGGTCTGATTCTGCCCTCTTCAGGTTATGGTACTGCACCTATCACCCTAAGAGCTGATTGGCACCAGATTCTCCATTGTCTTACAAACATGCAGGGATAGAATGTGGTGTAATGGATCTTAAATCAGACACAAGTTGAAAAGCCAACAAGGTCAAATGTTACGTTGGACCTAACAGGAGAACAACTTGAACTTAACGATCACAATACTACTGGATTCAAAATATTAAGAGTCCGAGGACAGTAGCAAAAAAATATAGAACATTAGAAAGACATACTACAAACGAATGCGAAAGCAGTTGCACACAATCAGTGGGAATTTATCAGTGCACAAAAATCAGTGGTGGAAATTTTAGATCCAAATGTAGCCCCTGTAACTGTATTTTCTCTCCTTCTCTAAGCTGTGGCATGGTGATGCAAGGCACTGCTAAACAGCTGCTACATTTCACTCCAGGGATGACTGCATTTTCAGTGGCAGGTGAAGTGATTCGTTTATATGCCAAGCGGTTTGGGATGCTTCAGGATGAAAAGTCCTAAGTATTTAAATGTAAGATAGTATTAGCATAGCAATCAAAATTCCTGGTGTAATAAAAAAAAATGTAAGAGCAACAGAAACCAGTGTGAGTAGGCAAAGAGAAAGACAAATGAATTTAATGCGATAATTAGAATTTCTTATTATTCCTGGAGCCAGAGGGGAGAAAATGCACAAGAAAATGTCATCTGGCAGAGAAGAAATACGTCCTACAATGTTGCCACAGTGAACAATCACTTTCCTGTACTGCAATTGGAGCAGTGGGCTTTTATCAGGTTATCCTTGCTACTGCCTTATCAGTCAACAAAGAGAAATAAGTTGGTCCGTGACTTTCTTTGAGCCACATTAGCTCCTGGGGATTCATCCTGCTTTGGACACCCACTGCCCATTCCTCTGGAGCGAGCGGGTTTCTCAGACACCTTAGCAGCTGGCAATAATGAAGCTGTTCGCTTTGGGCTTCCATGCTGCATTTTCATTCCCCTTTCTTTGCAGATGAAGATTACATAATGATCCATAGCAACTAATGAGAGAGAAAGGGGTCAAACTGTCAGTTGTCCTTCAGAGCAACCAACGAGAACCCATGTGAACCTCCACCTAGAAATTAAAACCAAACCTTAAAATCCTTTTTTGAAGTGTGGAAACATTTGGTTTATTTCCTGCCCCATTATTTTTCACTTCTGGGCACCTTTGTGCTTCTAGGGTCTACCTGAAGACAGCAAAAAAAATGTCCAAGCACCATGAGAAAAATTAACCTCACTGTAATTTCCAGCTTGGACTGAAGCAGGAAGTCCTGGAAATCTCATGAGGAAGGTGGTTTTCATGAGCTTTCCAGCCATACCCAAGAGGTTCGGGGAAAGGTCCAGTCTTTAGGATCCTTATCTGACCTGAATTGCTGAACTTTTAGAAGTGCACATGCCACTGGTTCAGCGATGGTGTTGCAGGACCCCTATTGTGTTTGTCTTTTAACATTTGCATGGCTAAGAAAGAGAGAGCTACAGGGCTAGATTCTGACTCAGACTACATGCCCACATGAGTGATTAGGAACCCCTACCCCTTACAGTCCTACATAGGCAACCCAGACTGTGTGTCTTGGCATGTAAGACTCAGCAGGGCACAAAGTGGCCGGGAATGGGTGGAGCTTTGGCTCCATCCTACCACCCACTCACTCGCCAGGGAAGGTGAGCTGAGGGTGTGGGAGTGCCGGCTGCAATTTATTGCTGGTATAGGCCAGAAGTAAATTACTACCTTCTCTGGAGCAAGGGGGAAGAAGTGGAGGCACTGGGTCTTTGAGGGTATGTCTAATATGCAGCTGAGAGCATGCCTCTCAGCACAGGAAGACAGACTTGCACTAGCTGGGTTCAAGCCAGCATGCTCAAAATAACAGAGTGGACGTTGCGGTTGGGGCTGCAGCTTGGGCTCTCGGACACACTAGGCTTACTCCCGGGTGCAGCACAGACATACCCAGAGGGTGTCTCGGAGGTACAGTGCTGCCTAGGGATATTCCTGGTGTGATGTAGTTTATGCACGACCCACTGGCCTGGGCTGTGCCCAAAGTCAAAATCTACCCCTTAAATTAGTTTAGAGGTGGACATGAAATTTTCTATCCCTATTAGGAGTAGGATGGGACTTAGGGGTAGATGAGAATGGAGAAGATCAGTTTTGGGTTCTGATGACAAGCGCAAAGTTCAGGGAAGTAGGAGAAGAAAACCCAACCTCCTCCATCTCAACACACTTTGTGGTTGAGCTCTGGAGAGTGCGTGCTTCTTGACTGGCTATTTCTACATGTATGTGGTTCCCTCTTCCTCCTAGTATTTCAGAACTGGGCTTCTAAAGTCCAGGGTTGTTTTAATCATCTTTTCCCCCCATTTGGGGAGTTATCGCCATCCATTTGCCCTCTGTGGATGGCTTCTGAGAACATGGGGTCTTCCTTAGGTTGGGCTGACTTGAATTTCTCCCTGAACCATGTGCCAAGACCAATTTAAAAGTCTCTCCAGAGCAAGCTGTCTTGCAAACTGTCCAGTACGACCCAGATTTTACTGAGTCAAATACCAGAACAACAACATCCTCTCTTGCTGTATATTGAGATCGCCTCTTCCCATTCCAGCTGCAAAATCAGGGAACATCAAATCAAGGGGCAGAGAACTTTATTAAAAATCAGACTTACGCTGTAAGTTAATGACCGTTTTTTCTAACGTCCAGAAAAGGCTTGGAATTTGGGTCAGTTCTTTTATCCAAACCCATTTCACCACCCTTAAAAACTTGACATTTACATTATTATTATTTATCGTGGGTATTGTGGTAAAGTCTATGGGCCAGCTGAGAAGGGTCCATGTTGTGCTAGGCAATATACAAACATATAGTGGGGCAGTTCCTGCCCCAAAGAGCCAAACATCTAAGAGCCCTAAGCCTGAGAGGTGGCAACTCACCCTCAACTCCCAGCGACAGCAGTAGGAGTGGAGTGTTCCGGAGCCCCTTGCAAGATCCAAACGGATTCCGTCACGAGGAAGGTATTGATGGAACAAACTGAAATATCCAAGAGCTCCCAGCATGTGCAGCTAACATTGTGTGCAAAGGTTTTGGACACGGGGAAGGAGGCGGGATGGGGAAGAGGAGAACGTGTGTGCGTGTGAGTGAGTGAGAGAGACTTTGTGCATTTTTAATTCAGTCTGATGGTTATTTCATGTCTGTATAGGATTTTTTCCATCTCATTTTCAGTCTCTCTCTCTCTCTCTCTTCACGGCAACTAGATCAAACCAGTGGGAGCTCTGCCGAGCTCTGAGGACCCCATGGGGCACTAACACTGCCAGCCTCATCAGCACGTTCCTTTCCACTGACAACGCTGAGCTTTGTTAGGAAACAGTGTCACTTCTCAAGAATTAAAAGACTCTCTGCAAACAGCTTTTATTGCCTTGAACCTCTGGCTAGACCAGACACATTATTACGAGGAGGAAAATAATCACAAGGGCTTATCAGCCTTCGCAATTTCCCTGCCAGTGTCGGTGGCTTCCAGGCGATGGAATTATTTGTTGGAACTTCTGATATTAGCAATACATTGTTCCATTCCCGTCGGAGTTGCTTACATGCACGAGGCTGCAGGTAGTTAGTGGAGAATGATTATTACTCTGGGTACGAGCCACTAATCAGGTGTAAATGAAGCTAGTTATAAATTCCATGGCTCCTCCTGGACCAACAAAATGCAGGATAGTTCCTGCAGGTCTCTTTGCTCATTTGTAGAAATTCTATTAACAAGAACATATTTTATTTGTAAGTCATTATCTACACAGAGCATTCAGAACAGCGGTGAGGATGACGGCAGAAATAGTTTTACAAATCAAAGAGGACCTCTTAACTCAGAGCAAACATAGGTTTGTCATCCTCTGAGTGTATCCTAGCAGGACAAACTCTATTTCATTGGCAAGCTCTGACTAGGGGCTTGGCTACACTTGTGAGTTAGAGCGCATTAAAGCAGCCCCGGGCGCCCTAACTCACGACCCGTCCACACTGGCAAGGCACATAGAGTGCCTGGAGCGCTCCTGGTAATCCACCTCCACCAGAAGCAGAATGCTTAGTGCATCTCGGCTGAAACGCCCAGGCGTCAGTGTGAATGAGGTGTTGCATTACTGCGCTTTGATCAGCCTCCGGAAACGTCCCATAATCCTCTTAAGTCAAGTGGCCACTCTTCTCGTTGTTTTGAACTTGCTGTAGGAATGCGGAAATGCCCTTTCAAAGCTCTGTTTCAGACAGCCGGCTGCTTATCTGCTCCGGGACAAAGCAACCATTACTGTGGAATGCTGTGTGTGAGAGAGAGAGGCGTGGGGAAAGGGGGATCTGCTGCGGTCTGAACTTACAATACAGCATACTGACATGCTCTCAGCCCCCCAAAAACCCACTCTCTCCCCCAACATACACACACAACACACTCAGTCATGCTCCACCGCACCCCCATTTGAAAAGCACATTGCAGCCACTTGCATGCTGGGATAGCTACCACAATGCACTGCTCTCTGTGGCCATTGCAAGAGCTGCTAATGTGGCCATGCCAGTGCGCTTGCAGCTATCAGTGTGGACAGACTGCAGCGCTTTCCCTGCTGCGCTCTCCGAAGGCTGGTTTAACTCAAAGCGCTCTACATCTGCAAGTGTAGCCATGCCCTAGATCTGGGGAAGCAACGGTCCCCATGATGTCACAAACCCACATTGTGATGCAATGGTGTTTGCTAGGCCTCAAAATATGGCAGTGGAGGGGCCGTCGTGTTTGTTATCTCTTCCATCCATTCTTGTTTTCACCCAGGTCCTCCATTTGATCTACTCAGACAGGTCCATGTGCCTTCACAAATCCAACTGCAAGATTAGGGCCATACTATGGCTAAGATTTTCAGAAGTAATTAGTGATTTGGGTGCCTCAGTTTGAGACATCTTAATTTTGTGAGGGCAGATGCTCAGAGCTTTCTGAAAATCAGACCCCTTTAATTCATCTCAAGTTGGGCCTCCAAGAATTGAGGCACCCAAAATCACCAGTCACTTTCAGCCATATATTGCAAGGCTGTCAGGGCAGGGACTTCATCATCATTTATCCATCATTTATGGAAATGTCCCACCTGTTGATCACTTTAGATAAGCTATTACCAGCAGGACAGTGGGGTGGGAGGAGGTATTGTTTCATATTCTCTGTGTGTATATAAAGTCTGCTGCAGTTTCCACGGTATACATCTGATGAAGTGAGCTGTAGCTCACGAAAGCTCATGCTCAAATAAATTGGTTAGTCTCTAAGGTGCCACAAGTACTCCTTTTCTTTTTGCGAATACAGACTAACACGGCTGTTCCTCTGAAACCTGTCATTATGCAAGGCACTGCATTTAGCCGTATGGAGTGGAAATCTATCAACTGCATGAAAAAACTTGTACAGATACAGACAGACATCATCTTCCTTTCCAAATGCAAACAGATGGACATCGTACCAAAAGGACTGAAGGTAAAAAATCCATTACAATCTACATACCACACAGACTATGCTGACAGCTTGTGCCTCACGCTCTCAAAGAAACTGCGGAATCACCTGATCAAGATCCTCTACAGCAAACAGGGAAAGATTAAGAATGAGCTCTCAAAAATGGATACTCTCATAAAGAACCAACCTTCCACACAAACTTCCTCGTGGCTGGATTTTACTAAAACTAGACAAGCCATTTACAACGCACACTTTGCTTCTCTACAAAAGAAAAAGGACACTAAACTTTCTAAACTACTACATGCTACAAGGGGCCACAGCAATGGTTCCCTCACCCCACCTAGCAATATTGTTAACCTATCCAACTATACTCTCAGCCCAGCAGAAGCAGCTGTTCTATCTCGGGGCCTCTCCTTCTGCCCCTCCACCCCCACGAACATGATACAGTTCTGTGGTGACCTAGAATCCTATTTTCGACGTCTCCGTCTCAAGGAATATTTCCAAAATACCTCTGAACAACATACTAATCCACAGAGGTCTCCCTGCCAACACTACAGAAAGAGGGATTCTAGATGGACTCCTCCTGAAGGTCGAAACAGCAGACTGGACTTCTACATAGAGTGCTTCCGCCGACGTGCACGGGCTGAAATTGTGGAAAAGCAGCATCACTTGCCCCATAACCTCAGCCATGCGGAACGCAATGCCATCCACAGCCTCAGAAACAACTCTGACATCATAATCAAAAAGGCTGACAAAGGAGGTGCTGTTGTCATCATGAATAGGTCGGAATATGAACAAGAGGCTGCTCGGCAGCTCTCCAACACGAGTTTCTACAAGCCATTACCCTATGATCCCACTGAGAGTTACCAAAAGCAACTACAGCATTTGCTCAAGAAACTTCCTGAAAAAGCACAAGATCAAATCCGCACAGACACACCCCTGGAACCCCGACCTGGGATATTTTATCTACTACCCAAGATCCATAAACCTGGAAATCCTGGGCGCCCCATCATCTCAGGCATTGGCACCCTGACAGCAGGATTGTCTGGCTATGTAGACTCCCTCCTCAGGCCCTACGCTACCAGCACTCCCAGCTACCTTCGAGACACCACTGACTTCCTGAGGAAACTTCAATCCATCGGTGATCTTCCTGATAACACCATCCTGGCTACTATGGGTGTAGAAGCCCTCTACACCAACATTCCACACAAAGATGGATTACAAGCCGTCAAGAACACTATCCCCGATAATGTCACGGCTAACCCGGTGGCTGAACTTTGTGACTTTGTCCTTACCCATAACTATTTTACATTTGGGGACAACGTATACCTTCAGATCAGCGGCACTGCTATGGGTACCCGCATGGCCCCACAGTATGCCAACATTTTTATGGCTGATTTAGAACAACGCTTCCTCAGCTCTCGTCCCCTAAAGCCCCTACTCTACTTGCGCTATATTGATGACATCTTCATCATCTGGACCCATGGAAAAGAAGCCCTTGAGGAATTCCACCATGATTTCAACAATTTCCATCCCACCACCAACCTCAGCCTGGTCCAGTCCACACAAGAGATCCACTTCCTGGACACTACAGTGCTAATAAACAATGGCCACATAAACACCACCCTATACCGGAAACCTACTGACCGCTATTCCTACCTGCATGCCTCCAGCTTTCACCCTGACCACACCACACGATCCATCGTCTACAGCCAAGCTCTGCGATACAACCGCATTTGCTCCAACCCCTCAGACAGAGACAAACACCTACAAGATCTCTGTCAAGCTTTCTTACAACTACAATACCCACCTGCAGAAGTAAAGAAACAGATTGATAGAGCCAGAAGAGTTCCCAGAAGTTACCTACTACAGGACAGGCCTAACAAAGAAAATAACAGAACGCCACTAGCGGTCACCTTCAGCCCCCAACTAAAACCCCTCCAACGCATTATTAAGAATCTACAACCTATCCTAAAGGATGACCCAACACTCTCACAAGTCTTGGGAGACAGGCCAGTCCTTGCCTACAGACAGCCCCGCAACCTGAAGCAAATACTCACCAACAACCACATACCACACAACAGAACCACTAACCCAGGAACTTATCCTTGCAACAAAGCCCGTTGCCAATTGTGCCCACATATCTATTCAGGGGACACCATCACAGGGCCTAATAACATCAGCCACACTATCAGAGGCTCGTTCACCTGCACATCCACCAATGTGATATATGCCATCATATGCCAGCAATGCCCCTCTGCCATGTACATTGGTCAAACTGGACAGTCTCTACGTAAAAGAATAAATGGACACAAATCAGATGTCAAGAATTATAACAGTCATAAACCAGTCAGAGAACACTTCAATCTCTCTGGTCACGCAATCACAGACATGAAGGTCGCTATCTTAAAACAAAAAAAACTTCAAATCCAGACTCCAGCGAGAAACTGCTGAATTGGAATTCATTTGCAAATTGGATACTATTAATTTAGGCTTAAATAGAGACTGGGAGTGGCTAAGTCATTATGCAAGGTAGCCTGTTTCCTCTTGTTTTTTCCTACCCCCCCCCCCAGATGTTCTGGTTTAACTTGGATTTAAACTTGGAGAGTGGTCAGTTTAGATGAGCTATTACCAGCAGGAGAGTGAGTTTGTGTGTGTATGGGGGTGGGGGAGATGTGAGAAAACCTGGATCTATGCAGGAAATAGCCCGACTTGATTATGTAAAGAGTTGTCACTTTGGATGGGCTAGCACCAGCAGGAGAGTGAATTTGTGTGGGGGGGTGGAGGGTGAGAAAACCTGGCTTTGTGCTGGAAATGTCCCACCTGTTGATCACTTTAGATAAGCTATTACCAGCAGGACAGTGGGGTGGGAGGAGGTATTGTTTCATATTCTCTGTGCGTATATAAAGTCTGCTGCAGTTTCCACGGTATACATCTGATGAAGTGAGCTGTAGCTCACGAAAGCTCATGCTCAAATAAATTGGTTAGTCTCTAAGGTGCCACAAGTACTCCTTATCATTTATCTTGTAAAGCACCATGCACATCTAGGGTACTTGGTAAGTAATTAAAAAAAAGTAATCATAATTAGGCATCTAGAAGGACTTCAGTCGGCATGGGTGGCAAAAATGCAACTTGACTTGAATTAACACACGAGCTTTTATGCAATAGGATAGTGTAGTTAATTTTTGCTAAACTCCCCCACCCTTTTAAACATATAGACTCTGATTCAGCAAAGCACTTCAGGATGTGCCTCACTTTAAACTTGTGCGTAAGTGTTTTGTCGAACTGGGCGTGAGTGAAGAGCCAAAATCCATTTAATGTGGATGTAAGATCTTAACTACAATTTTGGTTAAGAACTTTTCATATAGGCCTGGAGTCCACAGTTTGGTCTGAGGCATGAGGGCTAGCTAACCAAGAACAATACATGGTTAAGAGAAAGCTGGGGTAAACAGACAACCTTGTGCATTTCAAGTCAATGAGCGGAGTCAGCATAACTCCAGATGGTGAGCTGTAACTGGGTGTCCTTACTGCAAGTTATAGACACACAAAATGCTGAGAAGGACCTCAAAATTAACTCCCTAGTACAGATGCCAGAGCAGAGTTCAGGGAGAGGCCTAACAGGATTGACGTGAGTAATGACGCCCTCCCCTCACAGATGTATGCCAATCCCAGTTCACAGAAATGCAAGGGTAAAACTATAAACAATTGTTATTGTTAAATACTAATCACTGCTTTTTTGCTTTAAATCTCCAGGAATGTACCTGTTGGTCAACCGGGAGAGCTGCTACCTCCTTCCGCTGGCCCCCAAAATTAGGATTTAACCTATACACTTTAATAGAAATAGTTTAAGGGTAATTACCTGTGCGTTAGCAATATGTTAATTTGAGCCATGAGCAGAGCCATTATGTAATCTTTTAGACCATTGTCTTATTGTGCTTATCTTGTCTTGCTGCTAGAACTTATCCAGGGGATGGGGAAATCCCATCCCCGTCACTTCTCTCTGCCCAATGAGCACCCTATATATAATCTACTGTAATCAATTGTTCTGCAGTGTCTCTGAGCCTGATAAGCAAAGTGACACTCTGCCAGCGCTGTGTGTAATAAACTCCTGTGCTTGACTCTACACGGTGTCCATTTCTGTTCCTTCAGTGAGCAACAGTATTCGTATTTATTTGTATTACCATAGTGCCAAGGAGCCCTACTCATGGACCAGAACCCCATCGTACAAGACACAATCATTGGGAGACACAATTAGGGTGGGGGGATTACAAATCCCAAAATACAAATGCAATCCCAAAGCCCTGGATGAATGTATGGACAATTTATGGGAAAATCAAAAAAAAACTCTCTCAGCTTCTTAAAATTATATATTTCTCCCTTGTCTAAAAATACTATGGAACAGCCCAAGAATGGGTGCCTGATGCTTTATGACTCAGAAGCAGCATATGTATCTACCATGTGCCATGACAGGTTCTATGAGCCAAGATTTGCTTTGTTAGCTAGCAAGTGACACAACATGCCAATGAATAAAACCTACACTCAGACAGGGAGCAAAGTAACTGTTTCTTCTCCAAACTGCCTATTTCCCTTTTCGACTGGGTTACTTTAAAAAAAATTATAATAAAATAAAAACAAACAACAAAAGTTGTGCTTTTGTAACTAAAGCTCATTTCTTATCACACCTTTTATTGGGGATGGTGGGGCAAGCATAGCCCAGGGTGTTCTCCTCTCAGGTGGACACTTGATCACACCTCTCAATTTATCTAAGGTCCAAATATGGGATGTCATCTGGGATCTCAACCAGGGAGAGAGACAAGAAAAATCAAGATGTGGGAGGATGACCTGAATGCTAGGATTAACTTCACTGTCATAAAGCACATCAGCTATAACATCTGCTCCCTGATGATGCACTTTTGATGTAAATGATCTGTAGAGATAAACTGTGAGAAGACAGCTCTGTATGGGGTGGAGCAGAATTTAGGTCTAAACTGATGGTCCTAGATTTGGACAGTATTTTTCATCCCAAAGAAATCATCCATCACTCAAATTCAGCTACCTCTGGGGTGGGTTGTGGATGTTGTTCATATATGCAGAGTAACAACACGCAGTAATCAGGACCAGGAGTGAAATATCTTCTAAAGGGTCAAATCCTGCTCCCGTTGGAATCAATGGTACATCTCCCACTGACTTCAATGGAAGCAGGACTGGCCCCAAACTTTGGGGCATCTGTGCTGCCCGAGTGGTTAGTACTCCATAGCAACCTGAGAGACAGGGATTCAATTTCCTGAGTGGGTCTCTCGCTCCCCAGATTGGCCCTATAGATGATTTACAGTGACCACAGGATGAGGGCCAGTAAGGGGTGCTACTGATGGGACGTTAAAGAATGTACTTTCTAGCCCTCCTCTGTCAAGGGAAGTGGCTGCAACGCATGGCCTGGGGTAAAAATACTTTGTTAAGGACAAATTAACATAAGATGGATGGGTTAAGCGTGGGCAGATGAGTTGCCCTGTGGCAGAGTGGAGAAAGGAAGTTCTGAGTGGCAAGGCTAATTGTCAGCCTTATGCTTGCCAAGTATAAGCCTCTGAAAAATGTAACAGGGTAAACAGTATGAGTAAAGTATTGCTGAATGAGGCCCCCAAACCAATCTGACAAATGACAGAAGCAAAAAGCTGAGGTACTGTGAAGGCAATACAGTGTACATCCAAGGAGTCCTAATTCTTAGACATTAGCATACTATGGATTGTCCTCTGCATGTCCTCCCAGTTACAGTTCTAATGCTATTGCTGGTTAGCATCTGGGCAAAGCATTAATTAAGCCCAGAATCCAAATACCCCCTCTGCCTGGGGTAGCTACTGGCACCATTTTGCATGCTGCATTTTTGCACAGTTTTCTAAGTTTCCCCTTCAGGGTATGTCTGCAGATTGATTTTTAGTGCAATAGCTTAAAGCCACCAGTGCAAGTCTAAGTGTGAACATTGCAACTTGGGCTGGAGCACAGGCTCTCAAGCCCACCCAACCCCCTAAACTTGAAAGCCCAAGCCACAATGTCAACACTGCTATTTTTAGCACACTAGCTTGCACCCTGCCAACATGAGACTGTTCCCCCAGCCTGGGAGGCTCGCTTCCAAATAAAGCATAGGCATACCCTTCATGAACACTGGTGTTGCTAATCTGGAAAAGGCTGAAGCCAGCAGATGGTAGTGGAATAGTCCCAGGGCCTCTGGTTAAATCATCCAATGAGAGTTGATCTGGCAATATAATACTGAACCTGAACGTATGCTTCTTGGATTGATATCCTACTGTAGAGTTTGGGACAGTGATTCTGTGAAAAGTCAAAGAAATTATGCAGGTCCTTTCAGCTCTTATTAAGACTCAGTTATTTTACCCAGGTTTCAGAGTAACAGCCGTGTTAGTCTGTATTCGCAAAAAGAAAAGGAGTACTTGTGGCACCTTAGAGACTAACCAATTTATTTGAGCATGAGCTTTTGTGAGCTACATGCATCCGATGAAGTGAGCTGTAGCTCACGAAAGCTCATGCTCAAATAAATTGGTTAGTCTCTAAGGTGCCACAAGTACTCCTTTTATTTTACCCAATGATCCTCCAGAATTATTTACCTTTGCTTCAGATGTGTCTGTCCGTCATGTGGTTGCTTACTGCAAGCCAAGATTAACTAGTTTTAACTCATATCCTACCATATGCAACAAACACCTAATGTATACGGTTATCAATGGCTACATAAGGCTGTCAGTATGTAGTTGGATGAATCAGTTGGTTTCCTTATTTTCACACACCTGTGGAAGTTAAAGGTGACAAAGAGCTGTTAGGTCATTCAGTCAATCATCTTGAAAGCACAGCATAGTACATGAAAACACATCCTTCCATGTTTTGTCAAGTTTATGTGTAAGTGTCCCAAGGGATGGCTCTTCTTCCATCATTGATCACATGTGTCAAGGTTCCTCCCCCACTCTGAACTCTAGGGTACAGATGTGGGGACCTGCATGAAAAACCTCCTAAGCTTATCTTTACCAGCTTAGGTCAAAACTTCCCCAAGGTACAAAATATTCCACCCGTCGTCCTTGGATTGGCCGCTACCACCACCAAACTAATACTGGTTACTGGGGAAGAGCTGTTTGGACGCGTCTTTCCCCCCAAAATACTTCCCAAAATCTTGCACCCCACTTCCTGGACAAGGTTTGGTAAAAAGCCTCACCAATTTGCCTAGGTGACTACAGACCCAGACCCTTGGATCTTAAGAACAATGAACAATCCTCCCAACACTTGCACCCCCCCTTTCCTGGGAAATGTTGGATAAAAAGCCTCACCAATTTGCATAGGTGACCACAGACCCAAACCCTTGGATCTGAGAATAATGAAAAAGCATTCAGTTTCTTACAAGACGACTTTTAATAAAAATAGAAGTAAATAGAAATAAAGAAATCCCCCCTGTAAAATCAGGATGGTAGATATCTTACAGGGTAATTAGATTCAAAAACAGAGAACCCCTCTAGGCAAAACCTTAAGTTACAAAAAAGATACAGACAGAAATAGTTATTCTATTCAGCACAATTCTTTTCTCAGCCATTTAAAGAAATCATAATCTAACACATACCTAGCTAGATTACTTACTAAAAGTTCTAAGATTCCATTCCTGGTCTATCCCCGGCAAAGACCCAGCATACAGGCAGACACAGACCCTTTGTTTCTCTCCCTCCTCCCAGCTTTTGAAAGTATCTTGTCTCCTCATTGGTCATTTTGGTCAGGTGCCAGCGAGGTTACCTTTAGCTTCTTAACCCTTTACAGGTGAGAGGAGCTTTCCCCTGGCCAGGAGGGATTTCAAAGGGGTTTACCCTTCCCTTTATATTTAAAACATCGTCCAGCTGACGGGTCACTGCGGTGAGGAGGGTTGCTGGAGAACGGGGTGGTGGGACGATAAGGGGTCTTGAGGGTTCTTTGGGAGGTAGGTGGGGCTTTGGGCAGCCCCCGGTAATAGGGTGGGGTCTGGGGTTGTCCCTTCCATTCAGTCAATCATCTTGAAAGCACAGCATAGTACATGAAAACACATCCTTCCGTGTTTTGTCAAGTTTATGTGTAAGTGTCCCAAGGGATGGCTCTTCTTCCATCATTGATCACATGCATTTGCCTTTCCTGGCTTTTGGTAAGGCAAGGAACCCGAAATGTTCAAAAGTGACACATTTCTGGCCTGGTTGGAAGCAAAAAGTAGAAGAACTCTTGGGAGAAAACCTGTTCTCATGCAATTTCCAGGAAAACAGGGTAGACTCAGAAAAATGGGTTGGCAAAGATAACCTCAATCCTACTACCATTAGGCTGGATTCTCATTTATGCTAAAACTTCTTTACACCATGCTGGCAGCATAAAATTGGACCACAAAGTCGTCTTAAATTATATTTACTTGCACTTTAAAGTTCCTTTACACTGTCAGGGTATATCTACAGTGAACTGGAAGATATAATTTCCAGCTTGAGTTGATATACCCATGTTAGTTTTGATCAACTAGTGCACAAAAAATAGCAGTATACCTGTGGTAGTGTGAGCAGCAGGATGGGCTGGTTGCCCTGAGTATGATCCTGTCAAGACCTTAGGAACATAACTCACGTGGCTAGCCCCTCCTGCCACTCGCACAGTCATAGCTACACTTCTGTTTTTAGCATATGGGTTTGATCAGAGCTGGTGTGGGTATGTCTACCTGAGCTGGAAATTCTACTGTCTAGCTCCAGTGTAGACATACCCTTAACATAAACAATCAGCCCCAATGGAAATTTTGGCTTTGACTTTAGTGGGATCAGGATTGGGCCCAAAGATTGGATAAGTCAAGGTCAGGCTTGACAAAGCCCTGGCTCGGATGATTTAATTGGGGATTGGTCCTGCTCTTGAGCAGGGGGTTGGACTAGATGACCTCCTGAGGTCCCTGCCAACCCTGATATTCTATGATTCTAAGTGTTTGGGGAATCTGAACTGAACATTCAAATGTATTAAGTTCACTAAACAGTTGCGTCATCAGGGTCACGGGATTGTCTCTCAACTCACCTTCTGATGCATTTCTAAGATGCCCATTCCTGGAGCATCTAGATTCCAGCACCACAGGACTCAGCTTTCTACGCCATCCAAGCTGTGGCTTCCTGCCCTGAGACATGGACCTCCAGTGCAACTTTGAGGTGCACAGGATCAGTTCTAACTCACAGCACTGGAGGATCAGGAATAGCAACTCTTAGCTCCAGATCACACGCCTCTCTCCTTTCCATCCCACTGCCAGGGTTCCCTAGCTCTCTGCTCCTCCTTCCTCTTAGCACCCTCACCCCGGGTGTGACACACAGAGGTGTTAGCAGACTGAAGAAACCAGCCCATGTTGGTGCCTTGACACCAAGGGCCTACGCTAGCACAACTTGTTAAAAAAAGCAAAAACATGAAAGCTCTATGGCTCCTCTGTCTTGAGGCTGAATGCGTGAAGCTGGCATACGTGCAAGCCATGTGAAAATCACTATGAGACAGGAAGCCTTGGGTCAAATTCTACTGTGGGTAACAAACAGCAGATTAAGAGGGAACCCAAGAGGAAAAAGGCATTTGCAGTCCCCCTGGCAGGCGAGTAAAATACTGCAAAAGCGTTTTAAAAGTATGAATATTTCAATTCCAGTGCATGCGATAAAGGAGCCATTGAGACCGAAAAATCCTTCCCTTCAAAACAAATGCTCTAGAAGTAGATGTTCAGAAATAGACAATGGTGTCTGCAATCGAGAAGCAATGAAGGGTGACAGGAGGGGGATCTCGGTTATCCAAGCAACTGCATAAAGATAGGAAGGTAGATAGAGGGAGTGTGTGTGAATAGAGTGAGAGGTGTGTGGTAGCGATGAGAACAGAGGGAGGTTTGTGTCTGAATAGACAGAAAAAGAGAGGGTGTGCGTGCGAGAGAAGAAACCAGAAGGTGTGTGTGAGAGAGATGGCATATAAATGGGGATAAGGGTGCTGGAACAATTTGTATAGTGGGGGTTCTGATAGCCATTGAACCAAACTGTAAACCCTGTATATAATGGAAGCCACCTGAAGCCAGGGGGTGCAGTAGCACCCGAAGTTCCAGCACTTACATATGGGTCTGAGAGACTTTACAGTCTAGGGGTTCAAGAGAATGGAGTTCTATTCCTGGATCTGCCAGTGATCACCTCTCTGACCCTTTTAAGTTATGGCAGCTGGCTTATTGGCCACAGTGCTGCCTGCTCTGGTGGATTCAGCTCGTCAACATTTTTTTTTAATTTCTATTAAAACAATTTCTTATCTACATTTTTCATTAAAAAAAGTGTTGTCCAAGAGTAGAGTCTGTGGTTGATAAAGGACATTCCACAAGCAGCAAATAAAATGAAAAGGAGTACTTGTGGCACCTTAGAGACTAACCAATTTATCTGAGCATAAGCTTTCGTGAGCTACAGCTCACTTCATCGGATGCTTATGCTCAAATAAATTCGTTAGTCTCTAAGGTGCCACAAGTACTCCTTTTCTTTTTACGAATACAGACTAACAGGGCTGTTACTCTGAAACCAGCAAATAAAACATGTCACACTTCCAATACGTTACTTGTTATAATTCTTTAAATTTAGTTCTACTACAGAGTACAGCAGCTTGTTACCCACATACCCCTGTGAGAGCAAAGGAATCCATCATATGCACGTGACTAGATGGCACATTGTATGTGTGATGCACCCAGGGAAATGCCCTCGCGATTGGTTTAGTATCTATCACAAGCCTATGGCATTACAGCCATAACTGTTTATACAGTCAAATCCAGCAAATGGGCACAGAGGGAGGGACTGATTCTGCACTCTTTTATATCAAATTTAGCCCAGTGTAACTCCCCTGACGTCAGAGGTAGGCTGGAGAATAAGAGTGGTATTCTGGAGTGGAGAATTAAGCCCTCTGTTTCCACTGAAGCGATGGCCCCTGTTCTCAGATGCTCATGAAAATACATAGTGCCACTTTTATTTCTTCAACTCCTTTAGAAACAAGCATCAGGCACAATTCTGAAACATTAGCAAAATAATTCTATTAAAGCCAGTTTGATTCCTAGCAGCCGTAACGGAGTGGAGAAGCAGCCTGAATGGAACAAAAGGACACACAGTGGGAAATTTATGCTGGCAAACAACAATTTGCACGTATTAAGTCACGTGATTAGGTTGCAGACAGGACTAGACATGCCATGTAAAATAGGCTCTGTATGTCAGTCACTCCCTAGTTATTGAAGTGTGTCACACTTTAAATGCTCTCTGGGAGTCCTCCCAGCTGAGGCGGCCGTGCGTTGCATTTCAGGAGCTGAGCAAGTAGATCCTACCATCTCAACCAGCGTCTGTTGCATTGTTTGATCCAAGAACTCCATCGGACCAAGTACAATACAAATAGTATTTAACTGGCGTTCTAGGCCTTTAACTGGCTAGCTCTTGTGCTCCCTTTCTGTTCTTAACAGCCAGTACGGAGCCGTAAACACTAGGGCAGGAGAACACAAGAGCAAGTACATTAGAATTCATAACCACATGGATATAAATTGTATAAAAGGTCAAAGTATGGCAGCGCAGCAGCCCGCTGCTACAATCTATGGATAATGTTTATGCCCCATTAAAGGGACTGTATACAAATTGTAATGGCAAGAGAGAAAGCACCTAAAGTACAGCTATTCTTCTTTTCATTTTCGGGTTGTAATCTTGCTGACCCTGTGCTGTTCAAAAGCCATAGCCAAAGTGGGGAGGAGGGAAGAAAAAAAAAAGGTGATAACAGTGGGCTAGAGATATGGATTATAAATGCAGTGGAGCATTTAAAGGGTTTGTATTATTTGTTGTAAAAATAAGAGTCTGGCATCTTTTTCTCCTTCATTACAACTCAGATGATTATTCCACCTACCTAATCACCAGCTGTAGTCTCAGGTGGCTGAATTACTCACTTTCCCCTGTTGTATTGAATGTCATGTGCCCACCCCAGAAGTGGATGCATTTCAGGAATGGGTGAAATGATCCTTGCACACCAGGTCACAGCCCTGATTTCACATCACTGGGTAACTCCCTTGAGAGCGGAGAGGTCACAGTGGTGTAAAATTTATATAAAGAGGTATCAGAATGAAGGGCCTTTACTGAAGCCCTTGAAATTAGGAAGAGCCTTTCCACTGACTTCAATAGGCTTTGGATCAGGCTCCAGACCCACAGCCCAGAAAGCACTTGAGGCTGTGCAATATGAAAGGTGCTAAAGGAAAATAAGGGATTATTTATTATTGTACGGATGTAAGGAATTAGTAACTTTTTTTTATTATAATCTTTGCTTCTGTAACATAGGTGGCATTATTTCTTCATGCCAATAACAAAACACTGAGTTTATAATGAAAGTTGCTAAACAAAAGATATGTTTAATCTACACAAAACAGCTTTAAAATAAATTTAAGACTCCTAAGAAAATTCATACGAGTGAAAAGCACAGCTTTTAAAAACTATACGAGATTCTTGTTCTGCGCAGAGAGCGTGTACAGATTAGTGGGGAGCGCTGGGGACTAGCAGCCAGGACTCCTGGGCTCTATTCCCAGCTCTGCCATTGGCTAGTTGTGTGACTACAACCAAAATTCTAAAACGGGACTTCTGGTATGGGTAAGTGCCACTTACTGAAGTCAATTGCTCGGCACCTCTTAGGATGCAGTCAAAAACCCCTTTCATTTATTTTGTTTGACATGGAAGAAAATAAAAAGCCAATTTGCCAACTGAAGAATGAATTATTTGGCTCATAATTAAGCTACAGTTCCTCTTGGTCAAATTTAGAAACAAATTCCTGGATGGAAAAAATACCAAGAGCCATCTCACTTGTCCAGTTCATTTTTATTATTGGAATCAATCTTTTTTTTTTTAAAAAAAGAACCCATTAAGAACAGTGTACAGAGCAATAAATCAGAACAGTCAAGCAAACGTGGTACTCAGAAACACAACACTGGCATGGTCTCCAAATAGGATTTACCAACATGAAATGGCTTCTTTTCAAGGAAAAGTTTGTATAAATGTCCCTTCTTGCGGGTGAAATTCCCACTTAAGCCTTTTTTAAAGGACTATACACCACTTAAATCCCAAGGCATCTGAAATGGTCTTGTGCTGCTCTTCTGTACAGAGAGAACTTCACTCAACGTGCATAGCAAAGATGATCTTTCCATAGTGGCTTCTGATGTTTGGTTTATCTTGTATTGGAAATGTGTGCTTGACAGATCAGACCCTTTGGTGAGTTTTGAAAGCATTCCAATAATATTTCTCTCTCTTATTTTTCCATTTCATGTCCCTATGTAACTCACACACCTTCTGGGGTGTTCTGTCACATTTAGTGGCACTGAGACCACTTAGAGAGAGTTAAAGGAGTCTGTTGGCATTACACCTATGCTCTCCAAATTCTGATTGGAAGAGACATGGCTTGCCAATCTTTGTGGCAATTAGCCTCTTCAAAGGGGCATGAGCTCCGATTTCCTTTATCTTCATTAGAGGAGGTTAAATAGTAAAAACAATATTGTTTGCAATATGTTCCCACAGAGGAGAGACAAAGATTGCCTTCCTGTGATTTGTGCACCCATATTGTTAACTGTAGTGAGTATTTGGACCATTTGCCTGGTGCTCATTAAAATGTTCATGAATTTACCAGAAGAGTTATTCATCTGAAAAATGTATTCCAAAAAGTGCCCTACTCACTGTTTGTTATTCTTTTGTTAAAAAAGTTTCATTTAGCTAACAAGGGTGCAACAAAAACCAGATGACTTACGTGACGTATCACAAAATGCAAACTGCTACACAATTATGGAGCAGAAACTCCATGGGACTCAAGTTACCAGTCACGAAACCTGACTATATAACAAGTGGCTGTTCATGATTTATTTTCTACAACCCCTGGGCTGAAAATTGTCCAGACTAGACAGCGAATACTCACAAATAAAAGGTGCAATAGAAACATTCAGAATTGGCTCATGAACGATTTTCTACCCTGTACATAGGCAAAATTCCTAACAAATAATTCAGCCAGCTCTTCTCTTCGCTCTCATAGAGCACATAGTCCTAAAGAGAAATCACACATATCTAGACCTTTACTTGGAAAATCCAGTCCCAGAATTTCATGGAGGTTAAATGGCATTGTTATAGTCCTATGTAGGAAGGTGGAGAAATGTGCAAAACTCTCTTTAAAAAATAGGTTCTTAACTGCAATTCAATAAAAGGAATTTTGCAGCTAAGACAAAGTAATGACCACTTTTCCGCGATTTGTAATACATTGCAGGAGCTGGGCCCAAGGGCAGCAAATACTTATTACTCGCAGTGTGTATGCTCTTTCAATCAACATAAAATATTATGTAGTTCAGTCTGACACAGTCAGCAGACAGTCTGCACATAATACTGCTACAATGAGTCTAATTTCAAGAACAGCTCAGAGCCAGAAGTAAATAAATAACATAAAATAATAAATAAAACCAACCAACTTTGCACAGAGTGAAGGACTGAGCCAGAGCAGCTGCAAATGAGCTAGGCTGTACTTCTGCTGTATTCTTTTAATTTTTGGTGATCATCACCCTTTGCAGGGGATGGAGTCTCCAAAGCCACCAGAGCCTGGAAGTAAGCAAAGGCGGGAGAGAATAAAATGGCATTTAATCCTAGAACCAGGCAGGAATGGTGTGCCTGTTTCCAAAGGGTGATGTTTACCAAGATGGGGAAGGGACTACTGTTTCAAATAATAGTTTGGGAGGGTGTGTACCTGTGTTTCTTGGACAACAAGCAACAGGCATTGTTAATTATGCTGTTGCTATGATCGACAGTCTGAGTTCCTATAGCCAACCCCATCCATCCAGGGCTGACAGTCAAACTATTTCTCTCAAAAACTAAACAGATAATAGCTCCAAGATGGATGCAGTGTCTCTCACAGATAAACTAGATATGTATAGTGGTTCCTAATTAGCCCTCATCAGACATGAAATGATGGCAAAGCAATGAGAGTCTGTTTTTACGAGGGATTGAAAGCCAGTTTGCTCCTGTGTGCATTTTTAACAAGGACACCTTAGTGGGACCCATCATGATTTGCTGAGTTCTGCTAAATAAAAGAGGAGTGGGTCAGCTGGTCAGCCTCATGTAAAGGCAGTTCATCAAATGGCATCCTGAAGACTCTGGGGAAAGGAACCGAATGACTGGTGGTCACCTTCTGAAGTGCAAAACTGTCCCAGTAGTGGTATGGAAGGATACTGGGCCTCTCTCATCTTCAGCCTTCCCCAGGAAGAGCTGCCATCAGACGGTAGACATCCAAAGACTGTTTCAGGGAGACGTTTATGTAGGGGTTGAGGAGCAAGGGCCCAGAACTGGGGAATTTGGGCTAGTCTCAAAAACATTGATAATTCAGGTTGGCATCTAAACAAAGCCTGAACTCTGGAGCTTTGCCCATCACTAGGTTTTGTTACATATGGCTGAATGAGTCCAAATCTCAAGACATATTTAAACTGAATCTTTTCTTAAAGCAAGAGATCAATTTGCTTAAGTAGCTCCCCAGATGAACCCTAACATGCTGTCCAGTTTCTCTTAAATAATTATATTTGGATCTCAACAGATCTGGCTTTCTGTGTGGGACTGTCTGCCATCTTCAAAACTCATACTTATTCTGGGCTTCCTCAGGAGATGATAGCTGAGCCAAAGAAGCTTTGGAAAGAGCCCAGCAGACAATACAATGGACCTGAGATGCCATGGATTGTCACCAAAGAGGACCTGGAGTGTAGTCATCTTTGGAAGATGGAGAGGGAGTTGGGGTCAGGCAAAGGGAGAGGGATCTGGGTGCATTGAGAGCAATGAGTACAGCCAGTCAACTTAAAAAAAAAATTGACAAAATTTTAAATAGAAGGGAAGTTTTTCATTGAATATATTCAAAAATAAGAGGTGGGGAATGGACATCAGAAGTATCAATTACAATGAATTAAGCTTTGAGTGGCTACCTCCACGTTTGGTGTCATTAAGAAGTGAAGTCACCACTGCTTCATATTCCTTTGGTGGCAAAAGGGAAAAAAAGCAACCCTATCTAAAAGATCCCTGAACTGCCAACATTCTGACCGATAAGGTTAATGTTTCCAAGAATTGCATACTAAGTTGCTGTAGCCATTTCTATTATAGTCAGAGCAGCAAGTGAAATACTTTAAACAAATAAAAATAATGTTAAGTTTTTGATTATGCACCTCTTTGGGTACTTAACTCCTTAAAATGTGTGCTTTTAGCTCTTCAAGCACCTTTCCTGATGAGCTAAGAAACATCTTTACCTAAGCCACATGACTCACTGTAGGAAATGAAGGACCTCAAGAACTGCATACCACCTGGAGTCTAGTACTTGCACTTTTACAGCATTTATCTTGACAAATGCTTATTTATTATTATTATTATGGTTGCACCTAAAACACCAGCTAAGAATGGGACACCAATCTGCTATGTGCTGTACATACTGTGACAAAGTTCCTCCTCTACCTTGGTGGGTCTTGTGCTTATTGGCGGATTTGCTTGCCTTGGCGCTTCACAGCAGCCCTCAGCTTGGCCGTTTTTCTGAATTCACAGTCCAGGTCAACTCCTCCTGTGTCTGACCAGGAGTTGGGAGGATTTGGGGAGAACCCAGGCCCGCCCTCTACTCCGGGTTCCAGCCCAGGGCCCTGTGGAATGCAGCTGTCTAGAGTGCCTCCTGGAACAGCCGTGCAACCAGCTACAACTCCCTAGGCTACTTCCCCATGGCCTCCTCCCAACACCTTCTTTATCCTCACCATAGGACCTTCCTCCTGGTGTCTGATAATGCTTGTACTCTTCAGTCCTCCAACAGTCCATGTTCTCACTCTCAGCTCCAAGCACCTCTTGCTCCCAGCTCCTTACACACACACCAGAAACTGAAGTGAGCTCCTTTTTTAAACCCAGGTGCCCTGATTAGCCTGCCTTAATTGATTCTAGCAGCTTCTTGATTGGCTGCAGGTGTTCTAATCAGCCTGTCTGTCTTAATTGTCTCCAGGAGGTTCCTGATTGTTCTGAAACCTTCCCTGTTACTCTCTGCTCGGTGACCCCGTCCGGTTCCCTCCGTCTGACCCTCTGATTGAGGGAAAGAGCGAGAGCCGCCAGTCACAGCCGTTAGTTGCTGTGAATACCATCATTACTGTCTTCTAGGAGGGGTCCTATAATACATGGGTGTACCCCCCTCCCTCCCAACCACCCACCCCGCAGCCGTGCCCATCTTGTCGGGCACTCTCAGGAGAGGGAGGGTCGGTGACCCTGGGCGTGGCACTAGGTAACTCGAGAGGGTGGAAGAACACGAGTGTCGAGGAAGCCCCCCCGCTCTAGGCCACCAGGTAACTCAGGAGGGTGGAAGACCACGAGTGTCGAGGAAGCCCCCCCGCTCTGGGCCTGGGCTAACCTGAACACCTCTCCCTCCTGAAAGCTGTTGTGTTATACCTTTTGATTGCGTTGTTTTGTTGCTAAGTTTTTCTTTATCCTTTTGTACTTTCTGTAACTGTTACAAATAAATTCCTTTTCTGTTTCAAAAAAAAAAAAAAAAAAAAAAAAAAAAACCTTCCCTGTTACTCTCTGCTCGGTGACCCCGTCCGGTTCCCTCCGTCTGACCCTCTGATTGAGGGAAAGAGCGAGAGCCGCCAGTCACAGCCGTTAGTTGCTGTGAATACCATCATTACTGTTTTCTAGGAGGGGTCCTATAATACATGGGTGTACCCCCCTCCCTCCCAACCACCCACCCCGCAGCCGTGCCCATCTTGTCGGGCACCCTCAGGAGAGGGAGGGTCGGTGACCCTGGGCGTGGCACTAGGTAACTCGAGAGGGTGGAAGACCACGAGTGTCGAGGAAGCCCCCCCGCTCTAGGCCACCAGGTAACTCAGGAGGGTGGAAGACCACGAGTGTCGAGGAAGCCCCCCCGCTCTGGGCCTGGGCTAACCTGAACACCTCTCCCTCCTGAAAGCTGTTGTGTTATACCTTCTGATTGCGTTGTTTTGTTGCTAAGTTTTTCTTTATCCTTTTGTACTCCCTGTAACTGTTACAAATAAATTTCTTTTCTGTTTCAATAAAAAAAAAAAAAAAAACCTTCCCTGTTACTCTCTGCTCGGTGACCCCGTCCGGTTCCCTCCGTCTGACCCTCTGATTGAGGGAAAGAGCGAGAGCCGCCAGTCACAGCCGTTAGTTGCTGTGAATACCATCATTACTGTCTTCTAAGAGGGGTCCTATAATACATGGGTGTACCCCCCTCCCTCCCAACCACCCACCCCGCAGCCGTGCCCATCTTGTCGGGCACTCTCAGGAGAGGGAGGGTCGGTGACCCTGGGCGTGGCACTGGGTAACTCGAGAGGGTGGAAGACCACGAGTGTCAAGGAAGCCCCCCCGCTCTAGGCCACCAGGTAACTCAGGAGGGTGGAAGACCACGAGTGTCGAGGAAGCCCCCCCGCTCTGGGCCTGGGCTAACCTGAACACCTCTCCCTCCTGAAAGCTGTTGTGTTATACCTTCTGATTGCGTTGTTTTGTTGCTAAGTTTTTCTTTATCCTTTTGTACTCTCTGTAACTGTTACAAACAAATTTTTTTTCTGTTTCAATAAAAAAAAAAAAAAACCTTCCCTGTTACTCTCTGCTCGGTGACCCCGTCCGGTTCCCTCCGTCTGACCCTCTGATTGAGGGAAAGAGCGAGAGCCGCCAGTCACAGCCGTTAGTTGCTGTGAATACCATCATTACTGTCTTCTAAGAGGGGTCCTATAATACATGGGTGTACCCCCCTCCCTCCCAACCACCCACCCCGCAGCCGTGCCCATCTTGTCGGGCACTCTCAGGAGAGGGAGGGTCGGTGACCCTGGGCGTGGCACTGGGTAACTCGAGAGGGTGGAAGACCACGAGTGTCGAGGAAGCCCCCCCGCTCTAGGCCACCAGGTAACTCAGGAGGGTGGAAGACCACGAGTGTCGAGGAAGCCCCCCCGCTCTGGGCCTGGGCTAACCTGAACACCTCTCCCTCCTGAAAGCTGTTGTGTTATACCTTCTGATTGCGTTGTTTTGTTGCTAAGTTTTTCTTTATCCTTTTGTACTCTCTGTAACTGTTACAAACAAATTTTTTTTCTGTTTCAATAAAAAAAAAAAAAAACCTTCCCTGTTACTCTCTGCTCGGTGACCCCGTCCGGTTCCCTCCGTCTGACCCTCTGATTGAGGGAAAGAGCGAGAGCCGCCAGTCACAGCCGTTAGTTGCTGTGAATACCATCATTACTGTCTTCTAAGAGGGGTCCTATAATACATGGGTGTACCCCCCTCCCTCCCAACCACCCACCCCGCAGCCGTGCCCATCTTGTCGGGCACCCTCAGGAGAGGGAGGGTCGGTGACCCTGGGCGTGGCACTGGGTAACTCGAGAGGGTGGAAGACCACGAGTGTCGAGGAAGCCCCCCCGCTCTAGGCCACCAGGTAACTCAGGAGGGTGGAAGACCACGAGTGTCGAGGAAGCCCCCCCGCTCTGGGCCTGGGCTAACCTGAACACCTCTCCCTCCTGAAAGCTGTTGTGTTATACCTTCTGATTGCGTTGTTTTGTTGCTAAGTTTTTCTTTATCCTTTTGTACTCTCTGTAACTGTTACAAACAAATTTTTTTTCTGTTTCAATAAAAAAAAAAAAAAACCTTCCCTGTTACTCTCTGCTCGGTGACCCCGTCCGGTTCCCTCCATCTGACCCTCTGATTGAGGGAAAGAGCGAGAGCCGCCAGTCACAGCCGTTAGTTGCTGTGAATACCATCATTACTGTCTTCTAAGAGGGGTCCTATAATACATGGGTGTACCCCCCTCCCTCCCAACCACCCACCCCGCAGCCGTGCCCATCTTGTCGGGCACTCTCAGGAGAGGGAGGGTCGGTGACCCTGGGCGTGGCACTGGGTAACTCGAGAGGGTGGAAGACCACGAGTGTCGAGGAAGCCCCCCCGCTCTAGGCCACCAGGTAACTCAGGAGGGTGGAAGACCACGAGTGTCGAGGAAGCCCCCCCGCTCTGGGCCTGGGCTAACCTGAACACCTCTCCCTCCTGAAAGCTGTTGTGTTATACCTTCTGATTGCGTTGTTTTGTTGCTAAGTTTTTTTTTTTTATCCTTTTGTATTCTCTGTAACTGTTACAAATAAATTTCTTTTCTGTTTCAAAAAAAAAAAACAAAAAAAAAAAACCTTCCCTGTTACTCTCTGCTCGGTGACCCCGTCCGGTTCCCTCCGTCTGACCCTCTGATTGAGGGAAAGAGCGAGAGCCGCCAGTCACAGCCGTTAGTTGCTGTGAATACCATCATTACTGTCTTCTAGGAGGGGTCCTATAATACATGGGTGTACCCCCCTCCCTCCCAACCACCCACCCCGCAGCCGTGCCCATCTTGTCGGGCACTCTCAGGAGAGGGAGGGTCGGTGACCCTGGGTGTGGCACTAGGTAACTCGAGAGGGTGGAAGACCACGAGTGTCGAGGAAGCCCCCCCGCTCTAGGCCACCAGGTAACTCAGGAGGGTGGAAGACCACGAGTGTCGAGGAAGCCCCCCCGCTCTGGGCCTGGGCTAACCTGAACATCTCTCCCTCCTGAAAGCTGTTGTGTTATACCTTCTGATTGCGTTGTTTTGTTGCTAAGTTTTTCTTTATCCTTTTGTACTCTCTGTAACTGTTACAAATAAATTTCTTTTCTGTTTCAATAAAAAAAAAAAAAAAAAAAAAAAAACCTTCCCTGTTACCTTACCCAGGGAAAAGGGACCTACTTAGCCTGCTCTCCTGCTGCTGCTGCTGGCCTCTGGCCTCGGCTTTCCTTGCTTTTTGCCCCTGCTTTCGGCTTCCTCCGCGACCGGGCCAGATGCTCTCCCCCCTTTCTTTTCTTTTTGTTGTTTTTTTTTCTTTCTCTGCTGTTGCTAGAGTGCTGGCCGGCTGTTAGCCCCCGCCCCCGCCCCCTTGGATGCTGCTGCTGCTCCAGCTGAAACCCCCCCTGAGAGAGGGGGGGCTGCTGACCCGCTCCCCGGAGAGGGGGAGTGGAGGGACCCAGCCCCCAGACCCAACTGCTTGCTGTTTGTTTGTGGACCTGTATTTGGCCGAGAGGAACTTTTATCATCTGCTCTGGCATCCCTGGAATTTTGCAGCTGCGGAGAAAGCCAGGAACAGAGAGAAAGAGAAACAGCCATCTACCGGAGGAACACCGCCCGGGGAACTTACAAATCACCGTGGAGGGGGCCCAAGACTGAGTAACTTTCGAACTGTACTCTCATGTGTGGGGAGGCCTTGACTGTGTCTTGACTATGTTTGTAGGGACACAGGGGGTGTGGCATGGAGCTGCCCCCCATCCATCTGTGTCCTCTCAACCCCCACACTACGATCTTCCTCAATGCCCCCTCCATCATCATTGCTGGCTGTTTAACATCTGCCTCTGGACTTAGCTGCTCACCCAGATTCCACCGTGTGGGCCAGAAGCACCAGCCAACCAAACAGGAGTCTCTGGACAAGCGTATGGTGGTTTATGTGCCCCCCCCCGAACTGCCCATCCCACAGCCTGTCCCTTTTTACCTAACTCCTGTTAATCACCTGCCACCGCCCCCGCTGGGGCATCGGCAATGGAGGGCACTGGGGTGACCTCTGCCGCTGCCATGCCCACCGCCTCCCCAGACTCTAGGGGAGCCCCCCCAGCCGATGGGAAAGGCCAGGGCAAGAAGAAGGGGAAGGGCCCTGCTAACACCACCAGGCCCTCCGTGGCAGGGGCCACCCCCACTGCTGCGGCCCCACCACCGATGACAGTGTCCTTCCCCTCTACCCCCTCCACCAGCTCTGCGGGTGTCCCTCCCTCAGCTCCCAGGATGTATGCCTGGACGGCGGCAGCCCCCCCGCCTGCCGCCTCGTCATCTCTCCTGCCCACCGCCTCCGCCACCATCAACAGTGGCCAGGGCCCCTTCCCTACCATGACAAGGAAGCACGGTGTCCGATGCCTCTTGGTGCCCGCCTCGCCCCACGTGGAGGCCTACGTGCAGGCATTGGCGAGGGTGGTGGGGCCTTCGGCCATTGTGGCAGCCTCCAAAATGTAGGGGTTGTCCTCTTCTTAGCATCGGAAGCTGCCGCTCAGGAGGCGGTGGAGAGGGGATCCTGACCTCTGTCCCTCCTTTTCTCCCCAGTGCTGCCCTGTTACCTGCCCTTTCCACCCGGGGAAAACCCATTTCTGTCATCAGCGCTCTCCTGTTGGGCTGCAAGGACCCCACCCTCCATCACATCTTTTCCTTCCGCAGGCAAGTGCAACTTCTACTGCCATCGGCGGCACGTGACGGAGAGGCGCTCGACGGGTCCTTCCTAGTCCCCCACCAGGGGACCCATTACCGGGTGTATTTCTCCACGGTGGAAGCCTGGTGCTACCTCTGCCAGGCATCAGGGCATGTCTGGAGGGACTGCCCCTTAGCCTGGCAAGGAGGAGAACCTGGGATCCCAGAGACTGGGCAGAACATCGGCCCCGTCATGGCCGATGCCCCTGGCCGCCCGATACCTGATACCCGCCCGATACCCGAACCCGCCGCCCCTCCTCTTCGGATCACCACTTCTCCCGCTCAGACCCAAGGGGTAACTCCCCTACAACGCCCAGACGAGCGGGAGAGCCCCGCCCTTGCTGCTGACAATCTGGCGGGGCCTATGGAGGAGGGTGTGGCAGAGATACCACCAGGCATAGGAAAGAGCCTGCCCCAGGGAGAATCCTCCCTCCCTTATGCTGTCCCACCGTCCCCCCCCCCCAAGTCCCTGAACCATCGCCTTTGCCCCCGACACGACCCCTGCTAACCAGCCCCCAGATGATGCCATGGAGGGCTGGGCCCTAGTTCAGAGGAAGCGACGCAAGCGGAAGGCTTGAGCTCCACCTCATCTACCTGAGACGGAGGCCCCCCGGAAGATCAGGAAGGGGGGCACCGATGCCAAACCTTCCGCTTTGCCCACGAGTGCGTCCCATCCACTGGTGTCAGACGGGAAAGACATGGTAGCACCGGAGGGTAGTGTCTCTTCTCCAAGGGAGATCGTCCCCTCCGAGACCCTCGAGGAAGCCCCTTTTGTTCTGACACTACCCAAAGCCCCCGTGAACCCCGAGGCAACGGTTGTGGCAGGTGCCAGCAGGGAGAACCCCAGGGGTGACGGAAAGTGTCCTTTCCTCCATGTTCAAGGAGATCGAGGCCCTAGATCTGACCCCGGTCACCCAGGGGGAGGACGACTTTTTGCCAGCAAACCTCGATTTGGGCGACATCACTCCACCCCTCTTTTCCCCATGCTCCCTCCCCATAACTGCTGCTTCTGCTCCCACCTCCGAGGAGCCCCTGGACTCCTTCATTGACCTGGCCACTGATGGCACCCCGCTGATGACCACCGAGCCTGCTCAGGTGACAGCTGGCGCCATGTGGCCGAGACACGAGTCGCCAGGGGCACCCCCCGTTGGTGCGGAGCAATCCTTCCCGGGCGGGGGCCCAACAGAAGATAATCCACCTCCTGATGCTGTGGCCGCTAAATCCACCATAGAGCCCGCACCTGGTGTCACTGAGAGCTCCCTCCCCACCCCCTTAACCCTCGAGCCTGATCGAGAAGCACCACCATCCAGCTGCTTGCCTCCCAAAACCCAGAATCTCACCCCTGCCCCTGCCCCTGCCCCTGCCCCTGCCCCTGCCCCTGCCCCTGCCCCTGCCCCTGCCCCTGCCCCCGCCCCTGCCCCTATCCAGTCTACCTCCTGCGATGTTATTGCCGCCCCCGGAGCTGTCTCCTTCCCTTTTCCAACTGATGACCCCCAGGGAGCGGCCTTTGCGTTCTCTTGCCCTGATCCATTAGGGGCTGCTATTTTCCATCCACCGCCCCCTATCGCCCCAGGGCTTGAGGCGGGCCTAGAAGCTGCAGCCCATCAGGCTCCCCATTGGGGGTCCGCACCCTGCTTGCCCGTTTTAGTGGGCCACGGGGCTGCACCAAGGGCCTCGCTGGGGAACAACCGGGAAATCGTAACCCCATCCCCCCATGAGCTGCGAGGAGAGCTGTGCAAGTTTTTAGAGGATGTCCATGGCTCCTGCAACAAGGTACAGCTTGCTCTCCAGCAATGGGGGGACTTTTTTCAAATCTTCTGGGCCACAAGGGCCCTCATGGGGGAAGGTAAAGGGACGGGGAAGCAGGATGCTGCGGCCTACTGGCGGGTCCGCGTCTTCCGTGACCAATTACTCACCTACGGGACGAGTCAAGGACTGTTGCGCGGCCCACTGGGGGATGCGAGCATCCCTGACAGTGAGGATCCCCCTCCGGCCCTCCCCATGACACCTCTCACCATCGCAACGTTGAACACCCGGGGTTGTAGGATGGCTCTCCGCAGGTCCCAGGTGCTCTCTTTCCTTTGGGCGGGAGAGTACTTTGTGATTTTCCTGCAGGAGACCCATACGGATCCGACCGCTGAAGACAGTTGGCTACTGGAGTGGGGGGGGCAGGGTCTACTTTAGCCATTCCACGGTTCGGCAGGCTGGAGTGGTGACCCTGTTCTCCCCCGACCTGTTCTCACCCCGGCCTGAGGTGCTAGAGGTCGCCGAGGCCATGCCGGGTCGCCTGCTACATCTCCGTATAGAGGGGCTCGTGGTTAACCTCATTAAAGTCTATGCCCTGACATCGGGCCCGGAGCGGCTGCAATTCTATCAGCAGGCGTCTGCCTTCCTCGGCACCTTAGATTCTCACGAGTGCCTGGTCCTGGTCCTGGCAAGGGATTTTAATACCACCCTCGAGGAGCGAGACCGCTCGGGGACCGAGCAGAGCCCGGCCGCCGTGGACACCCTCCGGGAGATAGTTGAACATCACTCCCTAGTGGACATCTGGCATGACCACCACCCAGATGACACTTCCACGTTCACCTTTGTCCGGGTGGAAGCCCATCGGTCGAGCCACTCCCGGTTGGACCGCATTTATTTATCATGCTTCCATCTCTCACGAGCCCACTCCTCCAGCATTCAGCTGGCCCCATTTTCTGACCATCACCTAGCCACCATGACAGCCTCCCTCTGTGCGGAGAGGCCGGGGCCGGCCTATTGGCATTTTAACAACAGCCTGTTGGAGGATGAGGGCTTCATGACATCCTTCTGGGAATTCTGGCTGGCCTGGTGAGGGCAGCGGCGTGCCTTTCCCTCGGTGTGGCGATGGTGGGACCTGGGGAAGGTGCGCGCCCGGCTTTTCTGCCGCAACTACACCCGGGACAGCAGCCGACGGAGAAATGCGGTGATAGAGCAGTTGGAACGGGAGGTATTAGAGCTGGAGAGGTGTCTGGCTGCCAGCCCTGAGGACCCGCTCGTCTGCGGAGCGTGCCGGAAGAAGCGGGAGGAGCTCCGGGCCCTCGAGGACCATTGGGCCCGGGGCGCCTTTGTTTGATCCCGCATCCGCCTCCTTTGGGAGATGGATTGCGGTATTTTTGATAACCTATTTCTGGTTCGGGACCTTTTGGAACTCGGGCTTAGAGACGGTCTGTCGTTCACCCTCCTGTCCCTAGATCAAGAGAAGGCATTCAATAGGGTGGACCACGGGTACCTCCTGAGCACTCTGCGGGCATTTGGCTTCGGACCCCGGTTTGTGGGTTTTCTCCGGGTGCTGTACACTTCTGCAGAGTGTCTGGTTAAGCTCAACTGGACCCTGACTGAACCAGTCAGCTTCAGGCGAAGAGAACGGCAGGGGTGCTCCCTCTCGGGCCAGCTGTACGCTCTGGCGATCGAGCTCTTCCTCTGCCTCCTCCGCAGGAGGTTGACAGGGTTGGTGCTGTGGCAGCCGGAGCTGCGGCAGCCGGAGCTGCGGCTGGTCCTGTCAGCGTACGCAGATGACGTGCTCCTCATGGTCCAGGACTTGGGCGACTTGGCACGGGTGGAAGCTTGCCAGGCCATCTATTCGGCAGCCTCCTCCACCCAGGTCAACTGGGTCAAGAGCTCTGGCTTGGCGGTAGGAGACTGGCAGCAGGCGAGCTCCCTCCCACCCGCGCTTCAGACCATCCGGTGGAGCGCGGGTCCGCTGCTCTACCTCGGCATTTACCTTTCTGCCATGCATCCCTCTCCGCCGGAGAACTGGGAAAATTTAGAGGGCGGAGTGATAGAGCAGCTCCGGAAATGGACGGGACTACTCCGATGTCTCTCCCTTCGTGGGAGAGCACTGGTGCTTAATCAACTAGTCCTGTCCACGCTCTGGTACCGGCTCAACACCCTGGCCCCGGCCCCGGGCTTCCTTACCAACCTCCGGACATCGATTCTGGGTTCTTTTGGTCAGGAATGCACTGAGCCCCTGTAGGGGTTCTTCATCTACCCCTGAAGGAAGGAGGGCAGGGCCTGAAGTGTCTGCACACTCAGGTCTGTGTCTTCCGCCTCCAGGCCCTACAGAGGCTCCTTTATGGTGCAGGCAGTTCGGCGTGGTGCATACTGGCGCACGCCATCCTGCACTGCATCTGAGGGCTCCGATATGACCGGCAGCTCTTTTATCTCTGTCCGGGAGGTCTTCCGTGAGACCTCTCTGGGCTGCCGGTCTTCTACCAGGACCTCCTCCAGACTTGGAAACTGTTTTTAATGACCAGGTCTGTGGCGGCCACCGAGGGGGCAGATCTCCTCGCAGAGCCCCTGCTACACAACCCTCAGCTCCGTGTGCAGGTGGAGGAGTCCCATTCAGTGAGCCAGAGCTTGATCCTGGCAGAAGTCACGAGAGCCGGAGACCTCCTGGACTACGACCGGGGAGACTGGCTGGATCCCCTGACGTGCGCATGGGGCTCTCCAGACCTTGTACCCCCCGGCGCGTACTTCAGGAGGTGAAGGCCGCTTCACCGCCCACTGCTAGAGCTTACCTTGATCGGGTCCTGCTCGAGGGCACGCCCCACCCACCCTCTACCCCAGGCCCGCCGGACCTTTTAATTGGACCCATAGACCCAATCGACCCCCTCACCCCTTTACGGCGAGCTGGATGCATGAACTGCAGCTGGTATGCTTCCAAACCGCGCCAAGGAAACATCTATACACGCTTGCGCTCCACACCCTTCACACCCTCACCCTAGTGTCCCGCCCCGACAAAGTGGTGAGACCTTCTGCCACCTTTGGAGGGTGAGCAGCCCTGGTGTGCAGGCCTATATTCCACCTTGGTTCCGAGGCCCATTGGGGACATCAGCTGGCGGCTCCTTCACGGAGCTGTGAGCACGAGCACGTACTTGGCGCGGTTCAACCCCATTCCAGATATTTGTCCCTTTTGCGGTGTGAGGAAAACCCTGGCACACATATATTTGGAGTGCGCCAGGCTGCAGCCCCTATTCCGGCTCCTCACAAATCTTTTATTACGTTTTTGGTTGCATTTTTCCCCTCACCTTTTTATCTATGCACTCCCCATCCGTGGCCTCACAAAGTCGCGGGATCTCCTAGTTAACCTCCTCCTGGCCCTGGCTAAAACGGCCATCTATAAAACCAGAGAGAGGAGGTTGGCCAATGGAGTTTCCTGTGACTGTGGGGCCGTTTTCTGATCCTCGGTCCGTTCACGTATCCGGGCGGAGTTCCTCTGGGCGGCGTCCACCGACTCCCTTGATGCTTTTCAGGAGCGGTGGGGGCTGTCCGAGGCTCTCTGCTCGGTGTCCCCATCCGGCTCCCTTTGTTTTGACCCTTTGATTGGGGGAGAGAGTAAGGGACCCCAGCCCCAGCCATTGCTGCTGCGGACACCACCATCTTAGAGGGGTCCTTTCACAAGTGGGTGCACATGCCCCCCCTGGGTTGTCCACCCCACAGCCTGCCCCTTTTGTTGGGTGCTGTCAGAGGAGGGAATTGTTGGTGACACTCGGGCATGGCACCAGGTAACTCGAGGGGGTGGCAGACCTTGAGAGTCGATGAAGTCCCCTCGCTCTGGACCACCAGGTAACTCAGAAGGGTGGAAGACCACAAGAGTCAAGGAAGCCCCCAGCTCTGGGCCCAGGCAAGCTTGAACACTTCCCTCCCCTGAAGCTAATGAAAAAATAATTGTGACTGGTTGCTGTGTTACACATTGCATATGCTGTTGGTTTGTTTTGTAAGTGTGTTATGCAAATAAAAAAAAACACCTTTTGCTTCAAAAATTACTCTCCTGTAGCCATCTGGACCGACCCTATCACAATAGGGACGGCCATACTGGGTCAGATCAAAGGTCCACCTAGCCCAGTATCCTGTCTTCCAACAGTGGCCAATGCCAGGTGCCCCAGAGGGAATGAACGGAACAGGTAATCATCAAGTGATCCATCCAGTCTCCCATTCCCAGCTTCTGGCAAACAGAGGCTAGGGACGCTATTTAACTTTCACTTTTTAAAGGATGCCTTTTTGCCTCTCACTGCTTCTTTCATTTTGTTGGTTAGCCAAGGTGGCACTTTTTTGGTTCTCTTACCCCAAATTAAAAAAAAAAGTAAGTTGAGCCTCTATTATGGGGTCTTTAAGAAGTTTCCATGCAGTTTGCAGGGATTTTACTTCTGGTGCTGTACCTTTTAATTTCTGTTTAACTAACTTCCTCATTTTTGTGTAACCCCCCTTTCTGAAATTAAATGCTATAGCACTAGGCCGCTGTGGTGTTTTCCCTGCCATAGGGATGTTTAAATTTAATTATATTATAGCCACTGTTACCAAGCGGTCCAAATTAAATATGCAAGATCCCTGCCCAAAGAGTTTACAGTCTAATTAAAGAAGACTGACATATGATGAGGTGTGGAAGGGGCAGCGGGGTAGGCTATAGCATGGAAGCAGAGCACATAAAGTGATTGTTTGCAAGCATTAAGTTCTGCATGTTGTTTTTTTCCCCTTTTTGGTGGGGATCTGTTAAATGGAGAGGAGCTAAAAGAAAACACAAAGGAAAGGAGAATGGGACACAGAGGTGAGGATGGTTGAAGGAGGTTTGGATGGAGAGGAGCATGGAGGGCAGTACGAGTTTGGTTGAATGAAGAGATTAAGAGCAGGTGTGAGCAGAGCTTGGAGTAATCAGTCAGTCACCAACAGAAAAGAAAAACTGCAACAAACAGTCTGTCAACACCATCGACATCCAAAGGTTTACCTTCAGCTGCTTCTGCTGCTGCTGCTCCTGTCTAGTACACCCATAAATTGCTTCATATAGCAATAAGGGTGAATTGATTTCATCATGGTTACGATGCATATTGAACATGCTACACATGCTTAGGCCTTTGATGTATAATCCACACTGAGTCCACCCTCCCTCCAGAGTCTACACAACTAGAGTTCCTAGAGCACAATTCAAAGGAAAATTTTTGCTTTCTGGAGGAGCATGAAGTTTTAGACTGTTTTCCAATTCATTTTTTTCAGAGGGTTATTTTTCTGGGGAGACTGAACCCTTCTGAATCAACAGAGCTTAACTCCATTTAGTTTTTGAATTTTCATTTAATCATAGAGGATTTGAACCTGAAACTTAGACCAGAGGCGAAAGCTTGAAAATACCATATGATTGGAGACGGATGAAAAAGTTCATCAAGACCCTTGTGAAATGATGCTAGCTAATAGGATACAGATCTAGTGACCGATGCTACTCCCCTTGAAGTCCAATGCAATATTTCCTATTGACTCCACGGACACCATGATTGAGCCCCTGCCCCTTAGTTTGTAACCCATTTTTAGAGGCAGTGCTCTACATCACAGGGAAAATAATATTGGTTCAGAGACAGCACAGAAGCATTGATTTATTTAAGTCCATTTGGTCTGAGCTGGGAAAGATAAATGGCAAAGATTCCAAATGCACAAATGTAAGTGGAGTAGATGGACTAACGGATAGGACTCTGGGATATTATCTTCAGGTTTATTACTAGTCAACATGAAAGATGTGAGCTAAATTTCAAAACTACTCAGTCATCTGTCATGCAATTATGGGGCTCAGAAAAGAAATTCACAATAGATAGAAGAGGATTGCCTTGTGACCTTTTCAAAGCCTGTGATTAAAGCAATTAAGAGTGTTCTGCAAAATTCTTCTGCCCACCAGCAAACATGAATAGGGAGGATGTTCATAGTCAGAAATTAGTGGTAACTGGGAGTATCATCAATATTTGTACTTCACTTTATTTCCTGCCTTTCAAAAACATATAATCTCTCTGTACTAGAAAAAAGAACAGGAGTACTTGTGGCACCTTAGAGACTAAGTACTTGAAGTCCTCCTGTTCTTTTTGAGGATACAGACTAACACGGCTTCTACTCTGAAATCTGTACTAGACGGCTCAGAGGTCCATTATGGCTAAATTTCCATCTACTACCTCCTCCCAATGCAGTTTCAGGAAGTTTGCTTTAGTTGTGTGCTTTCTGGCAGGCATGTGTAAGGTAAAAATATAACATTTTTATACAAGACCATATCCCATCATCAATGCCTTAAGCAAAAATGGAGTCTTTCACTTTTAGGACTCTGGTGCAAATCTAATCTCGGTCAGTAGTGACCAGAAATTATTCCCATCTGACAACTGTTTTTGAGCAGATGTGAAACAAATTGGTCACTCTCAGCCAAGTGGCCAGGTCATAAAACCACAGCACAACTGTCACAAACTGGCCCCCATGAGTGCTGTCTTAGTACAGAGCCCCAAACCAGAATGCATTATGGAGATTAACCCCTCCCTCTCAGTCCAGAGGTCCAGGCACAGCTAGTTGACCATTTCAAGCGGGAAGTTTTCCTGCCAAAAAAATGCAGTTTCATCGAAACCTAAACTTTTCACAGGAAAAATATCTGTTTCAACATAAACAAAATGCTTTTCCTGTGGGAAACGTCAAAAGAAAACAGCAACAAAACCAACATTTTAAGCTGAAAGAAAATTTGTTTCATTTTGACTTAAAATATTGGGGTTTTTTTTCAGTTTAAAAAGAAAAATTTCACAGCCACATGTTAAATCAAAATGACAATTTTTGTCTCATTTGATTTAAAGTGTCATTTTGTTTCAGCTTTTTTAAACTGAAGAAATAACACAATCACACTTTCAGCTGAAACAAAACTAAAATTGTCGTTTTGTTTCAAAATTTATTTGAAATGAAAACTTCTGGTTCAAACTGGTTCAAAATTTCCCTTGGCGAAAACCAAAACATTTTCAAAGCCTTTTTATTAGACATCTCTCCTTGGTAAAAGCCAAGTCTTCCAACCAGCTCCAGTTCTCACCCAAGCAGGGACATATTAGGAGAGCACTGAGGGAAGTTCATCTGCCTTTTTGCCTGTTGTGTAGATAAAGAAAGGACTTTTGTCACCAGCTCTGTGAACCTTGCACTAGCACTTGACTTAATCCTGATCCCAATGAAGTCAACAGCAAAACTCCCCCACAGATCAAGGGACCAGAATTCAGTACCAAATGTGCCCTTCTCAAATCTCACAAAGAGTGAGGTGGGATGTGGGTGTAAGTGAGAGAGAGAGAGTGAATTGGGGCACCAAGCAGCAGAGATATATGCGAGAAGGGAGCGCACTGAGAGAGTGGAGAGAAGGCTCTGAGGTCCATTATTCCTCTGGGTGGAGAGAGCATGTGCAAAAGAAAGAAGAGCAGAAGTGGGGAGTTAGGGCTTGTGTATATTACCCGCTGAATCGAGGGTCAGTGATTGATCCAGTGGGGTTCGATTTGTCGCATCTAGTCTAGACGCCATAAATCGACCGGCAAGCGCTCTTCCGTCGACTGCGGTACTCCACCAGGGCGAGAGGCGCAGGTGGGATCGATGGGATAGCGTCGGCCATCAACTTACTGCAGTGAAGACACCACGGTAAGTAGATCTAAGTATGTCAACTTCAGTTATTCACGTAGCTGAAGTTGCGTAACTAGGATCAATCCCCCCCCCCCCCCAGGTTAGGCCTCAGAGGGAAAATCTGTCGAGTAGAGGTGAGTGAATAAGGGACGTTTCAGATAGGAGGCTGAAATGGAAAAAAAAAAACTGGTTTCAACTGCAACTGGTTTTATTTTTAAACAATTGTCTGTTTTTTTGTTTAATTTCAGGTCATTTTCTGGGTGTTTTTTCACCTGTTTAAAAGAAATAGCTAAATTTCAAAACAGAATACTGTTTCAAAATGAAGAGTCAAAACATTTCATTTCAAAACTGTCTAAACAAAATGTTTCAGTTTGAAATGGTTGAAATGTTTCATTTTGGAAAGGTCAAAACAAAATATTTTGACCTTTCCAACAATTTTTTCAAACAAAATGATGTGCTGAATTTGACCTGTATTTGCTTACAGTTTTGAAGCCTTGAAAAAAAGCGTTTGTTGGCAAAATTGTACCCTGCTGTATGTGTGAGGGAAGGGAACATGGTTGAAAGAACAGAGTATATGGGAAGAAGAGGGGAAAGGAGAGAGGAATGAGAAGGATCGGACAGAGCCATTCATATTTTTGTAAAAAAGAAGATCAAGAATCCAAAATTCACCTATATTTTCCCACTGCTGATTATTAGCCCTTAAATACTGCCCAGCAGAATTCACATAGCATACTAGCCCTGTGGTCTTTGCTCTCCCATTAACATTTAATAAATTCAGATTCAGCCTCAGAGCTGCTCAGGCCCTCCAGTCCCACTCCAACCCGAGCACTGACATTCTCCATCGACCCAATCCTGCAGACATTTGTGCTGCATATTGACCCAACCTGGGGTTCAGCTGTGTATCCAGGGACTTGCTTAGTTTCCCCAGCACAGCCAGAGATATCGACAAGAATAAAGTTAAATTGAGTACCTTAGTTTCTACTGCACAGCTCTTCCCCACCCCTCTTCATAACAAAACTGTGAAGGAGATTTTGAGTTGGCAATAATCTCACAAACAAATTAGCTTGACTTTAACTCCATTATGTAGGCTAGTCTCTTTTGACTTCGGTACCATTAACACAGGAAATGGGCTCATTAATTATGGATGGTGTATACACTTAGCTTCAGTAATTCAAAGAACACGGTAGGTGGTTTGTGGTGGCATTTCTCTTAATCATGTGGGTACTGTTGGAATGTCTTTCCCAGAGTGCAGCATTATTTCTGGATGCACAATATTCAGATTCAGAGTAACAGACTCTTCGGGGTACTTTGTAGATACATGGATGGATGGAACAGGACTGGATAAAAAATAAAATTGAACGGAACCTTTGTCTCAAATTGAGCCCCAGTTTATTAATGGCGTTCACAAAACTTCTATTAACATTTGTGTGTTGCCTTCCATTTTTGATGCACCTCTGCCCCTTCACTATATTACTTGGGAGTGGAAACAGAATTATCAGGAACATAGTGGATTGAGCGTAGGACTGGAAGCTATGCACTCCAGAGTCCTAATCCCAGCTTTAACACGGACTCAATGGATGGCCTTGGGCGATTCCTCCCTGCTTCTGTGCAGCAAGCCACATACTCTCTCCAAATCCATAAAGAGAGGCTAATATTTAAGTAAAGCGATCTGCATTTACCATACTACGGTGGTGTGTGGGTGTGTATACACACACACCCAGCCATTATCTCCCATTCTAAGTCCAGGATAATAGCAGTGCTTTCTCAGATAGCAACTGTCTTCCAATCAAGGCACTTCTGTGGAATCTATTATGACAGTATCTCAGCTCCTCATGGTCCATCCGGTAATTTATCTTCACAATATGTCTAGGCATGGGTGGCACGTGGCTCTGGCATTTGGGGAGGCTGGCCCGAGCGCCAGAAGCTCCCCATGCTCTGTCCCGAGGCCCTGCCTATGTTCCACCTACACTTCACCCCAAGAACCTGCCCACGCACAGCCCCCTCCCTGAAAGTCCCCCAACCCCCATGCATGTCCCTCCTCTCCCCCGTCCCCCAAGGCCCCTGCCATCCGTCGAGTCCCTCCACCTCCCCCAAGACCCCACTGCCTTCTGCATCGCTCCTCTCCTCCACCCCCACTCCCCTGACACCCCACCACCCGCCACCTCCCTCCACTCCCTTCCCTGTGGCCCCCTCACCCCCTGCGGTGCTCGCTGAGTCCCCCCTCTCCTCCACCTCCACTCCCCACAGCCCCCTCCACAGCACTGGCTCCCTCCTCTCTGGGACTCAATGGTGGGGGGGTGTTCCACAGGGGAGAGACTCAGCAAGCATGTAGTGGGTGCCTCTGAGGACGAGAGGAGGGACTACTCAGCGAGAAGCGGTGGGCAATGGGGGTCTCGGGAGAGGGGCAGAGCAGGGACAGGAAGACGTGAAGCATGGGAAGGGCCACTGGAGAAAAGCAGGAGGGGGCCTCAGGAGTAGAGCAGTTTTCTGAGCTGCTGCAGCTTCCGACTGTCCTTATAGGGGAATCCCCTGACCCATACCCAGCTTGCTCTAATTAAACCCCACAGCTCATCTGAGGTGTGGCTATCAGGGCTAATTGCACAGGGGTGGCTAGCGCCAAGGCTCTGGCCTTTAAAAGGGCAGGTTATCCCATTACAAGGTAGGTCTGAGTTCTAAGGGTATGTCTACACTTTGGTTAGAGACCCATGGATGGACCATCCCAGCTAACTCAGGTTCACAGGGCTTGGGCCGCTTCATTGCTGTGTAGACTTTGGGGCTAAGATTGGAGCCCAGGCTTGAGTGACCCACAAGGAGCGAGGGTCCCAGTGCTCAGGCTGTAACCCTAGCCAGACATCATCAGAGTTAACTTGCAATCACCTGTCAAGTGGCCATTCTTTGGCAAGGAAGGGGGGCAGGAACAGATATATCTTAATTTCAGCAAACAACATGGAACCTCTTTCACCATGAGACTCCATGTCTCCATCCTCACAGTTGGAAGGAACTTTATCTAGGGGTAACCCTCAGGAAAATGTATTTCAAAGAGTGACTCAACTACAAGGAGCAGAACTCCCCGCCCCCTGCCCTTCCATGGAGCCTCGTCTCCTCTGGCTCCATCTGTACAGTAGCAGCCCCGCCGGAGGACAGGGCTGGGGGAGGTACAGCCACCGAAGGAGTTGAAGGTGTTCTTCTCCTTTCCCCACTGTGGTTCCCGGGAGAGCCCTGAACTGCAGGGCTCTCCCAGGAACTGCCAGGGCAGCTATACTGCCCCCAGCCCTGCCCTCTGTCAGGGCTGCTGTACAGACGGAGGAGACCCTGCATGGAAGAGCTGGGGCGGTACAGCCATGCTGGGGGAGCTGCAGGCGTGAGATCACCTTTCTTCACTGTTCTTCTCCTTTCACCGCTGCAGTTCCAAAGTCTCTGTCACAGCAGGAGGAGGACAGAGCCCTGCCCCCACCTCTCCAGGTAAAGGGGGTGGATCATGGGGAGCGGATGGAGAGAGCATGGGGGCCGTGAGCTGGAGGTGGGGAGGAGTCACAGGGGGTGTCACATGAGGAGGTCATGTGCCCCACGTTAGCTGCTGCCAAACCCTACCAATAAGAAATGGATTCCACCTGCACCATTGCCCATTACCCTTAGCTACATCCTCCCACCCCAAACTGTTCTAATCAATTCCCCTTCCTCCTCAGGGTCTGATTCTGCCAGCTACTGACAATTAGCAGAACCTTATTCTACAAATACACCCATTGAAATCAATGGGCCTACTCACAGAGTAAGATGCTACTTAATTTAAATAAGGGTGGCAGAACTGAACATTAAATGTTTATTAAAACTTTCTGTCCTAGATGGACCAAAGCTCTGTTCTGCTACAGAAACCACTTCAGAGCCAAATAGGGTGACCAGGTGTCCAGTTTTTGACTAGAACACCTGGTTGAAAAGGGATCCTGGCAGCTCCAGTCAGCACTGCTGACCAGGCCATTGACTTTCTGGTTGGCAGCACCGTGCAGTGGAGCTGGCAGGCTCCCTGATAGTCTCCGCGCCATCTGGCTCCCGGCAAGCAGCCAGCATGTCCTCCTTCAGCTACTATGCATAGAGGCAGCCAGGGGGCTCCACACGCTGCCCCCACCCGAAGCGCCGCCCCCACAGCTCCCATTGGCCATAGTTCCTGGCCAATGGGAATTGCAGGGGCAGTGCCTGTAGACAGGGTAGCGCACAGAGCTGCCTGGCCATGCCTCCACGTAGGAGTGGGAGGGGGACATGCTGTTGCTTCCGGGAGCCACCTGATTCCGAACCCCTTGGTCCCATTCCAGAGCACCATCCTATAACCCCTCATCCCCAGCCCCACCCCAGAGTTTACACCCCCAACCGGAGCCCTCATCCCCCCACACACACCCTAACCCCCTGCCCCAGCCCAAAGCCCCCTCCCACACTCCAAAACCCTCAGCCCCAGCCCAACCCCATAGTCTGCACCCCCAACCAGAGCCCTCACTCCCCCATTCCATGCCCCAACACCCTGCCCCAGCCATGATCCCCCTCCTGCACTCCAAACCCTTCATCCCTAGCCTGGAGCCCCCTCCTGCACACCAAATCCCCCACACCAGAGCCCGCACCCCCAGCTGGAGCCCTCAGCTCCTCTCACACCCCAGTCCCTTGAGCCAGCCCGGTGAAAATGAGTGAGTGAGTGAGGGTGGGGAGAGCAAGCAACAGAGGGAGGGGGGATGGAGTGAGCCCGGGGCGGGGCCTCAGAAAACGGTCGGGACATGGGTGGGGTCTCGGAGGCGGGGCGGGGCAGGCAGCGAGGCAAGAGTGTTCAGTTTTGTGCAAGTAGAAAGTTGGCAACCCGAGAGCCAAAATCTGCTCTGTTACACCAGTGTTAATCCAGAACAACTTCAGTGGCTTCAGTGGAATCCTTCTGGTGGAAATATGGAAAACCTAAGACCAGAATATTCCCCACTGTTCCTGAGGCAATAAGACATCTGCATGGATCCCGTTTCTAAATGAGATTTAGAGCTCTGGACAACATCACCTACCCTGGGTTCTTAGATTTCAGTCCAGGAAAGCATTTAAGCATGTGCTTATGTGTGATTCCGAATAGAGAGGTACTTTTGAATCAGTTCTTTATAACATGCAGAATGTCTGCTATACCAACGGTCTATATCTCATTGTAAATACAAAAAAATCAGACCTCTGCTGGTTAAACAGCCCCCATGCATCACAGGCAAAAATTGACAATGCTACTCTCCACTCTGTCTCACAAGAGGACCCAGACGTTTTTGTTCTATGTTTTATATTTTCTTCTTCATATTAAGGGAGAAAAAAGATAAATGGTTTTCTTGCTTGGATTGACTGAACTTGTGAGAATGTCAGGTCTGGTCTCTCTCACTTTACTCAGGATTGCCCTGATGGCTCCCTTTGAAATGGATATGTCTAATTTTAGAGCAAGGAGGGAAGAAGGAACCACAGAGTCTAAAGCAAGGTGACTTTTTTCACAGGCTTTGATGTATTAAAATTCTATGGCAATGGTTTTCTTGCCCCCGCAGTGATGCGTGTGTCAACTTAAAACTGATGAAGCACAGAGGTGCCTCTGATGAATGGAGACTCTTCTGAGGAAGATTGGGTTGGCGTGCACTTAGCATGTTAAGGGCATGTTCACTTGTCATTGGTATTTTGTTGCCAACCTCAGAAATATGTATTGTAAAGACTGTAGAGCACAGGAGTATTCGCAGCACAATCCACATGATGAGAAGCAAAGGCAGTTGTGTTTCTGCCACTTTGGATAGTGGTGATTTCCAGCCACTGCTTTCCTTGGGGTAACTTCCCCTCATGGTTACCACTGCCGTGTAGGGCAACATGGCATGCAGATCACGCCACCCAAGACACTGCGGCATGGAAGTAAAACTAGATGGACACGTTAGCTTGTCACTGGTAGGGAGAAACAAAGCCGCCCCTCTGCACACTAATGAACTTCATTAATTAAGGTAAATAGGAATGCCCTAGTGACTCAGACCAGTCGTCCGTATAGCCAGTATCTCATCTCTGACAATAGCCAGTACCAGATGCTTCAGAAGAATAAATCCTGCCATAGGGGACAACCTGCCTTAAGGAAAATTTCTTCCTAAACCCCAACAGTTAGAGTTTGGAATATACATGGGAGCCTAATGATTTACACCCCTTCCAAAACTCTTGTTTGTTTTGTTTTTAATATTTACTACAGTGACTTTGAAGTCTGCTAAGCTTTTGGCCTCAGTGATCTCTCATGGCAATGAGTTCCCCAGGCTAATTCCCCAGTGTTGAATTTGCCCATTTTCATTGAATGTCCCACGTTTTTCTAAGAGAGGATTAATGGAAGTTCAATTGACCTTCAATATACCAAGTAAGGTGATTTATTGTCCAACATTGCAGATTTAGATCGTATGGATAAGCACCTGGACTTTTAGGTTCTTTTTTTTTTATCTTAATGAATCTCTCAACTACAGCTGGTCAAAATGTTTCAAAATTCAAAAAAAGAAAGTGGGTTGTTTCAAAACAAACATTTGCAAAGAGCTCCTTTTCAACCCTTTTGAGTTGCATCCCTCATAGCTACTGGCCATAGTTAGTGTTAAGATTCTCTCACTTCCATAGGTACTAACAAACATGCAGAGATTGGGCCAGATTCTCTTGTCTGTCTCAGGCCTGGTGTACACTAGAAAATTAGGTCAGTTTAACCAGGTCGGTCAGGGATGTGACAAATCCACACCGCTGAGCCTCGTTGTTAGGTTGACCTAACCCACAGCATAGACAGTGCTCAACAGAGGAATTCTTCCATCGACCCAGCTATCGCCTCTAGGGAAGGTGGATTACCTACGGCAGCGAGAGAGCCCCTCCTGTTGGTGTAGGTACTGTCTATACTGAAGTGCTACAGCAATGCAGTGGCACAGCTGTACCCCTCTACCGTTTTTAGTGTAGACAAGCCCTCAACTATGCCCCTGCGCAAGTCGGAGGAGGATGGTGGGGGCAAAGGTGACTTAGGGTATGTCTGCACTGCAGTTAGACACCTGTGTCTGGCCTGGGCCAGCTGACTTGGGATCACAGGGCTCAGGATAAGGGGCTCTTTAATTGCGATGTAGGCATTTAGCCTGGGCTCTAGGACCCTATGAGTTGGGAGGGTCCCAGAGCTCGAGCTGCAGCCTGAGCCTGAACGTCTGTATCACAGTTAAGCAACCCCTTAGGCTGAGTCCCAGAACCCTGAGTCTGCTGGCATGAGACAGCCACGGTTGTCTAATTGCAGTGTAGACACACCTTACATCCCCTTTCTTTGGCCATAGGGCCCCTGGCACTGGCATGGCCCCCAGCAGACATTAGAGTAGCCAGAAGGCTTCTCTTTCCTGTGTTTCCTGCCACAGGCTCTCAGTGGTTATTACAGTAGCTAGGAATCAACTGGACGCAGGGATTTTCACCAGCTATGTTCCCTGTGCCAACAGTTGGTGGTTGTGTGCAGGGGAAGTGGGAGCGGCAGAAGATCTCCCAAGGATTAGGAAGGAGGAAATGACTGATTCCTCCAGCTTTAGGGCTGCTTGTGCCACTGGTCCCCTGAAATTTCACTATTTGGTATTATAATACCTTGCACTTCTAAAGTCAGTAGAAGAATTAGGAGATCTCCTGACTCCCATGGCTGTGCTTTGAGCATCAGATTCTGTATATGAAGAATATATCAATAGAGTCTTGAATTTAGGATGGAGCAACAGGAATAGGTGTTCTTATAGATGAAATATGTATCTATACTTTCCGGATTATAAGTAATCACTGCAGTTTTCTTATACAGCTCAGCTTCCTTCATTCCACTCAACACCCAGTATGCTAAACACAGAGACAGTATTGAGTCAACTCTGAAAGTAAAAAGCTACAGAATCAGAGTCAAACAGGTGAAATTACTGCAAATACAGAATACAGATTTCAAGTGATCTTGGAGATGAAACTCTGACATCCCTGACCTTTTCCTTAGAACCAGCTGCAAATTAGCTGGCAGTGGTGCTTTTGATATTGCATATGAAGCTTTGGATAATTTATTGCTCAGTTTGTACAATGCTTTGAAATAAAACTTCAACCTTCAGGTCACTGCCATTAAAACTGAAGGACCTGTTGTGTTGGGTTCGGTAGGAGCTTAGGACACCAGAAAGAGGCCCAGAAGCATGTGGAGTAAGGATGGGCAGACCAGTGTCCTCACTTGTTTGTCAAGTGCCACTATTTAGATAGTAAGAACTTTATGGCAGGAATTTGTCTTTTAAATATTTTCCATGAACCACCTAGCAGACTTGTGGAGATAATAGTATTAGTAATTATTATTAATATTGCATTGAGCATAGTCTGAGAAGGTTGTTTTAATTCTTGTGAAGTTTGGGGAAATTCTACTATGGACACTCTGCTCTTTATTCCCATAAGCTTCTCTAAAATCCTCTGTCTCCCGGTAATTTAATCTACTAAAATCCTCTTGAGTAAATCAATACCCTGTAGAGAAAACAGTGACCTGTAAAAATGTGCATATTCTCAAATGTCATGGTGGGGTGGTGTACACAGGATAGGTTAGTGTTCATTCCTTCAGATAATTTTTCTGTGTGTGACTTCAGTGCTAAGGAAAAAGTTTGGGAGAGGAATCTGTTGGAGCTGACAGGGTCTCAGAAGACATGCTGGACTCTTAAGAACCTGCCCTTAAAGACCTCAGCACCCTTCACTGAGGCCAGATTTTGAAGAGTTAACTGCTCCCAGTTAGGCACTAAAATAAGTGGCCAGATTTTCAAAAGATCTCAGTACGCAGGGTGTTGAGCACTTCTGAAAATCTGTCCTTTATTCATACCTAATCAGAGAGGAGCTCTTTTGAAAATCTGGGAGCTGTGGGCATCTCCACATGGCTTAATTCTCACTTGAGATCTCCCTGAAGAGTCTTCTTGGGAGTGCACTTTAGCAGTCCTGCTACCACATTACCAGTGTCCTGTGTCACAGAGTTCAGACAGAATTTTCACTCACACTCTGCATAGTCAGAAAAGTGACTGTAAAAAATGACATGGAGAGCTTCCATATTTGTTTTATCTCACTAGCTTCCAGATCAGGTCTGTTCCATTTACAGGAATCCGTGTTCTGAGAATCAATCTGCATTCCCTCTGGATCTACTAGACATAGAAACACTTCAGTCAGAATATAGCAGACACGTCTATTGATGATGCACGAGGAAGGCAAGAATCCAACTGACCCTTCTAATAGCTTCACTGGCTATGTGGAGCTCTCAGGATTTGTCGGGGATTTTTTCAGTAGATCTCACAGATGTGACTCAACCACACAAAGGATGCACGTTGTTGAGTAAAAAGTCACCATGTTTTAATCGCTATTTAGGCTTTAGCCACACTTAATTACAAAGTACAGTGTAGAAGTTACTTGTTAGTAAATAACTTTGCTCAACCTAGGCTGCTCAATTCACATATGCTTCCATGTACTACCCATACTGCAGGCCCAGCCTGTAGGCACTTAGTGATTCTTTAAGGAGTGATTATGGTCAGAAAACTGGCTGTAGTTATGCCATTTGCTTGAACTACTCCTGAATGTGTTGCAGAGGCTTTGTTTCATGTAATCCTTGCTCAAGTGTGACCCCAGCCTTACATTGACTTCAGCCACTGAAGTCAATGAGAGCTTTGGCTGAGTGCAATCAGAATGACGACTTCAGGATTTGGCCACAAATCAGGTTAATTTTTACCATCGCTAGCTCAAGCAATGTAGACAGCTGAGGAAGAACAGCCGGGCTGGTTCTATTCTATATCTTTATCAATGATTTAGATAATGGCATAGATAGTACACTTACAAAGTTTGCGGATGATACCCAGGTGGGAGGGGTTGCAAGTGCTTTGGAGGATAGGATTAAAACTCAAAAATGATCTGGACAAACTGGAGAAATGATCTGAAGTAAATAGGATGAAATCAATAAGGACAAATGCAAAGTACTCCACTTAGGAAGGAACAATTAGCTGTACACATACAAAATGGGAAATGACTGCCTAGGAAGGAGTTCTGCAGAAAGTGATCTGAGGGTCATAGTTGATCACAAGCTAAATGTGAGTCAACCGTGTAATACTGTTGCCAAGGCCGGCTCCAGGCACCAGCGTTCCAAGCAGGTGCTTGGGGTGGCAGTCAGAAAGGGGTGCAGTGTTTCCGCGGTGGCGGCAATTCGGCCAGAGCTTCCCTCTCCCGCTGTCCATGGAGGCAATTCAGCAGGAGCTTCCCTCTCCCGCCGTCCGTGTCGGCAATTCGGCGACCGTTTTTTTCACTGCTTGGGGTGGCAAAAACGGTAGAGCCGGCCCTGACTCTTGCAACAACAAAAAAAGCAAACATAATTCTGGGATGTATTAGCAGGAGTGTTGTAAGCAAGACCCAAAAAGTAATTCTTCTGCTCTACTTGATGCGGATTAGGCCTCAACTGGAGTATTGTGTCCAGTTCGGGGCACCACATTTCAGGAAAGATGTGGACAAACTGGACAAAGTCCAGAGAAGGACAATAACAATGATTAAAGGTCTAAAAAACATGACCTATGAGGCAAGGTTATAAAAATTGGGTTTGTTTAGTCTGGAGAAGAGAAGACTGAGGGGAGACATAACAGTTTTCAAATACATAAAAAGTTGTTACAAGGAGGAGAGAGAAAAATTGTTCTCGTTAACCTCTGATGATACGACAAAAAGCAAGGGCAGTTTAGGTTGGACATTTGGAAAAAAATTCCTAACTCTTGGGGTAGTTAAGCACTGGAATAAATTGCCTAGGGAGGTTGTAGAATCTCCATCGTAAATTTTAAGAGCAGGTTAGACAAAACACCTGTCAGGGATGGTGTAAATAATTACTTAGTCCCCTGTACTCAAGATGGGACTGGACTAGAAGACCTCTCATGGTCCCTTCCAGTCCTATGATTCTATGGATTCTTGTCTGCCTCACGTGTCATTGACACAATATCCAGCTAAGTTCTGGTTCCATAGTTTTTACTGGGGTAGGACTGAGAGGGTCAGTAAGAAGTCAGCTCTTCTGAGTCCATATGGCCATGGCATGTCCATAAGTGGCCTAGAGGACCTTCTGAGACATAGTTCTGACTCCTTTGCAAAAGACTGGTTCAGAAGTATCACCCTGTTCCCCATTTTCCATATAATGTGTTGGCTGTCTGACCCACTTGCAAATAACAAAGTGAAAAGGATCTGGAGTAGGAAGGAAGAGGGCTATATGCACTACACAACTACTAATAGTGAAATCTGACATGGAAGACCAACTAGGGGCTTTACTTTTAGGAGCCTGGTTTTGGTGGTGGCTTCTATTGCTTCCAATAAGGAATTCACTAAACTAAGCTCCGTCCTTGTCTTAGTCTCTCTGTTTAGGAAACATAAATCCTGCACAAAACATTTACACAGAGCTACCCCCTAACTATGCTTCTAGAGCAGAGGTGGGCAAACTATGGCCTGTGAGCCACATCTGGCCCGTCGGACCATCCTGCCTGGTCCTTGAGCTCTCAGCCAGTGAGGCTGGCCCTTCCCTGTCCCCCCTCCCCTGCAGCCTCAGCTCTCCGCACTGCCAGCACTCTGGGCGGCATGGCTGGCTCCTGCCGGGCAGTGTGGCAGCGTGGCTGCTAGTCCTGCCACTCTGAATGGCATGGTAAGGGGGTGGGGAGTGGGGGGGTTGGATAAGGGGCAGGGGGTCCTGAGGGGCAGTCAGAGAACAGGGAGTGGTTGGCTGGGGCAGAGGTTCTGGGTGGGGGTCGGTCAGGGGATGGGGAACCGGGGGGGGGGAGGGGGGTGGATAGGCATGGGAGTCCCAGGGGGCCTGTCAAGGGGCGGGGGGATGGTTAGGGTGCAGGGAGTCCCGGGAGGGGGCGGTCAGGGGACAAGGAGCAGGGCGGGTTGGATGGGTCGAGGGTTCTGATGGGGGCAGTCAGGGGGCAGGAAGTGGGAGGGGGTGGATGGGGGCAGGGGCCAGGCTATTTGGGGAGGCACAGCCTTCCCTACCCAGCCCTCCATACAGTTTCGCAACCCCGATGTGGCCCTTGGGCCAAAAAGTTTGCCCACCCCTGCTCTAGAGAGCAGACTCTGTTCAGCTAACAGGGACCGTGATGAGACTTAGGAGCATTTACAGGCATTGTAATACAGTGAATCCTACTTACAAGAATGACCAAGTATGAAAAGTTTATAAGAATCAATGTCCCAAACTATTTAATGTTCTTCTCAAGGAGAACAGCAGCTTGGAGTGCAATTGCTGTTAAGTAAAATGGATACACGCATTTTTTTTAAACAGTGGATTTCTCCAGCTTTTTTTGTTTGTTTGTTTCAAACGCTCACCCTGCTTTGTCCTAGTTCCTCCCAAAATACAGCCCTGCAAACTCCTCAATGAGCAGAAAATAATCTGCAGCACTAATGATATTGGGAAAGGTGGTGCTAAGAGGTGGATGCGTGCTGATTGTTACAGAAGGGGAGATGGAGAGCTGGCACAGAAGGTCTGGACTGAGAGTCCTGTGAGGATTACAGTCCTAGCCCATCCTCCATACAGAAAAACCTAGACTCTGGATCCAGTCACGTAGGGCCAGATTTTCATATGGGTTCTCCTCCCATTTAAGCACCTAAATAAGGGTGAGATTTTCTACAGGGCTCAGAGCCCAGCAATACAGCTGGATGATTCCCCCCCCCCCCCCCCCCGCAAATAGTAAATTTGGTGGGAAAAGTATTTTGGGTGCACTGAAATTATTCATGAATTTAGGTCCATTACATCAAATAGTTTAGCCTCCCCCTGCCCCCCACACCACCCCAAAATGGAGGAAACAATAAAATGTTGAAATTGTTAGTTTCAGTCATTTTGAAATGTGACATTTTTACTTTTCTTTTAATTTTGACCATTTTAAAAACAAAATGTGTCCTTTAAACCATTTTGAAAGGTTTCCACATTTTGTTCAAAACGGTGCTCCATTTCAAAATTTTGCTAAATTTTTTAGAAAGGGTGAAAAATACCCCGAAATGACGTGAAACAAAATGGAAAAAAGAGTTCCGAAATGAAATGTTTCATTCAACTCAAAATGAATTTGTTTTGTCTCATATCCATTTTCTGCTGTATTATAATGTACATATCTGGAACACAGGAGAAGCTTATCAGGAAAACAACTTTGGGAGAACAGATTTTATTTATGCAGCTGAGGATCTGGACAATATACACTGTGACAATATCTCTCTATTTTCATTATTTTGGATACAGTTGCAGCACTGTGTAGACTAGGAGACTAATTTTGCTCTAATTTATACAGGGCAAACCCTACTAACCTCTTACTGGTGTAAGAATTTGGGCCTAGTTGTCTTATTTCAGTGATCATCAGTAGCCGTGGGGTGGTACTGAAAACACACCCTGCAGTGTTTAGAGCAATCCTGTAGATTCATCACTTCGAGATGAATCAACAATGGTGATGTGCTTTTGATTAATTTCATGACAGTTTTGGAGGGTGTTTGTTGCAGGTCAGCAGTGAGATGCATTGGCGGTCATTTGGATGTACGGTACCGCACCTGTAGTGGGGGAAAGGCAGGAGTGAACACCACTGGCAAAGAGATGTGGAGGAAGCTTGCACAGAACCAAATCACATTACCCATATTTGGTTAGTTCTGAGCTGGAGTAAATCAGGTCTGCTTCATTGATTTCAGTGCAACTACACTGATTTACACCAGTCAATCAGTTAAGGTTCTGATCCTGAATGTCGAAATGACTAGCATTCTGCAATTTGCACGATCATACAATGAATCATGGAATGGAAATAAGTTTTCATTATGTTACTCCTGGAATAAAAAGCCAGAGAGGAAAACTGCTCCCTTAAACACAGCCATCACAGTATCAGAATGAGAACTGATTGGGAATTTTTCAACAAGATGTTTTTAAATCAGAAAATGCCAATTACATGAAACAGAAACTGGGGAAATTTGACAAATTTCCCATTTCAAGAAAACTTTGAAAAAGTTTTGATTTTTTTTTAAATCAAAATTAAAACATTTTAGTATTGTGTTGACATGACTTTTTGTTTCAAAATTTGTTAATTTATCATAAAAAATTTAAAAAGATCAAAATAATAAAATTCACGGGGGTCAGGAAAACTGTTTCCTACCCAGCTCCAATCAGACCCCCTTGTAGGAGCTCCAAATTCATCCCCTTCCCCACCCCCCCTCCACATAATCCCTCCCAAAAAATTGTCAAATATTCCATCAGTAATGAAAGGAATTAACTACTTGCAATTGTGCGGAATGTTCCAAGAACATCCTATTGCTCCACTGAGTTCAATGGACTCTTAATTGTTGGTGACAGGGCCAGCAGCAAAAAGGTTAAGATTTTGCCTTCGGGACTTTGCCATGGAAGATCTCTGAGCACCTTATTTTGCAGCACACTATTAAAAGAGAATGCCCTCAAAGGATAAACTGAGAAATCTGTGGCATTGAAAAGTGGCAGATGCCCAGATTTCCCTTTGCTGAAAACAGCAGTGACTACTTTCATAGCTTTTGACTGTGTCACTGCACTGCACATATTAGGACATACAAACAGATCTCAGAAAGTTTAGTTCAGAGAACTACCAAAACATGGCAGCCTGAGCCAAAAGTTACCTTTTTTTTGTTTGATTGAGGGATCTATATGTAAGAGTACAGATGATGGATTGTACTGGGACTTGGGTAGATCTGGGTTCAATTCCTTCCTCACCCACAGACTTCCTGTGGGGCCTTGGGCAAGTCTTATAAGCCTCTCCTCTGCCTCAGTTTCCCATCTGTAAAAATGGAGATAATACTCCCTTTCCCCCATCCCTTGTCTTCTTTATCTACATAGACTGTACGCTTTTTGGGGCAGGGACTGTCTGTGCACTGCCTAGTAGAATGGGACCTGATTGTAGCCAGGCCTCAAGGTGCTCCTGTAATGCACATAAATTATAATAGCAGTGGAGAAAACTTGCTTTTGTTGGTCCTTCCCCTAACTGGCCAATTTACCATCTGAATAGTCTCACCCTTGGTATTTTATAACTTCCATGGAAGTTAGGAGCCTAAATACCTTTGAGGATCTGGGCCTTCGTACTTTACTTTACTTCCACCTCTAGACATACATTGGGAAGGACAGAAGTACATGGAAATTAATATGCAAACATTAACCAGACTTTTTTAAACCCTCAAAGGACAAAGATTTGTGATTGCTCCTAATTTATCTGAATTGGTTTGTCCACCCATAATGTAGATGCTACTGCTCTTGGGCCTAATCCTGGGATCATCTGCTCCAGATTTACATAGTTGTAACTGAGATCAGACTCTGGCTCAGTCTCTTTCTCCATTCCCTTTGTTCTCTCTGCTTCTCTAGTACTGGCTTCCATGCTCTCTTGTCACAATTTTACACACATGGATGCAGGGGTGGGGGTGATTCTTCTCTGTTTTGCATGATTGTTATTTGTTTGTATTACCGGAGTGCCCAGGAGCCCTAGTCATGGGCCAGGCCCCCATTGGGCGAGGTGCTGTACAAACGCATCTTGCATAGCCACTTGTGCAAAGTGAGTGTAAACGCTATCCATGCCATGAGTGGAGAATTCTGATTAGGTAGCATTTTACAGCCATCCCTATCGTTAGCAAAAGAAAGACGTTCAGGAGCAACTGAGCAGAGGACCAGGGCAACGTGACTTTAAATTTGCCCAATCCCAAATCTGCTCTGCACTGGTCCAGTCCTCCTTCAATGACCTTATTCCTGATTTACATCAGCACAAGATCCAAATTAGGCAGGCAACCTGTATGAAAAATTGTTGTTTCTTCTTTATTTATTTTTCCCCCTCAATAAACTTTGTTGATAAGTCTGCTTCTTGAAACAGCTACAGACCAGATCTGATCCCTGGAATCAGGACAGACTAATTATACCTAATAATAAGTTCTGAGACACAGCAAGAAGTCTGCGAGCAGGACCCTTTAGATCAGCTAAGCCAGAACAGCAAGTTTCATTAATGAAAAATTGGCTTGGAATTTATGTTTGTCTGTTGGAACAGCTGGGAGGATGCAGGAGGATGCAAGCATTATTAGTTAGACCTATTCCTCCCCCCCCCCCACCTTGTTTTAATTAAATGAAGACATTTGATACCAAAACCTTTTGACATCCCTCCCAGTCACCCGTGGGTATGATAGGAACCTGGTCCTATGCTTAGGACTGCAACTGGCTGTTGGCTCGGGGCTGCTTTTTGCCTCAGTCAGCAGTAATGTGTGTCATGAATTCACACAATCTTTTGTTCTGATGACTGTATTCACAGCCATGAGAAACTGCTCAGAAATCAGAGTGTGTTGTAAGGATTCTTCTTTCCCAGGCCCCAGTCTCAGTTCTCACTACCTCACAAATATACCCGAGGCTAATCAGCAGGGTATAAAGCCAGAACTGGCAGATAGGCATGAAAAAATGGATCCTAATGAAGAATTTTTTTGATCATTTAATTGGAAGCAGCCTTATTTATTTGTAGTGTTCTTCTCTGCCTTCCAGTTCCCATTCAGCACACGCTTCCTCTGCAAAGCCTTTCAATAATGACCTCTGCACCCTTCTTATACCTGCTGCTCATGCCAGCACAACGTGTATTATTCTATCTGTGTTTGATCTGTGTCTGAGCTAGATGGTAAACTTTTGGAACATGGATTGGGAGTTTGGCTGTATTTGTGCTTACATTGATTTAAATTACTCCATGGACTTCAGTGAAGTTATTCCTCCTTCACACTGCTTAGCTAATAATCTTATTTGTCTAGATAGCACACAATTGGCAGTATAATAATACTGTATTGTATTTTTAAGTGGTTGTATGACATCCCATATCTGCCGGGGGGGAGGTCTAATATAGAATAATAGGGCAAATTGATTTCTGTGTAGCTCCACTGAATTTCTATGGAGCTAAACCAAGGATGAATTAGGCCATTAATTATGATTATTACTGTGCTGTTTCCCTTGGCTCTTCATAATAGTGAGGTGATTTTCAAATGCAATCCACAGACAGTTGTGTAGAATTCTCAGCAAATAAAATATGGAACGGATGGTAGATATATAAAGGGTAGCCACACAGTTTATTTAATAAAGTCCCAAATTCAGTGAAGCACCTAAGCAGAAACTTAAAGTTAAGCATGTTCTTATGTCCCATTAACTTTTATGGGACTTAAAGGACAAGCTTAAGTTCTTTGCTGAACCAGGGCCCAGTACATTAAAAGCAGTCAATGAGGCAGCACTTCCACAGATGATGAGATGCAGAAACATCCCATATTCTCTCATTTCTGCACACTTCTGTGTTTAGGAGGAGAGTGGAAGTGCCAGATCCCCACTGAGGATTGGGGCTGATCTTGTGGTCTATCTGGATCAACCAGAAGGGAAAGTCTGGTCTTGTGAAACACTCAGCCCAGTGTTGCAGACCCAAAAGCTCCAGAAATGCACCTGATTCTCATCAGTTTTACAGCCGTGTAACTCTACTGGCATATTTTGAGTTTCTTCTGATTTACACTGGTATAAATGAGTGGAATCCGACCCCACAATTTTTAGGTGCTTATCCAAACCCAAGCTCTGGACCTCAGAGTCTTTCCCATTATTATCCATGCATGTATCCACATAATACTGGCATGAAAGCTCAGCATTCTCAAACAGCTGTTGAAATTCAAAACAGCTGTTTAACCTCTTGGTTTGCTATTGGCATGACCTGTTTCTCTTTCCTGCACACAGTTTGGGGAGGGTAGGTGAGATTTTTCTTCATACAGATGTATTCACAGGTAAACAAGGGTATTTTTGCTGCAAACCAAAGTATGCATCTTTTTTCTGTTTGTAAAGTTTAATTCATCCAATCAGGCAGATGAAACAATACCATGTGAGTCAGGTAACCAATCAGGCACCTCCACAGATGATAGTCAAAATGAATAGTTTGTGAAGATCCCATGGCATGTACAATGTTCATTCAGATTATTTGGGTAATACCTGTGAATAACGAAAACATTCCCTCCAACCAAGACTGGACCACAAATGATTCAGAAGCAGAAAGAAGGACTAAACACATCAGATAATTTATTCACAATGAGTAACTCAACAGCTGGAAATGGAGTATTCCTTGATATAGCTTTGAAAGACTTGAGATGTGCATTTCAGATGCATTTGTCTTTCTTTTCTCTTCCCTCAGCCTCCTCTCTATAAGTAACCCTATAATTTGTCTGCCACCAGAACAGATTTAATAACTTTCATTTCTGAAAACCGCAACCCTTGCTCAATACTTTGATTTAGTATCTTATGACATCCACACCCGTAATTTATGACTGCAGGGAAACTGAAACATAATCCCTTCATAATCTTCCATTACACTTTCTACCCACTAAATATGCAATTTAGTGACACATCTCTGTTTCTTCAATGAGAATAATGGCTGAATTTTACAAACACTGGTACAAACAATCCCACAGTCCTTCATTCTCAGTGGGGCATTTCATATTGATCTTTCTTGCCATGCTTAAAGAACTGACTGTGAAAACTCAGTTGACAACTGCAGTTTATCCAGATCACTACCATCCATGCCCCACCAATTTTCAAACTGGTAGGAGTAGTTATGGAAAAACCACTGAAAGTCTGGCAGTTTAGTTCAAACAAGGACAATAAAGTTTACAGGCCAAATTCAGCCCTGGTGGAAGTGGACAGAATTCCTGTTGGCTTCAAAGGGAACTGAACCCTCTTATGCTAGGGTTGAAATTGCTCTTGGGTTCTCATTTGAAACTTATCCAGACTGCAAAAAGAAAAGGAGGACTTGTGGCACCTTAGAGACTAACCAATTTATTTGAGCATAAGCTTTCGTAGGCTAACACCCACTTCATCGGATGCATGCAGCTTATGCCCAAATAAATTTGTTAATCTCTAAGGTGCCACAAGTCCTCCTTTTCTTTTTGCGGATACAGACTAACACGACTACTACTCTGAAACCTGTCATTATCCAGACTGGTTTATCCATGCCTTGTCATAATTAGGAACATGGGAATGGTCAGTCTCAAGGTCCATCTAGTCCAGTATCCTGTCCCTGACAGTGGCCAGCCTCAGATGTTTCAGAGGAAGTTGTAAGAACTTCACAGCAAGCAGATGTGGGATAGTTTGACCCCAACACGAGGTCCTTATGATCTCTTAACAGTTAGAGATTGGTTTAAACCCTGAATATCAAAGTTTAATATCTCTTCCAAAATTTGGTAGCATTAACTATTATCACCCTGGCTATAATTTGGTGCATTTTTTGTGGGGCTGTATCATGACGTTGCATCCCCATTTCCTGATGCAATGTTATATAGAGCTGCTTGAAACTTTTTTGGTAAAAATTTTTTATTAAAAAATGTTTTCCATTTCCCCCCTATCTGTATTGTCACCTATTGTCTAATGTAAAGTCATTGCATCATGGCCACCCACCATTTGGGACTAATTTTTTCATGAGCAAGGCTAGACTAGGGTTGCCAGTTCTGATGGATGTTTTCCTGGAGGTTTCAACATGTGACATAATCTTTAATTAAAGATTAGTCTTTGATTCCTGGAGACTCCAGGACAATCATGGAGGGTTGGCAATCCTAGGCTCAAGAGGCAGGGAAAAGGGGAGAATCACCCAAGTTTGTATCTTCCTACTGTTCCACTCAATAATGGTTTTATGACTTTGAAGGTTCCCCTGCAGGGAGTGCATCTCAGACCCCCTCAGAATGCCCATCTCCCTTTCATACATGTGCCAGGTGAGGGTGGATTAGGCTCCAGAGCACCCTAACCCCCTCCGTACACATGCATGTTTTCTGTTGGTTTCTCTAGTCTGTTTACATTTTCTCTACCACTCAGATTTGAGTGTCCCCTGCTGATGGGAGGAGCAAATTGCTCCCCGTCACTAGAACCATCAGATAGATGTCTGTGTCTGCCGACAGGTGTAGAAGTTACTGCTAAGACTGCTGCCTTACTTCCATTGCTCTTGTTGTATTGGTCGTGCATTGCTACTGCTGCTGTGGCAAGTGGCGGAGCATAATCAGCAGCAGATTAAACTAAAATCTGACCAGATCCAAAAAAAGACAGAATGGCCCTGATACCTTCATGCTGAAGCCCTCTCCTGATACACAGTCATTGGCACAGCTGAGCCAAGGCACCCTGACCCTTGGCTAGGTTCCCTAGCAATCACTGCAATGAGGGCAGACACCTGTGCAAGATAATCTGCTCTGGGACAGTTTAACTCTCTCCCTGCTAACCGCTGAATGTGAAATACACCCCTCCCCCCCATACCAGGAATAGAGAGAAAGAAGAGAAAGGCTTTTGAGAAAGGGGTCTAAGTGCTCTGATACGGCAGCTTCTTTTCATGCCTCTGTATGGCACCTGTTGACCAAGAGAGATATGCATAGTCAGGCTTGTGAGATTTTGTGCCATGGGACGATGACCTAACAAATACTGCATTTGGATTTTAAGAAGCCTGGATAATTCTATCACCACTAATAACATTTGCAATTGTGTATGCTCAAGGTAAATCATGTGTCAGGGCATAAGCCCATTGCTACAGGAGGCCAGGAAGGAAATTTCTCCCCCTGACCCTCCAATGGGTAGCACTGCAAATTTGGCTGGGTGTATTATGGAGGGAGTGAAGTCACCATCTTCTGAAACATCACAACGGTGAGGCACAGGATTTTGGAGCTGATGGACCAATGGCCTATGACGGTATGTCAAAGGAAAGGTAGGCTTATGTTGACAGCACAGGCTTGGGACTCTGTAGAGCTGGCACCTGTTCTCAGTTGTATCACATCCTCATTCAGTCCTCCTGTCGATATACAAAAGGAGTTTTGCCGTAGACTTCAAAGGTAACAGAACCAGACTCTTAAACTTCTCCATGACTCATGTTCCCCATTTGTAAATTGGAATAATATTGCGTGTCTGACAGGAGTGTAAAAACACCGATGTTTGTAACCCACAGATGTGGAAGCACAGAAGTATAGCATTATTGAAACCTACCCATAAGATTCACCCTATGCAGAAGGCAGGCACAAGTCATGAGCACTCCTTAAGTGGACTAGTGCCAGTCCTCTGCACGGGGGTGAATTTCATCCGATGTACCTGTTTTTAAAGAGAACAACGCAGCACACCATTAGCAGATGCACCTCAGATACACTGCATCTGCAGTAAAACATCTCTGTGTGTGTGTGTGAGAGAGAGAGATCTAGGTAAAGATTTCCAAGGGACCAAAGGGAATTGGGCACCCAAATCCCATCGTAATTTAAATTCTCCATATTCATTCTTGTTTGTGGTGATTTCTCTGTCTCTTTTGCTACGGTTATTTAGGTTTTGATTTGATTTGTTGAAACAGAAAACTAAACCCCTTTTCAAACTTCAAATAATAATTTTTAAAAAAATGAAGCCAGAATGAAGTCTGTATTCGAGAATAGTTGCTGCTGATGCACATGGGGAAATGATTGGCTCGGTTCATACTATTTCCTTTTCCACAACAGTTTTATTACTGTATTTCTCCTCCCATTTTCCACCTCCTCACTTTCACATAATGTAGTTTAAACAGTGGAATCTAGTTTATTCCAGCCCTCGGGTCTCACCCTCTCATGTTAAAAATATATATATATATTTTTTATAATGATGATATATACATTCCACATACCGATCTCCCACAAACCATTTGCTCTGACTATTTACATATTGAGATGCACTTCAGCTTTGGAAAATTTCTTGCAGCCTTCCATTGCCACTGTTTAGTAGGAGCTAGAGTTCTTTGTGCTATGTGCTTAAGAAGCTATCAGAGAGAATGCAAAGCTATCATCTCTCCCCTGAGCTGATGCAACCAAGGATACTATAGGGAAAACCTAGCCCCCACTTCTATGGCTATGGATGTCTCCCTGGCGATGGAACCGGTGCAATTCAATGTACAAGGGGGGGCTGGATTTTTGCACCCCGCCATGGCATGGAGCCTAGCTCCATGAGAGCTTCCTTTGCAACACTGCTATGAGGGCAGAGTCAGGGCAAGCTCAGAGGTTCTGCCACAGTAGGACTCTTCAGGCCTACTGCCCCTACATTTTGGTTGGGACATGGTGGGGCCACAGAGGGTTGCTTCAGCCCTGGCGGGATTCCTTCCTTGCCACCCCTGCACTCTCATGCACCATTCAGGCTGGGAACTGGGTTCTGGATTTGGCACCTAGGCTCCAAAGGAGGAAGATGAACCAAAAAAACCCCCAACAAAGTGGCACTAAATTTCAAGCTCCAGCTGAAATGTAGGGGGAAATAAATTTGTTATACGTTAAGGGAATAACAGGAGCCTGACCCTCAAAGTGTGGAGTTCCCTGAGCCGCAGGGAATGAGACATGAGAGGCACTCGTAGAACACCTCTAAAATATTGTTTGCAAGTGGTCCTATAATTACAAATAACGGAAATCATTATAAACAAAACTAATTTTTTTTTAAAAAAAAAAGCGTAGTTGACTTGATGCAGAAAACTGATTTTTACTCTGCAAATTTTAACATGAAAATGTGAAAGTTAGGGTGCGCTTTCACAAGAATTCACAAGTGTTGTCAAAGCTGACATTCTTCATCAATGAATCCAGTTTGCCAGGGGTAAACATTAGGCTAAATCCCACCTTGGAACGAATAGGAAAATGCTTACACCTGTCATTCAGGTAAAACCAAAACCTTCAACTGTTGCAGAGAAATGTCACTGCATTTGCAGCAAAACTGCATTTTTAAGTGTTTGTGTGAACTTGCCATTCTTATTTCGTAGGAAAACAGGGATTGCTTTGAGACAAAACCCATCACAAAATTTAGTCTTTTGCAAAAAAGGACTTCAAAAATAGAAGCCTGATCTCCTTGTATCAGTTGTCCTGGCAGCAAGACTTATTTCTACACACTCAGTACCTGTCAGTGTCCCCTTTCAACATAAAACATGAGAAGATTCGTGTATTTTAAAATTCCCCATGCTTTTATTTCTTCAGAGGTGCACAGTTTGCCACCAATTAGTCTCTACCTGTTGGCAGGCTCCAAGCCAAAGCCCTCTTCCACGGGATGAGATATTTCAGCTTCTTTCCCTGAAATCAGCAGAGCTTCTTTAATCTGCTGTTTCCTGGAGCCGAGATATTTCTTTTTGTATTTGTTTTTGGTTGTTTTAAACTGACACAAAGTTCAGAGGTCAAGCTAACTGTGCTTAGAAACTTTCCAGTTCTCCCTGAGATAGCTAGAGGCTGATCATTCCTCCTCTGTATCTGCAGCATTCCCTATCTATGCAGCCATTCATCCGGGTTTTTTAATCGGTACCCATCATCACAGGATCAGAGTCTCAGATCGCAAAAAGAAAGAGGAGGACTTGTGGCATCTTAGAGACTAGCAAATTTATTTGAGCATAAGCTTTCGTGGGCTAACACCCACTTCATCGGATGCATGCAGCTTATGCCCAAATAAATTTGTTAGTCTCTAAGGCGCCACAAGGACTCCTCGTTCTTTTTGCTGATACAGACTAACGCGGCTACCACTCTGAAACCTGTCAGATCCCAAAGTTATTTCAGCTCCTAACTTCCACCCCTCTTTGAGGACCTGGGCCAGAGTGCCTTCTAAGGGTAAAACAATGACAACAACATTATCTTCCATACCCTCTTGACAGGGTATACTATAAGTACTGGGGCAATTTTACTTATCTATCTAAGGCAGCATTTCCAAACGCGTGGAGTCGTTGCTAGTGGTCCTCAGAGAGCTGCCTGGTCACATGGTGCTGGCTCCGCCTCCTTATTTCCAGCTGCTAAATGATGTTAGGCAGATAAAACATATTAAGCACTTCCTTAATATTAGTTTTCTGGAAGCGCCATGGGGATGTTCTGTGGCTTCCAAAGGGAGAGGAGATGGTGTCCACAAGGCAATCTTTCTATGTCCGAAAAGGTTTGGGAATCGCTGCCCTAAGGTAATGAACAAGGGTATATGTGCAATTACTGTAGATGGGAAAAAATAAATGCATTAGGGAAGGACAGCTAGATTAGTGGCCAATTAGAGAGAGAAAAGAGAGAGAGAGAGAGAGAGAGAGAGAAACTCCACACGTGGTTCTGTTAAGGCATGGAGATCTCCAGCTCACTCCTCCCTCCCTTGGAAAAGCACAGAGCTAACACACCTGACTGGCATGGGTCCCAAACTGAAAGCCTAATTATGAACACCAAAGTCTGCAGAATCTAACCTTGGAAGCAATTCTGAATGCTGAGGGTGAACCAAAAGCCCCGTCAGTGTGAAACATGTGAAGAATCATTGGGAATGCTGCTTCTTCTGAACAAGGAATGAGGACCTCTTTGAAAATAAGGAAAAACAGCATAATCCCTAAAGCTTCTCTCTCTCTCTCTGCTGCACTGCAGAGCTTCTATCTAGAAGCTCCCCCTGCTCTCTGCTGCCTGGCTTCCTGCTACAGCTTTGAAGAAACAGCTCTCATATTGTCACAAGCCCTGGCCCTTGCTTCTCAGATTTCATGGTTCTAAGGCCTCTGACCCCTTTAGCTTGTGTGTTGCTCCAGGACCTTTACAATGACAGCCTGTGCATATCTCAGGCCCCTGCCCCTTCACTGGCTGTGCATTGCTTTCAACACAGTGCCCCTTTGGCCTGCACGTTCCTCTTGAGTCATTATTTAATAATGAAGAATTATATGAAAGTTGTGCTGGTTTTTTCATTTCTGAAACCAGCAGTGATGCCTGGAAATGAGGATGATTACAGGGGATAATGACATCAGCCAGGAGAATGCACAATGAATTTTCTGTGTAGTGGAGTCATGAAGAAGTTGCTGTTGCTGTGAATGGATAAGAAGAGCAGCAACAGGGAAGCAAAGAGCACATGTGTATGAGCACCAATACACACAATGGAGTTGCATCCGATGAAGTGAGCTGTAGCTCACGAAAGCTTATGCTCAGATAAATGGGTTAGTCTCTAAGGTGCCACGAGTCCTCCTTTTCTCTATACACTGGAGTGTTTACTTCATTGTCTGAGACCATCATAAAGATGGCTTCCTTCTCTACTCTTATCCCAGTCTGGTTTTAACCGGAGAGAAAGTATGTTCCATGCCTTCATGTATTGATGAGAACCTCAAAACGTTTGGGGTTCAGAGAAGCACCCAGCAGTGATGAGGATGCTCATCTTTACCGCTCAGGTGATCTGACTGGAGATGTCACAAGAAAAGGCTTTCCCCAGTACTTCCTGTTTCCCATCTGGGACAGAATTAACACAAGCACAGCCTCTCTCAGGGGATTTGGGCACATTTGCTTCAGCTCCTGGCTAGAACAGAATGAAAACAAACACTAATTAGAACAGTTTAGGAATCTGTAAAATGGTTCACGTTCCATAGGTGCTCACAAGGCCAAGGGAGCCTGAGAGTTGTCTTGTTTTTTTTTCTCAGTTGGCTTCCCATTGGAAGCTGCATCATCATGAGATTGGTGGAGACAAAGCAAACATTAAGGGCCTTTGAAAAATTGTGTAGTTTAGTGGTGAAGGCACAGAACTGGGAATAGCTGTGGGTTCTACTGACAGCTCTTCCACTGACCTGCAGTGTGACATTAGGCACGTTACTGCAATTCTCTATGCTTCTGTTTCTCTTTGTCTATTTAGATTGTGATCTCTTTGGAGCAATGAGAAAAGGAGTACTTGTGGCACCTTAGAGACTAACCAATTTATTTGAGCATGAGCTTTCGTGAGCTACAGCTCTGATGAAGTGAGCTGTAGCTCACGAAAGCTCATGCTCAAATAAATTGGTTAGTCTCTAAAGTGCCACAAGTACTCCTTTTCTTTTTGCGAATACAGACTAACACGGCTGTTCCTCTGAAACCTGTCATTTTGGAGCAATGACTGTCTCTTGTATTATACTGGCACAAATGGGCCCCAATTAAGATTGGGACTTTTAGATGCTACCATAATATAAATAATTTATAAAAAAATATAACTGATAGGGAAAGATGAGGGTGGAATAACTCAGATAAATTCCTTCAGATCTTCACAATTTTCATCTCAGCAGACAACCCTTGAAACACCAGAGCCAATTGGCTAGAGAGAGAATTCATCTCTCAGCTGCTTACATGAAATCCTAACTAGAGTCAAAGTCAGATCAGATCCTTGCTATGCAAGGTGGTGGGTAATAATTTCTGCTGTCCAACAGCAACCTAAATATAAAGTGAATCACAAAACCTAGCAAAATCTGTAATTTATTTCACTATATTGATTTGTTCCCCCCACCCCCCAGGGTAACTTTTCCTTGATGTTTAAATAAAAAGCTGAATGTCTTTGGTGGGGGCGGGTTATGCTTAATGGTGACATACAGTTGTGAGCGGTTCTTTTTCCAGCTTTCATGCCATTAATGGGAATACAAGGCTCCCTAGGAATGTTGGCGTTAATAAGGTGCTGTGGTTGGGCACATGGCTCAACCATGGTTTCTAGACATAAAGGCGTGTGTGGGTAGCAGTATTGGGATGTGAGTGTGTAGATAGATCTAGACAGATGAGTTCTTGTATTACATCAGTATTAAGGACAAATTCAGAGGTGATGACTAAATCGTATAGCTCCTATAGACTCATACTTCTCTAGGCCACACCCACTTGCTAATATCTACCTGAGTGTAAAGGAATTTTAGGATGTGATCCAAAGCCCATTGCAGTCAATGGGAGTCCTTAAATTAGTGTAAATTACGCTTCAAAGAGCATAACTGATCTATTCTAACTCACACCTTCCTACACCCCTCCCCCAGTGTTTAATCATTTTTGTTCTCAGACTTCTCTCTTCTGGCCCCTCAGCATGAACTTAGACTCACTTGTGCTTTGATAGACTCAGCAGGCTAAATTCCAAGGTGATGCTTACACGAGGAGGATGTCAGCTACACACTGGGAAGTTGGTGTGTGTCTATGGACTAGACTGTGCAGCCAACCTGTACTCGTGTTGGGGAGCCTTTGAAGCCAGCATGACTACTCTTGGGAACGAATACTCACTAATGTCAAGGTTTCACAATCCAGCTCTAAGCAAGGGCCTGATCTTGTTGACTAGTACTTTATACAAATACTCACATGTGTATCAAGGTGCTACTCATCATAAGTCAGGGAGTCAGAACCAGGCCCTTAGTAAGTACATTTAAAGCCATATTTGTGATAAGTATAAGGGAATCTAGAGGGTATCTGAGCTGATCTAATATACAGTTTAGACTCCCCAGTGTTGCATCCTTGCTCTCTACACAGCATTAAGCCTATAGGAAAATGACACTGGCCCAGCTGGCTTCCAAATAACCGTGTTTATTAACTTTGTACAAATATACATGGCTTAGCTACTAATGTACATTGAGGCTGGGGCAAGCATTCTATATCAGCCCTCTAGACTTTAGAAGGCATCATAGAAGTCAGGTATCTCAGAAGAAAAAAGACAGAAAACATGTAGTAGACTGAAAAGTTACTTGCTTTAAAGTTTAAAGGAATCTGTCTGCAACTTTCATTCTGATGAGACATTGAGATCTCCAGTAGAAGGTCTCCATCAGATATTAGTCTGTACCTTAATTATTCTTTCCACTTGTCTCAGAAATAAATAACCTGTGGTGATTAAGTCTTACATTTACCAGAAAAATGTTCAAATGTATTAAGGATTGAAGCGACGGTTGGAGGTAAAGCTGGGGGAAGAGAATAGAAAAGATCCCAACTCCTCTCATCTGACTGTGTCTGATCTTGCAGAAGAGATACTCAGTATCACAAGCCTGAGTTCTGTGGGTTTTGCATCCTGAGATGATGATGTTGGAATCTCAGGGCCAGCCCAGAAGAGCTTGTGCTCCAGGAATCCATCCACTGAGCACAAGTGGGAGGAGAAGGCTAGAACCTTTAAGTACAGAGCCTATGAAAAAGCAAACAAATAAGGAAAAAGTTATCAGTACTTTAAAAGATGGGATGCCTTGAATTCTGGGTGACATTTCAGGTCAGGTCCTATTTTATATGAACGAGTTCACTTACCCCTAATTTCTAGAGCAAAGAGGTGGAGATAAAATAAACTACTGGATTCTCATAACTATGTCTCACCTTGGATCAAGATGGATCATTGCATGCTGGGACATTAAAGCATTTGTGGGTTGCTCCTTTATATTAAAGAGGTGGATGGCTGTCCACATTTCAGTAGGCCGATACTTTGACCAGTGAATTAAGTCATCCGCTAACTTGGAACAAAACAAGCATCCCACAGCCTTGTGTCTGAGCCCTTCCTGGAATCCGCAGCTTCCTGTGGACTGTTCAACATGCAGAATAAGTGAATACTCAACATGCCAGCCCAGTCATTTTGGCATTTCTCTCTTTGAGAGCCTCTCAACTGTCCCAGCTAGCACACAATATAAAAGGTATCTTAACAGTCAGCTTTCCTGCCCATTCACTCTCATCAATGGGAGTTTAAGGACCCAGCTCTTTCTTTTGCTGTGCCATCCATAGCCTCTATCCTTGCTGCCAGTGAATCCTGGCATTTCTCAATCACTGTGACATACTAGTGTGGATAAAGGCAGAGCTGGCAGCTTCTTTCTGAGGAACCCATGTGGCTTGGCATTCTGTCAGGGCACAGATGTTCCCCAATATCACATGGGATGTCAGGATGGAGAAACACCTTTACCAGAAATGTCGCTGAAACAGCTTGAATGAGCGAGCATTGATGCACACAAGGGTTGCCAGCTGCCACTCCAGAAACACAGACTGTTTGCTGAGCTGCCTCTCGGTATGGTATGTGTTTTGATTCTCCTGCGGTTTGTCACATTGGAGGCAGCAAGACACCTTAGATGAGTCTTGGATAGTTCCCTTGCCTTGCCGCTGTAGATTTGTCTTTTTCAGAGGGAAAGTCCTGAGGACACTGATACTACAGCTTGGATCCCTTTTGATCTCAAAGCATTGTCTCTGCCAAACAAGTCTCTCACTTCCTCAAGTGGTGAGGGTCCACTGCAAGAACCAGACGCTGGCAAGAAAGGTCTCTCAGACCTTCGCCACCATAGGTAGTGAGAGACTGAATCTGGGGCTCAAACCCAAATTTACTGCTTGCTAGTACATCTCATTTTGCTTTTGCAACTTTGGTGAGGGTCTGGTAGCATGTCAAAAGCCAGGCATAAGGAGAGCAGATGCTCTTCTTTCTCAACACAACTCTGGCAGTGCAAGATTTATCTGGCCCTGCCACTCTCTGCAATTCCAGTACTACTCAACCACCATCTTCTTTAAAATCTCTACTATTCCCATCCTAGCCTCCCCACACATAGCAATGCCATTGCACCCTGCCCTGATTTGTAATAGCCCTCTCTTCTACTCCAGCATTAGGTGCCTCCTGAGCAGGTGCTGCCAGTAATGGGAAATTGGATAAACATCCCTTAGAGAGTAGGCCAAAAATCATCAAGACCAGAACCGATTCAAATGATAGAACAACAATGCATCATGCTAAGATATCTTTGTCAAGGCACTTCAGAAGTGTATGCTAATTGCTGATCAGCACCAACAGACGTAAGCTATGAGACAAACAAGGGAGTTCTCAGGCTTGACCTGAGAAGTAAAGGGCTGGTGGCATCCTTGAAATCTGTGGGCAAGGAGCTCGAAAGAAAAGGACTGGAATAATAAAGGGCTGTAATAAAACCTGCCACCCAAAACAGCACAGCCAGGGTTCACGGAGAATGGTTGAAACCAGTAGCCAGAGCAGAATGAACAGGTCACCTCCCCCAGCCAAAGCAGTCTGGTACATTTAATATACAATGTTCTCAAGAGCCTGTAGAATTTCTCCGCTGTGGACAGTGCTGATGTTCAGATCATGAGAAGTGATAGAAATTAGATATAAACTTTTAAGGTTGCAAAGAAGGGCCCAATTCACCAGGGCAAAAGGAGACCCCAGGGCTGGAAAACCTGCCAGAAGACAGTTGTGGCAGCCCAAAATGTAAGTAACAGTGGCCAGGATGTGGACATAATGAAGGCAATGCCAAGAAGCACTGATTTATGGCATCCCTTTAGCAATCTCCATTGGCAAAAAGCTTGCTGAGCCCCAGCTATAAGCTGAAGCTGTGTCCCATCTTCATCAGTAATGCAGAAGTTGGGTACCTTCCCTCCCTCCTGGCAAATCAGCCATAGGCCACAGTAAGTCTAGCTGGCACAGGGAGGTATAAATTATACCTCCCTGCATCTGCCCTGGATAACATGATAACTTAAGCAATGAATCCCAATTACTGGACACTTTTAGGAATAAGAAAAGGAGTACTTGTGGCACCTTAGAGACTAACCAATTTATTCAAATAAATTGGTTAGTCTCTAAGGTGCCACAAGTACTCCTTTTCTTTTTGCAAAGACAGACTAACACGGCTGTTACTCTGAAACTTTTAGGAATCTGTTCCAACACAGTTTTATTCCTGGCTTTCCCTTAATTTTCTGAAAACTCAAGCCTAGCCTGCTTCCTCCCAAGCCCTAAAACATCTTACCCTACAACTGGGGGGGGGGGTATCCCACAGCTGGTCATACTAGAAGGGCTTCTGTGATCGGGCATGACTGTCAGAAAACTCATTACTCCCAGTGAAAAATCCATGCCACTGTTCTGTGGATTATATTGGTCCATTTCCAGGATCTGGTGACTGAACCTAGTGGTGTGAACCATGGGAAGACTCAAAACCAGTGGCCACCACCTGATATAAGGCAAATAGTTGTTTGCAGTTTGTGCAATAAGCATTAGTGAAAGTAGAAGGGAGAATCAAGGGAGCCAAACCTACACCTCTCACATATCCACATACAGCCATGTCTATTTGATTTCACTCTCCTGCCTGGGACAGTGGAATCTCTCAGACAATCCAAGCACAGCACTGTCATAACATAGATAGTGGAGAGGGTTACATATTTTTCATATCCAGGTGGATAAACATAACTCAGTTAGGCTGAAGTGTACTCCAAACAGTTCTGGGAATTCTGGCACAAACCAGGGACGCACAGCACCAGTGATGGATAATATTCTGGGTTAACTGTCTGCAAATGTTCTGTCACTTTCAATCAGTTCAGTAGTTGGAATGCATCTGTGGCACAAGAAGATGCCAGCCTATTTCAACCATGGCAACTTGTTCTTGGATAATACCAATAAAGAATCACAGCAGGGGTGTTTTCTGCTAACTGGGATTGTGATCAGGAAAAAAGCTTCAAGATAATGCAAAAAATCCTTACATAATTTTGGAGAAATACAAAACAACAAGAAAAGCAACTAGAATATTAGGGTCTCACTACATGAAGCAGGGAATGGCAGTATTTTATGGATATGTCAGACTCGTTATCTTGGTAAAGATCAGGAGTAACTCCAATGAAATCAAAAATTACTCAGGATTTACACTAAAGTAATTGAGATCAGTATCTGTCTCAGGTAAGAGCTTTTAAGCATTTCCATTAAAATGTAAACCTCTATTTTTAGGGAGTTCTATTACGTGCTGTGTTCTGCGGATTAAATTTGGGCACACAAATTCCCAACCTATTCTATCAAAGCCCCATTGGTCTCAAGAAACATTCAGTCTTTCATTATAAGAAACCTCAGTGACAAAGTGGGAACAAGTTATTGCTGTTGTCTGCTATTTCAGACTATGTATCTAGCAGTGTCTCCCAGTAGTTAGTCAGAACTCCTTCCTTCTTTTTTTTCCCCAGCTCCACCACTGACTCACTGTGAGAACTCAATCAAGTTATTATTTTCAGTGCCTCAATATTTGCATGCCCAGCTTGGGACACATAAAACTTGATTTTTCAGAGGTGTTGAGCACTGATTCTTTTCAAATGGTTTTATGGGTGCTCAGCACCTCTGAAAATCAGGCCCTAGTTGGGCACCTAAACACAGAGGCAATCAAAACTAGTAGATACTCCTCATACTGTTGGCCTAAAAGCCCCCCAAGCCCGCTCCCTGCCTCAGTTTCCCCATCTGTAAAATGGAGAAAACACTTTCTTATGGGGCTGGGAGGTTTCATTAATTAATGTTTGTAGGGCACTTTGAGAACCTCAGATGAAAGATGCTGCACAGTATAATTAGTACTATTATTGTGCTGGAGTAAGACCTGAAAGTGAGGTATCTCCGGAGGCTAGTCCAGTGAGCAACACTCTGTGTAAATGTCATGTTTTACAGACTGTGCATCCAATTCTCCTATCACTTACATCATTCTCAATGCCGACTAACTCCACTGGGTGTAAGTAAGAGGAGAATCAACATTTTTCTATTAAGTGAGTCCAGAGACTAACTCAGCCTCCAAACCTCTACAATTGTATTGAATTTATGCAGTTTAAATGGATGAGAAGAGAGAAATGTTGTCAGACCAAACCTGCATTCTTAGGGCTACATTCGGCCACCCTTACTCATGCTGAATAGTACCTAACTCTGCAGTGCTCCCCCTGCTCTCAGAGTAAGGTACTAGTCAGTGCAAATACAGGAAGCAGAATCGGGCCTATATTAATTTTATTTTCAGTGGTTTATAAATACCCATAGCATGCATTACCTACCCCCCCCCTGCCCCCAATGCAAACACATAGATTATTCTTATTACATCAATTACACATTCACTAATGAAATCAGACAGATCACAGCTGCCAGAATTCCTCCTTTCAGTGCAAAGACAACTGCAGCAGCTTGAGTTTTGAAAGGTTTCTATCTCTCTCCTTTTGAAATCATTTCATTAAAGTTCTCCAGTTAATGTCGGTATCACTTGGCTAAACAGATAATAGAAGAGAATGATGTTTAGCAATGGTAACTCTGGAGTTACCAGTCTCTTAGTGTTGAGGTTATCCCTTAATAGGTCAATTCTTCTGCTTTTAGGAGATGATCTTGCAAAGACTGAAGCCCGTGAGTAATTTTACTCACCAGAGTAATCCCAACAACATCAACGGGAAACTCCTATGAGGAAAATAAAGTTATTCACATGCTTGAGTCTTTGCAAACTTGGGCATTAATTATTTGGGACCAAATGGTGCCTTGTCCTTACATGGTTGTTCAGCTAGGAAAGAAGGTTTCCTCCCACCACCACCACATATGGCCACATAAGGGCTACTTGATTTGCTGCTCCCAGATTTGGGAGAGTTCAGGGGCTGTGTTCCAGACACTGCCTCTGAGGAGCAGCAAGCTGCAATGCTCCTTGGACAGGAAGCAGGTGGAGCCATGAATCTGCCTTCCCACGACCCAACCAGCAGGACCAACTGGCCACACAGGATGGGAGGGGAGAATATACTGTTCCCCATAAGACTACCAGAAATGAAAACCCTCCAACTAAATAAAACCAGGGCTGTCCAGGAGGACCTGTGTCTCTGAAGATGTGTTGACAGAGGGTTCCTTCCCCAGTGAACAACCTAATCTCTGAAGTACAATGCCTCCCAGTGCTCCGCCCAGGGGCAATGCTTCTGTACACCTCCCCTTCCGATGGACTGCATGCAAACAGCACTTCCTAGACCTACCTTACCAAGTGACTGATCCTGTGAGGTGCTAAATGCCTCCTTCAAAGTGCTGAGTGCCCTTACCTCCTGTTGACATCAATGGGGGTGAAGGCCCTGGGCATTTTACAGGATAGGGCGCTTAATTTGCTTATAAATGGAAGAACAGGATTTTCCAAGGAGACTAAGGGAAATACAACGGGAGTTGGGTACACCACTGTATTTTCCTTAGGCTCCTTTGAAAATCTCAGCCTAAAACTACAGACACTTAAAATCCTGGAACATGAACAGATCCCATTAATTCTTCTGAGAATACCTCATTGTTTGTTTACCTTTTGGCTTCTAATTTGATTAGATGAATGTTTGGATCCGTTACTCCTTGGAATCTCTTTTCTCTCATAATAGAAAAGCCCTTTTTATTATTATTATTATTATTTATTTTATTAGGAGGTTCAAGTTTGTGCTTTGTCATCCTTCATTATAGACCATTGTATAACTATTTGACAGTGTCTGTAACATGCTCCCCCTTTTCTATCTCATTTTGATTAATCCTGACCTCTCTCTTTACATTACATAGTGTCAGTCACTTAGTGACATTGCTTTAATTTTACCTTTCCTCTTTCTGTAACTAGCTCTCCTCCTTCAGATAAACTCTTCTGGCACAGCAGGGTCAAAAAGACCTACAGCTAACAAAAAAAAAGTTTGAATCACAGCAATTCAGTAAACTTCCCGAGGCTGTTGACCATGCCTCTAATGAATTTAAAGCTCTGCATTCTTGAAGAGGATGGGTGCGCACTCAGAGTTTTCCCTCTCATTGTCACCAGCTAGCAAAGTTCTTAGTGACAGCAAATCCTCCCAGTTACACTTTTGCCAAGAAGGGAAGTGGGATCCTTTGCTATTTCTTTTGGTGCTGCTATGCCTGGGAATCCTTCTCTGGGGATATCCAGTGCCAACTCTCTAAAAAGCTGCTGATCTCGTACAGACAGAGTTGGTTGTAGGCATGGGTAACTGAAATGGTTGCTTGCAGGGCCATCCCTACCTATTCTGGGGCCGCATGCAGCCCCCCACAGGGGCGGGGTCCCAGGCCTCTGGGGGGGGGGGGGGGGGTTGGCTTGGGGGGCAGGCAGGAACCGCCCCCCAGCACTCACCGACAGTGCAGCTGGGGTCAGGTCGCTGCACTTCCCACTGCTGGTGAGTGCAGGCCTGTCCCTACTGCAGTCCTCAGGGGAGTGGGGGCAGGGCTGGGGTGGGAAGAGGTAGGGCTGGGGTGGGGTGGGGCAGAGGGGAGTGGGGTGGGGGCTTTGGGGAAGGGGTGGAGTGGGAGCGGGGCTGGGGCAGAGCAGGGGCAGGGGCCACGTGGAAGAGGTGAGGCAGGGGCTGGAGCAGCACGCAGTTGCCCAGGGCACCAGGAAATGTGGTGCCCCAAATTTCCTGGTGCCCTACGCAGCTGTGTACTTTGCATATGGGTAGGGACAGCCCTGATTGCTTGGGATTGCCATGCCTTTGACTCCTTTCTCCATGGTCATGCACTTACTCAGCATGGGCTAATAGGTTCTTTCCTTCTGGCAATGAGGTTAGAAGGGGTGGCTCCTCACAGCTGGATTTCCTCACCTCCTGTGGCCTGAGGCCCCATAAATCATGGGGCATGCCCTATCTACAAACTGGGAGAATGATACATTTTCAGACACTTGTGATGGCTAGAAAGAGAATCTAGTCTCAAGAGGATATGGAGGTGAGCAAAGCTGATGGTTTGTGACGCTGGATATGTCCTTTCTGACCACAGAAATTTTTTCAACATGCTGGCTACTTTTTCATTTTCCAGACTGACATCTCTTCATATTGTTTGACATTCAGCAACAGGTGAAGGTGGACCATGGAACACACTGAACTGAATGACACTGCCCTGTGGTTTTCCCCAGATAATTACTGATACTTCCACATAGGATTGCCAACCCTACCAGATTGGCTGGGAGTCTACTGGAATCAGCCTCGATCTCCTGGAAGCTACTGAAACCAATCCGGAAGATTTTAATAGTCTGTTAAAAGTCCAGTGGGCATCTCAGCGGGGCTAAGACAGACTCCCTACCTGCCCTGGCTCCATGCGGCTCCCAGAAGCGACTAGCGCATCGCTCTGGCTCGTAGGTGCAGGGGTGGCCAGTGGGTCTTTCCATGCTGCCTCCACCTCGAACGCAGACTCTGCAGCTCCCATTGACCAGGAACCACGGACGATGGGAGCTGCAGGGATGGTGCCTGCAGGCAGGGGCAGCGCGCAGAGCCATCTGGCCACCCCTGAGCCTAGGAGCTGGCCATACCAGTCACTTCCAGGAACTGCTCGAGGTAAGTGCCACCCGGGTGGAGCCTGCACCCCTCACCGTCCCTCCCACACCCCAACCCTCTGCCTCAGCCCCGAGCCCCCTCCCACCCAAACTCCCTCCCAGAGCCTGTACTCCCTCCTGCACCCCAACCCAAAGCCCCCTCCCACACTCCAAACCCTTTGGCCCTATCCCCCAACCCAGAACCCAGAACCCACACCCCAACCCGCTGCCCCAGCCCAGTGAAAGTGAGTGATGGTGGGGGAAAGCGAGTGATGGAGGGAGGGGGGACGGAGTGAGCTGGAGGTGGGGCCTCAGAGAAGGGGCAGGGAAGGGACATGGCCTCAGGGAAGGGGCAAGGGTGTTTGGGTTTGTGTGATTAGACAGTTGGCAACCCTATTTCCACAGAAACTTCTGTCCAAGGATCTCAACTGCTCAGGGAACAATTAAGAGTCACAACAACCCTGCAAAATAGGTAAATAATACAATCCTCTTTTCATAGGTGGGTAAACTGAGCCACAAAGAGAGTCAGTGTTTTACCAAAGAGTTCACAGGATGAAAATGGTGAAGCAGAGAATACAGCTCATACAATTGGACTCACCACTATAATCACTGGAAGATGCTGTCAGTCAAAATGCAAAACTTGCCCCCCTGCTTAGGTTAATCACCTGTAAAAGCTTATTCCAGATGTTTTACCCTAATGATTCCAGTTTGCTCTCTGTCCTGTACAGGCCTCTAGGCAAAATTAGTGGTCATGACCTATACCTACAAGATCTACAGCAAGCTCTCACAGGCATGTTTTATTAACTGAAAATATTACCAACTCCTCACTCCCATTGAGGTGATGAAGCCACATGTTTTATTTCTCCTTACCGTAAAACTGATAAATAGCATTCAAGGGCTGTCACTCACAGCAAACTGCTGTTGCTTGCTGCATTGCTACTGGGCAAGCTCACTGAACCATTACGTCTCTCTAAACCTCAGTCCTAGCAGCAGCAAGTAAACTCAACAAAGAGTCAATTCCAGGTGAGAGAAGCTCAGTCCGGGTGTGATGCTGCCCTCCATATGTTTATGGAAATACATTATATTTACACTCATAAGCATCACTGGAATATGCTTGATGCAAAAGGTCTCTTGTAAGGTATCCTTAAAAAACTTATAATCTACTGAGTGTGGTCATCCTATTTGTATGAATGTATCATTCTTGTATCTGAAACTTGAAATATAACTCTGAACTCCAATTGTAACTACACAAAGTGTGGGCCATTAATGGTGGCTTAGGATCTTGATGGCTCCCATTGACTAGAACAACTGGTTGTAAATGGCTCTTTTTACTTGTAAGTCTTCCTGTATAGGTGGGTGCCAGCCAGTGAATAATGAAGTCTCACAGGACATGTGAACATGTCACATGATACTGGAATCCATCTTAAACCTGATGCTTTTCCATTTAGAAGGAAGGGTAGGAACCCAGAGAGACAAAGGATTCCTGCCTTGTGCAAAAGATATAAAAGGGGGAGGAAGAGAACAAAGGGGGCTGCCAGTCATTAGAAATCCCCTAGAGACCACTTGAGCTGGAACTAACAAGGGCTGTACCAAGGGAATGGATTGGGCCCAGACTAAGAAGGCATATAGTCTGTGAAAGAAGCTTATTGGAACATCTCTGAGGGTGAGATTTACCTGTACTGAGTTTCTTAAATGTATTAGGCTTAGAGTTGCATGTTTTGTTTTATTTTGCTTGGTAACTTACTTTGTTCTGTCTGTTATTATTTGAAATCACTTAAATCCTACTTTTTATAGTTAATAAAATCACTTTTGTTTATTAACAAACCCAGAGTAAGTGATTAATACCTGGGGGAGCAAACAGCTGTGAATATCTCTCTATCAGTGTTATAGAGGGCAGACAATTTATGAGTTTACCCTGTATAAGCTTTATATAGAGTAAAATGGATTAATTTGGGGTTTGGATCCCATTGGGAACTGGGTGTCTGGGTGCTGAAGATAAGTGACTTGCTGAGCAGTTTTTGGTTAAAGTCTGCCGCTTTGGGGGCGTGAACCAGACCTGGGTCTGTGTTGCAGCAAACTAGCGTGTCTGGCTTAACAAGGCAGGGTTCTGCAGTCCCAAGCTGACAAGGAAAATGGGCTCAGAGGTAGTTTCAGCACATCAGGTAACAGTCCTAAGGGGGTCTCTGACAGAACCCATCACACCCGGAATAGGGGACTGCATCAATTTATTGAGTCCAATTTTCTTATCTTCTCTCTGATACTGTCTTGCATGATCTCATAAACAAACTAGGGAAATACAACCTAGATGGAGCTGCTATAAGGTGGGTGAAAAACTGTTCCCAGAGAGTAGTTATCATTGGTTCACAGCCAAGCTGGAAGGGAATATTGAGTAGGGTGCCACAAGGATCAGTTCTGGGTCTGGTTCTGTTCAATATCTTCATCAATGATTTAGATAATGGCATAGGGCATACACTTATTAATTTTGTAGATGATACGAAGCTGGGAAAGGTTACACGTGCTTTAGAGGATAGAATTAAAATTCAGATCATTTCTCCACTTTGTCCAGATCATTTTGAAGTAAATAGGATGAAATTCAATAAGGACAAATGCAAAGTACTCCACTTAGGAAGGAACAATCAGTTGCACACATACAAAATAGGAAATGACTGCCTAGGAAGGAGTACTGCAGAAAGGGTTCTGCGGGTCATAGTGGATCATAACCTAATTATGAGTCAACAGTATAACACTGTTTCAAAAAAGCAAACATCATTCTGGCATGTATTAGCAGGAGTATTGTAAGCAAGACACAAGTAGTAATTCTTCCGCTCTGATTAGGCCTCGGTTGGAGTATTGTGTCCAGTTCTGGGCACCACATTTCAGGAAAGATGTGGACAAACTGGAGAAAGTCCAGAGAAGAGCAACAAAAATGATTAAAGGGCTAGAGAACATGACCTCTGAAGGAAGATTGAAAAAATTGGATTTGTTTAGTCTGGAGAAGATGGAGGGGAGACATGATAACAGTTTGTTGTTACAAAGAGGAGGAAGAAAAAATGTTCTCTTTAACCTCCGAGGATAGGACAAGAAGCAATGGTCTTAAATTGAAGTAAGGGCAGTTTAAGCTGAGCATTAAGAAAAACTTCCTATCAGGGTAATTAGGCACTGGAATAAATTGCCTAGGAAGGTTGTGGAGTCTCCATCATTGGAGATTTTTAAGAGAAGGTTAGACAAACGCCTACCAGGGATAGTCTAGTCCTGGCATGAGGGCAGAGGACTGGACTAGATGACCTCTTGAGGTCCCTTCCAGTCCTACGATTCTATGATGCCTTTGCTTGTACATTGTACCCTTCCTTGGTGCCTTTGTTTTTTTAAGACTGCAGGCTCTTTAGGAAAAGGATTTTGTATTGTTCTGTGTTTGGATAATGTCTAGCATGTGATGGATACTATAGCAATCTAAATAATAAATAATAATAATGTGTGGCCATCACCAAAGGGCTTCCACCTGGTAAAAGAGAGTTATATGGTATTTCATTGTTCCTAGCACAGTATATTAAAGGATTTGTTCTCTCAGCCCAACTCTGATACAGGACTCCTTGTAACAATCAGTCACAGAGGAGATAAGGAGTAGCTGAAACTCTCTTACTGTTCTGGTTCTTTGTCCTTCCTCAGCCGTCATGTCTCGCAGCACAGACACAAATGGAATTACAGGGGAAGCGGGTCTTAGCCCTATAAAATAACATTTCCCCTGGCTATCAGCTTTTTTTTTAGTAGAGATGTCCCCAAATGAAAGCCCTGGGCAAGAACACCCCTAATCAGGGGTAGGTCAAATTCAAAGCCCAGATCCAACTTTTGCAGCTAGTTTCATAACCGCTTCTCATATCAGCACATGAATCTCAAAGAGCTTTACAGACATGAACAAGTTAAGCCTAGTGAGGTAGTGAGTTTCATTACTAACCTTCTATGATTCTATGATTCCCTTTTCTGTAGAGGGTAGAGAAACAGAGGCAGGAAAAGGTGAAGTGACTTGTGCAAGGTCACAAAACTAACTACTGACATTGCTGGGAAAATAACCCAGCTCTCTTTGCTCTCAGACTTACCAGTCGACCATGCTCTAAGATTTGAGAAGTTGCTTCTCTAGTCATTTGATTCTTTTGGGGAGAGAAAAACTTGAGAAGTTCTGAGAACAGAGGGCTAATAATGGGGGAGCTAAGAGTCAATACAGAAGTCATTTCTTATGGACAATAGAAAAGAAAGGTGCATGGCCATCCCGCTGGGACAGTGATGGAGGGGTGTGATCCACATTGCTCTCACCTGACCCATTCTAGCCGGGGTTAAATTAGACTAGACCAGGAGAAAGTGCTGGCTCCACATCAGATAAAGGAGAGGGTGGAGCTGTGGGTGCTGCTTCCCAAGACCGGAAGAGGAGTGGGAGCTTCCCACTGCTTTTAGTAGAGAAAGGGGAGCTGTGCTCACCCAGCACCTCCCGACTTTAAACCCTGGCCATCTGAGGAGAGACCCTGCTGAGAACCAGGGAGAACCATGTCCAACCCTCTTTATGAGACAGCCCAATACAAGGCTTTAGGGGAGGAATAAAGCAGCAACCCACAGCTTCCCATTCCCTCTCAGACAAAGAAATGTAAGGTGAGCTTCCTTGCCTGCAACCCAAGGACGGAGGCTCTTCAAAGAGCAAAGCTTCAGGCAAGAAGCAACACAATTGCAGAGCACATTTAATAATTGGACACAAGTGCGTTGTCAACACATTATAGGAATAATAAACCCATGCCTGGCTTTAGGTGTTATCATAGGCTGTAGCTAGTGCGGGATGAGGAACCAAGAGCCCTCTTTGGCTGATATTTTAATACCACTTCTATTCTTGTGAGAGAAGCCTGGCAGATTTTTAACCAAGCACCACCCAGATCCTGCAGCATCAGTGGATCTCCTGAGGTGTCATTTAAACTGAGATGCCATCCCCCATTCACATATACAGCTCATACATACCTTTCTTTCACATACACTCATTTACCTTTTACCGTGAAAGCGCGTGTGCACACACACACACACACACACACACACTTTCTCACATAAATACACCTTCCTCTCACACTATTCAAATGCCACTCACATAGTACCCATACAGCTACATTTTCACACCTCTTCTGACGGTCCCCTGTAATGCATGTGAATAAGCTAAATGTACACAGCTGTGAAACGACACATGGGAGACCAACCAGTGTGTAAAAGCGTATAAAGAATAAAGCACCTCAGTAAAAAATGAATGTCAAAAAGCCCTAAAGACAGAGATATTACAGAGGTAATTTGACCAAATAGCCAAGACCTTAAAAAGAACAGGACTAAATGAGCAGCATCTATAATATACCATCCAGTGTTGGAATTGCTGAAATGTGCCAGACTCACAAGAGAAAAGGTACCAATAAGAGGGCAAATCCCCTCATACTCAGTATATCAAAGGAAAAATCAATTCCCAGATGTATACAGAAACAGCCATATGTGTGGGGGTGGGAGGAGGAGAGATCATGTGTAAAATGTGCAGCTGAATATATTAAGCAGGACTTGACAGCTCTGAAGAGAGGCAAATGGCAAACATCCAGCCAGTTCCCAATTAGAGATGTTTACTTTAGCCACACATCGGTCACAAAATGCAAAGGAAAAACAAAATAACAGCAGCAGCAAGGGATGAAGATAGATGCATAGATATTCAGAGAATGAGAGGGAATAAGTGATGTTGCTGTTGCCACAAATTTGGGGTGACCGTATTAGCTATGTGTATATGCACCCAGTTGACTGATGCTGAGATCTGACATGAAAGCAGACAAACTACTATTTAATTTTTAAGGGTTGGGGGGGTGGGGAAGCTTAAGCCCTGGTAAGATCTCTTTGATCTACAGATGAAGAACAAACACTGGAAGACACTCATTTGTTCAGGTAAATGGCACTGAATTTCAAGCCTGTCACAGCTTACCTTAAGGATTGCTATTTCAAAGGGGTCCTGAGCAATGGGAGATGGAGAACTCAGGAAAATTGTAATGGGATACATCCTGGAAGTCACTAGTTGGAATACACAGGAGACAAAGATGGATAATATCTCACATCTGATGGAACCAGAGACACAACTAATTTCACACAGGTCAGCCAAGTGGCTCACAACAAAATACTGTCCCTATAATCATCCAGCTGAGAAGTCTCAGTGGGGCCAAGGACTGGATAGGTCATATCTGCCTCTCTAGATTGGTGATAGGATTCATGATTGTATCTGAGCACCTCACCCGCATTAATCAGTTTATCCCCCACAATAGCCCTGTGAGGTAGGGAAGTGTTATCATCCTACTAGATCCCTAAGATTAGGCATGATAAGGAAGCTCAACAGCCATAGACCATCCTTCCTAATGGGACCAGCGTCTTTTACAGTCTTCCCACTATAACTTCAGGGAGCAATAAAAACCACAAAGGTCCTATTTATCATGCTAATGTCCCTAAGAATAACAAACGAACAAAAACCAAATCCACACAGAAATTCATTCTCAGCAAACAATGCCTGTCAGGGTTTCCCCCCCCCCAACTCTGAACTTCAGGGTACAGATGTGGGGACCCGCATGAAAGACCCCCTAAGCTCATTTCTACCAGCTTAGGTTAAAAACTCCCCAGGTACAAATTCTCCCTTTGGGTTTAAGTAATGCTGCCACCACCAAGTGATTTAACAAAGAACCAGGGAAAAGGACCACTTGGAGTTTCTCTTTCTCCAGCAATCCCCCCAAGCCCTTACACCCCCTTTCCTGGGGAGGCTTGAGAATAATATCCTAATCAGTTGGTTACAAAATGATCAAAGACCCAAACCCCTGGGTCTTGGAACAATGGAAGAATCAGTCAGGTTCTTAAAAGAAGGATTTTATTTAAAGAAAAGGTAAAAGAATCACCTCTGTAAAATCAGGATGGTAAATACTTTACAGGATAATCAGATTCAAAATACAGAGGATTCCCCTCTAGGCAAAACTTTAAAGTTACAAAAAACCAGGATAAACTTCCCTCTAGCAAAGGAAAAATTCACAAGTTGAAAACAAAAGGTAATCTAACGCGCCTTGCCTTATTTACGTACTCTTTTTGTAATATTAGAGACTCGTACAGGATGGTTTATAGGAGAAGGAGTTTTTTTGACCTGATGCTTTTCTGCTTTCCCCAGAGAACACACCACAAAGCCTCCCCCCTCCCCAAGATTTGAAAGTATCTTCTTTCCCCATTGGTCCCTTTGGTCAGGTGCCAACCAGGTTATTTGAGCTTCTTAACCCCTTACAGGTAAGGAGGAATTCTAAGCTACCCTTAGCTGTATGGTTATGACAATGCTTCTAACCCAAACTCCTTTCGTCAGTTGTCAGTATCACTAACTTGGCTTTTGCAAATTCTTCCTTATAGGCTGAGCATTTATCTATCTGTTTCTCTCCCTCCATCTGTCGTCATTACTGGCATCTTTATTCTGCTGAAAAGTGCCAGAGCCAGAGCTTTAATTATCACCTTAGTACTTGGAACGGCAACAAAATAAGAATAAATGCAGCACCAACAATAAGACAATGCCCCATTGCTCCAGTGTTTTGGATTATTTATATATATTTGGCCTCCTGAATGGAAAGTTTTAATGGAGTTTTCCTATTCTATCATCTCTGGCTGCATGGCTGTCTCTACTTTCCTTTGCTTCCTTTAACTTTCCTTTTCTGGAATGGCATCTTTCAGGGTTAATCACGTCCTAGCATTTTGCCTGTGTTTTGCAAGGACCTCTGGAAGGGCTTCAATAAGGTCATTTCAAACTTTTTCCAAATGTTCATTTCACAAGTAATTTCAAAATTCTGACTTTTCATTCTGATTGAGGATGTAAGGACATTTTGAAATATCGGCATTTCCCCTGGAATGGAAATTACAAGTTTTGAGCAGATCTGCTTATAACTTTGCCAGACTTTAACCATTTGGCCTGAAAATATCTATGCCAGGTATCTGCCTCAGGTTGACTATACCTGAAAATTTTCAGCCAGAACAGTTCAGCCATTTCTGAGAACAAGGTTTGGGAAAATACATTATTTTGCACAGGTTAAAAAATTCTGCTGTCCTTTTCTTTGAAAATCTCTAGCACTCCTTTGTTTTGATGCAAAAACTTGAGATGCGGTGTGTGGGAGGCTGGCCTTTGTGTCAGGGACACAGGTTTACCTACTGAAAGAGTAATCAAAAATTCTTCTCTCCCTAAGTCCAATGTGAGCACTTTTCCTCAATAGGTCTCAAAGTGCTTTACAAAAGAGATCAGTATCATTATCTCTGTTTTATAGACAGCAAAACAGGCAGAGAGGGGAAGTGACTTGCCAAGGTCACCCAGCAGACCCATGGCACAACCGAGAAGAGAACCCAGTTCTCCAGAGTCTCAGAGCAGCATACAGTTTGCTAGTTCACGCTTTAAAGCTACAGCCACTTCCCACTGCCAAATATAGAGAGACAGTCCCCAGGAAAGCATGCTGAGTAAAACAGTGCCTAAACAAGGGCAACCTTACAATAGGGACTAAACAGTCATACAAGAAGGTGAAGTCCCTGCAAATCACACCTACCTCAGAGGGGTATCATCTAGCTGTTTTAACAGCTGTTCTTTGACTCCACCTTTGGGCTATGACTGACTGAGCAGGAGTGACCAATTTAATCCCTGGTGTAATTCCACTGACTTCAGTTGAGTTCATACTGTATATACACTAAGGTCTGGTCTACACTGGGGGGTGGAATAGATCTAAGTTACACAACTTCAGCTACGTGAATAACGTAGCTGAAGTCGACATACTTAGATCAACTCACTGTGGTGTCTTCACCGCAATGAGTCGACTGCTGAAGCTCCCCCGTTGACTCTGCCTGCTCCTCTCGCTCAGGTGGAGTACCAGAGTCGACAGGAGAGTGCTTGGCGGTCGATTTATTGCGTCTGCACTAGACAGATTTATCGCGTCTGTAAATCGACCCCCGCCGGATTGATCGCTGTCCGTTGATCCAGTGGGTAATGTAGACAAGCCCTAAGTATGAAACTGGCTATGTACAAGCACCCTTTCTTTCTTTTTAACTTCTGGGGCCCTTTTCTCCCACTCAAGTCAATGGGATGTACTCGTATCCTTCACAGAAATTTCAGAACAAATCCAGCTCTTTTGCTTAAGAAAAGGCCATGCAAATTAGAGGGTTAGAATGAAAAAGCATTCTCAGCCTCATCTATAGGTTTCATTTCATGCAAATTGTAATGCATTTAATTATTATTTTTATTAGATTGTCAGTGCCAATGTGCTTAATGCTACGCAGGAAACAATCTCTGCCATAGAGAACACAGAAAGAGAAGACATATTGGGAGATCCAGATCAGAAGGGGTTATTTTCCCTTTCTCTCACACTAATATTTTCTGTTGTTTTGTTTGTAGGCCTCACAGAAACACTGTGAATTTAGGAGGGATTTGCTTGAGCAGAAGCTGTGGTCCCAGCACCAAAGTGGAACTAGATCTTTTTTGCTAAATATTCTGTGGGCTTAATTGAGCTAGAATTGGCTTTCTCCTGTAAATCTCTGGACAAGCATCATGCACACTCTTCTCCCTTCTGAAATCCCCAGTGATGTAGCTTGGCAGCACGGTAAGCCCCTGATCTATTCCTGCAGGCAGCTATCTTTGTGAGCCATCTTGCTGTTAACTAAGACCTCATCTCCAGCTGGATAGAGAAATAAAACCCCACACAATTTGCCCACTGCTCGATAAGATGGCTTTTTTTTCCATGAATGTTTCCATGTCCTGCCTGGAGTCGAATCAACTTTGCTTCTAATGTTACAAACCAAGCATATGCTTTTGGACAATGCAGCAGCCTCTTTGTACTGCCAGGTACCAGTCAGTGATTAACACACCTTTATCAAAGCCAGCCATAACAAATGTCAATTTTCTTATGAGTCAAACACTGCAGCGAAGGATGACTTTCTGGAACCAGTGTAATAAAGAAGCATAGGCATGATATGGCTCATTGTGGGGCTTTGATCTTTGTTATGAACCATATTAGGTTACGTAGTATAAGAGAAACACTGACATTGTCAGGATATCATTGTTTGTGTCTGTAAATCACTGTTAGCCCTGTCTATCTAATTATATGGTCCTCATTGCTGTAATATCTGAGAGGCTCGCAGTCATGAGTGGATTTTATCCTCACAACACCTGAGGTAGGGAAGCTCTTTCCCCATTTTACAGGCGGGATGCTGGACTACAGGGTAGATTAAGTGAGTTGCCCAAGGTCACAACGGAAGGCTGTGGCTGAGCAAGGACTTACTTTAGGATATGCCTTAAGACTCAAGATACCTAGGTTCATGTACACAGCAAAAGCTATGCACAAGCTATGCCTACCTGAGCTAGCTTGAATCCAGCCAGTGCGGATACGAATAGCAGTGAAGACAGTGCAGCATACATTTTATGAACAGGTAGTAAAACCACCACATGGACCCTGGGTCAGCTCACCAGCCCGTTCTGAAAGCCATGAAGAGCCGTCCTCACTGCTAGTGTTACCAATGCTAGCAGAATTCAAGTGAGCTCAGGTAGGCTATCCTGTGCTTAGCTTTTGCTGTGAAGACATATCCTTAGTCTGGTACCTTATTGATGACTGACCAAACAGCAGCAACTATCAAAGTACTGTAGTTGTGCTCATGTAGCTGGAATTTCACAAGGCACTGGGTCCATTGGGTAGCATCCAGAGAGCATGTTTCCTGGTATGTATATTAGATGTATATAAATGGGGTTGCTGGTTAGGAAAAACAAAGTTGATAAAGTATTTTTTCATGTGGCAGGATCAGAGGTAGAGAGAGGGGCCAGATTCAGATCTCAGTTACACCCAAATAAATCTGGTGTCTTCAATGGCATTACTGTGAATTTACAATCGTGTAAGTGAGATGGTATCAGAATCTGATACAGAGTGAGGGTGTAAAGCCTGGATTGGAAGGGACCATTGGTCATAAAGAAAGCATCCAGGAAGTCAGGAGCAATGAGGGGGTCTAAAAGGTCACCATCATAGTTCCTGAACTCCCTGGTGATCATGGAAGTAAAGGAGCAGAGTCCAGTACTGGGGAGGAAGTCAGAAGAATCCTGAGGAGAAGAGTTAACAGGCTGAAGGTTCAGCCAGTATCAGGCTGGACTGCAATAAAAGTGGAGAAGAAAGGTTCTTGAGCACAGATCAAGTGTGGTTGAGGTAAAAGGAGGTGAGAAAGAATGAACCACATGTGACAGAGGTTAGTCACATTACTAAATGCACCACTGAAGGACCTCAGATACTATGGGGTTGAGGGCATTATAAGACTCTAATTAGAAGAGAATAGAGAATTTAAAGTCAGATTTACAAATAATTCGAGAACTGCAGTGGCAGAGGTGGAAAAGACCTATTAGGCCTCTAGCCCGGTTCACACTTTGAAAGGCCCATGCTTGGTTAAGAAACGTTTGTACCTGATTTTTATCCCAAAATTGGGTGTACAACTGAGTGCTTACTTTGCATGCGCAGACCTGCATACTCCACAGTGTTGGCACCTTGTGTAATGTGTGTTTCCCTAGCTGTACATATATGCAAATCCCTCACTTGCATGCATGTCCTCGTGCAAAGTAAACTGAGAAATCAAACCCCTGTGGCTGTAGGCAATTGCGACCTGTTATTTCTCTACACACATTAGACCTTTTTAGGTTTGAAGCATTGCAGAAAATCATTTAACAATCTCTGTTTCAGAGCTCACCTTGTGAAAAGTCTGCATTGATTCCACCAGAGAGAAAATTCAATATAAAATCAATTTCTACCACAGCTTGGAAAGCAGCACTCTGTTTCTGACACACTTGTGGTGACATTTTACTTTTTCCTCTTCAGAAGCTGCTGTCACAGCTATGTACAAGCACCTTTACTTTCTGTTTAACTTCTGGGGCCCTTTTCTCCCACTCAAGTCAATAGGGTGTGCTCGTATCCTGCGCAGAAGCAAATGGGGATCCCTCTGCTCTTCTGGATCCACACAGGTGGAGAACCATTAACTACTAAAGCCCGTTTAATCCCAGATGCTTGGAGATGAGTGGATGCCTATCTTGCACAACCTAATGGCATCAGTTCAGAAGGGGCCCATCTCTTATGTTACTCAATAGGAAGATGGAAAGCAGCTGAAATGCCTTGGGTTCTCCTTCCTCAGAACTTTAGTTTGCATGTGCAACCTTGGTTCCTCACTGATTTGAAGGCCGAGACACTGATGTGGCATTTTCCAGGGCCAGACAATACAATCTTGGTGCCTGATCATGCAAAGTGCTGAGCATCCTCAACTCCCATTGATTTGCAGCAGCTGGCCCTAATTTTGTATCCCAAAATACTTTACTGAGTTACACAGCAAGGATTTAAATAAAAAAATTAGCTAGGTGAGGAAGAAATTAAGAGTTACTGTATGAGCGAAGTCAATGGGCACTGTGCAGAAGACAGTAGGTACTGCATGACTGTACCTCTGGAGAGAATTTGGTCCTGGTGTTATCAAAATTACATAGCTTTCACAATGAAAGGCTGCCATTTGTGGTCTCTAACCAGGGGAGCTATGACACTGGAACAAAGCTAGTGAGTACCAAGATAATGGGATCCACAAATATTTGGATTTGGAGCTCTATCACTGCAGCAAACCATTTTGAAACTTTGGCTTAAACAACTCGCACTATCTGGAAATTATTTTTTTCACCTTTCAGATTCATCTCTTCGGTGCAGCCTTGCTGTAGCAGGCATTTGCTTTCAATTAAACACAGGATGTTTGTGTGCCTCCTTAACTGAGATCCTGAAAGACTCTTGGTTACTGCACAAACCAACCTTATCTCAGCTTCCTGTGAGTCACTGTGCAGCTCAGATGGGAGATACAGAACAATTACCTCTCTGTTACTGACTTCTGCTGTTTAGAGCCTTTCTTTTATTGCTTTCTTTTTTCAAACACGAAGTCCACCACAAGCAAATAATGATCACCCAACCTCAGATTCACGCTTTTATAAGGTGCCTGCTATGGTAACTACTACACGTGACAGGGGTTTTAATTAATCTTTATAACACTGACCAGGTCAGATGACTATGGCCTGGAAATAAAGTTCATTCTCATTCCAGTCCTACTCTGGGTCATACCTTTCTGTCAGTAACAAACAGGATTTGTGCTAAAGAGGGGACTGGATGACTTCATGGTTTGCGTAACTGGGTTTTGACGGAGCCTCGCATCTCTATTTTGCCAAGAGCACAGATCAAGTGCAGTTGATCAAGTGCCCAGAGGAGCAATGAATAAAAGTTGTTACCATCTGATTGCTGTTTGGAGGATGCTGTATGAAACATACCAGTAGTTCGCATGCTGTTTGTAATGGGTGAGTGCATGTAGAGAAGCAGGATAATAGTGATTAGGGCGCTAGTCTAAGACTTGCGAGACCTAGGGTCAATTCCTTGCTTTACCACAGACTTCCTGTGTGATCTTGGGCAAGTCACTTAGCATCTCTGTGCCTCAGCTCCCCATCTGTAATATGGGTACAATAGCACTGCCCTGCTGCCCCAGGGGGCTGTGAGGATAAATGGATTAAAGCTTGTGAGGTGCTCAGGTGCTATGGTGATAGAGGCCATAGAAGTACCAGAGATAGACAGATACTAGGGAAGCACCACCATTGGTACTAGCTATTCCGCTTTTTGGAACCTCAGCAAAGATGTTAATGACTAAATGGGCGTAGACATGTCCCTCTCACTCTCGGAGCTATTCTCTCCAGGCCAGGGTTGAGACATGTCGGCAGGTGGAGCAGAGCTTTAGGAGCACAGCATGGGAAAGACAGCACTTCTGCTGCCTGTGCTGTGGATAAAGAGAGGACACTGATCTTCGGGGTTGTGAATCCTGCACCTTCAGCTTCACTGACTCCCCGTAGTCTCTTTTGTGAGCAGGGGATGTTGCTGGGGATTCTCTGAGCTGTGTCCCCCACTGGATCCCTTCTTTTGTCCCTAAAGTCTCACTTCTGCTCCTGTTTTGTATTATTTGTCCTCCACCATCTAATTGACCCTTGTGTCCTCAACAGAGAGGGAAGTCATTGTTTTTTCTGTGTGTAGAACCCACTTCAAGGATCTATTCATCCTGTCAGCTCCACTCATCCCATTCTCTTCGTCAAGCAGTGGGTGCTGTCTGTGGTTCTCTGCCCAGTGTCTATCTCTGGCTTTTTTTTGCACAACCATTGGCCCTGCCCTTCTTGAGTTTTTCCATGTAATTAGGCAACCCCATTTCCTTTTTTGGACCTTCCCTTTCTTGGTGCCTGGGCCACTGTTGTCTGTGTGGGAGGGCCCCTTTGGGCCCACTCCATCACAGGTGGTCAAATAGGCCAGCACCCTTGGCTCCATCAATTCCCCTGATCTCTTTCTGGGGCAATGGGGCTTTCTGATCAGTGTCCGCCACTGGTATACGTTTGCTGTACCTCTTACCTCATCCCTATCCCTGCAGTTTTCATTTGCTTCCTGCAATCAGCTGACCTCACTTTCTTTTGGCCCCTCCCAAAGTCTGAAAACTGGCTGTAAACTGTACATTTAGAGGTACATTGTTTAGATTTCTGCTTTTGCTGGCAAAGACCATTTCTCCAGGTGTGGCAGGAGGGGTTAGCACTCTGATTTGTCACAACATGCGTTTTCTAGCCTTCCAAAAGTTCTCTTCAGACTACAGGAACTGTATTCAAAACATTTTCCATTGAGTAAACCCTGTTTCCAATGCCATGCTGTAATTCCCTGTGACACACAAACAGTTAAGTTTTAAACGTTCAGAATAACTGTCTGGAAGAGATAAAATGTCATCAGATTATGAGGCTCAGGGCCTGATTCCATAATGAGCTTTTCCTGTTCCACATCAAAATACTAAATAAGTAAATACATTTTTGCTGATATTTCTAATCTCAAAAAGCCATCGCTAATTTTCTCTGGGCTGGATTAATGTTCAAAACTAAAGTAGAGAAATAAGCTTTTCAGTAGCCCACAAGGAGAAGTTCTGGCATGTTTGAATAAGGCCAAGGAGTTTCAAGATAGGGTCCTTCTTCCCTTGAGTATAACTGGGCAGCTTCATCGCTGGTAAAACTCCATAGTTATAATTATTATCAGTAAAACTAGAGCAGGGAAAATGCTGATCCAAGGTCTTTATAGGTTTTTTAGGTAAATGCCCAGACACCAGTGTTTCTCAAAGCCCCATTGCTGAATTGGCTGCATAACACTCTGTGACAGATTATGGCCACTGTTAAACTAGGTACTTATGCATGTGCCTAATTTAAAAAACATGAATGAAACAATTGATGTCGATGAGATTACTTAGTTGCTCAAAGTTTGGCATGTGCTTAAGTATCTTACTGAATCAAGATTGATGTGAGACAGAGCTAGAGTTACTGAGGTTTTCTAGGGCATGGCCAAAACAAAGAGGAAAAAAGGAAAGGTTTCCTTCAGCCAGTGAGTCCAAAAAGGGGTTTCCCTTCTCCCAGGTCTCTGCATGGAAACTTTCTGCAAGAAAGGTTAAAGCTTGACAGACTTCCTACTCTCGGTTCTGGTGCTTGGTGCCACAGCACCCTACAGCAACCAGGAGCAGAAATTGCATGGAAAGCCCTGCTCAGAATATGCATTTTCAGGCTGGAGCATGCTCAGTCACTCTGTGGTGATGGCACATGTGCAATCTGGTTGGTACCTAGGAGCTGTGAAGGGTTGGAGCATGCTCATTGCAGATGGAATCTTCTGAGAATTTAGCTGCTGAACTCTAATAGTCTCTACTGAGCATGTGAAAACTGCAATTTCTCAAAGGCTCATAACTTGGCCACATATGGGCAGTTTTCCAAGGGCGTGGCAAAGCCATATCCCTGACACCAGGATAACTCCCTGCCAAATTTCATGTCCATGGTCCAAAGCACAGAGGCACTAGAGCTCCCCAATTAAACAATTTTAAGAGGTTTTTTTTAGCATCGACAAAATAACGTATTCCCTCCCACAACTCATTCCCAGAAATGGCTGAACAATTTTTGCTGAAACTTTAAGAAATAAAATCAGCCACAGGCAGATACTGGCATGGGAAATTTCAGCCTCAGCGGTAAAATTGTGGCAAAGTTATAGGCAACTGACAGTACAGCCTTATGATGGGAAGTGTTGGACAACCTTAACTCTGCTACAAGCTCCACCTATAATATGAGCCAAACTGCTAGCACAGGCTCAGTCCAGATTCCTCAGATGATATAGCTCTAATAGTGCCTGGGAGGACAGCACCATTCACTAAAACTTAGCCCAATCTTATTCTCTTCATGGATGGATCTCTGACAATCCTTCTACTGCTGATATGCAGCTGTATTCTTTCTCCTCCGTGGGGAAGGAGAACAAATTCATTTTCTGTCTGTTACTAGACTGGGTTTGTTCCATGCCAGATACAACTGTCTTTTAAATAGGACTGGCTGAAAGTATTTTTAAAGAATTTTTTTTTCCTGTAAGAAAGTTACCTTTCATTGACATAGAATTTTTTAAACAAAAAAGTTAATTTGACAACACTTTATAATAAAAATTTTCTAAAACAAACCCTTGGAATATTTGTTCAAGTTTTTAGAAATTTTCAATTACTTTTTTTAAATAGTGGGGAATCCCACTCTTTCTCAGTTTATTTTTTTCCAAAGGGAAAAAAGGTAAGTAAGCAAGAGAAAAAGGAAGGAGGAAGAACACTCTCACTCTTTTTAAATTTCTTCCACTGGAAAAGCATAAAAATATTTTAAAAAGTGAGGGAAACTGTTACAGTCTCTAACTTTTTAAACTTAAAAAATGCCACAAAAACTACTTTTTCAGGGGAGGAAGTGAGAGAAAGGAAAAAAGGAACCAAAAATTGTAAGTGAAATTTTTCATCAAAAAAACAAACCAACAAATGTCAGTTAAAACAAAAATTGTTAACTTTTTTTTTTCAAAAAAATTCACAACCCCCAACATGACTTCTTTTTGCCCGTGCTGTCCCTATTCTAAAAAAAGGGAAACCCTAATGTTTATCTAAGAAGTCTTGTTACCTTTTGAAATCACAAGCCAAGGTATGAGTCTGCTGCTATTCCACCTTGGCCTATCAGCTAATCAAATCTCGCATGATCATCAAGGATGAAATAAATCAGTGCTTGTGTGGAAGACTTCCAACCCCCTGCCCCCCCACCGCCACCCCAAGGTATTGAAGAACATGGTGTTGGTGATTCAGAAAATGACACATTTCTACCTCAGTCAGCCCTGAAGTAGTGCCCTACCACAGTGTTGGTGGATGCAGTCTTTCAGATGAGACACCAGGTCCTGAACACATGGAGTCATTAAGGACCCTAGATTATTTATTTAATTTATTTATTTGTTGCAGAAGTAGAGAAGCTAGGTCCATCCCTGACTGAATTCTAGCTTGTGTCATGTACAGCTCATACACCTCATGCAACTTCAATTGGATACTCTATTCTCTCTCATTTTTTGCCTTGAACTGTTGGTACTGTTAAACAGCTACTGCATTCCAGAGGGGGACAAAATAATTGTGTGAGTGGCTTCATTTTAGACAGAGATGCAATGATTCCTGTGTATGTAGATACTATATGAAGTTTGCAAAGCTCTTTCAGATGAAAGAAGATCTAAAAACACAAGATGACATTATTATACAATTGCAAGGAGACAAAATCAGAATGTTAATGGGCAGGAGTCAGTGTATTCTACAATCTGGCATGTTTATGCCATCATTTACAAAGACTCCCACTCCCCACATCCTGAAATGCCTCTCCACTCTGATCAGGGAACACTAACGCTACTGTGGATGTTATTAGCTTACAAGTTGTTGAATACTTCAAAACTTCAATTAGTTCTCAGAAAAAGATGACATAATTTATTTACATTCTGGGCTTCACCATGGACCAGTCAATATATGCCAATTTTATTGGGTGCTAGGTTTTGTAATAGTGAGATGTACTCCTGAATCTCCTTGGCTTTTAATGATCATTGGCCTAGACAGGTAATCAATAGCTCCTTTTCAAAAGGCCCGTAGATATTGACTTTGGTCTCCAAAAGACTTTATCAAGAGTCGTGCGGGGGATACTTTCACTTCAAATTAAATTGTGGACCATTAAATCTCTTTAGTAAAAGAGGGGAACTAATATTAGATGCCAATGTGCCTTTTGAATTTTTAAATAGAACACAATGCTCATGGTTGGGGACAAGGATTCTGCCAGGTTCCTGGGTTATTCTTTTTGTTTTAGCAGATTATTTTAACTGTTATAGATTTTCCTGGAGACAGAATGCTATAGCTTCAGAATGTGCTCTCTGTTTCTCAAACAATAAGAGCATCTCCTAGGTAAGAGGGCTGGATCAACTGCACATCTACAGGTTCTAAAGACAAATCACAGTGCACTTGGTCACCTTGACACTTGCCTTCTGATTCCTCCCCGCCCCCCACATCTTGACTGTGTAGATATAGGTTGAGCTGGTAGGGGGAGATGGGAAAAATCTATGTTCTAATGACTGACTTTTCTGTGTTATGTGTTACCTTGTGTGCAACTGTGTCTCTTTAGATTTGATGTCAATAAAAAGGGGATGTTACCAACAGTGGCTACAAATTTAAGAGAAAGGGGCTGAAGTTGGAAGAATCAGCTTGGCTGGTAGTACCCAACAAAATTGAATTTGAGAGGCCAGAAATGCTAGCCCAAGATAACTCTCTGGGATTGCACTACACCATAGGTGATCACACGACCAAACTTAGTCATTGGCAACGTCACAAGAGTCAGAGCTTCACCTTACTTATATAAAAGTAATATAAAACTTATACTCAGCCTCACCTCAGTCCCCGGTAAAATCATGGAGCAGGTCCTCAAGGAATCTATCCTGAAGCACTTACACAGGAGGAAAGTGATCAGGAACAGTCAGCATGGATTCACCAAGGGAAGGTCATGCCTGACTAATCTAATCGCCTTCTATGATGAGATTACTGGTTCTGTGGATGAAGGGAAAGCAGTGGATGTATTGTTTCTTGACTTTCGCAAAGCTTTCGACACCGTCTCCCACAGTATTCTTGTCAGCAAGTTAAAGAAGTATGGGCTGGATGAATGCACAATAAGGTGGGTAGAAAGTTGGCTAGATTGTTGGGCTCAACGGGTAGTGATCAATGGCTCCATGTCTAGTTGGCAGCCGGTATCAAGTGGAGTGCCCCAAGGGTTGGTCCTGGGGCCGGTTTTGTTCAATATCTTCATAAATGATCTGGAGGATGGTGTGGATTGCACTCTCAGCAAATCTGCAGATGATACTAAACTAGGAGGAGTGGTACATATGGTGGCAGGTAGGGATAGGATACAGAGGGACCTAGACAAATTGGAGGATTGGGCCAAAAGAAATCTGATGAGGTTCAACAAGGACAAGTGCAGGTCCTGCACTTAGGACGGAAGAATCCCATGCACAGCTACAGACTAGGGACCGAATGGCTAGGCAGCAGTTCTACGGAAAAGGACCTAGGGGTGACAGTGGACGAGAAGCTGGATATGAGTCAGCAGTGTGCCCTTGTTGCCAAGAAGGCCAATGGCATTTTGGGATGTATAAGTAGGGGCATAGCCAGCAGATCAAGGGACGTGATCGTTCCCCTCTATTCGACATTGGTGAGGCCTCATCTGGAGTACTGTGTCCAGTTTTGGGCCCCACACTACAAGAAGGATGTGGATAAATTGGAGAGAGTCCAGCGAAGGGCAACAAAAATGATTGGGGTCTGGAACACATGACTTATGAGAAGAGGCTGAGGGAATGGGGATTGTTTAGTCTGCAGAAGAGAAGAATGAGGGGGGATTTGATAGCTGCTTTCAACTACCTGAGAGCTGGTTCCAAAGAGGATGGTTCTAAACTATTCTCAGTGTAGAAGATGACAGGACAAGGAGTAATGGTCTCAAGCTGCCGTGGGGGAGGTTTAGGTTGGATATTAGGAAAAACTTTTTCACTAGGAAGGTGGTGAAACACTGGAATGCGTTACCTAGGGAGGTGGTAGAATCTCCTTCCTTAGAAGTTTTTAAGGTCAGGCTTGACAAAGCTCTGGCTGGGATGATTTAATTGGGGATTGGTCCTGCTTTGAGCAGGGGGTTGGACTAGACGACCTCCTGAGGTCCCTTCCAACCCTGATATTCTATGATTCTATGAAAATTGAGCAACCTGCAACCACCCTCATCCTTTAATACACAGACCTGGAGTGTGTAGGCTTCTGCTGGGATCAAGTAGGAACATAGTATGCTGGTCCCTTTGGTCTCTAAGGACCACAAACTCTGTAACAAAGATAAGGGTAGCCAAGGTAACCTTGCAGAGCTCAAGGGACCAGGTTTGCTTCATAGACCACATTTGGGCCACCCCTGGACTAGAGGTAGGCCATGAGAATCATAGAAGTGTTGGTCTGGAGGGGACCTCAGCAAGTCATCCAGTCCAGTCCCCTGCACTCAAGGCTGGATTAAGCAATAACTAGACCATTCCTGACAGGTGTTTGTCTAACCTGTTCTTAAAATCCTCCAATGATGGAGATTCCATCATCTCCCTAGATAATTTGTTCCAGTGCTTAATTACCCTGACATTTAGAACATTTTTCCTGATGTCCAACCTAAACCTCCCTTGCTGCAATTTAAGCCCCTTTGCTTCCACTGCAATCTGCAGAGGTTGACGAGAACAATTTTTAAACTTCCTCCTTGTAACAAGCTTTTATGTACTTGAAAACTGCTATCATGTCCCCTCTCAGTCTTCTCTTCTCCAGAAGAAACAAACCCAGTTTTTTCAAGAATGCCATGGTGTTATATGTAATAAAATGCCTAGACAGCAGACAGGAAAAAACATGTAAAACACAAAACACACACACACACACACACAATATGAATGGAGACAAATGTAATTTATCTCGATCTATCGCCATGATATCAATCTTTCTAGCATTTTTACTTTATGGAGTTATCCTTTATCAGTGGCTGTCTAGCCCTGTTTCACATCTGTTTCTATTCCCTGATTCCATGGCTGCCTGGTGAAGAGTAAACTCATCGCAGGAGTGCCCCACATGGCGAGATATAGTGTAGCAGGCTCTCTCCTCTTTAATGTCCCCAGCCACCAGTCATGCTGGTCCTGTGGTGCTCTGCCTCTTCTTCTGACTCAGCCCTCTGCCCAGATCATGATTTATTTCCATCCCTTACAAGGTAACAGAAGTCCAGCTAAGGGTATGTCTACAAAGCAATTAGACACCCACAGCTGGCCTGGCAGCTGACTCGGGCTTGCACAAGGAGGCTGTTTAGTTGTGGTGTAGATGCTCAGGGTGCAGCCTGAGCCTGGGACTCTTCTTCCTCATAGGATCCTAGAGCCAAGTCTACAGCACGAGCCCAAACGTCTACACCACAATTTAATAGCCCCTTAGCCTCAGCCCTGCAAGCCCAGATCAGCTGGCACGGGCCAGCCGCAGGTTCTGAATTCCAGCATAGACATACCCTCAAAGTCCAAAACCATCCCAACATAAGAGACCCTTCTGTCTCCTTTTGGGCTATTCCTCAGCACATCCTTGAGGCTCCGTCTTCAGCCTGGGGTCAATAGTCCTTATGTCACTCTTGTGCAGCCCTACCTCATACTTGGTAGGGGAACCCAGCCCCCGCCCCAGCCCCAGCCTCTGCTCTGGGTTCGGTTCCAGGGACCCTGTATTAAGCTGCTAGGTCTGTTCTTTCAGACCTGCTGCTGTTTCCCTGGGCAACTTCCAACCTCCAAGCTCTTAGTGCTGCTTCCCTGCAGCCTGAGCTTAACACAGCCTCTGCCTTGGTTCCCAGGCCTCTGACTTCTCCCTACATCCTTCCTGCTTCTTCTTTCTCTGCTGTAACACCAGCCCCTCAGGGCTGCCTCTCTGTGCCTTCTCCCTTTTCCAAGGCCCAATCCAGGGATTATTTCTCTCCCAGTGGCCTTCTTCACGCTGTCTCCCCCAGGCCCTTCCCAGAGAGAGGAAACTCTCTAACTCATCTCTCCTGAGCTCTTCTCTCCGGGGTCCCTCTGCTGGCCCTGCCCCACAGTTCTCTCTTCCTTCTCATGTGAAGAAGAGCCAGCTCCTCCCCAGCTGGATTTAACAACAAGTCAAGCCTGACACACCCTCCAGGTGCAGCAAGCTGGGTGAATTGATCTCTCAGAATCCTGTTAGCTTGTGTTCACCTGTGTGGCGTAGACACCCCATCACACTGCTGTGGGTTATCCATTCCACACATTGATTTCCCTTAGCATCCAGAGGTCATTTGAGCTTCCTTAGCTCTGAAGATTCGTTCTTCACCTCACGTTCTGTCTGTCTTATTTTTGAGCCTGTGACCCTCTCAAATAGTTTTGTGACATTCACCTTCTCTGTAACCCCTCGGAAACATTGCAGATGGCAGTGGCTTCGTATCTTTTCCAGTGAGTGAACGTCTCTTCATAGCTTTAACTTCTGACTACCTCTAGCAGCTTTGCTACCCTAATCTGTACCGTCTCCAGTTTTTCAGCCTCCTCCCTGTAACAGGCAAAAGCCGGAGAACAGAGAGTTCAAAGCAGGGCTGTGAGAAAGCAAATATGTTTCAGACTGTGCGGTTCACTTTCTCTCTCTGTGTCTGCATGAAACCAACAGGTTGCTACATACAGGGGGTGAACCAGGCTCGGTGTAACAAAACGCAGCACAAACAAGTGAAATGTAAACATGTCTTTATTTGGGTCACACCGTGCTCTTGTTATAGTGTTTTGGCCTTTCCATCACGGTCACTTCACACCATGTGGAAGGTGTCATGCTCAGTGCAGGTAGACAGACTTGAGCAAGCACACTAAAAACAGCAAGGTGGATGTTGCGTCGAGGGCCTGAGTCCAAGCCCACACGACCCCCTGGGTCTGGGTGACTATCCTGAGCCACCACTCAGCCGCAATGTCCACACTGCTACTGTTAGCCTGCTAGCTGGAATTTAGCTAGCACAATTCTGTCCATCCAGGCTGGGAATCACACCTCCTAGCTGCATACCCAGCATGGCATATACCTGCTGGGGCTTTCCATCAGAGCTCTGCATTTCAGCCATTTCCCCTCCACATCACAACTGCCAAGAGCCATTGCCTTTCCCTCCTATTTGTTTCCTGTGCACAAAAAGCGAAAGACGAATTTTCAGGCTGCCTGACAAATAAAGGAAGAACATTATGTCCTCAGGAGAATGAAAGACCAGAATGTACTTTTCATTCAAAGATCATCTGTGTTGAATCTCCTCATAGCCCTGACCCTTAGCGGAGAGGTAGGCAGAATTCTTTTAATTAAAGAAGCAGTACCTATAAAATAGTATCATATAAGTCTGTGCACCACAGTCAGGTTGGCTCTTATGGTATATCTGGAAGAGAGAAACATCAGATGTAGGCCTGGTCTACAGTTAAAACTTACATGAGTGTAGTTATGTCAGTTGGGGGTGTGAAAAACAGACACACTCTAGAGACACAGCTACACCAAAAAAATCCTCTGTGTAGATGCAACTATGCCACCAGAAGAGTGCTTCTGTCAGCAGAGCTAACATTCCTAGTTTGGAGCATCTACCTATCACTGGTGCTCTGTGATGTGCTGCACAGCTGGATCAGCAGTGGCCCGCATACAGCTGTGTAAATCTGGCACCAAGATGTTTCAAAATTTTTGCTAGTCAGAAGCCACATTCTTTTCTTTCTTTCTTAAAAGGGAAAAAAAATCACTCTACTTTCACAGCACTTTAAGAAAGAAAGTGAGCAAGCAGCCATACCACAGGGTAACCAGGTGTCTGGTTTTCAACCTGACCACCAGTCAAAAACGGACCCTGGTGGCTCCAGTCAGCACTGCTGACTGGGCCGTTAAAAGTCTGCTTGGCGATGCGGTGGAGCCAAGGCAGGCTAGGCCAGCAGATCTGGCTCCTAGGTGGGGAGGCCACGGGGCTCCGTGCGCTGCCCCTGCCCCGAGTACTGGCTCGGCCAATGGGAGCTGGAGGGGTGGGGCGATGTCTGCGGGCGAGAGCAACGCACTCCATGGAGCCTCCTGCCCCCCACCCCCACTAGGAGCTGGACCTGCTGGCCACTTCTGGGGCACAGTGCGGTGCCCCAGGACAGGCAGGCCGCCCGTCTTGGCTCCACAGCACCACTGACCAGGAGCTGCCCAACGTAAGCCTGGACCCCAACCCCATGCCCCAGCCCTGAGCCCCCCGCAAGCCCAAAGCCCCCCCTGCACCCCAAACCTCTCATCCCTGGCCCCACCCCAGAGCCCACACCCCCAGCCCAGAGCCCCTAACCCATCCTGCACCCCAACTCCCAGCCCTCAGCTCCCCTGAACCCAGAGGCCCTTCCTGCATCCCAAAGCCTGCACCTCCACCCCAAAGCCCCCTCCCACACCCTGAACCCCTTATCCCCAGCCCCACACCAGATCCCTCACCCCCTCCTGCACCCCACCCCCCTGCCTCAACCCGTAGCCCTCTCCCACACCACAAATCCCTTGGCCCCACCCCCCAACCTGGAGCCCCCTCCTGCACCCCAAACCCCTCATCCCTGGCCCCACCCCAGAGCTCACACCCCCAGCCAGAGCCCTCACCCCCTCCCATACCCCAACTCTGTTCCCCATGCTGGAGCCCCCTCCTGCATCCTGAACCCCTCATTTCTGGCCCCACCCCGGAACCCGCACCCCCATTTAGAGCCCTCTCCCACACCCCAACCCTGCTGCCCCAGCCCAGTCAAAGTGAGTGAGGGTGGGGGGAGAGCGAGCCGCTGAGGGAGTGGGAATGTAGTGAGAAGGGGGCGGGGCCTCAGGGAAGGGGTGGGGCTAGGTTGTTCGGTTTTGGGCCAAAAGAAAGTTGACAATCCAATCCACCCACTGTTAATAAATCTAAACTTGCCTGGGCCCTCCTTCCCACCAGGCTCAGATTTATTTTCTGAGATGTAAATCACACAGAGACAGATGCACCATTTAGGATGTTTTCCTGTCATCTTTAACTGCATCACTGCTGATCCTGCATTCTCCATTCCACATACATTCCGGTGAAACAGTGGAAACTAGCACGTTCTGTATCAAGAAAGAGGCTAAAGAGGTTAAAAACAAAACTAAGACACTCAGCATGGACTGCACAAATTAAATCCCTTCTAGCACAGGAAGAACTGAACATATGCATTGAGTATGTGACAGGTGGTAGGGGAAGTCTGTAAGCATTGCCAGGATTGGCCACTGCCAACTTGTTGTTTCCCAGTATAGTAAAAAGTCATCCCTGACATCTGTAGGCCTTTTATCATAGAACTATCGTCCTCCCATCACTAAGGTAGATCAAGTTTATTGAGACAATCCTGCCCGCCTCGCAGACAAGAAGCAATAGGTCTAAATGATCCATATGCTCCACAGCACTCAGAAAATGGCTGGACATTCTAACAACAATGTGTTTGTTATTGTTTATGCCCTGCAACACCTGTTATTTTCGCCATAGCTGTTACTGTTCATTGTCTCCTTAACTCCCCAGTGTTCCAGAAATACTGATTGTGCAGCAGACAGTTCTGGGGCTCAAGGAAAGGGTGACATGGTCATGTCTATCATTCAGTGAGATAATCTGTCCAGTGATTTGTCTGCTTGAGACGGAAGCCTGGCTTCTGTGCTGGCCACGAAAAAAGATCTGGAATATCTAAAAAGTTTTTCTGCCGATGAAACTGCACAAATGTCTCTTCGGCTTTCAAGCTCACTTTGAATTCTCTTTTATATATCACAGTGTCTTTAAAACACAGAGTGTTCCCAAATACTTTACACTGAGTTAAATAATAAATAACAGCAGAAGGAGTGAGAGATTAAGAAGTGTGGCCTAGAGAGAAAAGATTCATAGATTTTAAAGCCAGATGATTTTAGGATCATCCTACATAACACAGACCAAAAGACCTTACCCAATAATTTCTGCATGAAGACCATAACTTTTGTTTGAGAGACAGTGTCTCTTTCAGAAAGACATCCAGACTTTAAATAAAGACTGTAGGCGATGGTGGATCCACCATATCTGTAAATTATTCCATTGATTAATTATGCTCACTGTTAAAAAATATTTCTAGTCTGATTTTGTCTAGCTTCAGCTTCCAACCACTGGATTTCCTTATGCTTTTTTTTAATAGATTTAAGAGCCATCTACTATAGAAATCTCTTCCCCGTGTTGGCACTTGTACACTGTGATCAAGTCACTCTAAACTGTCTCTTGAATAAACTAAATAATACAAGCGTCTTCAGTTTCACATATAAGGCATGTTTTCCAGGCTTAGAATCCTTATAGTAGTTCTTTTCTGAACCCTTTCCAGTTTGAAGTGTGGGCATCAGAACTGGACACAGAATTCCAGTTATCATCTTACTAATGCTCTATTCTTACTTCATATTCCCTTATTTATACAGCCAAGGATCACATTTTCCCCTTACGTCCAACACCACAGTGGGAACTCAGTTTCCTTTGGTTATCTACTCTATCCCCTAAATCCTTTCCAGGATACAGTTCCCCTTCTGCTAAGTGTTACCAGATTTGCCTGTTACTTTGGGGTATGCTCATTTATTAAGGTTACTCTTTTGGACGGGGGAGGTTTCTGTAATTCTACCAATGTACTGCTTGTGTCACTTTGTTCTCATATGGCGCTCTACTTCTCCCTTCTGCAAGTTCCCTCCCAATGGAGCTATCCTGCAGGACCTAGGTTACCCAGGGCTGGGTTCCTCCAGCCCCAGAATCACACATACCCCCTACCTGAGAGGACCAGGTTAATCAGCACTCCCAAGCTGTCACCCTCATGGGCCCTTGGACTCAGCAGGCTGGGTTGAGCAGCACTTCCAAGCTGCCACCCTCATATGCTCCAGGTTCAGCACGTCCCTATCCCCACTTTCACATTACATTTGTTCTGGTATTAACCCACTTGATGACCAAACCCCATGGGATTTTGGGGTGCTGCAGGGATCTTTAGCTTAGGTATGAGGAGCATTGCTGCAGAGCGAATAGAGAAGCCAAAAAAACACCTGGGAGGGGAAGGGGAAGGGAGAGGGAGAGGCAACCAGCTTAACCATGAAAGTTGGTTATTGCCAGGTAATAATCATACAAGGGGAACCAAACAAACAAAACAGTTATAATATTTAATCTAACTTAAATTTGATTATAAAAGTTCGGTTTAGAAAACTATAACAGATCACAAAAGTCAGGGTCAGAAGGCTATACCGAGAGAGTGTTGGGTTCTCACCACTCCATGAAGCTTGAATCAATTGGGGTTTCCAGGTGGGGGTGGTTGCTGAGGGTCCAGAGTGCTGGAGACAGGGAGAGGTCCCAGCACGATCAGTCAGGAGAAGATGAAGTCTCAATGGAACTGATGCAGATTTTGGATCCAGACATCAGAGCACTTACTTGAGCATGGGTAGGAGATTTTGTAGGGAAAGAACAATAGTTCTAGGGAGAACACTAGATTTGTTTATGGGTAAACTGATGGCTCAAGGGAGTATACCAAAGTTGTTTTTTCAGGCTAGACAATAGGAACTGCTCATTCCTGGCTATGGATGTTCCTTTGAAGGAGCCCACAATGCAATTAGGCAGTTTCCATATTTTAGATACCAATAAAGGATTTATTACTAGAATTGGTCTGATAACTACTGAGCTGGGTGTGTGCAGGTGTGAGTTCATTAACATCTGGAGCAGAGATCTCCCATCATGCAGTGCTTCCCCGTTTTTCTGATCCCAGAGTTCAGTGCAGTTCTTGCCTTGGAATCTCTGTTCTCCATTTTGTATGCTAATGTGGATGCCTCCTTGTCCCATCTTCAATGCAAACGAGGCTAGGAGAGTTTCCTTAATCCTGTCACCCTTGTCTGGTGGGGTTTAGGTGTGTCTTCCACTGCCTTTTCATTGCTTTTTGTAAGTCTTTCTTCTGATCAGCTTTGATTCAAGAAGAGGCTGGCGGGGGGCAGGAGAGGGAAGATCTTTCGTGAGTCAGACAGGCTGGGTGCTGTGCCCTAGTTCCCGAAGAACACAGATCTGATAGGTAACATAAGGGAGGCCTACATTATTTGCTCCTAGAAATATGGCCTTACAGTTGGCCGTGTTACAATACATGTTGTTCAAATAAGCCCACATTACCAAATGATCCAGTCAGTCTGTATAACTGATGTGCCCCCATCATTATTTACCACTTGTGACATCTGCAGATTTTACAAGTAATGATTTTATATCTCCTTCTAGATCACTGATAAAGATAATAGCATTTGGCCAAGAACAGATCCCTGCAGGATCCTGCTAGAAACATCCCCAGTGGATGAATATTCCCCTTTTACAATTACTTTTACTCTTTAACATTTAATCAATTTCTAATCCATTTCATATATATTACATTCATAGAACTGGAAGGGATCTTGAGAGGTCATCTAGTCCAGTCCCCTGCACTTGTGGCAGGGCTAATTATCTAGACCATTCCTAACAGGTGTTTGCCTAACGTGCTCTTAAAAATCTCCAATGATAGAGATTCCACAACCTCCCTAGGCAATTTATTCCAGTGCTTAACCACCTTGACAGTTATGAAGTTTTTCCTAATGTCCAACCTAAACCTCCCTTGCTGCAATTTAAGCCCATTGCTTCTTGTCCTATCCTCAGAGGTTAAGAAAAACAATTTTTCTTCCTCCTCCTTGTAACACCTTTTACATACCTGAAAACTGTTATGTCCCCTTTCAGTCTTTTCTTTTCCAGACTAAAACCCATTTTTTTCAATTTTCCCTCACAGGTCATGCATTCTAGACTTTTAATCTTTTTTGTTGCTATTCTCTGGACTCTCCAATTTGTCCACATCCTTCCTGAAATGCGGTGCCCAGAACTGGACACAATACTCCAGTTGAGGCCTAATCAGAGCGGAAGAATTATTTCTTGTGTTTTGCTTACAGCACTCCTGCTAATACATCCCAGAATGATGTTTGCTTTTTTTTGCAACAGTGTTACACTGTTGACTCATATTTAGCTTGTGGTCCACTATGACCCCCCAGATCCCTTTCTACAGCACTCCTTCCTAGGCAGTCATTTCCCATTTTGTGGGTGTGCAACTGATTGTTCCTTCCTAAGTGGAATACTTTGCATTTGTCCTTATTGAATTTCATGCCATTTACTTCAGATTATTTCTCCAGTTTGTGCAAATCATTTTGAATTTTAATCCTATCCTCCAAAGCACTTGCAACCCCTCCCACCTTGGTATCATCCACAAACTTTATAAGTTTACACTTTAGATTTTTATTATCTAAATCATTGATGAAGATATTGAACAGAACCAGAGACAGAACTGATCCCTGTGGACCCCACTCGTTATGCTCTTCGAGCCTGACTGCGAACCACTGATAACTACTCTCTGGGAATGATTTTCCAACCAGCTGTGCACCCACCTTATGGTAGATCCATCTAGGTTGCATTTCCCTAGTTTGTTTATGAGAAGGTCATGTGAGACAGTATCAGAAGCTTTACTGAAGTCAAGATATACCACATCTACCACTTCCCCCCTATCCATAAGGCTTGTTATCCTGTCACAGAAAGCTATCAGATTTGTCTGACATGATTTGTTTTTGACAGATCCAGGCTGACTGTTACTTATCACCTTGTTATCTTCTAGATGTTTGCAAATTGATTGCTTAATTATTTGCTCCTTTATCATTGACTCTGTATAGTGCTGATTTTATTATCCAAACGTCATGTGGGACTATATCAAATGCCTTGCAGAAGGGTAAATATATTATGTCAACATAGTTACCTTTCTCAAGCAAACTTGTGACTGCATCAAAAAATATCAAGTTTTGTTTGACAAGACCTATTTTTCATAAAACTGTATTGATTAATTAATTATACTACCATCCTTTAATTCTTTACTGATTGCATCCCATATCTACCTTTCCATGATTTTGCCCAGGCTTTAGGTCAGGCTACCAGACATACCAGGCCAACCCCCATTACCATTTTAAAATATTGTTTCAATGTTAGCTTTTACCAGTATCCTGGAACTTTGCCAGTGTTCCCAGATTTATTTATTAAAAATCAAAATTAATGGTTCACAGAACTCCTCAGCCAATTCTTTTAATATTCTTAGGTACAAGTTATCCGGTCCTGCAAATTTAAAAATGTTTAACTTTAATGGTTGCTGTTTAACACCTTCCCTTGTCACTGATGGAATAGAAAATATTTCATGAACATTATGAATACATCATTCTGATTCAGGATACCTTGGAACATACATATTTATTGAGTTCTTTTGCCTCTTCGGTATCAGGATTGAAAGATATTTTCAGATGAGATTTGAGCAAAATTGAAGAGCGAGTTGAGGCAGACAGAAATAGGAAGATTTCAAAGATAATATTAACAGTAAATACATTGCATGAAGAGACTAGAACCTGGCAAAAAGAGTAGAAAAACTGTATTTGCAGATATGTTTGATAAACTGAATCCCATTCCCACTCTACCAATGTTGTGCCTTTTCCTTTTTATTGCTAAGTGATATTGTATTCAAACAAATGGATCAAGTAACGCAAGTTTTGAGCTCATAGCAAGCAAGGTATTGTTGAATAAAAGGATGAATCATACTTCATATCAGGTGAAAGCAGAAGCTGTTTACAAAGGTTATGTCTATAGATGGTCACATTTTTTTTTCATTGTAGAGGTTTTGTGATTCAAAAGTTATTTTTGACCAAAAAGAACATTTTGCATGATTTTTTTTAACCTAAAAAAAGTTTTAATTTTTTTTTAATTGTTTTGATGGGAAAAAACTCTCAATGTTTACTTGTCCCCTACGGAGTGACTAAAGAACTATGAGGACAAGGGTTTGATTTGTTTACCTTTTTCTCCCACTGGAAAAAGGGTGGGAGGGTAAAAATGTCGGGGAGCATTTCCCAAAGCAATTTTTTAAAATTAAAAAAAAATTAAAAAATTGAGTTTTTGTAGAAAGTTTCAAGGCCAATAAAATGTTTTTGTTTCTTTAAACAAAACTTTGACCAGCTCTAATTATGTCATCCAGGCAGGAAACAAACCTGACCACGTGACACAGCTCGAATAGCAAGTTCCAAACAGAAAACACTCAAATGAATATTTGCTACATGGTTGAAATGAATTCGAAAAAACTCAAACAATTTCTATTAATAAACAAATACAAACTGTGATCTGTGCGCAGATCAATCACAAACAGAAACAATTGTCAACTGATTTGTTCTCAGGGAATTCAACCAGGCTCAGAAGGGAAAGAGCTACATAGTAGATGGGTAAAAGGAGTAAGGTGGGAAAAACAAGGTCTGTGTTGTAGGCTAGAACAGGTTTGAGAAACAGGAAGGTTTGAGAAACAAGGGGCTAGAGTATGTGTTGCACCTCTTGAAAGGCTGGGCCTATTCTCAGTATGTAAGGTTAAGCATGAGTGTTAGTCTTTACAAGATCAAAACCTTAGAGTCAGGAATGGTCTATAGTTTTACTGTAGTTATGTACAGCATGTAGCAGAATAACGTTCTCCTCTCACCTTGGAGAACGAGGCACTATAATTATAATTAGACATTGATAGGTTTCAGCCTGCTAAATCCTATAGATTTTTCCACAAAGGGAAGCTTGCTCATTAGAATATTAACTGAAAGCAAATGCTAAACAGTCATAACAAATTTTAGAATTTTATTTAATACACTTTAGTCTAGCAACCAGATTTAAAAAGAAGTTTTATTAATGAGTTAAGGAACCCATCAGCTATAAAAATTTCATTGCTAATCCATGTTAGGTATGTATCTGATGGTGCAATTTTTCTATATCATGAAATGTTTAAATGCTATTGGACATACAGTCTGAAAAAAATAATTTAAAAAAATCACAAAGGTCAGAACTCGAAGAAACAGTCTAATTTTGATCAAAATTAGCATAAAGCTTCTAAATACAACTGATAATGAAGAAATGTACTCAAAATAGTACTATTTTTGAAAGTGCAGGAAATATTTTGCCTGAGGTGATATAGTCTATGCGTTTTCCCCTACTTTTGCACTTTCGGTTAAAGCAAAAAAAGTAATACATCAAAATGTGTCATTCCTTGTAGAATGGACTAATCTGGGGGAAAAAAATTCTGTCTGGTATTTTTAAAAAGTTATGCAAATAATAGGATCCCTACCTCCTAATTATAAAATGTTTTTGATGTTTAAAATGCTCTGATAGGTTTCATGAATACTGTCCAGTCACTCTACCAGCTCATGGACACTTACATTTCTATTCTGGGAAAACTATGTAACGGATTTCTCCCAATTACTGATGGATTACATAGCAGCAAAGAGAGACGATAACAAGTCCATAGATCTTGAGACATTTGAAGAGATGATTCCACTTGTCTTCCAGTGTAGTCATGTGAATTTATGCTAGCTGGGGTTGTGTAAATGTAGCAGAAGCCAGACTTCTTGGAGAAGTCAGATCTATATTGTGTCCTAATTTATAGGGAGAGGAATACCAGATTGCCATACCCTTCAGTGGTGTATGGCAGAACATGGCCATCGAGCAATCTGTCAGCAGGGACTGATGGAAGCATCAGCATCTTTGCACAAATGATAAGGCTCTGACCAAGTATTACCTGACTGCACATTTTAAGGCAGCTATGTCAAAAACAAATGTGAGGAATGCAGCCTTCAGCAACAGATCGCCACAAAGAAACTACCATAAAGCACATGGCTGCAGATGAAACTGCTATCCAAGAGATTATAGAAGTTGTGAGTAAAAGAATGACAAATCCTTTTAGCACTGAACCTGGAACAAGCCCAGAAAACACACAGCCACTTATGAACATTGCAATGTCTACTGTAGCCCCACCTGAAACAGCAGAAAATCTGTGCATTGTAAGACAGAATAGCACACAAGAAATGAAGCGGTTTGTGACCAGTAGCCTGCAAAGTGGTGAGGTAGACCTCTTTGACCCCATAAAAAGGCATAATTTTAAATCATGTGATAATCTCAACAAAACAATGAACAAGAGAAGAAGCAGAAAGCACAAGCAATAACTATTGATCTGATATTCAGCAAGCTGATAGTTATTGCCCATCCAGAGAGGGTGAGATACAGGGTCTGATGAAGTATGAGCTGGTGTAACCCACATACCTTCTGGGTCTGGTGTTCTGTCCCATCTAGTGACATCAAGACCACTTAGAGAGATAAAATGAGTCTGCTCTACAGCCTTAGCTAACAGCCGGTTGGCTTTTAGCTCATGCGGTAGAGGCTCATGCTTTAAGCTTTAGAGGCCCCAAATTCGATCCTTTCCCTCTTCAATTTGGATGGATCTCTAAACACACTCTTGGCTGGAGAAAAATCTGTCAGTAGTTGAGCTACCAGTGTCCAGTGAGCCAGCATTAGCTATTATTGACCTCAAGATGCTTCTGCAGATGGTGTGCACTGAAACTGCCAAGTGCAAAACTTTTGGGGAGCTGTCTGATCAGCTGCTGAGCATTATCCTGGGCCAAAAATGTCAATACACTGCTGCTATTGGTGACAATTATAGCAAACAAAGAATCAATCAAATCTTGTGAGAGAGCCTGCAGCGGGAATGTGCAAATGCAAGAAGTTTGGAACCCCACTGTGTTAACACCATTATCAAAGATGATGAAGATGATTTCAAATTCAAAGAATAAATCAAACATTGCAAACTTTCTCCTCAGTGACTGAATCATGAAGTGTGACTAGAGATTGTTGACCTGGTTGTGAAACTGACCGGCAAGGTATACTTCACAACAGCACACAAATAGTAAAAGTAGTGCCTGGCAACCATTCTGCAAAACCAGAATTTCAGACAGATCATGAGGAAGCAGATTCATGCACGTTGTCCATGCAAAGCAAACACTCTGAGTAAGCAGGGTGCAAATGAGGAGCTTGGATTCAGACGTTGCATCTATATGCCCAAGATATTGTCTATCCTTGGGCCAGAAGAATTCTGTTCCAGACTGGTTCTGGCCAAAAGAAGAGATTCATTCCCATATATAGAGGGGCTATGGAGCTGGGAATGGACATGTGTCTTATGCTGCCAAGACATTCATGCTCTCAGTGGGTGCGAATCTAATGCAGCTTTCAGTGGCATGGGAAAAAAGAAATGGTTGAAGACAGCAGCTGAGCACCCAGAGCTCATGCAGAGTTTGAAACGTCTTGGGAGCAGTCCATCTCAGATAGAGGAAGAGTCAGAGACAGCCTATGAGTCACTGGTACATTCGCTGTACTGTAGTAAGACACAAGCATCTCTGGATAATGTGTGCTATGAGTTATTTGCTAAGAACAAAACAAGTGAGACACTTTCAACAATAGACTTATTTAGGCAGCACCTGAAATGTGAAAATTATCAGTCATACGTATGGCATCATGCCACAGTTCAGTATTTTCAAATGTCCCCTGTCAATAATGGATGGTTGATGTATATAGAATGGGACATCTTGTTCCTAATGTGATGGGGCTGCCATGTGCTCCAGAAGCTATCCTCACCTTTGTGTAGCGTGGCTGGGAAAGTAACTGTGCAACAAGGAGATGCAAACGCTTCAGGGAAAATTGGGTGTGCTGCCAATCCCTGCCATGCATGCAACGGTGCCAGTGACAGGTGTTGCAACACAGTACTGAACACATCTGACACAGCTTCTGGGGATAAGAAGTGTTTCAACTATCTGCAAATTACTGTGACTGTTTACGTGATTAAATATATCTTGAAGGGTTGTTGCATTAGACAGTCAGTAGCTCATAGTTACATGTAGGGGTTACATAAGTGTACAGTGTTATACTTCATTGTTTACACGCTATAGTCGTACAAGACATTCTACAGCCTTTCTACTAAGAGTCATTACTGTTATATAAATAGTTTACATGTATTGTCATTATATTTGGTGACAGTAAAAAGTTAACCACAGTTGTGCCATGTGTGCTTTAGAAATATATCTCTGGCTAAGCAGATAACATCAAAAATATGCTTTGTAATCAGGAGAAGGGATCTTATCTGCATTGCTTCCTAAAAATAGCAAACAGAAAATCTCTCTCAAATCAGTCCATTCTACAAATAATGGCAAATATTTTGATGTAGTACATGGTACAAACAAGCTCATACTGCTGTGTGACTACAGATTTTTGCTTTAACCCAAAGCAAAAAAAAGTAGAGGAAAATACATAAAATATATTACCTGGGGCTAAATATTTCCCAAACTTTCCAAAACAGTACTACTTTTAGTATTTAGTTGCATTATCAACTGTATTTGGAAGCTTTCTGTCAATTTGGGTCAAATTAAACTATGGCCCCTTTTGTGATTTTATATTTTTTATTTTGGATTGGATGCAAGTTTAAAAACATTGTCAAAGAAAAACTGCCTCATTTCTAGCATCTGCAGCCACCCAGGTGATGACCACCAGATATGTGCCTAACGTGTTAGCAATGAAATTTTCCTAGCTGATGGGTTACCCCTTAGTGCCCATAATGGGTCTGGGCTGGTAGACTACTTCTGTAATCTTCATCTTGCTCTAGTCCCAAGCAATTGGGATCACATACCTACCCCCTGAAGACCATTCCACAGCCTAATAGATCTTACTGCCAGGAAATTTCCTGACAGAGGCATCAGTTCAGCAAGATATACAGAAAAGTGATGTATGCAGTAAGTCACAATGTTTAAGCATCTTCTTTCTTCTCAATGTGGGGGTGGCGGGGCGGGGGAGGGGGGTTAACCTTTCTTAGGTTCCTTTGTGTTGCACTGGAACAACATAGAAGGAGGACTGATGACCTATTCTTTCCAAGACCATGTGATCCTGGTTGAATAGCTTTGCATTTATGCTCCAAATGGGAAAGTGGGCTTCCAAAATCCTGACTTTGCTACCACAGGGACAACAATACTTTGGCATATCCTTAACTTTCTGCATGGGAGTGATTTCACTGAAGTCAGTGGGACTACTCCTATGCATAAATTCAGGCTTGTGCTTACATGCTTTGTTGAATCAGGGCCAGGATCTTCCCTGTCTTAATTTCATCCCATCACTATTACTTGTATCCCCAGTGGCTGCTACGTGATGCTTCAACATTTACTATATTCACCAACCTTCTATATTAAAAAACATCTGATTTTGTTCAGCATCCATGATCTAACCAAGCTTAACAAGGTAATAATTACAAGCAAGCTCAGCAGCTGTCAAATATATTTTAAATGGAGAAACATTTATTAAATGTGAACGCTAATGTGGGGAGATCCAGTTACAGGAGCATTTCTTATAAAGAACAGAAGTTGCTGCTCAACACCTGCATAGTCTGATTTGCACCAAACTGCTCTAATTAGCACATTTTGAGCTATGATTAGAGCACCAGAGGAAGCCTTCCAAATGCCATTAATTATGGATGCGATCTTAAATTATTCACTTTGAATATTTTTTCTTGATATGCCCCTTTTATCTTCCACTAACTTTTTGTTGCATCCTAGAACAGAGTCAAATTAAACCTCAAAAGTGAAAGTTTGCTATGCTAAAGAAAGGGCAAACTGGAAATTAATCACACTTTTTTTTAGGGCATCTGTGTTGGCAGGGAGGGAATGGGGGAAATTATTTTAGCTATAAACAATCACCGTTCTCTAACACCATCCACCTCCCCCCACCAGTGCTGGGAAAACAACATTATCTTTTAATAATTTAGGATGAAAGTTTGTATCCCTTAGTAAAGCAACATCAGGGAAGCTAGTAGTATATTCATAGTTTACAGCCAGAAGGGACCAACAGATAATCTAGACAGATAAAGGTGGAAGCAGAGAGAGAGAGAGAGAAGGAAGGAGGGAACGAACTGCCCTGTAGTAAAGGGCTAACTCACTGGCACAGCACCTCCTGCTGGTCATCTGGGAATTAGCTCTCAGCCCTGGAGCACCCTCTTCTGGCCAGTTTCTCACCCTCTGTTACCTACCCCTCTGCAGTCCCTTTATGTCCACCAGATATAGGCCCCACATCCCTCCCAGACTACAATGCCCCTTACCTTGGGGTGCTGCCCCTCACCCAGGGAACTCCACTCCCCTGAGCCCACCTCACCTCAGTGACCTATTCCCAGTCCTCATCTAGCCCCTTTACTCAGGGGCAAATTGCAGTCTGCAATGACCACTCATCATTGGCCAGGGGGTTGGACCTGCTGCCTTTCCCTGCAGCCCCATACCTCCTTATGTATTCCTGTCAGGCCTCAGCCTGGGACGTCACTATGCCTGAGCTCCCCAGCTCTGCGGTGCGGTGCGGTGCGGTGCGGTGCGGTGCGGTGCGGTGCGGTGCGGTGCGGTGCGGTGCTTCCCACCCCAAGGCTTGAGTGAGATTGCCTGCCTCCTAGCTCACAACCCTTTTTATACCAGCCCTCCCGGGCCTGGATTGGCTGCTACCTGCCTTCGCCTGATTGGCTCCTTGGGGCAGCCCTTTCCCAGAGCTAGTTTTAACCCCTTTCACTCCAGAGCGGGTTGCTCGCCCCGCTATACTCCCCAAAATAAAATAGAGAGAAACACCAGAAAAGAGAAGGGAAAGCAATTTAGTTGAAGTATGTTACATTTGAAAATATGTTCATCAGAAAATTGGACAACAAGGTTACAACTGAAAACATGCAAGGAAAGACCTGTTATCACAATGAAAATGAATGAGAAGTCCATTCTTGGTGGAGTTTATCCCCTTTATGGGGAGCATGGACTATTCTCAGCCAGGAATATTATCTTTGGCTTCTAAAGGATGGTTATTTCCCTTGGATTGCACAAAATGGCATCTATTTTCCAAAACATTTCTAGCCAGTGTCACCCCTGTGCTCCTGGGAAGAGCTACAAGGGTATGAGCTCCTTCACAAACCTGACTCAGGACCAGATCATTCCCTTAAAAACATGCACATGCAGAAGGGACCTTTCATGTGCAGATCTCACACTTTCTACTCTGAATGAGGGTGGGGAGGCAATATCCCAGGCACTGCAGAGGGGTCAGTAAGTGGGGAATGAGGAGTAGTGATGGGTGATGCGTACCCTCAGTACTCATCCCAAGCAACAAAGGGAATTAATACAGCACTTAAAGGTGGCACCAGGGACAAGTGTCAGTTAGGGAGTTCCTGACATTGAGGAACAAGGAAAACAGGCAGTCAGGGATCCAGAGAAGGGCAGGGCCAAGCCATCAGGTCTCTGCACAGATAGCCTGTGCACCTAGCATAAGCCTGATGTCCATGCAGCTGGCCTTGTTTTCTTTGACAGGACAGCAAACCCCATTTCTCTTGGATGGAGTAATTCAGAAGACACTCTGCAGGGCGAGCCCCACATTGATTCCTAGCCCCTGGGTGGATATTTCTGCGGGAGGACATCATCTGACCCTTGGCAACTTGTGCCTCGATGAAAAGACATTGGCTGGGATGCTTGGACTTGCCAGTCTAGCCCTGTGTATGTATGCAGATGATTAACTCAAGTACCATGCTGCACACTTCATAGACACACTAATAGTGAAAGGGAGTTACAATATATTAAGCCAAAGGCTTTATTTTCCTTGTTTTCATCCGCTGATCTGGTTGTCTGATGACATTTACAGGAAGTAACCTTGTTTTGCAGAGTTAGAAAGAAATCAGGGAAATTCTAAATGTCTACTTCAAAATAAAACCACATCTAGCGGCAATCTATATATAAATGATAAAGGGCTTCTATGCATGTCCTTTGTACGAAGCAGATAGTCATTACATGGAATGGGGATGTTTACTTGAGCATCCTCCTGAATTTTATCTCTTTTCTTGATCTAAATCTCTCCTTTAAAGTTTCCTCTGGGATCAGTTAGAAGCTACCAGCACATGGTTGTTTTGTTAAAGGCTGCTGGTAAAATCCAGTGAAGAGTAGAGATTTTAAAAAGAGTATTTAAAATATGTGACTATCATAAATTATAGACAGAGAATGAGCTTTTCTTCGAGCAATAGCAATGAGCAATAGCACTTAAGGCTGGAATCACATCATCCTTCTCAAGCTATACAGATCTAAGTCTGGTCACAACCTGCATGAGAGCCACCCTAAGAAAGCACTGCAAGGAGCAGAGATTTAGGACATGGTACTCTTCCTCTGCATCAGTGCTGAATTGGCAAGGCATTTTGTGTCTGAGATGTCTTGCAGATGAGAGATGTGGAGGGAACCACCTTATTATTTGTGGTCATTAAAGCACTTTAGAGATATTGGTTCCAACATCCTGGCTCAATTCCTACCTGGGTATTAACGACATTTTGCTAGATAGCTCATGCCGTTTCTATTAGATGCAATATTCTTTAGTTCCTCTCCTAAACTATACTGTTACCATGACGTATTAAATCACTCCTATGTTCTTTCACAGATGGCAATTTGTGTATGTGTTTTCTGGATGTAAGACCAGATCCAGCACCCATTGAACTTAATGGAAATTCTCCCACTGACTTTAATGGGCATTAGATCAGGATTGTAGCATATAGCGAAACTGGTCTTGTCCTTGTGAAGTTAATGGAGTTTTTCTATTGACTCCCCTGGGTGCAGTGGCAGCTCCATAATAAGTACAGTTCAGTCCTTAAGAGGCACTACAAAAATGTAATTGACAAGCTTAAATATATATATAGAATTCAGAGTAGCAGCCGAGTTAGTCTGTATTCGCAAAAAGTAAAGGAGTACTTGTGGCACCTTAGAGACTAACAAATTTATTTGAGCATAAGCTTTCGTGAGCTACAGCTCACTTCATCGGATATATATAGAAATTACACATAGAACTGAGCCAGAATTTCCCATGTGATAATTTATGTCATCACTAGGTGCCAGACTCTGCTGTTAGTTATTACACTGGGGTAAATACAGAGTAATTCCACTGATTTTGCCAGAGTAACTGAGATCAGAATCTGGCCCTAGGTGTCCAGAGTTAGGTACCTAGTATATGAACCTCAACCCTTTCCATCACTGAGACAGTTGAGAAAAATTTCCATATAGCTGTAAGACTCCATCTGGAACCCATTCTTCAAAATGTTGTGTCTTTACCTGTCCTATAAAATATAGGCTTTGTTTGATATTATCATCATCATTATAAAATACCGCCATGAAGAGTATATAATAAATGCATCCCAGCAGGATACTCTGTTTCAAGCACTCTTAAACATCACCCTACATTGCATTTCATATAGAAAGTCAATATGCAGCATTTAGCTCATTATATTCAATATGCATCTGCCTCTCACCTCCTTAGATCTGACAAACATCATCTGAGCATGACAGCTGTTGTCCATGTGTCTCATGGGTGGCAGGTTGGGGGGAACTTTTCAAACACACTTGCGACTACGCAAATGAAACTCCTAGCTGATTATGCCGTAAATGACAACCAGAGCTAATTAAAAGGAACAATATCCAGTTTGATTTTACATTAACATTGCTAGAACCTCAATAATGGGATTCGGGGCCTTCCACCTCTAGTCACTAGTCTCAACCTCGCCCTGGCTGGAAGTGAATAACCCCAAATTGTTGCCACCTATGGTGTGTCCTATGTGAAATGAGTTAGTGGTTCTCAGCCCAGTTCTTAGATGGAAAGTATTCATAGCACATAAACACTATTCCACAACTGGCTCATTTGTTTTCAATCTAAGCGGACAGACCAGGGGTTGACTGGATCGTAGAGACTGAACTATGCACTCCTGTTTGAGAGCTGTTCCTACCAGATCAAGGGTGGGGCACACGGGCATAAGATTGTGAGAGGAGAATCCGTGCACTCCCATTGCTCTGAGTGTTCCACTTCTGTGGATACAGGACCTTGGACACAAGGTGGGGGCAACCCAGCACCTTACCCTAACATTAAATGTATACGAAAAAATTATCTGACAATATATTTCTGATGGGAGTCCCCGTCCTGCAATGTATTCAGGTGCATTCGGAGAGAGTGAGAGTAGGAAGGGAAGGAGGATGAATCCAATAAGTGTTGTAAAATCAGACTTATTGAGGCACAAATGATATATTTAGCAACTGATATATCAGCCAGCAGGGAGACCCCAGGTGTGGCTGTAGCTGTACAACGGCTTGCTGAGCAGCTTTTGATTTTGCGATCCACTCCAGAAAAAGACAGCCAGGCTTTTCCGCCTCCTCCTCCTTACTCCTACCTGCCAGTGGAATTCAGCCTGTGCAACTTGGGAAGCGGTGTGGGAGGAGGGGGCAGAGGATAAGCTAGTCCCTGCACTGGAGATGGATGGCTCATGGGATTTCAAACAGGTTACTGTGCTTGGCAGTGCCAGTTCAAATTGAGGCCAGATCAGTAGTGACCATAAGTTATGACGATCTGAAAGCTATTTAGGGACCTATGATAAAATGAGTCTGATGTTAGTCTGGTTCCTAGCAGCAAATTGTCCTCCCTGTATCACACATGACTCCCTTCTTGGGGTCTTTAGCAGAGGGGCCAAGAAATGAATGGGCCCTGGAGATAAAGCTAAATTACCAATAGAGGGCAAGGGTCTGGTCATGTTGCTGCCATGTCTTCACCTGTTCTCTACATGAATAGCGGAACTCTGTCACCCTGGGATTTCTTTTGACCTGAATCCTCACTCCTGGTCCTGCATTCTTTATCCCCATAATCAGTTGAGCTCTGGGCTCTGTAGCCTCTCTCTCATTGGTGGAGATGGGCCTTTCATTGTTTTGAGGGGCCCTACCCACCAGTCCAAGATTCAAACTGGTTGGCAGTTGGCACCAGCACCAAACTCAAGAGAATCTAAATTGCTGCTATGTAGCTAGAGAGAGGAACAAATTTCATTGTATTCTCATTAGAGCTATTGTATCCTGCTGTAGATTATTCTCTGTAAGTTGTTTAATACATGAGGTGGAAGTGCTCCCAGGAGATAACAGATTCATCTCCATCCTAACGTTTCATAATTGTTATGTCAGTGATGCAGTGGGTGGCGCTGTTCTCTTCCCATGCCAAGGCAGTACTGAATCAGTGCTCCAGCATCATGCTGAGGGTGCGGTGCTGAAAGAAGTGCCTTCTTTCATACCAGTAATAAAACTGAGGTCCTGACCTCTTGTGGTCATTAAAGCTCTCATGGTGCTTGTTAGATCTAGGTAAGTCCAGCTTCCTGTCTCTATTGTCCATGTCACTACAGTCGTTAGTGCCTTTGTCACCTGCAGGCTAGAACATTGTAACTGACTCTTATTTGGCACTCATATGAAACTTGATACAGGTTCCAGCAGCTCCAAAACGCATCTGCCTTTTTACACCTTTGTGTAGGGCCAAGAGAATGGATAATACCCTTAACGATTAGAGCTTGTCTACACAGGAACACTCAGGAAAATTAATCCAAATTAACAAAGGCTATGTCTGCACTACTGCACCTATGCCAGCATAGCTAGGTTGGCACCGCTATGTAGACATTGCACCCTAGTGTAGAGAGCCTATTCACACAGTTTTTCTGCCAGTGTAGGAGCACCACCTCCTCAAACGATGTTAGCCATGTCAACAGAAGCACTCTTCTGTCAGCGTAGCTGCAGCTACACTGTGAGTTTTGTCAGCACAGCCATGTCAGTCAGAGGTGTGGGCTTTTCTGTAAAGGCCCTTCTATACCGCTATGCTGATTTCTGGAAACAAACTGATTCAATGCCATGTCTTGCTGATAATATATACAGGGATCCTGCGAGCTTTACAGGCTATACATACTGTACAAAAGAATTGCTTTCCTCCAGAACCGAAATGCATCCAGGTCTTTGTTGGAACACCCAGCACAGCGACCCGACTAAACTGTTTAGGAGAGGCAGTGAAGAAGAATACCAAACATGCCATTAAAGCTGACGGAATAATTTAGGTAAGTGGAATGTAATGACCTCTCTTTGAATTTGAGCAGGACACCCAGATTAACACATGTACTCTTGCAAAAAGTATTGTGGAGATTTTAATGCTCTACACCGTGACAAGCTCAGTTTTGCATCTCATCCTTAAAGAGGGATCTCCCCTAACCTAACCTGCTCTCCTCTGAGATGCCCCAGTGCCCCCTATTCCTAGGCTTGAGCATCATAATTAAGGCTGGGTGGTAGCCATGGGAAGTTATGAGAAAAAGTCATGCAATGATAATGGGGAAAATGGCAAAAGTCCCAAATGTAATATAGACGGTATGAAAAGTCACAAGTTGTTGTAAAGAAGTCATCCTTTATTTGCAACTAAAGATGTTTAAAACCATTGAGTAAGCCATAAGTATTAGTTTAGAACATTTAAAAAAACAGGTCACTCTTCCATACTCCTTTACACTGGCCAATAGGGCCTGATCCAGATACCACTGGAGGTAAATGAGAATCAGTCCATTGATTGAGAGTCAAATTTGTAAGGACCTGATTCTCATTTACACTCAGGCCTCTTTATACTGTTCTGGAATTTTAAAGGGGCCTTAAAATGGGCATAAGTGTAATCTGCAGAGGAGTGTAAAAGGGCCTTAGTTTAACTGAAAATAAGGCCTAACTGTTTATAGAAAGTAAGCATTTGATGGGTGACCAGGGAGACAAAGGCATAGGATGTTTTGAGAAAGCACCCTAAAAGGCATGGTTTTCCACACAGGCATCATGGCCATAGCAAGCCTGAACATATAATGATAACAGCTACACACGATAGGTTTAGTAGTGATTTAAGTCCTGATCCTGCAAACACTCACATAGGTAAATTTGCTCACAGGGGTCGTCATTGACCTTAATGGGACTTAGTTATGCACATGAGGAAATGTCTTCAAGAGCAGGACTTTAAAGTGAAGAGTGTCACCTAGTGAATTATTAATATGACTTTCTATAGCACCTGCATCTTCCTTGAAGGATTCCCATCCAAGCACTGACCAGACCTGATACCGCTTAAGACCAAATCTGCTCTCATTCACATGTATGCAGATCCTGTTGGCATTAATGGGAGTTGCACCAATGTAAATAAAGGCAGAATTTGACCCATATTGCATAAGTTCTGATAAAACTGCAGTGCTAATTGTCATGGTTGCTAGATTTGTTGTTGAAACCGAACTTTGAACTGGTTTTAATTGATACAGCATAATCTTTAAGATATTGTCAATTAAAAAAAAATTAAATCTGCTACCAAAAAACACTCCAACCTCTTACTAAATCCTCCCAAGAAGCAGGAAGGTTTTCATATTAGCAATAGAACTATCTCCGTTTCACCTATGGGGAAAATGTGGCAGAGAGAATATAGAAATTAGAGGCTGACAAGAACTAGGAAATGATCTAGTTGCATCTTCTTGCCTGTCAAGGCAATTTAAGTGGCAGGTTAAAAGAGGGGAAGTGACTTGTACAAAGGAGTGCAGCATGTCAGTGGAATAATATTCAAATTTCCTGACTCCTACTACCCTTTGCTAACCATTTGGGCACACTGTGTCTCAGAAGACAAGATTTCTGCAGTCAGCACAAGTTTACTTAAATTATGCTCTTTGACTCAGCTTGTGAACACAGCCATCCACCCACATAAACAGAAGATGGGAATAATTACATTTTCCTTCTCCCATACCTTGTAATTAATAACTGCAATACTTAATACACCAGTTATAATTGGTGGGGGGATTTTTTTTTCTTAAGACAATTCACAGCTATCGCAATTATGAAGTCTTAAGACAATTCACAGCTATCGCAATTATGAAGCATGCAGTATTTATTATCACAGCAGGCACTGTCAAATGCTCATCAGCAGTTTTCATGTCATTTGCTAAGGCAGTGTCCTTGATAGGAAAACTGTGTTTGACAACACATATCTAGCGCCCAGCAGCAATGACCAAAATTATTCTTTGCATTATCAAGTCACCCTGGGTGAAATGGTGCCAATAAATGAGACCCATACCTTCATCCTAGATAAGCCTAAAAGCTTTATAGATTGTTTTGAAATTGCCATTAATGTTTGTGTTTTCATTCATTTTCATTTCACCATACCTCTGTAACTACTAAGGGTATGGAAGGAACCAGATTCTGGAACCACAAGAAAGGTTGTGTTTCTGTCCCAACCACAATCAAGAAGTACCAACATTCTCAAGGGATAGCCTGTTCCCATGAAATTTCCTGTCCTTGCAAACATCTGTCAGGGATGGTATGCATAATCCTGCCTCAGTGCAGGCAGTTTGATTAGAGGACCTCTTGAGGTCCTTTCCAGCCTTATATTTCTAGGATTCTATGATTATTTTCATAGTACAAAATTTTATCCAGTTCCTATTTGCCTTAATTATTTATGTATCCAAACTCGTGCTGTACTAAACTAAGACATGCATCCCAAGCTCTAGATACCCTTAAAATATGTCTAATAAAATAAACAGACTGAAGCAATTGCCTGTAGATAATACAAGAGAAGAGAAAGTCAGATCTTCAGCTGGTGTACAATATGTAGCTTCATTGACTTCACTACTAAAATATACCAGCTGAAGTTCTCATCCACAGAGAATGTCATGGGCCTGATTCTCTGGTGCATCAGGGATGACATGCCAGTGGCACAAAGCAAATCCAATGCCAATTTTTCCCTGTAAAGGTCTCTTTACATGGCACAGAACCACCCTAGTGGCAGGGAGCAGGGTACATGGTGAGGCCTGCCTACACACACATTTTAGATGTCCAGCTGCTTGGTTTGGGGCACAATCCAATGCTCATTGAAGTAAATGGAAAGGCTTCATTGACACTTAGGAAGTTGGACATCTGTGGCTTTTTGGACACAATTAAGAAAATTATAAAACTGCAGGCTCAAATACATGGGGGACAAGAAGCCTTTACAAAATCAGGCCCAGGCTATACAGTCAGCTGATTGCCATGGATTACAGATGTACAGTTATAGATCAGTGACTGATGCTTGCATGAAATTTCTTTGAATCATAAATATGCTCCATTAAACTCAAAGCTAGCTTTTTGTATCATGGTTCTGTAATGGCTGGGGTGGCAGACTTGACTGTGAGTCTCTCCTCTGGTAAAGCTGCACCTTTCACTCCTCAGGTGGAAACCAGTGTTTCTGGTGTAAAACTTCCTACACTCTGTTCCATGCTGCATATTAAACGTGGTCAGCAGCTGAATATGGTGCCTGTGGCCTTTATGTATAAGGCCACAGACCACTGCATTCTGACATTCACTGACCTTGACCTCCACTAGGCATTAGGATGGAGCAGGTGTCTAGTCTTGATTCCAGGGATAAGGATCTGAACTACAGGGAGCATTGGAAACAATGTAAATTGGGGGATGTTCCTGCCAGACACTATCAGCAAAAGTGTCAGAAAAAAGGAATCAAGGAATTCAAGGCAAGTTTCTTGAACTAATACTCAGAGAGGACAAAATAAGCACAATTTTTACAGTATTATTGCTTGGGAACTGGTAAGGAATTTCCACCATGGTGAACGATAGGTGTGGAAGCATGTGGGTAAAACTTGGGGTTCCAGTGTGAGACAGAAAGCCCTTAAATATCACTGGCACATTTTCGGAATGTGGGTGTTGCATAAACACATGAACATCCTGGTCCCCAGCTAATCTTCATTGTGCAAGTTTGGGGGAGAGAACACAGCACGGTTGGCTCCAAAAGACACAGTTTCCAATCTCTTATAAGGAGCATCTCACTTTAGCTGTAGCACTGGGCCTTACATCCTTACAGCCACAAGCCAGCAACACATCTGAGCAAGTCTGACAATCTGTCCAGCAGAGGGCACACTTGGACCTAGAGGTTGCCCTTGGAGGAGGAATTCTCTCTATGCTCCCCACTCAACATCCAGCTGGCTCCACTGGCTCTTTAGGATGGTGGTGGGAAGGGGTACATGACTATACCCTCACCCTGCCCCTTTTCAGGCAGTTAGGATTCAGAGGGGTCTAGAAGGGAGTGGGACCTTAGCTCTCCGGCTACACCGAAAAAAGTCTAGGAAGAAATTCCTTGTTCCTTCCCACGCTGGGGCACTTGTGTAGGAACCAGCCAAAATCTAGTCTCTTAGTAGGTAAATTTACAATAAGACTGTCCGGTCTCATCCCTGTTACTAGCGATGGGGGAACAAGGGATGCCACCCAACCCAAACGGGTGACTGTAGCTAACACTGCGAGCGCGGGGTGTGACTCATGTGCGCTTACTTGGGCTTGTTGAAAGAGAGGTAGTGTGCGTGTGAACAGTAGTGTAATTGCTGTAGCACAGGCTGCGGTGGCGTGGCTTAGCTGTGCCAAGTACAAACCCACCTGAATCCCGAGGGTACAGGCTCGGCACAGCTAAGCTGGGCCACCGCCGCCCATGCTACCATGGCTACACTACTCTTCATACTTGTGCTAGCACTCATCCAGTCACATCCCTAGCTCATACTATAGACATAGCCTGTGTGCGTATAGTCCGATTGCTGCATCTCCCACACCACCACAGCGCTCTGAACTCATAGGAGCACTCAACTTTTCCCTCAGAGACCCTGGAAACCCTGTTCAGGGATGCTGGTGCCACTCCTACTGTTGGTTATTCAAAACTGTCCAATACTTGGATGCCATTTTTGGAATTACTACTTTCAACGTGTGTGTGTGTGTGTGTGTGTGTGTGTGTGTGTGTGTGTGTGTGTGTGTGAGCAATGGATGGTACCTATGAAAATTACAGCATTGAAATGGGTGGTGCCCATTGCAGCAGAGGAAAACCAAAAGTAATGAAAAATATCAACTTGCTGTGTCTTCTGGACACTGAAGACGAGGGGCCAGATTTTTTCATAGTTACGCTCAATAGAATCACTCGGAATTTATACATGCATAATCTTGATCAGAATTTAGCCCTAGGTGCATATGGACCTACAGAAGATCAGAGAAAGCAGAACGATCCTTTCCTTCTCGTGCAGTGCCATGGGATAGCACTTCCATGTATATGTCTGCAAGGTGGTAACATGACATCTGGTAATCAAAGCTCTTTTCACAAATTTCGTTCATCAAAATCCAAAGTGACTGGTTCAGGTGGACCTGGATTCCAGCTCACCTTCCTGAATACCTCCTAGGCTGGCGGAGCTCTGAAATTTGCAAGACTTGTGAGACATATTTTTAACGATTAGAGTTTGTCTACACAGGAACAGTCAGGAAAATTAATCCAAATTAACAAAGGCTATGTCTGCACTACAGCACCTATGCCAGCATAGCTAGGTTGGCACAGCTATGTAGACATTGCACCCTAGCGTAGAGAGCCTATTCACACAGTTTTTCTGCCAGTGTAGGAGCACCACCTCCTCAAACGATGCTAGCCATGTCAACAGAAGCACTCTTCTGTCAGCATAGCTGCAGCTACACTGTGAGTTTTGTCAGCACAGCCATGTCAGTCAGAGGTGTGGGCTTTTCATATCCCAACCGACATAGCTATACTTATCTAAATTTGAAGTGTAGACCAAGCCTGAAGATGTGAATTTAAAGTGGATTAGTTAAACTGCATTCAACCCCTGTTTGGACACTCTCATTCAAATTGAAGTGGCCTTAATCCAGTTTAGTTTAATTCACTTTGGCAGTGTTGACACAGGGGTTTAATGCAGTTTAACTAATTCACTTTAAATTTACACCTTTAATTAATTCAGATTAATTTTCCTGAGTGTCCCCCAGTAGAGAAGGCATACATGGATTCAGGTGCCAGACAGGCTGAATAAGAAGGTACTGTTTCTACTCGACATGTGCAAAACTGGAGGTGATTTTAGGTTTGGCCAATCAAATTCTAAACCTGATGTGGTTTGAATCTCCATCCCATTTAACCTGAATCCCAAAGTTTAGGAAGGGAAGACAACAGGAAAATGGTCCCAATACTAGTTCACTTCTAAATCTGAAAAAATTGCTCCTCTGACAGTGACTGCACTTTAAGCACTGTACAAATAATGCTGCTTTGAATATTGGCTTTTATTACACTAAGAAATATTCTTAGCTCCTTATTACTGGTGTTTTAGATAAGATAAAATGTACCATCTGAAAGCTAGACTCCTGTTGCTTCCCATTTGTATAGTCAGGCATCTGCAGCTATTTTGTGCAAACAATGTTATTAACCAGTGTCCATTAACGTGCATATTTTCCCTGTGATTCTATTTACATTTTGATTTCTTATAGCATTTGAAGGATGTTCATTCATCATGTTCCCAATGAAGGTCATTATTGACTGAATTATTTATAGATTGCTGTGCATCATTCATTGAACAGATAGGAGCAAAAGACCATTGCTAATTTGAATTGGTAGCTGATTAAAAGATAAAGGAATGAAAGCTTATGCTGGATTACCAAGAAAGATTTAAAATAGTCTATACTGATCCCTAGTACTTTACCTTTCCAACCCACTGTGTCAACATTAACTCTTTAATCCTCACAACATCCTTGCAAGGTAGATGATTTGCAGATCAGTAAAATGAGGCACATACAGGTGAAGTGATTCATGGAAGAATTCAGTGCCAAAACTGGGATGGGAACAAGATACTCCTGGCTCCCAGCTCCATATTCAGTACTCTATAATATGCTGATTCTCCTTAGATTCATAAAACTGGGATGAAATCTTGGCCCCATTGAAGTCAATGCGAGTTTTGCCACTGACTTCAGCGAAGCCAGGATTTCACCACTGTGGTTTATACAGTATATATATATATATATATTTTAAAACGGCAGTATGAATTTGGTGCCTATGAGAGGGAAGGATTGCAAGCCATGACTAGAGTCAGATGTAGGACAGAAAGGTGCTGTGCAAATCTCCTGCACTGTAGCATTGCTAAAGTACCCTGTGACCTGCAGCAGACCCTGCTGTTCTAGTCATGGGCCTCCATCCAGCTTTGAAATACACATCAATCGCAGCCCACACATATCTCCTGCTACTCCAGTCCTGGGATGCTCCTACGCAGAGACTATTTATTGTGACAAAATGAGACGCTCACTGCATGGTGGCTCTCTGATGTGACCTGGATCAGATCATCAAACTTATTTTTCCTTTAGCCCTTAGGTGAGATACGATTTCAAACCTCCAGGTAGGTCATTAACCAACTGCAAACGAGTACCTAGCCTTCAAGGCTGGAGGTCTTAACAAAAGGACGACATTATTTCTCAAAGTAACAATTCCCAAAGCTGCCTGGGGCTCTTTGAGACTATTCGGAAGTGCAACATTGCGGAAGGAGGAGGAATGTGGTGGGGGAAGGAGAGTAGCATGGTGGTGAACTGACATTGGAGTAGGGGTGAATGGTTAACTGATTCCAGTAGTTGTTAAGGGTAGATAAAGGGTAGGATAGGGAGAGCAGCCAGTATTGTCACAGTAGGGTGTTCGGCCCTGGTATGGAAAGACCCCGTCCTCTACTGCTGAGAAGGCAGCTCAGTCACTCTGACCCATTCAATGTACAGACTCTGCTGAGGATACCACTTAATGCACAGCTTAGACCAGTGGTTCTCAAAGCTGGTCCGCCACTTGTTCAGGGAAAGCCCCTGGCGGGCCGGACCTGTTTGTTTACCTGCTGCGTCTGCAGGTTCAGCCGATCTCAGCTCCCACTGCCCGCGGTTTGCCACTCCAGGCCAATGGGGGCTGCAGGAAGGGCGGCCAGCACATCCCTTGGCCTGCGCCGCTTCCTGCAACCCCCATTGGCCTGGAGTGGCGAACCGCGGCCAGTGGGAGCTGCGATCGGCCGAACCTGTGGACGCAGCAGGTAAACAAACTGGTCCGGCCCGCCAGGGGCTTTCCCTGAACAGGCGGCAGACTGGCTTTGAGAACCACTGGTCTAGACTACATGGTTAGGTCAACGTAAACTGCCTTGCGTCAACCTAACTGTGGAAGCGTCTTCACTTACTTTTGGCTCCCGTTGACATAAGTGCCTCTGTACACCGATTTAGAAACCCCACCTCCCCAAGTGGCATAGAGTCACAGTCAATGAAATTAGGGCGATGTAGAGTCAGTGTAGACACTGTGCTGCTTACATCAACCATTAGTGGCTATCAGGAGCCAACCCACACTGACAACACTGATGATTTAGTTGGGGATTGGTCCTGCTTTGAGCAGGGGGTGGACTAGATGACCTCCTGAGGTCCCTTCCAACCCTGATATTCTATGATTCTAGAATATCATATCATGAATACAATAGATATAAGCGCTCCTGGTGAGACCGTGCACCGCCGACACAAGGACCCAAAGGTGCACACACACAAGCGATTTTACAACTGTAGTGCCTGTATGCGGATGTAAGTTAGGTCGACATAATTTTGCAGTATAGGCCTGGCTCACAGCTGACCTAGAAACCAGAGCCCACAACAAATATTTCACAGAGGCCAATGAACAGCTTACAGAAAACAGTGACTTTTGTTTTGCCATTGAGCTGGGCCAGGTGCAAAGCACTGATCTGTAGGTAGAATAATGTATTCCCCATCCCCACTTCTCTGAGCTGTCCAGTTCTGCTATTTGTTCTTCTGCTTTTCATGCTGCTGATTTGATTTTTGATCTCCACCAAAACCATAGCTCCATAATGAAATACATTTGCTGTCATCAAATGGGCCAATCACACAGTGGGATAGGAGGGGAGGCAAATATAATACCATTAATTTCTGTCAACAAAACTCAACTTATTTCAGTGAATATAGCCAACTTTTGTGTTCTATCCTAACAACATTTGAATGTGCATGAGTATATATAGTACCGTATGGATAGTTTATATGTAGCAATCAATGCCTTAAAGGTGTGTTCTTGTTTTTCCTTTCTGAATAATGCACCAAACTTTGGAAAGTGCTTAGAAGTAGTTTTTTGCCTAATCATTTGTTTGGAGTTTTTCCATGTTTTTAAAACATACAATATTTTCCTCCTCTCAGCAAAAAGTTTTGAAAGTATATCTGATGTCTGGAAGAGTTTTTGATTGGGCAGGGAACGAGGATTATTTCAAAGTTACTTGTGCCGCTAAAGATTTTAAATCAGAAACCCCATCCACTGGCCCTGATTCAGCAGAGCTTTTAAGCATGTGCTTTACTTCAAGCTGTGCATGTAAAGAGGGGGACAAGTATTAACAGAGCTGGATGAATACTGCAATAATGATTCACAGACATTCTGGTAACACCTCAATAAGATTACAGTGTAACTGTGTTTGCATCCTGTTTCATTCACTTTTCTCTAACATCCCTGTGGCTCAACTTCTGTTCACACAAAGATTTCACAGAAAGTGAATGTCAGGCCTGCTGCCCAAATTCATATAATCATAAACATTTTTTGTGCTTAAATTTACTTTGGGGGGGGGAGGGGGAGAGAAGCTGTACATAGCTTAGAAAGGATAGTTTTCACCCAGTCAGGGAAGGGAATCAATGCCAATGGAAAAATGTAGAAAAAAATTAAAAAGTGAGAGAAAATACAGAGATTTTCCCCCACAAAATGAAACTTTTAAAATTTGTCCTTGAAAATGAAAAATTTAGAATGAAACAAGGCAAAAATGATTATTTTATATTTTTTCACAAAACATACTTACCTTTTTTCAGAGTAGCAGCCATGTTAGTCTGTATTCGCAAAAAGAAAAGGAGTACTTGTGGCACCTTAGAGACTAACCAATTTATTTGAGCATGAGCTTTCGTGAGCTACAGCTCACTTCATCGGATGCATTCAGTGGAAAGATTTATTTACACACAGAACATAAAAAATGGGTGTTTATCATGCACATTGTAAGGAGAGTGATCACTTAAGATGAGCTATTACCAGCAGGAGAGGGGGTGTGGGGGGGTAGAAAACCTTTTGTAGTGATAATCAAGGTGGGCCATTTCCAGCAATTCCCAAGAACGTCTGAGGAACAGTGGGGGGGGGGGGAATAAACAAGGGGAAATAGTTTTACTTTGTGTAATGACTCAACCACTCCCAGTCTCTGTTCAAGCCTAAGTTAATTGTATCCAATTTGCAAATTAATTCCAATTCAGCAGTCTCTCATTGGAGTCTGTTTTTGAAGACTTTTTGTTGAAGAATTGCTTGCCACTTTTAGGTCAGAAATTGAGTGACCAGAGAGATTGAAGTGTTCTCCAACTGGTTTATGAATGTTATAATTCTTGACATCTGATTTGTGTCCATTTATTCTTTTATGTAGAGACTGTCCAGTTTGACCAATGTACATGGCAGAGGGGCATTGCTGGCACATGATGGCATATATCACATTGGTAGATGTGCAGGTGAACGAGCCTCTGATAGTGTGGCTGATGTGATTAGGTCCTATGATGGTGTCCCCTGAATAGATATGTGGGCACAGTTGGCAATGGGCTTTGTTGCAAGGATCGGTTCCTGGGTTAGTGGTTCTGTTGTGTGGTGTGTGGTTGCTGTTGAGTATTTGCTTCAGGTTGGGGGGCTGTCTGTAGGCAAGGACTGGCCTGTCTCCCAAGATTTGTGAGAGTGATGGGTTGTCCTTCAGGATAGGTTATAGATCCTTGATGATGCATTGGAGAGGTTTTAATTGGGGGCTGAAGGTGACAGCTAGTGGCATTCTGTTATTTTCTTTGTTGGGCCTGTCCTGTAGTAGGTGACTTCTGGGTATTCTTCTGGCTCTGTCAATCTGTTTCTTCACTTCAGCAGGTGGGTATTGTAGTTGTAAGAATGCTTGATAGAGATCTTGTAGGCGTTTGTCTCTGTCTGAGGGGTTGGAGCAAATGCGGTTGTATCGTAGAGCTTGGCTGTAGACAATGGATCGTGTGGTGTGGTCTGGGTGAAAGCTGGAGGCATGTAGGTAGGAATAGCGGTCAGTAAGTTTCTGGTATAGGATGGTGTTTATGTGACCGTCGCTTATTAGCACCGTAGTGTCCAGGAAGTGGATCTCTTGTGTGGACTGATCCAGGCTGAGGTTGATGGTGGGATGGAAATTGTTGAAATCATGGTGGAATTCCTCAAGGGCTGGGAGTGGTTGAGTCATTACACAAAGTAAAACTATTCCCCTTGTTTATTCCCCGCCCCCCACCACTGTTCCTCAGACGTTCTTGTTAACTACTGGAAATGGCCCACCTTGATTATCACTACAAAAGGTTTTCTCTCCCCCGCCCCCCACTCTCCTGCTGGTAATAGCTCATCTTAAGTGATCACTCTCCTTACAGTGTGCATGATAAACACCCATTTTTTCATGTTTTGTGTGTATATAAATCTCCTCACTGTATTTTCCACTGAATGCATCCAATGAAGTGAGCTGTAGCTCACGAAAGCTTATGCTCAAATAAATTTGTTAGTCTCTAAAGTTCCACAAGTACTCCTTTTCTTTTTACCTTTTTTGATGAGCTCTCATGATTACTGTAACGGTCATAAAATGGATCAAGTCCCCGACCGTCATCCAGGACATGATCCATAGCCTATTGAGGTGCACGGAAAACCTTTCTTTGATGCACATTAGGGGACAAGGCCCACTGACACCATTTCTGGTATTTCAGGTCCCCAAGTACCAAATAAATATCCTGCATACCAATCCATCATCTTCATCTCTTTGGGATAGGATGTATCGACCCTGCACTGGCAATGCAAGGGTTAACAAACTGATTTGGGCCCAAGAGGCCACACCCACTCACCCTTGCTGGGAATGCTCACAGTGGAGGGAGTATACAAAAGGAAGCATCTCAGCTCAGTCTGGGCTGGCTGAGGAGGAGAGTGGTTGTGTGTAGCAGGCTCTTCCCAGAAGCCGTCAGGACTCCAAACTGCCAAGGCCGAGCACTGTGACTATGCCATGTGACGCCAGTTGACCATGGCAACAGAAGGGGATGATGCGCCCCAACCAGCAGGTGAACTGCCAGAGACAGAATAAAGAGCAGGAAGTGGCCATGGGGATGTGCTTGAGGGTATGGAGCCCTGAGCCCTGAAACAGAGTCACTGGTTTTGAAGGGCCTTGGGTGTAACCTGGTGGAGTAGGGTGGGACAGGGTTTGTCTACCCTCCCCGCACTTGCCACTAGACAGTACTGCTTCTGGAGAGAGTGGCCCCCAGACTCTTGCTTCTGGGCAATACTGCAATACTTACTCCCATTGGAGCAAGTTCCCTCTTAGACTCCTCCTGTGGGGTGCTACCACCCTTAAGCAAAGCAGCACCTTGGACCCCTGCTGTCCCCTGTGAGGCTGTGTGACTGAATATGACCATTTATATCGTTGATATTGCCACTGTTATACAAATGCAAGAAATCTTGCACAAAGTATGTCATGTAAGGTGTCAGTGGAAAAGTTACGATTGGCTAAGTATGATTATCCTGTTTATATGCATGTATCATTTTTGTATCTGAAGTTCTGAATATTGGCTATGTTCTGGCATCATAAGTATGTGTTGTATTCCTGGGTAACACTCACCAGATAAAATGTATGTTAAGGCCCAACAGCTATGTATTGATAGCCCATCAAGGATACACAGTTCTCACAATGGGCCATGGAAGAAACTCATTCCACCCAGGTAGCTCTTCCCGTGGATGCCACAGCAAAGAATATGGGCAATGGCTACCCCGTGTGAGTCATTGAGCCATGTAATGACATCTGATATGCTCATATGACCCTGGACCCATCTTAGGCCAGTAACTTTCCACTAACAGAGACAATACATTTCCAGGCACATGGCAAAGGATATAAAAGTACTAAATAAATATTTTTTAAAAATCCATGCCTTCCTAATCCATCCACAAGATTCATGGGAAGAGGACCCAAGACTGCAGTTAGAAGAGGAGCAGTGTTAGGGGTTACTGTATATAGTAGTCATGCTGGTAATTTAAATCCTGTATGAAATAAGTTTTTTTTTAACGTCTTCGTTTCAAGCTTCAATCTAGTTCCTTCTTAGCACAGACAAGAAGCAGGGTAACCACTTAGCTATAGTAAAGGCTTTTTATTTTAGATTTTTTAATTCAAATGAAATCATACTCTTTTGGAAACAGAGCTGACTTTCCAAATCAGGCTCTTGTCAGACTCGAGGGAAGCAATTAGATGTAAAGCAGGCCACCTGGTATGACAGTAATGAGACTCAAGATCTGTTGTTATCAAGCCCCAATGGCTGCACTGTGAAATTAGCTCAAAACTTTAATTAAATCTGTAGCAACAACTTACTTTTACCTTTTAAAATTATTATTTTATTAGTTACATTTGAACAGGGGACTAGATAGCTCAGTGGACTATCAAGGTTTTATACAGGCTTTCCCCTCTAGATTACCACTAGAGATTAAGCGCTCCTCAGTTGTTCTATTTTGTATAGGTTTTTATGCTACTCTCACCATTGCACTGTCTGTGCACCTCCCATTAATACTTTAAGCCAATGTTTCTCAACCTTTTTGATACCGAGGACTGGCTTGCTGCCATTCTAAATGGATCAGGGAAATCTCAGGGACTGGTGCCGATCCACGGATCGGTTGTTGAGAAACACTGCATTAAGCAACATGACTACACATTGGTCACATGTATTGTTTGTTCTCTCATCCTCTCCCCAGATGGAGATGCATATGCAGTGTCTTGGTTTGGTAGGTTTTTTTCTTTATTATTTTTATTAAATAACTATATCGGTTGCTCTGTGCTTATATTAGAGAAGGCAAGATCAAAGAGATGTGCCTTGTACTAGGAAAGTGGTAAGATTTGTGATGGTCCTTAGTTCCCATTGGGAGTTCACTCTGCAGTCTCTGACCACACCCAGAGAAGGTTTTCCCCTGCACAGATGACTCTTTATTGTTAAGAGTTCCGTAGTGCCATGGTCTTCATCCCAGAGCTTTAGACAATCTTTTTTAGACAGTCCTGGTCCAGGCCATGGAGCACCTTGACAATAAAGACCAAGACCTTGAACCGAGACCTTGAACTTGATTTGAAATGGCATGAGAAACCAGTGCAGTGAGCGGAGGACAGGAGTGATGTGCTCATAGTAGCCTATGTTGTTGAGGAGACGTGCTGCAATACTAGTTGGCATTTCCTAATCACTGTAGGTTTCAAGGCCAGGTACATCAGACTGCTGTAGTCCAACAGTCATTACCAGTATCTGCCTGGCTGTTTAGTGGTCTATGTGAAATTAATGGAAAGACTCAGTCCAGTGTCTACTGAGTCTCAGTTCAGCCACCGTATCGGCATGGAGTCTCACCAGCCCCAGGAAGCTCAGGGGATGATTATAAGATGATTTGGCTCTCCAGCTCAACCCCAAACGCCATATTGCCACATGTTACCATTGCCTGGTGGGCCAAGATGACCTGACCACCACAGAAAGGATGGAGGGAGAAAGGACCCCAGATAGAATGTAGGAGTGCTTATACGAGGGGTATGTCAGTAGTGAGTTTATTATCATCCGCACTCAAAGTCTTTAGTCCCATTTTCCCCATATATTCTCTTACTTCCTGGGCAAGAGAAAGGCCCCAGCTGGTGCCCAACTCTCCCAAAACTCAGCACTCCCCTCTCCCCCCAAGATGATGACCTCTTCTTCTACTCCCTTCTAGAACTGTTTTCCCTTTGGCAAGTCTTTAGCATCCCAGTCTCCTTGAATGTTGCCTCTCCCTTCATCTGGACAATGTAGACCCTCAGCCCTTTCCACTCCCAGCAGCCTCTGTGAGGACTGGTTAACTGGAGTCAGCTGCTTGGTTTTGTTTTTGTTTTCTTCATCCACGTGACAGTTCACAGTGTCACAGGGCTAATCCAGCAATCACACTCAGCAGTTAATCACTCACAGCCTGGGACACCCCAGCATGCTTTATGGAGAGACAGAATGTTGGCCTGGACAGCAAGATTGTCTCCTACTTGAGTCTATTGTGTATAGTCATGCATGGCATCTTAAAGGCAAAGATTGAGACAAGGTCCTTGCCCATTTACAATGTAAAGTTAGAGTCAAGACATAATACAGCGTCAACAGATATGAAGGCTACAAGGGGTGCAGCTGGTACCAGATGATCTTTCATTTGCAGCTGGGACCTTGGATGGTTACTAACAATGCAATCCTTCTCCCCAGTGTCTGCAGTGAGTAAAGGCTGCAGTCTTAGCATGCACATCTTGAAGCTACAACCTTCCAGCTAAGAGACAGATGTGCTAGCCATTGATCCACACTGACACCTCAGAAAAGATGACGCAAGATGCAAAAGCCTGGCACTAATGAAGTCAAAGGGAATTTTGCCATTGATTTCAGTGGGGCCAGGATTTCACCTGCAGTGCCCAAAACCACATACCCTGGCATCAGGCATTCTCTTTCAAGGAATTCAGATATTTTGTTGGAACACAGTACCCTTGGATTCATTCACACTGCTCCAACTGAAGTCAAAGGGGTCTACATATGTGAAAACAGGATTTTGTGCTTAGTTTTGCAACCATCTTTAGCCAACACGCCCATGATTTTCAATCTTCCTTATAATACATGGGAAATATGTCTACCTTTGTTAACTCAAATATTAATCAAAACTTGAAATTGACATGCCATGAATCAGAAAAGACAGATGTAGTAGAAGACTTCTGGGCATAATTCAGTCCTCGCTGGAACTGTGCCTGCTTATTCCAGGGATTACTTGAGCCACCCTGCATCTAGATCATTAGCATAGATTTTATTAATAAAGCTCATCTTGTCCATTTCCATTGCCAAGATAGGATTGTTCTTAAAGTATACGAACACTTGCTTTGTTTCAGTAGGAATGAATATTATCCATATAAGGCTTATATTTAAAATAATAATAATTTCCTTTCCTAACATTTGATAATAGAATTTTTTGCATAAACTAATTTCAACTTTTCACCATTTATGTTCTTACTTAATTTTCGGCCTTTTAATCTTCTTGGACAGTGAAAATAGAAAGGTCAGTTTAATTTTCTGTTTCTCATGCACTAGTGCAATAGCAAAACTGCCTGGTGAATTAAGTTCTGTTTGGCTTTCTGACCCCACAAGAGAATGTTTAAATACCAAACACAGACATATTGTACTGAAATATAAAAGACCATGAACATATTTCTGTCTATATTAGGTTCTGAAATAAAAAAATTTAAAATGAAATCATATTTAATTGGGGTCCTAAGACCAGCTGACAATGTCTCTTTAAACTGTAGGGGGGGAAATCAATCTTTAAAAAATGCTTTTTATGAAACTGGTAGATATTTTAATAACCACAACTCAAAAGGTCCTTTTAACCCATTTGAAAGATGTCTCTGTTCTATCTTTTAATGAGCAGTTTCATCAAATTTGCTTCATCCATATATTTAAAAGAAAAGTCATTAAAAGAACTGGAACACTGATGACTTTTGCAAAGTTTGGAAAATGCTGATTTAACCAAAGTTTCACTAATAGAAAAGTTGGGTCTTTTCTATTACACAATTACAACTAATATAGCTTACTTGTCCATGTATTTTGGTCTCAGCCCCTTCTTCCCACAACCAGAAACTCATTCTTCCTTTGCATAATACACCTACAGTTACATCTATGTAGGAACTATAATAGGTTTCTTATGAGTTAATACTGTAAAGAAGCAGCATCGTATCGAGGGTTCAGTTTAATAGTTCCCAATATAAAACCATACAGATACCCCAAAAGAGGGAAGGGTCATTTTCCAATCTTGCCATCGCTTGTAAATGAATTCCATAAGACACTCAAGCAAAAACTCTGCCGGGTTGTGCAATGTGCCCTGATGACCAGATAACTCAGCCTTTCATGGACCAATTCCAGAGACAAAGAGGCAAGATTTTGTTCTCAGCCATTCCAATGTAAAGCCAAAATAATTCCACTGAAAAAGCTCTGACTCCAGGTTCCCTAGACTTCAATTCCTGAACCATCAGAAAGAGTATCCCATTCATCCTAGAACAAATGATGGCCCAGAGAGAAAAAGGCCATTTTAAAAACAGCCAGCCCCCAAACTTTTAGAGAGAAAAATCATCCCCTTGGCTGCACGCCGGAACAAGAGGAAAGCTAGTGCAGTATATGGACCACAGTCATAACATGTTCCGTGTTTGAACTGTTGCTAAGCAGAAGCACTATCTGAGTTTCCGATTGATGCCTTTGTTACACTCAGAGTCAGAGACCAGGGGTGGTTTAAAATGGGAGCATTTTATTAAACTTGGAATCAAATTACAACATGTGCGCGCGCACACACACACACACACACACACACACAAGCTTGCTCAATACCCACCGCTGGAGAGTCTTATAGGAGTACACCATTCTGGGACCACACCTGGCTCCACAGAGCTGTCGTAAGCTGTTACCCCTTAAGCAGACCTCCAGTCCATGGATAACAATACCAGTCTTTGCCCTTTGTCAGTGGTTCCCAAACTTGTTCCACTGCTTGTGCAGGGAAAGCCCCTGGCGGGTTTGTTTACCTGCTGCATCCGCAGGTTCAACCGATCGTGGCTCCCAGTGGCCACAGTTCGCTGTTCCAGGCCAATGGGAGCTGCTGGAAGAGGCGGCCAGAATGTCCCTCGGCCCACACTGCTTCCAGCAGCTCCCATTGGCCTGGAGCAGCGAACCGTGGCCACTCTGAGCCGCGATAGGCCGAACCTGCAGACACGGCAGGTAAACAAATCATCCCGGCCCGCCAGGGGCTTTCCCTGCACAAGTTTGGGAACCACTGCCCTGTGTGGATATATGTGGGCTTTATTTTCCCGTGTCAGACTCTTGCTAAATGTAGGGAAGCACATGTGTGTATGGGAGACCATCAGGGAGCCAGTTGTGACCCCCTGATCCTATGCTTCCCAGCAAGAGTTAGAGCAGTCAAGGGGTTGCTCTAATGTGCACCCTTGGCACAAGGTCCCTAAGAATCTCTTGCCAGTGTAGCATATTATAGCCATTCACTGTCCCTTAACATGGGAATGGGTCAATTGGCACAGGATCTGGCTCTGCAAGCTTTATGCCATCAAGGAATTTCCCATTGTCAGGAAAGCTCTCCGTCAGCCATTTACAACCGTAACCTAGCCACTTTGTGCCACCTGAGCAGTGCAAAATCGCCGGAGCAGACACACATTCTGCTCTTAGTCCCAGCAAACTGGAGTAACTCCGCTGACTTTAGTGAAGTTACTCTGGATTTACTTTGATGTAACTGAGAGCAGAATTTGGCACATAATTTTCCAAATAGCACTTAGAAATACCTGTCATAGTCTTGATGTCATCATAACTGTGAGTAATAATAGTACTTTGCACTTACAGATCAGTGGTGCTGATGGCTCTCAATGAGAATTGCCCTTTTATTGACACATTCCAGCTAGAACTCCAGTCTGATAAACGATGTAGTGAAACACAGAGAATGGAGCTCGACATTTGAATGCATCACAGAAAGCAGAGGGACTTCCAAAATAGTTTGATTGTAACTTCTATTATTTAGATGTTTTATTAGGGTTCATTGAACAATATCTTAATGCAGCTGCATTACCAGTGTCTGCAAATATGTCAAGCTGTCAAAGCGGCAGATTCTTAACAACATTTAGAGCATAAACTTCCAAGAAGAGGCTGTGTGAGCACAGCTATGGACCAGCTGACACCAATGAAAAGTGACTGTTCAAAAAGTTTCACACTTTTTTAATAGTGGATGGGGGTGAGGGGAGGCTCAGGGCTGGTTCTGAGTTTGGGTGAAGATTTGTGTTAGTATTTATTTTATCCAAACTGGCTCCCATCCTTGCTCTTGGGAAGGCAAATTACACAGTAATGACTCTGATCCTTGAGCGTCCATGCCTCTCAGGGAAGTGGGCAACACACAGCCTTCCTGGACAGTCTATTCAATCAGACTCTCCCAGGACAGCAGAAGCCAAGTGTGTATGTCAGATGGGAACCAAGAGACAGAAGGCTGCAGAGGCTGCCTGATTTCAATCCATTTCTACATGTGGACAACCGGGTAACCTCCCGGATTTATCCTGCCTTCCCTCACTCATTATTAAATGCCGCCTTGTAGCTCTTAGGAGGCTTGAACCCCCCCTGATCTCCCTGTGATTGGCAGAGCCTTTCTCAGGGGTCACACTCAGGAAGTTTCAGAGCCCTTTCCCCCCTTTCAGAGGCCTTTTGGGTGGGGGTGGAGGGGTTGGAAAGTCTTTTCTGGCACAGGTTTCTCAGCTCCATTTGAGGTCCAGCAGCTTTCCTCTTGGTTACTGCCCTTTCCTGTAACCAGCTCTCTGTTTTAGGCTTGCTTCCTCCAAGTGGAGCAGGCTCTGCAGGTGTGTCCATTTGGTAGAGATTGAGCCCAGAGCCACTCATTAGCCTTCCCCTGTTTGGGATGGGGAGCGGGCCCCATTACACTTCCTTTAAACACACACAGATTAAATCCATGAAGTGACCACCATTCCCAAAGCCATGGAGCTAACAAGATCAATGCTGACGACCAACAATAACTGAAGGCTAAATTCTGCCAACAGTTCTCAAGGCTTGTCTACACTTAAAACGCTGCATTGGTGCAGATGCACTGTGGCATTTAATGAAGATGCTCTAAGCTGATGGCAGAGAACTTCCCCATCAACGTAGTTAATACACCTCCCCAAGAGGTGGTAGCTATGTCGGTGGGAGAAGCTCTTCCACCAACATAGAGCTGTCTACATGGGGGAGGGCATCAGCCCCAGCCGTGCCTGAAGAGGGGAGGCACAAGCTGCCTCCCCTCTATGTCTGCACCTACACCATCTCAGGGATGAATTTACCCCATGTTCATAAGCAGGACTAAAGCGGGAGACCCCACAGAAACCAGCCCAGGTTTTTCACAAGATTCTGGAGATGCTGTGAGATTTTTAGCTAATTTCAGGTCATTAACCAGCCCAGCTGGGTGTTCGCAATAAATCTGTTTGTTTTTTTTTTAAATCTATCCTATATCTTAATGAACTAATTAAACCTTCCAGACAACCAGAGACACAACAAGGGACCGATATAAATAAATTTGCAGGCCTATCACTGTATATAACTCAGCTGATTTACCTTAAACTAAACTCAATGGCAGCCCTTTTAAACCATCACGGTTAGCTAGCAAGAATGACAAAGGGACATATAGGGAAATAAATTACTCACTGCACTTACCTGCTGGACCTGTCAGCGTGAGAGAGACTATTTACTGAAGCAAGCATCCCCATTCCCTAGGCAAGGCTCTAGTATATTAACCAGAAAATGGACAAGGTTCTGAGCTGGAGGGACTGGGAAACCATTACAGACCTTCTTCATTTAAAACTAAATAGCGAGCTTAGTGCTGGTTGGAAAGCCCAGAAAACTGTAATTTTCTATTTAACTACAGAGCACAGACTGCAACTGTGCAAGCTTCCACCAATACTTTTCTGCTGCCCTGATCGCTTCCAGGGATCAGAGGGGAATTCAGTGCCTATGATCTGTTCAATATTTGGCCTCTCTGCTGAGACAGCTACCCCAGGACAAAGGGGAGTTAGTGCCGACAGTTTTGTCCTTGTGGAACTGAAGCAAAACTACCCACTTGTTTTATATACGCCTCCAACCAGGTATCCAGTAGCAACAACTTTGGGGCACTGCTTACCAGAGCCTAGCTCAAACACATGACCTAGAAGCAAAAGCCTCTTTAATCCAGTCTCAACTGCATGAGCTATCGGGTGCCTGTGCTCAGACCTTTTCAAACCTATGAAAGCTTTATTGATTCATAAATTGTTGTGTAACAACAAGAAGAGTTGGGCAAATGCTCGTACCGACCTGCAACATGTGAACTGGCAACAGCAACACAACCTTGAGAGCAAATTTATAGGTAGGGAAGTTGCCTCTTTCAATCATAAATTCACCAGGATGGGAAAATCACAGTTCTCATAAAATATAGTGTCCAATGGCTCTGCAAAGATTCCTTCTCCCTCCCCCTCAAGAGTTAAACATATGATTAAGTGGAAGTAAATGCCACAGTAATCTCTCCCTAACTTCTCCCTGGGGTAGTGAAGCGCCACACTGTTCTTAACCGGAGCTAGTGCTTAAATGGCACAGTTTGGCCCTGAAGTATCAAAGTGCTACCTCGCTGAAATAACATTTGCATTTAAATGCCTTCCTCTGCAGCAGATGCTGGAGCAATAATCACACCACCTTTCACTTTGACAGCAGCTTTCATCAGAGGACCTCAAAGCATTTTACAAACAAGAATTAATTAAAGCTCTGTGAGGTAGGTAAATAGTATTAGAGGGCTAGATCCACAAAGGGGTTTAGGTTCCTAAGTTCTACTGAAATCAATGGGTGTTAGGTGCCTAAATACCTTTGAGGATCCAGGTGCAGAGGAGGAAACTAAGTCACAGAGCAATGAGGTGACTTGCTGAAGGCTACATGTTGATTTAGTGGCAGCGCCAGAAATTGGGTTCCTGGAGTCCCGATGGCTAATTCCCCATACTAACCACTAGACCTCATGGTCCTCATACTCTCATGGGTGTCCGTAGCTCTGTTAAATTCTCTTCATTCTGAAGATGGCATTATAAAGTCAGTTTTCTTCTTTACAGTACATGCCTGTTTTTATCTCTGGATGGATTTTTTTTTCAAGTGAACTCTTCTTCCTTATTGTTAAATACCAGGGTGAAAAAAAAAATCAAGTGAGAGTTACTGAGGTTGGACTATATTAGTCTTGAATGTCTTTTCAGTGTATTAAAATGTTTTCAGTTACCCCAATAGACCTCCAGGGAGCCTGGGAGAATGGGAAGATTAGCAGAATAATAAATTTAAATTATTTAGGGTTTTTTTTCTCTATTATGTGATGATATTTAATTGAATCCTAGGCCAGACACATTTGACAATACAAGCCAGGTTATGTCTAATGAGTTATCTTGGTTTCAAATCAAAAGGGTGGAAATAATTCATATTAATATGCAGATTTTATTTCCTCTCCCCTCCACTCCAAGCAGATGAATTAAGAGGGTTTTTTTTGCAATGAGCCAAACAAGCAGCTGCTGTGATAGTTGTTCAGTCTGGCTAAATAGACAGTCAGTCTCAATTGTGACCATATCAGGCTGAGTGGAGACAACATTGAGAGTGGTGGGGAAGGAAAGGTGCGAGGGTGATCCATTTTTTTTTTCAGTCCAACTTAATAAAAAAAACATTCAAAATTCAACCTAATTTGCAAGGTAGCAAAAGGGCTTTTGATTGGAAATGTGCTAGGTGGGGGTGGATCTATTTGATTGGTCAGTGTAGGAGAACTAACATCTGTCTGGTTTTTTATAAGAAATATTTATGTCAATGAATCTAAGGTATGTAGCTAAAGAATTTCTAAGTTGCCAACCACCTTCACCCTCAATAGTTATGAGGAAAGCATAAAAAGTCCCAAAACCCAAGCTCTCAAGAGGACCAAGGGAACAAGTCACACACAGATTCAACCTCATGAACTTCTTCTAGTCCCTAATGTGCAGACTTTTGGTAATCTATATAAATTACAGGTGGTTCTGGGGAAGGCTTTACTGAAGCTCTTGTGCCCTACATTTCACCCTGAATATTCAGACTGGGGCTTGGTCTATCCCCATGACCAGAGTCCCACTGTTGAGAATGAGCTTCTGCCTCTCCAGTTTCATCATCTTTGTGGAGCAGAACTTTGGAAGAGGATGGAGATTAGCCAAGTGTGAGGGAACCATGTCCCAGTCCATTAAGGGTTTTGAATGCTAGGATAAGGACTTTGAATTCAGATCTGAAACAGAAGCAGGGAGCAGTGGAATTTGCAAAGTATCAGTGTGATATGTTCATGGTGTAGTTATCTGTTTATGGACTATCTGCATCAACAGCAGCCTTCTGGTGGCAGCTGGATTGCGGTAGTCAAACCTCTCTCTCCTATATAGTCTTCCTCTGGAACTTCTATATGGCACTTATATGTTCCTCTTCTCAATAGAATCTGAGCATCTTACAATCAATTAATGGATTTTATCTTCAGAACACCATGATGATGGAGGGAAGTGCTACCCCCATTTTTACCGATCAGAAACTGAGGCGGGGATAGATTAAGTGATTTGCCAAAAGCCACATATAGGAAGTTCACAGCCGAGCCAGGAATTAAACCCACATCTCCTGAAACCCACTCCAGTGCTATACCCACTGCATCATCTTTCCATCCCAGGAGGTGACAGGGCTGGATCATGACGCCATGATCCTTGTGTTAGAGGAAAAGACATAACATACCAACCTGTCAAAGGTAGAGGAAGATGTTCCTTGCCACTTTGGCCATCAGTGTTCCTAGGAATAACAGGGAGTTCATCACTGCCTGCCAGTCTAGGGTCTGAGGCCTTCAACCAACAGTGCTGCTCCAGTTCTAACAAGTTCTTCAAATGTTTCACTTTCCCAGCACCACTTCTGCTTCTCCTGGCATTGGTCCAGAACAACTGCACTTCATCCATCTGCTTAACTCTTCAAGGAAATGGGACATCTTTGTGATAGCAGAGACTGCATCATTGCAGAAGGAGACAGACAGTAGGGGAGAGATTAGAGAGCTCTATAGAATTTCATATGGTAGGGACCTCAATGGCAAGGAGTAGGTTTCCATCAGAACTCTCTGAGTTCTGCCTGATAGGAATGAATGTATCCAGTGTAATGTTACCCCATGTACTCCCACAAGATCTCATATACACATCATGAAGCTGATCTAGCAATATCAATATAGAGGTTTATTTCCTTCACCCCCTTCACACAGAGAAAAAATATATGCCTTGCAAAATTAACCAGTTTGGGTGCTTAATCTACTTGCCAAGTGCAGTTCTTCTCTGGCTAATTCCTTAACTTTTATGAACTTCACTCTCTGAATCTGAAAAAAATGGGGCTAATAATACATGTCTATTTATTTGTGGCTGTGGACATCTTCACGACAGCAAATATCATTTCTCTTATTTCACGGGGGTGGGGGGGAGATTGATGTCTGCCCTATGGATTAGACATGGCTTTAGCAAATAGTAAACCTGAGTTCTAGCCCTATAAGTTCTGATACTGATTTACTCTGTGGCTTTGGGCAAGCCACTTATCTCAGCGCCTCAGTTTACTCATTTGTAAAATGGATGTCATTACATTTAGCTTGTAAATAATAGTTATAAAGCTCAAAGGATTAACAAGTCTTTCAGACACACAGATTATGACCTCCTGGCTCCTAGTTCTATGCTTAGACCACCTGGCTCGTAGGCATTGCTGCTGTTTCAAAATTCACAGCTGTTTTTACATTGCCTGTGAAAAATGCTGGGAGATTAGGTGAAAACACTCGGCAATAAACATTTGCATGAAAGATTTTTCAATACATAAATAAATAAATAAAATAATGCAGCATTATATTATATACAACTAAAAAAATGCCTAGTACAATTTGTAAAAAATTGGAATTTCTGAAGGTCATCATAGAATATCAGGTTGGAAGGGACCTCAGGAGGTCATCTAGTCCAACCCCCTGCTCAAAGCAGGACCAATCCCCAGTTTTTCCCCCAGATCCCTAAATAGCCCCCTCAAGGATTGAACTCACAATCCTGGGTTTAGCAGGCCAACGCTCAAACCACTGAGCTATCCCTCCCCCAGACATGAACACCTATGTTGTATTTACCAATAACAATGGATTGGGCTTCTTAATCCATAACGATTGCATCACTGTGGTGATTGTTATAACACTACTGAAATGTTATGGGGCACTGACAGTTCTTACTAATGGATTTAATGGCTGTTGTTAGGAAATACTTCATAAGAAAATGTATTCCGGAGATTGTCCTTGTGGATTCATTCATGCTTTTAGGAGTCCCTCTAATAATAAATGAGTAAGTATGTGGTAGGTTACACTGTCATATTAAAACCTGAAGTAGTTGTCAGATACATGAGGTGATTAGAACAGGATGTGCTGAATATCATGCAACCAGAGAAATTAGCAGTGATGGGCCCAAGCCATAATGTTCAGATATAAAAACTGATCCAAATTTCTGATACTTCCAAGTACAGATTAGACCCAGTCTTCCAGCTTCAGGATCACATCTAGAAATCAGAGATGGAAAGCAGGATCTGGTCTGTCTCCATATTCTGGACCATTCCCTTTAGTATATTCTCCAATGCTGTGTCCATTCAGATGGGATATCTCCCATTTCCCACAGAGACTATTCAACTGTCTAGTAGCTCTCATCATTGGGAAAGATTTTCTTGATATTGATCCTTAGCACAGTCCATCATATTACTCCTAGTTATGTCCCCTTTTACCACCCTAAATCATTTCTTTATATTCTTGGTGAATGATTACAGGGAGAGGATTTTTAATGGCATAAAAGCGGCCCGGTGCCCAACTTCATTGAATTTCAAAGTGCACTTTGTGAAAATCTCAACACCCGACACCCAACTTCTTGTAGAATTTTCACCAACCCAATGACATCTACATTTATCATCCAAGTTCATTGCACTGCATCTCCTCTCTAAGAGTAAGCAATGGGAGGGGTGTGGTGACAGTTAAGCATGTGCAGACAGGAGAGGTGATGAGTAGGACCCCGAGAGAGCAATTACCCAACAGCGTCCTCTGAGATTTCTCAGAAATAAGAGAAGAGAGACAATGATGGCATACACTGTCTATCATACCCGTGCAAAGGCCAAATGTTATGGGCAATGTTATCAAAGGCAGCTGACAGATCTAAAAGTAGCAGCATGGTCCTTCATCAATCGCCAGACAACAATCAACCAGCAGAATCAATACACCCTCTGTACTATACCCAGACCTAACTGTCTGAAGTCTAGGAGACTTGAGGACTGCAGAAACTGCTGGAGTCATTCCACCACAACCTTCTCAATAATCTTCCCCCAAAAAGTAATATTTAAGACTATAGGACAATTTACTGCAGACTCTCAATGTCAAGAGAATGAAGAGATGTTTTTTTCAGTGAGAGTCACACAATTGCTTCTTTAAAAGAAGCTGACATCTTGTTCTTCTGGAAATTAACTCCAACAATGTCACCAGTATCTTCCCACCTGCCTTCATTAGCAAAGAGCCACCTGGATCTAGCTTGTGACTCCCACAGTACTGTAGCAAGTGACACCAGTCAAAACTCAACCAGTGAAGACCTCATCTTTGTCTCCAGCAGGCACGATTTCACTATTGTGGATGCAGATTTATCCATCCAGACCCAAGCCTTTTCATCTGAAATCTGAATGCATCTGCAATATAAATTGAAAATTCTTCACTGTGACACACACTGGACCCAGTCACCAGATGCAAGGAGTCCAAATTAATGTGGGCTGAGTGAAAACCAAAACATTTTCACTGATTTCAAGCATTGCATGATCAGCAACTTCTGGGACCTGATTTGCCCTCTCATGGCATCTCACACACACAGTACAATTTAAAAAGTTGTGTGTTGTGGATGGATTGTACCAGAGAGCTCAGAAGCAACCAGAAACATTTTGGGAGCTTATTTACATACCTCTACCCAGCATGCTCTCACAACTCCGTTATCCCCAGGTGGCACAGGAATCCAAGGGGGAACAAAGAAAGGCTGCTTTTCTCTGCGCTCTTTGCAAACTGCTTTCAAACAAGCAGAATGGGATTTTTAACCTGAAGTACATTAACAATCCTATGTGCAGCTATGGATTATGCAAATTCATACTGGACTATCAATCAGTGCATTTGCCAATAGAGACAGCTGGTGTCTAAATGGAATTGTCTGATCTTGAACAAATAGGTTCAAATTGTTCGGGGGAGGCACGTGACTCTGACTGTGGACTGTGAACTGATCATCTTTAACACAATATTTAATCTGCATAACTCATCTTCCTCATTAACAAGCTTCTGCTCCACCCCCTGCCTTTGCCCGCCAGTTGGGACGAAAATGTTCCTAGGATGAATAAACTGTGCAGAAGCTAGCTGAGGTGAATATGGAGCTGACAGGGTTTCTGAGTGTTTAAGGAAGTCTAGATAAAGAATTAAGACCGGTGAGCTGGGCCTCAGCACATTGATTTACAACATCAGTGTGTTAAAGACAGCCGGGGGGATGGAGGGGTGGGAGGATGAACTGTCACTGGATGGGAAAAAGAGAAGGAAAAGTAAACAATCGAATTCCAGACCCAAACCACTTTTGTCCCAAACCAGCAATTAGGTGTTGAGACCCTCACAGGGTGGGTAAGGTTTCCCTTTTCCACCAGCACAGAGAAGCAGGAAACACATCCCCTGTGAAATGATACACAAGGTATATTAGTGAGAAATGATGGCCCTGTGGTTAAGGCACTGGCCTGAGATTCAGGAAAGTTGGTTCAATGGTTAGTGTAGCCACAGACTTCCTGTGTGACCATGAGCCAAGTGATTTCATCTCTCTGAGTTTCCATTCCCCAACTGTAAAACCGGGATAATAATACCTCCTTTGTCTATTCAGGCAGCCAACCCTCAGCAGGGCAGGGCCAGTGTCTCACTCGGTGTTCATACAATCAGGCCCTGATTTTGGTTGGGGCCTCTTGCTGCTACTGTAATACAAATACATTTATGTATACACACCTCATTCCCCAGGAACAGGACAGACTGATGGCAGGGAAGTGCTCCCAGGGGATCAGAGTTTTGGCTCTTTGTCTCTTGTTCAGGACTCTGCATCACACTTTAAGTCCTACAAACTGCAAGACCCGGAGAGCTGTTATATGCATCACCTTGGTGACCAAGGCAACTGGCCTAGGTATCTAGACACAATACAACAGCAAGCATGGCACAGATTGCACAATAGAAGGATGCTGTTGGCAGATATGCAGCCCCTCTGTTTGTAGAATTACTGTTTAGGTGGAGCACTGTTAATGAATAATGTAAAAACATAAGCAAGTCGGGGGGGGTCCCTTCTTTTAATAGCATAGAGTTTGTGTCTCTGTTTGAAGGGTATTTTCATTTCTGTCTAGTGTACAGATGCTGCAGCTTGTAGCCCAGTGGGAGATATCTTTCTTTCTTTCTTTCTTTCTTTCTTTCTTAATCCTCATGGTACTTCAGGTGCTGGGATTAGCATATTATCTGCCTGTTGCTTGCCTGTAATGTGCATACAGAGAGTCCATATACAAATGCGAGAAAATTATCAAGCCAGACCTCCAGCCTCTGGAGGGCAATCTAACTCACTAATGTTCTGACTATCTGTTGGACTCTGGCAATTTACAGTGTGGTTTTAGCTTATCCTAGGAACCTACATGAATTAATATGTATATTTTGACCATGTTAAAGGCCTGTTTGTCTGTATTAACTGCATATTTTGCCACCTATATTAGCTATACCAAGAAATCACCTTCTTTCTCAGAGATATGCAAACTGTCCCTCTGTGACACTCTGTGCCTCAAAATAGCACCCTAGAACCCCCATATTCACCACTGTGATATGATTATGATATGTTTTGTACAAAGTATGCCTTGTGAGGTACCATTTGAGAAGTCAAGATCTGTTGAACATTACTATTCTGTTAAACAATGTGTGTTACCATTGTATCTGAAGTTATGATGTTTTGTTATGTGCGTGTTACTGAAATATGTTGTGAGGTTGGGAGACACCCACCATTAGCCTTTCAGGGGCAACAAAGGAGCACTGGTAAGACAGATTTACATCAGGACCAGCCAGACATGTGTTGATGGCCCATCAAGATGTGTTGGGCTCACTCTCCCCAAGACTCCTCAGAGAGTACACGGACGCAGTGGGGAGTACCTAAACCCAACGTCACAGCAAGGATCTTTCTAGCTCCTGGAGAGAAAATATAAGAGGGACAGTGACATCATCACTTGGCCTTTCTCCTCCCCCATCTCAACATCTGGAAGATTGTCTGGAAGACAAAGACTTCAAACTGGGGAGATTGGTCCCAGGCTGAGAAGAGAATTCCGCCTGTGTAATGAGCATGGCAAACTGCCTTAAACATCCAGTGGGATGAGAAATTGCTTGATTCAAATCTTGCTCAGTCAGTAGAATTTAGACTGTGATTTTATTTTTATTTCTTATGTAACCAACTTTGATCTCTATGCCTGCTACTTATAATCACTTAAAATCTGTCTTTCTGTAGTTAATAAATCTGTTTTATATTTTACCTAAAACAGTGTGTTTTGCATTGAAGTCCTTAGAGAATCTCAGTTTAGGTTAACAAGGGCTGTTGCACGTCCACCACCCTTTGTTGGAGTGGTGAACTAATGAATGAGCTTGCACTGTCCAAGGAAGTCTTGAGCAGTGCAAGATGGTATATTTCTGGGGTGCAAAGCTGGGGACTGGGGTGATTTGCTGGTGCCTCTCTCTGTTTAATAAACATGTGGCTTGGAGAGTGACAGTGCCTCCCATAAGGCTTTATGGAAATATGCTTATGAATGTATATATATGACATAACTGGAACATGTTTTATGCTACATATGCCATGTAACATATCTCTGTAAAGGGTATGATCTACTGAATCTATTAATCCTATTTGTATGCACATATCATTTTTGTATTCAAAGTTATGAATATTGGCTGTATACTTGTTTGATTCTAAGTAGGTTTTAGTGAAGCAGTTGGTCAGCTTCCTGAGAAAAGACTATTCTCAGTAAGTGCCCGATCAAGAAGCCCTTAATCCAACAATGAATTTGGAGATGCCAATCCACATCTGAGCTTTCCCAGGAATGTGGCTTGGCTGGTAAGGAACTCAGTCATGCATGCACATGTGACTTGCCCAGATGACTCCAAAACTCCATTTTGTAGCTGGGCTTTGCATAGGAGAAAGGAGGGGATCTCCACCCACAAGAGGAAGTCTATTTAAACCCCTGGGAGACCCCTCCATTTGGTCTTCAGCTGGCTAAAGAGAGAGCCTCTCCACCCCCAAGGATACCTGAAAAAAACTGGAACAAGGGACAATAAGTACAGGGGGTGTGAGTGATTGCTGGACCCAGACTAGAAGGAGACTAGTTTGTAAAAGGAAGCTTACTGGGTGAGGATTTTATCTGTATTCAGTTTTATTACTGTATTAGACTTAGACTTGCGTGCTTTATTTTATTTTACTTGGTAATTCACTTTGTTCTGTCTGTTACTACTTGGAACCACTTAAATCCTACTTTCTGTATTTAATAAAATCACTTTTTACTTATTAATTAACCCAGAGTATGCATTAATACCTGGGGCGGGGGGAGGGGGGGAACAGCTGTGCATATTTCTCTATCAGTGTTATAAAGGGTGAACAATTTATGAGTTTACCCTGTATAAGCTTTATACAGGGTAAAATGGATTTATTTAGGGTTTGGACCCCACTGGGAGTTGGGCATCTGAGTGTTAAAGACAGGAACACTTCTGTAAGCTGCTTTCAGTTAAGCCTACAGCTGTTAGGGGAAGTGGTTCAGACCTGGGTCTGGGTTTGCAGCAGAAGTGGGTCTGGCTCAAACCAGGCAGGCACTGAAGTCCTAAGCTGACAGGGCAGGAAAGCAGGAGCAGAAGTAGTCTTGGCACATCAGGTGGCAGTCCCTAGGGGGTTTCTGTGATCCAACCTGTCACAAAGCCTTCATGCAATTTAGCTGCGTGTGGGTCTCCACATGCTGGTGGCTGAGTGATCACAGTGCCTGAAAGGGTTTGCTGCTTGTCACTGGCATAGCATTGTGAGAGACAGCCCAGATTGGAGAGTTAAGGGGGCACAGAGGTCCAACAGTTTCAGGTTGTACCCCAGGGATCCCATCACACCCGCACACCCACACCCCCATTATCTGGGGGTGTCATTTTGGTTCATCTTGAAATTCAGAACAAAAAGAGATGGCACATTCATGAACAGTCAGCCAACTATTTTGTTAGTCCTTCATTAACTTTCAAACCTCAGATTCCTCCCCCAGTATCTTCCCCAGTATTACAGATGAACTCTATAGTGAGCTCTCTACTAATAATTAGCATCTTACGCTGTATGTATTGAATATAATAGGGCACTACACTTATATTCCTATTTTCCAGATATTAGCAACTGCATTTTGTCCCAGCTTTTTAATCAGCCACTCTTCTTGCTGTGTTTCTATACCAGGGCCCTCTGGGGGCAGAAGGATGGAAAATTCTCACAAATGATGAAATATCACAGCTTTACAATAAAAATATTGAACAGAGATGCGGGGGGAGGTGATGAATATGAAATATGGTCATTGGAAACTGTCACTTCACCCTGTGAAAATCCAGTGAGGTCAAACCTGATGCACCACTCTATTGTGACAAAGGTAACACAAAGGGAGGAAGGCTGGTCTTCTGGTCAAGACACAAGACTAGAGATCTAGGTTCTATTCCCACCTCTACCACAGACTTGTTTTATGACCTTGGATAAGTCATCTGAGCTCTCTGTGCCTCAATTTCCTTATCTGTAAAATGGAATAGCAATGTCTATCTCACAGAGCTGTTGTGAAGACAAATTCATTAGTGTGTGTAAAGTGCTTTGAAATCTCCAGGTGGAAGATGATTCAGGGCCTGATCAAGAGTCCCTTGAAGACAATGGAAAGATTCACATTGATTTCAGTTGGCTTTGGGGATCAGGTCCATAAAAGGTCAATGTATCATTAGATTATGGTATGGTGTCAATCCTGTCAAAAACCTGAATATATTTTGCTTTCCAAATGAAAGGAGATGGTTATAGATGCAATGTGATTAGTCATGGAGCCCTCTTTATTAATGGAAGGCTGAACAGAAACCTACCTAGGGAAAAAAACATTAGGGCAAATCTGAGCAGGATGGGATAATGCTTTGGTGAATTTGACTGTAGTTGTTCCATAGAGTCTGAGAAGGCTGAGAAACTGAAGATCAGAAAGTTTGCTTAAAGCAGACAATTCTGATAGCAGGGAAACTGGACTCTGTTGGCTGGCTGCCTAACACATCTAAGCTTAAGTAAAACAAGAGGGAAATTGCACTGCCGTACAGAGTAAGCCTGTGCTGACAAGATGTTTTCTCTTGTGCTCTGCATTAAATTTAATATATTGAGCCAGTTTCTACTCTAAGTCACAACTAAAGCAGTGCAGGAACCAAAAGTTCCATTTTGTGGGGAAGTACATAATTTTGAAATTTGTTTTCATACAAACTCAAAATGAAAACAAAGAATTTCAAAATTTCCCATGGAATGAAATTATGAAAAAAAAATATTGGGGGTACTATCAAATAAATTTTGAAACAAAGTTATTTCAAAATGAAAACTTGAACTGTTCCATTCCAAAAATGTCAAAACAGAATATTCCAGCCTTATCAAAATGCTTTTTTTCCCCAATGTATCTGTAAACAAACTTTTCTCAAACTAGACAGTTCCCAGGGAAAGTTTTGGTTTTGACCAAATGGCATTTCCTTCTGGAAAAATATCCTGTAGAAAACATTTCTTCCAGCCCTAGTTACAAGATTTAGTGCATCCAGTGAAATCAAAGGTTGTTGGGAAGTAATTGAAATCAGAATCCGGGTCTTTGTTTATTTATTTATTTTCAGGGACAGCACAATGAGCCCATAGTTTGGAGCCTTCTTATTTGTATTATGACTTTGAGTCATAGAGTTTAAAGCCAGAAGGGACCACCAGGTCACTGAGTCTAACCTCCTGTATATCCCAGACCACCACCACCAAGCAGCAGGACCCTACAGCCAACTATTATTTGTCTAGTGATAATACCCCGAGGCCCCAGTCAATTTGAGGTCTCATTATAATAGGCATTGCACTAACAATCTAAATTGGGGCGGGGCACATCATGATCCCATCTGCCTTCCACGCCTGCCTGCAGAGATGGATGAAGGTGGAGGGGCTGGAGATCTATAATCTTCTATTGTAGCTTTCTACTTTATACTTGGCCTAGAAAGAGAGAGTCTCATTCAGCCAGAGTTACTGAATTCTCCTGTCCCAAGATCCACAGCCCCTTCCCCTCAAAAGGAAAAAGTGCTGTCAATGTAGCAGGCCCTATCCATCATTCCACAGGCCCAGCTAGAATTCCCCATGCGCTCAGCTAAATCAAGGTGCTGTCACACCGTCTCTAGGGCATACACCAATTAGAAGCCACGATGTCCCACAGATTAGTTAATTGCATGTTAGGGCTCAAACACCATGATATGTAGATTGCATTGCTTGAAAAACAAAGGCAAGGAGGAAAATATTAGATTAGGGCATGCTGTTGGCAAGCAGGTCTACAGGGGTCTGTTCCCAAATCTGCCAGTCTTGCTCCAAGTCACTTAGACCTAGATGTTTATATAGGTGGCTAAATCCCACTGATTTCAAAGAGAGTTAAGGAGCCTAAACACCTTTAAAAGCCCAGCCCTTGCATGCTTTCTGCCTCAGTTTCCCTATGAGTACAATGTGGATAATAATTAGACTTGGTTGAAAGTTGATCATCTAAACATTTTTTGATGAAAAACAGCTTTTCAATCCAACCAAAAATTTGCTCTGAATATTTTCATTTTGTTCAACATTCTCAGTTTTTTCAAGGAAAAACTGAAAATGGATTTTTTTTAAAATGTATTTATTTATTTGGTAAAAATGTTTGGGGTTGGGTTTTCCATAAAAATAAATATGGAAAATTTTGAAAATAGACTATTTTGAAATATTTGCATGAAAAAGAATTGGTATTTTTTGACTAGTTCCACTAATAATCCTTACCTAAATCTTAGGTGTGTTGTCCGTCTAAGCATATTAATGCCTTCATTGTGTATAAAGGCCTTTGAGAGCCTCACATGAAAAGGGCTAGGGGAGAAGAAAGCGTTATTATAGAAGATTCCCTCACAATCTTTCCTTCTCAAGAGTTTTATTTTCCTGAATTATCTCCTGTTCTCACTGATACACAGTCAATCAATACCCATACTGGTGTTTGTCAGGGACATAGCATGCCAATTATTTGAAAGGTAGATCCAAACCCAGGGAACGGTCTGTCTCATTAAGATGTTTGCCCACTGGCCAAGTTATATCTATCATCTTTTCTAATTAAGCATTTTGTGCTCCAAGACCCTAACAAGATCTTGGCCTTGGATTTTCTCCAATGTAGATAAGACCACAGGGGCACTTTATGAACTATACTTGCCCACATGATCCACATTACAAGTGTTGCTTGGTTTTGCAGCAGCCTGCCTTTGCAGAATAGGGATGGCAGTACTGATTACCCTTAATAACATTATTATGCTATGTGCACAAATCAAGCACCAAGTGCAATCATGTGGAGGATTAGATAGTTTTAAAAACTGATCTTTATGCTTGCTACGTATCTACTGGACCCTTTATGTTGTAATAGGATGGCCTTTACATTCCTACTGCTTTGATGAGAGGTGATACCAAAATGTATTCCTTCCAGCCCGGCATCCAGAGCTAATTGCTGTTGTGGGGTGCCTACAGCATGTATAAAGTGGAGATTATGAAAGGAGGGCTTGAACTGTGCATGTATTTGGTATAACCCCACACATATCTTAAGACATCAGTGGTGCCCTTTATGCAGTTACACCTACTCATAGCTGCATTCTGAGTAACAGAAGTTACTTGGCCTTATGCAACCTACTTTGCAAAGGATTTGACGTCCATAGGCATTGGGTGTGGCAATATAACTCAGGATGACTGTGCTAACTGTCTACAGATGCAAAGGTCAAGCAGGAGATGGAATCATTTAGGGTGATTCCCTCTGGGTATCACTAGCAGTATGAAGAAGAAATTGAGCAAAGATAAATTGGAACAATCAGGACACATTCCCAAAGTGTGCTCCCACCAGTTCTCTTGGGAGATTATTTCACAACTGGGTACATTCCAGTCTACTAGGTTGTGTAATAATTCCATGGCAAGTGGAGAGAGCACAGACACTTTGGACATAAGTACTAAATTTTCAGTGGGTAGCGTCTCTCCTGTATGCACAATGGTGCATCTACATTTGCCTGCACATTACTACAACTGTGCCTGCAATTACAATGATTTTGCATGCACACAGGTGGATATCTAATGGTCTATTTGCATATGGCATTACAAAAACCAGATGCAAAAATATAGCTCTGCAAGTGCACCAGAACATCATTGTTTCAAAATTTAGCACCCAAATCTAGTGCCAGATCTTCAGCTGGTGTAAATCATTGCAGCACCATTAACTTCAATAGCACTGCATACATCAGCTGAGTATCAACCCCTAGAATGGACAAAACCCGTGACAACGTATTGGGGATTAATCCTGCACTGGCCAGGTTTAGTACAGACAAGATGACCTTCGGTCTTTTTCCATCTCTGATTTCTGTGATTGTAGGACAAGCGCTTGCTCTCCCTGTGATGGTGTTAGCATGCAACATAGCTGGTGTAACCACAGCTAAAGGGAACAAATAGGCTAGTCTACACTGTGATACAACACCCCATATGCATCATGAGGGTGTGATTATGACATGATTATGACATGATTATGATGCAATTTGTACAAGATGAGTCATGTAACGTATCATTGGAAAAGTTATGGTTTGCCGAATCTGATTATCCTATTTGTGTGCATTATCATTTTTGTATCTGAAGTTATGCATATTGACTAGTTATCTGTATTTCAAATGTGCTTACTCTGAGGAATATCCACAGCTAGCCTTTCAGGTACAGCAGTGAAGAAGCTAGATAGTGCTGATGGCTCATCAGCAAAGACAATGGACTATGAAAGGGCTTAGCCTTCCTGTAAACGTTTCAGCTGGCCTATAAGTAATGGCTGCTATGACTCAGCAAGGGCATGTTACCAGATCACATGCTACTGAACTCCATTTTGGGTACCTGTATTTTCCCACAAACTGGGGTGGGAACTGAGTTTGAAACAAAGGGTTCCCATCATATATTAAAACTATGTCAGGTGGGGTGTGACATCATCTAGGGGCCTCAATCCCCACACAAGGACACTCCTGCAAACATCTGAGAAACAAAGACTGAATTGGGGGAAGCGATGGTCCAAGGCTAAAAGGAGTTCTACCCTGTGTATGGAAACCTGGTGGACTGCTCATATCATCAGCCAGAGTGAGAAATTGCTAATTCATATCCAATCTTTCTAGTATTTTAGGCTTAATTTGTGGTTTTGTTTATTTACTAGGTAATCTGCTTTGATCTGTTTGCTATCACTTATAACCACTTAAAATCTATCTTTTGTAGTTAATAAACTTGTTATTTGCTTTATCTAAACAAGAGTGCCTTTGAGTGAAGTGTCTGGGGAAAAATCTCATCTTGGTTAACGCAGGTTTGTTGCATATCTTTCCCAGATGGAGGGAAGGGTGAACTATTTATGAGCTTACATTGTACAGATCCCTGTGCAGTACAAGAAGGTATAATTTTGGGTTTATACTCCAGTGGGGGGGGGGGGTGCATGCCTGGGGAGCTGGGAAATTGGCTGGCATCCACTGTTAGCACTCAGGTAGCTCAATTTGAGTGTGTGGTGCCACCTGCTGTCGTGTTGGGTGATATTAGGGCCTGGTGATGCTGGCTGTAAATCTCCAACAGAGCAGTGTGAGCAGGGCCAGCCCAGTTGGGTGGTTAGAGGAGCACAGTGATTCCCACGGCTCCCTGACTGCACCCTGGGGGTGACAACCCATCATACACACTTACAATAGCTTCCTTTTGAACTAGGAAGGGTCCTTTGTCCCACCATCCTAAGATGGAAAAGTGTTTTGCTACTAACATGCAGGATCTAACAGCAATCTATGACAACTTCAAAGTGTGTGACATAAATTGTGCCTTGTTTACATAGCTGGTTCAAACAGACAAGGTAGGTTAAGCTGTTCAGAAAATGACTTCTGTACAAGACAAACTCAGTATCACCCGAACAGGCTTAGCCTGACCAAGACTGCTTTACAGTTCACCTGGTAAGGTAGCTGACTCTGGACTGGAGTCTTGTCTGCAGCAATAAACAGGCTGCAAACCCGGAGACTCCAGGCACTGGATGCTGTGGGGTTGAGAGAACCTAACCAATCAGTCAAGTCTGCTTAGTTAGCAGCCACTGCAGCAGCCTCATGGAGTTTCACTGATTATGCTGCTCATTTCTCATCCTGAAGGAGGCAGGGGGAGCAGACTAGCTTCTTTCCTTCATGCACCTTGAATCAATTTTTTTCTCCATAAAGAGGGATTTCTACCAGGTTTGTCAGATGATGCGCTGCAAGGATTTGAGAAGCCATTCCAAACCTTTCACTCACAAACAGGGCAAACTTTTTCTTTTAACTCCCTTCTTAAATTGGTACAATAAGGAGATGGAAGTGAGGGGTGGGGAGAATTGGCCTGTCTGTCCAAAAAGGTGCCGGAGTGTAACAAGACAGATTCTAATGCATGGCTGCGAGCCACACAATTTTAGGCTAAGAATCATTAGAGATTCCAGTGGCAATGCCAGGGATGCTTTCCTCTTTCAGCAAGCACAGCTTTGCCGTTTTATCATTTCTAAGAAAGGGCTGACTATTTCCCCCCTATTCCTCAAGCATGGCATCATTAAAGCAACAGCTGAGCTTTCTGCTGGGATAGATTGCAGGGGGTTAAGTCAGCTCTTGACCAGATCAACAAAAGCCCATGTGTTTCTGGGACTCCAAGGGATGGATGCTTGAGGGAGGCATATACCCTGCCTCACTGAAGTCTGTATTCTCTGCTCAGTGCCTCCTTCTTCTGCTGCTTGCAGCCCATGATCTTATCCCCAGCCAGCGTTCAGTTCTTCAGTCTGTCTTGTTTGGATCCAGCCTCATGGTCGCCGGGTTTGGAGGCTGCTCCCAAGTATCCACCTGTTGTGGCTAGCGCTGGCCCCCTGGAACAAGCTGCTCCATGGGCCCAGGTCTTATCCTTTCAATTCTAGCTTCCAAGTTGCCCAGCCAACTCCCAGGCTGCTGCCTGCAGCCAGTGGCTCCTGCAGCCATGCAGCCTCTGGTCCCCTCTGACCTCAGGTTCTACTATCCTTCCATTTGCTAGAGGGATTATGGAGCTATCTATTGGCGGGATGTTGAACTGCAAGTAAACACAGTGCCCAGTAAGAGCCAGCAGGGTTTTTACAGTACTTCACACTTCTATAGATAGCACCTTCCATCTGGGGATCTCAAAGCCCTGTCTGGATATTAGCCTCTCAGCCCCTCCTCTGTAAAGAATTGTATGGATTGCAACAGCGTTATTGTGCTGGCTGGATGAGCAACTGCTCCTTGGTACACACAATGACATCCACTCAAAGGGGACCCTGGGATCGGGGTGCACTTTGAAGAGGAAGTTCAGGGATGTGTCTGCTCTTCCTTCCTGTGCGGGAGAGGGAAAACATATGTAACAGCGGCAGCAGCTGCACGTGCCCTCTCCCACAAATAAACAGACATGGATATTTTGCTTACTCAGCTTGTGCCCGCATCCTTATTCTGGGGAACATGCCTGTGTGCTAGTCCCCCAGTAAATAGACTGCAAGACCACATATCTACATAACTGGCATTATAATGCTGTGGTTGAGGAAACTGAGGGACAAAGAGATGAAGTGACTTGCCCATGGCAAAGCCAAGGACAGAAACAAGGAATCCTGATTCTTTATCTCCTGCTCTTGAGCATAGTCCAGAGCAAACAGTTCTTCTCTCTGAAAAGCTGTTGCCAGGCAGACTGCCACATCTGGGCAACTGCACTATGAACTTGGCAGCGGCCCCGATGTCTCTGAGGGCTGTCAGACCTCATATGTTCTGCCTGTTGTTCCCTTCAGACCCAATCCACACAGCACTGCATATATTTGGCAGGTCAGAAACTCTAAAGCCAGGCTCACCGTATTTAGCTTAGCAGTCACCCCTGGATCTGATGAAGACTGTCTTCCAAACCAATGCCTAGATCTGTATGATTATGGACATGCATGTGCTGGTCCTATTAGAAAAAAACGTCCTGCCTGGCATATTAATGGAATAGCCATTCTGCCTGTTCAATAAGGAATTACTGAGCAGATCGTCTGTGTCTTTATCCCATCAGCATTCACGTGTGAGTCAAGACTACGTATGTGAAGCAGCTGCTTCAAACTGTCCTTCCAATTCCCCTCTGACGCAGATGCTGAGAGGCAGGTGAGCAGCGCTGGGATGAGCACACAGACATGATGCAAAAAGAGAGAGATCGGACAGGGTCTCATCAATTATCAGTAGGGGAAGCCATTGTTCTGTCACAGATTGGTTAAGAACCAACCTCTCTCTTTAAAAGCGTGCCGATAAGCTGCCAATTTCTTTCAGTCAGAGCAGAGACAACACAAGCCTGGGTTTGTAATGATCTGCAACCCCAGTGCATATGCCATAGTCATCAGCTACACATAACTTGGGCTAGACTGATGTACTGCAGTTCTTCAGAGACGAAACAGTTGTGCACTACAGGCAGATGTTAGCAGTGTCAGGATGAGCTCCACCCTGACATCTGGTGGTGAGGTGTGGCAAGTTGTGGAAAAGAACTTCAGGGGCTGATCTCATTTGCATAGGCACACCCACCACGCCTAGAATGAGACCATAGCTGCCCAAATGGTCACTTTGGCTGCTGTGGGATCCCCAGTGTCTCTGTTATTGGGGCAGGAAGAATAAATTGTTATTACCCTGATTATGGGAACTGTGCTTGGAACTGTACGTGGCCTTTTGTTATGATGGAGGGATTCACCATCAACTAAGTAGCACTCGCTAGGCAAGGGTCATGGGTTCCAAAACTGTGTGAATGGAGAGAGGCTGGGGACAAGTATTAATACTTGGTGGCATGGGCCCCTTGGTGAGGGCCTTACATGCTAATTGCACTTCCTCCTCTCTCCACTGTGGAATATCAGAGCTAATTTTGATTTCATTAGAAGTCTAGTTATAGGCTGCTGAGCTCATTTTGGGCTGACAGTGCACCAGCACTGGGACTCCCCTACTACAAGCTGAATTCACCTAAGAGCTGAAATCACTGAGTGTTGTGTTAAGTAGTGGGGGAGCCAGAAGATATATTGTGGAGCAGTTGGCGGGCCGGCTGGTGGAGCAGTTTGTGGATGGCAGGAGCTGCTTGTGGAGCTGAGCGAAGGAGTTCGTGGGGCGGCTGGCGGAGCGGAGCGCAGCTGAGCGAAGGAGTTCGTGGGGCGGCTGGCGGAGCGGAGCGCAGCTGAGCGAAGGAGTTCGTGGGGCGGTCAGCTTCAGATCATGTAAGGTGCCTCTTACCCCCGTCCCATTTCCACCCAGGTTGGGAGGTAAAGCTCCGCAGATAAACTTTCGAACTCTGGGGCTGCCCTGACCAGGGACAGAGACTTTTGGGGCATTGGACTTTTGGGACTTTGGGTGATTTGGGGTTGCTGGATTCAAGAACCAAAGGGAAAAGGGCATGCCCCAATTTGCTTGGGGTGGGTTTTTGCTCATGGGTTTTGTTATGAATCCTGTTGGTGGTGTTTCCCAAACATAATGCCACATTGTTTCTCTCTGTTATTAAAAGGCTTTTGCTACACTCAGACTATGTGCTTGCGAGAGGGGAAGTATTGCCTCTTGGAGGCGCCCAGCGGGGGTGGTATATATTTGTCCCAGGTCACTGGGTGGGGGCTCGAGCCGGTTTGCATTGTGTTATTGGAATGGATCCCCTAGATATTGAACCCGGCCCTTGTTGCTGCCAACTCTGACGGGCAGAAGAGTTACACAGAGAACAGGAGAGACTGAGGCACTACCAATGCCTGAGGCTCCTGCAGTGGCAGGGAATTGGTCAGGTGGGATAGGCAGAGATGATCCCAGCAGCTGAACCACCTCCCCATACTTCACAGGAAGGCTAAAACCCCACTGGTCCCAGACAATCTTACCTGAGGGGAAATTCCTTCCTGCCCCCACATATGGTAATCAGTTTGATTCTGGTGATGTGAACAAGATTCACTGGCCAGGCATCTAAGAGGGAGGATTTTCCGTACCACATCAGTGCACTGGTCCACCACATCCAGTGTCCTTTCTGCAGCTGTGGCCAACCCCTGATGCTTCAGCTGAAAGAGAGGGGGAAAAAAAATCAGAATACATTGGCAACAATGTGGGGGGAAATCCTTCCTGACACCTGCAGGTGATTGGCTAAAGTGAAGCATACAATTTGAATACAGTCATTGTCTTGCTGCAGAGCTGCAAGCGTTATGAGCATGGTGAGGAAAATGCAGAGCTTTTCATTCCTCTCAAGGCCCATGAAGGGAGACAACGAACAGGGGGATACATAGACAGTACCAAGGCCATACCCCCCATAATCCTCCCCCGCTCCACATACACACACACACACACACACTCACAGACAGGCTGTAGAATTTCTTCCAGTAGCTGGATTAAACATACCGTTTAGAAAGCTATCTGATCTCTCTTTAAAGACTCCAGGCCATAGTGAGTCCACCATCACCCCTGACGAGTTGTTCCAATGTATAATTACCCTCATTGCTAGGAAATTGTGTCTCATTTCAAGGTCGAATTTGTCTAACTTCATCTTCCAAAGCTGCAGGCTCTTGTTCTGCCTTTGTCAGCAAGGTTGAAAAGCCTCCACTATCAGGTATCTTTTTTGTACGTTTACCTAAACCACCCTTGCTGCAATTTAAGCCCATTGCTTCTTGTCCTATCCTCAGAGGTTAAGAAGAACATTTTTTCTCCATCCTCCTTATAACAACCTTTTATGGACTTGAAAACTGTTGTCATGTCCCCTCTCAGTCTTCTTTTCTCCAGACTAATCAAACCCAATTTTTTCAAAATTCCCTCATAGGTCATGTTTTCTAGAGCTTAAATCGTTTTTGTTGCTCTTCGCTTACTTTTCTTCAATTTGTCCACATTCCTCCTGAAATATGGCACCAAGAACTGGATGCAATATTCCTGTTGAGGCCTAATCACCACGGAGGAGAGCTATCCTGTACTATGGCCTGCGTTCTTTGTTCCCAGACCTGTTACCTTGCCGTTGGCTTGTTAAACTGATCTGAAATACTCTGATGCTAGCTCTGCTTTGTAGCTAGCTCTCAGCAGCCCCGTTTGCACATGACAGAGGTTCCTGTTGCTTAAGCGGTAGTGCTGAGTTGTGGGATGTTTTCCTTTCTGTTTGGGGAAGAATTGCTCATGTGTATGCCTTGGGAGTCCCACGGAGGCAAACTGCTGCATCAGATGGAGATGCTCTCTGCTGAGCCATCCAACAGCATTTCTGTTTTAGTTTAACCCATCTAAGTAGTGTAAAGTGCTCCATAAAGAATAAGATGTTTGCATTAAATGCCCATCGCCACAGACAGCCATCCTGGTAAAGCCACTGCAGCTGAAGGAGCAAAGGTGGGAGAGCTGAGGTAGTAGCTGCTCACTAAAATCACAGACAGTAGTTCCGGGTTGATCCCACTTCAACTTAAAATCATAACTTAGTTACTGTGGTCTGCTTCATCAGCAAAACAAACAGACCCTTATGAAGACAGTTGCTTTGTGATTGTAGAGCCACCAAACGCTTTGCCTGATGTGGGATGTCGAGTTTTCTTGGAATCAGTGGCAAGGGCTTATCCTGAGCGGTTGAAAGAGCCTGCTATGACCTTTGACCCCAGCACTGATCACTATCATCATAGGTGATTAACTTTCATTGTAATAGAATGAGTCCTCTTGGTCCAGCCTGAAATCATGGTATATGACTACAGTGCTTTCAGGTGTCTTTCATCTTGTCTGAAGCCTATTCTCTGAGGTCTATTCTATGCCTGCCCTATATATTTGTCTCCAGGCTGTCTCCTCCCCACATCCAGAACAAGACATCATGATGACTCATTTCACCCCTGCCTGACTGGGATGATCCCCCAATTAATACTAAATCAAGGTGGAATTAGATCATTTGAGCTAGGAGAGACATGCCTTTGGTGTACCACTCCCCCAAATTCCACAGGCAAAATATTCCTTCATGAAGGCACCTCATCCCAATTTCACAAATGTTTCTCGTTCCAACAGTGTTTCATATTAGACCACGCAGCACCATTATTCTCCCTAGATGGGCCTCTTTAGAAAAACGTGACTCCATTTGGCTTGGATTCCCTCTCAGGACGACAGCCAGTGAGTGACTATATTAATGATATTAGTCATGCTAGCTGACACGAGGGCCTCCAGAGAGACTCGGTTACAAGCAACACATTTTAAAGCTCATTTCTGATCTTAATTTAAACTGATTTATTTTGTGCGTGCGTGCTCCTGGCTTCAAGTGGCTGGTAATTTACATAGTACTGAAAAACCCCTGATCTATTTAATAAGGCCACATCCGAGGCGGGAGTAGTCCCCCATAATAGTCATTAACAGAAGCTCCCAGCCAAAGACATTCTGTCTGGCTAGTATAAAGTTGATGGTGCCAGTTTTACTTACACCAAATAGTATTTTACTCTAATAGTCCCACTGAAACTATGAATAAAGGTGACACAACCTCTGCACCACACACACACACGTCTGGTTAATTTGATAAAAATGGAGCAATTTTCAGTGTAGTATGATCATGCTGGTAGCAAATATTTTGTGGAAGGACTTGAGGCTCCAAATCCAGATCTAAGAATGAGCAAAAACAAACCAACCACGTTCCCCTGAGAACACAGGCATGTGCACGGGGTGTGCCGGGTGTGCCTAGGCACACCCTAATGCAGGGCAGAGCTCTGAGGGGGGGGCTGTGTGTCTGGCTCCCCACTGAGCCAAATGCTGCTAGGAGCCTCATGGGGTTGGATAAGGGGCGGGGGCAGTCACGGGACAGGGAGCAGGGTGGGTTGGATACATAGGCGGCGAGATGGGCCGTGGTGCCCATGCTCCACGGTTCGGCAACGTGGGGCATGGGATGCTCTCACCTCGGGGGCAGCTCCCCCCTCCCCAGCGTCCCTGTGCGCTGAGGAGAGTCTCGGCAGAGGCAGGGAAGCTCCGCACAATGCCTCCATCCCCCCTCCCGGAGCTGACCCAGTTCCCAGCCCATTGGCCGGGAACCTGGCCAATGGGAGCTGGGGGGTGCCAGAGCTGCCTGACCATGCCTCCCCCGCAGGGAGCGGAAGGGAGCTGCAGGCAGAGAGAGCAGCGGGAGTCTGTCACTGTCAGACACACACATGGTGGGGGCATTGTGGGGGCAGACAAACAGATGGAGCCGGGGGCAGGAGAAAGGAGCAGCGATGGGCACCCCGGGGCTGGCATAAAATACACAGTACAGAGGAGGCTTCCGGGGGGGGTATAGCAACACTCCCTTCCGCCACAGACCAGAGACCCAGGCTGCAGCCTCTGTTCGTCACTCCCGCCACCCCACAGAGACCCACACAACTCTGCCTCCCTGGAAGATCCCCACCAGCCCCTATGCCCCCATCACCCCTCTCCAGAGAGCCCCCCTCTTTGTGCCTCCAGAGATAGCTCCCCTCCCCCCTGCCCTCCCTGCTCCCGAGCTCCCTGCACTCTTCCCCTTTGCCTTCCCCCTCCCGCCCCCAGCTCATTGGCCAGGAGGCTCCCAGACTGTTGGCCAACAAGGCCAATGGGAGCTGCACCTGAGGCAGGGGGCCTGCTTGCAGATGCAGACCTGCCCGGCTGTGTCTCTACAGCACGGGGAGAGGGAGCCACAGGTGGGCAAACCCCGGTCATCATCATCACAGGCACAGCAATTCTCTGGATATTTAATTTCACTGAGGCAAGTAATTTAATCTACTCTTCCTTTCCAGACAGTTTGTGGCTTTTCCTGTAAGAAAACTTATGATTTCTTTGCAAAGAAGTCCAGTTATAGTTTTTCACTTGAGAAGTACATATTCTGGTTGTTCATAAGCTCATTTATTTTGTTAGCTCAGTTTCATAGGGAATTTTAGAAGTCACTTGAATTATAACTGTTTTTTTTTCCATTGGTCCAAAAACACATGGAAGAGGTGCAGATTTTTATTTCTGCGGGCCAAACCACCCTATGTAGAAATGTAAATGTCAGAGCTAGAAAAGCTCTGCAAGGGTATGGGTCCCTCAGGAAATTGTCCTCAAGTCATTCATTCTTCTGGGCATTCCATTCTATTGTTCCCTCTTATAGTGATAGAGATCAGTGTCTCCACCCACAGGGGAGATGCAGAAGACTGGGCCAACCCTGCAGACACTCTGCCTCTACCCTTGTTCTCTGTCTGCTCCCTCTACCAGCCCCTTTGGTCTCCCTGGGATTCCCCCTACCATTACTCCCTCTGCGTCTTCTTTCTCTGGAGCTTCTCAAGAAGTTAAGTTGTCATTACAGGTTCTTATCTCTGTAATGTATTTAATTTTGATGTATTTATTAAGTGTTAATTAATGCACTATGGGAGTCCCCCTTCAGCCCGCTGTATAAATTGATCCTCTTCTTTCCATATGTTTTGCCCATAGGGTTTTCTGCAGCCCTAGGGCAGCCAGCAGTCACACCTGTGCTTTGCAGTGGGGTGAAGGAAGGGGACCATGAGATCCCTATTTATGTGATTTCCAAGAAGTGTTGTCATTACTCAGAGTACCAAATGTATTTAAATGATATAAGTGCCTTGTAAAATCCCAAAGCAAGCTCATTTTCATTTCTCATATAATAATCTCATATACAGTATACACACATTTTTCATTAATTATATGAGTTGATTTTATTATTAATTATTATTATTATTAACTAGGTTACTGTTTTTTTCCAGTGTGGAAAATTGTGTGCTATTTTACAGGTTGAATGACTGAATGACATAATACCTCCTACCTCCCCCAATGTCCATCACTAAGTCCGATAACTTTGTCAAGTGTCCATTGCGCAACATGGTGGTGCCTAGCCCTGTCCCATTCTTCAGGGGGACAAGGGGTCCAGGGCAGCCTGGGGGGTTAGTGGGGGGCCGGGCGCTGGCAGCAACAAGTGACCTGGCCCCAGCCCACTCTGCTCCACCCCACTGGCTCTCAGCGTTGCTCAGGGGCAGGGGTTTGGGGGAAGGGGTGGAGTGGGGGCGGGGGGGGAAGAGGTGGGGTGGGGCGTGCTGGTGCCGGGTTGCTCGCTGGTGCCAGGCCCCCCGCTAAACCCCCAGGCTGCCCTGGACCCTGTCTCCCCCTGAAGAATGGGACTGGGCTAGGAATCGGATTGGTCTTCCATGTTCCAGGCCTTTTACAAATCTATTCAATGCTTTGCAGTCTTACCTGTTACAAGCTGTTCATGCGAAAGAGCCTTTTCGAAACTAGCACATGTAAAAAACAAACTAAGAAGTACAATGTCCCAGCAGCGCCTCGACTCACTCATGATTTTGTACATTGAACAGGAATTGGCTTAGTCAGTTAATTACAATGATGTGATTGAGGAATTTAAGTCCATAACACCGGGTAAGTCTCATTCTCTAGGACAGGAAGATGAAGAAACCTTAATCTTGGTCAGTTTGGGTTAGCTCATTATCTGGTTAAAGATAAAGATCATGAAAATTGACTGTATCTTTGTATACGCCTGGTTATCACTACAGCAAAAATTTGGTATTTTGTGTCTCATTTTTTAAGTTTGTATTTTTTAAGTAAAGTTTAGTTGTTAATTTTAAAAAAATTAAGTTTAGTTAATTTTTAGTTTCTTTAATTTGTTTGATGAATGAAAATAATGTCCCTTATGACTGAGTATTCAATAAATGTTCACCTTCAAAAAAAATAAAAAAATTCCCTGGGTGCACACCCTAATGAAATGTGCTGCGCACGCCTATGCCCAAGAAGGATACACCAGCTCAGGATTCCTTTTTTTAATTCTCTTTATTAAATATTAAAATAAATTGGCCTGTCAAAGCCACAGGCACATTCCTCAGTGAATTCTCAGTCTTTCCTCTAGCTAATCCTTCTCAGACCCCTTCTTTTTCTTTAATTTAGTACTGAGGGAAAAGGCGCTAGTTTGACAGCTCTGGAGGCTGAAGTTCCATGTTTATGCACACAGCACAGATTCAAGACTTGTAGTGGAAGTGGAAGCTTCCCCTCTCCCCGCTAAAGCATCTTAAATCCCTTCTAAAGCATCTTAACCATGTCTTGAAGGGACCACTTCTAGGAGGAGGAGATATTGCACTCTTCACAGTCTTTTCAACCCTTGGCCTCTCTGCTGAGTTTGTCAACAAGGGAGACAGATAGTGCCAAGTGCAGTTCTTGATGTGGATGCATGCTTTACTACTCACTCCTCAGAGCCTATCAACTCCATTTCACATAGTGCACTAAGCAACAATTTACAAGCAGTAATGATCTCGTATGGATTTGAACCACTTACTTACACATGAAAAGCCCCTGAGGTATTGCCAACCTCCTCTGCCATCCACTACTTAAGTGGATACTTTTAAAGGTGAATAGTAGTGCTGCTTTAAAGCAAAAAATAAACACCACCTTGTGTGTACTGTGGGGATGTGTTTCAGAGTAGCAACCGTGTTAGTCTGTATTCGCAAAAAGAAAAGGAGTACTTGTGGCACCTTAGAGACTAACCAATTTATTTGAGCATGAGCTTTCGTGAGCTACAGCTCACTTCATCGGATGCATACTGTGGAAAGTATAGAAGATCTGTTGTACACACAAAGCATGAAAAAATGGGTGTTTACCACTACAAAAGGTTTTCTCTCCCTCCACCCCACTCTCCTGCTGGTAATAGCTTATCTAAAGTGATCACTCTCCTTACAATGTGTATGATAATCAAGGTGGGCCATTTCCAGCACAAATCCAGGGTTTAACAAGAACGTCTGGGGGGGGGGGGGGAGAGGGGTAGGAAAAAACAAGGGGAAATAGGTTACCTTGCATAATGACTTAGCCACTCCCAGTCTCTATTCAAGCCTAAGTTAATTGTATCCAATTTGCAAATCAATTCCAATTCAGCAGGCTCTCCTTGGAATCTGTTTCTGAAGACTTTTTGTTGAAGAATTGCTTGCCACGTTTAGGTCAGAAATTGAGTGACCAGAGAGATTGAAGTGTTCTCCAACTGGTTTATGAATGTTATAATTCTTGACATCTGATTTGTGTCCTTTTATTCTTTTACATAGAGACTGTCCAGTTTGACCAATGTACATGGCAGAGGGGCATTGCTGGCACGTGATGGCATATATCACATTGGTGGATGTGCAGGTGAACGAGCCTCTGATACTGTGGCTGATATTATTAGGCCCTGTGATGGTGTCCCCTGAATAGATATGTGGGCACAGTTGGCAACGGGCTTTGTTGCAAGGATAGGTTCCTGGGTTAGTGGTTCTGTTGTGTGGTATGTGGTTGCTGGTGAGTATTTGCTTCAGGTTGGGGGGCTGTCTGTAGGCAAGGACTGGCATGTCTCCCAAGATTTGTGAGAGTGTTGGGTCATCCTTCAGGATAGGTTGTAGATCCTTAATAATGCGTTGGAGGGGTTTTAGTTGGGGGCTGAAGGTGACGGCTAGTGGCGTTCTGTTATTTTCTTTGTTAGGCCTGTCCTGTAGTAGGTGACTTCTGGGAACTCTTCTGGCTCTATCAATCTGTTTCTTCACTTCTGAAGGTGGGTACTGTAGTTGTAAGAACGCTTGATAGAGATCTTGTAGGTGTTTGTCTCTATCTGAGGGGTTGGAGCAAATGCGGTTGTATCGCAGAGCTTGGCTGTAGACAATGGATCGTGTGGTGTGGTCAGGGTGAAAGCTGGAGGCATGTAGGTAGGAATAGCAGTCAGTAGGTTTCCGGTATAGGGTAGTGTTTATGTGACCATCGTTTATTAGCACTGTAGTGTCCAGGAAGTGGATCTCTTGTGTGGACTGATCCAGGCTGAGGTTGATGGTGGGATGGAAATTGTTGAAATCATGGTGGAATTCCTCAAGGGCTTCTTTTCCATGGGTCCAGATGATGAAGATGTCATCAATATAGCGCAAGTAGAGTAGGGGCGTTAGGGGACGAGAGCTGAGGAAGCGTTGTTCTAAGTCAGCCATAAAAATGTTGGCATACTGTGGGACCATGCGGGGATGTGACAAATCCTAGGCTTTTCTATTTGTTAGGCACCAAGTATAATTGATTATAGAATATGTATCTGAGTAATAAGGCAAGACATGTAGTATGAAGAAAAAACAAAATCTTCTCCCACCTAGTGTGACCTACCCTGTTGCATGCAGGGTCATAGGTTGTATAAATCATACAAGCAGCACGGTCAGGTGTTATGAGCTCTTTCCTCACACTCTTCCTGGGGTGACAGCAACAAGTGGTAGGACAGTTGTGGTCCTGGACTGTACCTGGGCAAAGAGATCCAAAAGTGTGGCTGGAAGACGACCTAGCTGGATTTCACAGTGGAGGTACAATAGGGGTTTTTGAAATGATAGATTGTGATTTTCTTTAGTTATTTGCTATATTTTCTGACTGTTGGTACCTTCCCCTCTTGGGGGAAGTAAGAGGAATAGCCATATCAGATCAGACCCACAGTCCACGTGGCAGTCTCCAGTTTGGGTGGCTCTTATTCACACATGCTTTAGTGCTATTTCAATTATTAATATTAATTCATTATTAGAGAAAGTTACTTGATGTCCTGATTTGTGTAAAGATTGATGCCTATTCTGGGAATCACTATCTCCATAGTAGCACTGGATGAGGATAGCAGTACCGTTGGCCTAAACTCTGATGTGTACTTGCAAAAGGCTGAGACTCACATCCTCAAAAGTATTTAGGTGCCTAACTCCCATTGAATTCAGTTGGAACTAGGTACCTAAGTATCTTTGAGGATCTGGGCCTCACTCTACAAATACTTCCATAGTGAGCTATGGGAGACAGGATTGACTCTGGGTATCACGTGGTTCTTGGTATGAATTTGAGGATATGGGTCTCCAGTGTTCTTTTGCATCAGGACAAAAGCTAATTCTAGAGATGGGCCTGAACCAAAATCCCTAGATACAAACACCTCTGAACTACGGGGAAGTTCAGAACTGAAGGACAGTTGTGGCCAGCCTCTCTCTCTTCTCTCCATCTCGTTTATTCTTAGTGACAGGTCTAGCAAGAGATTGGATTGCTCAGGGGACTGGTAATAGGATAAGAAGTCGTTCATCCATAGTTTGGGAGTAACTAACAGGGGGGTCTGGGAGGACATTGGTGAGGACTTCTAGACTGTGTTGAAATGAGCCTGGTAGTATCAATCCAGTTTCTATTCACCAGATGTCCCCTTTCACAAAAACCATCACTGCACTTGGCATTAATTGGCACATGCCTTTTCAGAGTCATCAGAGAGGCCAAGGATTGATTGGGCCATTGATTATTATTTATGCCATATGTAATGGTCCCTCTGTCTCCGGCTTAGTGGGTGGCCACACTGACCCACTGTGTCAGGCAATAAACAGTTAATTGGGGTTCCCAGCCCAGGTCTCTTGGCTAGGACGAACAGTGCTCACAGTCTGGGTTACAATCTGCTGCTGGGTCGGGCAATAAGCAGTCTTTAGCCTAGCCTCCTGGCTAAGGCAGACAGCCAACACAGTCAGTGGCTCTGGCCCTCCAGGCAAGGCAGAGCAGTAAGCAATTAAGAAGTCTGTAGCCTAGTTTCTTGGCTAAGAGAGACAGCATACACAGTCTAGGGTCCTGCAGTCTTCTGGATGGGGCAAGCCACAAACAAGATACAGATCTTCTAGCTTAGGGTGAGTAGGCTGCCACTCGAAGGTTGGGGTTTGTGGCAGGCTGGTAGGGGTACCCAGTCCCATCCTAATCCACCAGTTACCAGCCCAGGGCCCTTACAGTGGCAGAAGATCCTACCAAAACATGCTGACTCATACTACAACAGCACAACCTGACTAATGTCAGGTTCCCCTGGGCTACTTCCTACCCCAGTCCACTGGTGTGGCTCTGAAGTTTGTGGGTCCTCAGTCTCCCTGGGGTAGGTGGCAGATGGCAGTCCTAGGAGCTCCTTTCCACTTTCAGTCTCCTCCTCCAGGGGCAGGCAGGGCACCGAAGAGCTTGGGGTCTGGTCCGGAGTCCTGCAGCGGGCTAGAGACATCTACCGCCTTTGCTGGCTCCAGCCCAACTGAGCTGAAGGGCCCACCTCTTATATTTCCTGTCCTTTCCCCATGCTTCCAACACAGGCGGTAGAGCTGGCTTGGCCCTGCTCACCTGAGAGAATATAGTGGTCCCTCCATCTCAGGCTTGAAAGGAGGCCACTCCGCCTCACTAGACCATATTAAAAGTGGAACTTTACAAACATGACAGGTCTCCCACCCCCAATGAACTTGCAAGCTAAGTTCATAGATGCATGAATGGAGGTTACCTAGTAGGGAGTTTATTGAATTGTACTGCTGCACTTCAGTTATATTTGTATGCTTGTGTCTTTTAAAACTAGACAGGACTAGATGTATCTGAAGACTATATTACAAAGAATAATCACTCCCTGGCCCATGGGACAGACTGGATGGTTTAGTAGGTCATTTCCATTTCTAATGTCTACAAAATGGAAGATGAACTAGCCACAGACAACATGTGTAAACTGTCTGGCGATCAGAGAAAATGAGCTAGCAACATCTCACTTTCCTGCTGCTCTTATTTCCGCCAGTTACTATTTCCCCCTAACGTATCAGCATCTGATAGTGTTACACTCTTGGAAGTTGCAGAAACTATTAATGTTCAGTGAGCTTCTTTTAAGTAGGCATGGCAGAATCCTTGATGTCAGGTAAATTACTTGCTGACAGGCTTTTAATTAGTCCTGCCAAACTGTTCCAACGTTTAAGCACTGAATAAGATGAAAGAGAAGCGGGGATGCTAAGGACAAATAACCTGTTTTGTAACCAATTATAAGTGTCCAAATACCCACCAAATATGTCAAGATAACCCATGTTTCAACCATTTTCATTCTGGTGTGTGCAAATAAGACCAAGAAGTTCTTTTTAAAACTGTGTTTTATTGTGAGATATTAATAATTTAAGAGTCTGATCCAAAGCCCATTGACTTCAATGGACCTTGGATCAGGTCCTGATTCAGGAAAGTATTTATATGTGTGTTTGATTTTAAGTGCGTGCTCAACTCCCATTGACTGCAAAATATCTACACAAGTTTTTAACCTGAAGCATTTAAGTAGTCCTGTTGACTTCAGTGAGGTTACTCAGATGTTTAAAGTTAGGCACATTCTCAAGAACCTTGTTGAACTGGAGCTTAAGTAGACAGATACACTGTTCGTATGTTAAAACTCAGTTCTTCCCCAAGCCCAGAAGCCCAAACCCATGCCAGCAAAATGCTATCATGCCCACTTTAGCACTGTATGACAGCACTACTGGTCCATCTGTGTCTGTTCTTTTTCTTTTGTTTGTCCCTTTCAGACTAGATGCTGCTCTGATTCATACCAACATAAATCCAGGGTAATTCTACTGAAGGCAGTAAAGCTCCTCAGGATTTACACCATTGTAAATTAAAGGAGAATTAGGGCTTTTGGCCCTGATCCTCTAACCAGATCTACCACGTTGCCCTTTATGTCCATGCAGGATCCTCCTGAAGTGGATGGAGCACTATACAGGTGCAGATGACCACCCGTGCACATCCAACTGCAGAATAGATTTTAATCCCCTCAGTGCATGGACTTTGCCTTCCTTTGTGTCTTGTGCAGAACCAAGCACACTATTGGAACTTAAATAATAATGGCATTGTTTAGGAGGCATTGTTATACACAAGACCATACATAAATATTTTGTCATGTCATTTTATTATGGGTATTTATTAGGTATGGCAGACATCAGAGCTGCTGACTCTATATGTCTGAACTGCCATCAAAGGCATAAGGATATTGGCTATAATGCACCACGGTGCTCAGAGATGCTATGAGTCCACTCCTTCAATGCTTTATCAAAGTGAGGAGAATCTGAATATCACCAGTCTGTATCTCTAACACCAACAATGCCACCAGCCACTGGGCTGCAGAGCTACAACTACAAGGGGTCATCACACTACAGAGAGTTCGTTTTTCCCTCTATCACAGCCTTGGTCTCCTGCCCCTGCTGGATACTCACCAGGCTGTTGAGTTTGGATCCCAACACTGGATCCAAGTGCTTTTTGCTCCCCTTTGATCTGGGGAGGCTTTAAGCACTCTCTTTTTCTTTGGCCTCTCAGCTTACTCCCTAGACTTTCTGCCTGGAATTCCGTTTGGAAGTGGGACCCCAAAATCCAGCTGCCAAGGTCCCAAGACCATCACTGAACCCTCCAAGACTCCCCAGTAGCTTACGCACACCTTTCACAGAGCTCCACCCTTGCGTGTACTCCAGTTCTTCATTTACCTCTTCAGAGACACAGGATACTTGAAGCAAATAACTGACAGACTTAACTGAGGGATTTCTAAACCAATCACTCTTTACTTTAGAAGGCACAAGAGATTTGCAGTCTTCATGTGACACTATACCCTATATTCTTCATAGTGATATTGTTATGAGATGAATATGGCACAACTCAGATATGTTCTATGCAAGATGGGTCATGTGAGGTATAATTGGAAAGGTTATGATTTATTGAATATGATTATCCTATTTGTATGCATGTATCATTTCTATATCTGAAGTTAGAAATATGGACTATGTATCAATTACAAAAGTCTTTGCACCTGGGAATGCCCACCAGACAAAGTGCAATCAGTATGGCTGGCTAGTCAATGGGCCATTAAGGAGAACAATAGGACTTTGAAGATGCTAATCTCTCACCTTCCTGAGAAGCTTCCTGGGATGCTGCTTTGACACTGCAAGGTCATGTGATCATGTCACCTGGTACTGAATGGAGAAAGGTAAATAGTGGTGTCCCCCAGGGGTCTGTTCTGGGACCAGTCTTATTCAACATAGTCATAAATGATCTGGAAAAATGGGTAGACAGTGAGGTGGCAAAATTTACAGATGATACAAAATTACTAAAGATAGTTAAGTCCCAGGCAGACTGTGAAGAGCTACAAAAGGATCTCTCAAAACTGGGTGACTGGGCAACAAAATGGAAGATGAAATTTAACGTGGATAAATGCAAAGTACTGCACATTGGAAAACATAATTCCAATATACATATAAAATGATGGGGGTCTAAATTAGCTGTTACCACTCAAGAAAGAGATCTTGGAGTCATTATGGATAGTTCTCTGATGTGCAGTGGCAGTCAAAAAAGCAAACAGAATGCTGGGAATAATTAAGAAGGGGATAGAAAATAGGACAGAACATATCATGTTGCCGCTATATAAATCCATGGTACGCCCACATCTTGAATACTATGTGCAGATGTGGTTGCCCCATCTCAAAAAAGATATATTGGAATTAGAAAAGGTTCAGAAAAGGGCAACAAAAATTATTAGGGATATGGAAAGGCTTCTGTATGAGGAGAGATTAATAAGACTGGGACTTTTCAGCTTAGAAAAGAGATGGCTAAGGGGAGATATGATTGAGGTCTATAAAATCATGACTGGTGTAGAGAAAGTAGATAAGGAAGTGTTGTTTACTCCTTCTTATAACACAAGAACTAGGGGTCACCAAATGAAATTAATGGGCAGCAGGTTTAAAACAAATAAAAGGAAGTATTTCTTCATACAACACATGGTCAACCTCTGGAACTCCTTGCCAGAGGATGTTATGAAGGCCAAGACCATAACAGTGTTCAAAAAAGAACTAGATACATTCATGGAGGATAGGTCCATCAATGGCTATTAGCCGGGATGGGCAGAATGTTGTCCCTAACCTCTGTTTGCCAGAAGCTAGGAATGAGCAACAGGGGATGGATCACTTGATGATTAGCTGTTCTGTTCATTCCCTCTGGGGCACCTGGCACTGGCCACTGTCAGTAGACAGGATACTGGGCAATCTGGACATGTGGTCTGACTCAGTAGGGCCATTCTTACGTTATTATGTGCTGGACCCCATCTTGGCCTTCTAGTAGTTTTCCACAAAAGGGGTGGAGAAACTGGGAAACAAAGGATTCCCGCCATATGTAAATTCTATTTAAGGCAGGGAAGTGAGTTAATCAGGGTGCTCTTTCTTCACTGAATTCCCACCCAGGATGACTGCTGAGAAGATCTAAGTCTTTGTCTACACTACCAAGTTTTGTCACCAAAATCTGCCTTTGGCGACAAAACAGTGAGTGCGTACACACTGCGATGCAACTTTTTTCAGGAAAAATGCCCAGTTTAGCAATAAAATACTTCCACTCCTACGGGAGACTTTTTTCTTTTCCCTTCCCTTTATTATCGACAAAGAGCCAGTGTAGACACCATACCTGCTTTAATTGCTTTATTTGGCCTCCAGGGAGTGTCCCACAATGCCCATCCTGACCGCTCTGGTCAGCAGTTTGAACTCCGTTGGCCTGCAGCCAGGTAAACAACAATCCGCCCCTCCCCCTTGCAAGCCCTGAGAATTTTAAATCCCATTTCCTGCTTGCTGGCTCGGCGTGGGGAGGTGACCATGGCTGGCTATCACAACAAACGCTCTCCCGCCTGGACCACCGTGGAGCTGTTGGATCTGATCAGTGTATGGGGAGAGGAGTCTGTGCGGTTCCAGCTGCAGTGGACTCATAGGAATTGAGATACCTATGGGCACATTTCTCGAGGCTTGTGTGAAAAGGGCTATGATCGAGACACGCAGCAGTGCAGAGCAAAGATAAAGGAGCTGAGGCAGGCGTACCATAAGGTGAGAGAGGCAAAACATCACTCCCGTGCTCATCTAAGACCTGTCGTTTCTATAAGGAACTGGACGGTATCTTCAGTGGTGACCCCACCTCCACCGCCAAGAGCCCCCTGGATACTTCAGAGGGAACAGAGGCAGCACAAAGAGGACCTAACCCGGAGGATGAAGTTATTGATGAAGAGGTAGAGCTAGAGGAGGATGTGGAGCTCCTGGCGGGCTCGACCGGTGAGGCAGGCAGCCAGGAACTTTTCTCCACTCCTGAAGTACCTAGCCAGTCTTAGCAGTTGCTCTCTGGCGAGCAAAAAGCAGGAGATGAGACTCCTGATAAGTGGCTGTGGCTTGTGCAGTGCAGAGGTGGGTTCAGTGCATAGAAATGTGAGAGGCTGGCTGTGTTTCTGTGAACTGGACATTTCCCTATGTAGCTAATCAGCATGGCGGAACAGGGTGTTGATGCACACCCAGATCTAGTGGGCATCTTCCAGACAGATCTCCAGGAAAGTTTCCTGGAGGTATTCAGCAATCTTCTGCTGCAGGTTGCATAGCAGTGCAGCTTTGTTCCTTCCCCCATTGTAGGACACTTTCCCATGTCATTTGGCAATCACTTGTGCAGGGACCAAAGCGGCACATAGGTGAGCTGCATATAGAGCAGGACGGAAGCTGCAAGCATGCTGTAGATGTACCCTGATTTCCCTGCTTACCCTCAGCAGTGAGATGTCTGCTAGAATGATCCCTGCCTGTGGAAAAGTGTGGGATAATTTTAGAATTATTTCCCTATAAAGCTGCATCGCAACCTCTGCAAAGACTGTATGTTCTTCTGTCCAGGTGCAGCCCCCTCCCACCCCAGCCAACACTCACCATGTTTTAGGTGCTTGCAGAGATGTCAGTGAGAAAGTGATTGGTATGTTGCAAAAGGTGCATATAAGTGAAATGTGTCAATGCTGTGCTTGAATTTAACAATCCTACTGCTGTGCATTGTCCCCTGTGCTTCACCAGATGCAGCCTTCAGAAACACCCCACGCACCCTGCCGACAGTCTCCACCAGATAAGAAAGAGGCCAAGATGCAGCAAAGAAGATATCTTCTGGGAGGTACTGTAGTGCTCCACTATAGAGAACAGGGAACCAAAGGAGTTCTGGGAAGCTGAAAGACAGGACAGAAAAGAGAATCAAGCATTTTCTAGGGCTGCAACTGAATGGATGATAAAAGTAATGGAGGAGCAAATAGACATGCTCAAGTCTCTAATAATGCTGCAGAGTGAGAAGGCCTGGGCTCAACCTCCTCTGCAGCACATTCACAATTCTTTACCAGGACCCTCCCATTCTCCGCCCGCACGTTCCTTTCCACTTTTTGGGACTCCTCAGTTTCCCCTTCACTCCACTACTTACACAGCTTTCACAATGATGGCTGGACCTACACACAGTTGTGAGGGTCTGCCCTTTCCCAGTCCCTCCTTTCCCAGCAAGCATCTGTGTTTTGGTGAGCGTCACTGTGCTTTTTCTTGATCAATAAAGGCAAAGTTGTATAATGGTAAATCATCTTTATTTTGTTTTCTACAAATTCACAGTGCAATCACTATGAGTACATGTACAGGCATTTTAATCATTTTCTTACTGGGATATGCAGCCCCAGATGTCAACATAGCCTCCTAGGAAAAAAACATGGAATGCACAATGGAAGCTACTCTAAGGCCTGGGCTACACTGTGGGGTGAGGGGGGGTGTTGAACTAAGATACACAACTTCAGCTACGCTATTCGCATAGCTGAACTTGACGTATCTTAGTTCGACTTACCTGGCCATCCTCATGGCGGCGAGTCGACCGCGGCGGCTCCCCCGTCGACTCCGCTTACTCCTCCTGCTGAGGAGGAGTACAGGCATCAATTCGGGGATCGATCACTACCCGCCAATATGGCGGGTAGTGAAGATGTACCCTTAGAAAGATATAAGTTACTGCTGCTCATTGCCAAAGTGCTTCCTCAAAGCATCCTTGATTTCAGTTGCTGCCCTCTGGGCTCCTCTGACTGGTATCTGGCTGCTCAAACTCAGCAGCCAAGTGCTCTGCCTCAGCGCTCCAACCTGAGCAAAAATTTCACCCTTAGATTCACAGACATTATGCAAAGTGTAGCATGCAGCTATGAACATGGGAATATTCTCCTCATTAAGATCTAACCTGCCATCAAGACAACACCAGTGTGCCTTTAATCTCTCAAAGGCACATTCAACTGTTATCCGGCACCTACTCAGCCTGTTATTGAAACAGTCCTTACTGCTGTCCAGGTGTCCCGTGTAAGATTTCATGAGCCAGGGCTGTAAGGGGTAAGCCAAGTCTCCCAGGATCACTGTGGGCATTTCCACATCCCCTACTATAATGTTGTGGTATGGAAAGAAAGTCCCCACTGCAGCTTTCTGTACAGGCCAGTGTTCCTAAAGATGTGTGCGTAATGCACCTTTCCAGACCACTCTGTGCTGATGTATTTGAAATGCCCATGGTGAGCCACAAGCGCCTGCAACACCATGGACAAGTGTCCTTTCCTATTGATGTACTCTGTTGCAAGGGGGTCTGGTGCTAAAATTGGAATATGTGTGCCATCTATCGCCCCTCCACAGTTAGGGAAACCCATCTCTGCAAAGCTGTCCACTATTTCACACACATTTCTCAGAATCACAGTCCTTTGTAGCAGGATGCGATTTATTGCCCTGCATACTTGCATTAATGCAGTCCCAATGGTCAATTTCCCCACTCCAAATTGATTTGTGACTGACCAGTAGCAGTCTGGAGTCACCAGCTTCCAGACAGCAATTGCCACACTTCTCTACCAAGAGGGCAGCTCTCATTCTGGTGTCCTTGCACCACAGGTCTGGGTCCAGCTTAGCACACAGTTCCAGGAAGGTGGCTTTACGCATCCAAAAGTTCTGTAGCCACTGCTCTTCATCCCACACCTGCATGATGATGCAATCCCACTATTCAGTGCTGGGTTTCCCTAGCCCAAAAGTGACAGTCTACCCTATGCAGCTGCTCGGAGAATGCCAAAAGCAGTGTAAAGTTGCTACTGTCCACATCACGCAGAATGTCAGGTGCCTGCGAGTCTTCTTCTGTCAGTAATTTCACAATTAATTGCACTGCCATGCGCGATGTCCTCATGACACTTAACAGAGCATAGGAGATAAGTGGATCCATCTCTTCTCACTACAGATGTCGGGGTGCACGACAAAGAACGGCCATTGAAAAAATGGCACGAAAGAAAGCTGGGAACCAGTGGAGGACTGGGACACAAAGCAATGCATCACAGGACATTTAGCATGGTCCCAAGATGTTCCGCAATCCGCTCTGCTTTCCCACAACATCTAGCAACGGAAGGTGTCACCCTGTCCTGTGGAATACATACCCACAGTGCCAATGATGGTGCCCCCCAATGTGGATGTGATCTGTTGCCAGAGGGGGAGAGTGTGAACAAGCTTTTCTGATTTTTATTAAGTTGACTTTTGGGTGTCAATATAAGTGTAGTTGACAAAACTTGGTAGTGTAGACAAAGCCTAAGAAACAAGGACTGAGGAGGGAGGGGAGAAGATCTGAGCCCGGGCTGGAAAAGGTGTCTGGCCCGTGAAAGAAATGCCTAAAACATTTAGGGTGAGAAATTACTACTTGTAGCCAGTTTCTTTAATGTATTGAGCTTAGTTTGCATGTTTGTTTAATTTGTTCAGGAACCTGCTTTGATCTGTTTTCTATCTCTTATAATCACTTAAAATCTATTCTTTGTAGTTAATTAACTTGTTTTGTTTTCTTCAAACTAGTTTATGCAATTTATAATAGGGGAGGGGAGAGAAAGCTGTGCATATCTTCCTCCACACTGAGGGAGGGGGCGATTTTCATGAGCTTACACTGTACAGATTTCTGTGCAAAGCAAGACGATAAAATTTTGGTTTTGCACCCCAGGGGGGTGTGCACTTGGATACTGGGCAATCCAACACAGAGCTGATTTCATTGTCTGTGTCTTTCTGCAGCTGGGTGTGTCCCTACCTCTCTGTGTGCGTGTGTGCTGGAGGAGGCTTGAGGGCCTGGCTCAGCAGGACAGCGTGAGGGAGCCCAGGCTGGTGGTACCCCAATATATCAGGTGGCACCCCTCAGTAAGGTAGGTAAAACAAAAAACAACTCTATGCCACCCTGCCTCAGTTGCCTCTCCACTTTTGGACATCCTTTGGGATTTGGTCAGTGTCTTCTAAGGAGTCCAAGATCCTTCCTCCCCTGCTTTTTATTCCGCTCAACCGTGTCTTCTTCTGGTCTATTCTCAAAATGGCCATGAGAGACCATTCCTTTAACAGGCTTTCAGTCCCCCTTGTAAGGTGACCTTCCTGGTAAGTCTCAAATCCCTGCCAGGTGAGCAAAGTCTCCTCATCAGGAGATCAGTTACTTGGTTACCAGTTCATCTGGGAGAACAGATTTTCCCTGGATGGTAGCAAGAGTGCTTCCATTTGAATGGATGAACATCAAGGTTTAATGACTTTGCCGTGTTAGTCCGTATTCGCAAAAAGAAAAGGAGTACTTGTGGCACCTTAGAGACTAACCAATTTATTTGAGCATAAGCTTTCGTGAGCTACAGTTCACTTCATCGGATGCATGAAGCTCACAAAAGCTTATGCTCAAATAAATTGGTTAGTCTCTAAGGTGCCACAAGTTCTCCTCTTCTTTTGACTTTGTATTGTTATCCTTCTTCTAGCTGGTTTCAGGAGAAATTCTCACACCTATGTGTTTCAGCTCAATATGGAGGTTACAAAGCCAAGTGAAGGCACAGATTAGACTCATAATCAAAATGGTGTTCAGAAAACAAAATAGAAGCTGTTTTATATAGATACATGCAGATATACCCTTGCCATATGGTCATCTGTCTCACACTCCCTCCAATTTTACATCTGCCTTGCTGATTTGCCCGAGAGATTTCTGTTTTATTTTTATTCTCCCTTTTAACAGTTGCCAGACTAAAAAAGAAGAGGACCCTGGAGGATTTAATAGATTTTATTTTCATTGACTCCTCATCTTTTTCTTGACACAGCTGACAGCTGATATGCACACATATTATACTCAGCTGCAAGCAGCAGAGGAATACACGCAAAACTAGGGAGGTGAAAATGCCACTTGACATAGCCCCAGTGCAAGGGATCCTGCAGAACTATGAGCAGCTCTGGTCTTTACAGTTAAGGAAGGAGGCTGAAAGACAAGAAGGGAAATATTAAGAAAAAAAAAAAAGATTCATGGAGTGGAGGATAAGTCATAGGAGGAGCCAGTGAAGGAGTCTATTAAAAGAAGACCAGTGGGGAAGAAGATCTGAGTCTAATACCTTCCAGGTAACAATATAAACGAAGGAAGGGAATTAATGCACAGCCTTTGAAAATGGCAGGACAGGAAGAAATAGCCTGAAGCTAATGAAGGAAAAGTTTAGTCCAGATATTAGGAAAAAGTTCTTAACAGTCAGAATAAGAGGAAAACAGATGAAACTCCCCAGGGGAGATGGCTGAGGCACCATCACAGCACAGATTCAAGAGGTTAGATAAGATATTAGTGAGAATGAGGTAAAGAACAAAGTCCTATGAAATGCAGAGGGCACAGAGCAGATGACCTGAGAGGGCTTTTCTGGGCTGCTACCTATTTTACCAGCAGCGGCTTTTCCTACAGAGAAGCTCTATGGGTGGTAATAACATTTGGCGTGCTGTAAGCATGGAGCACAAGCTGCTTTGAACTGCTAGGGAGCAAATTGGAAGGAGTATGATAAAATCTTCCCCAAACTCTTTAAAACTCACAGTCAGCTGTGCCTTCTCTTTCTAGGTGTTCAACAATGAAAGAGGAGCCTAACCTTTAACCTCATTCCAGTTGTCCTACTGCTCTCCTGAGCCAACCCACCTGCTGTCAGGATTTTATGTGGGTCCCTGCAACCTGCCCCTGAGCCAAACAGGAGCTCTTCAGAGCAGGGTCTTTTGTAAGAGCAGCCGAAGTGAATTGTGGGCAGCCTCATCTAAAGCATTGCTGCTGGCTGCTGCATACCTTCCAGAATGCTGGCCCTCCACCCAGGGGCCTCAGCTGGATTCCGTTAAATCAGGCAACTGCAAATGGCATGTGGACTTCAGCTGGGATGGGAGTCAGTATCATAGAATATCAGAGTTGGAAGGGACCTCAGGAGGTCATCTAGTCCCACCCCCTGCTCAAAGCAGAACCCATCCCCAAGATTGCTTGAGTGAGTATATTGTACTCTGATTTGATTTATGCATTTTTCTGAGTGGGACAGAAGCCCTTCCTGCATTTCCAGCACTCCAATGTATACAGAACATGAGTCTGGCCCTAGAAATCATGAAATTGACTCTAAAAATCATACTTTTTAAATTTATTTTTTATTTGCCTTCCGGTTTTTGAGCCTTTAGGCTACACTCACTGATGTTTTTATACTTTCCTTTGGCGAGAACCACACAAATTTGGACAGTTTTTTTGCTGCCCCAAAGCTCTTCTGGAAGTGCTAATATTCTTTGTTTTAGAATTGTACTACAATTTTTCAATGCCTCACAACCCTCCTAATTACCTTTAGTGACACCCCCCACCCGAGTCACAACCCACAGATTGAGAAATGCTGCCCTACGAAAAGTAGCAGAAGCCCTGTTGCTTGAGTGTGTTGAGCACAGAGTGGAAAAGGCATTGTAAAAAACACTAAGAACAGTGCTGAAGGGGAGGGTGAGAGAAGATGAATTAATAGGTCTTGTTTGCAGTGATGCAGCCATGTTGGTCCCAGGATATTAGAGATATAAGGTGGGTGAAGTAATATTTTTATTGGACCAACTTCTGTTGGTGAAAGAGACACGCTTTTGAGCTACACCACTTTTGAAGAAGAGCTCTGTGTAGCTCAAAAGCGTGTCTCTTTCACCAACAGAAGTTGGTCCAACCAAAGATATTACCTCATTCACCTTGTCTCTTTAGTAGGCCTTCTCCATCTGTGCTTCTGAGAGTCTGCCACAGCTGATCCAATGCACAGGATCTGTGGAGTTGTGTGCACACCTCTTGGTTTGGATGCTAATGCTTCAAGGCAGGAATATCTCTCTATATAATTAGAATGCAATCTTATGTAAGATTGGAAACAGGCAGTGTGGACTAATTAATTGTGGCAGGAAGCACATGGTTCTCCATTTCTTAGTAATTAGCTGGAGCTGAACCAACACTTAAAAAAAATAATAACCCACTTAAAAAAAGAAAAGAAAAAAGGATGAATGTGGAGCAATTCCACCATCAATGCAGAACTCAACAGAAGGAATCCTCCAGAAGGAGAGGACCCTGTCAGGGACTTGAGGGGGTGGATTTGTTTGTGTCTGAATGGAATGTGAGCAATCAGACCCACTGGCTGCCTGGCTCCCTTACAGATACAGTGAGAAATGAGATGCATCCGATGAAGTGAGCTGTAGCTCACAAAAGCTTATGCTCAGATAAATTGGTTAGTCTCTAAGGTGCCACAAGTACTCCTTTTCTTTTTGAGAAATCCATAGGCATTCTTGGTATCTGCAGCACACAGTGGGCCAAGCGTATCAGGGGAGGGGAGAGACGTTTGGGTTTGAGAATTTTAATCAATTAACAGCATTGTATATCATTTACAATTTGAATGTAGTTAAATAAGGATTATTTATTCTAATTATAAAAATTGCTAAATTCCCAACCAAACTGGTGACATTTCCAACACTGGGATAATTCTTTTATTATGTGCCTGTATAACAAACCATAGCGATATATATAAATAAATCTACATAGGGGATGGAGGCAGGAGGGAAAGTGAGAGGGTAGAATCATCAGTGAATGTGGAACCCAGGCCCTTCAGTACCAAAACCACAGACTAATCACTTGAGTGAAAGGAGAACACCAACAGGTGATGTCAGTGGTAGGGTAATCGTGAGGTCAGCCACTAGAGCAGGAGTCGGCAACCTATGGCATGCGTGCCAAAGACGGCACGTGAGCCGATTTTTAATGGCACGTGGCTGCCTGCCGGGTTCTAGCCACCGGCCCCACTCAGCGCCCGCTGCCAAACCCTCATTCTAGCTCCTGGCCAGACCCTACACCCCAACCCCCAGCCTGATCCTTCACCCCCAGCCCTGTGCTCAGTGCACTCCCACCCTCAGCTCAGCGCAGAGAGAGAGGAAGAGAATGGGCTAGAACCAGGGAGAAGGTACGTACCCACTCTATGTGGGCAGGGCTGGGATCCCAGACTGGCAGTGGGCTGAACGGGGCCGGTAGCCAGGACCCTGGCTGGCAGAAGCTGGCAGATGGAACCCCAGACCAAAAGTGGGCTGAGTGGCAGCGGGCTGAGCTGCTCAGCCCACTGCCGGTCTGGGGTCCCGGCCACTGGCCCCGCTCAGCCTGCTGCTGGTCTGGGGTTCTGGCTGCTGGCCCCTTGTCAGCTGGGTCCCGGCCGCAGGCCCCACTCAGCCTGCTGCCGGCCTAGGTGAACGGACCCCCAGGCCAGCAACGGGCTGAGCGGGCTGGCGGCGTAAGATCAGCATTTTAATTTAATTTTAAATGAAGTTCTTAAACATTTTGAAGACCTTGTTTACTTTACATACTACAATAGTTTAGTTATAACATATATAGAGTTACAGAGAGAGACCTTCTAAAAAACGTTAAAATGAATTACTGGCACGCGAAATCTTAAATTAAAGTGAATAAATGAAGACTTGGCACAACAATTCTGAAAGGTTGCCGACCCCTGCACTAGAGGAAGACATTATCACACATACTAAGCCAATGTACTATATAAGTGTCCTCTCTCAGAGGAAAACGTCACCTTCAGAGGCAAGCACAAGACTCATATTGTCCTCAATAGAAGCTATCCTGACTCACTCAGGGCAGGATTTTGGCCTATCTTGGAAGTCAGCCATTTTCAGCAGCCATCTCTTTTAAAAGATTGAGGCTCTCTTCTATTCACTAAAATCCTACATAATAGGACCGATAGTGCCAGATCCTGGGTCCTGCCACCAACTGTTTTGAACTGTTCAAAGGGTGGATGGGAAGGGAGAAACGTGGCTTAGAGACACTTTCCCCCCAACTCCGAGCAGGTCCCATGATGAGTACAGCTCAGCTGGACTCTAGGATCTGGCTGACTGTCTTGTTGCAGATGTCATGGGCCTGCTCTGCCTGAGAAGCAGTTCCCCTAGGCAATATCTGGGGCTTTGAAAGCTTCAGTTTTGCTTTACTTTCAGAACAAGCTCCAGCCAAAGCCTGGAAGGCTCCTCTCATGTGTTTGTTGTGGAACATTAACTGTATCTCCCATAGGGATTGTTCTGACCATAACTACAAGGCAAAATTACACAGAAATTTTCCAAAGGGGATGGAATAGGTGTTAATATTTAATGCTTTAAAATCTTTGATGATGGGGATGCTCGGGCTTTGGGATACCAAGGGCCACATTGCATTTTGCCAGAAGGCCAATGCTCTAATTTGCATAAAGTTAGCATAAAGTGATCCTTAGAATCACAACATCTGTTTGTGCTTGTATTGTCAATGATAGGGAATAAAATCTGTATTTTGTGTGAGTCCATCCACAATAAAAATTGGCAGCATGGTCCAGTGGATAGGGCGACGGACAGGGAACTAGTATTTTTTCCTGGATCCACCACTAGCCAGCCATGTGACCTTAGGTGAGTCTCTTAACCTGCCCTGTGTCTCAGTGACACTAATCTGTAAAATGGGGAGAATGCTTACCCACCTTTGTAAAGCATTTGGGAGTCTACAAATAACAATCGCTATGTAAGTGCTAAAGATCATGATGAATTGATCATCATTGTTCTCCCCCTACAGTGATTGGGAGAAGGTACTCAGAAGCCCCATTTTAGAACCCCCAGATTTCATAACTTATTGATTTTGCTATAAAAGTGTCCCTTAGAAAATAGTGTCAGGTTTTGTTTACTACAGGAAAGGGCCCAAATACTGTACTGTATAGGTCAGTCATGTAGCATACAATAGTTTATCTATTTCTCTGTATTTACACATGGTAAGAGACTAAGAGTTGTGACCTGTACTTACTCTGCACAAGAGATGCCTCTAGCGCTGGAGTGGGAGATTCTAATTAATTAGTGCTCAAGGCTTGGCTAGCTTTGTAAATGGAAGCTGTCAGCAGCTGGTAAGATTATGCAGTCCCCTGCACAGCCCATGAGGTCAAGTTTCCTGTGGTTTTGAGCCATCATCAAACCAGAGAGGGCAAAAGGGAGAAAAGGGATTGCTGAAACCATGAAAGAAGAAATCACATATCCCCATTTCTCCTGGCAAAAGGGCTCTGATACAGCAAGATGGAGCAAGACAGGTGACAGAGTCAGGGTATTTGCAGCAAAAGAGGATTTAAGAAAAAAGCCAAAAAGAGGACTAGGAATCCAAGTCAAGATTTTCCTCCCTCTAACCATGTGTGGCTTTCAGATTTGAATGACCCTTTATTCTTCTTCCACTCCTGATTTTCAAGAAAACAGTGTTTCTGGGATAATAACATTTTCAGTGTAACAGCAGCTTCCCTTTCAGCCTTCAGTGCTTTGCCATTGTGGAAATAAATTGATATATTTGCATGTGAAAGACTCCTGTTATCACACCTGGGCTCAAGATGGATTGAGAGCTTGCACATCCAGGGGGAAGAAAAAGAATAGACTGTCCTTCAACGTCAGAAAATAGTTCAGTTGTTCATTGCTCTCTCTTGCCTCCGTGGTTTTCTTTCCCCCCTAAGAAATAATCATTGCATCCTGTTCAGTGGAGGAGCATTTAGCCATCAATGGCTGGATAGTGGGGGCTTCTCTTCTCCATTCCTCTGGTGCTGACCCCCAGCTGCTTCCAGCTCATGAATAACCCCTGAGAAATCCACAGTTAACAGCTTTCTATTTAGTAGACAGGGCTGGCTTAATATTTGGGCTGGGCTGAAGTCCAGATAGTGGGCTGTGGTTCCTCTGTAAAACAGTTTTCAGAGTAGCAGCCATGTTAGTCTGTATCCGCAAAAAGAACAGGAGGACTTGTGGCACCTTAGAGACTAACCAATTTTATTTGAGCATAAGCTTTCGTGAGCTATAGCTCCCTTCATCGGAAGCATAGAAATGGAACATATAGTAAGATAGATAGATAGATAGATATACACATACAGATAAGCTGGAAGTTACCATACAAACTGTGAGAGGCTAATTAGTTAAGATGAATTAGCCTCTCACAGTTTGTATGGTAACTTCCAACTTATCTCTGTGTGTGTGTATATCTATCTATCTATCTATATCTTACTATATGTTCCATTCTATGCATCCGATGAAGTGAGCTGTAGCTCACAAAAGCTTATGCTCTAATAAATTTTTTAGTCTCTAAGGTGCCACAAGTACTCCTGTTCTTTCTGTAAAGCAGTGTGAGTGTGTGTGGGGAAGTTGTTAAGTGCATTTTGGGGAGAGGGTCATATTCTAGTTTTAATTACAATCTCTATGCCTGAGTATATCTTTAAGACAACAAACAATCTGGCATCCACAGCACAGGTCACACTGAGGTCAATGGGAAGTTTGCATAAAGATCAAATAAAAGAGGCCCTTAGTGAGTGCAGTAACTTAATTTTAGTTTGTAGGGCCTTATTGCTGCATTCAGCATCACTCATTTGGAGAATATGCTCTCCTGTAAAGGCCTCTGCTATTCCTTCCCTTTGTTTCTCTTCCTTCCTCATTCTCCTTTCTCTGGTTCTCTCTCCACTTTTGCGACTCTCTTCCTCTTTCACAGCTGCCCAAAAAAGTGACAGCTCTATAATAAGAGCAGTGAGAAGCTGTGTGCCGTATCAGTTCGCCAAACGGACTCTTGTGGTCCAATCCTGCTTCCATTGAAGTCAGTGTCAAAACGTCCTTTGATGTCCCGAGATGCAGAGTCTAGCCATGAGATTCTCTTTTCAGATCGGCCCTTGACTCACTCTGCAACCATAGACAAGTCTCTTAGACCTTTCTGTGCCCTGATTTCCCCCCTCTGTAAAATCCCCCCTCTGATAATAATGTTTATCCACCTTACACAGTGTTGTGAAGCTGAATAAATAAACATTTGCAAAGGTGCTTTGAGATCCTCAAGTGAAAGAGACTGTATTCATTGAAAGTATTATCTGAGTGACAGGGAAACACTTAGTGCTACAGACAGACTTGAACCAAACCCCATACCTGAACACTCCTGAAATTCAAAGGGAGGTCTGAATCGGAGCCTGGATCCAGAGCTAAAATCCAGAGCTCCCCATCCCAGTGAAATGGGCCACTTTGACAGCCTTCTTCTGAACACCTCTGATCTTCTGAATTTCAAGAGCTCTGAAATCCAGATCCAAGTTTTGCAGTTCTAAGTAATGCAAAATGTGACAGGTATCAGGGATTCACAGGAATGTCACCATGGCTGAGATTACAGAAGCCTGTTCTGTTCCGAGTAAGGCTAAGAAAATCTTGAGACCTGATTGTCCTCTCTCTTACCTCAACTTCACAGTGGACTTGCTCCTCTTTTACACTTGGTGCAAGTGCATGGCAAATATTACAAGGGTTGTTACAAATTCAGATTTCCCCCAACATATTTTAATTACAAGCTGTAAATTACTTCTCTAAGGATCCCTGGTGTAAGAATAGTTTAAATACAAAAAGGCAGAGGCTACTTTCACAAACACCACAGATTGCTGATGCAAATAGATAACCCTTGTCATGACTCCGTGTTCTGTTATCTCAAAAAAGTATTCATTAAAATAAGGTGTTTATTGCTCCAAATCCCAAACAATCATCCTTTATTATCTGAGTCAAGCTGTGTTGCCTCAACTCAGAGCACTGCCTTCCACATGTTTTATTCCTCCTGACAGCTGGCCATAGGGAACTATATATGCAAGCAATATTTAATGGGGGATTTGGGTGTTTATTTTTCTGCTGCCAGAAGCACAGTGCCTTCCACCATACACGTCTGCCTGGAGCACTCAGCAATTATGCAGGTCAGTAGCAGCCACAGAGCAGGCCAACCAACACTCTATTTGCACTTGGGTAATTCTATAGATTTTGAGGGGTTCTTACAAATATTGGGAGGGCACTGCACTGGGGGTTTCATTTATTTATTGGAGTCTGGGGAAACCAAAAGGCTCTTGGATGCATCTCATGAAGTGCCTTGTCCATCTTCTGAAAGCATGGGGAGCACATCCAGCTGGATAGACTAAAAATAGGATACATCCTTTACTCTATGCATTACTGGCATCTATTTGGGGTCACTTAAAGTCCCTTTAAAAATGTCCTTCCTTCTTCCCTCCTTCTCATCACTCTCTCGCAAGTATTTTCTGATGCCATGTACTAAGTAGGGATGAGCCACATAAACACTGCACCAAACTCATTCATTCACCAAAACCAGACTCTCAAAAGTTCAGGCAAAGTTTGGGCAGTGCCTTCTCCTGCCAAATTTTCTCTGGCTGGGGAAGCTTTCCTGAGAGGCAGGGTGGTTCAGTGGTCAGGGTGTCAGCCTAGGCCCTGAAAGACCTAGGATCAATTTCCTGCTCTGCCACAGACTTTCTGTGTGACCTTGGGAAAGTCATTTGGGAAATTGAGGCATAAAAAAGCTATCTGCAAAATGGAGATAATGCACTGCTCTGCCTCTTAAGGGTGTGGTGAGGCTAAATGCATTACACATTGCCAGGCGTTCAGCTACTACAGTAATGAGGGCCACATAAGGACCTTAGACAGATAGACTCTCTTGAAAGAGGGCAGTCAGAATCTGTCACCACCTGCTTTATCTCCATTGATGTTCTGCAGCTGCTGCTCCCCCTACTTAAGAACATTATTGTCATTAGTAATAATATCTGGAGCCTGTCAGGAAGGTGATTTGTGGAGGAAGACAGAGTGCTTCAGTGGGGCGGAAGGGGCTTCAAAGTGGAGAGGTTCAGAAAAGCATCCCACATTTGGAAAGCTTCTAGGAGTGGAAGTCAGGTTCTCAGTGCTTTGAGGTTCACCTATTTCTATAAAAATAAACTGTATCGTATTAAGTGAAGCCAGTTAAAGGGATTCAGATTTGGCCCAAACTGTAGCCTTAATATTAAATTGAACCCAAGCCTTTTTAAAATGTCCAGAATTAAATCCTGCCCTTCCCAAACCACAGCGTCTCCCCACAGCTGCTGACTGGTGCTGGAATTCATGTTTAGGTCTCAGCCATTCTAGCCACTCAGCTGTTTTCGGCTCTCGGGAGGTTTGGGTGTATCTTCCCTTGGGGTCAGAATGAAGAAATGCATCTTGGCTAGCCTGTGATGCAGAACTCATAGGATTTAGGAACAGGCTCTTTGCCTCAATAATATCCTGCAAAAATGAATGCTACAGGTTAATAACCCCACGGGATTAATCAAAGAATGTTTCCTTTTATTCATTTTAGTCTTTTAATTTCAATAGCTTACTTTTTTTTTTTGTATTATGGTATAGGGTACGTGGGAGCACGTGTGATGTGGGCAGACCAGGTGCTAGGCCCCAGGCCTCACTGAATGCTTACAGATGCATAGCTGGAAACCAGTCTGGCTCACTTCTATTTTAGCATTATCAAAATTGCTATGAGATGTTAAGTTGATAAGAATGTGTTTAGACTTTATAAAATGGTTGTAGGATGCTGCATGCACTGGTCTCATTTGTAACCTCTATAGCCCATGGTATAAAGTTATATTGAATATCTGTACTGTAAACCTTTGTAATTGTAAAAAGAAAAGGAGTACTTGTGGCACCTTAGAGACTAACCAATTTATTTGAGCATAAGCTTTCGTGAGCTACAGCTCACTTCATCGAAAGCTTATGCTCAAATAAATTTGTTAATCTCTAAGGTGCCACAAGTACTCCTTTTCTTTTTGCAAATACAGACTAACACGGCTGCTACTCTGAAACCTGTCTTTGTAATTGTGTAACTCAAACAGGAAAAGAAGCATTCATTAAAGTAAAATGCTTGCCTTGCATACAAGAATGGCCCATTGAAGGCAAATGAGGTATTGTGTAGCATCAAAGGACAAAAAGAAAAGGAGTACTTGTGGCACCTTAGAGACTAACCAATTTATTTGAGCATGAGCTTTCGTGAGCTACAGCTCACTTCATCAGATGAATACCGTGGAAACTCCACGGTATTCATCTGATGACAAATAAATTGGTTAGTCTCTAAGGTGCCACAAGTACTCCTTTTCTTTTTGCGAATACAGACTAACACGGCTGTTACTCTGAAACCCATCAAAGGACAGAGGCCCTGTTGACTGCATTCCTAACTCCCTCCAGGAAGGAGAGACCTACTCATGAACTCATCCCATCGATTTTGGTCTTTGGAGTGGAGGGGATAAAAAAATCCCTGACAAGGAGAAACAATCTCTTTTATGCCCTCGGGATTTTGAGGGGTGAGGATTTGTAAACATAAGCATAGAGACAGCTATGTGGCTTGGCATGGGCTAACCTTGAAAGACACTTTGAATTAACAAATTACTACAACTCTGTTGCCTTTTGTGTCACAAACTGAAACTCATTTGGGTATATATGCTTGCTTGCTTGCTTGAACCTGTAAATAACTTTCATTCCTTTTTCCTAATTAATAAAATTTTTGTTAGTTTATTACAGGACTGGCTAGCTGTGTTGTCTTTGGTATGAGATCTAAGATACAAATTGACCTGGGGTAAGTGACTGGTCTCTTGGGACTAGGAGCAACCTGAATATTTTGTGATTTTTGGTGTAAGTGGCCATTTCTCACTAAGTCCATTTTGCCTGGGTAGCAACATAGACTGGGGAGCCTCAGGGGACTGTGACTCCATGGTAAGACTGCAACCGTGATCCAGGAGCCCACATTTGTTACTGGGTTGGTGAAATCTAGTTATAGAACAGACCACCAGTTTGGAGGGTCTGCCCTCCTTTTTGCCGTTGGCACTCTCAGTCATGAGCCACTCCAGACAGCGTGATAACATGTAATCAGCCTATTCTGTACTTTCGGTATTTTAGTATTCTACTGTAGAATTCTACTATGTTTCGTTTGATGAGGAAGCCTGACATGAGCTATATGAAGTACAGACGAATATGACAGATTGAATTTGTCATTTGTCATTCTTCACAGCTTAGAGTTTAACAGCTCTCTTCTTTGCTCTTGTAGGGGTTCACCCCTGTGTGAGCAGTGCATTTTCACCCATACAAAGTCAAACTCTTTAGCCAAAGCCACGGGTCAGGCCAGGCTGCAAAAGTTAATCTTGCAATGAGTGTTGTGGATTGCATGTCCCAGTGATGGGTTTGTTTTCCTGACGTTTGGTTACTTTGAATATGAAATAGAATTTAAAACCCCATTTGAATTTCAGAGCCTGAGCTGTACACAATGCTGCAATCAATACATGGTCACTTTGAGGTCTAGCTGTAGGGGGAGGATTCTTTGGGAAGAGACACGTGTTTCTCTGGTTTCAGAGGAACAGCCGTGTTAGTCTGTATTCGCAAAAAGAAAAGAAGTACTTGTGGAAGGAGTCTCTAAGGTGCCACAAGTACTCCTTTTCTTTTTACGTGTTTCTCTGTGTCCCAAAATGGGTCTGTGCTTCTGTGTACCAAGAACGAGTTGTACAAAAGACAAATCAACAAAGCAGTTGACTTACTTTCAGTGGAAAAAGAAGAGGAGGACTTGTGGCACCTTAGAGACTAACAAATTTATATGAGCATGAGCTTCCGTGAGCTACAGCTCATTTCATGATAAGGTGCCACAAGTCCTCCTTTTCTTTTTGCAGATACAGACTAACACAGCTGCTACTCTGAAACCTTTCAGCGGAAAGTTTTCTTGAGTAAGGACAGAGGAGCCAATCCTGTAAACACTTACCACTGAGTGTACTACCCACTCAACAGGGCCTTTAATGATCACTGCATGACTGGGCCCACGGGTTACTAGACAAACAGGGAACCTGATAGGCTACAAAGCCCAGCACAGAACGTAGGATCGTGGAGAATGGGATAAAATGGTGACTTAGATTTTGGCTCATCATATGGCAAGTAAAGCAACATATGCAAAAAAAGATTATCCCAACCTTAGTTGAGCCTGCAGGCCTAGTGAAAAGTGCTGTGCATGGCAGGACAGGAGGCCTGGGATTCATATGGTAACAACATCAAAGACTGAGGATTTGTGGAACTACATGGATCACGAGATTGACAATGGGCTTTGGCTTTTTTTTTTTTACAGGTAACTATTTACCCTCGGTTCAGTGGCCTATGCAGTAGGTCTCTTATCTCTGGCCAATGAAAGGAACAGCACTGGTGCCTAAAGGAGCCCTGCTCAGTTCTCTATCAGAGTTAGAGTGGACATGACATAGGACCTGAAGTGGTGGTGGTGGAAGTGGTGGGAGATTGAACACAGAGGGGTCCCCAGAAGGACCCCCTCTTCCTCTGTGCATTTACACTTTACCCTTAACCCTCTGACAATTAGTAGTGGGACTAAACACTGTGTAACTGTTGCCCTTGAGGTGTCCACACAACACCGATTTAAGAATAAGAGGCATCAAGGAGTCGGGACAGCATATAGTTACAGGCCTTGTAGGGTCCTTTATTCCTAAATAGTCTTTATGTTAGCTAATGTCTGTCTCTAGTTAGAAACAACAGACAAAAAAACTGGCACTAAATAAGTTATTAGCTGATGGACACTTCTAGACTGGTGTTTCTAGCAAGGAAAGCCCAAAGCACGACATGTGCCATTATGTGCTGCAAAAAGGTCACCATCAATTACCATCCCAAACACACAGACTCAAGGCCAAGACATCGATGAGCATGAGGGAAGCACCTACAGATTCAGTTCATTGAGAAGAACAAAGCACTGTGGATTTGTATCACCCAGCTGCTCCCTCCCTCCCTCCCCCACCCAGCGGAATGACAGTTTAACTGAGCAGGAACAGGACCCTGGAATTATATCCAGCAGTAAATGTGTGTGTGATCGAATTGTCAAAACAGACAGCAGCATATTTCCACCGCTGTATAATGCGGACAACATGTTCAAGGCAGCGGCACTCGTAAAGCACAGGAAATAAGGTGAGATGCATGCGTGCTTCTGGGACTGAGTTTGAGCTTTTAATGGCTAAGCATGAGTTAGCTGTGCTGTTACTAGCCACTGTATATTTATTTTTAGGAGTGCTGGTTTGATAGCCCGGGAGCTTGAGTGCCTTATACTCACAAAACAGGTGAAGCACAAGTTTCTCCCAGAGATCCCTGACTCAACATGTTAAATTCCTTCCCTGGTGGGAGCATTGTTAGGGGGGAAAGGGTAGTTCAGTCTCCATGAACTTTCAATCCTCAGCCTCTCTACTGAGATTGCTAGTAGTGGATTGGATTGTAGTGGGGTGGACGTACATCTTGTAAGGTGTTTGCCAGGTCCCCCACCACTGGCTACCCCATCTAGAGGTTAACAGCCAACAGCTGCCAGATAAAGGAGTTACTCTTTTAGCTGAAGTGGTAGATGTCCATGTTTTGGTGCTGAAGGTCCTAGGTTCAAACCCTGCCAACAACCCATGATGGAATTGTTACAGACACCTCTAGGATAGTACTTGAGAAGTACTAACTCAATTCACTACTCTGTTCTGACTTTGAACTGGTAACCTAGATTTGAAAAACTCTCCCCTCCAATTCCTACTCTCCTTTCCTTGTACAACTGTAACTTTCACATTAAATGGCAAGTTTTAGGGGTCAGCAGCCTTTAGAGCTGGGGACCAAAAGAGAACTACAAGGCAGCTCAGACCAATCACATTGAGCCTACTCAATTTCAACTGGTCTCTCATTCTGTGTATCTGATTTTCCAGGGGAGTCTAGCAACAAAGGTAATGGAGCTTTCTGGGCTCCCATAGGTTTACAAACAGTTAAGACAGCACGTATAATGCCTGCTGCATTAAATATTAAGAGCAGATAAAGATTAAGCAATTTGCCTCCTATCAAATGGAATTTAAAGTATTTAGGTGAGAGACAAAAGGTTGTTGTTTCTTTCCACCCCATAGGACAAAATTAGCGGGCTCTTAATTGCATGTGGCTCTTCTCTGACATCCTTCTTGAATTGTGGATACTGGAACTGGACATACTATTTCAACAGTGGTCGCACCTGTGACAAATAGAGAGGTAAAATAATCTCTATTCCTACTAGAGGTGCTCCTGTGTATGCATGCAAGGATCACATTAGCCCTTCACAGAATCACAGGATTGGAAGGGACCTCAGGAGGTCATCTAGTCCAACCCCCTGCTCAAAGCAGGACCAATCCCCAATTTTTGCCCCAGATCCCTAAATGGCCCCTTCAAGGATTGAACTCACAACCCTGGGTTTAGCAGGCCAATGCTCAAACCACTGAGCTATCCCTCCCTTTTGTCCCAGCATCACACTGGGAGCTCATGGTCAGCTGATTATCCACCACAATCCTCAAATCTTTTTCAGAGTCACTTCTTCCCAAGACAGAGTCCCCCATCCTGTAAGTACAGCCTACATTCTTTGTTCCTAGGTCTTTAGCCACATTAAAAACATATATTGTTTGCTTGCTTTAAGTTTACCATGCAATTCAGATCGCTCTGTAACAGTGACCTGTCCTCTTCATTATTTACCTTGTGCCCAATTTTTGTGTCATCTGCAAACTTTATCAGTGATAATTTTATGTTTTCTTCTAGGTCATTGATAAAAATGTTACATAGCATAGACCTGGGGGACACCACTAGAAACACATCTACTTGATTATTAAACCCCCTTTATAATTACATTTGAGACTGATCAGTTAGGCAGCTTTTAATCCATTGAATGTGTACCAGAGTTAATTTTATATCATTTTAGTATTTTTATTAAATCAAAATATTGTGTGGCACCAAGTCGAATACCTTACAGAAGTCTAAGTATATTATGCCAACACTACTACCTTTGTCAGCCAAACTGGTAATCTCCTCAAAAAACTATATCAAGTTAGATTGACAGGCTCTATTTTCCATCAACCCATGTTGATCAGCATTAATTAAATTACCCCCTTGAATGAATTGTTAATCCATGCTGGATATCTGCCTGAGACTGACTTTTTCTGGAAAGTTTTAGCTCTTAACTTGTTCAGACAATTCTAAAAGCGAGATTAGGGACGAAAAAAGTTCTTTTGTCTCTATTCAGAAGTCTTACAATCATTTAATCGTTACACTCTAGTACCTCAATGCTTTGGAGTAGGGTCCTGACACTTCTTTTGGTGGGGGGAGGGGACTTCCTGATGTCAAGGATTCACCTCTTGTCATTCCTGTGAAAACCTGCCCAAGTTATAAATCTCTGAAAAATCTCAGTTTGCATATGCTCAGCAGAGACTTGTTAAAATTTGGCAGCTACATTCTCTGAAGATTTTGTCTGCACCGAGCATGCTCCATCCCTTTGATCATAGGGATCCTCTGGGTATTATCACAGAACCATAGGATTAGAAGGGACTGCAAGTCTAACCCTAGTCTAACCCTCAAGGTATCACACCCCTTCAGAGCTTCTATGTGGGATTGGACTGTATATACAATATCTCTTCAAAGTGCAATTTCTGCACCCAGCTGCTGGGGTACCAGCCACTGGAATTGAAAGCAGGGACAGCGTCTCTCCTGGGCTCTTTATGCTCCCATGGCCAGTGCCCAGGCAGCTTGGAGTAGAAGGAGGGAAGTGTCTGGAACACAGAAAATGTTTCTAACTTTAGAGTGTTTGACTTTACAACCTTAATGTTCTTTTAACAGAGTTTTTGAAAGAAATTACGGTTTATATCACAGTAGCACCCCGAGAATCCAACCAAGATAAGGGCCTATTTGTGCTGGGCAACGTACAAATGCATAGTAAGAGACAGTCCCAAGCACCGATTAGCTTGCACTCTAAACAGACAAGGCAAAGGATGGGAAGGTAAATAGAAGTACAGAGAAATTAAGTAACTTGCCCCACCTCTCACACAGACCAGTGTCAGGAGCAGAACCTGAATTATCTGACTTTCAAGTTGAGTGCCTTCTCCATTAGGCCATGCTGCCCCCCAGTCTTGGTTTTTATTTTGCTTTAATTACTAGTTGTTTGAAGCTACTCGAAGTTGTGAAATAGTCCCTAAAATGGACATATTTGAGTACACATATTTCCGGGACACTGGTTCGCCTTTCTTTCTGAGAACCTAACTACTCCATAGCTGTGCTTTGGGAAGCTCCCAGAGCCCTTCGGAAGTGGGGCATGAGATGTCCTTTGTTCTCAGTCAGAGTACTAGACAAGATGGAGATTATAAAAACAAAAAGCAGATGTTATGAGTATGCTGTCTTCACAGTCGATGTTCTGTGGCTGAATTCAATTTGTTTCACTGCACCAGGTCTGGGTCACCTTTCCAGGGGGCAGCAAGTTGTGCCTAATGCAGTAATTATGATAAATGTTATCAAATGTCTCTCTGATTAAAAGCCCATCCTGACTTGATCATCATTGGAAGAATGTGTGTGTGAGACAGACTGCCACACCAACGATTAAAATTTAATTATGCCTTCATTTGGATTACAAGTGCTCACACTGCTTTCTCCTCTCCACGCCAACTCTTCCTGTAGCCTCAGAACTCTTTCTCTGTATGCACCTGCCTCCCCATTAGAGCCTCGTTAAGGTGCACATCTGCAGTGGCTTCCATCCAGCCCTCAGCATTCCAGTCATTAACCCTGTGCACGACTGCATGTACGCACAGATACACAGTGGAGGCCATTAAAAAGAGTGAGCATTTACCAGCAGTTAGCAGACAGGAGCATTGGAGCTTACCCTGTTTACTTCCATACTTAGAACAGGACATGACTGCGGGAAATGTTGACGACTCATCTAGTGCACTTTCTAGCCCAGTTTTGAGTTTCCCATACTGTTTTGACACTTGCAGGTATATGGTCTTAGCATATCTTCTGCTCCACAGTATTTCATCCATGATGTCTCCTCCTGTGAAGAGCTAGTCTCCATGCCATTTCCTTGCACTACACAGGTTGCCTCCAAAAGAAAGACATAGGGGCTGAATAGAGAAATTGAAAAAACCAATACCCCAGTGTACATGCAGTTGTAATGAAATATCAGTAACCAACTTGGCCAAGTGGTGTCTCATCTGAATCTGCTGAAGTGACACAGATTTGGTGGCAAGTGCCTCGCACCCCAGCAGAATAATCATTGAACTGCTGGAAGGGTTGGTTTGATGCTTTGTCATAAATATAAAGGGAAGGGTAAACCCCTTTGAAATCCCTCCTGGCCAGGGGAAAGCTCCTCTCACCTGTAAAGGGTTAAGAAGCTAAAGGTAACCTCGCTGGCACCTGACCAAAATGACCAATGAGGAGACAAGATACTTTCAAAAGCTGGGAGGAGGGAGAGAAACAAAGGGTCTGTGTCTGCATGCATGCTGGGTCTTTGCCGGGGATAGACCAGGAATGGAATCTTAGAACTTTTAGTAAGTAATCTAGCTAGGTACGTGTTAGATTATGATTTCTTTAAATGGCTGAGAAAAGAATTGTGCTGAATAGAATAACTATTTCTGTCTGTGTATCTTTTTTGTAACTTAAGGTTTTGCCTAGAGGGGTTCTCTATGTTTTTGAATCTAATTACCCTGTAAGATATCTACCATCCTGATTTTACAGGGGGGATTTCTTTATTTCTATTTACTTCTATTTTTTATTAAAAGTCTTCTTGTAAAAAACTGAATGCTTTTTCATTGTTCTCAGATCCAAGGGTCTGGGTCTGTAGTCACCTTGGCAAATTGGTGAGGCTTTTTACCAAACCTTGTCCAGGAAGTGGGGTGCAAGGTTTTGGGAAGTATTTTGGGGGGAAGGACGCGTCCAAACAGCTCTTCCCCAGTAACCAGTGTTAGTTTGGTGGTGGTAGCGGCCAGTCCAAGGACAACGGGTGGAATATTTTGTACCTTGGGGAAGTTTTGACCTAAGCTGGTAAAGATAAGCTTAGGAGGTTTTTCATGCAGGTCCCCACATCTGTACCCTAGAGTTCAGAGTGGGGGAGGAACCTTGACATGCTTACATTGTGCATCCATTCAGGCAGTTTCACTTTCAGCCTTTCCTGCAGTAATACAGACACAGAATCTGCCCAGAGGTGTACCACCTCTAACAGACAACCATGGCTTCATGGGAATTCAGAGCAATGCACAAGAATTATTGCTGTAACTCCTCTATGAGAGGTTCACATCCAAAACCTATCTCCACCAATACCTTAACATTTGAAATGTGGGCAAACTGGAAAGGGAACTATACAGCTGCATTGCTGGCAAGCTCAATTTTTGTTCACTGTTAGATGATTTCCCCCCACCTCCCACATTTCTGAGGTAGGCCTAGTATTCACCACACAGGGCAGGAATTCAAGAGGTACAAAAGTCTCTGCCATGCTCAATGGTACCCAGATTTTTTGTCATCTGCTCAAAACCACTTGTGCTGCTAGAGATGGGTAGCTTTTACTACTGAGGTGCATGGACCAGGTGCCAATATGCCTCCAAAGGGAACAAAAGCTGCCTAGGTCATGCTTTCAGTGCAACCCACTTGACAGATGGTGTTTTGGAGACAACTGGGAATGAATACAGGATTGCCTTTCAGACCCACTGGGCTCTCTATGGTTATGCCAAGAAGGGAGACAGGGTCAAAAATTAAGTAAAAAAGACTCATCTCTGTTTTTAATTAAAACCTCAAAGGCTCCCACAGGTCCAGCTGGCTCCACTGAATTGTCATCTTCTGTTTCCCAATACAGTATCGCATCATTTATGGAGGTGTATTTGCTTAAGAGCCATCCTCGTTAAAATTCAATTACACTGAAGCTGTATAATCCCTCATTGTAATAACCTGCTAAAAAGCCCTTAACCACCACCTCACGTGCCCATTTAGCAGGGAAATTAGCTCAGCAAAAAACATGGTCCTAATTCAGCAATTAGGATACAGTTTGCATCTGCCTATTCCAATAAGATTGGAAGGCAATTTACAAGGGAGTATCACTCATCACAAACTATTAGCGCTGCATTTCCAAGTGAACAGAATTCCCAGTGGGAGTCTGTATAGGAAAGGTCTGTTTGTGTTTCCAAAAAATAATCAATGATATAGATGATATCAAGAGTAAGAGTTTTTCCATAGTCTTATTTATTACGCTACTGTATTTTTTTTCCATCACCTCAAATAGGTAAATAGGGTCTAAGTTACACAAAACACATTTTTAAGGTAAAGTGGAACATAATGGAACAGGCACTTCCCTAGAGAACTAGACACAAATCTTAAAACGTTGGAGTGTACAGTTAGGCATGTAAATCCATATTTAGAGTCCTAAATAAGTGGGCTGACTTTTAAGGGTTGTGAGCATTACAACTCTTGTAAATTCTTATTTAGATACAGATTTCACACTTGGCCCCTTTTCTTATAATGGGTCAAACTAAACCCCTAAATCCAAACTCTTTGAACGTGGGGAAAGTTTGGATTTGGATCTAAAGCCTGGGAGTCAGGCCCAGCTCTACTTGCTGCTTTCTAGGGAAACATCCAGCAGAAGCAAAGTCAGAAAAAGGCAATACATTATTTTAAGTTCCTTGGTGAAAGGGCTCTGGGTTTGGTTTGGCTATGGGAATTCTAGTTTCCATTTAGCCACAGTAGAGAATGGCTAATGCAGCAACAGTTCAACCTATTACCATGCCAATGTCTCCCAGACTTACCTTTTCAGGAACCTTTTAAGGATTAGACTGTAGATCAGTCTCCAGATCTTTTAAACCTTTGACCTCTTTGCTGAGACTAATTTCAGTAATGACCTTATTGAGTTGGTTCTTGTCCAATATCAGCTAGACTGAGACCATGAACTTATTTCACATAGGCCACAGACCAGGCTCTGTGACTTGCACTACCTACCATACCGGGTCAGGCTTGAACTGGTGATCTAGTGATAAAAGCCAACAGTCTATTTCCCATTACCAAGCCCCAGGGCTATCAACTGTACTAGTGTTTCGCAATGACTGGGCCCGGTCCCTGAGATGTCCCTGACACAGTTTAGGAAGGCAGCAAGACGGTCCCTGGTACCAAAAAAGTTGAGAAACACTGAACTGTACTAACATGTAATAAGTGTGATACACCGGCGTATTTCACAGCTAAAGGTTTCACTAGAAATAAAACTAGATGGTGTACTCCAAAACATTTTTCAACAGCTGGAACATATTGGTACCCCATAGTCCATGCAAGAGAGAAATGGGTTTTGTGGACCTTGTTTTTAACAGGTCACCCAAGATAAATCCAGCAGCAATTCTTAGAACCAGGCTAGGTTCAGTACTGACTCAGAGGCAAGAGTGTTGACTAGGAGAAGTCCAAGGAACAATTAAGGCTCCACCCCTTGGGTCCAGCCAAGCTGTAAGTGATCCAGGACTCAAGATGAGGAGGGCAAATGTGGCTTTATGCAATCTTTCCAATAGCCCAGGCCACAAAGGGGCCAGTTCACCCGCTGCCATAAGTCAAAGGAGACTGTCAACTGCTCAAACCTATACTAGCTTTTAACAGTCCCCTATGACCCCAGCTCCTGTAAAAAGGTCATTGGAGTGCAGTACTCTCCAGCCACATGCCCTAGTTCTAGTCCTAGCACAAACCCCCCACAGCAGGATGTTCTAGAAGAGGCTGACATACAGATGACTGTGCAACCAATGCTATGAAGTGGCTGAAGATCTGGCCTGTTGGTCAGACCCCACCCTTTCTTCTAGCTCTCTTTCCAGTTTGTTTTCTGCTTCCTCCTTCCCCCTCCCTTTCTGTTGGTTTTGATGCTACATGCTAATTGTTTTCACTATAGGGCACATATGTCTCTTATTTGAATAACTGGTTGCTATCGCATGCCAGCTGTGTTTGTTCAATTGCACCTGCTGTGCTGTATGTTATACGATGACATCTGTTATTACTGTCTCCCGTTTTCTTGGAAACGCGTTTCTAGAACATTTAAATTATAAACAAATCATAACTTTCAAAAGAACAAAGAGTCAATGCATATACAAGCAGCTACCAGCACAATACTAGACAGGCAACCTAAATTAAGCCTGCAACACAGTTAATTGCACACACATTTGTGTGTGCAAAGTAACTGCATGCACAGATAAGATGGTGTGCAAAAGGCTTATTTGGTGTACACTTACCTGTGTGTGACTGTGAAAATGAACATTCGACAGGCAGCTTCCACAACTACATCTGAAAATGTGACCTGGGTCCTATAACATTTTCCCCAATATTGGCAGGCAAGGGGTTAATTTCCCTCCCCCTGAAAAGTTGAGTTGTGTTGCAAGGAGGGATTGGAACAAGCAGATGGGAAGTGGCGCACCCTACCAGGATTCCTTTAGGAAGCCCAGCATTGTTTGCATGATTTACAGTTTCATTTAAAAAGGGGCGGGGGCGATAACACAAAACTCATTAGCCCTTTTCGTTGCAGAGAAAGCCTTCCAAATGGCACCCCAAGACAGTGCTGTAGCAGACAGGCAGTAAATGATGGGCCAATGTATCCGTGGTGGGACTCCACTGACTTCAACAATGTTACACTAGAGATTAATTTGGTCCATTGATTCGAGCTGTGAACTGTCCCCGTTCACCTCAACAGGATGTTAATGAAGGCTAATGATGATGTAACACACCGACTAGTACATCCGATGAAGTGAGCTGTAGCTCACGAAAGCTCATGCTCAAATAAATTGGTTAGTCTCTAAGGTGCCACAAGTCCTCCTGTTCTTTTTGTGGATACAGACTAACACAGCTGCTACTCTGAAACCTGTCTGCCCAGGGGGCTGATCCAGAGAGGTTAATGAGCCTGCTATTGCTCCTACCTCCGGGACTTGAAAATTAGTAGGTGGCGCCAGTTACAATAACCAATAAATGTTATTAATTAGGCCTCTTTGATTATTTTATCAGGAACATCGGGCTATTCCTGGATCCTGGGCAAAGTCTGCCTAGATTACCAGCACCACTTTTTCCCTCCCTTGTACTGTCCCTTTGTTGCAGCAACCAGTTCTTAGCAAACTCCCACATTGTTCTAGCCTTTCTGGCTGCCTGAAACACAAGCACAAAGAAATTATATACATTTGCCTACAGGAGACAGCGGCTTGTGCCAGATTGGATTCCAGGCCGCTGTCTCCTCACTGTGTTGTAAGCAGCCACTCTCCTTTCAGCGTACACACAGCAAAGAAGGGTTTTGAGACAGGGAATAATACTTTGATATAATAGTTAAAATCCAGTCCCTCATTTGTCATGTCTGAGGGAAGGTGGGAGGGGAAAGGGGGCAGACATTGCAGCCCATGAAATCCAACTATGTCCCTTGAATTTAGTGAGCAAAGATCAGAGCGATGGAAAATAGAGGTGTTTGCACAATGACCCAACCCCAGTTGATGGGATAAGGGGAAGAAGAAGACAGAGGTGGAATAGTCTTATTAAAAAGCCACCTAATCCATAACATGTTGCCATCACCCAGGGATCAGGACAAAACTGTTCCTCGCTGTATAGTATTCTCCAGTACATTCGCCAGTCTGCAGCATGCCAAGGAATGGGGCTTCCACTGAAACCCTTAGGTGAACTACTTCACAGCCTAACAAATCTGAGCCTCCTACTCAGCCTGAGTGTGCCCGCCATTTGGCATTTTCTCCCCTGGCACCTTGTCTTACCCAGCCATCATGTGAGAACTCCAGAAAGTGACTTCTTCCCGGCAGCATGAACCTCTGCCCAGGATCAGGGTAAGCAGATGTGCTTTACCCAGACCCACTGAAGGCTCCTTAAGGCAGGCAATCACAAACATTGAGCCTCACCTGCTGTGAAAGGGCATGGCTGATACCTCTGTGTGTCAGATTTGTGCATGCGACATCTAGTTGTCACCAGCTTCCACTGGACAGCCTGCAACGGCCTTCCATAGCAGCCTCATTCCCATTGCTTTTAATGACACGCCTGATGTGTTGCTAGGGGTGGGGCCTTGAAGGGCCAGGGCCACGTCCTTATAAACGTTTTCCTCTGCAACAAACCACTTAAGGGAAAGGGATTTGGGTCTGACATTTTTTTTTGTCCCCAGCTGCCTGGCTAGCTGGCTGCTTCAACACATTCTGCCCCATGGAATATTTTGCATTTATGACTTTTTCTTCCCAAAGTGAAAAAAAAATGGAAATGTGAATTTTTCTGCAGAATGGAGATTCTGGGTCCTGCCCAGCTCTTGCTCAGACGTCACTACCTGTAACAGGCCCTTTAGCACAGGAAGAAGCAAAAGTGCGGGTAGAAAATTCTGAAGTTTGCACTGGTGACAGTGTACAGGTTGGAGCATGAAGTGAGAGAAGCCAGGATGCTGGTTCTTCTCTATGGGGAGGTTCATTTTTAAAAAAAACAATCGGGAGGCTTCCAGAACGGGCAGCCATAGGTGATCACATCAAACAAATGACCTTTCCACAGTGATTTATGGGCTAATCTGTCACCAGTGGTTATCACCAGGGCAGCTTATCAGTGGGTGCCCAGTACAATTAGCGCTGCTCCATGAATCACCCCCAGAGCTGGCTCCTCTGGAGGAGGTTCACATGCAGTTTGTCATTACAGCAGATAAAGACTTTGCCTGCCCCTATTCTTCCCCACTGCCCAGACGCTACTGCTGAAGGCTAGTCAAACTCCTGTTAGCAGGCATCTCTGACCTAACCAGGACTCCATTCAGTTGTTAAGTGTGCGCCGGAAGGCCTGGTGGTGAGGGCACACGTTGAGTAGGGGGCTCAGGACTCCATTGGTAGGGGGAGCTGTGAGGAATCAAGGAGAAAGGCACTGAATAAATATAGAGCAAGGAAAGGGGGGGAACTGAGGGTCATGTAGCTACCAAGGAGAAGGGGTAAGAAGGGACTTGTTGGAGGTGTGATGGGACTAATGAAAACTCATCTATGCCCCCTTTCTATGCTGCCCCATATGAATAGCACAAGGGCAGCACCCCTATTAAATTACTGGCAGGCAAATTTATCAAAAACGGAGGAAGTAGATGCTTTCTTGTGCAGCCTGGAGCCAGCCTAGAGAATTCACTGTCACACATATATACAGTAGCTGGATTTTAGAAAGGTCCAAATAGTTTTTAGACCAACAATAAAAGTTATAGCTCTGCATGTGAGCAGAATCTGCTCTCATGCTATAAAGAATAAGCTGATCATTGCCAGGGTCAGGAGCAAGCTTCTCTCTCCTCTGTCCTCACAATTTATATGCTGTCACATAACAGACTTCAGTTATGGGCACCAGAATAATGCCTAGGCTGCAATCCCTGAGTCAGCTGAGTGAAAGTGTTCTCCCCCCCCCCCCCCCAGAGGCTGGTATCTGTAGCGATTACTACCATTATGGTTCCCCAGAGGCATTTTCTGGGACCTTCTATGGCTTGGAAGATTCTGTAGTTTTACTCTCATTCTGGGAAGCTCTGGGCTCCAAGCTGTGTTGTGGAATCGGGATCTGAACCTGCTGAGAGAACCTTTGGACCACTAGTCTGTCCCTATAGAAATAGAGCCCAGCTCTGCTTTAGCCACTAGGCCATGCATCCTCCCTTATTGATTATACAGACTTCTTCTTTCACTAATAATTTCTCAGTGACCATTGGTGCCTAAAGCAGCAGAACTAAAACAAGCTCCTTGCACAAGACATAGAGTTGTAAATTATGATGCATTGGCTCTGAACGTGACCATAGTATAGCACTGAGCAACAGTGAAGTGAGCTGTAGCTCACAAAAGCTTATGTTCATGTAAGCAGTGTCAGGATGAGCTCCACCCTGACATCTGGTGGTGAGGTGTGGCAAATTGTGGAAAAGAACTTCAGGGGCCGATCTCATTTGCATAGGCACACCCACCCCGCCTAGAATGAGACCATAGCTGCCCAAATGGTCACTTTGGCTGCTGTGGGATCCCCAGTGTCTCTGTTATTGGGGCAGGAAGAATAAATTGTTATTACCCTGATTATGGGAACTGTGCTTGGAACTGTACTGGGCCTTTTGTTATGATGGAGGGATTCACCATCAACTAAGTAGCACTCGCTAGGCAAGGGTCATGGGTTCCAAAACTGTGTGAATGGAGAGAGGCTGGGGACAAGTATTAATACTTGGTGGCATGGGCCCCTTGGTGAGGGCCTTACATGCTAATTGCACTTCCTCCTCTCTCCACTGTGGAATATCAGAGCTAATTTTGATTTCATTAGAAGTCTAGTTATAGGCTGCTGAGCTCACTTTGGGCTGACAGTGCACCAGCACTGGGGCTCCCCTACTACAAGCTGAATTCACCTAAGAGCTGAAATCACTGAGTGTTGTGTTAAGTAGTGGGGGAGCCTGAAGATATATTGTGGAGCAGTTTGCGGGACGGCTGGTGAAGCAGTTCGACGCGGAGCAGTGTGTGGATGGCAGGAGCGGCTTGTGGAGCTGAGCGAAGGAGTTCGTGGGGCGGCTGGCGGAGCAGAGCGCAGCTGAGTGAAGGAGTTCGTGGGGCGGCTGGCGGAGCGGAGCGAAGGAGTTTGTGGGGCGGCTGGCGGAGCGGAGTGCAGCTGAGCGAAGGAGTTTGTGGGGCGGCTGGCGGAGCGGAGTGCCGCTATGGAGCTATGGGGCGGTCAGCTTCAGATCACGTAAGGTGCCTCTTACCCCCGTCCCATTTCCACCCAGGTTGGGAGGTAAAGCTCCGCAGATAAACTTTCGAACTCTGGGGCTGCCCTGACCAGGGTCAGAGACTTTTGGGGCATTGGACTTTTGGGACTTTGGGTGATTTGGGGTTGCTGGACTCAAGAACCAAAGGGAAAAGGGCATGCCCCAATTTGCCTGGGGTGGGTTCTTTTTTTTTTGCTCATGGGTTGTGTTATGAATCCTGTTGGTGGTGTTTCCCCAACATAATGCCACATTGTTTCTCTCTGTTATTAAAAGGCTTTTGCTACACTCAGACCATGTGCTTGCGAGAGGGGAAGTATTGCCTCTTGGAGGCGCCCAGCGGGGGTGGTATATATTTGTCCCAGGTCACTGGGTGGGGGCTCGAGCCGGTTTGCATTGTGTTATTGGAATGGAACCCCTAGATATTGAACCCGGCCCTTGTTGCTGCCAACTCTGACGGGCAGAAGGGTTACATTTTTGGGGGCTCGTCCGGGATCGCCTGGGTCAGTACCCCTCGCAAGCACCTGTTGAGTGATCCACTACATTGGGAAACAATTTATATTTTTTTGTTTGTGCTTATATTTTGAGGAAATTACTGTTTGAATAATGGCTAATATGTCAGGTTTGTTGAGCCCTGGCTCAGCAGCTTCTAGCTCAGAGGCTGCAGCCTCGGCTGATGATTGGACAAAAGCTCTGGGGCAAATATTGGAAAAGGTTGTGCTGCCCCATGCTGAGTCAGACTCTTGTCGTAAGTTAAGATTATTTGCTGGGGAGGAGGAGTTTGAACCCTGGTTAGAGCATACCACTGAAATGCTGCAAGAGTGGGCCGTACCAGATGCAGAAAAGCGAAGATGCCTTATAGAGAGCCTTGGCGGCCCAGCATTAGATGTGATTCGCACCCTGAAGCTCATTGACCCTGGGGTCAGTGTGAAGGACTGCCTAGAGGCCCTTGAACACAACTTTGGGAGCGTAGAGGGCCCTGAAGACAGCTACTGTAAGTTCCTTAATTCCCGACAACAAAAGGGCGAGAAGGCTTCAGCCTACATACAGAGACTGGAGAGACTGCTTCAGAGAGCTGTCATGAGGGGAGCAGTGACTGCTGAGCAGATGGATCAGACCAGACTGGCTCAAATTGTAAGAGGAACTCAGTATCAGAACCCGATTCTACTTCATCTCCAGCTAAGAGAACGACGGGAACATCCCCCAAGTTACTCCCAGCTGATAAAAGAGGTCCGAGAGGAGGAAGAAAGGCAGGCTGCCAGTGAGTTTTGGGAAGCCCAAACATCGGATCCAGCCAGCGCAACACCACTGCAAACGGCCAGTGTACTGATGGTGAGCACCAGAGAGGAACTTGCCCAACAAATGCAGGTCCTGACGGAACGGATAGCTGAGCTGCAAAGTACCGTTGACCGAGTTAAGACTTCCAGGAATAAGAAGCCTCAAACTGTGGCGATTGAGAAGCCCGCACTTAGAGCCACCATCCCCCCCAGGCGAAGGGGGAAAGGTCAATTCTTCTGCTACCGATGTGGTCAGGATGGACACAGTGCTGCCAAGTGCCGTAATGAAGAAAACCCCTCCTTAGTGTATGGAAAGCTGAGGATCAGTTGGGAGAGATCCGGTAGCTGCCAAAGGGTCTGGGGACGGGGACCCCCCAGGTCTGCAGGATTTGAAGATTCCCCCAGAAAAGACTGTCCAGCTGGGATCCCTGCAGGACTGATAGGGCCTCGAGCAGAGGTCAAGGTGAGGATCGAAGGGGTGGAGTGTAAAGCAGTGCTTGACACTGGATCTCAAGTGACTATTATATTTCAGTCATTCTACCAACAGATGCTTAGGCACCTGCCTATACAGCCACTGACTGGCCTTGGCCTGTGTGGCCTCAGCATGGATGAATACCCCTACCAAGGGTATGTCATAGTGCACCTGGAATTCCCAGAGGAGGTTGCTGGGGTAAGAGAAGAGGTAGACACAGCTGCCTTAATATGCCCTGACCCTAAAGGGACTTCTGATGTGTCTGTGCTGATAGGGACCAACTCCAGTCTCTTCAAGGTACTGGCGGATTACTGCAGAAGGCGGGCTGGGGACCAGTACCTGAATACCCTGATGATCCATACGCTTTGTGCTGAAGCCTATAGGAAAATTGAGAGCGCTAAAAGGGACACATCTGAGCTACCACTTGGGGCACTGAAGTACGCGGGCACAACCCCCTTAGTAGTGCCTGCAAGGACGGAGCAAGAAGTGCTTGTCATGAGTACCTGTCTGAAAGGCAGTAAAGGGACGTTAGCAATGATAGAGCAGCCGATGGGAGGAGAGCTCCCTGAAGGAGTGCTGGTCCCCAGTGGAGTCATAACCCTACCTGCTGACACCCAGGAAAGGGTGACTATACTGATTGCTAATGAAACGAGTCGTGATATTTTTGTGAAGCAAGGACAAAAGATAGCAGACCTCTTTGAGCCTGAGTCGATTGTAAAACCCCAGTGTGAAACTCAAGTTCCGACAATAGACCCAGCAAAGTTTGACTTTGGAGATTCACCAGTGTCCGAGGACTGGAAAGATCGCCTGAGGAAGAAACTTTGTGAAAGATCCAAGGTGTTCTCACTGCATGAGTGGGATGTGGGATGTGCAAAAGGAGTAGAGCACAATATCAGACTACATGACTCTCGACCTTTCAGGGAGAGATCTAGGAAGATTGCTCTCTCTGAGATGGAAGATGTGCGACATCATCTTCAGGAGCTGGCTGCGAATGGCATCATAACAGAGTCCCGCAGCCCATACGCCTCACCCATTGTGGTAGTCCGCAAAAAGAATGGGAAAATCCGGATGTGTATTGACTACCGCACCCTAAACAGCCGTACTGTGGTCGACCAGTACACTATGCCTCGAGTGCAAGACGCCTTAGACTGTTTGCTGGGAAGCCAGTGGTTCTCTGTGTTGGATCTTCGAAGTGGATACTACCAGATCCCTCTGGGAGAAGAAGATAAGGAGAAGACAGCCTTCATCTGCCCATTAGGGTTTTATCAGTTCGAACGCATGCCCCAAGGGATTTCTGGAGCACCTGCCACCTTTCAACGTCTCATGGAGAAAGTTGTGGGAGACATGAATTTACTGCAAGTGTTAGTTTATTTGGATGACCTGATTGTGTTTGGAAGAACCTTAGAGGAGCATGAAGAAAGACTTCTTAAAGTGCTTGATAGGTTGGAGGATTATGGTCTGAAGCTTTCAATTGACAAATGCCAGTTCTGCAGAACCTCAGTGAAGTATGTGGGTCACATTGTGTCCCAAGAAGGTGTGAGTACTGATCCTGATAAAATAGAAGCACTCACTACATGGCCACGTCCAAGTAACTACAGAGAACTCAAGACCTTCCTTGGATTTAGTGGCTACTACCGCAGATTTGTGAAAAACTATGCTACGATTGTAAAGCCTCTGAATGATCTTACCAGGGGACATCAGTCCAGCAAGAACAAATCTAAGTCCAAGAATAAGGGGAGGTCCCCAAAGCCTCCTGTGCAGAGACACAATGGCCCCTTTGCACCATTTGGGCCACGGTGGGATGAGAGATGTGAAAGGGCTTTTCGAGAAATCATTACTTGCCTAACTCATGCTCCAGTCCTAGTTTTTGCTGACCCAAGCAAACCATTTATCCTGCATACTGATGCCAGTTTGGAGGGTCTGGGAGCAGTCCTGTACCAGGAAGTGGAAGGCAAATGTAAACCTGTAGCCTTTGCCAGCCGAGGATTGTCTGATAGTGAAACTCGCTATCCCACCCACAAGCTGGAATTTTTGGCCTTGAAATGGGCCATCACTGAGAAATTTCGAGACTACTTGTATGGTGCTCAGTTCCAGGTGTGGACAGACAACAATCCACTGACTTATGTGTTAACAAGTGCTAAGCTGGATGCTACAGGGCAGAGATGGGTGGCCGCCTTGGCTAGCTATGAGTTCAGCATTCAGTACCGATCAGGGAGAAGCAATGTAGATGCAGATGCATTGTCCAGGCGTCCGCAGGCTCCAGAAGTTGCTGTGATACCCACAGATGGAGTGAGAGCTATTTGCAGTGTGAGTCGCCGAGAGCCAGAGGCCCGTGAGGGCTTTCAGGGATGTGTTGCAGAAGCTTTGGGCCTGCCCCCTGAATGCATGCCTTCTGCTTCAGTGAACTATATTGCATTAGACCAATCTCCTTTGCCCATGCTCAATGCGGCTGACTGGCAAGAAGCCCAGCGGCAAGATATTGACATTCGTGATACACTACTTGCCAAAAGGGAGGGGCGAAGCCCAGCTGCGGTTGTCCCACCTAACCCGGAGGGTAAACTACTATTGAGAGAATGGACCAAACTAAAACTGATTCAGGGAGTGCTACACCGAATGACCACTGACCCTTTACAAAAACAACGAGCACAACTAGTACTGCCAAAAAAGTACAGAGCCCTGGCCATGAGGGCCCTTCATGATGACTTTGGGCATTTAGGGATGGAGAGGACCTTGGAACTTATTCGTAGTAGGTTCTATTGGCCCCGAATGGCTGAAGATGTTCGCAGGAAATGTGAGACTTGCGCTCGATGTGTTCAAAGGAAAACTCTGCCCACGAGGGCTGCATATCTCAAGAACATCACCAGCAACAAACCTTTGGAGTTGGTATGCATTGATTTCTTGTCTGTAGAGGTAGACAAGAGGAATGTTGGAAACATTCTAGTAGTGACTGACCATTTTACACGGTATGCACAAGCATATCCCACACGTGATCAGAGGGCCACCACCGTTGCTCGAGTATTGTGGGACAAATATTTCTCAGTCTATGGATTCCCGGCTCGGATACACTCTGATCAGGGGCGGGATTTTGAGAGTCACCTTCTGAAGGAGGTGCTGAAGATAGCAGGAATTAAAAAGTCTAGGACAACGCCTTATCACCCCCAAGGTGATCCTCAGCCAGAGAGGTTCAATCGAACCCTATTAGATATGTTGGGAACTTTGCGACCAGAGCAGAAGGCAACCTGGAGCCAGCATGTCGCATTTCTGGTGCATGCCTACAATGCCACAAAGAACGATGCTACGGGAGTCACCCCATATCTCTTGATGTTTGGGCGAGAACCAAGATTACCCATAGACTTGTGCTTTGGTGTATCAGAGGATGGAGATAGCTATGAAACTCATCAGCAATATGTATCCCGACTAAGAGAAAAGCTGCGGGATGCTTATCGCTTAGCTACCGCTGCGGCTCGGAAGAACGCAGACCGCAACAAACATCGATATGATGCTAGAGTGCGTTCGCAGGAGCTCCAGCCGGGGGACAGAGTCCTGCTGCGAAATTTGGGTATTGCTGGCAAACACAAGATAGCTGACAGATGGAAGGCAATACCTTACCTGGTGATGGAAAAGCTGGGAGATCTGCCGGTCTACAAGATCAAACCTGAAGACGGTCCAGGGCAAATAAAGACGGTGCATAGAAACCTTTTGCTCCCTGTGGGGGAATTGGTAAGCACCCCTTGTGAGATGGGCCACGGCAGGGCCGCCGGGCAGAACAGAGGTGCTAGACCAAAGCCGCCATCCAACACAGACAGTGGGCCCCCTGCAGCTAACTTATCCCTATTCTGCACATCTGAGAGTGAGTCTGAGGAGGAAGACACAACCCTGGTGTATCCTGGGATGGAGACAAGATTTCAGTCTCGATCAGCTGAACCAAACGAGAGTTTTCCCTCTTCCGCCCTAAACCCAATGGCGGAACTATTTAGGCCCCTTTCTGATACCCCGGTGCTGCTGATGAGACCCCCCTGTGATGACACACACAGGTTATTGGACAATGGGGACGGACAGGTAGAGGATGTCCTGGGCACCTTGGACCCTCCAGCGTTAGAACTAGGAGTGCAGGGGCCTACGCCAGTAGCCGAGGGACCCTCCAGGGAAGCCTCTCCATCCGTCACTCAAGAGGATGTTCCCCCTACCTCGACAACAGAGATTCTCAATAGACGAGACAGGGTGATAAGACCAGTGAAACGGTTAACTTATGATGCACCTGGGGTGACTAGTGAGGAGCCAATACATTTAGCACACAGGCTTGTGGAAGCTAAAGTGGGCTTCCTGAGGCCCTTTGGAGGAAACCAATGAGTTGGTATAAAGGGAGTGTGATTTGTCGGGACGACAAAGTCTCGGCTGGGGGGAGGATGTAAGCAGTGTCAGGATGAGCTCCACCCTGACATCTGGTGGTGAGGTGTGGCAAATTGTGGAAAAGAACTTCAGGGGCCGATCTCATTTGCATAGGCACACCCACCCCGCCTAGAATGAGACCATAGCTGCCCAAATGGTCACTTTGGCTGCTGTGGGATCCCCAGTGTCTCTGTTATTGGGGCAGGAAGAATAAATTGTTATTACCCTGATTATGGGAACTGTGCTTGGAACTGTACTGGGCCTTTTGTTATGATGGAGGGATTCACCATCAACTAAGTAGCACTCGCTAGGCAAGGGTCATGGGTTCCAAAACTGTGTGAATGGAGAGAGGCTGGGGACAAGTATTAATACTTGGTGGCATGGGCCCCTTGGTGAGGGCCTTACATGCTAATTGCACTTCCTCCTCTCTCCACTGTGGAATATCAGAGCTAATTTTGATTTCATTAGAAGTCTAGTTATAGGCTGCTGAGCTCACTTTGGGCTGACAGTGCACCAGCACTGGGGCTCCCCTACTACAAGCTGAATTCACCTAAGAGCTGAAATCACTGAGTGTTGTGTTAAGTAGTGGGGGAGCCTGAAGATATATTGTGGAGCAGTTTGCGGGACGGCTGGTGAAGCAGTTCGACGCGGAGCAGTGTGTGGATGGCAGGAGCGGCTTGTGGGCCGTGGAGCTGAGCGAAGGAGTTCGTGGGGCGGCTGGCGGAGCAGAGCGCAGCTGAGTGAAGGAGTTCGTGGGGCGGCTGGCGGAGCGGAGCGAAGGAGTTTGTGGGGCGGCTGGCGGAGCGGAGTGCAGCTGAGCGAAGGAGTTTGTGGGGCGGCTGGCGGAGCGGAGTGCCGCTATGGAGCTATGGGGCGGTCAGCTTCAGATCACGTAAGGTGCCTCTTACCCCCGTCCCATTTCCACCCAGGTTGGGAGGTAAAGCTCCGCAGATAAACTTTCGAACTCTGGGGCTGCCCTGACCAGGGTCAGAGACTTTTGGGGCATTGGACTTTTGGGACTTTGGGTGATTTGGGGTTGCTGGACTCAAGAACCAAAGGGAAAAGGGCATGCCCCAATTTGCCTGGGGTGGGTTCTTTTTTTTTTGCTCATGGGTTGTGTTATGAATCCTGTTGGTGGTGTTTCCCCAACATAATGCCACATTGTTTCTCTCTGTTATTAAAAGGCTTTTGCTACACTCAGACCATGTGCTTGCGAGAGGGGAAGTATTGCCTCTTGGAGGCGCCCAGCGGGGGTGGTATATATTTGTCCCAGGTCACTGGGTGGGGGCTCGAGCCGGTTTGCATTGTGTTATTGGAATGGAACCCCTAGATATTGAACCCGGCCCTTGTTGCTGCCAACTCTGACGGGCAGAAGGGTTACATTCAAATACATTTGTTAGTCTCTAAGGTGCCACAAGTACTCCTTTTCTTAGTGCTAACAGAGTAATCTACACTGGACAGCACTGAAACTGGGATGAGAGAGAATCTTTTTAAACATGACAGGCTTCCCAGGGGAAGCCAGCTCAGCCCACACCACTGTTGAAATGATCTTTCACACACACACTTTATTGTGGGGAGGAGGCGGCATGGGGAAGAAATCTTACCTTCGCTCCCCTTATTCTCTCCAATTGTTATTCTCTGTCATATAGGTGGCAGAGCACAGATAGTGACTAGAGCTGAGCACAAAAAATGATTTTTTGGGTCAGTGGCCAAACAAAAGAAACAGTTTTGGGCCAAGCAAAACATTTTGTTCAACCCAAAAAGGACATTTTGTTTGCTTGTTCATTTTGTTTCATTATGTTTTCTGGTGGGTTTTTTTTTTTTTTTTTTTTTACCATTTTATTGAATAAATCTAGCTAAATTTCTAAACAAAGTATTGATTTTTTAAAATGTCAAAACATTTCATTTAGAAATTGGCTAAATGAACTATTTGGACTTTTTCAACTATTATTTCATTTTTTATTTGGCCAAAACTATTTGCTGAATTCAACCTGAATTTGTGAATAGTTTTGTTTGACTGAAAAATGCCTTTTTTTGGAGAATAAACTATTTGCCAAAAATAACTCGCCTCGCTCTAATAGTGACCGTTACACCATTGGTCACGTCCACCGGAATAATGTCTTTCAACTCAGGCTTCTATCAGTTAAACTAAAGGAGTAATTTAGCAGATGGTAGTAGAAGGCTTTTATCCTCTGTGTGAACCAGCTATTAGAGGGGGACATAAAACATGTTGCCAGTGAGTTACACAGGCAGATAGTGGGAAAACACATGGACATAGGCGACTTACTGGACAGTTTCCCCCCAGGGGCTAATTTGTGGAATTCTCTTTTCTTTTTCCTTGCTGGAGGAGGAAAATGTTATCCATTTTTGCTGCAAGGATCCACAATCACTGACCCTGCACCTGGGATCAAAAGAATGAACAATGGTGACTTGTTGCATTTCTGCCTGTGAATACTGATAAAGCAAAAATGTCCTTGTTGTTCTGATTGTAAGTGGTAGAAACAGTTCAAAGGACAGTCAGTGCCCATAGCCCACTGAATACAAAGCCTAGTCCAGCTCCATTTAGTGACAGCATAGAGAATTGGCCAAATAAAAGGACTTCCATTTTCTTCCTTATCTAGAACTGAACAAATTCACATCCTGAAGTGATGTGGCAACGGCTGGCATCAGAGCTGGACTGTTTGTACCTGTTTTTTAGCAAGTTGTTTGTTTTACTGGAATGGTAAATGCTTCCTGGGTTGTGTGTGATATTTGGGACAGCTCTGCTCAGTACTATTCCAAAGCATAGAGAGCAAGGGGAACTCAGGCCTGCATGCACAAAAGGAGTTACATGCCTACGTCCCTGTTTTAGGCTCCACTCTGATTTACAAAAGTGCCGCTGAATCATATAGGTGCTTAAACACACTCAGTGCCTATGTTTTGGCAGTAGGAGTTCCCTACGCACCTATGTTTCTGCCTCTGAACATGCACACTGCTGCCTCCCTCTAGGCATCTGGATGCCTACATCCCACCTCAGCCCCACAGTAGTTCACAAGCCAGGGGAAGATTGGCATTTGGCTGCCTAAATGGCGTACAAGGTCTAATTCAGTAGGCACCGTCTGAGCACACCTAGGAGATTGGGCCCCTTGGACTGCTGCCACTTCATAACTGTTATCTGGGTGGTTAGAGTACACACCTGGCATGTGAGGGTTCCCTGGTTCAAATCCCTCCTCCAGCTGAGGCAGGAGAAGGGATCTGAATCAGGATCTGCCACCTCTCAGGTAAGTGCCCTAGCCACAAGGCTATGGGATATTGTAATGTGGGGCTCCCGGTGAAGCTGTTGCACTGAGGATAAATAATTGTAGAATCATTTGGGGGGTGAGGGGAGGCGGGAGAAGGAAGAGAGAGCCAGCATAAGAATGACTCTAGAGCCCGGTGGTTAGCACACTCACCAAGGGTGTGGGAGAGCCAGGGTCCAGTTCCCCCAGCCAATGACTCTAATTATCCAAGTGCAGCTGCTCCTATAGTGGAGACTATAGCACCTCCATATGAGACTCTCCCAGAGCCCAATGGCTAGGGCACTCACCTGAGAGGTGGCACAACAACAAAGAGAGCGATGGCCTTAAAGTTAGGCACTGTGCTATTCAGTGCCACAACACCTAACTCCTGCTGTGCATCCAGGCCGCAGTGCCTACCCCTCAGCGGTGTTGAACCCTCTCAGCTCCTTGTAGGAGCCCATTATTATTCCACAACACCAGTCATCTCCCATTATAATTCAGTGTGATTGTAACAGATACCCAGCAGCTGGTGAGGCCTAGCCCAGTGTGCACACAATGAGCAATGACTGAAATGCTGGTCCTAATGTCACTGAGGTGAATCGCTACAGCATCTCTGTCGACATCCCACCTCTGCAGCTCCATTGAATTCATGGGGCTGCATGGGGCTGACTGAAGGGGGAATTTGGGCCCATAACGACCAGACAACGTAGTAATCTGACGGCTTCTTTCTGAGCTTGTAACTTTCCAGGTTGGAAATCTCTGTGCAGGTGACAGAACTGCAGCCTACAGACTTTGAATCAGGCACTGAGACAAATGGCAGCAGAGCTGATTTGAGGATGTCATGGTTTGAGGAGGGACAATACACATGAGGCACCTCTCCACCGTTTAACAGTGTAAATGCCTTGCTCATGCAAGATTGCCGTTGCCCGTTGACATCTGGGCCCCAGCCCTAATTATACCCTTGAGACAACAGGGCATCGCCAGGTCTTCCCCAGTCGCACAAACTGCATTTCAATGACTGCTACAGCTTGTACCCCTGGCTAGTGACATCTTACAGGAAGCAGAAAGCATGTGCATGTAGTTTACATTAAAAAATAAAGATGCACCGTTTGTCTCAGAGGAAAGTGATTCACACACCGTGCTCCCTTATTGGCTTCCTATTGCCTCCAGTGCTTGCAAGCCAAGTTCTGATCTCCCATACCCTTTGCATCCCCACTGCAGACGACGGAAATGGAGAGCAGAATATGGACCGCTTACCTGCGGTCATTTGAGGTTCTTGTGACATATTGTGCCCATTGCCCTGGCCAAACTTCAGTTGGGAAACTACAGGGCCCCAAATTCTCTCTGCATTTTGGGTATGGTATTCTTCTTCAATGCGGAATTCTGTCTTTAAACAGCTGCCACGTTCCACCTCAGGGATGGCTGAATTTCAGAACGGGTTGATGCCACACTATGGGCTCCTTTAAGGTGCTGTGTACCTAAGAGTAAAAAGCCTTATTGCCGGTGTAATCTGAAATCCAGTGTTTGCTGACTGCAATGCGGCGTTTATTCCTCCATAGGATTAGGAGAGGGTGGAGTTTGGCGGTGGTTCTCAAAGATGGTTCATTGATGGGTATCAATATTCAACAGGAAAAAAGATGTTTGACTTAAGTGCTCCTCCATCCCTTGGATGTCAATGATCACCCTGTGCCAGAGGGAGGGAGAAGTCATCGTTTGTAACTGTACTGCTGGAGCATGGCTCAGCGATTGATAAGAAAATAAAATCAGCCAAATCCTGCAATTTATTATTTTTATTATAGCCATTACTAGAGGGCCGAACCAAGACTGGAGCCATATTGTGCGAGGCACTCCATAAACACATTACACATGCTAAGAGATAGCCTCTGCCCCCAAAGAACTTGCAGTCTAAATAGACAAGACAGGCCATGAATGGAAGCAATGAAAAAGTAATAATCCCTATTTTACAGATGAGGAATTGAGACACACAGAGATTAAATGTCTTACCCAAAGTTACACAAAAAATCTGTGGCAGACCTAAGTATTGAATCCAGATCTCCAGGGACCCAGTCCAGCACCTTAACCATAAGAACAACCTTCCTCTTAAATATCTTTCCCCTTCTTTTCCATCCCTTTCCTTTCTACCCCATTCAACTGACTGTTTGCTACCATTAACCCTTTCCTTAACCTCCACCCCTTCGTTTTCCTTTTTGTATCTTTCACGTCCTATTCTCTCCTCCTTGCTTCCAGCCTGTTTCCCTTCTTCTGTTCTCTCCTCACCTTCCCCCACACCTCTGCATAGGAAAGCTTCTGCAGCATCTCCTTGCCTGCCCCTAGCCAGTTCTCTCACCCTGGTGGCCACTCAAGATACACCTTCATCACTTTGAAGATCACAGAGGAAGGAGGTGACAAAAATACACATCTCAGGGGAGATTAGCTAGTGCCATTATCTTATTTGATTTTTATTTTTTTGGAAGAGAGTGACACTCAGTGTGGGCCTAAGTGAGCATTAAAGTGTGAAATTAATTTCTGTTTGTCAAATAAAGAGAAGGATAGGGCTGTACAAGAACAAGTGCATTCACAGTGAAATCTCTTTAGAATTCCCTGTGCTCTTTCTCTTAGTCAGTGACAATGCTGTTTGTGTTCCTGGTACTCTTCTTAAAGACCAGAAGCTCCGGTCTGCATTCATGCAGCAGCTCAAACTACATGTACCCCAAGGTCACTGGTGTCTTCTGCTGACAATCAAAACTTACTGTGAAAAGACAGAGTCTCAGGGGATTGCTACATTGCAATCAGAGGTGTGACTGCAACACAGGAAGACATTCCCTTGATAGCTTTACCCTTGCTACCACGGCTACAAATAGCAGTGCAGACCCAGCAGCACAGGCTTCAGCATGCGTGAGTAACACACGTCCATACCCAGGGCCTCCGGTGTGTTTGTCCAGGCTGTGCTGAAGCCCCTGCCATCACATCTAAACTGCTATTATTAGCTGTACTAGCATGGGTCTGTCTAGCTGTGCCACAATCCCACCTCTGAATGCATCATAGACATACCCTCCGATATGAAACCATCTATCCAGAGATTTGGGTCAATTCCTGGTACCTAGAACAATTATTAAATATTCTCAGGGAGGCAGGCCTAGATCAAACTCACACGTGAGAACAGCCCCAAGCATTAGGAGTGTGACCTTCTCCAGGGGAAAGTCTGGACTGTTGAACAGCTGTGTTCTGTCAGGTCTCCAACCCCGGATGACTCTTACACTGCTTTGCTGTAAGAACATTCACTCCTGGCCTGGTCACACACAGCCTCTAGCATGTAACTTGCTTCCAGCTGCACAATATAGAGTGCTACTGGTTAGCCACTCATGAAATAAACTGCAGAGCCACACCAGCAAGCTCTCTAGCCCCAGACTTTCCCCAGAAATCTGTGTCTTGTACTGACCAGCACACTAATGAACAATGGAAGCTCATAGGAAGTCTGTCATTTCATCAAAGGAAAATGGTACGCAACAGCCTTGTTGTCCCAAATGGCATTTCCCACACACTTCAACCAAACACGCCGGTTAAGATAAAACAATAAGATAAGTTTATTAAGTACAGAAAAATAGATTTTCAGTGATTACAAGTAATGATGCACAAAAGTCAGGATTGGTTACAAAAGAAATAAAAGAATAAAATGCAAGCTGAATGCCTAACTTAACGAGATAAGTGAACTTAAAAGCAAAAAGTTCTCTCTCCATAAGCTTATAGTTGTCTGTACTGGCTGAAAAGCCTTCAAGCCAGGAACCCTTCCCAGTTCAAAGACGTTTCCTTTCTCTTTCAAGCTTTGTAGCTGCTGTAAGTAGAGATGCGGGGAGAGAGGTAATTTGTGTTGTGTGTGTCCTCCATTCTTATACCCTTCTCCCCTCTTGGAGGATTATCTCCAACTATGGTCCAGATGACAGGCGATCTGTTTACATGGAAACCTCCCATTGTGTCTTTGCCAATATTTAAAGTCCTCGTTCACATCCTTCTTCCTGCTAAGGAATGGCCATTAACTAGGTGATTGTCCAATTGATTATACTGATACCTGGCTGGGGCATCGGTGTGTCTTTGTCTCTGAAGAACTGGTTTGGGCCTGATTTTCTAACTCTGGAACATGTTACAGTGATATTATGCAGTAGAAACATATCACTTTATATATAATGTTGATACACATATTTCCCAGGATAATAATGTTCAGCAGATTATGACATTTCAAATGCTACCTCACAAGGCATACTTTGTACAAAATTTATCATGGTCTTGTAAAAGTGGTGAACATAATAGTATAGAGTAGACCATCACAAGGCATGTTTTAGTTCTCAAACAGGATATGGATCTGTATCTTGCAAATGGCCACTACCTTCACTATGGCACAAATCCCAATCTTGGATCTAAAGACCCTAGCCCTTTGAAACACTGGAAATCTGGATTGGGAATTGGTTTGTGAGGTTTGGGTCCATCTCTACAACATAGTCAAACTAAAGACCTTATGTCCTGCCCTAATTCTTGTGAATGTAGATGGGGGGATTGCTCTGGGAACTTTACTATGAATCCCTTTGCGGATACTGACTATGAGCGATGGTAGACTCAGACTCAGCCCTGCTCCAAAGGGGGTTATGCTCTGAAAGTGTCAGAGCCAGTCCTGTTGCTTCTGCTGGCAAAGGGAGTGAAATAGAGTGGTAAAACGAGCAAAAATTGCTGCAGAGATGAGACAAGTTGCTTGGCATCCACAAGATCAGCTGCAGCTGTTTCTCTGAAAATGATTTTGACAGCCTCTCCCACTACCCCCTGCCTATGGCCTCACTCATGCATTATGCACCAGAGCAGTCACCCCCGCATTTGGTGGGTGGGATGGCTGCTGTTGTTACTGCTGCTGCTGCTTTGATGTCCTCCAGGGACCCTACTTTCATTTTCTTTTGCTCTGCGGATATATCAGTGATTCAGCAAGCCTGGCCTGGCGACGTGTTTATTTCCTTGTCAGTAGAAAATCACCAATCTCTAAATAAAAATCAATGCAGAAAACATTCTCTCATACTATATATATATATTTTTCGCTTTCCTCTCCCTTTGAAGCTTCTGGGCCTGCATGCACCACAGATGCTGAAGGAACTTTGCTACGTTTGGCTGCTGTTACCTCTGAGGATCACTGATGAAACCTGTCTGCATTTAAAAACAACACAGCCCTTGCTTCCACTAGAAAAAAAATCAATCTGTTGTACAGTGATCAATTGTTCCACCACTGACCGAGTCTGTCTGTGTCCATACGGGTCATGCTACACCAGTTCAAGGCCACAAGCAGATTTGCCCTGTGTCTTCACTTACAATGCACTGCACCAACTGAAGTGTAATCCCAGAGTTCCCTGCACTGCTCCCTGATATAACTGGGTAGGAGTGGGGGCACACTGGTATCCACTCTGGCACTCACTTGATTGAACTTGTAACAGCTGAGGCTTTACCCCTGCAAGTTATGGGGGTAGTTTCTATAGATTGTAGTCAATTTGGGTGTGGACACGTGATGCCCTTCAACTGAATGCCATTATAATGTATTGATTACTTGAGTCCAGGTAAGGCCATGGTCTGTGGGCTTACCCCTAAAATACATTCTTTGCCTCTGATAAAAGAAACCTGACAAACAGAAATCCAGCTGGGAAGATTTCCTCTTTCCAGGGATTTGAGAGGAATGAAGGAATATTTCTCTCTACCAGCCGTGCTGCAGAAAGGCTGGCTTGTGAATCAGCCAAGGAAGTACGTAAATGGAATAGAAATCGATTCAAAATGAGATGGCAAGGTATGCATAAACAGGGGCAGGTTTGTCACCTAATACATTTAACTCTAAACTGGACAAAAGCTCTAGAAAATAGACTGTAGGGAACAAGCTTGCATTGGCCAGAGAAGAATTAGCTGACCAAACTGGCAGTATTAGCAATTTCTGTGACTGCTTCTCCCTCACTATGCTATCTGAGCACCTCACAAATACTAACGAATTAAGCTTTGCAATGCCTCTGAAATGTGGGAAAGTATTATCATCTCCATGTTTCAGACATGGAAACTGAAGCACAGAGAGCTAAAGTGACTTTAGCAACAGTCAATAGCAGAAGTAAGCAGAGACCACCATGCTTTGGGGCTCATGGTGGCTAATCAACTGAACATGAGCTTCCAGTGTGATGCTGTGGCCAAAAGAGCCAATGTGATACTGGGATGGATAAACTGGGGACTCTCGAGCAGGAGTAGAGAGGTTAGTTTATCTCATTTTTTGGCAATGGTGCTATCACTGCTGGAATAATGTGGGTTTAGTGCCCACAATTCAAGAAGGATGTTAATAAACGGAAAGGGTTCAGAGAAGAGCCACAAGAATGACAAATGGATTAGAAAAAGTGCCGTATAGTGACAGACTCAAAGAGCTCAGTCTATTGAGTTTAACAAAAAGAAGGGTAAAGGGTGTCTTGATTACCATCTATAAGTATCAGCATGGGGACAAATATTTAATAATTGTCTCTTCAATCGACCAGAGAAAGGTATAACACGATCCAATGGCTGGAAGTTGAATATAGGCAATTTGACTGGAAATAAGGTGTACATTTTTAGCAGTGAGAGTAATTAATCACTGGAACAATTTACAAGGTAAATTCTCCATCACTGACCGTTTTTAAATCAAGATTGGGATTTTTTTTCCCAAAAGTTCTGCTCTAGGAATTATTTTGGGGAAGTTCTATGGCCTGTGCTCTATAGAAAGTCAGACTAAATCAGTGGTTCTCAGCTGTGGTTAACCACTTGTTCAGGGAAAGCCCCTGGTGCGCTGGGCCGGTTTGTTTACCTGCTGTATCCGCAGGTTCAGCCGATCATGGCTCCCACTGGCTGCAGTTCACTGCTCCCAGCCAATGGGGGCTACAGAAAGCGGTACATGCCAAGGGATGTGCTGGCCGCCCTTCCCGCAGCCCCCATTGGCCTGGAGCAGCAATTGGCTGAACCTGCGGACACGGCAGGTAAACAAACTGGCCCGGCACACCAGGGGCTTTCCCTGAATAAGTGGTGGACCACAGTTGAGAACCACTGGACTAGATGATCACAATGATCCCTTCTGGCCTTGGAATCTATGAATCTTCTAACTCCCCATCTTGTGTCTGGACTGCAGGACCATCTCCTTTCCTCCCCTTCCACTCTGGTAGGTCTTTTCCATCTCTAACTCTTGGGTTCCAATGATAGGTATTAAAGGAGAGAGTGGAATCCTAGGGCTATTGTTGCCATCTGCTTCCCTAGCCACAAGGCAATGCCAAGCCCTGTGCTGGAAGCTGCTGTTAAAAGAGAGCCCACATATCGGAATATATGTTTTAAGCAAAGGGCCTAGAGAGAATCTCCCCTGTCAAACCATCTGTTCCTGCTTCAGTGGCAGAGTGAGTGCTCTCCTCTGCTGGGAACGTCACATTGATTTCAAATCCTGCCACAAACAGCCCCTGTGAGTGCTCAGAGACAGACAGCCACGCTCACATATAGAATGTGCAATGAGCGAACCATTAAGTCTTCCTTTTCTTTGGAGTCGAAGCAAAAGCAATTAAGAAACATGGCATAACTTTCCATCTGAAAAAAGATTTCTTGCATACATAAAGCAGATGAACTCTGTCTCCCTCAAGGGATTTATTGAGAAGGGGCCAGAGATTTCTCATTATTAACTACAGTTGCCTTGGCTATGTGGACATTATCAATAAAGAACCATATTCCCCCTGCAATCCTTCCCAGTGCAAGTGAACACAATGTGGTTTAAAAGATATGTGATATATTATTAGCATTAGCATTATTGTGGGGTTTCTGTCTTTGGCTTTGTGTTTAATCAAAAAGGAATTTTAGCAGGTGGTTTTTGAAATCCGCCTCCTTATAAAAACGTGTTTCACAAAAAGTAGCTCTGATTGTAAACATGTCGCCTTTGAAAATATCCTTGGCAAGGTTAATAAAGCCAGCCGTGTAATTTGATGCTATTCCTTCAGAGTCAGTACTGAGCCAATGCCCCGGTCATGGAGTTATCTTTCCAATGAGCTATTAAACCAAAGCCCATACCATTTCCAGCTGCTGGGTTCCTGTTGCTCGGTGGTAACTGAACAAGGGGCTAAGAAGTTGCCCCGGGCTTAGCCAGCTCTGCCCTGCCACACTTGCAAGGCATGCATTGGCTAGCGGAGGAGGTTAAAAGGGGAGCAGAACAGCTCCCTTGTTGGCAGGCCAGGGAAGAGAATAGACCTTCAGCCCTCAGCTCCTGAGGAAAGAGCTGACTGAAGGCAGGAGATTCCCAGATGACTGCTGCCTGAAAGCCCCTCCCAGAGGGCCAGTGTCTGACCCACACTGACAGGGAGTCATTGCCCTCTATTTTTATTAATTCAGTTTACTGTTAATTCCCCTTGGTTTTTGTTCATGGACAAAAATTTTGTTCATGTTCATGCCCCGGAAGAGGGGAGACTTTACAGTGACCTGGCCGGAGGAGTAAGGCACAGGAAAAGGTAGGTCGCTTGCAGAGATGGAGCAGCTGTCAGCAGGAGACACCCAGCAAGGAGAGAGTTCCTATGCCTGGCCTGGCCACAAGGAGGCATCAGTGGTGAGTCCACCCCTTCACAGCAGATATACCATAAACTCCCACTGCATTTCCAGCCGTTGTGGTCTCAGAGGCCAGTCCCCTCCCAGACCCCAGCTCACCGGGCAGAAGAGTGGCACCTTGGACCCCAGCCCTTTTGAACCCTCTGTCACCCTTGGCAATGTTGAGCTTTGGCACTCCATGCCAGAAGGCCCACTAAGCAGAAGAGGCAGAGCCAAGATGTATACTTGCCTGCGTATGGGGACAGAGCGCTGTTGCTGTAGCCCCCAAGTTAGTTCAGCACATATCTCCAGAAACGTTGCGTTCCCCATCCTGAGATTCTCTCACCACTGCTGGACCCAGGCCTGCAGAACAATTCTTTCCCACCAATCCATGCTGGTTTCCCAAGCCCAGAAACACTGCTGCTGTAAAGCTGCTGCAGGAGCATGGCCTCCTCTATCAGTGGCTCGGTGTCTTCCTCTTCTTCCTTGTCCACCTCGCAGTCCCACGGTGGCTGAAGAGCTTCCTGCTGCTGGAGGAGCTGCTGCTGCTGCCACATCAGCTGCTTGGTGCGGCAGGCGAAGTCCCAAGCTGAATTCTCTTGGCTCTGAGTGCGGCTATAGAGCCCAAACAGCCTCTGTGTATTCATAGCTGTCAACATAGTGGCACAGAGCATTTGTTGGGTCCATGCTGGTAGGCAGCAACTCAGAAATGGTGCTAGCCCATCCAGAAAGGAAATATGGGGTGGAGACAGATGAATTATGGAATTTTTTAAAAAATTGAACTTGCCAGGGGCTTCCACTATGCATCCCACAGTGCACAGCAAGAAAAATCCCAGAATGCACGTGTAAACACCGACAGACCCCGGTCGTCAGGATCAAAACTGGGACCTCTGGAGCTAAATGCATGAGCCTCTACTGCATGAGTTAAAAGCCATATGGCCCTTCACTAAGGCTGAAGCAGGCTCATTAATCTCTCTCTAAGTGGTCTCGGTGCCAGTAGATGGGAGAGAACACCACACCCATGAGGTGTGTGGGTTACACACGCTGCTCAGCAGCCATGCAAAGTTGCATGGGATACCGTCCAAGAATGCCACACCTTCAGTTTGCAGCAAACCAGCGCCATATGTACACAGTGATGTGCATTGCCAGATGTCCCATATGCATGCTGGTCCTGCAGCTTGCATCTTGTGTGTTACCAGATGTGCAGCAAAAAAGCTAAGGATTAAACCCCCCATGTAGACAAGCCCTGAGAGTCAGGAGCGGATTAACCCTTACTCCCTTGAAGCTAAATCGGGGCTTAGTACAGCCCATATCGTTAAAGTTCCTAGATACTCAGAGTTTCCTTATTTCCCTTTAGAGTGTTAGCCCATCAATGTTTTCAGAATCCTCCATTTCCTGAATCTTATTTTCCTCCCAAACCCTAACTCCAGATGGGAGTTTAGGCTTTCATCTACACCACAGTTCTAAAGGCGCTAACCCACGACAAGGGAATTGCATGTTCAACCACAACTTGTTGTTTTGGAGTGGGATGGGGCAACATGGTTACAGAATCATGTTCAGGAGTCAGTTATGGTTACAGTTGTAGCCCTGGTGGAGAGTAGTGTATCAGGGACACTCCTAGGGTGTTCCGTTTGGCTTCTGAACAGCCTTCTTCCAAGTCCTCTTCTCAGTTCTTGCTGCTTGTTTCACTTACAAATTGAATAGTGAATACTCTGTATTTTGTTTACATTTTACAAATGTGTAACTTTTGGATAGTACAAAACTAAAACCCAAGCCAGTTCAGGGTAACATAACTATATAAAACTATCATCTCACTAACCAAATGACCTTAGAACATTGCAAAAGTTTATATTTTCACTAAACCAAAGCAAAACCACTCTGCAGTGCTTTCTAGTGATGCTAATGGTGCATATCAGAACTAAGCTTCCACAAAAAGAACAGGAGGACTTGTGGCACCTTAGAGACTAACAAATTTATTTGAGCATAAGCTTTCATGAGCTACAGCTCACTTCATCGGATGCATTCAGTGGAAAATACATGGGGAGATTTATATACACAGAGAACATGAAACAATGGGTGTTACCATACACACTGTAACCAGAGTGATCAGGTAAGGTGAGCTATTACCAGCAGGAGAGAGGGCGGAGGGGGAAACCTTTTGTAGTGATAATCAAGGTGGGCCATTTCCAGCAGTTGTCAAGAATGTCTGAGGAAGGGGGAGGGGCGGAATAAACATGGGGAAATAGTTAGTAAAACAGCTTTCTTTAAAAAAGATATTGTCGAGTACAACTGGGCCCAAACCATAGCCTTCCTTGAAACTAGTTGAATCTGTGGGAATGTTTGCTGTGGACAGTTATTCCATTGGTTGCATGGGTACAATTGCAACTGCCACTGAATTTAACAGATGTCTGCACAGGCATGGGTTGGAGAGGCAAGGACACTCGCTGATCTCAGTGCAGGATTGGAAGCTAAATATGAAGCACAAAAAGTCCCTTTCCTGTTCATGAAGCAATGTGTTGTGGTTCTGTGGCTCATTTACAAACTGCCTCCTCCTCTCTCAGCTGGTGGCCTCTCCTCTATCTCCCTAGGCTTCCTCTTCTTTTTACTGTGCATCATTTAATTTGCTATTTGCTATTTTGATATTCCATACATAGTTCCCTTTGACTCATTTTAAGGCAGTTCCCTTTGCCTCATTTTAAGGCTGAGTTCACAAAGGGAATTAGGTACCCAATGCCTTCTGGAAATCCCTCTTAATTTTACTCCTAGTCTCTCTTTATTTTGGTTTAAATTTCCCACCTTCTTTTTGTTCCTCTTTTATTTAAAAACATAAGAACAGCCATACTGGGTCAGACCAATGGTGCATCTAGTCCAGTATCTTGTCTTCTGACAGTGGCCAATGTCAGGTGCCCCAGAGGGAATGAACAAAACAGGGCAATTATTGAGTGATCCATCCCCTGGCAGTCCCAGGTTCTGGCAGTTTCACTTACTTGTTAGCTGCTACCTTCTCTCTCTTCTTCTGTCTATGGTACTTATATTGCCCCATTGCTGTAGCTCCTGAACACTTCACAACACCCTTGGGAGATAGACAGTGCTATTTACCCCCCATTTTAGAAATAGGGAATTGAGGCACGGAGAGGCAAAGCGACTTACCCAAGCTCACACAGAAAATTTGTGGCACAGCAAGGACTTGAACCCAGTTCCTAAGCTAGCGCTCTAAAATTTGGATCCTCCTTTCTCTCCTGATCTAGGCATTCCAGGGGAACTGAGCCACTGGGTAAAACTTTTCATTTTCTTTTGGTGCAAGATTATACTCCTTCACATTTCACTTTATCTGCAGGTTGGTCAAGATGGCTATTTTGGCATCAGAATCATACAGACACACTCACTGTGGGCTCTTTCCAGTGTAAAAGGCGTCTCAGTTAGAATTCATGACATCCTAGAGTGAGACAGTGACCGCCTCCCTCCTACAGATAAGCAGCTATGTACACTCATAGTGCCATGGACTTTAGCAGACTACTTGCATGATTGCCAGTGAGAAAGAGGAAGTCAAAATATGGCTCTTGGTGAAATTGTCCACATAGACCCATTTTTGTGTACATATGGGCAAGGCAGCTTAAACAGGAAGTGAACTGAACACACTCGGAGAAGCATTTAAACTGCTATCTGCTTATCCAATTGAAACCTTCCACTCTCTCTAGGAAAGGAGTACTTGTGTACTTATCGTGAGCTTTTATGCTCAAATAAATTGGTTAGTCTCTAAGGTGCCACAAGTACTGCTTTTCTTTTTGCAAATACAGACTAACACGGCTGTTACTCTGAAACTCTCTCTAGGGTTCATGCATCTCCCTGTGCAGAGTCCCACAGGGGCTATTGTCTACATAGAGTCCGGGCTTAGATTTTGAAAGCTGCCTAAGGGACACAGACATGTTTTTAAAACCCCCCACTCTAAAATTCCTCCTTTAGAGCTGCGCTGCAGGGTGAATTCCTTTGAATACCATCGAGTTTCCAGTCAGATGAAGAGCACTCAGTCCCAACCCAAAGGAAAGACTCCCAACTACTCACTCACCGACACCAAACCCTGCAGCATGCAGGTGTACCTTAGGGTTCCCCCATTCAGTGTAGGTGGAATGTTAAAACTCCAGGACTGTGCTAAACAACCATCACTGCAAAGGTAACTAGGAAATGCTTGGAACTGCAGAGAAATAAACGTATTAAGAGAGCAAAGCTCTGCCTTAGAGGAAGAACTTAATCTCAGTCTCCAAGATCATAAACTGCCTGCCTGCATTCCCCTGCTGGGAAGAGCAGATTCCCACAGCCTGCTGCATCTTCTGCCCTTTCAAATTTGCTTTACTGTATGCAAACAAGGCTCTCCTTCCACGGGGGAAAGAGATTTTTCTCCCATTTCCTTTCTCCCTTCCCCCGCCCCCCACTCCTTTAATGAAAAATAGTGTCTACAGATAAAGCCTCATTCTCTTGCTCCTAGAAGAAAAAGATGTTTTCTCCATGCAACTGGGAGACATTTTCTGTAGATGGCATTGTAGTGAGAAACATTTTTTGCCAAAAAAAAGAAAAAAAAAATTTATTGTGTTGTTCTCCAAGGGTGAACTTCACCCCTGTGCAGTGGGTCAAAACAAGGCCTATGCACCACTTAAGTGCGAGGTGTCAGCCTCGATCCATGCTTGCCCACCATGTTGCCTAAACCCAGACTTCCAGAACCTCCTCTAAAGAGTAGTTCCAGCCTCCAAAGCCATCAGTCTTTGACCTCTCCACTGAAAATGCCAACAAGGGGCCTAACTGATACAGACTGGGTAGGTTTAGTAAGAACTAGACTGAGATTCTCTAGGACATTTCACATAGGCCACGGAATAACTTCCAGTTGATTGTAAATAGCCACCTAGTGCTACGGATGAACCACTGAGCTAGTGAATAAGGATTCTGTAGCTTATCATCAAGTTGCTGAGCAATCTAGGAACATGACCACTTCTAGCAGTGGCAATTAAAAAAATTATTTCTACCCATTGGCACAGCTTGGATTCTTTTCCTGTTCAAATAGTATCTGCAGCTTGTAACAGAAAAAGGTCAGGAACTGTTGGATGAAAAAGGAGAAATACCCAGTTGAACTCAAAAAGAAAAGGAGTACTTGTGGCACCTTAGAGACTAACCAATTTATTTATTAGTCTCTAAGGTGCCACAAGTACTCCTTTTCTTTTTGCGAATACAGACTAACACGGCTGTTACTCTGAAACCAGTTGAACTCAGAAACTTTATGGGTAGACTAGTGATGTTGAATGCACTTAGAAAAGTTTGCTTCAGATCAGGATCCACAGGCTCATCCAAATGTATATAGACCTCATTCGGGTACATTCTCATGGGAATTTTGGTGCTTCTTGGCTTTGATAAAGTCTGAAAGTACCTCAAGGTCAGTGCCTCTGTTGCTGTATTTCAGCAATTCTGTCAGGGATGTTCAAAGGAGTCTACGGGAGTTAAGTGCTCAAATCCCATTGAATTTCCATGGGGTTTGATCACCTAATTTCCTTAGGCTCTTTTGAAAATCCCAGCCTTTGTTTCTGGTCCCACATGGACACCAGAAATACAAAGTCACATGCAAAATTTAAACAAACAGAAAATAGCCTGGAACTAATTAGCTCACTCAATATTTTGAAATATCAGACAACTTGGATTTGGTTTGAGGTTGGGGCATAGATTCAGACTGATTTTTATTTTAGCCAAACTATTTCATCTGCCATTCATTTGGGAATAATAATAATAATTAATATTCCATCTTCCTTACCAATTGTTATTACCGCAATACCATTATTTGACATCGCGGAAATGATCTACAATTATGCTCTCAATGCCCTTTTATTCACATATTGATGTGAATAAAAGGGAGAGCTGCAGAAAACCCATACTCATGGCAAGTGGTAGCACAAGCTGAATATTTCAGCTATTGTGTATTTGCAGACAAAGCTCCTGCAAGCTTGAGTATTTGTATGTAGGAAAGGGTTGGTCTTTGTTTGTGTGATTTAAAAAAAAATATGTTTGGATAATTCCTGCTGGCTGTTAGCACAAAGCCTAGGAGGCAGTAAATTAACTATAATTTCACATAGGATATGAAACCTTTCACAGCAATTAATGACTGACTCAGGGGAAAAAAAGAGATGTTACTCAGATGAGGAACAAATGTAGGACAGAATGACTCTGAACCCTACTTTAAACCAAAACTACAGTACCTTGTTTTTAAAAGTGGAACATGGTAAGAGCAGCAGAAAATATAACAACAAGGACAATTTGGAGTTCCCTCACAAAACTGAACACTTTCCGGATACATGTTACCTTAATTTACATACCGGAAACAACCACCCCTCACATATTTGAAGGCCTCATTTTCCACCTAATAGCTGATTGCCCAATACCCTATATGCATGTGCAAAGGCCTGTTTGCAACTCACATGCATTAACTTCTCCTTTAAGAATCCCATACAAAATACAGCATGCACAGAATTAGGGTTTGCCATTTGAAAACATTAGTCCTTAATGCCTCCATTGCTTAATAATACTGCAGACATGGGGAGAATCCAATGTTGTGCTCAGATATCACACTGATGAGCAAGGGAGAGAGAGTTCAAAGCCTCAGTTTCACATCTAAGCCAAAAGAGAACACCACCACAGCACAATGCCTCTGTTCTTAGCACAGGACTGGGACACTGGCATAAAGGAAAGACTCCCAACTACTCACTCACCGACACCAAACCCTGCAGCATGCAGGTGTACCTTAGGGTTCCCCCATTGAGCCAAACACTGACCCAACTTGACTCTTAGTTAGGGAGGAGGCGATTATGGTGAAAAGTCAGTGTTCGAGAGGGTTGGAGTTCTAGGCTGCAGACTAAGGGGTGAAATAGCGGCTGCATTAAAATCAGTGGTAAAGCTCCTATTGAGTTCAATGGGGCCACGATTTCACTCAAGGTCAGCAATTTAACTAGCTAGATTACAGTGGTGGGATTTTCCTCCAGTACTCCTACTGACTTCAGTGTGATCAGAGTTTGGCCAACACTGGGTTCTTTTGAAAATCTTACCCTAAGTTACAAGGTCTATCAGTGTTACAGGATAGAAGTTGATTGGTCATTCAGGGAACTTGGAGGACATTAGGAAACAATGAGACTTAAGTACCAGGGGTAGCCATGTTAGTCTGCATCCATAAAGACAACAAGGAGTCCAGTGGCACCTTAAAGACTAACATATTTATTTGGGCATAAGCTTTCATGGGTAAAAACCCCACTTCTTCAGATGCAACTGAGACTTAAGAAGCTCAATCTATTTCTTTTGTCTGAGAGAAGGTTAAGAGGTGACTTGATAATGGTCTACAGATACCTACACGGGGAAGCCAGTTCTGACAGAAGGCAGCTCTTTATTCTAGCAGAAAAAGTTATAATGGTTTCCAGTGGTTGGAAGATGAAGCTAGACAAATTCAGACTACAAAGTCAAAAAATGTTAACAGTGAGGGTTGTGAACCGTTGGGGCAACTTAGCTAAGGACACAGTAGATTCTCCATCACTTGAAGTGTGTAAGTCAGTGGTTCTCAAACAGGGGTCCAGGGCCTGCTGGAGAGCCCTGAGGAGGTTTCAGGGGGTCCACCAAGCAGGGCCGGCATAAGACTTGCTGAGTCCCAGGGTTAGAAAACCAAAGCACCACTGCATGGGGCTGAAGCCCAGAGCTCCGAGCCCTGCACCTTGAGCTGAAGCTGAAGCCTGAGCAACTTAGCTTCATGGGCCGCCCTGTGGTGTGGGGCACAGCGCAGTTGTCCTGCTTGCTACTCCCTAACATGAGCCCTGCCTTTTACATGCAGAAAAACAGTTGTTGTGGCACAGCTGGGCTGTGGAATTTTTATAGCATGTTGGGGGAGCCTCAGAAAGAAAAAGGTTGAGAGCCGCTGGTCTGAGTCATAGAACCGTAGGGTGAGAAGGGACCGCAAGGGTCATCTAGTCTCACCCCCTGCCAAGATGAAGGATTTGTTGCACCTAACCAGTGGTTCTCAACCTATTTACTATTGTAGGCCGCATCCAATACTACCTGTATGGCCCTGAGGATGTCACGTGGGCCTCAGCTCTGCACTGATTGGGCCGCAAGTGGCTCACGGGCCGCAGGTTGAGAACACTGGACCATCCCATACAGATGGCTATCCAGACTCCTTTTGAAAACCTCCAGTGAAGGAGCTTCCACCGCCTCCTGAGGCAGTCTGTTCCATTGTCCTACTGTTTTCACAGCTAGGAAGTTTTTAAAGACTGGATTACTTTCTAACAGACATGCTATGGCTCAAACAGAAGTTAAAGAAGTTTGGGCTTGATACAGAAATTGCTATATGAAATTCTACGGCCTGTGTAATGCATGAGGTCAGACTAAATAATAACAGTGGTTCCTTTTGGCCCTAAAATCTATAAATCTTAGTCTATTAGGTGTGTGAAAATTTGAGGGAAAGTATTCAGAACTTTTTGAACCCCTCCAGAACAACTTGATGTAGTATTCATTTTGAATTTGGGGCAAAGTTGTAACTGTTTTCTTTTGTCTAAATTGCTTCACTCATCCCTACTGAATATAGTTTGGATTCTACATTATAGTCTTTAGTTTACTTTTATCCTACTTTAGAAATAGAACTTCAAGTAAATAAATCCTCTCCACTCCCTGGTCCCCTCTTTAACCATCTAAAGGTTCTCTCAGTTCACTCCTGGGAGACAGCTTAGTGTTCAGTATAATAATAATAATTCTACTATGGTACTTATATAGCGATTTATGTCTTCAAATCACTTTGCAAACATCCACTAATTAATTCAATTAACTAAAACAATTAGTCTGTAAAGCCACTATACACTCTTCAGATCACCTGTATGTTACAGTATATAATTGAGTGTTTTGCTACTAAACTTTTTAAAACTAAAAATGTAAGTGCAATTCAACAAATTCATTTAATACCTGGCTCTCTTATTCTGCATCAATTCAGTGCTCACATATTCCTATCTAGCAGCTTAGGGAGGGAAAAAGCAATATTGGTTTAATGTATTAAAGGGAATGTAATTAAATATTTGTTCAGGGGTAATTGTGTAAAAATTGCACAACAATTGAGTTTTATATAATTAGTACATCTTAATTAGTCAGCATCTTTATGATCAGTGTTTAATTTACTCACAATTGTTTTGCTTAAGTGTAAATTAAACACTTCTTTTTGGGCCTTTTATTTAAACCCATTACCCAGCACGTTATATAGGAACTGATGCTTTTCGTTGTTATTAAATGTCTGCCTGCAGCCGCTTATGGTCTCAAGCACTTGTAATGTCTCAACTTACTTTTTCCACATCCAGTGAAATTTACTTTATTATTTCCAGGCTGAGAGACTGTGCTTAAGGCCAGATTTTTATATATGATAAAAAAATAGGTGAAATAGACACACACACTCTGCTAAGAGCAGAGGTCTTTTTGGTTACTATTGGAACTGAAAGGTTCATGAATTCATGATGCCAAAAGGGAAATATAATGTTGAATAATGGAAGAAGAAGAAATGAATATGATCAGAGCAACTTTGTCCTACACATGAGTCAAATCTCTGTCTCTCTAGCTAGGAGTGTGTTTTATTTTTTTTAAAACGGGTGCAGCAAAGCCGCTGTGTGTGGTGACACAGCCACGCTGCTTTCTTTAGGAGCTAGCTCAAGCACAGATAGCACATGTACGTCTGCCCAGCCCGGGAATCCCAGCAACTGGGTAGATGTATCCACAACGAGATGGTAGCACAGCTGAGCACAGAATTGAGGAATCTTGGCACCCAATCCTCTGCTCTAACCACTTCCACTGGGCTATATTACGTTCATCTGTGGCCAGTGTGCCATTCTAGACACAGAGACACAAGTGCATGCCCTCTAGTTTTTTGCATGGTATATTAACTGCTAAACCAGATTAAATACTTGCAGGCAGTAAGATGTCAGTGTGCCCGGCAAGACTGTCAGCTGATTGGCAAACGCAGTCTTCTGCTCAACAGAGAATGCACCAGTCGAGATTACGCACGTTGAAATCATAGCAACTCAGGAACATAGCATGAGGCTGCCTGATCTACAGTGTTGATCATGAGGGGAGGCAGGGGAGGAGAGAACGGTGGCACTCTCTCCTCCCATCACTGATGTGTGTGTTCATTGTGCTCCTGCTCTCCAGTTCAATTTGCTTCAGAGCGGAAATTGACAACTGGGAACATTCTACCCCCGAAAAGATTTCCTGGCAGCTACTCGCCTCTATATAATCCTCCAGCAGAAGCAGAGTCTGTGGCCAGCAGCAGCTTCCTGCTTTGAGAGCATTAAGGGCCTTAGCAGTGGGGGTGTTTGATGAGGGTATTTGTTGGATAATGACTGAAAAGGTAGGTGTGGGGTGAAGCAAGGTAGTAGCCAACCAGCCTTGGACATGAAGCATGAGAGAAACCCTGGCACAAGAAGCTGTTCACAGAATAAGAACCTAAAGCTAAAGGGAATAAGCATTCAGAGAGTAAAGTTCTAGTGTTTATTAATATTAGTTATTATACCCTTACAGTGCCATAAACATACATGGTGCTTTACAGACGAAGAGATGACAAAGTGGAAGCTCTTCAGGGTGGGGACTTAAAAAGAAAAAAAAGCTCCATGCACATTTTCCAGTGCTCAGCACCCAGGGTTGGGACTAAATATTTAAAAATGCTCAGCAACTAGCCCCTCCCATTTCAACACTTCGGCCAAAGTTTCAAAAGGGCTCAGCATCCACCAGCTTCTGCTGCGACACTTTCAAGCAGATATTCAAAAGCGCTTAGGACCCAGCCCGCTGGTGCTCCTTGGAGAATGTAGCCCAAGCTCTGGGTGCTGACCCCTTTTGAATATCTCGTTCTAAGTACATCTCATTCAAAGTGATTTAGACGCAAAAGGCCCAGTCCTGCTTTCCAAGTCAGCTGGAGCTTTGGCCTTGACTTCAATGGGAACACAATCAATCTTAAAATCAATATTCAAAAGCAATTAACCCAGGTAGCATTTTTAACAGACAGTACTTGGTTTAGAAAAGGGAGGACAGGGAGTGTGATAATAACTGTCTATAAAATACTTGAGAGGGGAAGAAATGATTGAAGGTGATATTATGGAGATAAGTCAAAGGGGAATTTCCATAAATTGCCAATGGAAAAATTCAATGTTGTTCTAAAAAAGGGTATTGAAAGCTCTTCACTACTCCTCACCACCAAGTGGAGTTCAGATAAAACACATCCCTATAAAGGATAATCTTGCACTAGTGTCAGAGTGTAGGATAGACTACGTAATCCATGGCACACTTTCCAGGCCCAGCATCTAGGAGTCGGTCTATCAGCTGTGTGTATTTTCCTCTTTTATAAAGTATGCAGTCATTACATTGTCCTGTGTACTGTTAATCTCGCGCTATGATTTCTGCAATATGTGAAATCACTTTCTGTGCCCTGTATATTTCAAATCTCTTCACTTCCAGGTAGATTTGGGACTCTATATAAACTTTTATAGAGCGTGCTGGAGAAAACAAGACATACACACAAAATGTTCCTTTTATGTGGTGACCCAATGCCTCCCAAGTCTATTTATTTGATTTATCCTGCTGGGGCCAAACATTTGATCACACTCTCATCAGCGACCAGTAGCAGATATCTGAAGGCAAACATTTCCTATGTACCCTATGATGCTGATGATAAGAGTCAAAGGCCAAGATGCTATCAGTAGCTATTTAACTTTTTTCTGGTTTTGTTTTGTTTTTTTGAGGACTGTGTTATGACATCCAGCTCCTGTATCAGTAGAGTTTACCAGCAGAGGTTGAACTCAAGACCTTCAGCACTACAGCTACATCTTGAGCTAAAGGACTAATTCTATTAGCTGGTCACAGTAGCCAGCTGATACACTCTGGACCAGCCTACAGAGAGGGAGAGATAACATGAGTCACAGGTAGGTTACAACTACCAGGAGTTTGCTTTACAACTCCCTGCCACCCACCCATAGGCACCGACTCCATGGGTGCTCTGGGACTCAAGCACCCATGAAGAAAAACAGTGGGTGCTCAGCACGCACCAGCCACAGCTGTTCCGTGGCACTGCCAATCAGCTGTTAGGCACCTCCATCAATCAGCTATTTGGCAGCTAGCGGGAAGCACTTGGGGGAGGGCAGAGAGCCAGCAAGTGGCAGCCTCAGGGGAGGGGGTGCAGCAGGGGCAGGAAGAGGTGGAGCGAGGGCATGGTCTCAGAGCAGGGGTGGAGCACCCACAGGGAAAAAAAAATAAAAGTCCGCACCTGTGCATCCAACCCAAAACACATACAAACAAAACCCTAGTTGTACAAACTGGAGAGAAGAACCTTCCCTGTGATGCTCTCTACGTATTTATATAGCTCCCTCACTCTAGTAGCTGAGTATCTCCTGAATATGTTTGGATTTATGAGCAAAACACTCCTCTGAGGTTGCGAGGTACCATTATATTGAGGGGAAAATGCAGCACACAGAGGCCAAGTGCCCCTAAGGTGATATGGAAAGTCTAAGACACAGCTAGGAACTGAGCTCAGATTTCCTCATTCCCAGGCCAGCCCAGACTTAGCCACACACCCATCCTCCCTCTCAGCTACCACAGATGTCTGAACCAGAGGGAAGCAGTACCCTGGCTACCATTCTGAAGATGGGCAGATAAACTAACATAGGCATAGTCTTCATCACTGCTTTTGCCTTCTGAAGACTTAGAGAGGAAAGAGGTGAGCACAGATGTGGCAAGTTCAAATAAAAATGGAGGGTTGTTTTTTTTTTTCTACACACACCTATATGTCATTTTGTTCATTATCTGTTGCACAATCTCTCTTACTCTGCAGTTTGAAACTGCAAAGCAACATTTTACATTCTAGCGTTTCTTCTGATATTTGCATGCATCAGTGTCTGGTGACCCCTGACCCTCTGTTAAGGACTGTCCATTTCACGTAACGGCTGCACTTGTAATAACTATTCAAACTGCCGTATGAGGAATAGAATAATAAAAATCATAAAATTCTTCTACTCTATCGTCTCTTCCATCTCCGGATCTCAAAGCACTTTATAAACACGAAGGAATTAACCCTAACCTGACCCTTTTAGGTTGGGCACAGAGCAAGATTTGTCAGATGACCTCTATGGCAGAGCAGGAATTTAGACTCATTTCCAGCCTCCCAGCTCCAGATTTAACTACACTAGACACTGCTTCCTCCCTGGAGAAGGTACAGCTGCCTAAAGTGTCTGCTGATAAACCCATTTTGTGCCTCTAACTCTTGTTTTGAATATTTCAGCAGGTTAGACAAACGAAGACCAGTTGCCACTGATCAGGCAATGTTTTCCTAAATCAGTGATCACATTTAGCTAAAAAACATAAATCCCATCAAGGGCTTGTTTTCCCAGGAATTCACTGTTTGAAAATATAAATATATAAATTAAATTAAGCTTTCTCTACTGGATGTCTTGTAAAGCCTTGGTGAGGACTCTTAGGGCATTGCTAAAGTTTTCTTTTTTAAATTCTCATAGGAACTGTAGCTGGATCGATAGAAGCTCTATATCAAAATGACCTTTTTTCTCTATCACATTTCTTTAAAATGTTATAGATTATTTCTCCTTAGAACTTTTCTTTTTACAGAACATTTTTCCAAGTTCATTTCCAATTTCAGTTTCCTTGTGAAAGTAAAGAAAACAGAACAGAAAAAGTCAAGGACAAATTCCATTTCAAAACTCATTGTGCTCTTTAGGTGTGCAGACACGTGTGCAGGAGCACATCTATGCACAAGCATTCACACCCACACAACTAATACCTCCCTGCTCCCTGGTAGTATCTTCTGCACCTGAGACAGACTTTTTTAAGTCACACAAGTGTCTGTGACCAAAGCAGCCACCACAGGAAGTGCTGATGGGTCTGAGCAAGCTAAGTAGCTATGCAGAATTGTCATGAAGGGCGAGTAGTTTGCATATTCCAGGAAACTGAGCCAAATGCCAATTGTTGCTTAGAAGGGTGGTCTGGAGAAATAGGTCTAAGCAAGTGTATCAGCCAGACTCAGCCAAGAGAATTCTGCAGAGGAGAGGCATCCTTAGGGGTTAGCAAATCCCCAAATAAATCCCCAGTGATGGGCAAACCTCACAAATAGGGAGCTTTGTCTCAGCTTTTTCATCTGAAAACTCACATAAGGGAAGATATGAGATGCAGACGCCATGGTGATATAAGCACCTTAGAACAACTTAAAATAGCAGCAGTAGACATTAGTACATTATTTGTTATTGTGATTCCTTATTTCAGTGTTTCCCTCTTTAAAAAGTTTCAGTTGCCCAATCCAAGAGGTGAAACAATACCATGTGGCATGGGTGACCAATCACAAACCATACTGATTAGCTGAAATGAAAAGTTTGGACTATCAATAGGCTGATTAGCTTTGGGTTCGATGTTTTATGGAGTTTCCTCAGCTTCATACATGATTACAAACATGATCTGCCAGTCCTTTACAGTGCACAAGTGTATTTTCCAAGGGGCATCAGGCTATTTTATCCTGTGGTGGCTACAAAAATTAAACATGGCGTGTTTAGCAGTGGTTAGAACAGGGGTCTGGCAGCCAGAACTCATGAGTTCAAGTACCGGCTGTGTGACGGTTGGCAAGGCATGACATTGCTCTGTGCCTCTGTTTCCCCTATGTAAGATGGAGATAACACAGGGGTATGGCAAGGCAATACACATATAAAGTAAAAAGCCAACTGAAAAGCTGTGTCCTTGGCCATCAGAATCTGCTTCTCATAGAATATTAGGGTTGGAAGGGACCTCAGGAGGTCATCTAGTCCAATCCCCTGCTCAAAGCAGGATCAACACCAACTAAATCATCCCAGCCAGGGCTTTGTCAAGCCGGGCCTTAAAAATCTCTAAGGATGGAGATTTCACCACCTCCCTAGGTAACCCATTCCAGTGCTTCAAACCCTCCTAGTGAAATAGTGTTTCCTAATATCCAAACTAAACCTCCCCCACTGCAACTTGAGACCACTGATTCTTGTTCTGTCATCTGACACCACTGAGAACAGCCGAGCTCCATCCTCTTTGGAACCCCCCTTCGGGTAGTTGAAGGCTGCTATCAAATCCCCCCCTCACTCTTCTGCAGACTAAATAACCCCAGTTCCCTCAGCCTCTCCTCATAAGTCATGTGTCCCAACCCCCTAATTATTTTCGTTGCCCTCTGCTGGACTCTCTCCAATTTGTCCACATCCCTTCTGTAGTGGGGGAACCAAAACTGGACACAATAGTCCAGGTGTGGCCTCACCAATGCCGAATAGAGGGGAATAATCACTTCCCTCGATCTGCTGGCAATGCTCCTACTAATACAGCCCAATATGCCATTGGCCTTCTTGGCAACAAGGGTACGCTGCTGACTCAGATCCAGCTTTACGTCCACTGTAATCCCCAGGTCCTTTTCTGCAGAACTGCTGCTTAGCCAGTTGGTCCCCAGCCTGTAGCGGTGCATGGGATTCTTCCTTCCTAAGTGCAGGACTCTACACTTGTCCTTGTTCAGCCTCATCAGATTTCTTTTGGCCCAATCCTCCAATTTGTCTAGGTCATTCTGGACCCTATCCCTACCCTCCAGCATATCTACCTCTCCCCCCCAGCTTAGTATTATCTGTGAACTTGCTAAGGATGCAATTCATCCCATCATTGAGGTCATTAATAAAGGTGTTGAACAAAACCGACCCCAGGACCGACCCCTGGGGAACTCTGCTTGATACCGGCTGCCAACTAGACATCGAGTCGTTGATCACTACCCATTGAGCCTGATGATCTAGCCAGCTTTCTATCCACTTTATAGTTCATTCATCCAATCCATGCTTCTTTAACTTGCTGGCAAGAATACTGTGGGAGACCATATCAAAAGCTTTGCTAAAGTCAACATATATCACATCCACCGCTTTCCCCATATCCACAGAGCCAATTATCTCATCATAGAAAGCAATCAGGTTGGTCAGGCATGACTTGCCCTTGGTGAATCCATGTTGACTGTTCCTGATCACCTTTCTCTCTTCCAAGTGCTTCAAAATAGATTCCTTGAGGATCTATTCCATTATTTTGATGAGGACTGAAGTGAGGCTGACCGGTCTGTAGTTCCCCAGGTTCTCTTTCTTCCCTTTTTAAAATATGAGCACTATATTTGCCTTTTTCCAATCATCCAGGACCTCCCCCGATCGCCACAAATTTTCAAAGATAATGACTCTGCAATCACTTCAACCAACTCCCTCAGCACCCTTGGATGCATTAGATCTGGACCCATGGACTTGTGCATGTCCAGCTTTTCTAAATAGTCCTTAACCTGTTCTTTCACCACTGAGGTCTGCTCACCTCCTCCCCATACTGTGTTGCCCAGTGCAGTAGTCTGGAAGCTGATCTTGTCTGTGAAGACTGAGGCAAAAAAAAGCATTGAGTACTTCAGCTTTTTCCACATCATCTGTCACTATGTGGCCTTCTTCTTGCTAACATATGTGTAGTAACCCTTCTTGCTACTCTTCACATCCCTTGTTAGCTGCAACTCCAGTTGTGCCTTGGCCTTCCTGATTGCACCCCTGCATGCTCTAGCAGTATTTTTATATTCCTCCCTAGTCATCTGTCCAAATTTCCACTTCTTGTAAGCTTCCTTTTTGAGTTTAAACTCACCGAAGATTTCACTGTTAAGCCAAGATGGTCGCCTGCCGTATTTTCTGTTCTTCCTGCACATTAGGATGGTTTGTTTCCGTGCCATCTTCTCCTTGAGCTGCCTGTTGCAGGTGGCCCTGTGTGCAGGTTGGCTCTGATCATCCTTGCTGTCTGCCATAAAACAAATGATGCCACTTCTACAGCTGAGTAATGAAAGCAGAGGCATGATTGATAAGAAGATAAATTAGCTTAATTGGCTTTATTTCAACAAACATAAATTAACGAAATTAAACATCAGAGGGAGGGCAGCTGCTCTTTGAAGTAAGCATGGGATTTCATTTTGCCCCTCTCTGCAGCTTGCTGAAAATGATGGGGCTTGTTGGACTATCCCTGGGAGGAGCCATCTGATCATTACAATAGTCCCCCGTCTTGGTGCTGACATATGGTCAGCATCCCTAACTCCCTCAGCTCCCAGCTAGCCGGTAAGAAGAGATAGTCAATGGGATTAATTTCTCCCTCACTGTGGAACCTGGTCAATGAGAATCTAAACATCACTTTCTGCTGGTGAAGAAAAAGTGAGAAATCTGCCTCCTGCAGCTTGGCTTGCAGAGATGTTGTTGACATTCTTGTGAACTCTAGACCAGAGTCAGGGAAGCTATTAGCGACTCTGACTGCCAATGCGACACTGCCCTTGCTTCTCCAGTGCTTCAACCTATTTGGTTTTAAAGCTGTCCTGAGATATGGGATTTCCAGCACTGAAAGTTTCTCCCAATTCTTTTACACAGGGAGCAATATGTGCCCTCTACAAGCCTCCCATTGATGCAACAGGCACAAGACAAGGCCTTCTACATATATCATTTATTTTATATCTTGTACTACAGAAAACACAAGCCATTCTGAGGGGAGATCTCTTGCCAGACATTGTTCTTTTTCTAGGCACCTAAAAGCTAGGGGTGGTGATGCTTAGTGTCCCCATGCCTATATTCTTTTGTCAATCAAGCCCATGGACAGTGTTCAAGGCACTGCAAGAGATCTGCTTTATTCTGTGTTCTGCTCCAACTGACTGCATATAACAAGAGCTTTGAGGTGCCACACCTAGACCCTTTGCCTGGGAAACTCAGCCTTTCAAGGCACCACCCTCAGTATCACAGTACACACGTTATTCACTGGTGGGTATGTGTAATACCAAAGACACACAAGGTGGCTAAGCTAATGTTTCAGTGGCTCAGATCCTTAACACTGGAACATCTTGATTTCTTTGCATTTAAATTCTCAGCCTCACTGTAGAGTTTCTCATTTAATTTCACTCTCTCTGCATCTTGCTAGGGGAAGCTTCCTGAATAGCCTGGGTGCTTTCCATTCCATTCCTTTCTGTGCTTCTGAAGCATATATATATTCTAGGGGACAGTGATGTCTATTGGCTAGAGCAGAGGCTTAGGAATCAAGTAACATCCCTGCCTCTGCCCCTCCATCTAACCTTGGGCACACTAGTGAACTTCAGCAAAGTAGGGTTAAAGTGGGGATAGGGAGGGTTAAGGAACCTAAAATATTTTGAGATCCGTGGCCATAGTAAAACGATGTATTATTATTTCTGGGCAAAGAAGATGGAACAGAACCTCCTTCATATGGACTAAGCTGACAGGACTTCTGGGTTGTGTGCTTGGCCCTCAAATTCCTCATGCGTTTTCAAATATCCTCCCACACAGCTGCCTGTATTTGCTACATTACCCGTAGCTGACCCCCAATGGGAGCAAATCAGAAAGCAGCTGAGGATGCATAATAAAAGGGAAAACAGAAAGCTAATGGATTTAAGTTTCTCATATACACAACTGGAGTTATAGGCAGTTACCGGCCTCACAGAGGGACAAATAAATGTGGTTGGACATACTTATTGGTTCAATTAAATACCTTGAACATTTTTTGTAACAATTCAAGTCACAGCATGTGCTGTGATGACATTAACCTTCAATAATCATCCTCCTTTCCCAGGGCACTGTGGGAATGACTACATTAATTAGTCATGAAATGATTAAATCTGAAGAGCACAAACCCGACCATGAATCTTGGCATGTGGACACTTTTCAAGGACCGACCAGCAAGGAATCAAGCACACCTTGAAATATCCATGCTGGGAATTTTACTGCTGCAGGGACGCATCAGCTGGGAGAGCGAATGGGTTTCTGGTTTTGTAAACTGAATGGTCTAAAACCAACCCAGCTAGTTCGTACTGCCATTCTGGAAAACGTTAAGCCTTTCACCACCCTGCTCCCAGCTAAACTGTATTTATCTGCCCTGCAGAGATCAAGCTCTGTCCTAATCCTTCAAATAAAACATCTTACAGCAGCTTCCATCCCTTTGTGAATCTCTTCACTGCCGAGTGCACCACATGGGTTGTGCCATTCTCAGGGATTAGGGACACAGCTAACACTAGAATTTACTAGCAATCTTGGGAGAAAGCCTGTTCTCCTGAGGTTAAAACTCAACTTCCTGGCCACTGAATCGCTGATAGATTTGAACAAACATCTTCCCCATTGGGTACTGATCTATTCGACCTCCAAACATTTTGGAGATACGTTTTCCAGAGATTTACACCACCACATGGAACTACAGACCGTGAAACTACAGACTGTAAAGTGCATTGAACAAGGCATGCTGTGGTGACCCGAAGCACTTCCCATGTACTGAATAGTGTCCTGGGCCCAGATTCTGTTTTCAGCTGCACCCAGGTAAATCTGGAGTCACTCCTCTAAAGTCAGTGGAATGACTCCAGATTTACGTTAGCATACACTGGGAGCAAAAGTTGCCCTCAGGGGATTTACAGTTGCAACTGTCCCATAACAGTCAGTTTTTATAGGAACTCAGGGTGTCTCAACAGTATTATTCACCCCACAGGGCAGAAAATCCCATGCATGGTATGCTCCCATTCTGCTCTGCGTGCTGTACCTATTTCCAGAACTGCCACAAACCCACTGCCTACTGAAAATCAACAATGAAAACTCTCTCCTCTCATTACAGACCCAAATGACAGGCTTTTAGAATGATTAGCTGGAAATTGCCTTTTCCATCAGATACAAGCCCAGAGGAAGGGGGGTGCCAAAGAGAAAGGAGGTGCTGATATGAGCTTCTTTGTCATGCAAATGTAGGGACATGCTTTTTATCTTCAGACAAGTGCAAGTGCCTCACAAAGATTTTATTTAAGGCCTGTGTTCTCATGCATTACGAAAGTGAAGCAAAGAGACGGGCCAACTTTAATGAACTAGGGGCCATATTATTAGTTTCAAGAAAGAGAGGGAAGGAAAGAGAGTGCACAAGCAATTTAACGTCAAGCTTATTAAGAATATGCCATGCATTATGAGCCCTAGGAAGGTGGTGGATTTCAGTCACCTCTCTATTTAGTCCCAGGACCACAGGCAAACTGTACACACAGCAACAATTCCATCTTCGTCAACACCTGAATCACTCTCCGCAGCCTCCTTAAAGATCCTGCTTCAGCGCTTTTCCTCCCATTTCCATATCATAAAGCGGTGATTGTTGCTGTGGCAGCACGATGTGGTTCAAGGGAACACAGCAGCGTGGAAGGCGCTTGCCTCGTTTTATGCTTGCACGGGGTTGTTAACAGCCATGTCGTAAATATGGCACATCACTTCTTCCTTTTGTGTATTTTAACTCTAGTGCATAATGATGTATAGCCTAGCCTATGTGTAGTGGGCTGGCTGCATGAAGGAGAAAGCAAAGCTTCACAAACAAATCAATTCAGAAAAACAGGTGATAGCAGTCCCCTGTTGACTGATGCCTGACGCAAGAAGCCAAGTCTGGGAGAGGGAAGAACCCCAGTGCTCCACAGTATGTGCTATCATTACATAGATTTCTCCTGCACTTCTCCTCTCTGCCCAAGCAAGCACCTTTATTCCACCAAGCAGCAACCTCCATCTCCACCTGGGCATTAGAAGAGTGGTGCACTGCTGAGAAGACCCAACAGTGAAGCTTCAGGATGCCGACACTTTTCAGTTGCCTTCTCAAGTGATGGTGGATATTGACAGACTGGTAGGGGCATAGCAGGAACCTTAGGTTCTCATCTCAAGTGTGGCATAGGACACAGTCAAGGAAGAGCCGGACTCATCTTCTTTCTCCTCATCTGGAAAGAATCTCTGAAGATCAGCAAAATGGCCCAATGTTACGATGGAAAAACCCTGCATCCCAGAATATGGTGATGATGACTAGGATGGCAACAAGAATTCTTAATCAAGTTGACAAAGTTCCAGGGAGGAATGATCCAAATGGGAGTATCCAAGAACATCCATTATGAGTGTCCATGCAAAACTAAGCTTCCAGCACTTCAAATATTGACATTCACTCTCATCTTCAGAAAGTTCTGGCATGTAGTCACAACAATGCTATAATCTCACCAAACGCCTTGAAACCCAGTTTTTAGGCCAAACCATTTATTTCAACAACAGTTCTACAACACAGCCTTTAACATGTGTTAATATTGACCCTTTTCATCTCCTTCCTCCCTCATTTTGTCTCAGCAATTAAAACAAAACAAAAAATCTAAGGCCACAATTTACGATAATAAGTGCCTAAATTTAGACTAAGTCTACACTCTCAGTGGCCAGTATCACAGGTAAGGGAGTACCTTCGGTTTATACAATAGTTTGATGATATTTTCCATCTCAAATCCCTATGAATCTTGACCATTTTGTTTGCTTCCAGACTGTGCTAGGCAAGGAGCAGAACTTTCCATTGGGCTGTGTACACTGACGCCCAGGTCCTTTTCCTGACTAACTGCAGTTAATTTAGACACCAGCAATGGGCACAAGTAGCTCAATTTGTTCCTTCCAGTGTGCATTACCTTGCTTTTGTCCTGCCTGTGGCAATGTCCTGGATTACACAAAAAGGGACAGATGTGCAGCCCAGCCTCAACTGGGCCTCAATTTTTGTAGGTTTAAAACTGTGCTCATAAATCAGAGACTTAGGTATCTGCTACTCTGTTGTCTGGCATTCCTCTGGAAGATACAAGGACAACCTCATTCCAACTCCCTTTCTCCCTGAAGGCCAATTATGCCCACTCACAGCCCACCAAGTTCACAACACACTCAGCACACAGGGGCTGTGTTCTGACTGCTTCTTTATGGTTTTTGCAGCTGTACAAGCTTGCACAAGTGGATGAATTTTGCAGCATTCACGTGCATTACTCCATTGACATAATTACCATTCCTCTCCCCCCTCCCCCCTCCCATCACAGTATTCTTCCAGCACTGAAGGGGCTAAATGAAAAATGTTATTGTTTGACAAGTGTGTTTCACAGCTTATTAGTGGTGAGACTGCATCTTAACTTTTGATCTTTGAGCCTGCTGTGCTGAGCTAAATGAACCAGCTTTTCCCTTAGCATCTTCCTCCAAGCAGGAGCTTTTGCGAATTCCATCAACCTATACCCATGCCACAGAGAAAGCTGGGTTAGCAGGACAGGAGCGGGATGTGTTTTGAAACTGCTGATTGACCATGAAAAGCACATGAGAGGTAGAAATAAATACTGCGGGATTCATAGTAAAGAGGAAATCGAAGTCATTATCCCAAATGGCTGGGTCAGGACAAATGAGCCGTTTCTCTCCCTTCGCACATTTACAAAGCACGAGCTGTAAATGACAAATGCTGGAGTTAACAGTCTCACTGAACTTAAGCGCTGAATAATTCACAAGACCCAACTCTGGGTCTGGTAGAGCACCTTTGCTAATCACCAAGGCTTATTTGGATATTGCCTGGTGAAACACTTTAAAAAGACATTAAAAATGTAAAGACTGTCTGAAGAATTAAAATATCTCCGGGCAGAGTGTGGCTCCCGAGTAATAGGAGTGACCTATGTCTTCTTCTGAATTCAGTCCTGGAGCCTCAGAAATCCCACCTGGCCTACAGGGAGGGAGGCTCCAAGTTACAGGAGCTCATTGTTGTTCAATGGAATTCATTCTGCAGGGCAGGAATCCCTTGCAGGGTGAATGAAATTCGAAAGCTTTGCGATTGTACCTGAGCAAAGGAGAGGACAAACAGCAAATATATATATTTTTCATTTGGCTGCTACAGATCTACCTGGAAGTCAAGCTTATTTTGTCTTGTTTCTTCACGTTTTCTGGCATTTTCCTCCTTTGTTTTTTCTCACTGTCCCATTGCAAGCCCTCCCATGCTACAGAAGTGTGAAAGCTGAGTGCATTCTTCTTTATTGTTTAAGAACATTAAGGGCTTACAAAAGCTGGAGCTGAACCCAAATCCTTTGCCCTTCATTTGCTGTTGCTCTGCCTCCTATGAATCATGGTTGTTGGAAACATAGTACCAGAGGTGAAAGTAAGCCGGTACGCTCAGGTATGGCATACCGGTAAGAGCCGGTGCACCGTACTGGGGCATCCCGGCATCCCCAGGGGGCAATTTAAAGGGCCTGGGGCTCCCAGCAGTGGTTCTGGGAGCCCCAGGCGGTAGAAGCAGGGGAGCCCCAGCCCCTTTAAATTGCCTCCAGAGCCCCGCTGCTGGAGCCCTGGGGTAGCGGCTGCAGGGCTCCGGCAGCTACTTAAAGGGCCTGGGGCTCCCCTGCTTCTACCGCCCGGGCCCTTTAAATAGCCGCTAGAGCCCCGCTGCCGCTACTCCAGGGCTCCTGGGGTAGTGGGGGCTCTGGGGCTATTTAAAGGGTCAGGGCTCCAGCTGCCTCTGACGCCCCGGTCCTTTAAATAGCCGCTGGAGCCCCGCCGCTTCCCCAGGGCTCCGGCGGCTATTTAAAGAGCCAGGGCAGTAGAAGAGGGGAGCCCCAGGCCCTTTAAATAGCCCCCAGAGCCTTGGGCTGCTGCTGCTACCCCGGTGTGGTGGGGGGTGCACTTACCTTACAGGGTGGGCTGGGGCTGGCTCGGACCCCCTCAGCGCCGCCTCTTCCGCCCTAGGCCTCGCCCCTTCTGGGGGCCAGAGCTGGCCCTAGAGTACCGGTAAGTCACTGGCTTTACAGTCACCCCTGCATAGCACACCCTTCTTTCCAAGCAGGGCAGTGGTTCCCAACCTTTTTCAGAGTCCCCCCTGCAGCGGACTGGGGGATTGACGACCCCCCTCAGCTTCCACTCGCACCAGGCCCTGGCACTGTTGTCAGCGTCTCTGCAGCTCTCTCTTCGTCTTATTGCATTTTTGCTCGCTGTCCTTTTTTCTTTTCTTTGATTTCTTTTTTTTTTCCTTTCGTTCTGGGTTGTTGTTTGTTTGGGGGTTTGGGGTTTTTTTTTTGCTTCTTTCCCATCCTCCCTCCCCAAAGACTCCCTGTTGCTCAAGACAGATGCCCATTAGCAGGGCCGGCTCTACAGATTTTGCAGTCCCAAGCAGTGAAAGAAAACTTCCGCCGCAGACGGCAAAGGGGAGAAGTTGCCACCGATTTGCCGCCCCTTTCTGACTGCCACCCTGAGCACCTGCTTGGAACATTGGGGCCTGGAGCCAGCCCTGCCCATTAGTATCCCCATGGGGTGAGCAAGCTGCGGTTGGTGGCCGAGCTGAGTGCTGTGAGAGAAGAGACGCGTGGGTCAATGAACAGCTCATGATACAAAGAGCTGTTACTGTGGCCAAATGTGCAAAGACCATGATGGGAGCAGGGAAGGAAGGAAGTGGCTTTCAAGAAACTTCCATCTTTTTGGCCTCACAGATGCAAAAGGCAGGTCTGCAGTTCGGGGTGGGGGAGATGATTTTCCCCGCCATTATTGTTCCCCTGACATGCTCTGAATCTCTCCTCCTGGATTAGTCTAGTCTAGTGCATTCCCTCAAGCCCTTGCCAGCTTTGGAAACACTGATTTAGGGGATGGAAAGTCTTGTGCATGGGCACAGACATACTGCAGATAAAGCTTCATGGTGAAGTCCCTTCAGACAGCTTGGCCAGTGGCTGCATCTCCTGCCTGCTCTCATACAGCGTCAAAGTACCAGCACCAATGTCACAGTGATTAAAAAAAAAATTGGAAATGCAGTGATGTGGCTAGCAGTGCTACTTATGGTTGTGATGGGGAATGTGAACAAGAATATCCAGTTATTTGTGGAAGGGATATTAAACCTCATGCTTCAGGTCCTAAGCCAATCTCTAACTATTAGAGATCAGGATGAGACCTACCGTGGGGATCAGGATTATCCCACAGCTACTACTGCAGGGTTCTGACACCTTCCTCTGAAGCATCAAGTACTGGCCACTCTCAGAAACAGGATACTGAACTAGATGATCCAGTATGGCCATTCTGATGAACTGGCTGGTCATCATTGCAGGGGGAAAGGGAGGGGAACCAATGAACTCCTATTCCCTTAGAGAAAAGAACCACCTAGGACGCCGGCATCCTAAACAAAGGCTATAGAGACAGTGGCTGTACATGAAGAAATTTGTCATTTGACCTTTTAAGAGCTGGGAGAGGGAGATGATTAAGATTTGGTGGCTGTTCGTTTGAGAGCCAGAAGACACAGGGTCCTGTAATTTTTTGGTTAGCTCCTCAGAACAGGACTTCAGAACAATCAAGTGACTTAAGAATCCAATCCACACTCATTGATGGGATTCTTTGGAAGCAGCTAGTCAGTACTATGTAGACAGCCTGCCAGTGTTCAATCACGTTGGTAGCTCTTCCTCTTAATACTGAGCCCATCTCCATCTAGGCATCAGGACTCTTACCATTTCCGGACAGAAGAGAGAGAGTGCTACCACCAGAGTCAAAAACTCCTTGAAAAGTCACATTAAATGCACATACATGCAATTACTAGACCAAGTCCCGGGAAGGTGAGCAGAGAAAACACCAGTCCCAGCAGCATTTTCTGACTGTGGAAGCAATATTAGTAATTTCTGCCAGTTCGCCAATTGCTCCAGTGTCAGGAAATGCCTCTCCCTTCTTCTGAATAGCTGTATCCTTCTCCATGTGTCCTAAAGCCTCTCTGCAGTGGTTCATTCTTGCCTAGCAATGCAGATTGAGTACGCGTTAAAGAGGAAGAGGTTTTTTTTTCCATTCAGGAGCTTCTCTTTCCATTGACTGAAATTGTGAACCATGAGTAAGTCAGACAGTTACATTCAGAAGCAAATATCTAGATTCTAGAATCCATGGAATTGAATTCCCATCCCAGATATTTGGAGAAGTGGAAACTGCTTTGTCCTCAGTGCCAAGACTGAGCCCCAAACTGGAGAACGCTCCAACAAGGGTTACAGCTCAGAATCCTCTATAGAAAGCTCTCTCTCTTATAGAATTCTCTCCTTCTGCAAAGAGCCAATACTAATACCTTAGAATATTACAGGGACATAAAAATCTGTTGAAAGTACTAGTGGCCTAATGACAACAACACTCACTGCTGAAGATGGCACTACCATCTTTACTGCTCTTGAAGGCATACAGTCATAGAGTTTAAGGCCCGAAGGGACCATCAGATCATCTAGTCTGACCACCAACACCCACACACGAAACCCAGCATCCCAAATTAGACCAAAGATTTACAACCCACAGGAAACTAGACTATTATGTGCCACAGGCAGAGAATAGGAGGGACCAAGATGCACCAGTGCCCAAGGCCTCTGCACCTGCAAGGAAATGATTAAGCGAGACATACCCAGATAATCCTGCATCCCTTGCTGCTGAGGAATGTGAAAACCCTCCAAGGTCCCTGCCAATCTGACAAGAGAGAAAATCCCTTCCTAACCCCACATATGGCAATCAGCTCGATTCTGAGCATGTGAGCAAGAAGCAGGCAAGCTAAACACCTCAGAGAGAAAACACTTGGTGCCACCTCAGAGAGCTAGGCCCCCCATCCAATGTCCCATCTCCAGCTGTGTTCATCCCTGATGTTTCAGAGGAAGGAGATTAAAAAAACCCTCCCAGAATACCTTGTGGTGATGACCCCTTCCTAACCCCTGAAGGTGGCTGGCTGAAACCCTGAAGCATGAGCTTTTAGGAACATAAGACATAAACTTGAAGTGAGCCCCAGGGCTGATGAGCCCTGCTCCCTGCCATCACAAGCAAGCCTGTCATACAATTGCACTCATAAATTTGTCCAGCTCTCTCTGAAAAGTAATTAAGTGGTTTGCTCCTGAAACGCCACTTGGGAGGCTGTTCCAGAACCTCACCCATCTGATGGTTAAAAACCTTTTTCTAATTATCAGATTGAATTTGTTCATGGATGGTTATATCCGTTTGTTCTTGTGCCAACATCATCCTTTAGCTTAAATAGCTCTTCACTCTCCCAGGTATTTACCCCTCTTTCCCCACTGTATTTATAGGGAACAATCATGTCTCCTCTCGGCCTTCTTTTTGCTAGACTAAACAAGCCAAGCACTTCCAGTCTCCTCCCATAAGATAGACCCTCCAGTCAACTGATCACCATACCAGGTCTCCTCTGTACCTGTTCCAGTTTGAATTCATCTTGTGTGAGTTAAGTAGTGGTGAAAAGTGATGGCTTATTCAAACCCTGGGAGACTGAAATCTCTTGTTGTTCCCGAAGGAATGAGGCAAGACCATATTTTTCTAAAATTCCAACAAACTTCGCTGCAGCCAGAACCCTCACAGAGCAGCATCTGCCTTCCCAGGAGCTGGAGACAAGCAGTACAACACATCAAAAGGACCATTTGTTTCTGTTCCCCTTCCCCTAGGCTCTCTCTCCAACCATACCCACCTGCCACCCAGCTAACAGTAGGGAAGTCCATAACACTACGCATGTGCAGAACAGTGGCAGGACCAGTATAACCTTTCCCCACACCAGTATGCTTCATCCCTAACCTGGATTTTAACTTCACAAATCCCCTCTGAAATAGGAAAGTACTTACTTTGTCTCATTTTTTAGATGGGGACCTGAAGCACAGAGTAAGTCACTTGCCAAAGATTATACAGGAAGTCTGTGGCACAGCCGGGACTCAAAGCCAGGTCTCCCAAGTCCCAAGGTAGCACCCTGACCAATGAGCTGTCCCGAACCGGGAGGGACCACCTTTAGCGGTAAGGAGGAAAATTAAGAGGATCTTCATGGCTCCTTCAGTCCATGACCATTGTAACTCTGGGTTTTTGTCCCATGCACCCCTGGCCACTAGCAACTGGACTGAGACCACTAAACTCATTTCACAAGGCTGACAAGCACTATTGTTAGCTGGTAATGAGTTTCAGTTGCTGTTGGAATAGGTTTGAATCAGCAATCTAGAGATGAGAGACTCCAAATACCATTGCCAGTTACCTGAATCACCCAGTCCTCCACAGCTGCAGTGGCCTCAGAACTTCCTGCGTACAAGCTCCCATCCTCTACATGTTGAGCCACTCTTGGCATCACTATAATGGTATATATGATACGCAGAATATAAGAACCTAGGAACTGCCATATTGGAACCAAACAAAGGGCGGTCTCTTCCAATGTCTCTCTGATAGAAGCCAATGCTGCATTCTTCAGAGGAAGGCATAACAAGTCTTCATAGTACATCGGGTGGTGCAATTCTATACCGTTGGCCAGTGGTGTAAAGTTCATAACTGCCCCCACATTTGTGGACCCTGATGCCTCAATATTTAGCTTACTAAAGGGAAATGACTAGCAGAGGAAAGGATGGTAGCAGTATCCAGCTAATTTTGCCAGCTGACTTCAGCTTTGTCTGAGTCCCAGGCCTCAGAAAACTGCCCAGGTGGGAAAGTAAAGCTGATCAGGAATTTTTCAACTAAACATTTTTTTTTGCCACATAATTACAATTCACTGAAAAGGTGGCTCAGGCCACGAAAGAATATCTGGGAGGGAAGAAGAGAAAGAGACTACTTCTCACCCTAGAATAGTCAGCCGTCTGCTGGTTAGGATGCTCATGTAGGAGATCAAGGTTTAAGTCTCTCTTCTCTGTGATTTACAGCAGAGACTGAACCCAAGTCTCCCACATCCTAGGGGAGCATCCAAACCACCAGGACAGTTGTTATTGAAAAATGTCACTAGGTCTAGTTTTTGTTGTAATGTAGAACAAAAACCAATGCTGAATCCTCGCATTTCTTTAATGAAGTGGAATTCTTGTTGTCCGGCCAGCCCTAGTGAAAAGTTTGGAGCAGTTCAAGCTAGTCCTTGAGGAGCTAAAGCAGCAAAATGGTCCATCAGACAGTTATTATGTCATCAGTGATGAAGGGCAAAACCCTATCAGCTGATCGTGATTTCTTCAGCCCATTATTTATTTACACAGATAATTAATTCCTCTGCAGTATGAACATTTATCAACAACTCCATTATCCAATTCTTCCCTCTTAGTTCTTTGTGGGGCTAGTCATGCTGACAGCTTCAGTAACCACAGTCTAATTAAAGTAATTGTTGGCCCGCATTTCTTATTCTGTTTCATGTATAATTATACTCCGTGGGAAATCTTGTGGGATTAGAAACAGACTTTTAATCTATTCCACATGAATCAAAAACAACTCCTGAGAAAACAGTTTAATAGCCATGTTTAACAGTGTGCCACTTTATTTTCACTAGAGATTTCACAGGCTCAGTGCTACCCGCAGATGTTTTCAGCCATACAGAGATGACAAAAGGCTCCTTTAAAAGTGAAAAACAAATTTTTTGATGTCCTTAAGTTAATTAACTTGGTTTTTAAGGGAAATCTTGGACAAAGTATGTGGTGCAAGTGACAGCTGCTGCTCCTCCAGTGTTCTGGGAGGCTATAAACTCCTCTCTTTGCCTCACCACCAGCTTTTGAAATGCGGCTCTGAACCCACCTGTCCTATGCTACCAATTATCCATGCTAGCACTTGCTGTCACCAAGCCTCCATTGCTTCTCCTTGCCTCTATTCCCATCTACTCCCACACCTTCTTATTCTGGCATTGCCATTGCCATGACTGTGTGGCATTGCAAGACAGTTATACTGAAGATGGAACAAAAGAAAATTGTGCTTCTTTGGGATCTGCTGTCACTTCTGTTCTCTGGCTTGTTCAGAAAGCAGGAATTGGGGCCCAGAATAGAAAGATTCATATGAACAGAAGAGATCTGGGGTTAGCTATTATTAGTCTGTAGGGCTGATCAAAATGGCCAAAAAAACTCTCTCATGACATTTCAAAAGAAAACCATTGCTAATTTAAATAATAGGGTTTTTAATTCCTCAATATTTTGTGAGAGCACACTTTAAGTGGTACATAGACTTTGTGCTGGCCCTCTACACCGTGGCGAATTTCATCCATTGCAAGTATTTAGCTGATTATCATATATTAATACAAAGTTTGTGGCACGTCAGTACAGTCACATAATAATATTTCTGTTCCTTAATTGAATGACCTCACATTTGCAAAACCACTTCTGCATCCATACAAGCAACATTTCATTTAATCCCAATGCGAATGTAGTTCTACGGATACAAAATTCATTGTTTGTTAACATTTGCATAAGGCAAACAAAACTTCTGTTGCATGCATCTTTGCAAGAAGTGTATAATAAATGGCCCCATTTGTAAATCAGTGAATTGCTTGCGAACAGGTTTTTACTCTATTCAACCAGCTCCAGTTAGAACTGCTTGTTAGAAGGTTGGAAATTTTTCAAGCAAGTGAGTTGAGCTAGCACAGACAGTGGACATATCATAGTTCTGAATGATTCAAGCCAAAAGGCATTATTTTGTAAATTTCCTTAAAAGGTCAGATACAGGAATCTTTCAAAACCATTCTATTTCGGAAACTTTTTTTTTTCAACATCACTTTTCTATATTTTTCATTTCATCATTCTTTATCAATCACCATATGTCGAATTCTGAAAAATAGCCTTGTTTTAGTTTCACATTGTTCATTTGCAACAAAGACGCTTTCCAAGAGACATATTCCATTGCCTGTTACATTGCTTATCATTTGCTCTGTCCTTTGTAAACATACTCTGTGCTTCCTATGTTCACCTGCTACCTAATTAGCCATAGCTAAACTGCACTCCTGTACTACATTTATCCTCAGGTAAAGCTCTGTAGCTTTAATCTATTCCCATACCCCCACAGTACCAGACTCCTTACCAGACATGGATTATAGCATAGAGTTTCAAAAATTTAATTAGGCTTCTAAATCCATCTTTAGGCACCTAAATGAGTGGTGTAATTTTCAAAAATGCTGAACACTTTTCAGTTTCTGTTGTTTCCTATGAATACTGCTGGATGCACAGCTCAGCGCCTTCGGAAATTGGGCCACTTATTAAGATGCCTAAAGATGGATTTAGGAGCCTAACTTTAGGCATGATTTTTTTTTAAATCTTGACCTAAGATCTTAAACAAGTTATATGGACACATAGAATCATAGAATATCAGGGTTGGAAGGGACCCCTGAAGGTCATCTAGTCCAACCCCCTGCTCGAAGCAGGACCAATTCCCAGTTAAATCATCCCAGCCAGGGCTTTGTCAAGCCTGACCTTAAAAACCTCTAAGGAAGGAGATTCTACCACCTCCCTAGGTAACGCATTCCAGTGTTTCACCACCCTCTTAGTGAAAAAGTTTTTCCTAATATCCAATCTAAACCTCCCCCACTGCAACTTGAGACCATTACTCCTTGTTCTGTCATCTGCTACCATTGAGAACAGTCTAGAGCCATCCTCTTTGGAACCCCCTTTCAGGTAGTTGAAAGCAGCTATCAAATCCCCCCTCATTCTTCTCTTCTGCAGGCTAAACAATCCCAGCTCCCTCAGCCTCTCCTCATAAGTCATGTGTTCTAGACCCCTAATCATTTTTGTTGCCCTTCGCTGGACTCTCTCCAATTTATCCACATCCTTCTTGTAGTGTGGGGCCCAAAACTGGACACAGTACTCCAGATGAGGCCTCACCAATGTCGAATAGAGGGGAACGATCACGTCCCTCGATCTGCTCGCTATGCCCCTACTTATACATCCCAAAATGCCATTGGCCTTCTTGGCAACAAGGGCACACTGCTGACTCATATCCAGCTTCTCGTCCACTGTCACCCCTAGGTCCTTTTCCGCAGAACTGCTGCCTAGCCATTCGGTCCCTAGTCTGTAGCGGTGCATTGGATTCTTCCATCCTAAGTGCAGGACCCTGCACTTATCCTTATTGAACCTCATCAGATTTCTTTTGGCCCAATCCTCCAATTTGTCTAGGTCCTTCTGTATCCTATCCCTCCCCTCCAGCGTATCTACCACTCCTCCCAGTTTAGTATCATCCGCAAATTTGCTGAGAGTGCAATCCACACCATCCTCCAGATCATTTATGAAGATATTGAACAAAACCGGCCCCGGGACCGACCCTTGGGGCACTCCACTTGATACCGGCTGCCAACTAGACATGGAGCCATTGATCACTACCCGTTGAGCCCAAGAATCTAGCCAGCTTTCTACCCACCTTATAGTGCATTCATCCAGCCCATACTTCCTTATATGAGCACAAGTTATACGGCCAATTAGAATGTTCTGTTCTGTATAGGTTCTTATACCGTGCTCACCGCCATTTCTGAGCATCTTCCAGGAGTGCTTTAAGCAACATGACTAAGCATATTTCATGTGTTTGTTCTCTCATCCTCTCCCCAGAGGGAAAAGCATGTGCAGAGGAGTGTCTTGTTTTGCGAGGGTTTTGTAAAAAATCAATAGATCTGTTGATATATTTTTACATTAGCGGAGGCAGGGTCAAAAATATGCCTTGCCCTTATAGAGGAAGGTGGTGAGTTTTGTGATGGTCCTCAATTTCTGGAGGAGTTCTTTCCACAGTCTCACACTGGCCCCTGGGAAAGTTCTGTCTCCCACGCAGACTCGTGTGACTCTTATTGCTGGGAGTTACACTGAGGAGCAGTATTTTCATCCCTGGTCTTCGTCCTGGAGCTTGAGATGACCTTTTAAATATCCCAGGCCTAGACCATGAAGCTCTTTGAAGAGAAGGACCACGATTTTCAATTTGACTCAATAGTTTATGGGAAGCCAGTGTACAGTGTAGAGGGTGGGTTTGATGTGCTCACGGTAGCCTCTGTTGCTGAAGAGACATGCTACAGCATGTCTGGAGGTTCTTCAGTGCTGAAGACTTCATGCCCAGGTATATCACATTTCTGTAGTCCTGCTGAGAGGTGATGGAGGCATGAATAACTCAGGTCATGTCATCATCTGCAGTGATGGGACAGTCTCCTAGACACCCGGAGATGCTAGAAAGCATTATTATGGATGATGCTAAGGGAGCAGTGAGGAACCAATAATATTCCGAGACTATGGATTGAATTGATCAATTGAAGATATGCAAAAGAGGCTGCACCATAGCTGAAAACTCTCCAAAGTACTTTCCTCTGTCCACCAGCCTCAACTCTGTCTTGCTCAGCTTCAGCTTCAGCCAGCTATTCTTCATACTTGAGCTGATCTCTGTCAGGAATCAGGTCCTGCAGCATAGCCAGTCTCTGGGTAACCTAACAAGTGCAGCTGCCCTGTAGTAGGCGGCCTGCATGGCTACACCACATGATTGGTTGGAAGAGATAGCAGACCACCCTTTAAGCCCAGCAGCAGCAGCTGTTCAGTAGTTGGCTGATCCAAGACCAGGTGCTGCAAACTGTATGTGGTGCCTTCATCACACCAGATGGCTGCTGGGGAAATGCCCATTACTGTAAAGCTGAAGCTTTCAGACTTAACCTTTTGGGCTAAAGTCATAGGAAAGCATGAAGATGGCAACACTAAGCTAATATACAATGAATGCGAAGTATTTGACATGTAGGGCAAAAACTAAAAATGCCTTGTTTTAGTAGGGTTAAAGCACAGGCAAAGGATCTTCGTGAAAAGAAAGATCTAAAAGAGATTAAAATCTATAGCTTTGGGAAAACGCATTGTAATTGGAATATTATACCTCCTGAAGTAGGTGTGGAACTGTATAAAGATATTGTTAGTTAAACAGAAATTAAAAGGTACAGTGCCAAAAGTGAAATCCCTGCAAGATGCATATAAACTTTTTAAAGACACCATAATAGAGGCTCAACTTAAATGTACACCCCAAATTTAAAAACATAGTAAGAGACCCCAAAACGTGCCACTGTGGCTAAACAACAAAGTAAAAGAAGTAGTGAGAGGCAAAAAGGCATCCTTTAAAAAGTGGAAGTTAAATCCTAGTGAGGAAAATAGAAAGGAGCATAAACTCTGGTAAATGCAGTGTAAAAATATAATTAGGAAGGCCAAAAAAGAATCTGAAGAACAGTTAGCCAAAGACTCAAAAAGTAACAGCAAATTTTTTTAAAAGTACATCAAAAGCAGGAAGCCTGCTAAACAACCAGTGGAGCCACTGGACGATCGAGATGCTCAAGGAGCACACAAGGACGATAAGGCCATTGCGGAGAAACTAAATGAATTCTTTGCATCAGTCTTCACAGCTGAGGATATGAGGGAGATTCCCAAACCTGAGCCACTCTTTTTAGGTGACAGATCTGAGGTACTGTCCCAGACTGAGGCGTCATTAGAGGAGGTTTTGGAACAAGTTGATAAACTAAACAGTAATAAATCACCAGGATCAGATGGTATTCACCAAAGAGTTCTGAAGGAACTCAGATGTGAAATTGCAGAACTACTAACTGTAGTCTGTAACCTATCATTTAAATCAGCTTCTGTACCAAATGACTGGAGGATAGCTAATGCCAATTTCTAAAAAGGGCTCCAGAGATGATCCTGGAAATTACAGGCTGGTAAGCCTGATTTCAATACCAGGCAAACTGGTTGAAAATATCGTAAAGAACAAAATTGTCAGACACATAGATGGACATAATTTGTTGGGGGAAAGTCAACACGGTTTTTGTAAAGGGAAATTATGCCTTACCAATCTACTAGAATTTTTTGAGGGGGGTCAGCATGCGTGTGGACCAGGGCGATCCAGTGGATATAGTGTACTTAGGTTTTCAGAAAGCATTTGAAAAGGTCCCTCACCAAAGGCTCTTAAGCAAAGTAAGCAGTCATGGGATAAGAGGGAAGGTCCTCTCATGGATTGGTAACTGGTCAAAAGATAGGAAACAAAGGGTAGGAATAAATGGTCAGTTTTCAGAATGGAGGTAAATAGTGGTATCCCCCAAGGGTCTGTACTGGGACCAGTCCTATTCAACTTATTCATAAATGAAATGGAAAAAGAGGTAAACAGTGAGGTGGCAAAATTTGCAGATTATACAAAACTACTCAAGATAGATAAGTCCCAAGCAGACTGTGAAGAGCTACAAAGGGGTCTCACAAAACTGGGTGACTGGGCAACAAAATGGCAGATGAAATTCAATGTTGATAAATGCAAAGTAATGCAAGTTGGAAAATATAATCCAACTATACATATAACATGATGGGGTCCAAATTAGCTGTTACCACTCAAGAAAGAGATCTTGGAGTCATTGTGGATAGTCTTCTGAAAACATCCACTCAATATGCAGCGGCAGTCAAAAAAGCGATCAGAGTATTGGGAATCATTAAGAAAGGGATCGATAACAAGACAGAAAATATCATATTGCTTCTATATAAATGTATGCTACGCCCACATCTTCAATACTGCATGCAGATGTGGTCACCCCATCTCAAAAAAGATATATTGGAATTGGAAAAGGTTCAGAAAAGGGCATCAAAAATTATTAGGGGTATGGAATGGCTGCCATATGAGGAGACATTAATAAAACTGGGACTTTTCAGCTTGGAAAAGAGACAACTAAGAGGGGATATGATACAGGTCTATAAAATCATGAATGCTGTGGAGAAAGTAAATAAGGAAGTGTTATTTACTCTCTCTCTCATAACACAAGAACTAGGGGTCACCAAATAAAATTAATAGGCAGCAGGTTTAAAAACAAACAAAAGGAAGTATTTTTTTCCCCACACAATGCACAGTCAAGCTGTGGAACTCCTTGCTAGAGGATGTTATGAAGGCCAAAACTATATCAGGATTCAAAAAAGAACTAGATAAGTTCATAAGGGATAGGTCCATCAAAGAATGTTAGCCAGGACAGGCAGGGATGGTGTTGCTAGCCCCTGTTTGCCAGAAGCTGAGAATGGGCGACAACCAGGAGATGGATCACCTGATGATTACCTGTTCTGTTCATTTCCTCTGGGGCACCTGGTATTGGCCACTGTCAGAAGACAGGACACAGGGCTAGATGGATCTTTGGTCTGACCCAGTATGGCCATTCCTTGCCTCGCCTCACCTCACCTCACCTCACTCTAGGTAACTCAGTTCCCACCCTAGACTCCAATTCCTGAGCTCTGACCCCGGCTCTGACCCTTGCTCTGCCATCTGGCCTCTGACCAATGTTCCCTCTAATTTCTGACAGGCCGTGCGCGCAAAAAATTCCTTCTGTGCCAATTGTTGTGCGCGCGGTGTTTCGCCTCTGACTCTGGTTCTGACCTTGAGCTCCATCTCCTAGCTCCTGCTCTGCCCACTAGGCACAATCACACATATTATGGTCATGGACAATCTCATCCAAGTACAGGGCCATCTCGGTGGGAGTTGTGGTGTAGTATGTGAAAGATACATAGAGCTGTGCATCATCTGCATATTGCTGGCACTTGAATGAATTCTTGAGACAATAATCACTTATAATTTGCATTTACACAGCAGCTTTCATTCTGAAGGATCCCAGCATGCTTTACAAACAGGACTAATGTTACACACTTCTGAAGGGCAACCACTTCTGGCATAGAACATAGTTTAGCAGCACTTCACAACAATGCAAGACAGAATGCAAAGAATACTCTGCCCACTTAAAAATGGTGGGGGGAAATTAGAGAGGCAGAATGCAATTGCCATAGCTGGAATATGGCCAAGGAAAGTGAGGCAAAGCCCCAGTTATAGTATATTGGGAGAAAGCACTTAGCTTGTGGGAGTTGACAAACTTGCAGACACAGGGTGCCCTAGCTGCACTAGATGAGTAAATAAACTCTAGATTCCTTTCCTTCTCTATTCAGACTATTTAATCATAGCCTGCCGTAGATAGCATATCATTCCTGCTCCTTTGTGCGCGTTACTAAAGCCCCAGTGCTCATACCAGACTTCCTGTCATCCCTCTTAGAACTAGGGAGTGAGCACCAGCATTTCAATATTCATTGTGCTGCCTGTGGAACCAGGAATTGGCAGGACAAGAGGCCGGACATTCCACTTAAGAACCAGGGCAGGATAAGCAGTAACACATCTAATCCCCACACAGGTTGATAGGTTTGTGGGGAGGGGCTATACTCTACATGTGACAGCTCCAGTCTGTGTTAACATTGCAAGTTAAATGTTATTGAGTCCCAAGAAACTACTTGAGTCTGGAAACCGAACTCCCCCCTTCAACTGTGACTTCATTTTCCTCAGTTTATCCAGGATTTCTTCTTTTTATCTCCATCTAGGGGTATAGGAGGATGTAAGGGAATTTTGGGGTAGTGTTATTGTTTTTCAACGGCATTGTGGTTATGCTGGTTTGCTTGCCAATATTTATAGGAGTTGGCTCTGGGATTAATCCGACACCTTTTTCTTTTCTGTCTTCAAGAATCTCAGAGTAGTTTGGAACATAAATTAAGCCTCACCAGCCGCCTGTGAAGAGGGTACTGAGAAGTATCATTATTGTACATTAAGTTTCAGGGGGTAGCTGTGTTAGTCTGCATCCACAAAAACAACAAGAAGTCCAGAGGCACCTTAAAGACTTAACAGGTGCCACCAGACTCCTTGTTACTATTGTACATTGAAACTGAAAGGTTGAGTGATTTCTCCAAGGTCCTGCCCGTAGTCATTGGCAAAAGCCAGGAAAAAAATCCAGGAGTGCTGATTCCCACTTCTGTGCCCTAACTTCTAGACAACATTACCATGGCAATCCACTCTATCGATCCATATTGAACATTAGAGAGTTTCTCAGTCATTAAGGACCAGATTTTCAGATTAGGTACTGAGCTCTTTTGAAAATCTGTTCCCACCTGCAAAGAGACTGGTCACTACATTGCATTAGCAACCTACAAGACATGATCATTGGTGAGCTGACCAAGCTGAGACTCTCCCACAGGAGAGCTGATCCACCATGGAGTTTTTAAATAATAGACAATGGAAGAAAGCAACAGTGAAATTTTAGACTAGCCTTATAGACAAGAATAAGGATGGTTCTGTTGTTTTAATGTGAGGATGACAGACTTGCTTGGGTTTGCTTGCAAAATAAATTGGAGGATTAATATCCCCCAAGCAATGGAGTGATTGAGCCTGCAGCCTCATTTACTTTTTGATTCTTGAGCAGTTGATCTCCTCAAACGCACAACAGCAAATGAATTATTAACTAATCAGAGATATTGGGGGCGGGGGGAAAGAACCCACCCAAACCCGCCGTAACTTGGGACAGATGTGAGTCCAAAGAACTTAGCTTCACTAGCAGATTTTGTCCAGTGGGTTCAGAAATTATTTCAGCACTGCAGTATGTGGGGGTAATTTGCCTGCTCTCCTCTGCTGACCCAGCTAGGGCTGTTGCCTATTATCTGGATTCCAGGAGGAAAGAAAGGCATTGAGAAGGAAGAAGAAGAGTGATTGCTATGCACACTCCTCTGCCTCCCTACGACGCTGCAAAAATATTTTTTGAGTGTCATTAAAAATAAATCCTGGCTAAATTCTATAATCATTTCACTTAGAGAAACAACTTTAGCCCAGGAGACAAACTTAGATGAACAGCAAAAATTTGCAACTCTGAAGACAAAATGGTTAAAATCTTTCCATAAGATTTACCTTTGGAAACCTTTTTGGCATGTTTAGATGTCGTTAATTAATCTGGTGCCTACCCCTCTTAGCCACCTTTGAAAGTCCCTGTACCCAGGCATGGCAGTACTGAACTACAGCACCTTTAAACAAACAAAAAAAAGGTAATTTTCCCTCTGTTGATACTCACAAGTTCTGGTCAACTGTTGGGAATGGGCCACATCCACTCTGTTTGAATTGGACTTGTTAGCACTGACCCCCCCAACTTGGTACGGAAACTCCAAGCTTTTCATGTGCTGTATATTTATACCTGCTTACTATATTTTCCACTCCATGCATCTGATGAAGTGGGTTCTAGTCCACGAAAGCTTATGCCCAAATAAATTTGTTAATCTCTAAGGTGCCACAAGGACTCCTCGTTGTTTTTGCTGATACAGACTAACATGGCTGCCCCTCTGAAACCTGTCACTACTTAAGCCCGGGGAGTTGTGCCAGCAGGGAATTTGACCTGATGAGATTTTTTTAAAACATGAGGGTGTGGAAACTGAACCCTCAAACACTGTTGTAACTTAGCTGATACCACCTCTTCCTTAACAAGTAAGGCAAGAAATATCTGTAGCATCAAGTCTTTTTCCAGTTGCCATGCTCAGGAAGTCACCAAGCTCTCTCTCCCTCTGCTCAGGAGCCTAGCCTATTCTCACAGGACAGACGGGCAGAGGGAGAGGACAGAGCCCTGCAGCTCAGCATGGCTCCACTCCCTCTTCCCTTCTCCCTTCCTGTGAGCAGAGACAGCTCCTCCCCACTCCCTCCCCTGCAGCACCCCGCACCCTGCCCGGGGGAAAAGGCTGAAGAACTCGGGGGAGCTGCACCTCCTGCGTGGAAGTGGGTTGGGAGACCCTGCTGCAGCCCCCTCTGCCCTACCAGGCCTGGGAGGGGGGGGTGAAGAATCCCAGCAGGAGCAGGTGAGACTGGAGTGGGGAGGGCACAGCTGATGGGGGGGCTGGAAGCTCGGGGGGGCTGCGCAGTTGCTGGGCTAGCGGGCAGATACATGGCATGATGGTAAACAGTGGGAAAATAAACTGAAATGTATTTCATTTCAAAACTTTTCATTTAAGCACATTGGAGCTGGAGAGTGTTGATACACTTTGATTTATAATGGTAGACTTTTAATCAGGCGCTTAATCAGACACTTATGTGACATGAAGCAATCTGTAATTGACATTAATGAACCTGATTGCATGCTGCGCAGTACTTTTCCTTGGGAAAATTTTACAAAAATAAAAAAAGACAGTGCAAGGGAGTTTCAAAATTTCAAGCAAGAAGGAAGGGTAATTGGATGCTCATTCATTTCTGGTGAGTTTAACTTCTATTTCTAATTTCATAGTTTTGCCAGAATTAATATTAATAGCGTGCTAGTTTAATAGCACTGTAGTGTATTTTATCGTTCTTTGTTTGCAAGATTTCATTGGAATATTGTCTACCAGCACACTGAACCTTTTCTTTTGAGAGTAAGAAATACAATCCAGCACACCATTCTTGAAAAGCACGGGCTTGTGGCAGGCTCACTGGAGAGCAAACACTTGGAGAATTCTTTGGCCCTAGAAAGAACCCTTTGACCAACCAAGATTTGGCCAGTGCCTTATCCAGCCAGCCAGAAATGTAGCTCAATACCCGTGCTTTAGGTCATTCAAGCCACAGCATCACTATATGCATTACTATGAGTTACATGCCAAAATTAAAATGGGTTTTGTTTGTTTGAACTTTCATTCAGCTTTGCAATTGATATAGCACAGGTAAAAAAACAGCTCTGAAACAATCAAGCTGCTTTAACAACGTGGTGTTTGGCATCAGGCATGGATGGTGGTGAAACAGTCGACGGAAGGATTGAATATGTAAAGAGGTGGCCCCAAAACTATAGAAACCCCGGGGCTCCATCAAAGTTAATCCAGCCCTGTGCACAGGGGTCAGTTTGAACAATTTGAGTCAGGCAAAGCAAATGCTCATAGGGCGGCATTCATTCTGCTACTTCCCTCCCACTCAAGTCCTATTGAAGTGATGCATTGACCTTTTGCTGCTGTCTGCATGGGGGCAACTTTCACCAAAGGGATGATTGTGTTGCATTTCAGAAAACGAATGTTGAATGCCATAAAGAATCCGAGCAACACAGGATTTCTAGAAGGGTTTTACTTTCTTAATAGAACTAAGCCCACTCACTTCTTCCCTGGAGGGAAATGGATCAGAGGCAGGGAAGAAACAGAATGTGACCAGATGAGGGTTCTTTTCAGTATTGCATCTTGCCTAATGGGTCCATTTCCTTTACCAGTTTCAGAAAGGAACTTAACTTAGGGCTTGTCTACATTTGAAACACTACAGCAGCACAACTGGAGCACTTCAGCTGCACTGCCATAGTGTAGACACTACCTATGCCAACAGGCAGGGGTTCTCCTGTCACTATAGTTAATCCATCTCCCCAAGACTTGGAAGCTAGGTCAAGAGAAGAATTATTCCATCCACCTAGTGCTATCTTCACCAGGGGTTAGGTCAGCTCAAATATGTTCCTCAGGGGCTTGGATTTTTCATACCCCTGAGCAATATAGCTGGGTCAACCTAACCTGTTAGTGTAGAGCAGGCCTTATGGGGTATGTCTATATTGCAATTAGATACCTGTGGCTGGCCCATGCCAGCTGACTCAGGCTAAGGGCCTGTTTAACTGCAGTGTAGACGTTTAGGCTCAGGCTTCTCCAGCCCAAACCAAACATCTACATTTCAGTTAAACAGCCCCTTAACCCAAGCCCCAGAGCTTGAGTCAGCCAGTACAGGCCAGCCACAGGTGTCTAATTGCAGTATAGACATACCCACAGAGATCAAGTGGTGTTCCCATAAATATCAGGTTCCCTGCTTGTTGTTTGTAGTGTTGTTGTAGCCGTGTTGGTCCCATGAGATTAGAGAGACAAGGTGGGTGAGGTAATGTAATAGAACCTGGTCTTTTAAAAGATATTACCTCACCCACCTTGCCTCTCTGTTGTTCCCTAATGACAAGCAAACCAGACTGTGTAAAGACTACATATAAAATGTGTCATGGGATGACCTTATTTCCCCTTCTTAATAGTCAGAATTGCTTGCTGTACTACCTGACAGCTCTACTGATGAAAATGTATGAGAAGAAGAGGTGAACTACATCAGATGCCTGGAAAATATTATGCCACTCACAAGATCTGTGGCATTAGAAGATTGACTTGTGTGATGCTTGAAGCATTAGAGAATCTTCAACAGAGGCTATGGCAACTAAAAGAACTAGCCGTCTGGCCACTCTGAATGGCACTGGAGTTAAGACGATGCACAAGACAGGTGCAACCTGACAGAAAGAGACTTCACAGCTCTATGGATGTATTGTGGATGTATTGTTTCTTGACTTTAGCAAAGCTTTTGACACGGTCTCCCACAGTATTCTTGTCAGCAAGTTCAGGAAGTATGGGCTGGATGAATGCACTATAAGGTGGGTAGAAAGCTGGCTAGATTCTTGGGCTCAACGGGTAGTGATCAATGGCTCCATGTCTAGTTGGCAGCCGGTATCAAGTGGAGTGCCCCAAGGGTCGGTCCTGGGGCCGGTTTTGTTCAATATCTTCATAAATGATCTGGAGGATGGTGTGGATTGCACTCTCAGCAAATTTGCAGATGATACTAAACTGGGAGGAGTGGTAGATACGCTGGAGGGGAGGGATAGGATACAGAAGGACCTAGACAAATTGGAGGATTGGGCCAAAAGAAATCTGATGAGGTTCAATAAGGATAAGTGCAGGGTCCTGCACTTAGGACGGAAGAACCCAATGCACAGCTACAGACTAGGGACCGAATGGCTAGGCAGCAGTTCTGCGGAAAAGGACCTAGGGGTGACAGTGGACGAGAAGCTGGATATGAGTCAGCAGTGTGCCCTTGTTGCCAAGAAGGCCAATGGCATTTTGGGATGTATAAGTAGGGGCATAGCGAGCAGATCGAGGGACGTGATCGTCCCCCTCTATTCGACATTGGTGAGGCCTCATCTGGAGTACTGTGTCCAGTTTTGGGCCCCACACTACAGGAAGGATGTGGATAGATTGGAGAGAGTCCAGCGAAGGGCAACAAAAATGATTAGGGGTCTGGAACACATGACTTATGAGGAGAGGCTGAGGGAGCTGGGATTGTTTAGCCTGCAGAAGAGAAGAATGAGGGGGGATTTGATAGCTGCTTTCAACTACCTGAAAGGGGGTTCCAAAGACTACCTGAAAGGGGGTTCCAAAGAGGATGGCTCTAGACTGTTCTCAATGGTAGCAGATGACAGAACAAGGAGTAATGGTCTCAAGTTGCAGTGGGAGAGGTTTAGATTGGATATTAGGAAAAACTTTTTCACTAAGAGGGTGGTGAAACACTGGAATGCGTTGCCTAGGGAGGTGGTAGAATCTCCTTCCTTAGAGGTTTTTAAGGTCAGGCTTGACAAAGCCCTGGCTGGGATGATTTAACTGGGAATTCGTCCTGCTTCAAGCAGGGGGTTGGACTAGATGACCTTCTGGGGTCCCTTCCAACCCTGATATTCTATGATTCTATGATTCTATGCTGTTGTACTCATCACTTCGGGCTGATAAGCAAGTTATTCATAGTACAGCAGTAATGCATCACCTCCATAAAGGACCTGTTATTGTGCATTTACAGGTTGTACATGTACGCAGTGGAGTCGGGTGAATAATAGAGTCCATGAAGATTTGTTCAACTTTTTTTAAAAATAAACTTGCTTCAGCCGTTTTATGAGGTTTATTTTCATATACTGTGTAGTGTCAATCGGATTTTTATGTTAAGCTAATGGGAAAAAGTACACCAAGAAAGAACAAAGGTAAAGTTTCCATGGTAGAGCACAGCACACAGAAAACAAAGACATCATAGATGTGTAGATATCAGTCCATTCACGTAACTGTTTTGTATTCACTTTCCATCACTGGTAATACAGTCAAGCTGCTTTAATGAGATGAGTTCAAGTGCTTAAGGCCAAAAAAAGCTTTTACAAAATGTAACATCAATGGAACTGTTACCAGGGAACGTTTTACAAAATTTCAGTGGAAGACTTTTTTTTTTTTTTTTTTTTTTTAAAGAAACAACATTCATCTTTCCAGGGAAACAACCCAACACAGGACAATACTTTGGAAGAATATGACAGCCAGAACAGAAAACTGGCTTACCACGAGACCCAACATTGAAGCCTCTCTTCCTTCCCAATCCTCTGGACTTCAGTGGTCTCTGTAATAATGAGCGCTCCGGTCAAGTCACACTAAGAGTCCCATCCCTTCCAGGGTAATGATAGCCCAACTCAAAGGAATGAATACTCATCCACCTTCCCAAGTTCAACCCTCCACAGACTCTCTACTTCTCTTTCAGTCTCTGCAGAATTCCTCCTCACAGTTATGGAGTGCTGCCTCTCAGGGCTTTCTTCCTATCCCCTCCCGAGCTTCTTCCCTGGAGTTTCTCTTCTCCCATGCCTGCATTAGGAATCTTTTTCTCCCCAGCTGCCCTCTCCCTTTAGGGACAGTCCCAGGGGACAAGCGCCTTCCTGCAGGTCCCTCTGTGTTTCCTTTCTCAGAGAGAGGAAACTCCCAACTACCTCTCTCCAGGGTCTTCTCCATATTGCCCTGCAGTCCTTCCCTTATAGGAACCACTCAGTCTGGTTCTCCCTAACAAGGGCTATTTCTTAATTAGCCGTCTCCCTTCCAGATGCTACAGGATGGGATAATTGAACTCTCTGGCTCCCCTTAACCCTCTCACTGCCAGTACGGGATATCACATAGATGATAAAACATTATTCTGGTATTCATCCAAGGTGTCATTAACAAAGGCAAGGCCATTTTTAAAATACATTGATAAGCAACCTGACAGAATCCTTTTAATTCAGGTCTTTTGTGATAAGGCTAAATTACATCTTGGCCAACACAAAAGTGACTGGTGATCAGAGCTGATTGGAAAGTGGAATTTCTTTTCCATGGGAAATTCCAAAATTCTGGAAAAAAAAGTTCTGAATTGGAATTTTCCCACAGAATGAAAATTCCAAAAAATGTCAGTTTCGTAACATAGAAATATTTTATTTCAATAATGTTAAATTGGTTCACTTCAGTAATAATGTTGGTTCATTTTGTTTTGACTTTTATATCCTATTAAAACAGTAAATTTTATATATATATATATATATATATATATATATATATATATATATAATGTTAAATATAATATAGAATCATAGAAATGTAGATCTGGAAAGGACCTTGAGAAGTCATCAAACCCAGCTGAGGCAGGACCAAGTAAACCTAGACCATCCCTGACAGGTGTTTCTCTAACCTGTTATTAACGACCTCCAGTGATGGAGACTCCATAACCTCCTTTGGAAGTCTGTTCCAGTACTTAGCTGTCCTTATAGTTAGAAAGTTCATGCTATTAATTTTATTAATAATATAAAAGTCAAAACAAAATGAATAGAAACAATAAAGTCAAAACAAATCATTTTCACATTGTCCAAAAGAGAATCAAATGAAATGGTTTGGCTTTTCCCCTTTGAAAATTTCATCTAAATTGACATGGTTCCATGAAACATGTCAGTTTTGATGACATAGCGTGTTTCGATGGAAAAAATGTTCCATCAAAATAATTTCAACCAACTCAAGCAGTGATTTTGCATGTCTTAATTTTTGGGAGCCCAGTTTGAGACATCTTAAAGGAGCATGAACTTCATAGATTCATAGATATTTAGGTCAGAAGGGACCACTATGATCATCCAGTCTGACCTCCTGCACAATGCAGGCCACAGAATTTCACCCACCATTCCTGCAAAAAACCTCACACCTATATCTGTGCTATTGAAGTCCTCAAATCGTAGTTTAAAGACTTCAAGGAGCAGAGAATCCTCCAGCAAGTGACCCGTGCCCCATGCTACAGAGGAAGGCGAAAAACCTCCAGGGCCTCTTCCAATCTGCCCTGGAGGAAAATTCCTTCCCAACCCCAAATATGGCGATCAGCTAAACCCTGAGCATATGGGCAAGATTCATCAGCCAGATACTACAAAAAATTCTTTCCTGCGTAACTCGGATCCCACCCCATCTAATATCCCATCACAGGCCATTGGGCCTATTTACCATGAATATTTAATTACCAAAACCATGTTATCCCATCATACCATCTCCTCCATAAACTTATTGAGTTTAATCTTTAAGCCAGACAGATCTTTTGCCCCCACTACTTCCCTTGGAAGGCTATTCCAAAACTTCACTCCTCTGATGGTTAGAAACCTTCGTCTAATTTCTAGTCTAAATTTCCTGGTGGCCAGTTTATATCCATTTGTTCTTGTGTCCACATTGGTACTGAGCTTAAATAATTCCTCTCCCTCTCCGGTATTTATCCCTCTGATATATTTATAGAGAGCAATCATATCTCCCCTCAACCTTCTTTTAGTTAGGCTAAACAAGCCAAGCTCCTTGAGTCTCCTTTCATAAGACAAGTTTTCCATTCCTCGGATCATCCTAGTAGCCCTTCTCTGTACATTTCCAGTTTGAATTCATCCTTCTTAAACATGGGAGACCAGAACTGCACACGGTATTCCAGGTGAGGTCTCACCAGTGCCTTGTATAACGGTACTAAAACCTCCTTATCCCTACTGGAAAGACCTCTCCTGATGCATCCGAAGACCGCATTAGCTTTTTTCACAGCCATATCACATTGGCAGCTCATAGTCATCCTATGATCAAACAATACTCCAACGTCCTTTTCCTCCTCCGTTACTTCTAATTGATGCGTCCCGAGCTTATAACTAAAATTCTTGTTATTAATCCCTAAATGCATGACCTTACACTTCTCACTATTAAATTTCATCCTATTACTATTACTCCAGTTTACAAGGTCATCCAGATCCTCCTATAGGATATCCCTGTCCTTCTCTAAATTGGCAATACCTCCCAGCTTTGTATCATCCGCAAACTTTATTAGCACACTCCCACTTTTTGTACCAAGGTCAGTAATGAAAAGATTAAATAAGATTGGTCCCAAAACCGATCCTTGAGGAACTCCACTGGTAACTTCCCTCCAGCCTGACAGTTCACCTTTCAGTAGAACCCGTTGTAGTCTCCCCTTTAACCAGTTCCTTATCCACCTTTCAATTTTCCTATTGATCCCCATCTTATCCAATTTAACTAATAATTCCCCATGTGACACAGTATCAAATGCCTTACTAAAATCTAGGTAAATTAGATCCTCTGCATTTCCTTTGTCTAAAAAATCTGTTACTTTCTCAAAGAAGGAGATCAGGTTGGTTTGGCATGTTCTACTTTTTGTAAAACCATGTTGTATTTTGTCCCATTTACCATTGACTTCAATGTCCTTAACTACCTTCTCCTGCAAAATTTTTTCCAAGACCTTGCATACTACAGATGTCAAACTAACAGGCCTATAATTACCCGGATCACCTTTTTTCCCTTTCTTAAAAATAGGAACTATGTTAGCAATTCTCCAATCATACGGTACAACCCCTGAGTTTACATATTCATTAAAAATTCTTGCTAATGGGCTTACAATTTCATGTGCCAATTCCTTTAATATTCTTGGATGAAGATTATCTGGGCCCCCCGATTTAGTCCCATTAAACTGTTTGAGTTTCGCTTCTACCTCAAATATGGTAATGTCTACCTTCATATCCTCAATCTCATTTGTCATGCTACCATTATCCCTAAGATCCTCTTTAGTCTTATTAAAGACTGAGGCAAAGTATTTGTTTAGATATTGGGCCATGCCTAGATTATCCTTGACCTCCACTCCATCCTCAGTGTTTAGCGGTCCCACTTCTTCTTTCTTTGTTTTCTTCTTATTTATATGATTATAGAACCTTTTACTATTGGTTTTAATTCCCTTTGCAAGGTCCAACTCTACTTGACTTTTAGCCTGTCTCACTTTATCCCTACATGTTCTGACCTCAATAAGGTAGCTTTCCTTGCTGATCCCTCCGTTCTTCCACTCCCTGTATGCTTTCTGCTTTTTTCTTAATCACCTCTCTGAGATGCTTGCTCATCCAGCTTGGTCTACAACTCCTGCCTATGAATTTTTTCCCCTTTCTTGGGATGCAGGCTTCCGATAGCTTCTGCAGCTTTGATTTAAAATAATCCCAGGCCTCCTCTACTTTTAGATCTATAAATTCTTCAGTCCAATTCACTTCCCTAACTAATTTCCTTAATTTTTGAAAGTCAGCCCTTTTGAAATCAAAAACCCTAGTTGCAGATTTATTCTTGTTAATCCTTCCATTCAGTTTGAACTGAATTAGCTCATGATCACTTGAGCCAAGACTATCCCCTACAACCATTTCTTCTATGAGGTCCTCACTACTCACCAAAACCAAATCTAAAATGGCATACCCTCTAGTCGGTTCAGCAACTACTTGATGAAGGAATCCATCAGCTATCACATCTAGGAAAATCTGAGCCCTATTATTATTACTAGCACTCGTCCTCCAGTCTATATCTGGGAAGTTAAAGTCTCCCATGATCACACAGTTTCCATTAGTATTTACTTTATTAAAAACATTTAAAAGGGCTCTATCCATATCCAGATTAGATCCCGGCAGTCTATAGCACACCCCAAGCACTATTCCAAGGGAGGCTCTAATAGTTTTCTTCCCCAATGTAATTTTTGCCCAGACGGACTCAGTCATATCCATTTCATTGCTTCTTATTTCTTTACATTCTACCTCATAATTGATATACAATGCTACTCCACCACCTTTACCTTTATTTCGATCTTTCCTAAACAGCACATACCCCTCAATACCTGTAGTCCAGTCATGACTACTATTCCACCATGTTTCTGTTATCCCTCTAATATCTGGTTTTACTTCCTGCACCAGTAGCTCTAGTTCCTCCATTTTGTTACCTAGGGTCCTCGCATTAGTGTACAAACATCTTAATTTTTGCTGTTTGGTCTTACTCACATTCTGTACCCTATTAGGCACGGTCATTCTACAGCCAGTATAACCTATTAGACTGGTATCTACACTGCCCTTCCTCCTACCCATGGCTGTATCCTTTCTTACTTCGTTTTCTTTCCTCTCAATGCTAAAATCTGGCGTGGAGATTACCTGGACATCTCCCAACCATCTCCCCCAGGTTCCTAGTTTAAAGCTCTCTTAATCAGTTGTGCCAGCCTCCATCCTAGAAATCTATTTCCTTCCCTACTCAGATGAAGTCCATCCCGAGAGAACTGTCCTCTGTTCATGAATGCCTCCCAGTGGCCATACATCCCAAAGCCCGCCTTATAGCACCACTGCCTAAGCCATCTGTTGATAGTCATAATCTTGTCACACCTTTGTTGCCCTTCTCTAGGAACAGACAGAATCCCACTAAAGATCACCTGAGCCTCGATTTCCTTAAGCGTCTTCCCCAGCCTAGCATAGTCTCCCTTAATACTTTCCAGCGAGAATCTAGCCGTATCATTTGTTCCCACATGAAGGATAATTAGGGGATTCTTTTCCTGCTCCCTTTAGAATCCTTTTCAACCTCAGGTCTACATCCCGTATCTTAGCACCTGGAAGACAGTACACCCTCCTATTCTCTGGATCAGCTCTGGTTACAGGCCTATCTATTCTTCTCGGTAAAGAGTCCCCAATCACATAGACCTGCCTTTTCCTAGTGACGGTGCTATTCTCCAGTCTATCCCCTGTTCCCTCTGGCTGCAAGTTCTTTCCATTCCTATTCTCCCTTGTAATCCTCTTTAACCCATCCTGTATCCTCCTGGGGCTCATATTTGGTGTAATCTCCATTAACTCTTCCCCTTTTCCTATAGGACTAGCCGCTCTTCTCTTCTTCCTTGCCCTTCCACCTTCAGTGACTATCTGCTGAGCCCCTTCTTCATTTTCCAACTCCGCAAACCTATTCTTGAGCTCTATTTCTCCTTCACTAGCCAGTCTTTTCCTCTGCCTGGTTCTCTTAGTCACATGCTTCCACTGACCACTTTCCTCACGCAGTCTCCCCTCAGAATTCCCCAGCCCCGATTCCACCTGCAAGTCTGAGCTTTTCCCTTCAGATACCTCATGTCTTTGCTCCATAATCTGCTCAAACCCCTTCCTAAACTCAACCAGACTTTCCACCTGCATCTCCAAACCTCGGATCTTTTCCTCCATCAGCTCTATCAAACGGCATTTCATACAGACAAAACTTTACCAGGTGCCTCCTCCAGGATCATGTACATACTGCAGCTTCCACATCCAGTCATCCTCATTGTGTCTTCCGCTACATGGGTCACTCCCACTGCTGCCTCTGTATCTGTCACAGCCTTGCCACCTGAATCCTGTTAATCTGGGAAAAACAAACCAAACCCAAAACACCACCACCCACAGCAAAAAAAAAACAAAAAAAAACCCCAAACAAGCACCACAAGACAAACCCCCCTTACAAACTCCCACTCAAACTCCCCTGTTTACAGCTCTGTTTGCTGGCTCCTGTGCCGCTGCAGCTGTCTGTGAGTGCTGTGCATCTACCCCCTGAAAACTTAATCCTTTTAAGGCATCACCAGTTAGATACCCAAAAACGGAGGTACACAAAATCACTAATCACTTTTGAAAATGTGTCAACAGTTTGCACAAGGAAATCAGTATAACTGGAGAAGGAATTGGCACAACTGACTAGAAAAAAAAAAACAACAGCAGCCATCAAAGTAGCAATCATGGCTGGTGGATTTCTTTCTTTGCTGTTTCCTTTAACCTGAAATAAAAGTAATCTAAACTAGTTGCATAATGTAATAGACTGCACTGGGGAGGAGGTTTAACTACCAGCCTTTAGTTCTCCCAGAATTAGGTAACTTAATAGAGGATAGGTCCATCAATGGCTATTAGCCAAGATGGTCAGGGATGCAAGCCCATGCTCTGGGTGTCCCTAAGCATTTGACTGCCAGATATTGGGACTAGATGACAGGGCATAGATCCCTTGATAATTGCCCTATTCTGTTCATTCCTTTTGAAGCATCTGGCATTGGCCTCTGTCAGAAAAACATCCTGACCTAGATGGACTATTGGTCTGACCCTGTATGGGCATTCTTATGTTCTTTCAAATTTGTCTTCTAAACTGTAAATTCTCTAGGACAGGGACCCTCTTGATGTCTGCATGTGGCATAGCACTGGGCATTTAGACAACATCAATATTGCTAACCCCAAGTGTTTAAAAATTTTGAGTCAGGCTCAAAAATCATGCGATTATCATAAAAATCACAAGATTTTCAAAAACAAAACCAACAAAATGCTGCGGGAGGGGGGTGTAATTTGCTTTCTGGCTTCTGAGTCTCCAGGGTGCCGTTGGGTCACGTTTTCAAGCTTTTCCCCCTTTAATCATGAAGGCCATAAAAAAAAAAGTAAGTTTAAGTAAATGCTGAAGTTTTCCTCTCATCACACAAATCAAGTAGCTAGGACTTGGAAGGAGGGATAGCTCAGTGGTTTGAGCATTGGCCTGCTAAACCCAGGGTTGTGAGTTCAATCCTTGAGTGGGCCATTTAGGGATCTGGGGCAACTATGGGGGATTGGTCCTGCTTTGAGCAGGGGGTTGGACTAGATGACCTCCTGAGGTCTCTTCCAACCCTGATATTCTATGATTCTATGACTTTAAGAAATGCTCCAGATATTGCGAGGGTCAAGATAAATTGCAAGAGTTGGCAACACTGCAACATTTAACCAATGTAATACAATCGTATTGCAGATATGTCCATTATAGAACCATATGTCTGAGATGGAGCAATAGCTTATTGGCTGCTGAAAACTCTATATCCAAGCAATCTTTCACATAGAAACCCAGGCTGTGCTTTTGGAACTGTGACTGATGGTTTAGCCACGCCTCTCCCAGAGTGTCATTTCATGAGTCTCTATGTTTAGCTGGGGTGGGCATCATTATTGCTTTCAATGGGCACAAAGATCTGAGGAGAAAGCAGCCCCTTTCGCTACCATGATTTCATACTGATTTCATTATGTAAATGTGCTGCACAATCCCTGCAGGTGAATCACCCTGGTTTCCCACTCAAGCCATTTCTAAATCAAATGTCATTCTCTGCAATACACAGACACAGCGTCCAAATGGCAGCAGGGTACCAACAGCCTCACAGACACAAATATTTACCCACCATGGGAAAGATTACCCGTCTGGATGTTGATAACTTGCTGATTTGCCTTAGATGTGTATTGCATGACGGTCATTTTCCCATCGCCCTGCAGTCCGACCCCCTCTGGTTGTAATGTCTTCAGACCTCAGAAGCGGAGCAGGGTTTTGAGACCTCCAAGGGAAAATAAGGTGATGCCAAAAGTGCCGAGGGTTTGATTCAGGAGGTAGAGCTCTTCCTTAAAAGTACCGAATTAGTACCCCAGCATGGTGTGAGAGGGCACAGTGCTGCTTGAAGTGCCATTTCTGGGTGAGACTCAGTATAGAGATCCGAATTGCTTTACAATATCATTGATGGCTGGTCTCTCTGTAAAGGGCCCCAAACCACCCTTTTCTCTTTGGAAAATTCAGAATCCAAATCTGGAGCTATCTGCTGTGACTTGGGCCCACCTGTAGTTCATAAGCAGCAACATGCACATCTATTAAGTAACATGAACCTTTAGAACATTTCAGTGGTGATTCTATGAAAACCAAGGGCTGAAGGATCAAATGACTTAGGAGTTGTGGAATCTGCATCACTGGAGGTTTTAAAGAACATGTTAAACAAACACCTGGCAGGGATGGTCTAGGTCAGCATGGGGAGACAGATTAGATGCCCTCTGGAAGTCCCTTGTAGCCCTATGTTTCTCTGATTCTATGATCCTTACTTAAGTAGTTACAATTAACCACTGGATCTTGCCAAGACTTACTCCTGAGAACAGTGTTTAAAGCTAATGAGAGTACCCACAGTAGTAAGCACTGCATTTGGCTGAAAGCATTTGCAGGATCAGGCCCTAAGTATGTAAGCTCCTCGGGGCAGGACGCATGTATCCATTTGACTTTGTAGGGCCATGCACATCTGTAATGTTTAGAGCTGGTTGGAAAGGTTCTGATGAAACAGTTTTTCACTGGAATTTGCCAATTTGTCAAAATTGAAACATTCAGAAGCCAAGCAGTTTTCAAATCCTACCTGCCAGGCAGTTTTCTGCCTAGTTTCCTACTAGTACCCACCTAGCTGTGCTGCTGCCTGCCTGGTGGGCTCCTGGGGAGCCCAGGCTTCCAGGGCCTGCGGCTCCCCTACCATCCAATATGCAGATCCCCCTGGGGCATCAGACCCCAGGGCTTCTGCAGCTGTGGGGAAGCCAGCCAGGACCTGAAGGCTTTTCTTGCTGTGGAGAGTTAAACCAAACTAAACCAAATTTTGAATTATTGAAATCCTCCATTAAATGTAATTACCTTTCTCCACACAGCTCTAATATTGTCGTATAATAATAGCCCCGCTGAACTCACTGGGGATTGATTACTCATGCAAGTGAGTGTTATAAAACTGGGCCTTAATATAAGTCAATCTTCTTCTGAAGAATATGAAACCATTTTAAATGAATAGAAAATAAGCAAAATTACTAACAGCACTTCTAAAATTAAGGGAAGATTCTAATGTACAGAGAAAACCCTTTAATAAAAGCCACTGATTTCTATCTTTCTCCTCAAAAGGGAACGTGTCTATGTTTAATGCCAACTAGAACTGCATGTGATAAATTTAATCCTTTTATGTTAGACAGAGAAGGGCAAGAGATAATTAGTTTATCAGCCTTAGATACACTTGATGGTTACAAAATATGACAAAATGCCAAAAATTATCAGAAGCTTTTAAAAAAAAAGAAGAAAAAATGAGGTTTCAAATCTTCAGGCCTAAAAGGTGTTCTTAAAATAGTCATTCATTGTCAAGAAAGGCAGGGAAGGATCTAAGTATAAAATTAGATTTAATAAATGGAGGCGTGGGATTAACGAAGAGATGAAAATATAACACATGATGTGATACATATGACAACACAAGATATTATGCCTACATAAGTTAGTGATATATGATAATTAGATCAGAGATCAACGCAGGATGGAGTCAGCCAGGAAAATCAAGAATCCCTGAGAGATGAGTTGGACTCTCTTAAAGGGTTACTGAAAGAAATGGATCATGGATCGTGGTTTGAGCTCAGAGATAGGAAAATATAGGAAAGTGTGAGGACAGGTAGCTCACAACTGCCTTAGTAATGGAAAGGTTGTTGTGTAACTTTCAGCTCAAACTCTAGTTCACTGATCAACTCTAGTTCTCACACACACACACAGAAAATTGACTCAGATACAATATGTTAACTTATAATAAGAAAATTGTCTAACGTTTATAGTGAGAGCTCCTGGAACTGAAATGCTAATGGCCTGATTGTAGAGATTCCAGTTGGTTCCTGCCTAGACTGATAACAGGGGTGACTCTGTGTAATCAGCCATCATATGAAAATTGAGTAAAGGGGGTGTAGGAAGGTACTGGCAGGGCCTCAGTAATTATTGACACTTCAAGGCCTGACCAAGGTGGGGTATCAGACCAGTGGACCTACTTCAGGAGTCACTCATGAACAACAAAACCAGTTCGTGAAACACAGGAAGAGGAATTACCAAATGCAGGAGGAGCACAGACAACCCTACCCAATACAGCCATTGTATCCTAATTAACCTTACCATCGTCATTAAAGGTGATAAAAGTTCTGCCATAGCGAGGAGACTATGGGCCTGGCTCTCCTTGGGGTAGTCTATTGGGTCTCACTGGATTTAGACTCAGGTGACCTCGGTTAAGTTCCCAACTTGGCCACAAACTCCCTGAGTGACCCTGCCCAATTCAGTTAATCTGTCTGGTGCCTCAATTCCCTATCTGTAAAATGGGGATAATACCTGTCTACTTCATAGATGTGTAGTGAGAATAAAATCCAGTGATGCCTGTGCTCAGCTATGGTGATGCGAGCCATATAAATACCTATATAAGACAGATCCACTGCCTTGAACCTTGTGCAATCATTTATACCTGAGCAAGATGAAAGCAATATGCTACTAACTCAGAAGCATGAGCATGGCACTAGAGAATCATGCCCCATGTGCCTGTGACAGCAAAGACAGGAAGTGCCCTTCTCTCATACGGGGATCCACGACTCATGCCATTTCAAAGATCCTTGGTGCACATCTCAGGTCACCACAAGCCTGTGCTAAATTCAGCCTCAAACTGCACAACATTGCACGAAAAAACGTGAACTTCTTGATGGAAATGTCCAGAACACGTGAAAATACCCATAAGAGAACAATCTGGCAATGACAGAGAGGAACATTGCAGCAACTGGAAAAGTGAAGAGGATTCCCAATTCCAGCTTACATTAATGCCCAAAGCAATATATAGCTAGTGTGCTTACTCCAAACTGAACACACACGCTATAGCTGTCCCACGCAGTATCAGTGTAATGGCAGAGGCTGTTATCTCAGACAGGATTCAACAGTCAAATGAAAGATAGAAGGAACTCATCTTGACAGATAAGGAGTGAATGAGACTTTGGGAAAGTACCAGGAAATAAACATAAAGGGAAAAGCCTTGAGCTCGGCTTAAAGAACTTTTAGTTGAAAAACCAGAGAGTGAACAGCATCAGAGCTAAAGAGATGTGTGGCAGAGAACCAGTGTTGCTTCTAGTAAAAGGTCAAAAGATTCATCCAGCTGTAAAATACGTGTGCATGCGTGTGCGTGTGTGTGGCTTCTCACTCCTTTTAAAATTTTAGAGGGACATTTTCTTTGGAAATCGTTTGCGCCAAACCTTGTAGATCACTCGGGTTGGCTAATAAATCTAATGGTGGAAAATCCAAACTCAAATAGCTGGATTTATATTCCCTCCACCACAAAAGCCTCATTGCCACCTTCATCAACAGCGCTGATGGGAAAAGTCACTGTAGAAGTTGGTGCTTCCTTAGGCCATGTCTACACTACCACTTATGTCAGTAAAACTTAGGGGTGTGAAAAAACACCCCTCTGAGTACCATAAGTTTCTCCGGTACAAGTGGTATGGTGCACAGCGCTATGTCATGGGAGAATTTCACGCGTTGATATAGCTACCGTCACTCGTGGTTTTATGATGTCGACTGGAAAGCTCTCTCCCGTTGGCAGCGAATGGCTTCATGAGTGATCTTACAGCAGCGCAGCTGCATCGGTACCGATGTACAGCTGTAAGCTTGCTCGTGTAGACATGGCCTAAGGAAGCACCAACTTATACATCGACAAATATAGTGGGACTGCTGGAAGACATTAATGAGAAAACGGACCACAGAGATTGCAGTGTCATTTCTAAACACAAAACTGGAGCAAATAAACGTGTTTGCCCACAATGTAGCAAAGGTGGTAACACTTTAAAATATATCTACATTGCAGACCATTTGTGGTGGCATATAGGGTATGTTTAGCTACATGCCACAGTGAAAGGGATGTTGCATCCAGACTGTAGTGGGTAGCTACACACAGCAGTGAAAGAAAGTGGGGGAAAGGCTCCAATAGTGGGGAGCTACCAAAGCCTTTCCCCAGTATCTCCCCTCTGCCAGAGCCTTTCACTGCTGTGCCACCTCAAGACCATTGTGAGGCACCATGGGAGATATAGTCCAGCCAGGAGCCCAGCCCATAGAGGAGAATGAGGATGAGGCACCCAAACTACAATGCCCATCAGGCACCGAGACAAGAGTTCCAAATCAAAATATGTAGTTTTAACCCAAATGTTTTCAGCTGAGAAATTTTGCTTTTCAGATTTATTTATTTGGCTGAAATTTTTAGGCTTTGATTTTTTGCCAAAAGTCAAAATTTCCAATGGTAGATTTCAACAAAAACCATATTTTTTCCATTTTCCATTGACATTTTCCACAGAAAAGAGAACATTTTCTAACCAGTTCTGTTACTATCCCCACTTTACAGATGAGAAACTGAGGCCCAGAGAGGTTAAGTGACTTGCTTACACTCACACAAGAAGGCTGTGGCAGAGCTGTGACTTGAAACCAGATCTCCTGACTCATAGTCCAGTCCCTCAACAAGACAGACAGACAGAAAGACAGACCAAAACCCATCAATAGACACTGCAAGCAGAAAACCACTTGATAATTGCACCATCCTTCTTAGCATTAGAGATCACTGTAATTTCAGGTAGGTAAACCTTTAGTACCTGGTACACTTCAAAGTCAGGTGGCATAATAAATTTATCCTCGGGTTTTAACAATAGAACCTACAAGATTAATGACCCTTCTCAGCCACTAAAGGGAGCAAAGATCCAGAGGGACAATGTTTTATTAAGATAGCTAATCTGAGGAACAAATCTGCTTGGTTTGTGCCCCCTCTCTCCTATGATTGCTCACTGTGGTGGATGGGTGAATTTAACTGGTCCCCTGGACTCTGAGGGTATGTCTACACGATAGCTGCGCAGCACAGCTACGACACTTCCTACAGCGACAGAAGGGGTTTTTCCATTGGTGTGGGTCATCCCCCTCTCTGAGAGGTAGTAGCTAAATCGACAGAAGAATTCTTCTGTTGACCTAACTGCATTTACACCAGCGGTTACGTTGCCCTACCTATCGCATTCAGAGTGCAAAAATTTTCACGACCCTCTGCGACTAGCTAGGTTGGTCTAGTTTTTAAACATAGACCAGGCCTGGGTCAACTAGATCCCACAATCCCTTACAGAATACAAGTGGAATGAGAAGTGTGGGAACCTTGAACTGATTGTCAGGTGGCCAGGAGGCAACTCACTCAAGCCAGTAAACAATTTTCATCATATGCTAATTCCTCAGAGTCCTTCTCACCCACTGCTACTTGTAGTGTGGCCACTAGGATTTGTTGGGAATACATGAACATGTTTTGTGACTATTGCTTTGTACTGTTTTATTTTATCTGTTTAATTGATTGTTTCTCTGTATACTATGGCAAAAACTGATCATCTGATTATTGGTTATGAAAATCATCATTCTACCGCTCTACTTAATTTTACTATTACTACTAATACTCTGCATTTCTAGGATGACTCCCATTCAATGATCTTAGCGTGCTTGTACAAATAATCACAACATCCCTGTGAAGTACTCTTCTCCCCCATTAACAAATGTGGAAATGGAAGCCCCTTCCTTTATTTCATTTTTCTTTCTTTCCTTATCCTGACCTTAAACTGCTGGACACCATCATTTACTGCAGAAAGCCGCATACCTGCATCAGTGCACCCACAATGGAACAGTTAATTGACTCTTGAAAACTTTTTGAAGTGATAAACACCCATTTTTTTATGGTCTATGTGTATAAAAACATCCTCACTGCATTTTCCACTTTTACGCATCCGATGAAATGAGCTGTAGCTCACAAAAGCTTACGCTCAAATAAATTGGTTAGTCTCTAAGGTGCCACAAGTACTCCTTTTCTTTTGTTGAATAAAGTGTTCCTCTTCTCTGTTTAACTGTGTAGCTGTTTGCCTGTTCTCCCAGGCAGGTGTATATCATCTCTGTGTTTCTGATATTCATAATTACTTTTGCAACAAATATTGCATTGTATTTTGGCCTGTGGAGAGAGCTTACCATTCAGAAGGCATTTTGAATTTATATGGAATACTTTTATTGATCGTGAACTGAAAATATGATCAAGTTTCTGTCCTTGCTTGCCAATATCAGTGTTGGAGAACTATCAGACTTAACAGTCAAAGTAATTTGTCTATAAACAAAGCCCTATGGCTCTCAGAGGATCACAGCATTATGGAGGTGATTCATCTTGGAGCAACATAAAGTTTGGCTCTCTTCTTAAAGAGAACAACTATTCATCCCCAGTAAATCTGACAAGGGAAAAACTCACATTTTCTAGTCATCTTAGCCCATAGCATGCTGGCATTTTGCAGGCTGCCTGCTGAATGAATGCTGTGGAGGACAGAGATAAACAACACGTCCACAAGATTCTAAATGGCTACTGCTACGCAGAATTTCAGGAGCAGAAAATAAATTGAATTCCAGGCAGTTCCTTGGTAGGCAGGGCTGGAGCTCCAATTTTCTGTGTCAGTTCCATCTCTCTTGTGGTTAATGGAATGAGGAACGAGCCTACATTGTCTCAGATTTTTAAAAGATTTTCAGATTAAAATATATTTTTTTAAAAATTAAAGTTAAAATTCAGGGATTTCAATCATATTTTCCATTTGTTTTCTTTTATTTACTTAGATATCGGGGGGGGGGGAGGGATAGCTCAGTGGTTTGAGCATGGGCCTGGTAAACCCAGGGTTGGGAGTTCAATCCTTGCGCGGGCCATTTAGGGATCGGGGGGCAAAAATTGGGGATCAGTCTTGCTTTGAGCAGAGGGTTGGACTAGATGACCTCCTGAGGTCCCTTCCAACCCTCATAGTCTCTGATTCTATGATATCAGTCTTATACAAACTCAGCACAAAAGAGCGCACATCTAAAGCTCTGGGCACTCTTGATATACATTTAAAAACTCAGTAACAAAGGAGTTACAAAACATGAACCATCCATAGCAGCAGCATTTCAAACTCTTCACGCCCTAAGCCCATATCTACACTACAGAGTTCAGTTGACTTAAGTAACATTGACGATCATAAGCTGCTTTAATTACATCAGTTGTGTACATCCATACAACACTCCTTGTGCCGGTGGAGTTCATCCACAGTCTGTGCTCTTGCACTGACAGAGACAGCGCTGCATCATGGGTAGCTATCCCACTGTGCAATTCACCACCCTCTGCTACTGGGAGATCTGGGAACGGATCACAGTGCATCATGGGGGCATACTCACCTTCCCATGATGAAGTTCTTTCCGTCCCATCATTCCAAGGGCTTCTGACTTCATTTTGCACCGTTTTTGTACAGCCCCTGTAAACTGTGTGCCTGCCAACTGTGCCTGAAAGAATGGATCCTGAACTACTGATCAGTTTGGTGATGAGCATTATGAACATAACACAGCTGGCCCTGCTGGGAATCTGTGGTGCTTGCCCTGCTGTGTGCAATGGAAAGAAACAATTCAAGATTGCTGCTGCCATTCACGGAACAGCTGCACATGGTGGACCATCAGTACTGGGCTTGGGAAACAAGCACTGAGTGGTGGGATTGCATTGCAATGCATGTATAGGATAATGAGCAGTGGCTGCAGAACTTTCAGATGCACAAAGCCACCTTCCTGGAACTGGGTACGGCACTCTCCCCTGCCCTGTGGCACAAGGACACCAGAAAGAGAGCTGCCCTCACAGTGGAAAAGGGAGTGGCAATTGCTGTGTGGAAGCTGGCAAATCCAGAAAGTCCACCGTGGGGGCTGCGGTGATGCAAATGTGTTGGGCCATTAATCACCCCCTGCTATTAAGGACTGGGACTCTGGGTAATGTGCAGGAAATACTTGAGGCTTTGCGGCAATGGGATTCCCTAATGGCAGCAGGGTGATATATGGCATGCTTGTCCCAATTTGGGCCTCAGATCATCTTGCAACAGAGCACATCAACCAAAAGAACTGCTGCTCCATGATCTTGAAGGCGCTGGTGGATCACCAGGGTTATTTCACTGACATCATTGTGAGTTGGTCAGGGAAGATTCATGATGCATGCATCTTTAGGAACACTGGACTGTATAGAAAGCTGCACACTGGGACTTTCTTCCCAGATCGTAAGATTCCAATGGGAGATGTGCAAATGCCCACAATGATCCTGTGAGATCCCACCTACCCCTTGCTCTATGCCCCTCATTGAGGTGATTTGATTTTGTTGGCGTAGCAGGGAAGGTACATTGGTGGGAGGAGCATTTCAGTGTGTACGACTCCACTGTTTTGTCCACTAAAACTAACTTTTGGCAACAAAACTGGGTAGCGTAGATAAAGCCTAACAAATATCATGACATATCAGCCATTTGACCAATACTAAACTAGAGTTAAAACTAGAGCTGTCCAGAAAATGGAAATCGCTTCCTGTGAAAAACTTCACACATTTGAAAACAATGTCATCCCATATTATGAAAAAAATTCAAAACATGTTATTTATCACAAGAAGGGATTCCCAGAAAAATTTCCAGAATTTCCAGTTCAAATGCCATTTCAAGAGAACCAAAATGGAATTTTTTGGCTTGCCAGCTGCCTGCCTAGAAGAATTTTTCAATTTCACTTTTTCCCAGAGAAAATTATGCCTCACAACTTTATTGCAGAGAAAGTGACATTAACAAGAGCCTTCCAGGTGTGCAGCTGGGGAGCTGTTATTTAGATTTTCCTGACTGAAAATAGAAAATTTCTGTCCAAGTTGAAGTTTTTTTATGGAAAACTTTTGATTTTGCAAAAAGGGCACTTTCCATCAGGAAAAAGAAATGATGGAAAATTCCCAACCAGTTCGACTTAAAACCTGCACTGGTCTGATCCCACTAGTCAGAAATCTCACTCAGCTGCCTTAACCCTCCATTAATGACCACTTAAACAGATGAGCTTGGAGACATGTCTGGAAGGCCAAATAATATAGGCTATTTTGGACCTTAACGGAGAGAGCATTCAACAGGAAAAGGGGCCTTGCCGAGCATGTGCTGCCAGTAGCCCTCTCCCTTTCATAACGAAGTGGGAATCAAGCTCCAGATTCTCTTCTGGTCACAAGTGTGGCCGATACTTCACCAACTCTAACACCAGTTTAATGAAGATTTTTGTCTTTGAACCTTTTTAGGTGTGACTGAAGATTACCTTTCTTGTGCTAAGCTAAAGATTTCCAGTTGCTGTATTCCAGTTAACTATTAAAACCCACCTTGTTTTGAAAAGGATGCTCAGTGTCAAAGCAAATGCCTACTAAAGGGCTTACTCTCAGGAGACTATACCAAGGCCAAGTCATAGCCCAGACACTGTGAATCCCTGACAACATAACTAGCAACAGTATACACAGAACACTGGAGTAGCACAATGACAAGAACCAGTTGAGCTATGGGTGACTACTGCTTAGTCCATTACAAACTGTGCTCCAAAAGGAGTGTTCAGACACGGAGGAAAATCTGGACCAAATCCCACTGCAAAAATGGATCAGACTCAGCACACAACAGGCCCTAAATCATGCTTAGAATAAAAAGGTTAGATCAATTGGAGTGCTTACAGAACCCTATTGCTCTTGTAATAAAATCAGTGTTCTTTTAATACTTGGCCAAGCTTCCTAATTGAGTAATATCCCCAATAGCTGCTCTTAAGTTTCCAGCCACTAGAAAGGAGTGGGAGGCAATCATAATCGTCTCACAATCATGGACTTGCAAAAGATTTAAATCCCTGACAATAGGACTCAAGTGATCACTGAATACAATCATGCCTGCACCATTTCTTTATTTTGGTTTGCTCTAGAAGAGTGAACAATTTGTCATCCTGGCATGTATGGGGTGGAGACTCTCCTTTCTGCTAGGTTGTTCCAAACTCTTACAATCCATTGTGGAGGGAGGAATTCACCCTGTAATCGCTAACACAGAGATCTATCCCAGTGCCTTTATTAGCATGTACAGAATCTCAGTGTCATTGCAAAAAGCAATCAGACAGTGGGAGTAAAATATAAATCCCAGATGCCTAAAAGTAACTCTAGCTCCCTCAGTCAAAAGCCATCTTGACCTGCCCTCCTGCTGGGGCTCCTTGGTTTGAGATTAAGGCACCTCAGTCCCTTTGGGCAGTGGCTAATTCTTACATGTGGTGCAGAATCGGACGGACCACCCACTTAGACTGCTCTGTGAGTCTGCCCCCAGCCTGGGGCTCAGACTCTTGGCCTGCCATGTCCCTGCAGCTGCAGCCCATGCACTTTCCTACATCCCTCACAGAGCTTTCTTGAAAGGCAACCCCTTCCTCTATTTGGAGGAGAACTGGTAGCAGGAAGTAAGGACTGCATTTTCTGCCAAGCTTCTAGACAGCCAAGGCTCAAGGAGGAGGGTGCAGATGCCAGTTTCTCCTCTCTGCCCACCTACTAACCAATCAGGGATTTGAGGGCAAGGCCTGCAGTCACAGCATTGCTGCTAAGTTGTGTAATGGGGGCTCTGAACATCTCCTCTCTTGAATACCCGTCCCCAGGAATGCCTTATCCCAGCTAAACCCCATGTTATCCTATCTCCTTCTGCCCAGGCCTCTTCCTGATGCAAACATGGGTCATTTCTGCAATGCCTTGGCAACCGCTTCCCATTGACATGTAACACTTTGACATATAACACCATTTGAACAAAGAACTTGGTATAGTGCAATCAATAACTGAGCTACCTTCTGTACTGTCAGGTCAGTCAGGGAGGAGATACCCCTTTATTCTGTCTGTGAGAGCACTAGGGTTCCTTTAAACCCTCCCTCAGACCCGGGCCCATGAGAGAGAGAGAGAGATGGATCCTGCGCAGACAGACCATAAAGCCTCCTGGGTCCCATCATTGTCCGGTTTCACTTAAAATCAAAATTATACTATTTTCCTGACTTAAAAAAATGTTTGCAATCAGATTTTTTTCCCCCAAACAGCTGAGAGAAGGGGAGGGATTTTAGAGGGTTAGGGTGAGGAGGGGTGAGGGTTGGCAGAGAGAAAAATCTGAGGCTGTTGAATTTTCTCCTGTAGGCAGGTACAGGGACAGAGTTTAACAGAACACAAAAAATGCCAAACCAACTGGCTGGAGGGAGGAAAGGCCAAACAGAAGGTGCATCGTCTGCCTGGCTTTTGCCCAGCACTGAAAGATGCTAGCAGGGGTCTTTCAGATTAGTTCTTCCCAGCAGACAGAGAAATTGACAGGTTGTTTTCCTCCCTGACAAACAATGCTGCTTTGCTCCATTCACATTCACTCTTTAAACTGTCTGCAGAAATCTTCCAGATTGTGTTAGCTGAATGGTGGCAATCCACACCTTACCGATTGTTCATTATCATTGCTGTGGGACCATGGAGTTGGCTTTAGATAGAACCCTCTCTGACCAGGCAACCTACTGCTGAGAAATTTAGGACCTACATTTAGGAGAAAAAGGGGGTTGACGAAGGCATTATGAATAGAAATGTTTTGGCGGTTTTAAAAAATATTTTAATTCCTGTGAAAACAATTTATTTTTTACAAAAATTAAACATTCCCCTACACTCTTGGGAACCTAAATACAATTAGATTGTTCTAGTCCACAAGAACCTCAAAGTGAAACTGACCAGCCTAGTTTCATTGTCCTTGCTGAGCATTCTAATCTATTCAGATTCTTTAAACCACTCTCATCACCTTCATATCAACAAGGAAATGGCATAAGTAGTGACAAGTGAATTAGATGTTTAAAGTTCTTTCAGTGTTAATAATATACATTAGAGAGAGAAGGTGGGTGAGGTTATATCTTTTATTGTACCAACTTCTGTTGGAAAGAGAGACAAGCTTTCAAGGGACACAGAGCTCTTCTTCAGGTCTGAGAAAGGTACTGGGAGCATCACAGCTAAATACAAGGTGGAACAGATTATTTAGCACAAGTAGTTTAATATTCTAAGGGACCATTCAACGTGGAATGGCCCATTAACACCTTTGCACTCAAAGGACAAAAAGAAGGGGTGGGGGGGTTAGTGGGCTACAAATTATTCTAATAATAATTAATTGTTTATTACAACAATCTGTAGCCCACTAAACTCCCCTCTTTCGCAGCACTAGGGCTTTGGTCAGAGTCATTTTCAAGCTGTTTTGATTTAGTGAAGCTGGTCTCAAATTCATGTCTGAGCTGTGGAACACATATTCTACCCAGGAATACTAGAGTGACTTATGAAGCTTTAAGACCAACAACGGATAATTTGTGAATGATCCATTCATATCATGTATTGCTACTTGTTATGGCTTTATTACTAATTATTATTATTGATTAGTGCTTCCATAGAGCCTCAGGGCACCACTCTCAGCTCCATTGTGCTACATGCTGTACAGGAACACAATGACAGGTTTCAGAGTAGCAGCCATGTTAGTTGGAAAGACAATCCTTGCTCTAAAGAGCTTACCATCTAGGTATGACAAGATGCAACAGCTGGCTGAGACAAATAAGGGTTAGGGGAGTAATGAGGTAACAATAAAGTGATTGAGTTCTCCTCTGCTAAGCAGTGGTCTCAGCTCACTACTTGCCTAGCTATTGTCAGCCAGTGGTTATTTATAGCTGTCAGCAGAGGTGAGTCTTAAGGAGGAGTATGAAGAAGGAGAAGGTAATGGCTTTGTGTATTTTTGCAGGGAGTTTTTCCTACTCAGAAAACAGCGTGGGAGAAGGCATGAAGGTGCCATTCATTCACTTGTGATGTACTTTTTATATTTCCAAATAGACTTGCAAATGACAGAGCTAGTTCACAATGTTATGGAAAAGAGAGAAGAGGTCAATTATGCTGCATTGTGCATTAGGCAAATACTATTTACCTAGCTCTCTTAATAATGCAGATCACACACACACTAAAAGAATGAACTTATGCTTATGTGACTTTTGTCTTGTCTTGACAATCTGAGGGAGAAGTGTTTCTTTTTCTGGATAGGCTGCTTTAGTTGTTGGAGCAGAGAGCATTTCCTTGCGTTTTCCTAAATATTGTTGATCTGAAGATGGCTGTAATGTGAACTATGCAAAAAACACCCAAAGCAGCCTGGATTTTTGAAGCCATACGTGTTTATCTGTTAGTGTGTGTACAAGTTGCACAGGGTAGATAGTAATTTATCAGAAACAGCACCAGGATTCTGAGTTTAAAGGTATTCCTCCTCCAACCTGCAACCCCAGGCTGAGTTACTGACAACAGGTAATGAGAGAATGAGCGAGTTCTTGTCCATTTTAGATCAAATAAATCCTCAGCCATTCTGGTTTCCAGGTAGTGCATATAGCACCATGATAACCCCTATTCTCAAATGCTTGTCTTTGACTGGAAGCTGTGCCCTTAATAAGACATGCTGTGGCAGATGTTGCTTTTGTCACAAAGAGAAAAGCTTCTTTGTCCAGATAAAGACAACTGAATCCTCCTCCAGGAATGCCCTGTCTGAAGGGAGCGGAGCCAGACTAAACTCCAGTGCTCCTAACAACACCTGGGAGTTCCCGCTTTCAGTGACAATGTGGCAGTCATCATTATCTCCAGCTCTTCAAGCTCCTGGCTTCTCCAGCTGAGCCGACATTCCTGTGGCCAGGATGGGGTTCAGAAGCTAATTAGATCAACAATCAGCAGGGAGTGCAGCCAAAAACTCTCCACTGAAAGGCTCAGACATCTGAGAGCCATAGCAGTGTGGAAATTAACAAGGAAAAGAGAACTGTCATCCTTCTCCCCCTAATAATAATAAATAATGAATAACCTACACGGTTATCGCCTGTCATTCTGTATCATCTGTGCAACTGTTACAGGCTTAAATTCATTTGAAAACTGTGGGCTCACTGCTGATACATCTGGGCAGACCCAAGTGCAGGATCTAGCCCAGGGGTGGGCAAACTACGGCCCGAGGGCCATATCCGGCCTTCGAGCCTGTTTAATCTGGCCCTCGAGCTCCCGCTGGGGAGTGGGGTCTGGGGTTTGCCCTACTCCCGTGCTCCAGCCGGGGAGTGGGGTAGGAGGCCACTCTGAGCGTGCATGCTGAGGCTCCCGGATGCAGCGACATGTCGCCCTTCCAGCTCCTATGTTTAGGGGTAGCCAGGGGGCTCTGCGTGCTGCCCCTGCCCTAAGTGCCACCCCCGCAGTTTCCATTGTCTGGAAACTGCGGCTAATGGGAGCTGCAGGGGTGGCGCATGCAGACAGAGCACCACGCAGAATGCCTGGCCATACCTCCACAAAGGAGCCAGAGGGGGGACATCCCGCTGCTTCCAAGAGCTGCTTGAGGTAAGCACCGCCCGGAGCCTGCATCCCTGACCCTCTCCCATGCCAACCCCCTGCCCCAGCCCTGATCCCTCTTCTGCATCTCAACCCCCTGCCCCAGCCCAAAGCCCTCTCCTGCACCCTGAACTCCTAATTTCTGGCCCAACCCTAGAGCCCTCACCCCCTCCTGCACCCTAACCTCAATTTTGTGAGCATTCATGGGCCACCATACAATTTCCATAACCAGATGTGGCCCTTGGGCCAAAAAGTTTGGCCACCCCGATCTAGGCCTGTGGGTGAGACTTTGGCCAGCCATGTACAAGTGGGGGAAGGATGCAAGGAACTTCTTGTGCCACTGTGTTGTCTAGAAGCTGTCTAGAATCCTGATGGGGGGAGAGAGGGAGGAAAAAGCAATGTTTGCACTTATACAATAGATACCTAAAGGAGAGATGAGGCAAGGTCCCTGCTTCTCTCTCTCCCTCTCGCTCTTTCCCCACTGCCCCAAGCATTATGGGAAGGGGCATGCACCCTCTTGAAAGGTAGTGCAGCAGGCCTGCCAGTGTACACTACCTTGGAGCCCCAAGAAGAAATTCTGGATACATCAGCATGGGGGACTCCAGTAGCTCAGTGGCCCTGTCATACCATCTCTAATGAACCAAAGGGTGTCTAGACCAAATTCCAGCCCTATTTGATGGGATCACTTCACCTACCACCGAAATGCAGCTACCTCTGGGGCAGAACATGGCAATTGTTCAACAGTACAATACCACAGTTTAGACTGGGCAGTCGAAAACAACTTTCCAGTTGAACTGCCAGGGAACAAGTAACTACCGAATTGGAATTTGGCCAGGACTCTGGGGTTAATATAGTTACCTTTGCAGAGATTGCCATGGAATCTCTCACGGTCACACGGGGCTAGCATCTCAGCCCAATACATCTCATTTGAAAGATGACTACCACTGAGAACACGGAACACTCTAAGGCTGCGTTGAGGCACTGATACATTATTAGCTCAGAATGCCCCCTAGTGAATCAAATAATGAAAAAAGCAACTAATTATGTAATGAAATGCCAGCTGCCTTTGCCCTTTTCCATTCTTTATTTTATAAACTTATCATAGTGGTTGCAGAAGTACCTTCTGTGGGGACGCTCTATAGGACTTCACAGGGATGAAAGCAGCAGAATTCTATAGAAATTAAGAAAGAGTTCCATAGAAAGTACTTTTAAGAACCTGCCAAATGGAGTGGAGACTTGTATAGCCCCTGCTAAAAAAATTGTATAGGATTGTTTTAAAAATCCTACTAGGAAGTTGTAATCCTTTATTAATCCTATAGGACTTTTCCATAGGGGCAATAAAAGGGAGGCAGGTTAGTAGCAGAATGGTAGAGAAAAGTGGTGAGTTTTGAGGAGGGATTTGAAGCAGGGGGAAAGGTGTCTGACATACTGGGGAAGGAAGGTCAGTTGAGGCATGTACCTTGGTGTGACCTTTAAGGCTTCTGTGATACTTGCTTCCCCTTGATCTCTTGGCTGCCCTCTGGTGAACTGCCCACTTTCACCTGTTGCAAGTCACCCTTCCTTTGAGTGGATTCCACAGTCCTGGTCCCCCTAGACCAGAACAAGAGTAGGTGCCTAAGTCCACAGATGCTCTTAACTTTTCAGGCACCTTAGTGGGAGGCCACCCGCTTGGGTTCTCTCTCCACAAAGACAGAACAGTTTGAATTCTGCAGAAAACCATCAGGTCCCTTTGAAAAACAAGTTGTTTTATCTAAAGAATTCAAAAGCAAAGAGAAAAATGACTAAACAAACTTTAGCACACATCTGCTCCTATCTAGGCTAGGGGTTAAGCTAGACAAGGCTATTTCATCTTAAAATATAGCAAATGAGGGACACACCTTCCATTTTTTTAAGTCAAAGTCCCCTCTAACCCTACTTGTTGGCAGCCTGAGATAGGGTCCTGGTGTGGCACACCCGTAGCCTCTCAGTTGTGAGCCTGGATCTGTGTTCCTTTAAAAGCCCACTCTCCCTGCTGTCTAGAACCTTCATACCAATTTTTGTCTCGGGAACAAAAGTCACCCCCCAGCCCACCCCAGGGAAGAATAGATTCCCTTCTTCTTAATCCAGTTATGCCTTGTCTACATGGGGAAGTTTTTTTCAGTATGAGCTTAGGTGTGAATTACACAGGTATAATCCCCCTGCACGGGGATGCTTATTCCAGTAGAAGGGGACCTTTTTTTCCATTTAGCTTGTGTCTCTTGGGAAGGGATTTAAATTATTTTTTTAAAAAAAATCTACTTGTATACCAGAACAGTATCCACATGGGAATTACACCAATATAACTATACGAGTATAGTTATAGCAATATAACTGGTAAAACTTTCCCACGTAGATAAAGCCAGCTATTTCAGTTAAATATCAAACTATAATTAAGAGATTCCTAGATTTATAGATTCTAAAGGACCTCTGTGATCCTTTAGTCTGGCTGATTCTTGCATAACACAGGTTATAGAACTTCCCTGAAATAATTCTTGCTTGAACTAGAGTACGTCTTTTAGGGAAAAAATCCAATGCTATTTTTAAGAATTATCAGTGATGGAGGGTTGAACTTGAGAACTGAAATTTGGCTTCTATTTGTCACTCTTAAGCAGAAATGCAACGACTTAATGGGGTCAGAGATTCGACACAGGGATCTATCTGCACTTGAAATTCTTTCATCTGATCATTGAATAGCATGGCATAGTTTAATGTCTCCAGTAGAGGGCTATGTTCCCTACCAGCTAAGACATTGCCTCTTTAAGAGCTATGCAGTACTGTCTCCTTGTGCTAAGGAGAATCCCCCATTCCAACTTTCCATTCATTCCCTTTCTAACTGCCAGTGGACCAATGTTTCAGAACATGAAATATATGGGTTTTTTTTCATTCTTGTTTTAAAGAAAAACAGGGCAGTCAGTCTTCAAACTACAATAAGTGTCTGGCTGGAGTTTTTTCTCCTTGATGACCACCTTGAGAGAGAGAGAGAGAAAGAAAGTAAGTGAAGCAAGAAGAGTTATAAAAAGGCTGAAAGGGAACAGTAAATGTGTTCCCTAGTTTGTCTAACTGCTAGAATACTAGCAGAGATACACAACCAGGCAGATACACATGAATCACCCACATGCCCCATGCACATCACGCCTGGGACCTTTTAACTCTTGATCAGCTAGCTTCACTTGCAGTGGCATTGTGTTGTCAGTCACCCAGCATAATTTGTATAACTCCGCCTATTGTGCATTCATTGTCATGTTTTGGAGTAGGATCTCCTGTGACAAGACAGTCTTGGAAACTGTTCATCAACATGTAGCAGGCCAGGTACAAAAATCAGTCAAACCTGCTTTTCAGTGGGTTACTTTGACAGGTCAGTTAACTCTGTCTGTTAAAGAAGTATACTCGTCTCCAGGTTCCCATTGCTAACAAGAATTCCTCACACTATCGCCCTTTTTCTTTTCTGTTACATTGAGCTGTCACTTATACTAAAAGAATTCAGAACAATGGGACATATTAAGCCCTGGTGTATCACCATGGAATTGAATGGAGAACTTTAGATAAGCAGAATGTAATTTGTGCTTGACACTGAGGCTCAAATCTGTACTCTTTCAAAAATGCCATGGATTCTTGAAGGATCACAAGTAGCCAGAACCTCAGTTTTATGTCCCATCAGAGGTCCTCATGACATGATATCACATCATTGTGTGATGACTTAGAATCATAGAACTGTAGGGTTAGAAGGGATCACAAGGGTCATCCAGTCTAACCCCCTGCCAAGATGCAGGATTTGTTGTGCCTAAACCATCCCAGACTGATGGCTCTCTAGCCTCCTTTCGAAAACGTTCAGTAAAGAGGATTCCACAACCTCCCTAAGCCAGTCTGTTCCATTGTCCTACTGTTCTCCCAGTTTAGGAAGTTTTTCCTGAGATTTAATCTAAATCTGCTATGCTGTAGTTGCCTCTTGTCCTGCCCTCTGTGGCAAAAGAGAACAACAACTTTTCTCCATCTTTTTATGGCAGCCTTTCGAGTATCTGAAGGCCACTATCATATACCCTCTTAATCTCCTCTTTTCTAAACTAAACATACCCAGTTCATTCAGCCTTTGCTCATATGGCTTGCATTCCATCCCTTTGATCATCTTAGTTGCTTGCCTCTGGATCCTTTCCAGTTTTCAACATCCTTTCTATATATTAGTAACCAAAATTGGACAGTACTCCAGCTGAGGCCTAACCAATGTCAAGTAGAGAGGTACTATCACCTCCCATGACTTGCATGCTATGCCTGTTAATGTAATCTAAAATTCCATTTCCTTTTTTTGCAGCAGCATCCCATTGCTGACTCATGTTGAGGTTGTGATCCACTACAACTCCCAGATCCTTCTCAGCAGTGCTGCTGTAACACCAGTTTTCCCCCATTCCGTATTTGTGCATTGGGTTTTTCTTCTCTAAGTGTAGCACCTTACGTTTGTCTTCGTTGAATTTTTATTTTGTTGTCTATAGCCCAGTTCTCCAATTTATGGAGACCCCTCTGAATTTTCATTCTATCCTCCAAAATAATGGCACTCCCCCTAACTTTGTGTCATCTCATGGTGTTGCACTTCTGGGAATTTATATTTTGGAAAGGAAGGAAAGATTTCTCCAAAATATAAATTCCCAGAAGTGGCAACCTTTATCCTATCATCCTATTTCCTAATAAGGATAAACTAGCTGCATGCCTCATGTGAAATGCACAAAAAGAAAGATGAAGAGAAGAGGTCCCATGGTCTTTCTGATACGGCGTGTATGATTATCATCCATCCATCCAACCTACTGGCAAGGACCATTATTATCCATTATATGTTCCTTTCAAAGTACATGCCCTGTATTTTATGAGAAAGAGGGTGAGATGGGGTTGGGACTCACCACCGCAGCGCCTCCTGCTGTTCACTCTGGAAATTAGCTCAGTTCATGCAGAGCACCCACTACCAGTGGTATCCCATCCATCTCTTGCCCTAGATTGGTGTCTCAACCCGCATTGCTCCCAGCATCCTCTTCAGGACACTGCCCTCCAGTAGTGCCCACTGCTCCTGTCTCACCCCCTTCTGGGGGTTTGGTGTTATCAACAGTCCTTCTCTTCATCCCAGCCACAATGGCTAACCACACCCCAAAGCCTAACCCCTTTTGGCAGGAGTCTGGTGCAGTCCTTGATGGCCACTCCTAACGGCCAGGTGGAAGTGCAAGTGGGGGACCCAGGCCCGCCCTCTACTCTAGGTCCCGCCCAGGGACCCTTTGGCAGCAGCCTTCCTACCTGCCCTCCTTCACTGTCTTTGTCCGTCTCTCTCCCTGGGCCATTTCGCCTTCAGCCCCTTTGCACCAGCTAGGCCCTTTTTCCTCAGAGCCCGCAGCCCGGCAGGTACTGGGCGGGAGTTCCTTTCCACCCCCACCTGCCCAGGACTGCACTATCCCTTGTGCTAGTCTCCTCACACAGGAGGCAGAACTTCACCCTCTGAAGGCCTGGAAGAGACTACCTACTCCCTTCCTGGGCAGCCTTTATATAGGGCCTAGCCTAGCCCTGATTGGCTGGCTGTAATACTGGCACTGATTGGCTCTCTAACAGGCCCTCCCTGATTGGCTGCCACCTTGCGCAGCTGCTGTGACCTGTTGTAGCCCAATCTGGCATGGGGGTGGGGAACCGCCCCACCACAGAGGGCGAATCATCTCCCTACTGTACCAAATCTCCTTTGCTTCCCTCTGGTCCTCACTAAAGATAATTGCAGGGGTGATACATTCACAGCATTACTAATTACGCTCTGTGATACTAATTACACACTTCCTTTAGTATTCAGCACTAGCAAAAACAAAAAAGTGGGGCCTGATTCTGATTTCTCTTAAACTAGTGACACTCAGGAGTCACTCCACTGACGACAATGGAGTTACACCAGTGTAAAAACAGGGTGAGATCAGAGCCTGGCCACTGATTTCTACAAGGCATCTTAAGAAAGAATTACTTTAATTTAATGCCTGTATTTTGAGATCAGCAAACCTCTTCTTATAATGCAACTTTGTTGAAAGTATTTTAACCCTTTCCCTGCTGGACCTTCAGTCACCAAATCTGTGGTATTTCTGCTACCACCAATGCTGCAATGAAATCAGTGATATGTTAGGAGGAACCAGATATGCCCGGCAGCCTAGGTGGCACCTTCTACCAGGATGGACCTGGGATGTTCAGCAGCACAGAAAGTGGGTTCTGCCTAGACATGCCTGGCATAATCAACAGCACTGCAACAGAGACATTCTGCCTGGAAGTACCTTGCACATTCAGTGGGACAATAGATATATTCTACCTGGGTATCCCTACTATACACAGAAATATAGTTAAGTCATTATTACGCAGACATACTTGGCACATAGCAGGCTTGTTCTACCTGGTTGTATCTAGGACATTCAGAAGCATGGAGGGGGCAAGGCCCTCAGCTGGTGTAAATCAGGGTAACTGCCAATACACCAGCTGAGCATCTGGCCCCAAATGGGCTATATCCAAGGTGCATCATACCCGAACACACCTGGTATCAATTTAAAATTCTACCTGTCCTGGGGGGAGGAGACATCTTCTCTATAGGAACTCAGTGCTAGTCAATGGAATTCAGGCTGCAGGGTGGAAACCTACTGCGGGCGGTGAGGGATTTTAAAGGGCCAGGACTGTACATTCAGCACAGCTGGTGTGTTCTGCACAAACTTACCTGGTACATTCACTAGCAAAATTAGGGTGTTCCCTCACCATGTACCTGGTACATTTAGCAGCAGGTGTGTTCTACCTGAATGGACCTGGTTCATTCAACTGTACAACAGATGCGTCATAAGTGTCTGTACCTGGCCCATCTGGCAGCGGTCTAGCCCTTAAATCCCTTATTACTAATGCTACATAATCAGCTCATTGTATAATTGCCAGTCTGTCACTCTGGCAGTACATTTTGCGGTGTGTATGTTTGTGTGTTTTCATATTTCAAATATGAACCCCTTTCTTTGGGCCATTGTGTTTTTTTACGCCCAGGCCTAGCGATTGGGACTCTGAGAAGTGAGGCCCACACAACAGGCCAAACAGCTGGCTTTGTGTTGCCTTCATAGAAATGTCTAATTACAGTGGAGAACACATGCCACCATTGATGGCGACACATCCATATTAAAATGCCTTTGTCCTGCTCACAGTCCTATCATTTATCTAAATGACTATTATTTTCTTTTTCTTCCCCAAAGCTTTTATTAAAACTGTGAGCAATTTCAAGCCATTAGCCCACAGATATAAGCTTTATTCAATGGGCATGCATTACTGGCAGAGAGGCTGCACGCCTAGCTGGGTCTCGGGCACTAGTCGTGTCAGAAGGCTCAAATCCAAGGGGCACGGTTCCTCTACTTTTGATTGATGCCCTGCTCCCTGTTTTTCTGCCAACTGAGATTGTAATTCATGCCCAGCCAGTTCTGCTGTCACTTATTTCTGCACAGAATGTCTATCTTTTTCTGGGTGAATTTTAATTTGTATGGTTTATTTTCACTGCTGGCAGGATTCTTTTTATGCTGAGGGGACTGCTCCTCAAAGCAAACTAAGTCAACAGGAATAGCTAAATAGAAAGTTATTAGGGAGTAGGTGCCATTGTCCTCTCTTTCTTTCTCTGTTCTGCCTTCTCTGATTTTAATTGTTGGTGAGGTACATACATCTGCAATCATCGCTCCTCAGGCCGTGATCTTGTCAGTCCTTGTGTGCCAAAAAAGGCTTGCCCCATTCGGCACCTCATCTCCCACCCTGTGTTTGTCTTGTCTATTTACACTGTAAGCCCTCCAGGGCAGACATTGCATCTTACTATGTATTTGCACAGTGCCTAGCAGAACGGAGCCCTAGTCATGGCACTGCTGTAGTACAAATATTAAATAGTAATGTATGTCATTAACGATCCCATGGCACTTTTTGCAGAAGTGGGGACATTAGCACAAGCTTCCAGGTGTATCTATTTCCCAGCATTCACCCTGCAATTTCAATTGGATACAGTCGGCTTCACTTCCTGTCCTAAACAATTTTGTTATGTTCTTGTGCCCTGTTCAGTAGCTATCCTGCCCTGCCTCAGAAGTGGCTGCATGTCAATCACTGGTGTAATGATTGCTTTATTTATGGTGTATAAAGTGATTGAGGATCCTTTAGAATCAAAAGTTCTTTGGACATGTAGAGCCAGATTGTCTCCTGGTGGAAACTGGCATAGGTCTGTGGACGTCAACGCATCTACACTGATAGATAGTACCTCTAAGGATCTGGCACATAATGTGTTGTTGTTAGTGAAGAGTTAATAGTGGACACATGTCTGTGAGTGTATATGGGCTCATAACATCATGGGATGACAGTGAGCAACAGACAGAATTCCCTTTTTGATAGGTTGTTAGGCACATGAGACTTACTAGTGACACTCCAAAGACATCTCAAGAATAAACCTTCAGAAGGTGTATTATATGTCAGGGTGTACTCTGTGTCTGATTCAGGGCACCACGCTAGGAGATCCTGAGCCTCCTCAGTTCTCAGTAAAGCCAAGAATATCCCTGGAATGCCAAGGTAGCAACAATAGCAAGAAACACCTTCTCCCAGCTTCAGGACATGATTCAGGGCCTACCTGTTTACTAAAGAATTCCTGCCATAATAGATGAAAGGACAACACTAGCGTGGGCAGGGGAAAAGGGAAACAAAACCTACATGTACTCCCAGAAACTGGGATAGATGAAGAATAGAGTCCCCTTTGGAGCATGGTCTGAGAGTCTTAATGATCTGTCCAGGGTTTAGATATGGTGGTGCTTGGGGTTCTAGCAAATCCTAACACAGATTACATTGGGCTCCATATCTTTGTCTCCCTCATTTTTCTGAAGGTTTCTGGAACCAAGGAACCTCCTCTCTTGGTGGAAATGTCACAGTGCCTCCCAACACCTACCCACAGCAGGAAAAGACGGATCTTGATGAGGGTGGGACGAATGAGCTTCTCTAAGGTTTAGATAAAAGGCCTCACCCCAAACAGAGCCAGCAATGAATCATGGCTTGGCAGAGATAGATCATCAGCAAGCAACTCGAAATAGAAAGGGCCACCCAGCGGACACTGTCTGCTGAATTCCCTTTGCTCAAGGGGCATTTTTAGGTTGTTTCCCCAACCCCCCACTCCTTCCTAGAGATACGTCAGAAAGGTGACTGAGTGTTAATTAGGTCCCCATGATGGGGCCTTTATCTCTGCTAGAGGAGACATCCCTCCCCTGCCCTTACATATGTTGTGTTACCCAACTCGGATTAACGCCATTGTGCCCAGGATTCTACCACACTCTTATCTACCTGTTAACAGCAGCCTGTCCACTATCATCTACCTGCCCTCGGGGATGCAGTGAGTACTTGTACAAACCATCCTGCAGGAAATCTACAGGTCTAACCCTCCTGTCCTTGCTCAGGCACAGAGGTGACATGTAATGGTTGAGAGCGGGAGGGGGCACAATTTTGAACCCACTCCCCACCACCCAAAAAAAAAAGAAAAAAAAATATAAACCCTGGCAGAAATCCGGAGGGGCATGTGACCCATATTTCCCCCCTCAATGCATCGCCTCTGCTCAGGCAACACTCCCACTGACGTCACTGGGAGCATTGGCTGAATGAAAACTAAGTAGAGAGCAGAGGATGTGGCTTTCCGTGCTGATTCACAGCTGCGTTCACTGAGATAGTCTCATGGAAGGCAGGGCGAAGAGTCACTGGGCAGAGCAGTCAGACACTCTGATGCCACAGTAAGTTCAGTGCAATTAAACAGTCACTCTCCTCAGCATGTCATGGTTTCTTCTCTAAATCCCCACGGCCTCCCATCATGAATTGTTGCTGGGCTATTACAACTTCTTCCTCTCTAGCCCCTGACTCTCCCTTCCCTTCCCGCCAGTCTTACTGCACCCGCTCCATGTCCTGCTGCTAGGGTCAGGTCAGTCTCCTCCTCAAGGGCCTGATCCTGCTCTCACGCTCCCAGACTTACACCTGTGTGAATGAGATCACAATCAGGGCCCAAATCTTTTAGCTGGCTCAGCCTAAATCCCAGTTAAATGGCTTGCTGTCACCTTTAAGGCTTACCACTGCTTTGGCTCACCTACACCACTGCCCATAGACCCCCTCTGCCCCCATTCTTTGCTGGGCTACCTGCACCCGTGGCCTCCTACTCCCGCTCGCACCTCCTCTAACACTGCCTCAAGGGGCTGCAACAGCCTCCCTTTCCCAGAGCATCACGGCCTTGATCTTGCATCCAGAGAACTCAATGGGAGTGTGTCATGGGCTTGAATGGCTTCCCCATGTGAATTCTAAGGGAATGCATCCCTCCAAAGCAAACCACCCGACTCTCTCAGTGTCCCAAGAGGGCATGGTGCGGACAAGAACGGAAGGGGTTAGTGCTAACAGGTGCTATTTATTAGTATAAACTATTTATACTAGCCTGTGAATGTTCTTGACAGAAGAAGACACGGTTCCCTGCCCCAAAGAGTTTGCAATCTAACACAGACTAGACAAAATATTGTACAGCAGATTACATACGTTCTCCTTGTGTTCTACTAGAGACTCAGGGTTATGAACCAAAGCCACATTTGCCAATGGCCCTTCCTCACTCTTCATCTGAATTAACATTGAACAGGTGGGTAGGGTCCCTAGCCTGGAAGACAGGAGACCTGGATTCAATTCCTTGCTTTTCCACTGACTTCCTGTGAGACCTTGAGCAAGTCACTTAGGCCCAGATCTTCAAAGGGATTTAGGTGCCTAAATTTAGGTGCCTAGGGATTTGAGGACCTGTGCCTCGGTTCTCATGTGATAAATGGAAAACAGCACTTCCAGACCTCACAGAGGTAGTGTGTGGCATTCAGATACCTTGGCTATAGGGGGTATGTACGCACATGAAATAGAGAGAATAGTGGACTTTTTAAAAAAAATCTATCTTCTCTGCAGTTTTGTTTTGACCTATTTTAAAAACACCGAGGCAAATATCTTTAGCAAGTTTCAAGAGTGGATTAGACACTCACACGAGTAAGATCTGCATCAGTGTGACACTAGCTGGGATGAGATTACAAAGACTATCAATCATAGATTCAGAGAAATTAGAGATACAAAACATCCATTTTGTAGATCATCTAGCTCATTCCCTGGCCAGTGCAGAATTTTCCATACAATATATCCTCTTGCATTTTCATCCATCCTGCTTCTACAATCTTCATGGCTTCAGGCAGAAGGTGATCTCCAGATGAGGTCATAAAGAAACTTCTCCCTACCACACTTCTGATTTCCCAACTATGTCTGAATCAATTTATTAATTTCCAGCAAGAGGCTCTGCTATTTCTCTTCCAGGCTGGAGCAGATGGCCTTGTCTGAAAGCCAGCTACCTGAAGATGTGCAATTTGTTTTCCTTGGTGATCTGGTGATCTTGGGGATGAGGGGAGAGACAAATAATGCCCAAACAATCTGCTTTACTAAGGGGAAAATGAGAATGTCTCAAGTGACTGGTTCAAATTTAACCAAAGTTGGAAACTCACCCAAGAGACCAACCAGTTGCTTTACAATGAAGCAGTGTGTTATGACTTATTATATGCTCCTAGAGTCTCCATCCAAGAATGAGGTCCCATTGTACCAGGCACCATGCAAACAAATATCAAAAGACAGAAACTATCCCACAGAACTTGTAGTCTAAACAGGCAAAGGATGAGAGAAAGGAAGAATTATTATCCCCACTTTATGGAGTCACAGGGCAAATATGTGACTTGCCTAAGGTCAATTTAAGTAGCGCAACCAAGGAATTGAACCCAGATAACCTAAGTCCCTGTCCAGTGCCCTATCCACAAGACTCTCTGTCACAGACCGGCTGGCCCTTTAAGGCAAGCCAGACTCGTCCTTGCCTGTGACCAGACAGCTATCCCCAGATGAGTGTGATGGACACTTAATTATAATGACTGACCCCAGCTATGGGGATCTCATAGAGGGACTGCTTAAACAGGTGTAAATGTTTAGCAGTGAGGATGGTTAACCATTGGAAGAGTTTACGATGGGTTGTGGTGGATTTTCCAGCCCTGACCATTTTAAAATCAGGATTGTATGGGGTTTTTTCTAACAGATTTGCTCCAGGAATTATTTGGGGGCAGTTCTGTGATCTGTGTTATGCAGGAGGTCAGACTAGATGATCACAATGATCCCTTCTGGCCTTGGAACATATGAATCTATGAACAGAGCTGTGAACAGAACAGAGTGGACATCCATGAACAGAGTGGAGAGTGGACATCCATGAACAGAGTGGAGTTCCTCAGGGATCGGTTTTGGGACCAATCTTATTTAATCTTTTTTACTGACCTTGGCACAAAAAGCGGGAATGTGCTAATAAAGTTTGCAGATGACACAAAGCTGGGAGGTATTGCCAATACAGAGAAGGACCGGGATATCATACAGGAAGATCTGGATGACCTTGTAAACTGGAGTAATAGTAATAGGATGAAATTTAATAGTGAAAAGTGCAAGATCATGCATTTAGGGATTAATAACAAGAATTTCTGTTATAAACTGGGGACACATTACTTGGAAATAACAGAGGAGGAGAAGGACCTCGGAATATTGGTTGATCACAGGATGACTATGAGCCGCCAATGTGATATGGCCGTCAAAAAAGCTAATGCGATCTTAGGATGCATCAGGAGAGGTATTTCCAGTAGAGATAAGGAGGTGTTAGTACCATTATACAAGGCACTGGTGAGACCTCATCTGGAATACTGTGTGCAGTTCTGGTCTCCCATGTTTAAGAAGGATGAATTCAAACTGAAACAGGTACAGAGAAGGGCTACTAGGATGATCTGAGGAATGGAAAACCTGTCTTATGAAAGGAGACTCAATGAGCTTGGCTTGTTTAGCCTAACTAAAAGAAGGCTGAGAGGAGATATGATTGCTATCTATAAATATATCAGAGGGATAAATACCATGGAGGGAGAAGAATTATTTAAGCTCAGTACCAATGCTGACACACGAACAAATGGATATAAACTGGCCATCAGGAAGTTTAGACTTGAAATTAGATGAAGGTTTCTAACCATCAGAGGAGTGAAGTTCTGGAACAGCCTTCCAAGGGGAGCAGTGGGGGCAAACAACATATCCGGCTTCAAGACAAAGCTTGATAAGTTTATGGAGGAGATGATACGATGGGATAGCCTAATTTTGGCAATTAATTGATCTTCAACTACTAGCGGTAGATATGTCCAATGGCCTGTGATGAATGTTAGATGGGGTGGGATCTGAGTTACTACAGAGAATTCTTTCCTGGCTGTCTGGCTGGTGAGTCTTGCCCACATGCTCAGGGTTTAGCTGATCGCCATATTTGGGGTCGGGAAGGAATTTTCCCCCAGGGCAGATTTGCAGAGGCTCTGGGGTTTTTTCGCCTTCCTCTGCAGCGTGGGGCACGGAGCACTTGCTGGAGGATTCTCTGCCCCTTGAATTCTTTAAACCACAATTTGAGGACTTCAATAGCTCAGACATAAGTTAGGGGTTTGTTACAGGAGTTGGTGGGTGAGATTCCATGACCTGCGTTGTACAGGAGGTCAGACTAGATGATCATAATGGTCCCTTCTGATCTTAAAGTCTATGATTCTATGGAGGGTCAGGCCATGGAAGACTTGGCCAGAGAAAGGCCATTGTGGGGCCAAGGAACAGGCCACCAGGGGTGTGATAGAGGTGAAATCCCTGCAACACCATGACCAGCTGCAAGGAGGTGCTCAAGTGGTGGGTATGCATTCTACAGTACCATCCTTCTTTCTCAGTTCATGAAGCAGGGATGAATAATAAAGAAATATTAATTAGTTCACCCTAGTCCTGGCAACCTCAAACCCCTAGTAGTGCAACATATATTGTACAAATAGGGGCTTCATACCTTCCTTTGCAGGATCTGACATTCCCCACTGCAGGAGATAGCCTGTATCGTCTATCATCCTATCTAGTTTGGTGAGACTGCCCCCTTTCTGGTGATCAGAACTGTTTTCTCCCGAGAACTCTATCCATAACTCACTTTGCAAATATTTGAATTTTTTTCAAAGAGGTAACTGCAGGAGCAGGTGGGAGGGAATTTCACCAGTGGCTTACAGTGATGCAAATGGTGACATTCTCTGCAAAAAAAAAAACAAAAAAAACCCACAAATTTGCAGTGGCTGGGAATCGTCTCTTTTTTTTTTTTTGGTTGTTTTTTTCTGTGAAAACTGCTTGTGGTCACCCTCCAGGCTCTGGACAACATTGTCCCTGCCTCAAATTCTACTCCCATTCTCTCATTCCCCATGAATCTGCTGCTCCTGCCTCTCACTGTATCCAATCCTCTCTTCTAACTGCTACACCAATATCCTTCTCTCACTTTCAACTTTGTACTAAGAGCAGGGGGGTGCGGCATAAAAAACCAAGTGCAGATTCCCTAACCCTATCCACCCAGGGCTAAATTCTAAAAAGGACTTAGGCTCCTAACTTGCACTGATTTCAATGGACATTAGAAACCTAAACAGAAGTTAGGAACCTAACTCCTTTTGAGCATTCAGCCAAAAGACCTTAGCTTCTCCTCCTTCAAATCAGCTTGTATTGCTTAGCCTTCCTATGCTCGGCATCTCTGCAGTGCTGAGTGACCACACCTGGGCTCTTCCATTTATATTGTCACATAGTTTCTTGTCCATTTGCAGATGCATTTCAAGCTGCTGGTGATGATCATCAATACCCTGGGGAAATTATCTGTCAGACCATCTTTTACCCCATGCTTCATCTCTGCAATTCAGATCAGCTGGGAGCTGCATGTTGTGAGTATGGATGTTTAAACAGCTTCAGTCAGATCCATCTCGGGTGTATCTCCACCTTCAGCAGCAGCAGTTTTATACACTGAGGGCTCCCACCTTTGCAGTTCACTCTTCTTAGCAAGTCGGTTACAAGCCAGATCAGCAGCAGCTGTAAATCAGCAAAGTCACATTGACGTTGGATCTGGCCCAAAGTCTAGCAGCTTACAGGTCGTGATGCCATAGTCACCTGTTTAGTAAAGCTGCGCCAGGGGGACCAAAATCTTGTTTTGTGAGAAATTCCGTGATTTCCAATTGTGGTTTTTTTACACATCAGAACAAAAACACAACTTCTAAATTTACCACAAAAAAATTTTGCAGAAAAAACTTCATTTTGGGTCAATTGAAATCTTTTGGTTCATGTTGACTTTAAAATACATTATTCATTTTATATTATTATTTATAACACAAACTGAACTTCTAAACAAAAAGTTATTTTGAAGTGAAAACTCAAAACATTCCATTCTGACAGTGTCAAAGTGGACGTGATCAAAATACTTCGTTTGAGTCAATACGTTCCTGTGGAAAGTTTTTTGCTTTTGACAAAATGGCACGTTCTGGGTTTTTTTTAAAGAAAGTCCATCTGATTTTTGACTGGCTCTACTATTTAAATTTAGTGTTTGATTAACCTATTCTTTGTGGCGCTTTCATTACTGTAATGGAAACACCTGGTTTCTTTGGCAGCAAGTGCTATTGGGTTGTAACTGATTATAAGCTCTTTCAAGCAGGAGCGATGTCCTTTCCCATTTTTCTGAGAAACCATGCCACCCTATACGTAAAGTAGTACTGAGTAAATACATAACATGTCTCATGGCATTTTGCAGAGTACCAAATACTTTTCCTATTGTGTCACTCCTGCTGACTTTTAGTAGAACTTCTCTTGTGAGTCGTCCCAATGACTACTGCAGTAAGCGTGATTCAATATGCGTAAGGACTCAGAATAAATACTTTTATGATGTTTTATAAATGTAATAATAATAGAAATGGTTTGAAGCCACACAGCAGAGGTCTGGATTTAAACATGAACTTCTCCAAAGATGGATCCAGGGTTTGTTTTGGAAAACAAGCAAAAGCACGTCTGCAATTACTTGTATTGTTAAGTGAACCTTCTTCTGTTGTGCATGGATCTCCTTTGTTCTCTGTCCATGACAGCTGTAGTGAACGAGTTTACTCACGGGAATGTTCATGGAAACAGCAAATGTTGAGTAGTATAGAATGTCTGGAGAAAGTGAACGCTGATTCACAATCACAGGTATTCACACTGGCAATTGATTCAAACTGTTATGCTTATCCAATCAGGAAGCAGAAACATACCACGTGACCCAGCAACCTTCACAAAATAGCTTGAATTGCAAATATCAAATACAGCGAGCTAAAGACTGACAAATATTTGCACAAAGATATTTAATGAAAAAGTTTGAATAATTAATACATCTGAGAAGATTGTGATCTTTTCAAGGACAATTCATGAGCAGACAACGTGACGCTCATCAGAAATTATTTTGTAGAGGTTATTTGTCCAGTTCTAAAAAAATGTGAATAGCAAAAAAATGCATAACTCCACGAAAGGAACATTACTCTGCAATAAAACCACAGTTATGGGCCAGATCCTCCGCTGATGTAAATTAACATAGTTCCGTTGAAATCAGTGGGCCATATCCTCAACTAGTATTTATGCAGTTAACCACTGAAATGAATGAAACTGTGCAGTTTTACACCAGCGGAGGATCTGACCCTATAAGTATTAAAGCAGAAATACTAACCAAGTAAAAATAAATATTTCTGTCATTTCACACCATCCAGAGAGCTTCACAGTATCACTTTCTCCATCTGTTATTATCAAATGCTGGAGAGAGGAGCACACGTTGTTGCTGACCTTAGAGGCTGCAATTTATCCATTCACCTTTCTTACCACCTACCCTGTTCCAGCTGGGTCACTGATTTACTAAACCAGTAATGCTCCCTTGCCAGCAGGTGCTATTTCCAGATGTGCTGAATATTCATGAGAGCAGCATGTTCACTGGGGCTAGTGCCTGGCTTCTAATTTATTTTCTTACATTTATTCCTCACACCTCTGGACCAGTTGCTGCTTGCAGATCTATTTTGGGGGGCTTTCTGCTCCTTTGTCTTTGTGCATATGCTTCTGTTCTGTGTGTGCTCCCTTATTTAATAGGACATTAATCAGTGACTGACTTCCTTAATCTTCCTCTTTATTAGTGTCTTTGCTTCCTGATCCCAGAGACAAGGTCAAGAGCATTCAGGTGCTGCGGAATATGATGCTGAGAGTTGGTATGGGCTGCTCTTCCCTCTGAATTAGTAAAGAGCCTAAGCCTGAGGTGCTGTGTTGCTGGTCGTGCCATCTTTTGGATGAGATGGAAAGGCAAGGTTCAGGCCGTTCATGATCATCATAAATCTCATGGCATTCTTCACAAGTGTAGTGATCTAACCCTGGTTCATTGGCTGAAATTCCAGTGCAGTGGGAGTAAGTAAAATCTGAATACCTGCATCTGAAGAAGTGGGGTTTTTACCCACGAAAGCTTATGCTCAAATAAATCTGTTAATCTTTAAGGTGCCACCGGACCCCTTGTTGTTTTTCTGAATCAGATGCATTATTCTGTTCCTCATCTAAATTGCTGTGAAGAATTGCCATGTCCTGTCACCTGCTGTATTCCAGCCCAGACAGGGCTTTTGATGGGGAATGAAGTGATCCTGGTATGTACAGTTTGTAATGTTTGAGCTCTCATGGGTGAACTGGGGAAATGTGACGTAGATGAAATTCCTATGAAGTGGGTGCACAAGCAGTTAAAAGCCTGTACTCAAAGAGTAGTTATCTATCAAACTGGAAGAACAGAACTAGCAGATCCCATGGGGTCTGTTTGGATTCTAGTATTTCTCTGTATTTTCATTAATTACTTGGATCATGGAGTGGAATGTATGCTTATAAAATTTGCGGATGACACCATGCAGGGAGGAGTTGCAAGCACTTTGGAGGACAAGATTGGAATTCAAAATGACTTTGATGAATTTGAGAACTGGTCTGAAATCAGCAAGATGAAATTCAGTAAAGACAAGTGCAAAATACTATATTTAAGAAGTACTGCAGAAAAGGATCAGGGGGTTACAGTGGATCACAAATTGAATGAGTCAACAATGTGATGCAGTTATGAAAATGGCTAATATCATTTGGGGGTATATTAACAGAAGTGTTGTATGTAAGACATGGGAGGTGACTGTCCTGCTCTACTCAGCACTGGTGAAGCCTCCGTTGGAGTGGTGTGTGCAATTCTGGGCTCCACACTTTAGAAAAGATGTGGACAAATCAGAGAGAGTCCAGAGCACAGCAACAAAAATGATAAAAAGTTCAGAAAAAGTGACCCAAGTCAGTTTTGATAAGTCTTTGAAAACGATAAATGTTGTTAAAAAGAGGATGGCGATCAATTGTTCTCTATGTCCACTGAAGGTAGGACAAGAAGTAATGGGCTTAATCTGCAGCAAGGGAGATTTAGGTTAGATTTTAAGAAAAACTTTCTAACTGCAAGGATAATTAGGGACAGGAATAGACTTCCAAGGGAGGTTGTGGAATCCCTAACATTGGAGGATGTTAAGGATGTGGGGTGGTCTAGACTTACTTGGCTCTGTTTCAGTGCAGGGAGCTGAGCCAAATGACCTCTTGAGGTCCCTTCCAGCCCTACATTTCTATGATTCTGTTTGTCGAGTGATCTTTAGTTGACAGGTGCTAGATTAATATCAGTGTGATGGGGTATATTAACCCCTTCTTGACTGGTGGTGGGGTTAAGAACTCCTGTGGTCACCATCTGCCTCAACCCACCCCATCAGTGTCGTTTGTCAGACCTAGGTGCAGGCCTTTAAAAGGGAGGAACTGAGTCCAGTTGAGGTGGCCATCTGAAACAAGCAAAGCTAGAGCTCCTTGGCCAGGGCACTAGGGTACATGCTGATGAAAGGCTTGAGAGAACTGCCAGTTTGAGCCTTGTGCGAAAAGAAGATGGACTGCTTTGCTTCTTTTGTTGAACACCCAAGATTAACTATTGGCCTTTAGCTGTGCAGCAGGGTGGGAGCTCAGACTTCCTGTGGAGTCTTCCTGTCCTTTGTGTAGGGAGGGGCTTAGCTCCTCATGGGCCTTGGAATTATTTTCCTTTTTATTTGGACAGTTTTATACCCCTGGAAGGGGTGGAATGCTGTGCTGGACAGTCAAGGGGCTACACCCCATACCACAGGACTGGCCCTCGGAACCCACTGCAGCTGAGAGAACAATGTATGGGGTAAGTGAGTTGCCTGCTTTAACCTCAACAGGTTGATCTTGAGACATAACTTTTGATAGTCACTGTTGTATAGAAAGAACCAAACCGTATATGGAGGAGAGATGAGAGGTAGTTTGGAAAGATGGAGAGAGAACTAATTGAAAATGAGTAACTACAATTAAAAGAGCAGAAGACTCTGGCTGAGGGAAGAGATAGAAAACAGCAAAGAGTACAGACTAAGGCCCTGATTCTCCACTTTGGTTGTTCTGTGCTTGGACACAGTAGGCACTGATGGCTGCAGGGAGCTGATTTCAGCCCCTTGATCTTTAGCTGCCTGTTCTCTGAAAGAAATTAGACCAGTAAGGAACCTATTCTAAATTATACCACTGAGATCTGTACCAGATATTATGCCAGAGGAGGAGCCTCTCCCATATTCTATTACTCCCCCTTTCCTCCCCTTGTGCTGGTGGTGGATGGTAGCTGGAGTAGGAGGTGGCAGAGCAGATTGTCTGCTTTTCCACTAGCAGAGAGTTCCCCTACAAGAGGAGAATGCTTTGTTAGCTACTTCTGGCCATATTGAGAACACTTTGTAAAGTGCCCTAAAGGCCCAGTCCTGAAACCCTTCCTCTCAAGCATAAACCTGCTGACTTAAGGAGCTGCAGGACTGGGCCCTGCGGCAGTCAGAAAAGCAGTATTCAGGATCTGATCCTTTGGTCCTTACACAGGAAAAGCGCCTATAGACTTGTAAAAGCTAGTCCCATAAGAGTAGGGAACTGACCGTAATAGTGAAAACTTGTATTCTTGTCTCTGCACCATGTTTAAAACATCAAATTTCCCCAGAACTAAGTTGAGGTCTGGTAGAATAGGGCCCTCCCCCGACGCCTGCTTTTTTTTGGTGTGGGGATTGGTGGGGTGGAGATTGTCCCATTCTTTTCTGATATGATACTGGGGTTTGGTTGGATTATAGAGTCATAGCAATTAGAGATGGGAAAAGACCTGGCAGGTCATCCTGGGCCTCACCTCCTGCATGCCAACACAGGTTTGTTTTCTGTATTCCCTGGAGCTTTGATTTGGGGTAAAACCATTGAGATTTTCAAATGCAGATTAGAGAGAATGTATAAATAACCAGTAATGGTTTTATGTTTGCAATTACACGTGAACTTGTTCTGCAAATGGAGAGGTGTCGTGTGTGTGTAGGTACATTCTGTCCAGTGACGTGTGGCCTTGGCCTTGGATGGAGCCTCAATATGTTGGTGCTACTGCAATACCACTAAATGCAGAAAAAGACAATAACTCACTTGTAACACTCCCCAGGAGCAAGCAGGGCTGTGAGGCCTTAGCGTGCAGCTGTTTTATTTGTCAGCTCTGTCTGGTTACAGACTTTAAAATGTGATTCTAGTACATATGCACAACTTTTAGAATGCCGTCAGGACATACGTTTTACAATTATATTAATGACCAGTGTGATACCAGCTTTCATGTGATACCTTACAAGACACAATTTCCGGATAAATACCATGAAAGCAGTGTGTTCGGTGTCAGTCTTGTTAGGAGTTGCTATTACAGAACAGGGAGCCCTTTACCAGTTGGCTCTGAGAGCCTCTGAGTGTCACACCATGGGAGTTGCAGAGAGACATCTTCCAAATAACACCCGTTTACATCTCCCAAAACCGGTTCCACCATCCTCCTTGATATTTATGCTGTTAGCAACAAGCTTGCTCCATCTGTACTTTGTGGGCATAGCTGTCACTTCAAACATGCCATTAATGAAGATGCAGTAGAATTTGTCTTCCTGGAGGTCACTGTCTCATGCTCTTTGCATTGGCTTTTGCATTACTTCCAGAGAGAAATGCATCTTTAATAAAATGTCTAAACTTGGGAGCTTTGATGTAATTATTTTATTTGTGATCAATAATTTTATTTTTCACAACCATAGAGACCTTGCTTCTCAAACCTGTAATTCCCACGACAGCTTTGATAATGCAAATGTTGATGGATTATCTTGCAAATAATGGCCCTTTATCTTCAAAGGACACCCTGCTGCAGCTGATTATGACATCAAAAACAAGTTCTTCCCAGAAGACCTGACCAATAACCTTAATTTTTGTATACCACAAACACTGCTCAGACGTTCCACAGCACACAGTACAGCAGCTGGTAGACCTAATAATATAAAGGAGACCAGCATGCTTCAAGGGGAGGAGGCTGTGATGCCTAGTAGTTAAAACAATGAGCACAGGAAGACATGCAATTGTTTACAGCCTCGGAGCAGTATTTCTTATGGTGACTGGCTGATCGTTTGGTTTGTCATCAGCAAGGCTATGATTTTGGCATGGAAATTTTTAGAAAATTTAATGGCAAAGATGCAGGAAAAAATGATAAGTTGCAGAAAGGTTCCTCACCAAAGAATGTAAGAGGGGGTGGGGCTGGAGTGTGAGCCCACCTGTGATCATCCTGAAGCAAGGGCTCCTGTCCCACAGGGTTGGGCCTGGCTCCCCACTCCAGGCTTCAACCTGGAGCACAGGATCTCAGTGCCACTCATGTTTGCCCTGTCCGCCTCTCCATATCAATCCACAGAGGGGCACCTGGGCCAAACATAAGTGGCCAGGTTGCAACACCACTTGTTTTTCATGGACTTTATTCAAATTAACATTTGCATGACCTCTGTGACAAAATGGTAGCCCTAGTCATCAAGCATTTTATCACACACTGTAGGCAAGCAGCAAAGTAATACAAGAAGCCTCCTAGTCTTGGAAATACAGTGTATCTGTACTTCTAAGTGCTGGATTCTGGGAGATTGCACCATCTTGATTCATTATTGAAAAGAATGAAAGAGAAAGAGAGACCACCTATGTAATCAGAATGGAGATGGATGAGAATGGGGAACAAGATAAGAGACACAACACATGACTTGTTAGGTACAAATGCTCATGACGTTATCACACATGTGATGTGCAAACAGAATAAAGTCCCAGCCAAAAATATATATTAATTACACTTAGGCCCAGATCCTCAAAGTTAGCAGGAACCTGTGGAATTCCTGTGGAACTTTTAAGAAGCACTTTTAAGAAGCACTATTCTTTTGTGGCTGCAGATGCTGTACAACATAACACGGTCCTGGCTGACTGGCAAAAAGGCATTGGTTTACCATTTTGGAAAAGTAAAGGCAGCAAACTAGTCAGTTGTAACCATTGCAGCATTACTCTTCTATCCATCCTGGGCAAGATTTTGCTTCTGTCTTGTTGACTGATATCTTAAGGAGCAAGAGAAGACCACAACAAGCTGACTTCACTCCCGTCCATGCCACGACAGCACAAATCTTCCCAGAGCATCAGTGGATCGAGAAGATCTAAGACTTCAAGTGTTCCATTCACACTGCATGTGTGGGTATCAAGGCCACATTTAACTCTGACAGGCAATTGCTTTGGCTGATCTTGAACCACAGAGGCCTACCCAAGAAGCTCTGTAGAATGTTCAATCTCTTATATGATGACTCCACAAGCTATATCCTTGTAAATGGGAAAAGAACCTTCTTTATTAAATAGATCAGGCATTTGTCAAGGGTGCATTGTCTCCCCAGAACTCCACAATGCTATCAGACTACATGCTTGACCAGACACTAAGTAAATATATTTTAGGAATATGCCTTGATTATAAGAACCTTACCAACCATCAATTTTGCCAGTGACATAACTCTAGTTGTTGAATCAATGGACAAGCTGGTTGTGTTACTTAAAGCCCTGGAAAGCTTAGCAGCAAAAGTCATCCTGAAAATTAATTGGGGTAAAACCACATTTCTTCTGGTCAATGATTTCAAACATGCTACAGGCTTTAGCATCTTGGTGGGTGATGACCCTGTGGAGATTGTCAGTGATTTCACCTATCTTACTCTGTCAGTAACATGGGCAGCGTCGAGAAAGAACTTGAAGCCTGCACTGAAGAAGCATCATCTGTAATGGGGCCTCTCATCAAGAATGTCTTTTAAGTTTAACACTGAGCACCCTGATAAGCAGAGAGACTGAGGATTTTTAATGCTTTGGTGGTCCATATTCTCATGTATGGGACTGAAACCTCGCTGTGAAGACTAAAGGGAAGCTGGACACCATTCAGATGCAGCATCTCCAAATAATCAAAAGCATCAGATGGTATGAAGTAAAGTTAAATGAAGAGATCCACTTCCCAAAAAAACAGGTCCTCACGAACAAGGTCAGCTCCCAGACTACTGCACTGGGCAGCACAGCATGGGGAGGAGGTGACCAGCCCTCTATGGAGAAAGAAGTGGTTTGGGACTATTTAGAAAAGCTGGACATGCACAAGTCCATGGGGCCGGATGCACTGCATCCGAGAGTGCTAAAGGAGTTGGCGGATGTGATTGCAGAGCCATTGGCCAATATCTTTGAAAACTCATGGCGATCGGGGGAAGTCCCGGATGACTGGAAAAAGGCTAATGTAGTGCCCATCTTTAAAAAGGAAAGAAGGAGGATCCTGGGAACTACAGGCCAGTCAGCCTCACCTCAGTCCCTGGAAAAATCATGGAGCAGGTCCTCAAGGAATCAATTCTGAAGCACTTAGAGGAGAGGAAAGTGATCAGGAACAGTCAGCATGGATTCACCAAGGGCAAGTCATGCCTGACTAATCTAATTGCCTTCTATGACGAGATAACTGGCTCTGTGGATGAAGGGAAAGCAGTGGACATGTTGTTCCTTGACTTTAGCAAAGCTTTTGACACGGTCTCCCACAGTATTCTTGCCAGCAAGTTAAAGAAGTATGGGCTGGATGAATGGACTATAAGGTGGATAGAAAGCTGGCTAGATTGTCAGCTCAACGGGTAGTGATCAATGGCTCCATGTCTAGTTGGCAGCCGGTATCAAGTGGAGTGCCCCAAGGGTCGGTCCTGGGGCCGGTTTTGTTCAATATCTTCATAAATGATCTGGAGGATGGTGTGGATTGCACCCTCAGCAAATTTGCAGATGACATTAAACTGGGAGGAGAGGTAGATAAGCTGGAGGGTAGGGATAGGATACAGAGGGACCTAGACAAATTGGAGGATTGGGCCAAAAGAAATCTGATGAGGTTCAACAAGGACAAGTGCAGAGTCCTGCACTTAGGACGGAAGAATCCAATACACCGCTACAGACTAGGGACCGAATGGCTCGACAGCAGTTCTGCAGAAAAGGACCTAGGGGTTACAGTGGACAAGAAGCTGGATATGAGTCAACAGTGTGCCCTTGTTGCCAAGAAGGCCAATGGCATTTTGGGCTGTATAAGTGGGGGCATTGCCAGCAGATCGAGGGACGTGATCGTTCCCCTCTATTCGACACTGGTGAGGCCTCATCTGGAGTACGGTGTCCAGTTTTGGGCCCCACACTACAAGAAGGATGTGGAAAAATTGGAAAGAGTCCAGCGGAGGGCAACAAAAATGATTAGGGGACTGGAACACATGAGTTATGAGGAGAGGCTGAGGGAACTGGGGATGTTTAGTCTGCGGAAGAGAAGAATGAGGGGGGATTTGATACCTGCTTTCAACTACCTGAAAGGGGGTTCCAAAGAGGATGGATCTAGACTGTTCTCAGTGGTAGCAGATGCCAGAACAAGGAGTAATGGTCTCAAGTTGCAGTGGGGGAGATTTAGGTTGGATATTAGGAAAAACTTTTTCACTAGGAGGGTGGTGAAACACTGGAATGCATTACCTAGGGAGGTGGTGGAATCTCCTTCCTTAGAAGTTTTTAAGGTCAGGCTTGACAATGCCCTGGCTGGGATGATTTAATTGGGGATCAGTCCTGCTTTGAGCAGGGGGTTGGACTAGATGACCTCCTGTGGTCCCTTCCAACCCTGATATTCTATGATTCTATTCTCTCAAACGGTCACCCAGTGCTTTCAAAACTGGTATGGTCATCTGCTGCAAATACTTACCAACTTTGGGGTAGTGCAGATGCAATTCGACGATATTGGCCTCTGGGAGCTAGCTCAGATGTGACCAGATGCTCCAATGTGACCGCTCTGGACAGCACTTTGAACTCTGATGCACTAGCCAGGTACACTGTAAAAGCCCTGGGAAATTTTGAATTTCATTTCCTGTTTGGACAGTGTGGCGAGCTCAGCAGCACAGGTGACCATCTAGTCCCCCCAGAATTGCAAACGAGCTCCAGCATGGATCAAAAGGGAGACACTGGATCTGATTGCTGTATGGGGAGAAGAATCTGTGCAGGCTGAACTCTGATCAAAAAGAAGAAATGCTAATATATATGCCAAAATCGCACAGGGCATGGTGGAGAGAGGCTACAACAGGGACACACAGCAGTGCCGCGTGAAAGTTAAGGAGCTCAGGCAAGACAAAGGAGGCAAATGGTCCCTCTGGGTCAGAGCCCCATATATGCCAGTTCTATGATCAGTTGCATGGCATTCTAGGTGGGGACCCTACCACTACCCCACCACTGTCCGTGGACACCTGCAACGGGGGAGTCTCACGCAACAGGGAGGAGGATTTTGTGGATGATGATGAGGAGAACGCACAGCAGGCAAGCAGAGAATCTGTTCTCCCCGGCAGCCAGGACCTTTTCATCACCTTGGAGCCAATACCCTCCCAAGGTGGGATCCCCAACCCTGAAGCCGGAGAAGGCACTCTGCCAGTGAGTGCACATTTGTAACTACAGCACAGGGTTTAAAAGCAATAGTGTTTAATGATTGATTTGCCCTGAAGAATTGGAATGCATTCACAGCCAGTACAGCTACTGGAAAAGTCTGTTAACGTGTCTGGGATGGAGAGGGAATCCTCCAGGGACATCTCCATGAAGGCACTCTGAAAGCCTTTGCAGAAGGTTTCTGGCGAGGGCCGCCTTATTTCGTCCTCCACGATAGAACACTATGCCATGCCAAGCCAGTAGCAAGTAGTCTGGAATCATTGCAGCACAAAGCATGGCAGCGAATGGTCCTGGGTTTTGGTCGCACTCAAGCAACATTCAGTCTTCATCTTTCTGTGTTAGCCTCAGGAAAGTGATATCATTCATGGTCACCTGGTTGAAACTGGGGAATTTTTGTAAGGGAACAGTAAAAGGACCCCGTTCATGCTGGGTTGTTTGCACTTGGCTAAAAGGGATCATCCCGGAAAATAGCCATGTGGTGGGGTCGGGGGAGCTGTGTGCTGCACATCCACCCAAAAACCGCAGCCACTCCTTTTAAATGTGAAACCCAACCGGCATTGTTTGCTATGGGAAAGGATGGCGCTGCAGTTTGAAAACATTCCCACATGTTATGAAGGCGGAAGAAGCCAACCCCACGTACCAAAAGGCTTACCATGGCTGCCTGGAAACCGAATTCTGTTGCCCAGCCGTGTGTGATGTGTCACCATACCGGCAAGCACTCAATATAAAAGGCAAAATATGACCTTGTACCTAAAGCACATGTGCTGTCTGCTGTGAATTGCTTGATTCATTGTGAAAGAGTCTCCCTTTTGTTCTCAGAAATGTATCATCTTAAATTTTACTCTCTCTTTTTATCTCCCCCAGTTGCAAATGTTTCTATGCTCCCGCTATCATCTCCATCCCTGAGTTTATTGTAGATTAGAAGGTGAAAAAAACACACTCACGATGACATGTTTTCTGAACTCATGCAGTCCTCCCACACTGATAGGGCACAGCTTAATGCATGGAGGCATTCAGTGGCAGAAGCCGGGAAAGCATTAAGTGAGCGCGAAGAGCAGAGGCAGGAGGCGATGCTGAGGCTAATGGGGGAGCAAACGGACATGATGAAGCGTCTGTTGGAGCTGCAGGAAAGCCAAGAGCAGAGAGTTCCGCTGCATCCATTGTATAACCACCTGCCCTCCTCCCTAAGTTCCATATCCTCCTCACCCAGATGCCCAAGAACACGGGGGAGGCTCCGGGCACCCAGCCACTCCACTCCAGAGGATGCCCAAGCAAAAAAAGGCTGTCATTCAAACAGTTTTTATTTGTAGTGTGGCTACAATAAGCAATGTGGCCTTGTCCTTCCCTCCTCCTGCACCCCACCCCACCTGGGCTACCCTGTCAGTTATCTCACTTTTTTTTAATTAGTAAAGAAAGAATGCATGGTTTCAAAACAATAGTTACTTTATTTCTTTTGCCAGCTGTGATTGAAAGGGGGAGGGTGGTTGGATTACATGGAATTAAAATTAACAAAGGAGGTGGGTTTGCAGCAAGGAGAAACACACACAGCTGTCACACTGTAGCCTGGCCAGTCATGAAGCTGGTTTTCAAAGCCTCTCTGATGTGCAGCATGCCTAGCTGTGTTCTTCTAATCGCTCTGGTGTCTGGCTTCTCAAAATCGGATGCCAGGCGATTTGCCTCAACCTCCCACCCCACCATAAACATCTCCCCCTTACTCTCACAGATATTATGAAGCACACAGAAAGCAGCAATAACAATGGGAATGTTGGTTGCGCTGAGGTCTAACCTAGTCAGCAAACAGCGCCAGTGAGCTTTTAAATGTCCAAAAGCACATTCTACCACCATTCTGCACTTGCTCAGCCTATAGTTGAACTGCTCCTTACTACTGTCCAGGCTGCCTGTGTACGGCTTCATGAGCCATGGGAACAAGGGGTCGGCTGGGTCCCCAAGGATAACTATCGGCATTTCAACATCCCCAACAGTAATTTTCTGGTCTGGGAAGTAAGTCCTTTCTTGCAACTGCTCAAACAGCCCTGAGTTCCTAAAGATGCGAGTGTCATGCACCTTTCCCAGCCATCCCACGTTGATGTTGGTGAACCATCCCTTGTGATCCACCAGTGCTTGCAGCACCATTGAGAAGTACCCCTTGTGGTTTATATACTGGTTGGCAAGGTGGGCCAGTGCCAAGATAGGGATATGTGTTCCATCACTTCTCAACTGTCAGGGCAGCTCTCATCTTGGTATTCCTGCGCTTCAGGGTGGGAGAAAGCAACTCACAAAGTTCAAGGAAAGTGGCCTTACGCATGCAAAAGTTTCACAGCCACTGTGAATCATCCCATACCTGCAACACAATGCAGTCCCACCAGTCTGTGCTTGTTTGCCAGGCCCAGAATCAGCATTCCACTGTATCAGCCAGCCCCACTGCCACCATGATGTCCCAATTGCCACAGCCTGTGCTTTCAGAAACGTCTGTGTCCATGTCCTCATCACAATCATCCTTGTGCGGGTGTCTCTTAGCCCGCTTCTGCACATACTGCAGGATAATGCATGAGGTGTTTACAATGCTCACAACAGCAGCGGTGAGCTGAGCAGGCTCCATGCTTGCCATGATATGGCATCTGCACATGTAACCCAGGAAAAAAGGCGCAAAATGATTGTCTGCTGTTGCTTTCACGGAGGGAGGGGCGACTGATGACATGTACCCAAAACCATCCTCGACAATGTTTTTGCCCCATCAGGTACTGGGAGCTTAACCCAGAATTCCAGTGGGCAGTAGAGTCTGTGGGAACTGTGGGATAGCTACCCACAGCGCACCGCTCCATAAGTTGATGCTAGCCATGGTCTTGAGGACACACTCCACTGACTTAATGCGCTTATTGGGGACATAGACAATCGACTGTATAAAATCAATTTCTAAAAATTGACTTCTATCAAATTGACCTAATTTCGTAGAAATCTGTGGCTTGCAGAATTAAGGAAGCAAGGTGGTTTTTAAGTATATTAGGGACAAAAGGAATCTTAACAATGGCATTGATCTATTACTAGATTGAAGTGATAGAATTGTTAATAATAAGGCGGAAGTGTTCAATAAATATTTCTGTTCTTTATTTGGGGAAAAAAGCTAGATGATATAGTTAAATCAGATGACAATGATGAAATACTTTCCATTCCAATAGTAACTTAGGAGAATGTTAAACTGCAGCTACTAAAATAACACATCTTTAAATCTGCAGGTCAGGATAACTTGCACACAGTAATTAGAAAAAGCTGAGACAGGTGCTCTCTGGACCATTAATGTTCATTTTTAATAAGTCTTGAAGCACTAAAGTTCCAGAGGACTGGACAAAAGATAATGTAAAATATTTTAAAAGGGTAAATGGGATACCCGAGTAATTATAGTCACATTGGTCTGACTTTGACCCCAGGCAAAATAATGGAACAGCTGATACAAGACTCAATTAATAGAGAATTAAAAGAGGTTTATCAAAACATGGGTTTATGGCAAATAGATACTGTAAAACTAACTTGGTATTTTTTTGATGAGACTAGAAGTTTAGTTGATTATGGTAATTGTGTTGATATAATAGACTTGACTTGATACTTCATGACATGTCAATGAAGAAACTAGAGCCATACAAAATCAATATGGTACATAATACATAGATTAAAAACTGTCTAACTGATAGGTCTTAAAATGTAATTGTAAATGGGGAATCATTGTTCAGTGGGTGTATTTTTAGTGGGGGGGAGGAGGCTGCAAGGATTGGTTCTTGGCCCTACACTATTTAACACTTTTTATCAATGATCTGAATGAAAATATAAAATCTTCACTGAGAAAGTTTGCCAGTGACTCCAAAATTGTGGGAGTTGTAAATAATGAAGAGGACAGGTCACTGATACAAAGCAATTTTGATCTCTTGGTAAGCTGGAAGCAGTCAAATAAAATGCATTTCAGTGTGGCCAAAAGATGATACATCTAGGAACAAAGAACAAATTGCTCTAATTTCTTAATTGACATGTCGTGTAGTAACAAGTCAGATGCCTTACAGAACCCTATTACATCAACGCTATTCCCTTTACTCACTAAAATTGTCATCTTATCAAAGAACAACACTTACAGGATAAGGGACTGTTGTAATACTTGGGCCTATACATTTACCCAAGTTAAAAACTCAATTCTGGAAAGTAAGTGAAAGTTTATACAATGTCACAATAATCTATCATAACAAATGTTGATGAGAAAAGGGGCAAAAGGGAGACAGAATGAATTAGTACAAATAAAAAGGCGTCCTGATAGAGTTTAACAACTGTGTTAAGATTATGCCTGGTAAACAAGAAAAGTGTGGAGTTGGAAACCAATGGGCTGAAATTGATGTGTCAGGAATTAGCCTTAATTTGTGGACAAAATAATGAGAGGATGGGCTATGCTGCCCATCGCTCCCTTTGCAGGTTCTTAAAAAGAAAAGGCTTTTGGGTGGGGAATTAGCAGAAGAAGGAGTTGTGTACCATAACAGCTGCCAACCCCACTTTCTCCTGGGACGCCAGGATCTACCATAATTCCTATGGGCCTTTGTCATTCTGAGCCTGAGAGAGGGCCTGACCAGACCAGGCCAGCAAGAGGGACCTAAATGACAATGGCACCTTCACTGGCGTCAGCTAAATCTCAACCACCCCCTGGGATGTGGGAAGTTGGGCTCTTCTCTCTCTCACCCTACCCCACTGTGTCTCCTTTTCCTTCCCCACCTTATTTCTTCTCTCTTTCTCTCTCTTCTCTGGCTGTAGAATAAGAGCCTTGCTTAGCCAGCCAAGACTCTGTTTTGCAATACTGTTGTCAGCCTGTGACCAGAGAGGCAGCTAAAAGCAATGCCCTAAACAGTCCAATCTGGTGCAAGTTTGCCAGGTCTCTGAGTGGTGGATAAGACCGTGTGCTGTGCCTGATTCTCCAACAGTGAGGTTTCATGTACCCAAAAAATAAACTGGAAGCCACTATAGACTCCAGAATATGGGTGAAATTCACCCCTGTGCGGAGGGCCAGAACAAGGGCTTGACATCACCTAAGTCCCACTTATGTCCTCAATGTTTAAAATGGCGCTTAGGCCTGGTCTACACCTAAAACTTAGGTTGACCTAGCTACGGCACTCAAAAGTGTGAAAAATTCACACCTGTGAGAGACACAGTTAAGCAGTCCTAAGCCACGGTGTAGATACCACTAGGTTGATGGACGAATTCTTTGTCCACCTACCTACCACATCTTGAAGGGGGGGATTAACTACAGTGATAGAAAAACCCCTTCCATTGCTGTAGTGTCTACACCATGGCACTACAGGAGCAGGGCTACAGTGCCATAGTTGTGCCTCTATAGGGTCCGTATTGTAGACAAGCCCTTAAATTCTGTGCTGGCCTTCTCCATAGAGGTGAATTTCTCCCTGAGCCAAAAGCCTGAATCAGTGCATAGACCTCATCCTGGCCTTCTGCACATGGGGGAATTTCACTCACTGTGAGAAAGTTGCAGAATTGGCAGAAAAGAATGCTTAGCTGGGTTTTCTTTTTTTTTTTTTCTTTTTGTCTCTCCTAACATCTGCAAAATTCCAGGGTTATTTCAAAACAGCAGCCATGATGGTGAAAGAGAATAAGAAATGAAAGTCATATTTATTGCTTCAGACAAAAGCTTATTCCTCTTCCCTTTCCACAGTGACATACACACTTTCTTGGTGCTTTGTCCTCAGAAAAGATAAACAACAGTTTGTATTTGTTTCAGGGCTGTTGGTTTTGCTTTTGCTTTTTATATTGTGTTGGGGGTTTTTTTGTTTGTTTTGCATAGATCGGGATTTGTATCCATGCATTTCAACCTAGATCTGCAGGACTGCTTATACATAGGGGTCTACCAAATTCGCGGCCATGAAAATTGCATCGCAGACTGTGAAATGTGGTCTCAAGCCACCCGGCTCTGAAGGCAGAGTGGAGAGCGGTGGCTGCTGGCCAAGCACCCGGCTCTGAAGGCAGCACTGCTGCTAGCAGCAGCGCAGAAGTAAGGGTGGTAATACCATGAACCCCTACGACAGGCTTGCAAAACCGCCTTTTGGGTCAGGGCCCCCTGTTTGAGGAATGCTGCAGAGAAATCACACATTTTTCGTGGGTTGGTCACGGCATAAATAGCAAATATTGCAGATATGTTACACATCTGTGAAATTTGCTATTTATGCCATGACCAAACCATGAAAAATGTGTGATTTCTCAGTGTTTTAAGTAGACTCCTACTTATACTACAAAAACAGAGCAAGGAAAATCTTAAACAACTTCTTTTTAATCTGTGCAGAGCAATGATTCAGGCTGTCAGCAGGAGTGTGATTTAATACCATGACAAACTCCTTGAAACATCTAATGTGACTTGCATTTAAATGGGAGCTCCCTGATGCCAATGAAGCAACTCCTGCTATGTAAATGAGGCCACACTTTCTTTACAAATGAGACTACTACCATCCCTTGTATGGTGTCATCAGCAGGGTTTGAACCCAGGACTTTCAGCACAGATCTCTGTCACTTGAGCTAAAGGAATAACTCAGCTGCTAGGAGTAATAGGCTGTAATCCTCTAGTGAACTAGCCATTAGCAGGGGGATGTGGCACAAACTTTGCCAGAGTGTCCCAAGAGCATCCACCTGGGTAAGTGGGACGACTCCCTCTATAAGTCCGAGAAATCTGCTGCACAGAACTTTCATATACTGATGAGCCCAGAGACATTATGTGCTCAGTTTATGTCCCAGTGGCACAAGAGAGTGCAATGGGGGTGACATGATCCTGAACAGCTTCAATGACACCACTTAGTTCCCTCAAGTGATGATGTTCCCTAGCCCATGGGTATTTTTAGAGACACACATGGAATGAGTCAGACCTGACCTGGGATGGTTCCCTGCACCAGCCTTAAAGAGCCTGTGACACAGTCTCATGCTGTCACTCTGTGCATCATACTGACTTGAGATACAGCTGTACTTCATTGTAAGTCCAAGATGGCAGAGAGAGCTCTTCTGGGCAACTATACTACACCATACCAGTATATCTATTCGCATGAATATAAGCTTCCCTTTGAACATTCATATGAACAGAGCTTCACATGCATACGTGTTCATAGAAAGTGAGTTAGACAAAGGCAGACTAAAACTGACTTGAAATTGATTTAATGTTTGTAGGAATGTTCATGGAAATATTTTTCACTCTTCACATTGCTCTAATTTTTAAGCAAAGTGTACACAGAGCATTTTAAATCTTATCTATCTATCTAAGCCTTTATAAGGCAGTCATCAGCACAGGCTCTGAGTGCCTTGCATGATGGCAGAGATGGACAAGACAAAGGAATTTATCATCTCTCCATCATTAATTTCTATGATTCCAATACAGCTAGGCAGCAATTTGCCCATGGTGGCAGCCTCTCAATGATGTGTTACTTCCTCTGGCTTAACATTTTCTTTGACAGGACATTAGAGGAGACAGAGCAGAGATATGGTGTTGTTAAAATAGAATGAAATGATGCCTGGGAAAAAGTTTAATCAAAATGCCCTCAGTTTGCCCATTAAGAGTTCTCAGAAATCTTGTCAATTTCCCCTAAAGAATGGGGGGTGTGGGAGAAGAGGAGGAGGAGGAGGAGAGAGATGGCATCAGCATTCTCCTCTAGAGAATTGAATTGTGCTACTGCTGTCATTCATGCAAGACACAGGAAAAGGGGAATACATGTTTTCTCTTTGACATCAATATGGATTAATTTAGCAAATGTTGTTATTGGCTTTTTTTGTTATTCCTCTGAGATTCCAGTGGCTTCCTAATGCTAGCATATACTGTGGGACACAATTTAGCAGAATAAAAGGGTATTCGTGCAAGCTGATAGATATCAAATAAGGAAAAAGTCAATAGACTTATTCTCCCCTCACTCCAGTTTTACAGTGCATTACTTCTATTGGTTTCAATTGAATGTGCAAGGAGAATCCGGACGAATGGGTTAAGACACATCTGTCCTGAGTTTCAGAATCCCTCTATTTCTTTTTCTTTTTATTGGATGCACTATTGTTTTGGGTTTTTTTGTTTGTTTTTTCTTTTGAGTTATGGGGACATAAAGTCTCAGAGAAGCATCATAATTTTTATGCTGTCTCTTTTCAGTTTTCATTTACATTTTTATTCTCTTTTCTCTGAATAAAAATTGTTCCTCAAGGGTAACGGGAGAGACAGCAAATTCATCTCCCACTGCACTGTGATCACATGATTCCTATGATGTACTGTGGTGGCTCAACCAGAGGGAAACCAGGAGGCATCATGGGAGAGGTAGTCCAGTCAGGGAACTCAGCCCAAAGAGGAGAATAGGGACATGAGGAATCTGAACTAAAATTCCCATGAGGCACCTCAGCGACTCAGGGAGACACAGATTAATGTGGACCTGACCTAAAACTAAATATTTTGAATAATTTCAAGAAAAATAAATGTTTCAATTCAGGTTGTGCCAATCCAACACAAAATATTTTTTTCAATTTACCCAAAGAAAAATTTTAAAAAAAGTAAAAATCAAAAATTTCTGAGGAAAATTTAGATTTTGCAGAAACTGCATTTTCCATCAAAAACACATTTTGATGGAAAATTTCCAACAGCTTTATTTTCAACTGCTCCACAATGAGTAAGATTCACTGCTATGTACTGGGCCAGCACAAGGTTTGTACACCACTTAAGCTCTTGGAGTGATACCTTCATGGAGTGCTATATGAATGACCATACAGTACAGATGTGATAATGAACCTGATACTGTAGTTATGTACCTAATTACTGAAGCTCAATGCCTTGATTTAAGGGGTAGTGTTTCCAGTAACATGAGACACAACATTGCACTCTTACTTTTCCAAGATTGAGTTGAGGCATGCTGGTGGGGTGGAATGGAAGGCATCTTGGATGGCTGCCTACCTGTTGTATAGGTTAATTCAGGACTCTAATCACCAGTGAATCCAACCCTTATCAGCACTAAATTGTAAAGTTAAACAACAAATTTTAGTAACTTCCATTCATTTCTAACTTTTATACAGATCACTTGTAGGCCAAAAAAAGTAACAAATGTGGACAAAACCTAATTAGACAAACATGACTGTATTGAGAATACTGTGACTCAACTTCATACAATTGTTATTCCCTGACCTAGAACTGACCTGAACAGTTTAAAAACAAATGCATTAGATTTTACTATTCAACGTCCATTAATGCTCATGGAACACAGATGGCTACCCATTTGATTAAGTACTCCCTTGAGATATACAAAGCACTCCGCACACGGTTTTGCTTTGACACAAACATTTTGCGGGCTATTTTTTAGTTTTGTTTTTTTCATACAAAATTTCATCTAATTTCATTGACTTTCACTGGAAGTATCATAACTGTGCACTTTTTCATTATTTCTGTGAACATTTCTTCACATTTTTAGCTTTTGAAAAAGGAAATGCATTAAACTGCCTTTCAGTCAGGGTAAAGTGAGATTCTTGACTCTGGCTCTTGCATTTTCATTAATTTTCCTCTATGACTCTAAGCAAATCTGTCTTTTCAGGTCCAAATGCTGTCACAGAGACTGAAATAATGGTCATTATTATAGTCATCAGTCGACTCTGTCTGAATTATTCCCTGAAGATGCTGCATACCATATATGCCAACTGTCCCTCTCAGGAAGTGTGAGTTGGTGATGAATTCTGAGAATGGTTTCTAATTCATTTTATTCCCTTTAATTTAACTTTTCTCTGCATTTCCAGCTTCAGAGCCACCTATTTTCCCTGCTCACTCTCTTCACTCACTGCACAACTTTATAGTACGTCCTCTTTGACTCTTCCTCTTCCTTTGGAGGTTTCTCTTTTACAGAGGAAGCCCTGTACCATGTACATGGACTTTTTATTTCCTCCTTCTCCCTCCTTCTGGGTCACTTTATAGACTCATAGAAGTTAGAGAAGGAACAGACCTACTAAGTCATTTCACCCATCTCCATGGGCCAATGCAGGACTGATCCCTACAGTAGACTTACTAGTGTTTTAGCCAGCCTAGTTTTAAAGGTCCTGATCTATGGCGCTTCCAACACTCCCATGGGTTGACAATGCCACAGCCCACTAGATCTTGCTGCAAATACATTTTCCTGGTAGTCAGCCTAAAATTTGCCTGTTTTAATTTCGTCCCCTTACTCCTAGTTATTTACCCTTGAGTTCACCCCCAAACAATTCCTCTATCTCCCTCATCTTTACACCCTCCAGAGAGTCCAGATATTTGTAAACTATCATCTCCTCCCTGGTTATTGTTCCCATAACCAAGCTATATATATTTAGTTCCTCTAGGATTGAATTGCCCCTGTGATCAGGGGAGCCCAAGGATTGCTTACTTTGTAACACCTCCTCCCCCAACAGGAGTACACATTGCCCCGAAGAGGGCAGAAAATGAAGCCATCTACAGATGAGGACTTCCTAAGGCATGATCCCCTCCATGTGGGTCTGCCCTGCCCCCTATTCAGGGCTAGGCCTTTTTAGCACAATCTAACCTTTCCCTTTAGCTCATGAGTCAATCCTTCCTGACCCCTTATTCATGTCCCTCGCTTTAAACCTCACTCCCTTTAGCTTTCAATCAGTTCGCTCTGTAAAATATTTTGTGAAATATTCTACAGTGTATTAAAAGTGCTACATAAAACCACAATATTGGTATCTAGCCCTCAGCATTTCAACAGAGACCAGAGATGTGTGTTTATCTTCACCCACTGTGTTCCAAATGCTACAGAGCCCTGAAATGAGGCCTCCGAGTATCTCTTTCAGACTGCTGCTTCTTTGATCATGGGAAAAGCAGGACTGACTTGAAGTCTGTCAGTTTTGATCCATCTGGCCGAGATGCAGTGACTCAAAAAGGATGGAACTAAAACAGAATAGGGACTCTTGTAGTGGTAGAATCCATTGCAAGGAATTATATGATGGGATGTAAGGATGGTAGCAAACAAGAGCAACAGACAAAGATTAGACAACTGGTAAGTTATCATTACCGTGGTTGCTGTAGCTGATTGGTTGATTAGGAATTGTACACAGAGCAGACCAGATCCTCAGCTGGTATAAATCAACCTCATTCCATTGAACTATGCCAATTTATACCACCTGAGCTCCAGCTCATTTTGGTACCTTGTCCTCCCTCCCCCTTGTTTGTCTCAAACACCTTTCAATCTTGCTTTTTAGGTGAGAAGTTCTTTGGGGTGGGGACAGGTATTTGGTATATGTTTATACAGTACACACTGTGACTTTACTGAGAGTTTCTGAATATTTGGTATTTTCCTTAAAGCTTCCAGCTCCTGGAGTCATGGGAATACATGAGAGACACCACTTCCCTTTTAAAAAAAGCAAGTTTCTAGCCCTTATGGTTGCAGAATAAAGCTTCAAAATGTGAGCTGAATGCAGCCCAAAGGGTCAAAAACAGAAGGCAAATAATAAAAACCCCAAATGTATTATTTGTTGAAATCTCATGATTTTTAAGCCAGTCTCGTGATTTTGGAAAGCTGGGGTTGGCAGTGCCTAGCACAATGGGGCTTCATCGTGATTGAGGCTCTAGGCACTCTTGTAATAAATGATAACACCAATATATGGATCTGTTACATGAGGATATATTCTGTGCACTATGGGCATAATTCATCCTTCTACAAAGGACTAAGAAATGACCTAGGTGATATTTAAATCCCACCTATGCCCTCGGGCAGCGAGGGTGAAATCCTAGCCCCACTGAAGACAATGAGAGTTTTGCCAGTGACTTCAGTGGGGACAGGATTTCACCCCAGTGCCAAACTGGGAAGCTATTCCTCAGTCCCTCTGGCTATAAGAGGGACTAAAGTGGAACATACAAAGGGGTGAATTTCACCCTATGCTTAAACTGTCCTGATAAAACAGCACAGCTTCTCGGGAGTGAATTCTTTTAACAGGAAAGCAAAGTTTCCCATTCGGCAGTACAGCAAGGCTGTCTGCTGAACAGGTTTCTTATTGCCCAATCAACAGCCAGTAATAGTTGAACCACATGTGGCCTTCATTTCTTTGCCATCTCCTTGAGAAACGCAGGTGTTCTCCTAGCGGAAGGATGAGCTTTCTGTGTGCATTATCAAAGGTGGTTTGGAATAGGAAACAGCTTTGCAGCTTGATACACCAGGCATCATTTGTGGCTTTTAAAGTTTTACTTAAAATCCCATAAACATGTGTTTGTTTTGCTGGGACAATGAGGTGCTGTTTCGCTACTGAAGGCTCAATTAACTAAGATTCTGTACTGGTGCAATTGATGTAAATCAGGCTATTCGACAGGCAGTGCAAATAAAGAAGCAGAACTGGCTCCAACCATTTAGCTGGTGCTAATTGGGATGAAATGGAAAGCAACACATTGAATTTAACATTTTCTGTGCAGACAGTTTACTGCATTTTTTTTATTGCAAGAATTTATGGACTGTGCAATGACAGCACCAGTGAAAACATGCCAATGTAATGGTGTGATGCGTTGTAATGCTTTGTTTTTTATTGTAAAACAATTGGGAAAGATGGGAGGTGATGCAACATTACCTCCCACATTTGTCAATGAACCTGTCCATGCTACTGTATCTCCTGGAACTACTAAAGATGAAAACAGTGGCTTGACCAGGCCTAAGATTTTGTGCTGATGCAATTGATGCAAACCAGGCTATCCCCGGGAGCGTGGGATCGGAGATGTGGGGTTACAATTTGTGATAAGAGAATCTCAAGGGTCTAGATGTTTATCTGAACATGCTTGGTTTGAAAAGCCTCTTGAAAATCTCAGGAGAACTGCCTTTCTCAAGATATTTAGCGTTTCAATGTCTGTAAGAAACCTGGAGATGCATGTACCTTAAGAAAAAAAAAATCCATTAATGTGATCAGCCTAGTCCCTAGTGGTCACGTGTCCATGCTGAAAAACTCACCACTGGAACTGACTCCTTTGTTGGTGGCCATCAACAGAATGGCCTATGAAGGCTGAACTTCCTTCTCAGCAACACGGACAGTCCCTCCAGACCACAGAAAAGGCACATTCCAACTCACTTTGGGCTAGACTGGGAAAATGAAGTTTTTTGTTTAAGACACAGGAGGTCTGGGTTCAACTCCTAGCTCTGCTATAGATGGCCTGTGTGATCTGGGGCAAATCACTTAGTTGCTGTATGCCTCCATTTCCTAGACCTCTAGGATCAAGCTTCTGTAAGAGGACCACAACAGAATTTGTCATGGCTGAAATTAACCCCATACACTTGAAAAGATGTACTGTGACAGAGAAAATCTACGAGAACACACACCTATCGAACATTTCCATACTAATCTATGTACATGATCCCATTTTCCACATCAATAAGTACAATCTCAGAGGATGATGTAGATAAGAAAAACATTTGAAAGGTGTAACATCAAGGACAGATTGGATGAATTATTTAATTTCGCCCAAGTGGGTGGTAGGAGTGATGGAATGAAACTAAAGAAAGAAAAATATAGGTGAAGAAAAGTGAGTGGAAAACTCTCTTATTTAGTGCCAGGCATAAACTTCAAAAAATACACACACACAAAAAAAAAAGAAAGAAAAGCAAAAGAAATACAAAAAAATCCCAATGTTCCTACGAATACTCTTCTTTGGGTTCTGGGACCTTTTGTAATAATTTTCCATTGACTGAGTTTCACTAACATAAATATTGCCTGCAAAATGTTGTGTTTTTTTTAATCTTACACACTCAAATGTTTGTGGGAAACAATTTAAAAAATTTGCTTTCAGCAAGCATTTTCAATGGCACCTGCGTTACATTCTGCCAGTCAGGGAACAGAAACAAATATAATGTGACGTGATCAGACATAGTTAAGCATCACAACTCCTAGTTTGAATTTTAGACAGCAAGCCATAGAATAAACAAAATGAGTAAAAATATGATAAAATCATTCAAATAATGGCTGAATTTGAGGAAACTGTGATGTGTGCAGGGACATTCTTTGATGTGGCAAAATACACAGAATCAGCTATTCATTGCAAAATATTTGCTCAGGAGTATCCTAATGGTGAGAATTATCAGACAGTGAAATCGTCTCTATCACAGGATGAGTTGGTCCTTGAAAGGAGTTTGGACCCAGCTTCATATCTGGTTTCCCTTGAATCATGGGACTGGGTTTGGGAGACCGCAAGTGAAGCACAACAGCAGGGGAAGCATGTGACCAGGAAGGGTCACATAACTGGGTCAGGTGACTGCCAGCTGTAGTGGCTCAGGTCTATAGAGATCACAGCTGGAGTGGCTCAGTCTGAGAGATCACAGCTGGGTGAGGTTTGCCACAGTGATCAGGCCTGAGGCTTAGGAACACAGCCTATGAAGCCTAGCTAGGACTAAACTGGGGAAAGCCTGGGATAAGGATTTAAGAAAAGGGCTGCCTGAACCATGAAGGAAGTAGCCCTGAGGGAATAATGAGCCTGGAATAGATAGCTTTTTCAATAGTTCAGGCCTCAGGGGTGGTGCCTAGGGTAGCAGGAAAGACCAGGTTCTAATACACTCCATATTATACATTATTGCCAACCCCAAATGTTCAAAATCAATGAGCCAGACCCCCAAAAACCATAATACTGGCTTAAAAGTCATAATATAAAAATAACAAATGGTTCTTTTAAAATGTTATTTTTAATATTATTTCAGTCTTTAGGGGTCAAGTTTTCCAGCTTTTCTCCACAATCATGAGGGCTAGAAACTTACTTTAATTTAAAACAAAACAAACAAACAAACAAAAGGGCTGAGATTCAGTGTAATCACTTGAATCTCTAGAAGGTTTAATAAAACCCCATATATCACTACCCTGCACAATGGCAATGTATTGGCTGTGCCCCTGGGAGTGGGCTGTGAGGAACCCCTGCACTAAGAGGAGATAGAGTCAGTAGAGACCCTCATCAAGGGCTGAGGGACTGCTCAAACTTGGGGAAAGGGTTGAGGGCCTACTTAAACCTGAAAGGAGGCTGAAGGAGAGGTTGAGCCCAGGGAAAGGCTTTGAGCACTATTGAGTCCTGAACAGTGGACAGAAGTGGACAGAAGACCAACCCCAGAGGCTAGGGGAACTCTTGCATTGAGGGCCCAAGGACTAAACTGCTGCTGCAAAAGGGAGAACAGTGTGTGGTTAGAGAGGACTGGAAAGACCACCGAGGCCTCTGACAGATGGTGACAAGACTTGGGCATGTGTTTTATTTGGACTCTTCTGTTTATCCTTGGAAGTGGGGATTGATGTCTAAGCTGAAGGGTCAAATCACCCCAATTCACCAAACCATCCTACCAATAGAAGAATGATAATAGACCTGAAGGGAAATGACAATGCAAAGCAGAGAAATAACCATGCAAAGCAGGGAAAGTCAAGACATGGACAAATGGACACCAGAATGATAAACTGACCATGTTACTTTCTCCCAATGGAAATTTCATTTTTGGAGTCATTTAAAACTGAACTTGACAAAGCACTAGAGAATACATATATTGTGCAGGGAATAATGCTGCACTGGCAGTAAAATAGATTAGACAGAGCCTATCTATTTTCTATTTTCCATATCTATTTCCTATGGGACAAAATCTGTTTCTATTGAATTCACTGTCAAAACTCATATTGACTCCAGTTTAGGGGTTGGCCCTCTGAGAATTAGTAACCTGAGACTTCATTATGTACCCGTTACTTCAACTACACAACAACTGCTGACTGACCCTTTGGAGGCACAGTGGGAGTATATGGGATTGTGGTTGTATTTGTTCTTCAAAAAGTGCAGGTTATGTTTGAGGGTGAGGGAGGAAGAAGATTCAAAGAGCTGTATCCTTCAAGAACCTGAGTGGAAAATAGGACAGACTTCCCTTTCTAAAACTGCCTCTGATAGCAGAGTCCTTTGAAAAAGTGTGCTTCCGCCTCTCGTCTTCAACGGAGACGATACGTTTGAGAGCAAAGGGAGAATCTGAAAGATCGTAGCAGTAGCAGTACCAGGGGATCGTCGCATGTTTGAAGCTTTACTTCAAAAGTAACTTGATTCCAGTGGAATCCAAGGCAGCTACTCTGCATAAGGGAACTGGCACAATCCAACATGGAAGAGTATCTTTTTGTGTGAGACTTTCTTTGCCCAAGCACCCTTGTATGGTGTCCTTGTTGTCTGCCATCAGGCACAGTTGCCTCTCTGGGACCTTTCTTGTCTCCAAATACTCATAGCTCCACTTTGGGCTGGATCTTACAAGGTATGAATGCCTTCACCTGCCACTTTCCCCATATATTGCCTTTGGTGGGAGTTGAGGGTGTTCAGAACCTTGCCAGCCTGGGGCCTTTATGAAGGAGGAGTGGACTGTAGCCATCCTTGGGGCCCCTTGCCCCATGGATACTGCTATCTCCAGGAAGGTGAGGAAAGGAAGTCATGATTCTATTTAATTAACATGATCCGCTTCACTACACAACCTTTCTAAGTCCAGAGCTTGGAAGTACAAACCCACTTCTGTTTGCTTTGTTGCATATTCCTATCAACAAAAAGTGTGTGGGGAAGAAAGGGGGTGGATAGGAGTAATAGCCACACTGTGCTCTGCCCACCTTCTATCTGTCTATCTCACTGTCTTCTCCTTGTGTGTGAAAACTAAGGGTGACATTCTTTCCTGTACAGGGAGACCAGGGCATAGGCTGTGCACCACTTAAATCAAATGTAGGCCCTGTTGTCAGGGCTTAAGTGGGACTAGAATGGTGTATAGGCCTTGTGTTGCCCTGCTCCACAGTGGAGAATCTCACCCAAGGGAGGAGAAGCAGACAGGGACCAAGAAAGAAGATGGGGCAGTGGGAGACAGAGTGATGCACAGAGACAAAGGACAAGTAAAGGAGAAAAGACTCAGGGAAGAAGAGTCAAGGTCAAAAAAAAGGAAGGCAAGGCAGAGAAATGTTGCTGTGAACTAGGCTGTTATCTTCCTAATGAAACCATCTCCCTAAAGTGTTGAAGTCCCCCACACCTGGAGCCTACAATAGCAACGATCATGTCTCGTGTTTCACAGCAACGTGGTGATGACGAGGATGATGATACTTCTGAAGCATTTTTCATCAGTAAGGCACTTTGCAATCCTTCATGAACCTTCACAACACACCTGTGAGGTGTGATTTGCCCCACAGAGCACAGTAAGCCAGGGAGAAATCCAGGATTCATGGCTTTTATTTCTCCACAATGAACACATTCCATTGCTGTCTCCATTTAAAGGGCCACTGCCTTGTACACAGATACCTTGCTTTAATTTCTCTTGATGGGAAGGAAAGTCAAATGGCAGAAGGAGCTACTAGATGAGAGATGATTAAGCCCAGTACCTAAATCTGTGACTTCTTAAATTGACATTGGTTCTGTCTACTGGGATGATATGATGGTTAAGAAAATGTACAGATTACTTTCTTTTAGATTCCTTGATTGAGAAATAGCAGATAAGGAGTATCTTGGCTACCAATAAAAGAATCGGCTTCAAAGCAATACCCAGGATAAAGGTCACACACAGACCCCTGCCCCCGTTCTAACAAAGTATTTAAACACATGCTATGTATCAGATTTTAAGCTCACCAACACAGGGACTGTCTCTTTATCTGTTTGTATAGTGCCCATCACAGTGGGACCTTTGAGTGCTGCCACAATTTGTTGAATAATAGCATATCATATCAACTGGGACATTGGGGCTAAAACTAAGTAAACAGGTTCAGGAAGTTCCCAGCTGTCTTACTGAATAATGATCCATTCCCTCCTCACTCTCATGCTTGTTGCCTTAGCTACTTGGTAAATGCAGGATGAAGATTTTCATTATTTATTTGCAATATGTATCCTCTGGATTGTAGGCAGCAAAGAGGCAACCTGAAAGGAGTAGAGGATTGACTTGGACAAGCAACACAAAGTATTCTGGCTTCTCCAAACCATTAGAGCCTGGATCTCTGGGGTAGAAAATCACAGCATTCTCCTTGGAAATATGTTTCTTTCCAGTCGCTCCATTTCTTGCTTGCTGAAGTGGCCAACTTCCCACTGATTCAGAGGCTCCACTTACAGCAGTTCCCTTAGACCATCACAGAGAGCTTCATTCCCATGCATGCATAACCAAGAGCCAGGGCAGCGAGGGAGCTCCCAGAGGGCTTGTTCTTACCTGTGCTGGATGAGAAGACCAGTCAGCTGCAGCTCACTCCGTAGGAGCTTCCTGGAGCCTTGGTTGACAAGGTTTTCAGAATCCACTTTGAATACACTCTTCCCCTTTGGGTCAAACATTGACGGTTTTCATTTTTTTCCTTCCTAACTTTTCCCTCCTGGTAAATTCCTGGCAATGTGTGGCTGTTAAAGGAAAGGTGTTAACATGCCATATATTAATATGCATCTCGGTTAATGGTGTTATCTTAGGTTATACTTACATCAGAGACTGATTAACTGCTCACTGAAATTGTATTATGGGAATATTAAGGAAGAAGCTTCTAGAGTGATACTATCACCTCCTTTTAATAAAAGTATCATTAATGCTTCTTAATTCACTCCAATATGTGGTTCCCTTAGCTGGAAGGGCTGACTCTTTTTAACAATTTATTGCCAGTGAGGGCCAAGCAGGTGCCCTTTATAAATCTATTTAATTAACATGAGACACTTAATGAGAAAAAGGCTATTCTTCAGAGCCCAGACTTGGTGAACATATTAGCTTTAGAGACTGTTAGACTTTTTCTGTTCCTACAACTTTTAATATTAAATTCTCCATGGCACATTCCCCTGGTCCTGTTATAATTGCTACTTAAACCCCCAAACCAACAAAACTCACTTGTAAAAAGTAGACCTGAGAGTTTGCATGTAGTGGCAAAGGCCCTCTGGAAGTTCCGGTTAGCAATAGGTGAGCCTCACAAGGTTTGAAAGAAGCATCCAAAAGTTCAGATGTTTATGTAAAGTCTTTAACATGGACAGGAGAAATAGAGTGGTCTAGTAAACTGATCACAAAGCTAGAAAACAGGAACTCCTCAGTTTCATACATTCAGATCTTAAGGCCAGAAGGTACCATCATGATCATACATATGATCTGACCTCCTGCATAATAAAGGGCATATAATTTCACTCAGTAATTCCTGGATCAAACCCATAAATACTTGTTGAGATAGAGCTTATCTTCCAGAAAGACTTGTCTAAACAGACAAGACAGACAAAAACTATTATGCCCATTCCACAGATGGGGATCTGAGGCACCAAGAAATGGAGTGACTTGGCTAAAGTCTCACAGAAAGTTTGTGGCAGTTCCAGGAATTGCAGGAGGGGGAGAAGAGAAAAACAAGGCGTATCAAGCCTTTTTCACCCTCGGAACAGGTTTGGTTCAGTCTGGGATGTTTACTTTGGGATGAATATGACCCATGAGGTTGCCTGTTTCACCTTTTTGGTTAAATATAACTGTCGTGGGAGGTCATAGTCCCTGCATGAAAGGTGCTCTTTCAGATGACTTGGTCCATTGACATGGAGAATTTTGTAGATGAGGACTGATGTTTTGAAATCAACCTAATGTTCTTTGGGAAGCCAATGAGTGAGGCACTGAGATAATATCCTCTCAGCCACAAATGTTACTCCAGAAGAGGTCTGCTCTGATCTGTCCTAGATCTTTAAGGTTGAGTGAGTTGCAGACTAGAGTGAGTTGCAGAGATCCAGAGTGGTAGTCAGAAAAATGTGGGTTATCAGGAGAAAACAGTAAGCCTCTTTGTCAGCCACAGATGGAAAAAAGGCATTTCTAGCATCTGTAGCTATTTAAATGTCTAGAAACAGGTCGGGAAGAGTCCAGAAAAGCTCCAAGGCTTTGAAACAAACTTGACTATTGGAGAGCAGACTCCATCAATAGTGGAAGATGCTTTAGTAGTGGCTAGATCTTCAAAATGTCTTCCTCTTCCCACCAGCATCACCTCAGTCTCAGGTGGGTTTAGTTTCAGCCATCTGCCTCTTATCCACTCACTGGTCTCAGTCAGACACGGAGTAATTGTGTAATACAGAGTTAGGCTTTGCTGTAAAAGGACTTCATTCAGACAGCCAAAGGACTAGCTATGCATACCTTGTATGAGGCAGCAGATACATGGGAGAAACCAGTGGCAGTAATCTTTTCTGTGGGCCAGAGGAAGAGACCAGAAGAACAATGTGAAAGTCTCAGAACTGCAAGGTACTGAGTACATTCAATTCCCATTGACTTCAATGGTGGCTGATGGAACTTATTACTTCACAGGACTGGGCCTTAACATTGAATTAGAATGATCAGATGCTCAGTTTGAGAATACTGACCAGGTTTGCTGGACTCTGACCACAGACACAGAAGCACTACTTTGCAAACTACACAAGTTCACTCCAGCTGCCTGTGTAATCTTCCTCTTAGGAGGCTGAAGCCCAGGTGTGGCTGTAGTAGTAAGCATTTAAAAATACAACAGATGTCTATGTATGAACATTCTCTGGGCTAGATTCTCCTTTGTGGCTGACCCCTGGTCAGCACTGGGGAGAGAAGGGGAGGCACTAGGGAGCTGATTATGGCTCTCTGATTGTGCACCACTTGGCTCTAACTTCTGTTAGAAAAGCCGAAGGGCCTAAAGACCCAACAATAGTGGAGGAAAGGCTGAGTGGAGTTTTGCCACACCTTCCTTCCCCACTCCACCCTCCATTCAGGGGAAGAGGTGACAGGCGCAGAAGCTGGCTCTGCTGGCTTTACATTGCCACAGAGTTCCTCCTGCTAGGGGAATTCTTTTCAGCCTCTCTGTGATACAAAAACTAGAATCCAGCCCGTTCTTTCCCTCCAGCTATTCAGTACATAGCTGTATCCTTCAGATGTTCTCAGGCCAGGCGGGAGTCCAGTGAACAATGCAGACAGCTTTTATTTTAATCTCCATGGGCTGAGTTCCTGACCAAAATGGTGATGCCGCCACAAGATAGCTCCTTCTCCAATAATATATAGTGAGAGGCAGAGTCCAGAGAATTCTAGGGGCTCACCTGCATGGGAAGTTAGTGCAGAATAAGCTGGATGTGAATTGAAAGCATACTCGCTATTCCACACTAACTCCCTGTGTGGACATTCTCATTGCACAGAAAAAGTGCCCTCAAGTGGTTTAGTGAGGTACAGTGTGCAGTAAAAGTGTCTGTGCTGGGAATTAGTGTGGAACAGCTAGTGCACTTTAAATTCACATCATAGCTTACTCCACACCAGCTTGCCACATTGACAAACCCAAGGACACCAAGACCTGGTCTACACTTAAAACTTATACCAGCATAGTTATGTTGGTCAGGAACATGAATAAAATATCCCCGTATTGAGTGGCTGTGCAGATAAAACTCTCAGTGGAAACGCAGCTATGCCAACAGAAGAGGACTTCAGTCAGCGTAGCTAATGCCCTTTGTGGGACAGGGGGGAGTTTCCTCTGCTGACAGAACTTCTTTTCTTGGCATATTCAGTGCATACACTAAGGGGCTTTGCCGACATAGGCTCTGTAGCGTAGACATAGCCTAACAGCCAGATTTTCAAAGGTATTTAGGTGGCTAAAGATGCAAATAGGTGCCTAGTGGGATTTTCCAAAGTGTGTAGGTACTTAATTCCCATTGAAATCAATGGGAATTAGGTGCCTAGGTGCTTTTGAAAATGTTTTTGAAAGTGCCTCCATACCTTTAAAAATCTGGCCTTAACTCTGCAACATACACAATCCCTGTTTCCTGGATCGCTCAGAAGTTAATAACCAGTGATGGGAATAGAGAATGGTGAACCCATCCCCCTGAAATGAATATTCTCCTGTTTCATGCCCTGTCTCTATCTTCCCTGACAGATGAACCCCGAGGACAGTTCTTTGTAAAGGTCCCTCGGGAGATATGTGCTTTTATGTTCAAAGCCCTATGAATTTGCTAAGAAAGTGGAATTGTTGGGGTAAGCTGTGAGTCAAGCTTTCTCCGAGGTATAAGCAGGAACTGGCAAAACTCTTGCATTTAATTAGGCCACAGCTGGGTCCGATGAAGTGTGGAAAGAATAGTTTCCTGACTCATCAGCTGCCTTTATTTTGTGTTCCGCTCTCTCTTCTTGTCGATTGGACCCCATTTTTTTCTGCAGATGTTTTGCAGGTTGCACTCTGAGCTATTCTGCAGCATCTAAAAATGATCAGCCAGTCCTATCATGAAGACTGGCTGGACACTTTGAACAATTGCTCTTAGTAGAGGGAGAAGATTGGTTGTATGGTCATGCCAGAGTGAGAGTCAGTGGGCTGATCTGTTGCTACCTTTGTGGGGAGGGAGACGTTTAAAACTACGACAAAAACTTGAAGACATTTTTTTAAATGATTTGTTTTAATTAATTAATATTTCTTCTTTAGTACCAGGAGTTAAAGTTAGGGGGAGCACAGCAGAGGACTGCCAGAGCTCAGTGCCACTGTAGCCACACCCTTCTTTCCCCAGTCATCTCCCAACACCAGGATTCTGCAAAGAGGGTGATTAGTGCTTGTGCATGGAGGGAATCTTGGGGAGAGAGGTGTTTGTTAAACCAGCTTTATAATACAGAAGGCGCGCAATGGGCCCAGCATGGGGGTTTGAGCTCCTGTGTGAAAGAGAGAGAATATGTGCTGAAACAGGGTGTGTGTGTGAGGGAGATGAGATGTTCATGCTGACAATTCACTTAGCTTATTTAATTTTGTAAGGCAGACACATTGGTGGGTGCATTATAAGAACCTAGATAGAACAGAATACAGCGTCTGAGAGAAGAAAAAGTGTGTGTATTACACCTCTCCTATAGAATCAAGCTGAAAACCGCAATAAATTAAGCAACAAACTTTAAAAAGACCTTCATCAGACCCTGAATAGTATTTCTGAAAATGATTGATAAACAATTATGAAGCTGCTGTCACATCCCTAAAGTCATATTTCATTCTGTCTACCCAGTAGACTGTATAAATCATTGGCTTATGACAGGAGAAATAAATAAGAGTCTCATTTCTCACACAGTCCAGGGTCTTCTTTTTCTCCTCTTTTCGCCTCTGTTTTTCCTCAGCTGCATCCGCACTGGCTAATGAGCCAAGTGGACTAGTCAGTTGCAAGCCAGAAAGAAGTGACTGATAAGACTTGGCGGCCTGGCTTGATCACCTGTCCCATATTCTTCTAGGCAGGCTCTCTGAATGGACTCTTAATTGTCGTTCACAGGCACCGATTCCCCTGGGAGAGCTCCCACTGTTATGGGATATAGAACCAGCCACCAGGTGAAAATATTGACAACTTTTCCAGGGAAGCCTGCAAAGAAACATGACAGTTGGGGACTAATATTTATCGCTCGACAACAGCTGGCAAATTGTTCTCATCTGATTTGGCTGGCTGCTCCTCAGCGGAAATCAATAGCAGATTGGAGATATTTCATTCCATCTATTAGGTGCAATAAAAAAATATATAACCATCATTAAAGCCAGGGATTGCATAAAAACCTCATTTGAATTGGGGCTGCATTCCATAACCCAAGTTACAGCCCAGACACTACAGTGTATCTGGGCAGTAGGTGTTTGTGAGTCTAGCTGGAGAAACAGGTGATGAAGTATATTCAGTGAGATATCTAGGAAGCAGCTGCCATGATTTTGGAACAGAACAGCTAACTTTATTAATTTGCTAATGCACTGAGATTATTCCATGACATCACAGCCTGGTTACCATGCACAGACATCAGGTGGCAGCATAAAAGAAAGCACTGCGTGAATAACATGCTTTTTCTGTTATACATCGCAAGGATGTGCCCTATGGGGAAAGATAGGATCTGGAAGTTCCTTTACAAAATTTGTGCAGCCTTCAGAAAAGGTTAATAACTGGTTATAGTAAGGTTCCCGGCTGAGGGACAGAGTTCTTTTTTCCAAATTATGAACCATTTCAGAAAAATATCTGGAGAAACTCCTTTCTAGCTAAGATGTGATCTAATAAGCAACCCTAGGTCCTAGATTCCAGGAGCTCTGCCAGTTATTACATTGTCTTTCATGTAGAGACTGTACTCTACTATCTGTAATCTCCCTCCCAGTTGTAACAGAATGTGATAATTAGGAAAGGGCTTCATTAACCTCATGTCATAAATATAAAGGGAAGGGTAAACCCCTTTGAAATCCCTCCTGGCCAGGGGAAAGCGCCTCTCACCTGTAAAGGGTTAAGAAGCTAAAGGTAACCTCGCTGGCACCTGACCAAAATGACCAATGAGGAGACAAGATACTTTCAAAAGCTGGGAGGAGGGAGAGAAACAAAGGGTCTGTGTGTCTGTCTATATTCTGTCTTGGCCGGGGATAGACCAGGAATGGAGTCTTAGAACTTTTAGTAAGTAATCTAGCTAGGTACGTGTTAGATTATGATTTCTTTAAATGGCTGAGAAAAGAACTGTGCTGAACAGAATAACTATTTCTGTCTGTGTATCTTTTTTGTAACTTAAGGTTTTGCCTAGAGGGGTTCTCTATGTTTTGAATCTAATTACCCTGTAAGATATCTACCATCCTGATTTTACAGGGGGGATTTCTTTATTTCTATTTACTTCTATTTTTATTAAAAGTCTTCTTGTAAGAAAACTGAATGCTTTTTCATTGTTCTCAGATCCAAGGGTTTGGGTCTGTGGTCACTATGCAAATTGGTGAGGCTTTTTATCCAACATTTCCCAGGAAAGGGGGGGTGCAAGTGTTGGGAGGATTGTTCATTGTTCTTAAGATCCAAGGGTCTGGATCTGTAGTCACCTAGGCAAATTGGTGAGGCTTTTTACCAAACCTTGTCCAGGAAATGGGGTGCAAGGTTTTGGGAAGTATTTTGGGGGGAAGGACGCGTCCAAACAGCTCTTCCCCAGTAACCAGTATTAGTTTGGTGGTGGTAGCGGCCAGTCCAAGGACAACGGGTGGAATATTTTGTACCTTGGGGAAGTTTTGACCTAAGCTGGTAAAAATAAGCTTAGGAGGTTTTTCATGCAGGTCCCCACATCTGTACCCTAGAGTTCAGAGTGGGGGAGGAACCTTGACACCTCACAATCATATGTTGTCCAATGCAGAATGAAGGCCTTACTATAGTTATAATCAAAGTTGTATACCAAGGACCAAATGTATTGGAAGAGCTGTTCTGGGGAGGGGAGAGGCCTGGAACAGCAGAGGATTGCAGGTCAGGATGAAAATACATTAGTTCATGTGTGTGAGCTCCTGGAACAGGAATATCAAGCAATGTTGTGGGTCAGGACTGAAGTGCATTTGCAGAGATGTGTGGCAGGCATGCCCGGATAGCAAGCATTGTTGCAGATAGAGATTCAGGGGTTTAATTGGCTGACTGAACAAATCCTACCCATGTTATTCTAGGCGTTAGGTAGTGCAATCAGTTCACATGAGTTCTGAATCTTGACACAAAACATATCAAAAGAAGGAAGTGGAAGATACTTTTACTTCCACCCAAAATGTCAAATTAGTTCAAATGAATATTTTCAGCAGTTGATAATTCAGATGTCTGAAGTCTCTCTTCAAATGATCCACCTGTTCATTTGCTTCAAACCTACTCATTTGCTCTTTGCACCCTTCCTCAGTGACTCACTGGTGGCTAAGATTTTGAGGAAATTGATTTCAAGAGAGACATGGTGTTGGATTGAAACCAGTAGAACTGATGTGAATAATATAATGGACCTGAATTTGTTTTGTCATCATCAGCTTCCCTGGACTCCCCAGGATGTGACAATTATGGCAACTGATTTAGACCATCATTAGAGCTCTTCGTTTTCAGTTTTTACCAAAAAATTCCAAAAAATGCCATGATGTAGTGTGTGAATTTGTCCATGCCCTGTGCTTCTCAGGGCTTGCCTTAGACCTTACTGATGGTCCTTTGGGCGATTTTGTGCAAAAGTTCTGCCCGGCTGAAAAATCCCAGCCAAATTCAATCAACCTGACCAAGAAATATTTTGAAGAGAACAGTGTTGCCCTGAACAAAAAAATTAAAGAGAGGTTGGCTGGAAATATGGTTAGTTCTTTGATTTTTGATGAATCACCAGATGTTCTCGATCAATCTGTAGCGGCAATTTTGTTTTCATCATTTGATTTTGTAGTGGAGAACTCTGCACTTATTTTGGCAAATTTGAAGTTTGTAACTTCAGCAAATCGTCAGATCGTATCTGCCTGTGTCAGTAAACGTTACATGAAAATGTACTACATGCAAGGATGTGGCAACAGTGAATTCTGACTCAGCCTCTTACTGCACAAAATTCAGACCAGAAGTAAAGCTGACTGAAAAACCTGAAGAGCTTTGTTTGTCTAGCCCACGTGTCTCATGCAATGGGTATTCCAGAAATAGCTACTTTAAGGTCATACTCGGTGCTACTGCGATTTTCAAGCATTCCAGTAAATGCTGGTTGATGTCTGTGAATGGAACAAATATGAACGCAGCCTTACAATTACCATTGTTCTGACAAGATGGTTTAGTATTTAGCTGCAGAGTGTTCAGAAGGCATGAGGTGTTCTAATGCAGCTTTTAGATCAGCAGTAGAAAAGCTGAAAACTCAAGCAGCTACTCAAGAAACTTAAGCAAATCCTTCACAGAAAACTCAAATTTCTTACTGAAACCCTTCAGATATTGTATGAAGCACAGAAGAAATTGGGATCCTGTTCTTCTACAAACAGAATGTTTTCTAACACAGAGGTGCACGGCATTCTGGTCAACAATGTCTCTGTGGAAATTTGTCCCAAAAGCACATCTGGGAAGATTCCAGAATAAACAAAACTTTTCACATCTATTTTGCCAGTCAGTGAGCAATATACAGTCGGAGAAGCTTTCCAAACTTTTAATGCAGAGATGTCAGAGAAGTGGGACGCTCATAATATGTACCCTGAAGCTTTTAAGAGTGAATCATCATTCTGAAAAGTCATTGTGCTGTTTGACCCCCATCGGAAAAGTGTGGCCTCTCCTGATAAACTTGATTATTTTTATATCATATCCCCCTCTGTGGCTTTAAATGAAGGAAGCGCTAAACTGGAAAGCAGGTTCCATGAGTACACAGCAATGCCTTCTCCAGACAATGGCGACATCACCCCATTGAATTTTGAAAAATCCACTTCACCAACTCCCCAGATTTGAGCAGTGCTGCTTCTCACATCCTCAGTGACCAGCCTGACTCAGCTGAGGTGGAGTGAATATTTTCTAAAACTGGCTATATCTAAGATTGCAGATGTCAGGGTTCCTTCCCCACTCTGAACTCTAGGGTACAGATGTGGACCCACATGAAAGACCCCCTAGGCTTATTCTTACCAGCTTAGGTTAAAAACTTCCCCAAGGTACAAACTTTGCCTTGGCCTTGAACAGTATGCTGCCACCACCAAGCGTTTTAAACAAAGAACAGGGAAAGAGACCACTTGGAGATGTCTTCCCCCAAAATATCCCCCCCAAGCCCTACACACCCCCTTTCTTGGGGAGGCTTGAGAATAATATCCTAACCAATTGCTTACAAAATCATCAAAGACCCAAACCCCTGGATCTTGGAACAATGGAAAAATCAGTCAGGTTCTTAAAAGAAGGATTTTACTAAAAAAAAAAAAAAGGTAAAAATCACCTCTGCAAAATCAGGTTGGAAAATACTTTACAGGGTATTCAGATTCAAAAACACAGAGGATCCCCCTCTGGGCAAAACCTTAAAGTTACAGAAAACAGGAATAAACCTCCCTCTTAACACTGGGAAAATTCACATAAAACAAAAGATAAACTAATCCGCCTTGCCTGGCTTACCTATACTGGTTGCAATATTGGAGACTTGGATTAGGATGGGTTGGAGAAGATGGATTTCTGTCTGGCCTCTCTCAGTCCCAAGAGAGATCAGCCATGTAAACAAAGAGCACAAACAAAAGCCTTCCACCCCATCCCCCCTCAAGATTTGAAAGTATCTTGTCTCCTTATTGGTCCTTTGGGTCAGGTGCCAGCCAGGTTAGCTGAGCTTCTTAACCCTTTACAGTAACAGGATGTTGCCTCTGGCCAGGAGCGATTTTATAGCACTGTATACAGAAAGGTGGTTACCCTTCCCTTTATATTTATGACAGCAGGAGAATAGGCCTTTGAAAAAAAGACACTTTTGAAAAAACTGTGCTACCCCAGACTTTTGGCATTCACACTGAATCCCCTTACATCAAATGTAACTGCGCAGATCATGAACAGTAAACGGTCCACTTGTTAAACAGAAGTTTTATTTTTGTCACATGGATTAGAGATAATGGTTTAATAAACAATAAACTCCTACTTTTCTCTATTTGTTGCTTTTTTTCTGTCTTCCTACCCTCCCAATATTAACCCTGAGATTTAGCTGGAAAACTCTGAAGTTAATTTGTTGTACTGATTTTCACCCATTTAAAATTTTTGAAATGAACACTGATAAATTCCCAGGAAAATAAATAAATAAATAAAAATTGGAAATGAAGGGGTCTTACCCATTGCATCTGATTCCATTGGGATTTCCCAGGGCTGTAAGACATCTGCCCTGAGGGACTAGTTCTTTGTGTGAAATTTTCCCTTGTGCAGAGAAGGCCTGTGCACCAGTTAAATCCCATTGAAACCCTATTTTGAGGGATTAATTAGGACTAAGGTGGTGCCTAGGCATTGTGCAGGGCCTCTACACAATGGTGAATTTTACTCTTTGTTAGCAATTAAGGGGCTTGTTCACTTTCAGTGTGTTTGAGTAGAGTTGGGTAAGTAACAAATTTTAACAAATAATCAATGTGTGATTCCATGAGAGAGGTTCCTTTGCAGAATCCTGGCCCCATGCAGGATGTGAAGCAACATGGCCAGCTGGGCTGAGGATGGAGTTAGGATCTTCTGTGTACTAATCCTGGGTCTGCTGCTAATTTGCTACTTGGAGGTCAATTTATTTCTCTCAGTCTGATTGTACTGGGGGCAGTGCAACGGGGGAGGATTCCTTTATTGGAGGCAATAAAAAGGGGCTGGTTTGGGGCCGTAGAAAGAAAGAGATTACATCCAGAGAGGCAATGGGGGAAGGTGGCTTGTGGGTAACAGAGAGGCTGGATTTTGGGGCAGGGGAGGAGGACGACGGCAGTGGAATAAGTAACTTCTCCCTTTCTCCCCTCCATATCTTTCTCTGTATTTTCCACTGTTTTGCAATTCTGACTGGGTTTTTTCTTCACCTGCTTGTTTCTCATTGTTCAGAGTTTTACGCATCAGACCCTGTTCTGAGACATGGACTCCCTGGCTGTCTCCAAAATGTGAACCACTTGTCTTCATAATCCAATTAACCCCCATGCCTACATTTGGTTCTTGACATGACATTTCTGACATGACAGGATGCAGGTATGCCAAGCCAACCTAGATCTCACTGTCAAGGTGCATGAAATCAGACCAGCCTGGGAGATGGAAAGAAAACTCCCAAACCCCACATAACCTTTACAGACGGAGAGGCCCCTCATCAATTTGATGGTGGTAGCTTGATTAGAAACACAGCCCAGGGGATGGCAGGAAAAGGGAGACCTGTCCCTAGCTCACCGGAGTGTACTGAATGCAATAAACACCCAGATTTAGGGTGACCATATGTCCTGTTTTGGCCAGGGCAGTCCCTTTTTTAAGCCCTGATCCTGGCCATCCAAACTTTTTTGGCAAAAGTGGAGACGTGTCCTGTTTGCTCTTGCCAGCTTGATCATTTGGCAAGAGCAAATGGGATAAATGCCCACTTTCGCAAAAAAAGTGAGGTGCAGAGGAACGTGCGGGGGGGAGGGGGTAGCGCGTGATGATGCCATCCCTGCGCATGGGGGGAAGCAGAGCTCAGGTGAACAGAGACACCAGTCCCAGCCTTGCTCAGGGGGCAGGCAGGGCTTGGGTGAGCAGCAATGCCTGCCCTACGTTGCAGAGGGGTGGGGGTTCAGATGAGCTGCTTGGCCAGCCCTACATGTGTGTGGGGGGTGGCTAAGGCTCGCCCCCCTTTGGGAAATACGGTCACCCTACCCAGATTCTGTCCTGCACCGAGCTTCACTCAGGCAGGACTGAGCTGCCCCAGCCCCACCATAGGCAGGAGCAGCTTTGGGGCAGCCAGCAGGTCCTCAACAGCTCATGCATAGCTGGGGATTACCAGAGCCCTTTCCCTGCTCCCTATACTGGTGGTGGCTGGGGATGGTGCTGCAAAGACTAGCTAGGCCTCTGAAAGCTCCCTCACATGAGGACAATTTATATGTGTCCCAGATCTGGCTGCTTTCCAGTATGATGCAAAGAGACTAGAATGCCAGAGAAAATCTGCCCGAAGTCATGCAGGTAACCTGCAATGGCTGTCTTGGACACTAGTTCAAGGGAGCTAGGTCTGGCTGCTCCTCCCTGTGATTCATTAACTGCAGATGCACCATCACAGAAGATAAACTTCTTGCTGGTGTCCTGATGCCTGTTTCGTTGCTGAGCAGCGGCGTTGCTTCTGTGGCAAACATGAGACGTGCTACAGGCTAGAGCCATAGGAGGATGGAAATGGGGAGGAGTGACTGTGACCACAGAGAATCAAAATGGACAGTACAAAGAGGAATTTTGCCAATGCGGGGCAAAATACAACATTCCCTAGGCAGGCAACACTCCTCCAAGACAAGGCTTTGCTCACTCAAGGTAGGTTATGTCACTTTTGAATCTTCTGTGGCATTAGGATGCACTCTGCATATTTGTCAGTGGGCTTCTGTAGTAGGTCTCTCTCTCGCTCCTTCTTCCTCCCTCCCTCTTGTTGTCCCCTTTTTTTTCCCTCACGAAAGTCTTGAACCTCTCCAGAATTAGCCATATAACTAACTGAAAGGAATGAAACAGGGAATGGAGCTGGAGGGTCAGGTTTCAGGTTTATTTGCTGTACACGATTACTCAGTGAAATGTGTCTCTAATTTTGTTTTCTCTCTGGCCTGCTATTTTAAATGAGGATGTAGCCTGGACAAAGTCATAGCAAATGCACTTTCGCTGCACACACCCTTAGAGCCATTCTGGACTGCATTACAAGCATAGGCAGCCCTGCAGCTATGGAAGCCTGCCATAACTTAAAGGAGCCTCCCATGATGTTTCATTGGAGGCTGTTTTGGCCCATGGAGCATTGCAGAATTGGGTGGGTGCACAGTTAGCTTTGAAGCCACCTTTGTCCCCAGTGCCCCACGTGGTCTGTCCTGGGGGCACAGAATGGAATATTAGTCCCAAAGTAAGAGATAATCTCCTCCCCCACTCTGTAGGGAGTAAGAACCTCAGCCAACACATGTATGACAATCCAGATCAGTGCTGCCTTCATTGTCACCTTTCGGAGCATTCCCTTGAACCTGAACACACAGTACAGCGTGTGCTTGAATGGAGCTGTCGTGCACTTTTCATTCTGGTAAATACATTTAGAATGGATTTTCAAAATGAGCCTGAGATTTAGTTATTTCCAACATGAGAGAGCCATAAAGAGCCCCTGTGTGCCACTTTATTGGCCGAGCAGTGACAATTATAAACAATAACTGGAATCTAAATAGAAAAACATGCAGGATTTTAAGTGCTTCCCGTTTTTCAAGTGGATGGAAATGGGGAACAGATGAAGAGATTCCGACTGATGAAAAAGGATGCTACAGAACTTGATGAAGAGGCAGCAGACTAAATATTTCTTTATTGCCTCATCAAGGTATTTTTGTCTGGCTAAATAGTGCACAATGTTATTTAAAGTGTCTGTCATTCAAGCCTTTGCCAGAGAACAGATGAGCAAATTTAAAGTTGGGAAGGAGACCAAACTGAGTTGGTCTGTAAAGACTCTTTTTGCATCTTTAAGCAGCTTCATGTATCCACACAAAAAGGAAAAATAAACGAGGGAAAGTTAATGGAGCATTTTGGCACCTTCCAAAAGATTCAGTTCAAGGAGGGTTCAGAATGTGAAAAGGGTTGTGTTTGACTCTAGTTTGAGTGCAAGGGATTGGTCGGGTGTGGCTCTGGAAATGTGGGTAGTTATTGGTCCTGTTCCAAAACTGTGACGTTTCTCAGTTTGGTTTCAGTTGTGGAACAGGTGAAGAGTTCTGTTCTAGGACCTGGAGAAGGTTTTGTTCAGGTGTGGTACGAGCATTGTGGGAAGAGTTGGTTCCTGTTCGATTCTAAAACCTGGACAACTTCTCTTTCGTTCCAACATTTATTTGCTCTTCCTTTCTATTGTAGCAGCAGTCTAAGGGCACCAATCAGGGATTGGGGTCTCACTGCATTAGGGACTATACAAACAGCACAGGCCATCACCTGCCCCAGAGAGTTCATGATCTAGTATTTAGACAGTTCACAACAGTATCCTTATACTTAGATTGGACTGTCTTCTTGTTCTGTGTTTATACAGCACCCTAGCACAATGGGGTCCAGTCCATGATGGGGAATCCTAGGCACAAATGCAATCACAATAATTAACAGATGAATAAACAAACAGAGCTAGATTCTATATTGTACCTCTCAGAAGGGTCAGCACAAAAGGTACAGCCTGAGGGCAAAGTGGCTTTAAAGCACCTTTGAGCCTGCTAGATTCTGGGCTGGGGTTAGAGTGACCCTCACTTTGTTAGAGCAGCCAAAGGCTAACTTAATGGTACCCTCCCTACCACTGCCTATGGATTGCTCCACAGCCCAGAGCACTTGGAGCAGTGTGCAGGGAACAGAACCTGGCCCAGAAACTGAGAAGAGAGGGAAAGGACAAAGTGACGGTAGAAATGAGAGGTTTCAGAGTAACAGCCGTGTTAGTCTGTATTCGCAAAAAGAAAAGGAGTACTTGTGGCACCTTAGAGACTAACCAATTTATTTGAGCATAAGCTTTCGTGAGCTACAGCTCACTTCATCAGATGCATACTGTGGAAAGTGTAGAAGATCTTTTTATATACACACAAAGCATGAAAAAATACCTCCTCCCACCCCACTCTCCTGCTGGTAATAGCTTATCTAAAGTGACCACTCTCCTTACAATGTGTATGATAATCAAGATGGGCCATTTCCAGCACAAATCCAGGGTTTAACAAGAACATCTGAGGGCGGGGGTAGGAAAAAACAAGGGGAAATAGGTTACCTTGCATAATGACTTAGCCACTCCCAGTCTCTATTCAAGCCTAAGTTAATTGTATCCAATTTGCAAATGAATTCCAATTCAACAGTTTCTCGCTGGAGTCTGGATTTGAAGTTTTTTTGTTGTAATATAGCAACTTTCATGTCTGTAATCGCGTGACCAGAGAGACTGAAGTGTTCTCCAACTGGTTTATGACTGTTATAATTCTTGACATCTGATTTGTGTCCATTCATTCTTTTACGTAGAGACTGTCCAGTTTGACCAATGTACATGGCAGAGGGGCATTGCTGACACATGATGGCATATATCACATTGGTGGATGTGCAGGTGAACGAGCCTCTGATAGTGTGGCTGATGTTATTAGGCCCTGTGATGGTGTCCCCTGAATAGATATGTGGGCACAGTTGGCAACGGGCTTTGTTGCAAGGATAGGTTCCTGGGTTAGTGGTTCTGTTGTGTGGTATGTGGTTGCTGGTGAGTATTTGCTTCAGCTTGGGGGCTGTCTGTAGGCAAAGACTGGCCTGTCTCCCAAGATTTGTGAGAGTGTTGGGTCATCCTTCAGGATAGGTTGTAGATCCTTAATAATATGTTGGAGGGGTTTTACTTGGGGGCTGAAAGTGACGGCTAGTGGCGTTCTGTTATTTTCTTTGTTAGGCCTGTCCTGTAGTAGGTGACTTCTGTAGTATGTGACCCAGAAATCACCTACTACAGGACAGGCGTAACAAGTAAATAACAGAACGCCACTAGCCGTCACTTTCAGCCCCCAAGTAAAACCCCTCCAACGCATTATTAAGGATCTACAACCTATCCTGAAGGATGACCCAACACTCTCACAAATCTTGGGAGACAGGCCAGTCCTTGTCTACAGACAGCCCCCCAACCTGAAGCAAATACTCACCAACAATCACATACAACACAACAGAACCACTAACCCAGGAACCTATCCTTGCAACAAAGCCCGTTGCCAACTGTGCCCACATATCTATTCAGGGGACACCATCACAGGGCCTAATAACATCAGCCACACTATCAGAGGCTCGTTCACCTGCACATCCACCAATGTGATATATGCCATCATGTGTCAGCAATGCCCCTCTGCCATGTACATTGGTCAAACTGGACAGTCTCTACGTAAAAGAATGAATGGACACAAATCAGATGTCAAGAATTATAACAGTCATAAACCAGTTGGAGAACACTTCAGTCTCTCTGGTCACGCGATTACAGACATGAAAGTTGCTATATTACAACAAAAAAACTTCAAATCCAGACTCCAGCGAGAAACTGTTGAATTGGAATTCATTTGCAAATTGGATACAATTAACTTAGGCTTGAATAGAGACTGGGAGTGGCTAAGTCATTATGCAAGGTAACCTATTTCCCCTTGTTTTTTCCTACCCCCCCCCCAACGTTCTTGTTAAACCCTGGATTTGTGCTGGAAATGACCCATCTTGATTATCATACACATTGTAAGGAGAGTGGTCACTTTAGATAAGCTATTACCAGCAGGAGAGTGGGTTTGTGTGTGGGGGGGTGGAGAAAACCTGGATTTGTGCTGGAAATGGCCCAACTTGATTATCATACACATTGTAAGGAGAGTGATCACTTTAGATAAGCTATTACCAGCAGGAGAGTGGGGTGGGAGGAGGTATTTTTTCATGCTTTGTGTGTATATAAAAAGATCTTCTACACTTTCCACAGTATGCATCCGATGAAGTGAGCTGTAGCTCATGAAAGCTTATGCTCAAATAAATTGGTTAGTCTCTAAGGTGCCACAAGTACTCCTTTTCTTTTTGGTAAAATGAGTGTGTTCGTGTTTGGATTTGCTTGTGGAATTAGGCCCATATTTCATTCACATCAGTTCTAGAAGCAGGTAGCAGGTAGTCTTGAAACTAGACCTACAAAGAAGTTCAGGCAAGCAAGCAGGATTGTCTGAATTTTCCAAATCAGCTCACCCATCCCGTCTTCCAAGATCATTTGGCTTTACAGTTCAGGCTGAAAGCAGACATTTCATAAGGTTTGTGTGACTGTAACACACTATCAACTAGAGGCAGGTCTCTTTGCAAGTTTCACTTACAGTCCTGCTTCATCAGGCAAGAGTCACTCTTTGCTGTTGTGGGGGGGGGGGCCTTTAGAAACACTCTTTTCCCTAGTAGAGCTTGACAGTTTTGGAATTTAAATTTTAATTGTGCTGATATTTCCTAGGCAACTGTAGTTGGCAGCCCTTGAGTAAAAACAAAACTAAAAAGAAATTGAAATTTGCATTTAGATGGGGAGAATTTTTTTTCTGAAGAGCATAACAAGCAACAAACCATGATAACTTCCAGCCGTTGAGATAACACCAGCGTGGAAATATGCCAGCCGTGATCAAATTATAGGACTCTCTCTTATTTAAATATATTCTCCCATTCTGGGCACAATATGTTCCTTTTTCTCAATTTTGTACCTTGCCTGTGGCAATAGAAACAAATCAAATCAGTTCATTTTGTGCCAAATCTGAGGAATGAATTGCTTTCAGTAATGCACCTACACTCTTGGGCTGAGAGAAGAAAATTGTTGGCACCGTGACTTTTAAAGATGTAGAGTGTTTATGCTGTATTTTAAGAAGCAGTCAGCCACGTACAGGTACTTGAACTGTGCTGTCAAGGAAAACAACACACTTTGATGATGCAGCTTTAAGTGGTTAAGTAGCTTGGTGGATAAATGCTTCAAAGCTAGTTTTCTCAGAATACCATAAAGATTTCTACTGAGTCGGGACTAGATGAATTGGAAATGGAGTACAATGGAGTGGGTGTGAACAGGGCATTTAAAACTATATTTAGAATTGTGAAAGGTGCCAGATGAAGACTTCAGGTCCATTTTTATCCCACAGCTTGTAAGTCATTTCACTTGTGTGTACAGATGGTAGAGTTTACGTACCCAAAACTCACTTACAATCATTGTGCACAAGTACATCCATTTTGGCACATGCAGATTCAATCACTTGTGGACACAAGTAGTTGTGCTCAAAAACTACATGTTCAAAATGGCATGGACGAAAAGAGGCCATATTTTGGAGACATGGCCCCAACAGCTGACAGTTCATAAGTGTTAAAACATTTTGCCATCTTCTGACATTCAGTTTCATATCTTTACCCATCAAGATCATTGGACCCAGATAAGGTACCTTTCCATCTCTGGAGCAGCATAAAGGGACTTGAAGTAACCCCAAAAGGGATGATGAAGATTCCTCTAGTGTAGAACGGAGTAATCTGGGGTGGGTAGAGGTATGATAGGGCCAGATTACAATGACCTCTGTGGATCTTCAGCTAGCAGAATGGTCCATAGCAGGACTGTTCTAGCTGGTGCAAGTTGAAGCAACCCTGTGACTACTCCAACTCGCCATGGAGGTTGGTTCAGCTCCTTGGCTGGCCCAGGATCAGGGAAGGCCAAAGGACAGCTTAGAACCAACTTTGCCTTCCCTTCTCTCAGCTGTGCCAAACATAAATTTATGGCTGAGGATTGTATCCAGACTGAGAATGTTGCAATACTTTTTCCTGGATTGAACATACACATCAGAAATGTGCTGTTATTAAGGTGAAGGTCTCAGTCACTAGTAGTGGTGAACCCCCTTAACTTGTCATGCCAAACCAATGTCATGCATTTATCTCGGTCATTTTTTTTCAGCTAACCTGAGTGGGATGCAACCACTACTGGTCTTTCATGCTCAGCAAGCTATACTTGTGCATCACCACTCAGACATCACGAGGTAAGACATAAAGACCTATTGCAAAGTAAGTCCCAGGCCACGAGGGATGAATGCTATCTCTGAACCTATCCATTTCCTTGAATGTGTCTGCACTGGCTTAAGACCACTGATATTTTCTCCCCTTTTGGAACAGCTAGTTCAGAGGAAAAAGAGAACTTCTGGCAGAAAATAATTGTAATATTTTGTAAACCTAAAAGAAATGGCATGTACAATATTGGAAACACATAGATAATTCTTTATAACAGCTACTTTATGCTGTGATTTATGCCAGCTCCTTCCAAATATCCTAAAAACAGAATACTAATTTTCTCTGGAAAAAATTCATTTTTGGCATGGGTTGTCCTCAACCCATATTTGCTCTAACCTCAACAATACTTAACTAAGGTATAGTGCAAATAAAGTCATATGTTGCACTTTTAAAGTATTTCCCATCTGAAGACTTGTTTTACAAACAGAGCTCTGTGTAGCTGGAAACTTGTCTCTTTCACCATAAGAAGTTGGTCCAATAAAAGATATTATCTCACCCATCTTGTCTCACAAACATTAATGAATTCAGTCTTACAATACCTCGGTATTATTTGAGGCACAAGTGCCTCGAAGTGGCTTGTCCAAGGTCACACAGGAAGTCAGCTGCGGAGCTTGGAAAATAACTCAGCTCTCCTGATCCCCAGACCTGTTCCTTTTTTCCCCTGTAACAACAATGTCTTCTCAAGAGCATCTGGGTTCAAGGCTCTCTTGAAATACTTTTCTATATCGCAAGACTGTCCTTGCTTCAAAACGAGAACAGTCCTTTATAGATGGGAATCAAGGCTCATCTCAGTTTGTAAATAAGCATGAGCTAAGTCCACTTTCCTACACTTCTACTTTCCTGTGAATGAAGCAAAAGTATCTGTACACTGAAAGGTTTAACTGGCCATTTTTTAAAACAGCAGTAATCATGGCTTTGAAATTACCAGGCATTATCACATCCCCATTCTCCTCAATGACAGGCACAATTTGATCTGCCCTTTCCCTGACCTCTGCTTTATTTTCCATATCTGCCTTATTTTCTGGTCACTACATTGGCTCCTTGTTGAAAAGAAGGTCAATTTTAAAGTCCTGGTGCTAATTTACAAAATTCTTGATGGTCTGGGGCTGTGCTATGTGATTGTCCTCTCCATCTCTGACAATGATTTCCCATGACAGATATGCTCCTCAGGAACAATAGAGCTGTCCAAGAATAATAAGACTCACAAGAGCGGGAGACAGAGCTTTCCTAGCGGCTGATTTATGTCTAGAGAATACACCAAGGAGATCAGAATTATCCTGAATTTCACCTCCTCTGTGTCAGAGACTGAGACCTACCTCTTTACCTTAGCTTTCCCTCGATCATTAATCCAAAAAAATTGGATGCATAAAACTGTACATATAAAACACATCTAATAATTAAGGTGTTCCGATACCGTGATGAAGAGTGCAGGATAGATAGATAAGATACAAGGCATACCAAGTTCTATACACCAGGAGGCCAAGAAGATTGTCCACCATAGCTGGAATGAACAATTCCTTCATGTTCTAACTTACCTCTGCAGCTAGAGTGAATCATTTTGGCCTTGTGGCATATAGAATTTAGTGTTCCTTGTACACTGTAAATCTATCCATCCAAGTTACTTATGTGGCCCCCATTTGCATAGAATCTGAGTATCTCACAGTCTTTAATGTATTCATCCTCATAACACCCCTGCAAGGGAGGGAAGCACTGTTCCCATTTTACAGATAGAGAATTGAGCACAGAGAGACTAGGTGACTTGCCCAGTGTCACACAGGAAGTCTGTGGAGGAGCAGGCAATTAAATGCAGGTCTTCCAAGTCCCAGGGTAGCACCCACTGAATCATCCTTCTCTAAATGTGACTTTCAGTATCAAGACAGCTGGTTACATATCCTTTAATTTGTCCACACAAATGTAGCATGCTTTTCCAGAAGTCTGCTTGCACCACTTCCATGGTTCTGATGCTGCTTTAATGGCAGGACAGTCTAGCTTAAGATGGAAGAGTCACCATGCACAACAATCCTGGAGGTAATTTCTGGTCTTTATATCCAGCTTCAACATGCAGACCACATGTTGGTTAAAAGCCTTTATTTTTCTTTTTGTGTGTGGCAGAGGACACCTTGCAGTATATACAAGCAGAATGGCTCTAGATCACCTGTCATGTTCTTTCTGTGACGGAACTGAAACTGCAGACTAAAGCTGGTCAACATTTTCCTCCATATCGTTGTTCTGGAGGAAAATGCTATTTTGTCAAAATCACAATATTTTGCAGGAACCTGTTGGTTTTGACAGACAAACTTTTTGAAACAATTTGAAATCAAAATGGAATATTTCATTTTGTTTTTTCTCATTTTATTTGTTTAAGTTATACATTATGAAATGTTTAATATTATATATTACATATTTTATATTTATACAGATTATAACATTCCAACATTATCAGCATAAACGTTTTGAGAAGTCGTTTGGACCTTTACAAAATGAAATCGTACAGAATTTCCATTTCATAAAAAAAATTCACCATTTTGACTTTTCATCCTGAATCAGGATTAAAACAAGTTTTGAAATGTTAGAATTTCCCTCAGGATGGAAATTCCATTTTCTGACCAGTTCTAATGCAGATTCTGTGTTTTACTCCTTTTTAAGGGATTCCTATCAACATACAATTCTGCCTAAATAATATGAGTTTTTCTGTACTTTGCGTCTTGTGAATCTACACATACTGGCTACATTGACACAAATACTCTCACTATTACTGGCAGAGGAGCTCTCTTCTACAGCTTGAATAGCTTTTACTATATCCCCAATGCAAAAGAAACTGAGGTGGGACAGAGAAAGGCTTGCAGGCAAAATGGAAGGAATATCTACATTTAATATCTTTCCAAGTTAATGAAACAACTGCTTGTGTTACATAAACCAAGCACTGATTTCCCAGCAGTGTGCACTAAATGGTATATGATCCTTTATGGAACATGCCTACAGAGTGCACTGGGGATGAACTCTCAGTGTTCTACAGAAATTACTCCAAAATCCTATAGCCTACAATGAGGTATGGGATCCTTTCTATACATTTTTGAACCACCCATAGACTTCTACACCAGGGATAATTCTATTATATTCTAGAGGTTGGCTGAAGCAATCTAAAAATGATTGTTTCTATATTCAGTTTTGTAGGACTTCTCCATAAGGGGTTGTGGAGTGAAGAAGCTTTTTGGTGGCATGGGGCAGAGACAAAGGATCTGACCACTGAAAGACTGACTACCTTGATGTCACCTTGATGTACATGTGCTGAAAAAAATTATTAGAGGGTCACATTTGGAACAATGCTGAGCATCTACTACTCCTTCACTTTAGTGGGAGGTATAGGTGCTCTGCAACTCTCAAAATTTCTGCCTAAGAAATTCCAATCCAGTAACACAAGCAGCAGTGCATGGCAGTATGGGCTAGCTGCCCTGAGTATAAACCCCTCCAGACTCTATGAGTACATAACTCGGGGTGACTAACCCATTTTGCCGCTTGCTGCTGCCCATGCTACCACAGATACACTAGTAATTTTAGGTATGTGCTAGCTATGTCTACATGAGCTGGGAATCACACCCTGAGATTGTAGTGCAGAAGTAGCCAAAGACAGTAGGAGAAAAAACAGGCATGTCAATCAGATGAGACGTTTCTAGAAGCTGAGTGAAGTTGCAAATATCATGCTATATAGAACTGTAGTCTGCCTCAAAGAGGATGTATTTTTTTAGAAAACCACTGCAAACTATAGACACAAGCAAACTGGCTTTCACACAGCTTGAGTTCCTACTTTGTGTCTCTTGTTTGCCAGGGACCACACCCTGATTGGAACTCCACACAACACACAGATACTTAATGGCTAAATAATATACCCTATAACACAAAAGGGACAGGTACAGTTTTCTGAGGGGAGAATGAGCATAAATATAAGTGGTCTGATTCCCAGAAGTGCTGAGCACCCAACGTCCTGCTAAAGTCAGTAGATTTTGAAATTGTAACCGTGGTAAGTGGCTTTACAGGCAGAGGGATACAATAAATAGTTATATAACCCTTTTAAAAAATTCTCTAACACATGCCTCAAATACTTTTTTCTCTACCATATAAGGAATATATAGACTACACCATGTGTACTCCCTCTCATATATAGATAGATTCACATCCATTGTTTTGCATGTGTAATGTAATTATTGGAGCTGCTCAGTGCTAGAGTACACTAAACCCTCAGGGTATGTCTACACATCGAGAAAAACGCATAGCTGGCTTGAGCCAGTCAACTCGCGCTGTGGGGCTGTTTCACTGCTGTGTAGACATCTAGGATTGGGCTGGAACCTGGGCTTGTCAGACCTTGCAGGATGGGAAAGTCCCGGAGGCTCCAGCCCGAGCCCTGAAGTCTACACCGCAATTAAACAGCCCCGCAGCCCGAGCCCAAGTCCACTAGCATAGGCCAGCTGTGGCTTGTTCGTTGCTGTGTTGACATACCCTAAAGTTCCAGTAGTGTGCCAGGTGCACCATGACTTGGAGGTAAGCACTGGGAAACCCCAGTAATTACATCATGCACGCAGGAGTGTGGTAGCCCTGGTGGATCCCAATAACCTTTCAGACACATGGCTAGGGGAAAGCATATTTTACTTGGGCTGGCAGGAAAGGGAAAGGTTGCAGATACCCTAGGTACAGAGGCTTAAACAGGTACCGTTCAAAGTGAGCAAAAGCGGTTCTTGTTTGGGTCCCTGGGACAGCCCAATCAAGAGTAAAGGGCTCTTCAGGCCTAGTGCTTGGGGTGCCCTCTCCAATCTCTATTCCAGCAAACAGGAGCTTGCAGGTTTCCAAGCCAGGTTCAGTTCATGTCTTTCACTGGGGCCCCTCTGCCTCGGCTCTTTGCCCAGCTGCTGTTGCTCCCCTATAAGCCACACATACACCTGCATCTAGCTGTAGCGTCTGGCACCCACAGCCTCTTCCACATGCTGCTCTGCATACACTTGTTAGGGGGGTTCCTCTCAGCATCCATTATCTCTGCAGCTTCTGGATCTGAGCTTCCCAACCGAGCCGGCTACTCCCTGGTTCGGGACCCTCCCCCTACCTGGCCAGGAGGAAGTACTGGTGGGAGTTATAGTCCTCTGCTTAGCAGCTCTATGTTTCTCTGAATGAACAGCTGGAGTGTACTATTTCTATCGTCAGGGTATTTTCTTTTAAATCAAGTGCTATAAAGTCAAAATGGTCTTTCCTTATTTGAATTCAGAGCAGGTGCAGGATTATTGTAAAGCTCTTTATTAAAGGTCATGATATATCACATTAGCATCATGATGACACAGTCAGACACGAAGCATCTACAGAGCAAGTGTCACCCAGGAAAGGTTAAGGGTTTGTTTCCTACGCTGATACCCCATATTAATCCCATCTGGAGAGCAAGCCACCTCCAGACAGGGGGCGATGAAAGCTGGGAGAATGCACAGATCCCCCAGCACCTGCAGTCTGAGCTAGTTCAGGAGGCCAGACTATTTTCAAGCTGTCTTATTATTTTTTCCTGAAGAAGTAGGCAAAATGATGGATTGCAGGAGGATGGGGGAATAACCAGTGTTTGCTCTGCATCTAATGAGACACTGCAACAATGAGGCTTATATTCAGCCTCATTAGAAGAAATAGAGGGAATTGAATGAGGAATTTCAAACCTATGAAGGCTATCATGAAAACCAATTGGACCCTTTTTTACCTGTTGTCCCACAATACATGGGCAACAGGGATGCTCAGTGAAGTTAATGTACTCTGAAAAATAAACGTTTTTGTGAAAACTAGGTGTGGTAATTGCACACGGAATGTACACGTGCAATTGCATGGATTTTTTTGCTCATGCAGTCTCTAAGATTCCATGGGAAAATCACTAGTGGTTCCTGTAAATGGCCATCTATGTGTGCAGGTCCTTGTTTTGCAGTTGTAATAAAGAAACACACATGTTGTGTGTGATCTTTTTGTGTGTGCCCTCAATTTAAAACCAATGAAGCATGAATAAATGGTACATATCATCCTCCGGGATTCATGAGGTCACTGAGAGAGATACTGTGACTATACATAAAAGATTATTTTATTATGACCAGTAATACATAGCTACGCAAGTGAATATAGCAAGAAAGGTAATCAAATCTCAGGCTCCAAGGCATGAGCTGACCACTGTACTGGCCAGGAAGGAATTCTCCTGCTGAATGCACAGCATCACAGAACTCATCAAGAGAAGCATTTGTAGGGTTTTGCCTCCCTCCAGACCATTAGCTGCTGGTCACTGCCAGATCAGTTTATCTTAATCCAGTGTTCCTATGCAGTCCACAAATGAAGTGTACTGCAAGAAAAAGTATGGCCTTACCTTTAAATGATCTTGTCCACATGTACAAAAAAAAAAAAAAGAAAGAAAAGATGTATTTATCCCACTGGCAGAATCTTTGCCATGGTTTTCCTAGAGCTTAATTCCTGCTGAATGGTAAGGAACCGTTTTGAGAGGTATCCAGGGAATCTCAGTCTCCACTGATCTTTCCAGGAAAGATGTTCCACGGGATCAATGCAGTGTGAACAAAAAGAGTGAAGAAAAAAAAGCCCTCTTAGAGGAGTTTGATTTTAATAAGAGTTTGATGAAGTTAAGTAAAGCTCAAAGCCCCTGAGCAAAGATAGGAGGGGAAACAACCCCATTGAAATGTATTGGGCGCCATTAGGTGTCTGGAGGGGATGTGACCAATCAGCATGGATGAAATGGCAAAAGGGACTCTATGTGAAATGGTTTTCACAACAGTTGGAGTGAAAAAACAAAAGTAATTGAAGCCAATAAACTCTGTTTGCTTTGCCATCTGCCAAAATGGAGACCAGCCAACACCTCCACCCCCACCAGACCAAAGCAAGAATGTTCCCCAAACTTAGAGAGGAATGGGTCAAATGGTTAAGGAACAGGACTGGAAATAAGGACGCCTATGTTCCATTCACATCTCTATCACCCTCTGTGATGGGGCAAATCCCTTATTTTCCCTGTGCCTCCATTTCCCCATCTATAGAATGGGGATAATGATCTATGCCACAGAGGGACTGAAAGGTTTAATTTAGGAATATTTGTGAAGCAATTTGAGATTCCTAAATAGGAGGCAATTTTGAGATTGCTAAATGGGAGGCAATTTGAGATTGCTAAATGTAGAAGTGCAGCAATTTGTTATAAGACCCAACTCAAATCCTTAGCCAGGATTTAGGTTTACTATTGGTGTATCGGGGTGAAAATTAATGGCTTGTGTTATACCGGAGGTCAGACTAGATGATCTGATGGTCACTTCAAATCGTAAACTCTATGAAACTTCATTTCAACTCCGAATCTTTTATGAGATCTGGAAAAAAATGAGAGTTAATTCCCCTCCCCCAAACATTCCTCAAAATGTTCCCTAGATAAGGGTTCTGAGGGCTTTCCCACATTCTTAGAACATGCCCTGTTTTGGACCCTGGATGAAAATGGGCACATTGTGAGGGGTATCCATACTTCTTAGAATCTGCACCCACTCTGTACCTGTGGGGCATTTTATGGTATCTGTCACCTGTCTCTCAGAACATGCAACCATGGTTTCCTCTGCAAGCAGCTGAAGTGGCACACAGGAACATTGTGAGGCAGGGCACATTTTGTTGTCACACCAGCAAGGAGAGGTGGCCATCCTCAGATGGCAGTATATGTTGCTGCTCTTCAAGGGGCATAGCAGCAGATACATTTCTACAGTGTCCAAGCAGCCATTGTGATGACCTCAGGCAGAATGTCTCCTAGAGGCCCCAGATGTGGAGACACTGCTTTGTACCACACCCTGTATGTGCCACTCTGTGCCTAATAGGCAGGTGTAAGCCCAGAGTTTGTAACTTTCCTCAAGTCCATGAGGTGCTTTGGGATTCTAAGGATTCTGGGGTGGCAGCTAGATAAACAAGTTGGTCTTTAGAAGTGGGAGGGTGTTCTGAAAAGGGGTGGCCACTGGTTCTGGGTCTTTATCTGCCCATGTCCTCAAGGTTTAGGGGGGAGCATAGATGACAGTGATCTAATCTCACCTGATGCAGAGTCAATGTCCCCGGATCGGTGGGTAGTGATCGATCTGTCGGGGATCGATTTATCGCATCTCATCTAGACGTGATAAATCAATCCCCGAATAGACGCCTGTACTCCACCTCGGCAGGAGGAGTACACGGAGTCGACGGGGGAGTCGCCGCAGTCAACTTGCCGCCATGAGGACAGCCAGGTAAGTCGAACTAAGATACTTCGACTTCAGCTACGCAAATAGTGTAGCTGAAGTTGCGTATCTTAGTTCGAACCCGCCCACTCCCCCAGTGTAGCCCAGGCCTTAGACAAAATCAGATGAACGCTCCAGACCTGGATGTAGTCCTTCCAAACTTCTTGGTAGTTTGGGCCAAAGTTTCTTACTCCTGGGAGGAATGAACATTCACAATTCCCAAACCAGCTCTCCAGTATGAAAGATGATCAGATTGCTTAATTTCAAAAATCAACCTAGCTAAAAGCATTGACATATTCTTGGAAATATTCTCCAACTTCTAAATACCTATTTTAAACTACATTATTATGATGCTGGCAGACCAGGTGCCAGCTCATGCTGAAGCCCCAGGACAATTCACTTGTACATTAGTATAGATCAAAGGGGTTAGCCCCTGGGCCAATCCCGAGTAGTGTACTGGGGATCATGGGTGAAGGGCCAGCAGTGGAGGGGTCCCTGATGGAAAGGAAGAGGGGTCATCTAATTTGCTTTACATGTGGCCATGAAGGCCACAGGTACAAAGATTGTTCCCAAATGCAGTGTGACTATGCCAAGGCCTGTGCCTCAGAAGCCCCAGGGGAGCCCCTCGGCGCAAAGGGGTATGTTGTCCCAGTCACAATAGACAGCACCACAGCGCTGGGCCTAGGGGATTCCGGCCCAGGACAGACATTTGTACAGGAGCAATTGTAGTTCCAGGGGTTCCACAGGGTGCAGATTGGGTGTACATGGGCTGCATTCATGGAGATATCCAGCCCTACCTCACAACCAATGTTAAATTGACCACAGAGGGCCAAGATAGATGATGGTGGTAGCACGACATCTCTCATACCTTGTGGTTTTAGGCTAAGGTTGGGGCCCTGCACCCAGACTTTTGAGGGCAGCATGTAAGGTGGGACCAGAACCCGCTCTTGACACCCAGGGGGAATATAAACTAGAGGAAGATCTTCCCTTTTCTGACCCTGAGCTGTTTGGTCCAAGGCCCAAGCCATGCTGGGAATGGTGTTGTGCCAGAAGGGAAGCCCTTCTGCTTCCCTTGTGCTGACATCTGGATAAGGCTAATATAAAGAAGAACCCAGCAGCTGGGGCTCAGAAGATAGTAGGAAGCATTCACTACTGTAAGAGCAGGAGGCTGAAGGCCGGTGGGCCTTGTGGATTTCCTCCTGGATTGGGGAAGGCTCTGCTCAGTAGCTGCCAGAGGGCCCAGTCTGATCCCTTACCAAGATTGTTGTTTGTATTACTTTTTGCACATTTTTCTGTCATTGTTTCTGAAGACAATAAACAGAGCCCTGAAGAAAGAGACAGAAACTAAGCTGGGAATGTCTGACAGTTTGTTCCCAGCTAGTGATTAGGACCACAAATGCACACATCCCTTTTTCATCTATGCTTGTGTTGCAACATTAACCAATTCCCATATTTTAATCAATACCTGTTTACCTTTTATTTGTAAGAACTGATTTCCCATTACATTCTATCCAGACAAACGAAGAAAATAATTTACATTCCTGGTTAATTGTTCTGTTTGTGAGAGCTCAGGTTTACAGATTTGAGATAGCTCTGTTTCAGGTATGGTAGCTGACATTGCTACAGCAGTGCTATGGTTTCACAAACTGTATTTTTCCACTTTATCTTTGCAGCTAAGCCAAAGACATGCTGATTCAGTTTAATCAGTAGTCCAATTGCAAAGCACTCTGGTCCAGTTTGGTCTACTAGTGTCATGAAGCATGGTGGGTTTTAACTTAGTTTAGTCAACGGAGGGGAAAGAGGAAGTTATAAATTACAAGAATATTTGGTTATTCTGTAATAGTGCTTGTGCAGCATGACTGAATGCTTCTTTTAATTCCTTTAAAATATTTTTTTTTTAAAAAAATATTTTAAAAAAAATATGAATTACTTCCTATCACTAATACTGTGCTAATGCCATGAGTTTTGATGCACTGCTAAGGTTAATATTTGAGAACTGGTAACCAAATATTGGTGAGACAATGGCTTGGATTGTCACCTGTCATCCTGGCAGTTGAATTTCAGCAGCAACATGGCAAAGTCTCCCTTTACCCTTCTGCCCCCAAAATTGTGCACGATTTACCAGTGCATTTACAAATGTGGGGGAGCACGGCATCCAGTGGTGTTGCATTACATAGACCAGCACCAAGTCAGTTTCTTGCAAGACATGATTCTATCCTCAGTGCATATAATAAGTAAGTTCAGACTTCATAAAGGAGGTAGGACACCTCTGTTGCTATGGTAGAATGTCTTTACAGACTTTCAGCTATAGGTCCTGCGATTCTGTGATTATTTCTGTAAAGGCAATCAAATCCTGAGGAGAGTTGTCACAATGCAGATTATCAACTCATCAGTTAGCAAGCAAGTCAAACAGAGCCATCCCTGCAGTTAAGAACTTATATTTATATCAGGTCATTAGTATTCTGGGCACAGTGAGTACAAAATCAGGTAGATACTCAGTGGATTTCTGCTTTAAACAATTGGAGCAGATACTGTATTCCTATTAGTAGTCACTGATGTTTTTTAACAGTATCAATTAGTTATCTTGGGAGTATTAGATGCACATAATGCATTACAAAGATTGTAAGAAAAAGAGTGTGATCAAATGGATAGGACACTGGACTAGGAGCCAGAAGACTTGGGGTCTCTTCATAGGTTAGCTACTGACCTGCTGTGTGACCTTGGATAAGTGACTTCACCTCCCTGTTTCCTCTCCCACCCTTTCTCTATCTTGGCTATTTTCAGTGTAAGTTCTTTGGGGCAGATACTAGTTCTTATCACGTATTTGTCCAGCACCTGGTAAAACAGGATCCCTCTTTGTAGGCACTAATAGTATACAAATACATACGTGAGGTCTTATTTTGGGTGCTCCCTCCAAGTCGTGTTGAAGACTATCAGTGCGATATTATGAGGGATGCTTGCACTGCTTTTGCCTTTTTTCTCTGTTTTCTATGGACAAAGTGTGACATGGTCAATTAAGTACCTTTCAGCAATGCTAAATTCACTTGAAAACTAAAATCATGGCATATGGTCTATTAATTTATGGTAAAGTAAATGATGACCATAGGGAGCTAGGGTAATAAGGGCTGTGGATTCTAGCTATGAAGTGAAGCCTGGGAGTTATTCTTTATCTGAATAATTCTTTAGGAAGGTGTAATATTTACCCTTTAACAGTTGGGAGGGAAATAACAGACCACACACTGAGAGCAACTAATTGATCCATGTAATGAAAAGGACAGATTGAGGATGAAATAAAAGAACCCAAGACTGGTCAAATGAAGGAAAGTCAAATATAAGACTAACAGAAGGAACACAAGATCAGAAAATTTTCTAAGTTATTTTCCTGAGGCTTGTAACTCACCGTGTGAATTTAGGGGCTGGTGTGCACTAATTATTTCTTTATAATGGCACTTGTGAAATGAAACACCTTGGAACTGATAAAAGCGTAAACTCCAAATCCACTGTGGATCACTGAAGCATTTAATCCATGTTTTAATAATCCTCCCATTCCATCTGAACTCCAACTGGCTTCTCACAGTAAAATCAATTAAACAAGTCTAGCCATTAATACTGACTCTTCTGCTGGGATGAAATGTTTGGAGCTGGCATTGGGGTTGGAATTCAGCTTTCAGAGTTAGGGTTCCTTCTTGAATGGCTGGAAGGTGTTGAGTCTTTCCACTGAAGGCCAAACACGAGGGCAGATGAAAGCAGTTTATGACATTCCCCTATCTGGAATTTGGACTTACTCTGCACACCACACTGGAGCAGGGGGATTGAAACCTGAGCCTCCCAGGTGGGAGGGAAAACGTATCCAAGGTCACACAGCAGGTCAGTAGCTAACCTAGGAAGAGACCCCCAAGTCTTCTATATTCATTGTGCGAGAGAGAGTGTGAAAATGGCCTGCTCCAGAATTCCCCACATCCCTTCTTCACATCAAGTGGGGGGATTTAATCCAGGTCTTGTATAACCAAGATGAATGCCCTAGTCACTGGGCTTGCGGTTCTAAAGCGGCACCGTCACCTCCTCCTGCCATGTCATGTTGGTTTCGGCGTGCTCAGAGCATGTCTACTGGATCAGGCCCCCAAGGCAAGCTAGGCAGGGGAATGCCTAGCTTGTGAATCCCAAATTGCTGAGTGTGTCAGTACTTACAGGCCCAGCTGCTGAAATTTATGTGCCTGGGACTTTAACAACAAACATTTAGGCATGTAGGGATTTCAGGCACCTACAAGCCTAGGGAGCATCTGAGCGGGAGTTTTGTGAATGTCAGTGGTACCTAAATTTTGGACTTAGGCTCTTAAAGTAGCAGTTAGGTACCTAAGTCACTTTGTGTTATTTAGCCCTATGACTAAAATTGCCAGGACCCTAAGGATCTAGATATGATCAAAGAACATGTGCCCCCACAAAGGGACAGGAATTAGAATTGTTAAACGCCCCAGTCCTGCTTGAAACACTTGCTCGCTTTTTTGGACTAATGTGCTTGCAGTGGCTCAGGTGCAGTACACATCTGCCTTCTCCGAGATGGAATATATGGGGAACTGGAACATAGCACAGCACCAGGTGCTCTGCTCCTCCAGCATCCGCCATGACTTCTGTCATCCCTGGACCAAATTCAAGGTCACTTTCTTGGCGGGCTGCATGGATTGCGGCCACAGTGCCACCTTGCCAGATGGCAGAACTCTCATGTCGCGTAGGGTGCCCATCTGCGGTAAGGCGGATACAGCCATGATAAATGGAAGATCACTGATCTACACAGATGGTCCTTTGCAGATTTCTCTTGGTAGAGCCTCGGTGCTGGCCATTCCGTCCATTAATCAGAAAGATAGTTAACCTACTGCCCTGTCTGAAGAGGAGACCAAGAGAGAGAAAGACTAGAACACAACTGTTAACTCCTTTCTCAGGGCACTATTGTCACTTAACTCAATGGTTTAATGCAGGAGTTTGCTCTACTCTCTTGTTAAGTGGGCCTTATAATTATTACAAATTGAGGCTCTGGATTATAATGCCTATATCTTCTAATGACATAGATCACTGATGCATGACTCAAATGTCTGTTCTTGGTTCTTATTCTACATCCTCTGGTGTCTTTAAGAAGCTTCCACTAGAAGTCAGACAGTGATACCGGGAGTCAGGATGTTACCCGGGGTTCTTTCAACCCAAAGCTCTTGGTAACTTTTACTCTGTGAGGGGTGGTGTCAGGAAATAAATCAGGGGAGATACGGCCGTCCGACCGATAGATAGCTGGCACAAACAGGACAACACAAGAGTGCTTTCACTTAAAGCTAAACTTTACTTAGTCTCAAGCATTTATACACATGTCAGCAACAGGTTAGTAAAACACCCCCAACCCTTGATAATTACCAAAGCTGAGTGTGGCTCTTGAGTGGCACAATGGCAGCCTGTCTGCCGGTGGGGAACACAAGATGCATCGAGAGGGAGAGTCCAGTCCTGAAGAGTCCCCCTACTTCAAACTTTTCCCCCTTATTTATACATTACATTTAGTAATAGAATGACATGTCCCTTAAAGAAAACTTGTTAAGCAAGCAATTCCAATGGTCAAGCAAGACGCTGTTTATTGCTGTATCAAATCCTTCTGATTTTTTATTAACCAGGTGTGGATGTTTCCAGAGTTTGCAGCCTTGAGGCCCCAATAGACATTCCTGGGGCACATCGTGCTCTTCTAAAATGTATGTATCAGCAACTTCAACACAATTCTTATCAGGAAGGACGCAGGGTCAAGCTGCCCTTTCTGTGGCACCCAAAACCCCCTCCCCTCCTGCCTTGGTCACGGTTGAGTTTGCTACATGGCACTTTACGGCCTGCTGACTTGGCTGCTTTTAGCAATAAGCCACAGTGGTTTCAGGCACTTTACTGGTTTGCAAACATCTCCCTGTACAAGGAGACCTGAATTCTATTTCAGCTCTGCCTCTCATTTATCTTGTGACCATAGGCCTGTCCCTTAGCCTCTTGGTACCTCATTTTACTAACTAAAAGTCAACTTCTGTGTCGGGGAGCCTATGTGGCTGGAAAAGTGAGCACCCATTGGGTTTAAAAATTGGACAGAGTTGTTTAGCTTCCACCTCCTCCATCTAAGACAGAGGACAAAAGCAGAGAAGCAAACATTGGCTTCTCTAAGGCCACTTAGTTAGAAATATGCCGACATGTGCATCCCCTGTTCCACAAAGCCTTTTGTACTAACGACCACTACCGCATTAATTTAACAACAGAGGGACGGGATAGTGGTCAGCATGTGAATGCTAAGTGCACTTTAACAGCTGCTTATCTCTGACATCTTGGGAAATCATCCATTTTGGTGCTCTTATTTCAAAGCAGATCTGCCTGGACTTATTTATCGCTGCTCTAAGGAACATGTTGTTTTACAGCCTACACCCCATTTACATCAGCACGACACACACACACACACACACACACACACAAATCCTACATGTTTAAATAATCTGAAGGATTGATTTCAACTGACAAAAAGCCAGGAAATTAATAACTAAGAGCTGACACTCCATGCATAATGTACTGTCAGGTTTTATTCTGTGTGTGCATGTGACTTTTCTTTTGTGGGTTTCTTTAATGTTAATTTTAAAGAGGACTTCAACATTAAACAAACTTGAAAGACAAGAACATTAACAAAATTAGACAGTGTCCTTATAAGCAATAACGGCAGTACCAGCAGCTACTATATATTATAATCCATCTTGACATAATGTTGTACATCAGTTTCCTAGGGCTATTTATCGTGACCTTTATAACTGCAATGCTAATGACTTTGTACCTTACTCCCCTCCCTCCTTTATGATGACATTCCGCAGCAGACCGTTTTTATTGGTCGAAAGGGACTATTTCATGATGGCATCATCAGAGGGTGCAGAAGAGACAGGGGGGAGTATAGTACTTGGACACATTATAAGGTACGGACCACGAAGGACAATCACGCTTTGCATTTCTATAGGGACTTCAATCCAAGGATCTCGAAGTGCTGTCCAAACATTAATCAAGCCTGTGATGATAAAATAACCACTGCTGAATTTCCCAATAAAAATGCTGACAGAAGCTGGGGATGTGATGATTGTCTGCTGGTATTTGGAGGATGTTATTAATATGGAGGAGTGAGAATTTTCTAGAATGGTCCAAGGGGCCATAACTTGAAGTAATAAGATGAAACTATAGCAAAGGACAAAATAGGGTCTTTGACTCTACATAGGTTCTCTACCTTCCGCATCACTGTAGTATCTTCCATGGCAGCTACACTCTTCAAGAACAATGGAACTGCCCACAGTCAGAGTAAGTCTGATGAGAACTAGAGACAGAGCTTTCTTGGTGGCTGCCCTGTGGGTATGAGACTGAAGAATCCCGAATTACCGGGAATCTCAATGCTTTCAGGTCAATGTCCCAAACATCCATCTCCTTGCTTTAGCTTTCCCTCACCAATAACAACAAAACAGTCCAACAGACAAACCAATAACTACTGCTACATATCCTCTTTCTGGCTGGGGATGAGAGCGCCACCCAGCAGTGAACCATATGGTAGACACTCCGACACCTCAATGGCAGACAACAGATACCACTGCATAGCAAGATTTGGTCATAGTCTGGATTTGAGGAGTAAATGAGATAGAGGAGGATTCCCAGCTTTTAAGTGATGTAGTTGTGATGGGTCCCCCCCCACCCCAGGGTGCCACCTGGAACTGGGGTTCTACTGAGCCCTTTGACCCACCAGCCTGGGCTCCCTCTCACACTGTACTGCTGTGGCAAGCTGCAAAGCCCTCCAGCCTGCACTTTCACCAGCATTCACACAGGTAGGGACACACCCAGCTGCAGTTACAAACAGGCACTCTAACCACCAGCTTCCCAGCCTGGGACCCCAGAGCAGTACTGCCCTGGTCTGGTCAAATCTGGCCAGTATACGGGCTTAATACCTGGTCCGCCTCTTCCTCAATGTGAAGAGAACAATGCACACTTGTGTAACCAAGTAGAGATTTCCTCCAAGCATTCCAGTCAAAGCTCACTGGTTTAGATTAAAACATAAAAATAAGTTTATTAACTACAAAAGGGTAGATTTTAAGTGATTATAAGTGAGAGCAAACAGATCAAAGCAGATTACCTAGTAAATAAACAAAACCACAAACTGGGTGTAACAGACTAGATAGGCAGGTTGTGAATTAGCAAATCCTCATCGTGAGCAATAAACAGGCTGGCAGATTCTTATGGCACAAACTGCCTTGGCTCTGCAGCTTGGGTTTTCCAGGTTTTCATACACAGGGTAGAAATCCCTCTAGCCTGGGACCATCACTTCCCCCAGTTCAGTCTTGTTCCTCAGGTGTTTCCAGGTGTGTTGTTGTAGGGGGACTGAGGTCCCCCCATGATGTCATTTCCCCCCCTTTATATCTTCTTCCCACTTGCTGGAAAGCTCTTTTGCTGTGACCTGGGTCAAACAATTCCCATTGTGTAGTGCTATCTCTGAGAGGTTTCTATTGTACACAGTCTCTGGGTTAATCATAGAATCATAGAATATCAGGGTTGGAAGGGACCCCAGAAGGTCATCTAGTCCAACCCCCTGCTCGAAGCAGGACCAATTCCCAGTTAAATCATCCCAGCCAGGGCTTTGTCAAGCCTGACCTTAAAAACCTCTAAGGAAGGAGATTCTACCACCTCCCTAGGTAACGCATTCCAGTGTTTCACCACCCTCTTGGTGAAAAAGTTTTTCCTAATATCCAATCTAAACCTCTCCCACTGCAACTTGAGACCATTACTCCTCGTTCTGTCATCTGCTACCATTGAGAACAGTCTAGAGCCATCCTCTTTGGAACCCCCTTTCAGGTAGTTGAAAGCAGCTATCAAATCCCCCCTCATTCTTCTCTTCTGCAGACTAAACAATCCCAGCTCCCTCAGCCTCTCCTCATAAGTCATGTGTTCTAGACCCCTAATCATTTTTGTTGCCCTTCGCTGGACTCTCTCCAATTTATCCACATCCTTCTTGTAGTGTGAGGCCCAAAACTGGACACAGTACTCCAGATGAGGCCTCACCAATGTCGAATAGAGGGGAACGATCACGTTCCTCGATCTGCTCGCTATGCCCCTACTTATACATCCCAAAATGCCATTGGCCTTCTTGGCAACAAGGGCACACTGCTGACTCATATCCAGCTTCTCATCCACTGTCACCCCTAGGTCCTTTTCCGCAGAACTGCTGCCTAGCCATTCGGCCCCTAGTCTGTAGCGGTGCATTGGATTCTTCCGTCCTAAGTGCAGGACCCTGCACTTATCCTTATTGAACCTCATCAGATTTCTTTTGGCCCAATCCTCCAATTTGTATAGGTCCTTCTGTATCCTATCCCTCCCCTCCAGCGTATCTACCACTCCTCCCAGTTTAGTATCATCCGCAAATTTGCTGAGAGTGCAATCTACACCATCCTCCAGATCATTTATGAAGATATTGAACAAAACCGGCCCCAGGACCGACCCCTGGGGCACTCCACTTGACACCGGCTGCCAACTAGACATGGAGCCATTGATCACTACCCGTTGAGCCCGAGAATCTAGCCAGCTTTCTACCCACCTTATAGTGCATTCATCCAGCCCATACTTCCTTAACTTGCTGACAAGAATATTGTGGGAGACCGTGTCAAAAGCTTTGCTAAAGTCAAGAAACAATACATCCACTGCTTTCCCTTCATCCACAGAACCAGTAATCTCATCATAAAAGGCGATTAGATTAGTCAGGCATGACCTTCCCTTGGTGAATCCATGCTGGCTGTTCCTGATCACTTTCCTCTCATGCAAGTGCTTCAGGATTGATTCTTTGAGGACCTGCTCCATGATTTTTCCAGGGACTGAGGTGAGGCTGACTGGCCTGTAGTCCCAGGATCCTCCTTCTTCCCTTTTTTAAAGATTGGCACTACATTAGCCTTTTTCCAGTCATCCGGGACTTCCCCCGTTTGCCACGAGTTTTCAAAGATAATGGCCAATGGCTCTGCAATCACAGCTGCCAATTCCTTCAGCACTCTCGGATGCAACTCGTCCGGCCCTTGTGTACAATAATCCTTGTGTATATTTCCTCAATAAGCCATTAGCATTGTTTGGCCTTTTTACTGTTGTACCTAAAAGGCTGTTTGTGGGTGCTTTCAACCTCACAGTAAGTTTCAGTAACACATACATAGCCAAACTTCATAACTTCACATACAATGATAGCACATACAATCCAATGAGATATTACTGTCTAGCAGATCAAGACTGTTAGAATGATACCTCACAAGACATACTTTGTACAAAACATATCCTAATTATATGACAGCGGTGAATATTGGGGTGCCAGGGTGTCACAGTAGTTTCTAAACTTATACCTGAGCCAACCTAGTGACCTCTTTCTGGTATTGCCATCTCCAGAACTGAATATGATATTATAATTGGTTTCACAACTGCCATGTAGAGAAGACCAGCATATGATGCATGTGATATGCAACCCACATTCAAACTGCGTTGACTTTTTGCCACTATATCTAATTGTAAGTTCATCTAATTTGCTGTCAACGGTCATCTCAATGTCTTTTGTAGCATTGCTGCTTTCCATGTATCGCCCTTGAATTGAATATCTTAGATTTGAATGATTATTCACCAGATAAATTAGCTTGCATGATATTTCCTGTCCATATTTCTATCCTCTGGATCCCTTTTATGATTTCTTTGTCCTCACTGGCATTTGTAATACTTCCAGTGCACTTTCAAGTGTTAATTAAATTAAGATGTGTTTTTTCCCTCATCTTCCAAATACCACATCAGTAGCTCTAGAGATAGGTATGATTAATTCTCATGGAGAATTATGACCTCAGGTGAGTAATAAGCATCTGATAGAGATAAACTGGTAAGAAACAAAGATCCTGTTTTCATGCAAATAACCCTAGTTCATCTGAAAATAATAACTAACTTGTCTCTAAAATGAATGTTAATTTTTCCAGAAGGCATCATCTGCTCTACTAAGGGCAGTAAAAAGAACGAGTAGTACTTGTGGCACCTTAGAGACTAACAAATTTATTTGGGCATAAACTTTTGTAGGCTAAACCCACTTCATCAGATGTATCTGATGAAGTGGGCTTAGCCCACAAAAGCTTATGCCCAAATAAATTTGTTAGTCTCTAAGGTGCCACAAGGACTCCACGTTGCTTTTGCTGATACAGACTAACACGGCTACCACTCTGAAACCTGTCACCATCTAAGGGCAGTAATAATTTCTCCCATTTCTATACCACCATTCATCCCAAAATGCATTATAAATTATTCAGAGTTTTGGTTCTCGTCCTCAAAATCTTCCAGAGGTTTGGCCCAAGATAACTGAGAAATTGCCTCACTCTGTGTGATTATGACCTCCCAGAATAGCTGGAACAATACAACTGTCAACCTCAAGTATGGGATTTGTATGTGCAGGCCACAGAGCTTTCTCAGCAACTGGCCCACAAATATGGAACTCGTTCCCGAAAGAGATCAGTCTCAGCATCCCCAGAGCAAAATGCAGACCCACTTCTTCAATCCAGTCTTCCCACAATAACACTACTAAAAAACCCCAAACCAAACAAAACCTGCAAAATAAAGTTCAGTCCTAGCTGGAAAAAAGAGAAATATATCTTTCTGTGTATACTTCATAAGTTTAGGAGGCACTCACATACCATCGTAATGGGGCTGTATTAGAACTCAGATGGAGGAAGCTAGGTGACTGAGTGAATACTGTATTCAATGGGTTTTCTGGTTTTTGTTGTTGTTGTTGTTTGCAAATTGTCCATGAGGAAAATCACTATTTTCTTGACAATGTTTGTCATTCAGAATAATTCTTTGTCCATTGCTTATTCACAAACAACTGCTTTCTAGATCATGTGATTTCTATCTGTTCCTTGATTGGATGGATGTAACTCTTGGAATCAGGTTTCCGCTGTAAATATGTATGACTATGCAATCAAAATCACTTCTGCAACATTCACATAAACTACAGTGTTTCCACAAACAACCCTCCTGCCCGTAAGCTCCTTTGTTAGAAATATAGGAGGAGAGAAGGGCTGGGATCCCAGCCAAAGCAAATTCATTTAAAATGTGAATGAATAGCCCTGGGATTGTTTTGTTTTGTTTTGTAGTATTTGCAAAAATATACTATGCCATTGACATCAGAATTCCCTAAATTTAATTTTTTAATAATTCTCAAAATGAACTCCAACCTCTGACAAAATCAGCTGAAATTAATATTATTCAGTGACACTATTTGCAAGGTTAGGTTGAACCTTCCTGAATTAAATTGTGTTTATGGTTCTGCAATAAGATAAAGTACATTTGTATGACTTCCAGGACTCCCACAAGTATCAGTATCACATAAGTTTCCCTGCACTATATTGCTTATATTGCACTGCAGAATGCTGGTGAGAAAGTGACTTCAGGGATCCTTGTGAGTATGTATATGTATCTCATGAAGCTATCACAGTAAGCACAGGTTAGAGAACTGGTCAGGATGACCTATTGTTTCTGATATGTGCTGGTTTTGTGTTCGCCCTGGAAATGTGATTGCAGCAAGATGGCTGGGTTCTTTTTTGTCAGTCTCGTTTGCAAGGAAGATGCTAATTGAGCTATGCTGTAGGAGATGCTTCTTAACTCCTCTATGGATGTAAGTGAGGTGTGAGTGGTTTCTTAGAGCGAGAGGAATCTGTGGTCTGGGGTTTAGCAGTCCTGGAGCTAGAGCCCTAGCAATAGCCAAGAAAGGGGGGAAGGATTGGGCTGAAGCTCATGTTATTTATTTTGTGTTAATAAAGTTGAACTCCAGGAAATGGGAGATTTTTGCCACTCTAGAGTGGGCGTAGACTGTGTTTCGGTACGATCAGGCTGAGAATACCAACTGTTCACAGGGATCACTGATGAGCACATTGTGATGTTGATTTACCCACTCGTTGTCTACACGTTAGGGCTGTCAAATTATTTTTAAAAATTGCAAACAATTGTGATATTAACAAAATAGCCGTGATTAATCAGAGGTTTAATCATACTGCTAAACAATAATAGAATACCAATTTAAATTTATTACAAATATTTTGGATGTTTTTCTACGTTGTCAAATATATTGATTTCAATTACAACACAGAATACAGTGTACATGGCTCACTTTATATTATTCTTTTTATTACAAATATTTGCTCTGTACAAAAGATAAACCAAGGAAATAGTATTTTTCAGTTCACCTCATACAAGTACTGTAGTACAATATCTTTATCGTGAAAGTGCAGCTTATAAATGTAGATTTTTTTTATATAACTGTACTCAAAAACAAAACAAAGTAAAGCTTTAGAGCCTGGAAGTTGAAGCATGAAGAAGCATACAAATGTTTAGCATGTCTGGCGCATAAATACCTTGCAACACCGGCTACAACAGTGCCATGCGAATGCCTGTTCTCACTTTCAGATGACATTATAAATAAGAAGTGGGCACCATTATCATGCATAAATGTAAACGAACTTGTTTGTCTTGGAAGTTGGCTGAACAAGCAGTAGGACTGAGTGGACTTGTATGAGATAATTGAAAAATGTTATTTCGTATTACAGTGCAAATATTTGTAATAAAAAATAATAATGTAAAGTAACCACTGTACACTTTGTATTCTGTGTTGTAATTTAAATCAGTATATTTTAAAATGTAGAAAAACATCCAAAATATTTATAATAAATGTAAATTTATATTCTAATATTGTTTAACAGTGCGATTAAAACTGATTAATCACAACAATTTTTTTAATCTAGTTAATATGTTTTGCATTAATCACATGCATTAACTGGGATTAATTGACAGCCCTACCTGAAATGAATACAAATGTGAATTGATTCATCTTCATTTGGAAAATAAACTCCCCTCTCCCTCTGCTCACTCTGGCTCAGCTTCCAGATGTATCTCTGTTTTCATTGCAAAAGCACCAGACTCCGGCAGATCCAACCTGTCTGTGCACATACGGTATTATTAAAAGCCTTTGTTTCTTTCAAAGAGCTGTGTGGTCAGATGGTTCACAGATCACCTCAGCAGGCATCAGCCAGTCTTTTTCTGGTTAGTACTCCAGGACGAAGGCTGGTAAAGAACAAAGTGTGGAAGGGTGGCCAGAGGAGGGCGGGAATCGCACCCAGAAGACCCCCTGCATGGTAAGTTCAAGCAGAGCTGTCAAACTGTCTTTAGCATGAGGAGCAAGGCTCCCTGGTGGAAGAGGAGGAATGAGACAGGATGCCAACTCCCCTGGGGCCTACTTATGTCTTGACTGCAGGGGCGACCACACTACTTCCAGTTTGATAGGTCTGAAGGCTGTGGGAATAGTTACTAAGACTATTCCATGGCTTCCTCCCTCTCCAACCGTCCCACTAGCTGTCACTTAGAGGACAGGAACTCAGATCATCCCAAAACAGGAGGAGCAGGAGCATAGAAATGCTCCCAGTAAAAACAATGAGTCTGATTCTTTTCTCATTTACATCAGTATGACTCCACTGGGCCAGATCCTCTGCTGGAGTATATTGGTATACTCCATTGACTGAAGTAGAGCTCTGCCAATTTACATTAGCTGACACCCCCACCCCACTCCACCCTTGACTCCAGTGGAGTTACTGTTAATTTATATTGGGGTATGTGAGAGGAAGATCAGGGTTTTCTGTCACTGGAAGAGTATGTGGAGGAACCCTCGAGATAGAGCTAACGCTGATCTCATCCTAACAAGCCCTCAGGTGGCTTTTCAAAAGAATTAACAGAGATTTACTTTGACTCTTCATTCATTTTGGCTTTTAAAATAGATGAGCTGTTCCTCTTTTGGGGGGTGTTATTTGAGGCATCTTTCTTTGCTGACCTTTAGTCTCTTTCCTCCTGTGTGCAGATGAGGGCTATTTTTCTTCTCCAGCTGCTCTTTTAGAAAAATGAGACTCCCAGGGAATCAGACAGTTTGGGGGATTAGACTTTCAGCCTCCGGTCACCAATTCAAATCAGGTCCATGTCATTTAGCCTCTGATCAACTTTCATCTAGTCATGATCATTCACTAAAATGTACTTACTGATCTCAGTCCACTAACTACTGAATCGATGCCCACATCAGAGAAACCCCATCATGACCAGGATTAGTAAACTGGTTTACTGTGTCAGCACTAGCATCAAGAACAGACTAAACCATGGAAATAGACCTGCTTCCTCATCTCCAGAGGTGCTTCCTGCAATCCAAGGCTGAGGAAGGCATTTTGGTGGGAGGTGTGTTTGTGTTGGGGGAAATAGACACTGACACTGTCCATTCTGCCCCTGTCCTAAGGATATGTAGATGAGTCAATCCCCACCGCTGTCAATCTGGCATCATTTACCAGCACCAAATGAACTTTAAAAAGACAAGAGAAATCTGACTCTTTTAGCAGTGACAGCTGACCTCCAAATTAAACAGGAGTGCTAAGATCTTGGGGGGTGGGAGGAGTGTTACCTGAAAGGAGGTGAAGATGAACAGGGACCATTATCTGAACCCTCAATTCAAGAAAAGAAATAGCACAGCAAACATAGGGAATAATAAAAAGTGGAATAATTAATTTTTCAAGGCCTGAACTACTATGATCATATATTTTGCACGTCCATTGTGCCACCCAACCAAGGATCATAAACCCCTTTGCAAATAATTAGTGAAGCCTCATAACATCCCCTGCAACACAGGTATTATGATGCCCATGTTCCAGGTGACAAAAGTGATGCATGGGACCACAGGTGACACGGCAGAGGTTGCTCAGAAAGTCATTGGCAGAGCTAGAAATGGAACCCAGATTGCCTCATTCCCAGTCCTGTGATTAAACCACCCAGCACTGCTCTGTCTCCTTGTGTATACCACTGTAAGCAGTTATGTCTGTGATGGAGCAACGACACTTCACTGAACCAGGGATTAGCTTTCACCCAGCTTCCCTTCCTCTTGCTTGTGTGCTCAGGGGAAGAGCATGCATTTGGGAAGGTCCAGGGTCAAATCAAAAGCGGTGGAGTTTTCTGTTTATGTTATTTTACTTTCTTACTATCCCTTGAGAAGAATGCCCTGCTGATGCAACAGCTATATTCTTATTCTGCTGAATCATTTTTCCCCATCTTACAGTCCCTAAGGTCTCTGAATCATTCACTAGTTCTTTGAATTTAGATTTAGGTTTCAAGGCACAGAATAAAATGCAAACCATTTACAAGAACTAAGGGAATGTAATATAGGTATTGACTATTTATTACGTTTCCATCACATTCCACTTGATTCAAATCAGGGATGGGCAAACTGGTTTGGCTGAATTAAGATTTGTCCCTCTCCCCCTCCCATCTCTTCTTTAACTCTGTAAACTTTGCCCCCAGATGTAGACCAAGTCAGCTGCTTTCCTGTGGTCTTTCAGATTGCGGAGCCTCAGCATTTTCAGGTTTCATCTCAAAATGGAAGCACTGAAATACAGAGAGGTAGGCTGGCCCGGTACAAATTCCAGCTCAGGTGAAAGGTGTGTGGGTAATTCAGATAAACAGTTACTCAAAAACTTTCAACATTTTGGTGAAATTTTTCTTCAACGTTTTGAATTTCCACCAAAATACAGGTTTCAGAGTAACAGCCGTGTTAGTCTGTATTCGCAAAAAGAAAAGGAGTACTTGTGGCACCTTAGAGACTAACCAATTTATTTGAGCATGAGCTTTCGTGAGCTACAGCTCACTTCATCAGATGCATACCGGTTTCCACGGTATGCATCTGATGAAGTGAGCTGTAGCTCACGAAAGCTCATGCTCAAATAAATTGGTTAGTCTCTAAGGTGCCACAAGTACTCCTTTTCTTTTCACCAAAATACAGAGGATTTTGGGGGGATGAAAATATTGACCTTTTTGACCAGCTCTACAGATAAACTTTTGATGTTTTTGCTATCGTTATTAGGGGGGGGAATGGAATCAAACAGAATTCCTGGATTCTATTCCTGGCTCTTCTACAGATTCATTGTGTGACATTGGGCAAGTCACTTAACCTCTCTTTGCCTCGTTTTCCCTGTCTGCAAAATGAGTATAATGATTCTTACCCATTTTTGTACAACATTTTGAGACTGATAGACAACAAGTGCTATGTAATTTCTAAACCCATTATTCTACCTGAACTGTGTCTCAGAGCTTTCTGAGTGTTGCCACTCACTGATTGCTAACCTCTTAGTGATGCCTGTGTTTATAACTATTGTTAAGTATTCATAATTATTTTATTGTGTCAGGGCTCAGAAGCCCTAGTCAGTATCATAACCCCATGTGACAAGCACGGTATATACATGGCAGAAAACCCAGCTCCTGCCCTAAAGAGATGGAATCTAAATAGGCAAGACAGACAAACAATAGAACAAAAAGAAAAATACTTAGTTTGGGGGTTGCTTACCCAAACACATTTGATAAAGCAAAGCAGGCTGCTCAACTTGAGAAATAGAATATAAATACTCGGGTAGTGTTTATAAAGGAATTTTGAAGCATACTAATGTCAGCAGTGTCACAGAATACTAAGCGAGGCTTTATATATATATTAAAATATTAGTACTTGAGGTTTCATTATTTATAAGGCTCTCATCTGACCATATAGCAGAACACCACATAATTTCCGCTTCAGCCCCGCCACTGAAGATGAAGGTGCTCTAATAGAATTGACTTGCTCATCGAGGTGGCAAAATGTTAATTAGTTTTCATAAAAGATTCAGCTATAGAATTTTAAGTGAGCAAATTTGCTGCCAGGTGCTGGGAAAACTCACCGTAACATGACTTGAATTAGCATGTGACATTGGTGTCACTAACAAAGACTTTGCATGCTGGTGGTATGGTCTGCTTGGTACAGTGTATCACCTGTCTCCCAGTATCCAAAAGGGTACAGTGCAAGGGAGCAGCATAGAGAGAAGAGATGGAGTGCTACTGTTTGGGTGCAGCGTCAGCGCATATGCCAGCTGTATCCATTTCCATAAGGCTAACAGGTGATGCGGTGGAGCTAACAGAGAGCCTCCTTTGCCAGATTCAGTCCTGGTGGTGGTTGCGTTTGATGAAGAACTTCAGTAGGTCACCTGAAGCTACACAAGTGAGGATTTTATTGACCTGAGGCATGGAGAGGGAAGCTCAGGTTGCACTTCTAGGAAGCATTGGTCGAGACACCGCCCACAATAGAGGAAGAGCACAGGATTAACCCTATATAGATCCTACCACAAGAACATATCTCAGGAGTAAGGTTGGTGGAAGGGAAGGAAGAAGAGAATTTGACACTGACAGCCAGATCCTCTGTGGAGTAAATCATGATTTACACAAGCTGAGGATCTGCCACTGAAAGTCAGACCTAAACTAGCCAGCACCTTCTACCATCTTAGATATGACTAAGTGTAGCTGCTCAATCCAATAGCCAGCTGGCTGAGTGGTCAGGCAGTGGCTCCGCAGTTCTCTTCAGTCTACTTGTTCTAGATGGGGCCCTGCTCAGATGTATACAGCAGGCCTCTCCCTCTGCTGTATCCCTTCTTCTCCCCTTGGCGTTCTATCACGACAGATGTGGGGGGGGGGCAGGGTAGGAGACCCGGGGCCCTCTCATTCCACCAGGTCCTGAACCAGGCTGCTAAAGGAATGTTGCAGTTCCCAGACCACTCGGTTCACACCAAGTTACACTCCCTCCTAGGTCACTTCCTGCCAGGCTATGGCTCCACTGTTTGGGGCATGATCACAGTCTTTGAAGTATCAGTGTAGTCTGACAGTGTCCCCTCCTTCAAGGGCTCTCTTGGGTTCCCAAAAGAGGATTGGGCAGAATATGCATCATCACTTCCAGAGTGACCTTTCCAATGCTGTAGTCTCATAGACTCACAGTCTTTCAGGTCAGAAGGGACAATTGTGATCACCTAGTCTGACCTCCTGCACATTGCAGGCCACAGAACCTCGCCCACCCACTCCTGAAATGAACTCCTAACCTCTGGCTGAGTTACTGAAGTCCTCAAATCGTGGTTTAAAGACTCCAATTTATAGAGAATTCACCACTTACATTAGTTTAAACCTGCAAGTGACCCATGCCCCATGCTGTAGAGGAAGGCAAAAAAACCTCCAGGATCTCTGCCAATCTGACCTAGGGGAAAATTCCTTCCTGACCCCAAATATGGCAATCAGACCCATAGCATGTGGGCAAGACCCGCCAGGCAGATACCTGGGAAAGAATTCTCTGTAGTAACTCAGAGCCCGCCCCATGCAGTGTCCTCTGTCCAGCTGTTGGGGATTTTTGCTATTGGCAGTTGCTGATGGACCACATGCCATCATAAGCAATCCCATCCTACCACCCCCTCCATAAATTTATCAAGCTGAGTCTTCAAGCCAGTTAGGTTTTCTTCCCCGACTACTCCCCTTGGAAGGTGGTTCCAGAACTTCACTCCTCTGATCGTTAGAAACCTTAGCCTAATTTTGAGCCATTGTTCCCACAGCTCCAGGAGTCAGCCTGACTTGCTGTTGTAGCCTGTAACTCCTTCCCCCCTGCCCTAGGCTACCAATGCACTTTTAAACTGTCCCTCCACCTGGCGTATACCCTGCAGCGGCTGAGGGGCAGGCCCTTCTTGGCCCAGTACTGCCCCATGCCTTGTTCTGGTTTAGTGTGGGGTCTGTAAGCCCCATCACACAGAGGTTGTTACATAATTAACCCTGAATTTCATGGCTTCTGCCAGCTTACACCCACCTTTTAATATTTTGTTAACCTCCTGTCCGCTGGATTCCACTGATGTCCCTGCATGGCAATAGAAGGCAGTGGTGTTCCTTGAAGTGCCTGTGTTCCTTAGAATGGCATGAGTTCAGTGGCTCTGTGTTAGGCAGGTGGGACAGCACTGGAGATATGCATTTAGCCCCATCATACTGGGTACATTAGACAGCAAAGAAGCAGACAATAGACTTTGGGGTGAGGTTATTTATTTTAATACCCAGCACAGCACGGATCAGTCTGTGAATGCTCCAAGATCCTCTGTTCTTCATAATAAAACAGCCGACAGCTCCCATTTCCCCTTTCAAATAAAACTAGTCTAATAAAACAAGTAAGGAGATAAAAGCACCTGACCTCCTGTTATCATGGCCATCTGTGTGCTTTCACCTTGGCCACACTCCAGAGGCTTAAGAAAGAGATTCTATGTGAAAAGTTAACAGTTAATGCAAATTCCCCAGAGCCCTCTTCACCCTCTCTCCTCCTTTCTTTTGCCCAGAAAGAGACATAATTCACTCTGATGAAATTGCATGTGACAGTTAATGGTACTGAATCTTCCCAAGGCTGGAGGCAACCCAAAATGAGTCAGAATGGCTGCCTCTCATACCTAATCCCGTGCGCTCCATGCTGCCAGCATGATGTATATGACTCTAAGATAAGCGTGCCAGTTCCATGGTGATGAGCATGACACAAATGCTGAGGCAGAAAGACCCAGGAGGGCAAGAAACTGACTGACCCTTCGAAAACGCTTTCCTTCAAACAGGAGTCCAGTATTGATGGAGTTTGGTTTTCAATATTTCTGGAGAAGGGGTATTGAAGGAGGCATTAAAGCCCTCTTTGCTTCTGTCCCCTTACTACCACCCTGTGTTGCATCCACCACCCATCACAAAAGTATAAGACAGGATTCCTTCTGGAGCTGATCCCCATAGCTTTTCCATTGACCTCAAGGGTGCTGTTGAATAAGACAGGGTATTACCCTTTCCCCTGAAAGTTAAGCAATGTGCCTGCATCACTCCTGGCCCAGGCCAATGTGATGTCAAGGAACTGAAAATTAAAACAGCAACTCCCACATGGCAGAGTGCAGAGCATAGTACTAAGCCACTGGCCTAACAGCAACCTTTCCCTTGTAAGTGTAATACAGCATTATACCTGGACATGGTACTTTACATACATATAAAAAGATAGCTCCCTGTCCCAAGAATCTGGTCATCTACAGACTAAATTGTGAGTTAAACCACAGTCCATGGTAGTGCGACTTTGAAATTTGCTCTCCTCAAGCGTTTGTGCCAGGAAAACTCCAATGAAGAATCACTGGTGCAAAACAAATAGAAAGGATGGGAGCAAACCTGGCGTGGCCTACAAGCAATGTGCCAGAACTATACAATTTAGAATGATACGGTTTCACATGGCACATTTTCCCCATCTTCCCTCTGTATGTTTATTTACCCTCCCAACTCCCACTGAAATCAATGGGAGTCTTTCCATTGATTCTAATGAAGATTGGGTCGATCCCTTTGTAAGTTCCTTGGGGCAGAGACTTTGTCTTTCTCTCCATCTGTTAAGAGTCATGCAGATGTGTGATCCTATAGAAACATTAGATAATATAGTTAACAATGTTTCTGCTGGCTCAAATGAGCTAACACGGGGGCTGTCAGATTCTTCTGAGGAGTAAAAATAAAGATGCCTTTTTCTTAAACTCAGTTTATGTCAGGGGTAAGAAACAAACCAGGAGACCTTGTGTTCTCGGCATTCATCTCCAGATACTAAGGGTAAACACATTCTGCTTTTGCCTGGGTGTTTGTTTAAAAATTATTGCTGGACACCAGCTTCCCACCCAACTGCTACCTCTTTATTATTCTGCATTCATTTGAGCAAGGCTTCCCACCCCTCCCACACACCCCACCTGAGATGCATTTGTTGGTGTTCATGAGTAACATCAGAGTTTGTTTTGCTGCGATTATTCTGTAGTGATTTATTGTTCTATAAACCTATAAATTATCCCCTGTCCTTTACCAATCAGAGGTACGGGCAGGAGAGAAACATTCAAAACAGCTGATCCTGCAAAGATCTGAAAGCTGGCAGTGCCCATTCAGCATCTCACAGGATCAGGCCCAGCAGGAGAAGAGTGAAAATTTCAGCTGGTTGGGATTTTTTTTAAAAAAAATGCTCCTTTTTTGTCAAAAAAAGGCAATTTATTGACACTGAAACTATTAGCTGAAAAGGGTCAGTTTCAATGAATTTCCCATTTCAAAAGAAATTTGAAAAAAAGAGTTTCAAAATTGTCATAACATCCTATTTTGACATTTTCTAAATTTAAAGTTTCCATTTTAGGGTCAAAATGACTGTTTGAAATTGAAGTTAATTGATAGTTAAAAAAATGTGAATAAAAAAATTAAAAAGGTCAAAACAGAAACCATATTTATCACAACAAAAGGTTTCGAACGACCCAATTTGAAATGCCCTTTGGTTTGCCAGTTTGCAAAATGTTTGAGATTACAGCTTTTCACCCTGATCTGGGACAGAAAAAAAATGACCAACATCTCCACAATTCTCACTAGATGGGAAACGCGTTTCCTGCCCAGCTCAAATGCAACATCCCTTCTGCCTGTTGCCACTTCTTTGCCACTGAGACAGACTTGGAGAACTGAATCGTCCAGATTGTTCAGTCTTCTCGGACCCCATCCAACAGCTCTTCCTCCTCCTTGCATTCAGATTTATTATCATGTGGCACTGACTTTTATGGGACTTTAACGCTATTGCCTTGATTTAGATTCTTTCCAAATACCAGTCTATTAAAAGCATCACTTCATCAAAGTCCGCAATGTTAATTTACCAGGAAAATTCCCACAGGATTTTTTGGTAACTTTTTTTTTATTATGAAATCTAGCTTCAGCTTGAACTAACAGAAACTTAATTATAAATGGGAGCATAGCACTAATTAAATCACCCATTCCAGTGTTAAGGCCCGTTTGGCAGTAGTACACATTGGTAAATTGCCAGTGTGGACTACATTGCAGGAGATAAGCTCCCAGTATCAGTTAACTCTATTTTATTCCCTTCTCTTTCCCCCTCTCCCCACTTCATCACAATGAAGGGCAGAAGGCAAGAAATCCAGGGATCTCTGAGCCACTGGAGATTCTTTCTACAAACAGCTATTGCAATTACAAAGGCTAGGATAAAAATCAGAACAGTTCCCAAGCCTCATTCTGGTACAATGTTTGGGAGTAACCTGATATGCTCTGTGACTTGCCTGACCTGTATGTCCCCAGACGCTAACTGAGCTGCTCTAGTCTGGCCACGGGGCTGGGGAAGGTGGCTGCATCCTAACTTATACTCAAAGATGGGCACAGTTAGCAACATCCCCGAAGGCTTGTTCTGGCAGCCAGGGATATCAGAGCACAGCAGTGCTCCAGTCACACCCTCAGCCATGCCTTCACATGCCACCTTGCTGCTTTTTTGTAACCTGAGGCAACCCCTAACCATTCAGTTAAGAAGGTGTCATGGGGCCCAGGATTGGTCTCACTGGTAGCTGGCTGTATGTATACTTAGCACCTCCTGTGCCAGATGGCCCTTCAGCCTCAACTATAGCAGACAAGGTCAAGGCTTTCATGTGACACATTGCCACTATTTAATCAAGTCACATGCCCTGCACTGGTACCTCCTCCATGACTTCAGTGGGGTTATTTTAATGAGGAGGGAGATAATCAGACTCCAAAACAGTCTACACTCCGTTTGGTGAAGAGGTGACTTATACTCCTGGGTCTCTATTCAGAACCAGGATAACAGTGTAGAATGGTGTCTAAATTCTAAGCACTAGCTGACAGTTGCATTAAGCTGTAATAAGCCAGAGAGAGGGGTGGCTAGGTAGTCACCACAGCAATCATTTTTTTGCTAAGCAGAGATATGTTGGTCTCTATAATAGGCAGAACAAAGATGAAGAAATTTTACCAATTCCTCTCTGGGATTAAATCAGAACTTTTATGCTCAGCATCTGTGACATTTATTATTTTTCCAAGACAGCTTATATTCTGGTTTTGATTTCTACTTATTACAGCAAAAGAAACACTAATTGCTGGGCAGGTTGCTGAAGTGTGTTCACCTCTTAAGCACCTACAGGTGGCCCAACCTTAAAATGAATTTAACCAGTGAATGGAGTCCACATCTAGTGGTCAGATTTGTTGTGTGTGCAGCAAAGTCTCAAACTGGGACCCTCATAGTCAGGAAGCAGCATTTCAAACAGGACACCTAAATATGTTCCCATAATAAAGAGCCTCCACTTGGCCACGCTATAAGCCTTTGAAAAAATCTCAGTTCACACATGCTCGGTAGAGACTTGTTGGAGCTTCACGGCTAAACTCTGAAGATTCTCTCTGCACTGAGCAATACACTCCAGCCCAGAGTGACAGGGACCAAGCAGGACTCCCCCTGCAATTTCAGCTCCCAGCTGCTGCTGGTGGGGTGGGGCTGGGCATCAGAACTGAGAGCAGGAAGCCTGTCTCTCCTGTACTCTCCATGCCCCCACTTCTGGCACTCAGGCAGTGTGGAGGAATGTAGCAGGGACCAGAACTGGACCAGTGTGTGGGGAGAAGTAGTAGACTGGGACAAGGAGCCTGCGGATAGGGAAGTGGAACTGGAGGCTGGTAGGAGGGGGGAGACAGGGACTTGCTGGGCAAGGAAATTGAGGACAAGGAGCTGAGGGGATAGAGCAAGGAGACTGAGACTGCAAGCCAGTGAGGGGAACAGGGGTATGGGGGAACAACTGGAGCTATTCTGGGTTACATCACTGTAGTATCTAAGTGGTTCATTAGTAATAATTAGTTTATCTTCACAACAACCCACGTGGGGCTATTCTTAGCCCCGTTCTATAGAAGGAGAACTGCAGCGCCTATCATATATAAAGCCAACAGAAGCATTTTCCCATTGAATTGTGACCTCTAAGCCCTCACCCGCTGCCATGCTAGCAGGATCTGGTGCAGCCATGGCATTGTGTAAGATGCTCATATTATATGGATATCAGAAATGTTCACTAAAATGGTGTTTTCCACATATAATCTGAGCTCCTCCGAAGCAACCTCAGGCTGGCTTCCTAACGGCCATTCTCCTACAAAATAAAAGACTGCAGAATTCACTGTCAGACGGGGCCCCATGTATGCTGGGGATTGGGAGGGCAAAAGGCAACAGATACATCCTAATAGTTCTGCCAATCCTAGAACAGTGTAAATTCTCCAGAGGCAGAATGAGCTGCATCTGTTTGCAACATGTTCCACTGTTGTGCATTGTTATGGACTAATTCACAGTGAGCCCACATCAGTTCCAATTCTTATTTATAACTGTGCCCCTTTACCCTGCTGCGGCAGGGGAAGGGTGCCTTAAAGTGAGTGTAAATGTAATTTAACCTCCTTAAAGGGCCCAATACATTGCTCAGAACATTAGTGTAAAGAAGAATCTGGCCCATCATCTTTGGGGCTATACAGTAGGTTCTGAAAGCCTCCAGAATAACCATTAGGGCTGCCCAGTGTGAGAATGCAACTGCCAAAACTGGGCGGGAGTTGGAGGGATAAATTCCTACTTCTATTCGGGTTAAACTCCATTTAGGAGAGGACTTGAATTATGGCATAATTCCATGGGGAGCCCCTCTACAGCCCAAAAGATAGGGAAAGAGATGGTGTCTCAGTGCAATTTCCCGTAGGTTGGGGTCCTTAGCATAGAATCCATCATCAGAACTGCCCTATGTGTGGGGAGAGGCCAAGGACTGAAAAAGCTAAGGTGACTGAACCCCTTTCTGACCTATACAGATCATCCTTCAGTTCAGAGTATTATTGTTTGCATACCTTAATACCTAGAGGTGTAGGTTTTTTCTATTTTTTCTAGGTGTAGTAAATACACGTACTATGGACGTTGTCAGTTCATATCCCCCAAAAACTTACAGTCTACATGGACAAGAGACACAAAGGATGGGAGAAGGGAAGCAATATTATCCCTGTTTTACAGATGGGGACCTCAGGCATTAAGTGACTTGCCCAAGATCTGTAGTAGAACCAGGAACTGAGGTTCTGGAGTTCCCACCCATTGCCTTAACAGCAAGACCTCCTTTTGCTGATAAAGCCACTAAATAAGGAGACTAGAGTAGAACTGTTTAAAATACATTAAAATATATGAGGACTGCCTTCATAAAATGAATTGGGGGGGTTGTTTTTTGGTTTGTCTTAGGTGGTGGAGGGAGCAGATGACTGGGAGGGAGATTTGGAAAGAGAAGTTAATACATGTGCCCAGTTCTTCTAAAAAACAAATCTGTGTCTCTGCTAATTATTAGTCGTATATGTAAATACTGTCATTTTTGTTACTCACCTGAGTTTCTGGTTTATATACTATAAAAGCTTCATGAAGAACATCATGATTTGAATTATTATTACAAGCATTTATAAGGCACTTGTCACCATATCTGGATTCATTTTATATAACTGACATTAGGTCATTAAGAAATTGAATTACAACTAGGAGCAGAAACAAATCAGCATATTTCTCTGCTATGTCACACAGCTTTCAGGCAGAGGAGGTGGGTTTGGCCAGGTGGCTAAAAGACTAGGAGTTCATAGCTTAGGAGCAGCTGGAAGCCCAGACATAGAGGTGCATCTTGCAATTCTTTCTGAGCATGGCCAGGTTGGTGATTTAATATATTTCTGGTAGATGCTGAAGAGATGCAGACCCATTATCCAGAATGCCCTGCTGCCAGCTACCAGGGCTTTCATCCTGGGACTAGTAATTTCCACCATTGCAGATGGGTGTTGGCCATGTCACTGGAATAATTTGAGCACCCTCTCTGGCTACAACATCTCCTCAGGCGAATGAGAAATATGGAGCTGTTACAGAGTGGTGCCCAATAGCAGATTTAAATTCCTGTGAGCCCCCAGAGCTCAGGACAAGCATTGCCGACCTACTGGTTGCAGAAGGAATATGTAATGTGCTATCTATGTGTCTGTGCTGTTGCTTTTTAGCGGATGGCCCACAGAGTGACTAAGGGATCTGCTGTTAGAACTATGTAAGACAGAGTGTTAGAAACCTGCCTCTTTGGAGCTGATGGACCCGAAGTCTAATCCCAGCTCCCTAGGAATGTGTGTGAGTTACTAAATTGTGTCTGTTGTCTGCAGTGCAAGATTGCTTTCACCACCTGTTCCTGAATTTTGGCAAAAGGCCTTAGGTTATGTCTGCATTGCAATTAAAAGCCTGTGGCTGGCTCATGTCAGCTGACTCAGGCTCACTGGGCTCCGACTATAAGACTAGAGCCTGAGTTCTAGGACCCTGCAAGATGGGAAGGTCCCAGAGCTCGGGCTGCAGCCCAAGCCCAAATGTCTACACTGTGGTTAAACAGCCCCTTAGCTCGAGCCTCATGAGCCTAAGTCAGCTAGCATGGGCCAGCCGCTGGTGTCCAATTGCAGTGTAGACATACCCTTAATGGCTGCTACTGACCTGGTTCAGTGCTCTGAAGAGCATCAAGAAGTGTGTAACAGGCTGTCACTCTCCCTGCCTCTGTCTCCCCTGGCAGGCTGTGTTGTTATTTACATCATGATCCTTCCCCTGCATCATGCTGGTCTTTCTTCTTCTTCTTCTTCTTTTAAGCATTCACTAGTTTTATCTTGCAGTCTTGCCACTGTATTAATTCTGCTGGCAGCTTGGGAGAGCATACAGCATGTCTCCCTTATCAAGCTGTACCACAACAGAAGCCCTCAGGTAAAGGTATTTGGCTCATAGGATCTAGCTTCTTTTTGACAGTGACTCGGCAGGATTTATGGTTAAATACATCAGGACTTGCTCTGGCATTTTTCAACTCATTACCACTGGCACTTTAGACCAAAATTCAGCCCTCCCAGACTTGTTGTCTCCCAGTCTAGTGGCTAGCCTACATAAGAGGATAAGAATCTACTACTGCCACTACTAAAAGGAGATTCTCCTTCAGCTCAAGTGGTAGCAGCCTGTTCTTTTAGTGTTGCAAATCCCAAATTCAGTCCTTCCTGAGTATAACTGTACTATCAGAAAAGAGTTTTTCCTCAACCCTTAATGCTTATAACCACTTCTTTACCACTCCCCCAATATTTGTGTCATCTACAAACTTTACAGTAATGGTTTTATGTTTTCTTCCATTATTTTTTTCATGTTTAAAAATGTTAAATAACGTAGGGCCAAAAACAGATTCCTGCTAGACCCCACTAGAACCACACCCACTCATTGATGGTTCCCTGTTTACAAGTATAGTTTGAGATCTAACAGTTAGCCAGTTTTTAATCCATTTCATGTATGATATAGCAGGGCCCGGGAGCAGTGGGAGAGGGAGATATATAAGGCCTAGGCTAATTAAGGCGTGGTTCCCTGTAGACTAGGGTGGGCTGCTACAGGTTAATTGGAGCACCTGTAGTCAATTAAGACCCTGTCAAGAACCTTGTCATAAATATAAAGGGAAGGGTAAACCCCTTTGAAATCCCTCCTGGCCAGGGGAAAGCTCCTCTCACCTGTAAAGGGTTAAGAAGCTAAAGGTAACCTCGCTGGCACCTGACCAAAATGACCAATGAGGAGACAAGATACTTTCAAAAGCTGGGAGGAGGGAGAGAAACAAAGGGTCTGTGTCTGTCTGTATGCTGCTTCTTGCCAGGGACAGAACAGGAATGGAGTCTTAGAACTTTTAGTAAGTAATCTAGCTAGGTACGTGTTAGATTATGATTTCTTTAAATGGCTGAGAAAAGCATTGTGCTGAATAGAATTACTATTTCTGTCTGTGTATCTTTTTTGTAACTTAAGGTTTTGCCTAGAGGGGTTCTCTATGTTTTGGAATCTAATTACCCTGTAAGATATCTACCATCCTGATTTTACAGGGGGGATTTCTTTATTTCTATTTACTTCTATTTTTTATTAAAAGTCTTCTTGTAAAAACTGAATGCTTTTTCATTGTTCTCAGATCCAAGGGTTTGGGTCTGTGGTCACCTATGCAAATTGGTGAGGCTTTTTATCCAACATTTCCCAGGAAAGGGGGGGTGCAAGTGTTGGGAGGATTGTTCATTGCCCTTAAGATCCAAGGGTCAGGGTCTGTAGTCACCTAGGCAAATTGGTGAGGCTTTTTACCAAACCTTGTCCAGGAAGTGGGGTGCAAGGTTTTGGGAAGTATTTTGGGGGGAAGGACGCGTCCAAACAGCTCTTCCCCAGTAACCAGTATTAGTTTGGTGGTGGTAGCGGCCATTCCAAGGATAACGGGTGTAATATTTTGTACCTTGGGGAAGTTTTGACCTAAGCTGGTAAAGATAAGCTTAGGAGGTTTTTCATGCAGGTCCCCACATCTGTACCCTAGAGTTCAGAGTGGGGGAGGAACCTTGACAAACCTAATAAAAAAAAACCCTGCTTCAGGCCCACAGGGTGTATGAGGAAGGAGAGAGGACTGGAGTTTAGAGGTGTATTGCTAATAATTGAAAGCCCACAGAGCTTGAGGAAGGGAGACCGTGCCCTATCCTCAAGGACTGAGGGTACCCCTACCCAAGGGGGAAGAGGCTAAGAAACCTGTAGGGGTTGAGACTCAGAATGAGGAGCAAACCCAGACCCCTTCCCTGCTTCTCTTCTCTACCACTTTCCTGGGCCACTAGTGGGGTCCTTGGTGTCCTGAGAGCAGGGGCCAAGGGTGGTGTCCTAGTCCCCCCACCAAGAAAAGTGTGGGACCCACCATACTAACATTGGCCATTTTGTCACATATGTTATTTTTGTATCATGCTAGTTTCTTAATCAAAATGTTGTGTGGTACCAAGTCAAATGCCCTACCAAAGTCTAAATATATTGGACTGTCTTTTTTTCCTCCGTTTGTACAGCTCCTAGTACAGTGGCATTCTAGTCCTTGACTAGGGCTTCTAGATGCTACTGCAATACAAGTAATAAATACTAATAAGAATAATCAACATTAATACCCTTGTCAACTAAACATGTAATGGCATCAAAAAGAGACAAGTTAGACTGATAAAATATATTTTCCATAAATTAATGTTGATTGGCATTAATTATATTACCTTCCTTAACTTCTTTATTAATTGAGTCACTTATTAGGTGTTCCACTATTTCAATATAGAAAATTGAATTGTAGAAAATTAGTAAAGGGAAGCACAAGCTCACAAGGAGTAACCTATGGCCAGCAGAGTTAAGGAAATAAAAGGGAGATTTTAAGTATATTAGGAATAAAAGGAATCCTAACAATGGTATTGGTCCATTACTAGATGGAAATGGTATAATTGGCATTAGTAATGCAGAAATGTTCAATAAAGATTTCTGTTCTGTATTTGGGAAAAAGCCCCTTGGTGTATTCATCATATGAGGTTTTGATATGGATGCTGAAGAGACACCCATCCCCAGATTAAAATTGTGCAAAATTGGCAGATTGCTGGACAAGATATGTGGTCTGAATCCATTAGAAACTGGAAGTTTAGCATACTGCAAAAATCCAGCAGAGAAAAGGCAAATTCTGGTCTCAGAAGTACTGCCTTAGAAGCAAAGTACTATTAGATAGGTGATAGAGATGGGGAAATTGACATTATCTGAAGTTTGGCATTTTCTTTTTTAAATTTAAAATTAGCACAGGAAGGTCCTCTATTCTTGACAGTTTGGCCATTTATCCTGCTGCCTGTCACTCCTGTAAGAACTTTCACAGTTGGCATCCATTTTGTATACTTGTGCCCTCCTCAATTTGATGCTGTGTCTTTGTACATAAAATTAAAATCCATGGAAATGTCATTCAACCCCAGCTTTAACAAAAAAAGCAGCACTTCCCTCTGAAGAGCAATGTATCAGTAGAGCTAGAGAAATTATTAAAGAGTAGTCTCTTTAAAGAATGAACTTTTTTTTTTAAAGAAAGCTCTGATGCCTTTTGTCTGGACTCTTCACCTGCAGCTGTGACGTAGGAAAATTACTTTTAGGTTTCTTCCAAAGTGTGCAGCAAGAGAAACAGTCATATGTAATTGCACACTGAGTCAAAGTAAATTGTATTTGAAGAGGCCCCACTGTGGAGAATGGAGGCCATTATTCAACTGGGCCAGTAGCTAAGCATGAACTGTAGCTTAGAAATCATGACGAAGACTGATAGGGAAACTGAAGATGGTTGGTGCAGGTCTGAATAGTCTGTAGACATAGAAATTGGGTCAGTTATTATGAGGGCTTCCCATCTTCATGCTTCAAGCCAGAGGTTGAGTGCTTGTGGGGGTTGGAAAGAAATTCTCCACCCAGTCCTCCATCATATAGTTGCACAATTATCCAGGTTCATGTTGGCTTTTTGGATCTAGGACAGACCATACTGTAGATGGACCAGCACTCTGCTTTCATTGTGGAATCTCATGTATTCCTAAGAGATGGTCAAGTCTGATCATCTTGAAGCAGGGGAAAGTATTCAGCTACTAAGCTTCTGAAGTTATGAGAGATCTAATAAAGACAGACGTCTGTCAGAACAAGTAGGGTGGATCCAAAATGGGAGACACTAGGGTTAGGGAGGAGAGATCTTGGCTGATATTAATGTTGTACATCATTGCTGCACAGTAAGTCCTGTTCTAGCGTTGAATGCTACTTAGGGTTTCTTTCTGAGGACATTCATGACTTCTGAACTTCCCCGAACGCACATTCATGATATTTCTAGAACTGCCCTGTGTTATGAAGATATGCTGTAGCTCGGCTTAATGCAGGAATTACCAAGTGAAATTTGTAGAGCACAGGCCATAGAAAGGTCAAATGAGAGAATATGGCCTTAATATCTGTAAATCTATAGTGGGGGTGACAGGTGAACTTACGTTGGTTGAAAGGTGAACTCAGGACATCCTCTGAGGTAACAATTTTTGTGGGAGTTCAGGCTTGGAGTAAAAGGTACCTGTTTGCTGCATGGCCAGTGAGAAGACTACACGAATCTGTGCATTCACAATGTCAACTTTTACACTTCATGAATGTTGAATGCTTAACTGTGCAATCTTTACATTACCTTGATGTCTTTTTTTGCATGTACAGTAATAGCTTGTAGGAGCCAGAAGAAGACCATGGGGACCACACAGTCTGAACCCAGATGTTCTGCAGAACTAGACACTCCATCATTCTCACTAATGTCTCACTCACCCATTTCTTCAATCTCTGCAGTGATGGCACCTCAACCACCTCCCTATCTTGCTGCCAAGGAAAGAATTCTGCAGTCACTCCCTAGGGAATGGGGAGTTGGCAAGAGACAAAGTGTTCTAGGGAGAGTGAGCCCTGGGATTCGACCTGGGAATGCAGACTCTGGCAAGAACCCAAGAGGGGGTAGAGTAGATGCAGAGGAAGCTCCAGTGGTAAACCAGATGGGGGGCCATAAAATAGGGAAGAAAGGTAGGAAGAGGTCCAGGGAGACAGTGACAGGGTCTGGGAGTAAATGGACCATAGCTGCTGGCCACAGGGTCCATGGGCTGGAACCCAGATTAGTAGGCAGGCCCAGGTTCCCCTATTGGCCACTGAGAAAGTGGCCCAGACTGCAGTGGCTAAGAAGACTGTCTGAGACAGTTTGTCCGGTGGGACTTTACCTCAGAAGAGGAGGACTGTAGGCACCTAGCTGGTGGGCCAACCTGTGGAGTGAGAGCATCCTGGGTCACAAAGAGGGAGTAGCCTGAGTCTGGGGGGGGGGGGAGACAGAAAGGAGAGTGGCCACAGGTGAACAACCAAAAGGAGACTGGTTGAGAGCAAATCCCCAGATGAGCCACTAGGAGTCACCCCAGTGGTGAGTAGTGAACTCTGTGACACAGCCGGATTTCATGTTGTGGTTATAGCCATGTCTCTCAGATCCAAAGAAGTGCAGAAGAAAACAAATGCAGATGGAGACTTCAGGGGATGTTAGAATCGCAGACACACTATGATCATCAACATATTCCATTACTGATTTGTAGTATTTTACTGTAGCCTGCATAGTGTCTTGCATCAACTTGTCTTCATGATTTCATACTGCAAACATTTATATATCGTTCTGGTGAATGTATGTATAGACTGATCACGCCTCCTCTAGCTGTTGTTGTTCTTCTTCTCTACACTATATAAATTTAGCTCCCTCTGTCTCATCTTTCAGTCCTTTTATCATTTTTGATGGTTTTCTCTGTATTTTCTATCAAACTAATATTTACCTATCTCTGCATGAAATGGCCCCCAAAAGTGATACATTCTGTCATCAACTTACAATTCTGCAATCTTGCACTTCTTCCTTCATTTCACCCTGTCTGACAAGACAACTGAATGTTGGGCTTGCATAAGCAGAACAGCATATCCAGCCATTTGAATATGCTTTTTTCTCCATACTGCCCTGCCAATGTACCTCAGCCCAGACCCAAAGAGATCATCTCTAAGGGCGAGAGAATAATTCATCATTCATAGTCATTCAATCTCCAACATCTTTGCTGAAACTGCCAACAGGGGTGACAATTAGTGAAAATTATGATGGCCTCTTAAGTGATGAAGATAGAAATCTAGTAGATCTAGTTGGGAATCTTCCGTCAATTATTTTTCAATGGAAAATGCAGTTTCTGCAAAATTGAGATGTAGACTGGCCAGGGTGCCTGACCCATAGGATAGAATAGGGACATGATACCTAAAACTACAGCTCCCAAGTGGCATGACAGCGAAACCCAATTTAATGTTGATCTGACTCCTAACGTTTCGTTTGGAGTCGGTTCAACAAAGCAGAATGAAACATTCCTCTCTGGTAATATCAAAATGTTTCATTTCTACCAAAAGTTCTGAAATGAAATGTTCCATGAAACCATTTGATATTTCAACTTTTTACTTGAATTCAGGTGGGAGTGGGAGAAATATTGAAATATACAAATTTCCCACCAGATAGAAAGTCTGATTTTCTCTTAGCTCTAGTATCTAGCCTGAGAGCCATCAACTGACTCATTTCATAAAGCCACTGCACAGACATTAGAATAGAACTCTGGTCTCAGCTGACCTGTGCTGAGTTAGACTCTATGATCTAAATATATTTTGCAGTCTATTCTGCAGACATGCTGAAGTACTTCCCAGACAGACATTGTGAAGTCTTGGTTAACACAGTGATGGAATTTCTTCCAGGAAGTGATCCATGATCCAGTGAAAGACAACAAGTTAATTGGAAATAAATTTCAACACAATTTATAGTTAACCTGTGGAACTCTCTGCCACAAGTAAATCACTGAAACCAAGACTGTAGTAGGATTAAAAAGATTAGATAGTCATATGAATGAGAACATCCACATTTATATTTGACAGGGTACACAAAATATAAGGAACATAATTAACCTTCCAGCATCAGAGCATAAGCCCAGCACATACTCCTTGGGTTAGGAAGAAATTTACTTTGCAAGCAGGCTATCCCATAATTTCTCATCATAAGGAACCTTGCATTTTTCTTTGGAACATCTATAATGACCTCTTCAGAAAGAATCTGCTAATTTCACAGTCTACCACACTTCACTGGTGTTTTTCCTTATATTCAATTTAAATTTTCCTTAGATCAGTTTTACCCCTTGCTCCTAGTTGTTTCCCAAAAACCATTTTCTCCCTCCTGGGCATTCACATCTTATCAGTATCTCCCTGCCTACCGTACACTGCAGCACGTGGCTCTGTTTTGCAACAGATTGCCTGTGGCAGTGCATTGGAAATATGAGGAAGAAAATGATATGGTAATTCTATTTAATCACAAACTGAAGCATCACCTGGGTTTTCACAGCACACAGGGCAGTAATTCCACCATGCAGATGCTCAGATATCAATGTAATGAGCTAGTATGAACACCTATATGTTAGATATTAGAGGAAACAGGTGGATACATGGAGATATCTGGTTCAATCAATTAGTCATGGTAGTCCCTTAATTCACATTTTATTTATTTAATTCAAGGCTCTGTAGTTCCCATTGAAATATTTTAACTAATAAAAATGCCCCATTATTAAAACCAGTCACTAGGCAGCCTGCATTCTCAGTATCTGGTGGTGCAATGGTGTAGCAGGACCTAAGATAGATGTAAGAAGTTGCCTCGTTCTGAAATTTAAAAGGTATAGCACAACATCGTAAATCCAGCTTTCTCCATCCACATGCACTACAGTGTAGTGCGTCAGTGCTGTATATTTTAAATAGCCAGAAAATTGGCCCAGCTCATAATGGTTTTACATTTATTGGCTGTGCTTCAGATTTACTTTTGTTGACATGCAGGTGGGAAATACATAGTGTCGGGTCCACAGAGAGGTGGAGGCCAAATGTGCTGGGTGTAGAAGCGTAGCAGAGCGTTGTAAGGTTTTGGGGGGCTGGAAGGGGCAAGAACATGCTGACGCCCCGGCTGCCCTCAACCCAGGAGCAGGAACAATACAGCCAGAATCCCTTTCTTTTCTTCCTCCTCCTCCAGCCACTCTCCTTTTACCCTATCACTCAAGCAAATTAAAAGGACATTAAAAACGCAGGTTGGAGATGAGAGGATGACCAACGGGGGGGTGGGGGCGGCGGAAGGATCTGACCATTAAAAATTAACCTGCATTCCAGCAAATAATTTCTCTATAAAACATAATTTGCATCTTCCCCTGCTGCTCTGGTAAATGAAATTTAAATATTTAACCAGAGTCCCAGTGTCACTGGGGCTGCAGCATGTGCCATCCCCCAATGGGAGAGAGACAGCAACCATTTCACTAACAAGATGAGCAATGCTGCTTGTCATTCACTCGGACTGGTCCACTCAGCTTTGCAACCCACTCACCCTTCTGTTTGTGACAGATCTGTAAGCTGCAGACAGACACACAAGCAACCGCTAAGATGCTTCACACATGAGGTGCCTGGTACTTCCACTGATGCACTGTGTGTCATCCTCTGAAATGACAATGTGCCAACGGGCCACCAGCACAGCAAAGAACATGCTGTGGCCCACTGCAGGAAGTACCAGCAATAAACCTCTTGGGCTGAGCAATGCAAACTAGAGATCACAGAAACATCAATGGGAAAGGTCCACGAAGGGACAGATAGTGTCATTTTCAGAAGTGTCCAAGTACCCACAAATCCTATAGAAGTCAATGGGAGCTTCAGGTGCTTGGTACCTTTGAAAAACAGGCCACCAGTAACTAGGTCCTAGTCCATAACCCTGCTACGGCTACTGCAGGATGGTTTCGTAGGGTATGTTGGATAGTCCTTTGTCTGGATGGTTTTTTTGATGTCCCAAGCAATGGAACTTCCACCAGTTCCCCAGGTAACTATTCCACAGGCTTCCTGATAGGATAAATTAAGAAAAGGGACATTTAGGGACAATGTTCGCCTACTTCTACCCCCTTAAAGTCACCCTAGATAACTCCTTTGTTCCCTTGAGCTTTATACCATTCAGGTATATTTAGACTGTTTTATCAACACATTTAAAGCTTAGTTGCTCCCTGTCCCACCCTCTACACCTCTGCAGGGGCCAGGCGCAGATGCCCACTGAAGATTCCAGCCATGTCAGAACTGGGACTGCTATGGACTCGCAGTGGGGAGGGTTCTCCCCTCTGATCCCTGTGGAAGTCCCCAAGAAGTGAAGATTTGGCCCATGCCCCCTGTTATTTATTTACTGGGCCTAACCTACTAGTCAGTGCAGCCTTAAGGAGGGTGGAGGAAATGTGAGGTGTGCAGCTATTGCCAGCTGAGAACAGTATTGGTGTGATGTCAGGATGGAAGGAACAAGTGGGTTAAACAACACTGGAAAATCTTCCTCAGAAGCACGAGTGAAGACATTAAGAAGAAAAGCAGAGCAGTGAATGACCTTGCTTCCTTGACATTTCTTAGCGATGCCTCCCTCTGGAGCCGTGGCCCAAAGCCTCCTGTCTGAATGCGCCGAGCAACAAGAAGAAGAGATCAGCACGACGCTGTAGCCTGCAGGGAAACTCGTGGAGAGAGAGTGGTGCTTCTCTTCATCTTAGTCATCGTGGAGCCATGGCAAGGAAAATGACAGGCGCTTTTAAGCCCATTTCAATCAAGGCCTATATCTTGCCTTGAGAGAGGGGCAGAGGGGACAGCCACAGCACTGATGTGAATTGTGTGATGCAGCTACTGTAGTGAGGAGGGGACAAGTTGGATGTAGCTGAGAAATGTCTCCCCAAGAAGACAGAACACTAAAGATCATTTCTCTCTCTTCATAGACCCCTTTGGGGGCAGCATTGATGAGAAATGTTATCTAGCCCAGTAGATGTAAAAGGAAATCCACTTAAGAAGCCACCATCCAGATGGATCGTGGTGCCTCCAGATATGTCTTGGCTACAGCGGTCCAGCTACGGTGCTGTAGCTGTGCCAGAGCACTGCTTGTAGCACAGAGGCTCTCTACATCGGCGGCAGGGTTCTTCCGCCAACGTAACTAATTCCTCTCTCTGAGAAGCAGTACCTAGGGCAATAGAAAAATTCTTCCATCGACCTAGCTGCATCTACAGTGGGAGTTAGGTCAACCTAATTATGTTACACAGGGTGTAAAACTGTTCACAGCCCTGAGCAATGTAGCTAGGTGTGGACCAGGCCTCAGAAAAAGTGAGCAGAGCTTACAAATGCTTAAATCTGGAGGAACCGGCTGACTCAGGGGACTGGGTGCTGCTTCAAAGATCACCTGGGTTGATTGTATCAAAAGCTATAATTATTTGGTGGCTGTTCAGTGGCCAATGGGAAATTAGCAGGTGTCTCTCAGTCCCATTCCTACTGGGCTGATGGAATAATATGATTACTTGGCTCTTATACAGCACTTTTCAAATAATGACCCCCAAAGGCTTTGTATACGTCACATCTAGTTCTAACTGGCAGGGTCAGCAGAGAGATCAAGAACTGAATGGGCCTGAACTCCCCTCTAACCCAGATCAGGTTTGAAGAGAGGATTGGGCCATACCAGCTCAAATCATTGGTCAAGGTTGACTGATATTTTGCTTCCAGCACTGGCCAGGACTTAATGCTTTAAAGGGAGGGAAGGAATCAGCTTTGTACACCCAGCTAAAGAACATCTTATATATTAGAGCACTACTCTGACTAAGGGCCATGCTGAAGATGCACCACCCTAAGGGGAGTTCTGAGAGACACCAATTGCTTAGAATCATAGAATACTAGGGTTGGAAGAGACCTCAGGAGGTCATCTAGTCCAATCGCCTGCTCAAAGCAGGACCCACACCCACTAAATCATCCCAGCCAAGGCTTTGTCAAGCTGGGCCTTAAAAACCTCTAAGGATGGAGGTTCCACCACCTCCCTAGGTAACCCATTCCAGTGCTTCACCACCCTCCTGCTCCTGGAATTCCTGGGGAGCACAGCTGCTGCACCACCCCTTAGAACGTACAGGGAACAACCTATACTGCCTTCCTCAGCCAGCTCTACCAGCTAGTGCAGAGAAGGGTTGGCTCTGCTTCCTCCCCACTCCCTTTGGAGAGACTAGCACCTACAGAGGCAATAACCCTGCCCAGCCCTTTGTCTTGTATCTGTGGCTAGCCCCTGTGAGGGGTGTGGAAGGGCAGAGTGCTCTTTGCTCCCTCCACTCCTATGCATCCACTCAGGGGACCAGCCACAGTCTGGTGTCAATGCTTCACTGCTGTACTTAGGAGAGGACATCACAGATGTAACCCTGAAGCTAGATTTGCTTACCTGTATCATGCAAGGCTACAAATGGTTATAATCTAATCAAGCCCTTTTGAAAACCCAGCAACACAACCAGCAAAGTGCCTGGAGCATGGCATGAGTGAAGCTTTCAGTACCACTCTCCCTGCTCTGTGGATAAAGAGGAGACATTATTCATCAGCCAATCCAGGACCATTTACTTTAACCTCATTTAACACTAATTTCTAATATGAGTTTTTCATTGTAATCAAACAAAGGTTTTTTGGGGGGTTAATTAAAATAATTACAGGGACATTTCATTTAAATAAATTGCTCCCTGGAGTTCAGTTAATGTGGGTGTTTAAACTGGATGATGAAGATGATTATTATGGACTTTGAAAAGAGATGCATAGGCAAAGGGCACAGAGAGAAAATGGAAATGGGACACAGTGAATAGATTTTTTGGATGATCTGCTATGTGGGTTAATGGACTGAATCCTTTACACTGTGTCTACAGTGTGGTTTGTGTATATCACCTTTAATAAAGCAGTTGCATCGAGTCCCCTTTTCTGCTCTTTTACAAGTTACTGGGCTTGTTACAGGAATCACTACATGAAATCTATGCCTCTGTTATACAGAAGGCCAGACTAGATGACCACAATGGTCCCTTCTGGCCTTGGAATCTTTGTATCTTCAAGATCCCAATAGTCTGAGGTTCTGTCTCACTTTCTGCATATGAAAGTCAATAAAGCATCACACAGATCATTCATTCAGCAGGGACAGCGCTGGAGTAGAAACCAGACCATTCCTTCTAACCAGAAAGCATCTCATGTGAGATTCTGTTTTGGCTTCTAGTTGATCTTTGTCCCAGTCTCAAACAATGCTGTCCCTCTCTAAACAAACAGAGCCAAGTTTTGCCCTTTGCTCCTCAATGGGCAAGGTTTCCAAATTGCAGAAAAGGAACACCTGAGTAAACAAGGTAGCTGCTCACCAGGGGGTGCCAGGTGTGAGCAGTCTGGATAGCCCTGTAAACTGCAGCTGCCTTTTCAAAGTCTGGAGAGGGCCAGGCAAAACATTCCATTGATAAATGAACATTCCATGGTGCTGCCTGATCCTGGAAAAGTGGGAGTCTTTGTCCTCCTCTAGTGGCTGGTTTACATATGAGAATAAGAGTTTACTCTAGCTATCCATTAAGGGAGTTCTTTTGAGCACTGCTAACAGCTGCTCCCCCAGCCAAGGGAGAAGCTACTGAACCCAGAACCCAACCAAGTTTGAGGGACCATTAAGAGAGTTACTCCTTATGAAGGGGTGTCCACCCCCCCACAAGCCCAGAGGCAGTTAACATGGGGCAGAAGGGGCCAATTAAGCTCATATGATGCACCTGGAGGAAAGCCAGGGATTGATAAACACTAATTGCAGATGAATCCCAGCTGGGAGAGGAGCTGGAATAGGATTATAAACCAGGAAGTGAGAGCATGAAGAGGCTGCAGGGAAGAAATCTGCTGTTACTACCCAGAGGGAAAGGGAGTAGACCAGGGACAAGGAAGTGATCTAGGTGGAGTATAAGCCCTGGAGTCTTGCCCTGGACTGGGAAGAGGCTAAGAAGGGTGAGGTAGCCATAAGGAGCAGAGGAATCTCTGGTGGTGATAGACAAGGAGACAGATAAGTGTAGTAGGAAGGAGCCCAGGGAAACAGCAACAGGGTCTGAGACTGAGCAGGCCTAGGTTAGTAGTCATAGGTTCCCTGGGCTGGAACCTGGAGTAGTGAGTGGGCTAGGGTTCTCCCACCAGCCACTGGCAAAGTGACAAGACCTGGAGTTGGGACAGAAGATCTCCTGAGAGGGCATATGGACAGCTTGCCTAGTGGGAGTTTGTTACTTTGGAAGGGGGGACTTTATAAAAACCTGGCCAGAGGGCTACTTCATGAAGAGGGAGCACGCTGAGTCTTGGGGAGAGAGAGGGAGGCCACAGTGTGACCAGCCAACAGAAGGGGGCACCAGACCAGGCAAGAGCTAAACTGGGCAAGACCTAGCTACAAGGAGGCTCGCTTGCAGGGAGTGGGACCCCTTTGCACACCTTTAGCTCCCGAGGTAAAGGTTCACGCTTTTAGCACTGTCGGTCCTCTGTCCGGTCCTCGCAAATGGTGAGGGTTGCACTTGCCTAGCACTGTTTATTGCATGGCATTGCTATTCAAACATGAAGCAGACTGTTTTGGGTGATGCCCCTTTAGCAGGCAAAGGGATGGAATATTGGACTCCGACAGTTCCCTAGCGTTCTGTGGGAGATGAAGGGGTAGCTGGGGAGAGGCAGAACATGTGGTCACAGCAGCAGGAAGAGAGAGTCCCTGGGACCTGAGGGATGGGTGTGACAAGAACAGTGTGAGGGAAATGAAACAGAGCTAATCTAACCTCTGCCTGTGACTGAAATAGTCCCAAACTGGGAGATTCTTACCACATTCAAATTCAGGAGAGAAGAACTCTCTGAGAAATTGATATCTCTCTATCCAAAGCTCTGAAGACCCACTTGTCAGCTAAAGGCTGTGACCTGACTCTCCAATGCTGCATTCCACTGCTCATGTGCATTACAAAACCATCTCCCAGCCCAGCCTCCTCTGCACTGCCCCAGCCTTGCTGAAGGCCCAGATCTGGAACCTCATCATTTTTGAGGGATGTAGATTACTGGGAGCTCAGTGCTCTCCGCCAAGCCGTTCTCCCTTTCCCCCATCCTTCTGTTCTGGTACCTTCTCACTACGGTAGAGATCAACCTCTCCAACAGTGTGACTCAGAGGTTCTCTTTACCATCAGACTTGCTGCCATGGAATCCTGACTCTGAGAACTTGCCAGGGCTAGGAAGTGTATTACAGCTTGGTTTGAAAAACAAATTGTCCTTATGCTACTGCCAGTGACAGGAGAACTACAAGAGTTAGTGGGTACACCTAAGCATATTCTTTTCTGTGACAGCAACTTGTGCCAACTACCTCCTTATCTACAAATCAATAAAAAGAGCAACAAGGAGTGGGTATTCAATGCATGTGCCATAAGGAACAAATTTTCTCCAACTCATCTCCGTAAGCGTATATGTGCAACATAAATCACCCAGTATGCTGTATGTACTATACTCTGTGGGCCAGATAGACAGTTTAGGCAGGTACCTGGACACACACAATGCATCTTCAGTTGCATGTTTAATCTGTGAATTTGCACATTGGGGAGTTGTACACACCAAGGGTAATCAGTGCAACTGGGCACAGCTACCTGATCTACATGAACATTCGTGGTGTGTTTGCAAACCTACACTATCAGAAAATTAGACCCTTTGTGTGTGTGTGTGTGTGTGTAGTGCATATTTAATACACTGCATGCAAGGTAGGACATAGATGTCAGACCTTCTAAACTTCACTACATGTATCTGTTGGGAAGTTGAATGTGTAAGGTGAAGTGGGTGGATGTTTTCAATATGTATTTTGATTTATTTTATTAAATGTATCAACTGCACAGACAACAGAATGAACTGATGTATTTATGTCCATCAGTCTTTTCCACGGTGTACATACAAGTAATCAATAGTCAAAGCAGCTCACAAATCAATGAAGCACTTTCCATAGACTCTAATTTCAATATATTGAGCCCAAAAGAGGCAATACATTGTATACAAGTTACATTTTAAAAAACAAAGATGCAAGTCTCCACTTCCCTATTATGAGGGCAAGGAGTGAAAGTAATAAGGTTAGATTTTCAAAAGTAGTAGGTGTGGCTGTACATGTACATAATTTGCATACACAATTATTATAAGTGCATGTGCAATTCCAGTAATTGCACATATAAATTGTGTCTAGAGCAGTAGTTTTCCACCTGTGGTTCACAGGTCCCTAACAACTATGAAAATAAAGTTTCAGATCCCAGAAAAAGGCATTCTGTTTTTCTGATCAATAAAATATATGTGATTCCCCCTACCTACAAGGTCAAAACCAGAAAGTGTTCTTGTTACCACAGAAGCCCAGAGTTTAGCGCCCTTTTTCACACTGCGTCAAATGCTGTGCTAAGCATATGCAACATTTATAGTTGAATTCTGTTCAGTCAGTTTTCAGTCTAAGATTCTATGGCAGGGGTCCGTGGACCACAGGTTGAATTTCCAAAAACCTCCATTTGAAATCTTTTAGGGGGTCTGCAAATGAAAAGAGGTTGAAAACCACTGGTCTAGAGCATAGGTTCTTCTAAACCGACTCAAAGGAGTAGGAGTTATAAAATATGTATGTAAGGGATTCCCTGCTTGCCTCTTTTTGAGTCTTGCTTGCTCTGGGTAATTCCAAGAATTCCTCACCCATGATTTATTTGTGAAATTCCTTCAGGAAGTGAAGACATACAAAGGCCCCGAAGCTGCAAACCCAGGAAAATACTGTGGTAAAATATTGTAAAGGAGAAAAATAGAAAGGGAGGACAAAACCACTCCCTAGCTACAGAATGATTGCACTTGTAGAGCCAAGCAGCAGACAGTTCAGAGGGGGGAAATATTATTTATTATAAACCACTGCTCTCACCTGCAGTCTCCTGATGTTGGGATCCTCCAAACAGTTCAAGAGAGCTCTGTATAGTACCAGAAAGAGAGAAGGAGGGGAGCTCAAGTAAGAATACCAATAAGGTAGCGGGAAGTAGTGGTTAAAGCAGGAGGCTGCGAGTCCAGATACCTGGATTTTTTCCCCATCTCCTCCACTGATTCCCTGTGTGGCTTTGGGCAAGTCATGAAACCTTTCCATGCCTCTGTTAACCCTTCTCTACAATGGGGATAGTGATGCTGATCCAAAATGTAAAGAACATTGAGGTCCTTGGAGAGAAGCTGTCATATACTACAAGTGGAAAAGTATCATCACTAAACAATATATATGGGCCAGAACCTGAGATAGCATAAATTGGAATAACTCAATTAAAGTCAATGGAGCTATGCCCATTTACACCAGCTGAGGACCTGGCCTCAGGATCTTAAATATATATTTTGTATATCCTAATTGATTAAATGTATTCCTTTTTCAGGAATACATAGCACTTGATTCACAGCTGATTGAAATCAGTGCAAAAATATCTATTGACTTCAGTGAGGTTTAGATCAGGTCCTCAGGCCTGGATTCAGCAAAGTACTTAAGCAGGAACTTAACTTTGAGCACCTGATGAGTTCCACTGATGCCAATAAACCTACTTACATGCTTAAATTATGGACCTGCTTAAGTACCTTGCTGATTCAGAGCCTGACTGCTTGATCCTGCTAATTTGCTGAGCAATCTGGCCCTGATACAGTAGGGCACAGTAAGTCCGTGCTTACCTTTAGGTACATGCATGCTCCCACTGAAATCAAGGGGACTATGCACTTGATTAAAAATAACTATGTTCTTAAATGCTTTGCTGAAGCAAGACCAAAATGCTCAGTACTTTGCAGAATTGAGCTCTTATTGAGTATGTGAGAATATTAATCATGTGGGTTATTTAGACACACAGGGCCAAATCCTACTCTAGATTTACATTAGTGTAAGTGAGAGCATCTCTACTGAAGTCAGTGGAGTTACTCCAGATTTACACCAGTGTATCTGAGAGCAGAACTTGGCTTAGTGTGTATTAACTGTCTCTGGGGTGTTCTGCAATTTGAAGGATACCTTCACTAGAGCTTCTAAGTTTCTCACTGATGCTGCAGTGCTATCTATTATTTTGGGTAATCAGGAGATTATTTTCCATCTCTGTAATAATAATTTCTTGGTTTCTATCAGCATGGCCCCAGGGAACAATCTTTCATCCTTGTTACACAGATCACCGATTATTGATAAATTCCCTAATATGTATAGTGCTTTTCTGTCAGCCTTTGAATTTAATACATTTATGCAGCAGTTACTGTTTTAATCTTTAAAATATACCCCAAATGCCAGGACACTATTTTTCTCATGACTTATCTAATATATTTTGCTTTTTTCCCTTGTAACAGTTTGATCAGAGGCAAACACTGACTAGAAGAGCTCTCAGAGTCATCTAGTGGTTCAGAGGAGAAACTGCATTTCCTGGCTGAATTTTGTGGTAACAGTAGCTCCTGGAGTCAGTGGATAATGATCATTGCTATGTGACAGGGGTTTAACCTTTTCCAACCATAATCAATATCATGTGACTGGGAGTCAGGGAGAAAAGATCAGTCTCTTACTAGCTCTCATATGTGCCAAACCTTTATTACACCTGTGAAACTGCAGCTGCAAACACAACAGGCTGGAGGAGAACAGGGACTGCTCTGCATCCATTCGTGGAGTGCCGCTGGTTCAAGTGGGGAGCAGATTGCACCCCCGTGGGGTGTAATAGCTCCAGGGTGGTACCATGATTAGGGTGACACGGGCATGATGTTGAATTCTGCCCATCATGCAATTTGCTTGTATGATTTAATGGCACACAATAAAAGTGAAGCTATTACAGTACAAAATACTGCTGACTCTGATATAAACAGTCTCCCAATGACAAAATTATTGCAGGTTGAGCATAGCTGCCACAGTTACATGCATCCCCTTCAAAAACCCCACTCATCCTCCAAACACAGGCTGTCACTTCATAGTGTTAAGAAGCAATCAAAGGATTCTGCCTGTATGGTCCACTAAATCTATACATCAAAGACTCATTTAAGCCTTCCTTTGTAAGTGTTATTATTTGTATTTCATTAGCATCTAGAGGGCCCAAATGAGAGCCAGGCCCATTGTACTGGACAATGTATGAGCACAATTTACAATCTAAAGGAACCTTAGGAGAAAGGAAAGTATATTTAGTAGTGTGTGTGTGTGTGAGTGCGCACATCCATGCACCTGTCACTGGTTGGGATCACAATTGTTCAAATGTGTGCCATGTTACTAGCAGCTCTTGAGCTTCCTTTTTCTGGGGCCTGTGCTTTTGGCAAATCAGCCTTCTAGCCCCACAGTTCAACAATCTTTCAAGCAGCCATGATGTGCTATCTGGTGACATCTGGGGTGACATCTAGAGGATTACAACAGTGTGCCTTGAAAGGGAATTGTTATTTCATTTAAATATTGCAGTCTAAGCCATCCCATGCTAGAGACTGTTCTCCACCATGTTAAACACAGCAAGGGGAGAGGGGAAAGAAATAATGGGCCCAAGCTTATTCAGACATCAATGATCAGCCTTTCTATTGATTGAAGATATCGCAGAGAAACAGCAACATTGAACAGACAGGGCAGACTGAATGCACTTCAAGAGAAAAAAATTTCAGGTAGCAGAAATTTAAAGGGATCAAAAGATACATATCATAGGTTAGGGGGAGAAATGATGCTGGAAATGGAGACTTCTATTGAAAGGCATGATTTGATCCCTGGAAAGCTACTTAAGGAAGATCAAGTGATTTAAGACCGAGTTAGAAGGTATAAAGAATAAAATGATTCAGAGGCACATCTGAACGCTGGATGTCCCTGACTGGATGGAAACAAGGCAGACAAATCACATTTTTGCTACAACTTCAGGAGCCCTCTCCTTGTAACTGCAGTATAAGGAAGCAGCTGAGGGGCTGCCGGTGAGCCCAGACAAGAAGCAATTTCTTTTCATGTCACAGAGCTGGGTGAATGCTTCAGAAAAATCCTCATGAATATTCATCCTTGGTTTGATTCTTTTGTGCTCCATTTCTGGGGACTCTTTTGTGTTCAGCTTTCCAGGAACACATGTACAGTTGAACACTGCAAGGACAAATATCCACAGAAAGTGAATTGTAAGCGTGTATGCTTAGATTCTCTCAGAAAGCCATTGCAAACTTCCTTTCTATGAGTCGTAGGTATTTCCTGCCTCCCCCCGGCCCTTTCCTCTTGTTTAACAGGAAATTTCCTTCTGCTGTTCTCCTAACTCCTAACAATCCCTTACTTATGTGCCCCACTTCTTTCCTTCTTCTCCCTGGCCTATTTAGTTGACTACTACTCCCTGTGGGCACTAGCAGGAAGAAGTCCCACCACTCAGGTGAGCAGAAAAGCTTCAGCTGTCCCCTCCACAGGGGACACAAGAGGTGGGGAAGTTCCTTGTGTGCTCTTCCTCACCATTTGTGCCAGCCCTAGTTGATTCCTTTATTAGAGATAGGATGGCCTAGGAGGATGACAGTGAAGGAAGACTCGGAAGTTGCTGGGTTCTAATCCTTGCTCTGCCACTGACTGCTTTCCTTTGGGTCTTGAGTAAGTGGCGTCCCGTTCCATAACTCAGTTTGCCCATCTGTGAAATGGGGATATGTGATAGAGCATGTATGCCACACAGGCTCCAGAAGGGTTAAGGTAGGCCTGAGGAGGCCAAATAAACTACCAGGCTGCATCTGGAGGGAGAGCTAGGCTTACCTGAGGATGAAGTCCACAAAGGGAGAAGCTGAGAGAGGATTATAAACAGGGGAAGTTGAGAGCTGCAGAGAGAGAGTCTGCTCTCACTTCCTGGGATTATCCAGAGCAGAGAAACCGCAGTGAGAGGAGGTAGGGAGTTTCCTATCTCTGAGAGGGGCTTGGGGAAGGCAGACTGCAGAAGGCTACAGGGATGGAATTAACCCCGGTGGTGGGCTTTGAAAAGGGGGCATGGCACAGAGAGGCAGACCTGAAAGATTGGTGTTCCAGGAAAGACAGGAACTAGGTGGATCTAAGGAGAAGCCAGAGGCCCGGGAACCAGAGCAGAGGGTATGTTAAACACAGTCTGCAGGGAAGCAGCACGTGGGGCCTGGAGGTAGGAAGTGGCTCAGGGAAACAACAGCAAATCTAAAGGAGCAGACCTAGCTGCTTAATACAGGGTCCCTGGGCTAGACCCAGAGCAGAGGGTTGGATGGAGTTTCCCTACCAGCCCCCAGGAAGGGGCATACAAGCCCAAAGTAAGGACTACAGAGCCCAGGCTGGGGCTGAAGATGACATCTCAAGAATGGGCTGAGGAAGAGTCCAAAGGAGACAGAAGGATCTTTTGTGCTGGGACACTTTTTGGACTTTTAATTGGACTTTTGTTATCTCAGAAGGGGTGAGGAAATAAATTGTGACCTGGCTGGAGGGCCAACTCATTGGAAGTGGTGGATGACCAGAGGATCAACATGGCTGTCGGCAAGGAGTACCAGAATGGGGAGAGACCACCACATCATATCCAGCCACAAGGAGGAGCTCTGGCAGTGACTCCTCCCTTCAAGGATAACAATTTCGCGTCAGAGTTGTTAGTTAATATCTGTCAAACACTCTGAGCATATAAAGCATACCGGTAAATGCTAAATATCTAATAACAAAGAGTGTTCTCCCAATTAGGGCCCCTAATCCTTGGGAATCAAGAAAAGTGTAGTTTTTCCTCAAAACTTTGTTTTTGTTTGGTGTTCTTTTTTAAGCTGATCTAGGTCTCTTCTGCTGCTGCTGCAGTCCCAGCAATAGATGGAATTGGTAATGGCCTCAGATCTTCAAGGCTAATCGGGACCCATATCTTCAATAAAGAAATTGTCTTGGGTGTTTTTTGGTTTTGGTTGGTTGGGCTTTTTGGTTTTAGTTTTATTTTAATGGCATTGTAGCAGGGTGGTCACCCACTCCTGGCCCAAAGGGGTTAAAAGCCAGCCCTTGGAGAGGGCTGGGGTTGGGAGCCTTAGGCTGGGCTGAGTGGGAGGCAGCCTCAGCTGTGGCCATGCCCCAAACAGACTCAGCTAGCCCTATAAAGGGGCTGCTGGGCTGAAGCTCAAGAGACTCTCTCTAGCTTTTGGGAGGGAGGGACCTGGCTGCAGGGACCTAAGCAGAGTACCTCGATTGGAGCAGGGCTGGGGAAGGGTCTGAGGAGCTGAGGGAGCTCCAGCCAGGAAAGCCCTAGGCTGCAGCCTAGTATTAGGCCCAACAGGTACTGGGATTGCAGGGGACAGCCCAAGGTTAGACGGAGGCAGCAGGTCCAAACCCAACCTTGCCTGTGATGAGTGGCTTATACTGCAGTCTGCCCCAGGGTGTGAGGGCTAGCTGGTGACTGGCAGTAGCCTACGACTGAGGCGAGGTAGGGATAGGGGGTGGGGGTTCCCTGGAGAGGGGAGACCCTGCAAGTGAGGGGTTACTGCCAGGGGGCAGCACCCCAGCGTACAAGGGGCACCGGGCCTGGGAGGGACATGGGAGCCCAGTGTAAGTGGGATACTGGCCTGCAGAGGGTGCTCCAAGGCTGGAAGTAGAGCTAATTCCCAGGGCACCAGCAGGAGGCGCGGCAGGGGTGAGTCCTACACGCTTACAGGCATAAATGTTTGTGTGGATTTCTGACTTTCTTTGACATCTCTGGAATATATAGAACTGTGGATAAGAACACACACGGTGCAGGATCATAAAATGGTCCTGCACCAAAGGGAGATGGTCTATTAAGTCCCCATAGCAGAATTTAAAGAGACTTCGGCTCTGCTTGTCAGCTGAGTGACTGCGCCTGATGAAAGGCAAATGGATCAGTTCCAGATTTCAAACCCCCCACTCTATCAGAAGTTAGGGGCTCCAACTTTATCCTCTAGGGGAGTTATACAGACTCTGCTTCCCTCTATCTTTCTCTTTCACAGAGAACCAGAACTAATGGCACTCTAGAATGGAAACTGGCCCTATGGGTCCACTGAGCAAAGATTCTGTTCAGCCCAGGTTCAGAATTCCAGTGTCATTCCAAAGTGTAACAAGTTCATCCACTCACTAAAACTTCTTTCTTTTTCCCTCTTATTTTATAAGACAGTTGGATGGTTATTTTAATATTATTCTGTATCCTTTAGAAAACATCAGAAGTGAGGAGAAGTTTTGTCCAGGGGCTAGAGCTAGGGGGACTGGACATCAGAACTGCTCAGTTCTATCCCTGTTTAGGCCACTGTCTTGCCATGTTACCTTCCAAATGAGTCATTTAACCTCTTTTTATTTTTTCCCCATTCGGGAAGCAGGATGTAATTAATAATATCTACCTCACAGGGATGATCTGTGCTGTGATATGTAATGGCTTAGCATTTGCCAGCTCTTTGCGAGCCTCAGATGCACATCTTAATAGAAATGCAATGTATTGTTATCGCACAGGATAAATAAGCATTCCGCAGAACCAGTGCTGCCTGATTCATGGCATATTAAAACACATGATGCGGGAATTGGTACATCACTGTAATTCAGACAAACAAAGGGAAATCTGTTTGCTTGATTGCACTACTCATAATGTCATCAATGTCTTTCACTGACATCTTAACCTGAGAGCAAAGCTCCGAAGTGTGTCAGGAAAATCCAGGACTCTGAGATGGAAATAAATGAAATTCCATTTAGGATGTAATGGATAAAAGCTTTATTTTGGTTCGAATCCACTGAGGAAACTCCATCATTCCGCTCCATGTGTATAGGGGCTGGGAGTCCTCAGTGGTCTCCCTACCCACCACTACTGTAATGTCCTGCCTTTGCATCTGTGAGTGAAGGCTGTCTCCCTCCAGCACCTGGCATATGGAGAGCATAAGGGATCTAAAAGAGCTCTCCTTTAAGTCGGCTCGTAAAGGCTTATGCTTTTTAGAGCTGAGGGATGACAGTTCCAATCCCGGCTCCCTGCATTTATGTAATATGTGTAACAGTTGTGTCCACTGTACTCAGCATGAGGGTTCTTTACACTGTCTCTCCTTAATTATCTAGCTGTAACCCTTTGCCCTAGTTCATCGGTAGCAAGCTACCTTCTTGCCTTCCCTACTAGAATATTAGTCTGGCAGTGTTCCCTGTCCTGCCTGAAACAGATGGGCAGAGTGGGGAGCCAAGTTCTCCTTACACTGCCCAACACACATAGGACTGCTCCCCAAGTCATATGTTTTAGGCTGGATCAGGAAACTGTTGATAGTCTTGTATGTGTAGCTTATCAAATTTTCTCCCACCAAATAATAACTAGCTCTTATACAGTGCTCTTCCCCAGTAGATTTCAAAGACCCACATTTTTAAAGATGTATAAAGTTTGATGCTGAGAGTGACAACACCTAAATCCCATTTTCAAGTGTTTTAGGCTCCTAAGTGCCTAAATCCCTTTTGAAAATTAGAGTTAGGCTCCTAAATTAGTTAGCCATTCCCACGGTGAGTACTGCAACACCTAAATATCTTTACAAATCTGGGCCAAAGTGCTTTAAGAAGGATGTAAATATCATTATCACTGTTTTACAGATGGGGAAACTGAGGCACAGAGTGGTTAAAATCACCTTCACAAGGTTGCCCAGCAGGCAAAGTCAGGACTAACCCAGGTCTCCAGAGTCTCAGGCCCTCGCTACTGGGCCACGCTGCCCCCTCCTCCTTCATCTCCTTTCTTTTAATGTCCACAAATATTCTTTCTGATGTGGTTTTAATACATAGGTTTCCCCTGGGGGGCTGGAAGAAGGCTAATGTATCATTTGAGAGCCTATTTCCTTACTATGTGAATGAAGGTGCTACATTTTTCAGACAGCCTGTTTGATATTATGTGTCAATAAAAATTGAACACACAAAAATACATACAGCAGATCTACAGTGCACTAGAGACCAGCTAGACACTGCTCTAGGCAATAATATATTTCTCTACTGGCTGCAGAAAGATTATTGTTCAGGGCCGTGGTTTCTTCCAGAAAAGTCACCCCTCCACCCCAGATATTGTGCTTGGGCAAAGTAGGAGTAGAAGGTTTTCTGGGATACTTTTGCCATGAGATGGGATATAAGGATCCACTTGGTTTCCTTTTTCCTTCAGTGCACTGCACAGTCTGACAATTGAAGGGTTAAACCTAAACACCCACAAATGGCCCCAGTCACTGCAATAATGGAAGGAATCTTAAAACTTACTTAAACCGTGACAATCAAATAAAAATACCGTAACTATGTGACTTTTTTCCATTGGGCAGATAAGTGGGCAATGCAGATGGACCTTGGCCCAGGGTCAGCAAAGCATTTAGGACCATGCATCACTTTAAGTATGTGCTTATATCTCATTGACTTCAATGGGACAAAAATCATAGGTTTAAGTTCTTTACTGAATCAAGAAGAAAAGGAGTACTTGTGGCACCTTAGAGACTAACCAATTTATTTGAGGATAAGCTTTCGTGAGCTACAGCTCACTTCATCGGATGCATACTGTGGAAAATATGGAAGATGTTTGTTTTTATACACACAAATCGTGAAAAAATGGGTGTTTATCACTACAAAAGGTTTTTTCTCCCCCCACCCCACTCTCCCGCTGGTAATAGCTTATGTAAAGTGATCACTCTCCTTACAATGTGTATGATAATCAAGGTGGGTCATTTCCAGCACAAATCCAGGATTTAACAAGAATGTCTGAGGAATGGGGGCGGGGGGGGGGGGGGGTTAGGAAAACAAGGGGAAATAGGTTACCTTGCATAATGACTTAGCCACTCCCAGTCTCTATTCAAGCCTAAGTTAATTGTATCCAATTTGCAAATGAATTCCAATTCAGCAGTCTCTCGCTGGAGTCTGGATTTGAAGTTTTTCTGTTGCAATATCGCAACTTTCATGTCTGTAATCGCGTGACCAGAGAGATTGAAGTGTTCTCCGACTGAATCAGTTTGTTTGTTTGGAGTAGAATTAATGGTACAATAGAGAAGAAAAAACTTTTATTTCATTATGAGTTATGTATTGTGGACCTGGTTCAGAAAGTTGACATCAGTGGGCCTTCTCTTGTGCTTAAAGTTACTAATGTGGGTAAGTATCTTTCTGAATCAGTGCCTGTAATTGCAGTTCTAGTGGAGGCTTGCTTTCTCCACCCTCTTTCCCCCCTCTCTCCCTCAAATTCTGTGAACATACTACTCTCTGATTCAAATGAATGCTAATATTGAAACCTTTACAAAACCTTCTTTTGAACCTGAGCATAGTGGTCCATAATTGGTGGTTTTGCAAATTGCTAGATATTACTTTGTAAGTGTGTTTATCTTGGTAATACAGAGTGTACTAAACTCTACTGAAGTAGTTACACCTGGGATGCCTTTGGCTCATGGTGACAATGAAACGGGCAGCAAAGTATTGTGGAATTGGGACCTGCTTAGGAAATGGTAGTAGCTAGTAGTTCATTCTGATCTCACACTGGTTTAACACTAGAGTTACTCCATTAATGTCTTTGGACTTGCTTGTGATTTATACCAATTGTAGAGTGTGAGAGCAGAAACAAGCTTGTAATCTTCCATATTACTGGCATAATAAACACTTATTTCTTTATCTAAGGGTAAGGTAGCTGGTATTGAATTCACGCATTTTTGCACAGTGTGATGGAATGACTAACGGAGGCTAGATTTTGGCCCAAAAGGGCATAAAACAGCATGAGTTTAACAACCTGGTGTTAAATATGAGTCATAATTAACTGAGGCACTGAGTGATTAACACAGAACAAAATGGATGATATTAAGATAGAAAGACATAAGTTTTTCCTTTAGTGTAGTTCCTTTTTATTTACTATCTGGAATAGGGACACAGCCATTGTATTTCATCGGAAAGGCCCACCTGGAACACTGTGATGGTGCATTCCAACCACACAAGGCATGGGCTGAGTGACTAAACACATTTATGTTGAAGCTGTGGCTGTCTGAACTATACACCAATCTCCAGTCTGTATGTGCGATGAATTGCCATTACTCTTAAGTCTGCTTGGAGAACTGAAACAGATGGAACCAACCTGTTATATCTTCAGTTGTCTGATGCCCCATTCTCAGATGGGCAACAACATGCTGCACCCACTCAAAGGTCTGCTCATAGTCGGGGGAAGAATCACACCCTTGTGGTTCAGGTTGTGACCCCATGTCTGATCTCTTTGCTATGACTTTGCTCACACAGTCTCAGACAAGAGTGCTACTGGCCCTTTAGCATGCATGGATGATCAGCACCACAAGGGAGCTGAAAATTATGTCCTTACAGAGAGGAAGCATCCGTGGGAAAGAGTCTAACACAGTAAGCAAATTCAGGAGTCCATCACTGCACTTGTCTCCTTGATCGTACATCTTGGACCAGGCTCAACAGCTGGCTTCTGTGTTCTCCAGAGTTGCCGGGACCATGCACCGGCTTGACCTGGTTTATTCCCCATGCTGTGATGGTGGGGCAGCATCACAGACCATAACTCATGTGGTGGAAGAGTGCCCAGCACAACATCTGGAGAGCAGTTTACAATGCTTAGCCTCCCTTGATACGGAGGCCATCGTCTGGTTACAGACGCTGGACATCAAGCTCTGACATCTGCATACGAGAGAGAGGAAAAAAGTGTGAAGTTTTCATTTTAAAAGGACAATAAAGTTATGTTTTGGCGGGGGGGGTGAGTTTATGATAACCTCTTGAACTCTCAAACATGAAATGTATTCTCTGTGTGCTATACAGTGTGCCTGACACTCTTATTTCAAGGCAAAGAGTATGAAAATCGTTAACAAAACTATCAGACTAATAAAGAAACACACAGATTTTGCAAACCCATAAATAAAATAATAGATTGGTCCAATTTTGATCCTACTAACCTTGATGTGTATTGTGGGGTGGCAGCGAGTTAAAGCTGAAGCTAGCTTCCCATTATAAGCCTGATTTTCACAGCTACCCGCCTACTTAGCTGATCTCCCTGAAATTGTGTATGCTCCACTTAGGCATAGGGGGAGCTGTGTATGGAACTTGGCTTGGAGGGGAAGGATGGTCCAGGGGCTAGGGCCCTAGTTTAGATCTTGGAGACCCAGATTCAACTCCCTGCTCCACCAGAGTGCCTGACACACCTTGGGCAAGTCACTCTTTGTATGTTAGTTTCCCATCCCTAAAATGGGGATAATAACGCTGCTCTATTTCAGAAGGGTGTTGTGAGGATAAAGATTAAGTGATCAGATATTACTGTAATAGGAGCCGCATAAGTACTATTAACACTTTTGACCCAACGGGCTAGCCAAATATTCAGAGTCAAGTATGTAGTTCCAGTTAGGAAAAGAAATTGGTCATAGTCCGATATTTCTCTGATACTGGTGTGTGTGTGTGTGTGTTTTACAAAGAATGTACAAAATCCTGTTTCTCTGAACGCAGACGGAATCAAGTAGTAGGAAAAGGCTTCTTTTGCCTACAACTTCAAATAGCACTCATTTCAGGCTGCATCCCTGAACCAAAAACCTCTCCCCTGGTGTCTTCTAGGCTCAGCCTTCAGTCTCTCTCTCTTTCCCAGTTGTTGTTGTTCGTTTTTCTCTATTCCGCCTTCACACACGTGTATATACCCCCAACCCAAAGCAATATTCAGGAAAAGCTTCTGGGCAGGCTCACATATTCCTGTTGTCTTCGGTGGGGGCTGATTCTGACAGTTCCATTAATTGAAGGAAAAGTTTACCTTCAGCCTCAGTGAGGTTTTTAACTCAACCCATAACCTAGCTCATAACACCATAGGTCGAAGGGACTGCTGCAAGTCCCAAATGAAGTATAATCGAGAGCTCCATGGTGTGTCAGAAAGTGCTGCACCACAAGATGAGGAGTGGGGAACTTGCAAAGATGCCCCTTGCCTTGAGCCTGATGTGAGCCATGTCAAACAGGCTTCTTGTTTTGATAATGATTCTAAAAGCCAAACACTATCAGTATTGAATGATGATAAAATGCATACCACTGCTTCTGATAATCCTATTATGGGCACCTGTGTGTTCTGCTTGGATTAAGATGAAAGAAAGTGATTAGAAGGAGCTGCCAAAAGCAGAGGGGGGAAGGAAACAAAACTTCAGCATTAAACAGAAACCGACGAAGTGAACTAGCCCCGCTGAGGTGATATCGCGTATATGCTTTTGCCATGCTTATAAATAAAATATTTGCTTATTATTGCAATCACATGGTGTGCCGATCCCTGAGAATTTAACATAACGATGCAACTTGTGAGAGCAGAACAAAAGGAGATGAGTAACGCAGGACGTCACCTTCACAAGACATGTGGAGAAAATAAGGATGCCAGAACACAGCTATTGTTTCTTTTGTTTGTTTTAATGGGGATTGGGACAGACAAAGGATTTTTGATGGGTTCTAACAGAGTGGGCTGCATGATGGGAGATAAGTGTCTTCATTTATTAGTGTCGCTCCAACGTGTCAGTGGTTTGAATTCTGTTTTTACCCACGATGCACTGCATTGGGGTATGATGTTTTAAAAACATTTTCAGATGATGCTGCTTTTCCCCATAAACACAAGACAACTCTTGTATGTCTGAATAATGCGAAGTGCCTCATTTAAAACCCATAAGCACCAGGGTTTTAAAAGGTAGGTACTCTCACTTTAACTCAAGGCATTTTGAAAGGAAAGAGAAACTCAGTAGTGTACATTAAGGATAGGGTGGGCGAGTAGTTGATGAATGAATGAACAGAATACAATATAATGTGATCCTGTGGAGTATCTTTCATGTAAAACTCTATCTCAAAGCACTTTACCATCTTCAATCACAGCAGAAGGAAGCAGAAAATAAGAGCCTGGTGAGAAAAGATGCATTTTCAGCTGATGAGATGGTAAGTCTGTTTTCAGAGGGCTGGGGCTGTGGAGGAGATGGCTCTTGCACTAAAAGTGGTGAGATGGTGTCATAAAAATAGAGGGAAGGGTAACCACCTTTCTGTATACAGTGCTATAAAATCCCTCCTGACCAGAGGCAAAACCCTTTCACCTGTAAAGGGTTAAGAAGCTAAGATAAACTTGCTGGCACCTGACCAAAATGACCAATGAGGAGACAAGATACTTTCAAAGCTGGAGGGGGGGGGGGGGAGTAGGATCAAAGGGTCTGTCTGTCTGTGTGATGCTTTTGCTGGGAACCGATCAGGAATACAGCCTTACAACTGTTAGTTAGTAAGTAAGCTAGCTAGAAATGCGTTAGATTTCCTTTTGTTTAAATGGCTGGTAAATAAGCTGTGCTGAATGGAATGTATATGCCCATTTTTATGTATTTTGTAACTTAAGATTTTGCCTAGAGGGATTCTCTATGTTTTGAATCTGATTACCCTGTAAGGTATTTACCATCCTGATTTTACAGAGGTGATTCTTTTCTTTCATTAAAATTCTTCTTTTAAGATCCTGATTGCTTTTTCATTGTTCTTTAAGATCCAAGGGTTTGGGTCTGTGTGTTCACCTATGCAAATTGGTGACAATTTTTATCAAGCCTTCCCCAGGAAAGGGGGTGTAGGGCTTGGGGGGATATTGTGCGGGACGATGTCTCCAAGTGGGCTCTTTCCCTGTTCTTTCTTTAACACGCTTGGTGGTGGCAGCATAGGGTTCAAGGACAAGGCAAAGTTTGTACCTTGAAGTTTTTAACCTAAGCTGGTAAGAATAGCTGGTAAGTAAGGGGGTCTTTCATGCAGGTCCCCACATCTGTACTCTAGAGTTCAGAGTGGGGAAGGAACCTTGACAGATGGTTTAAAGAGACAGATTCTAGATGGAGGGAGGCGAGAGGGAGAGTCCATAAAGGAGTCTGGAAAGGTTTTTAGAAGAGGAAGGCAATTTTGAACAGGCTCCTGAAATGTTGCAGCTGTTTTACAAATCCCAGAGGCCTTTGCAAGTTCCTTAGCAGCTCCAGGCATCAGTGGGAGGGAGCAGCCCAGAAGGCCCAATAAGACTAAGGTGGTTAGCATTTCAACCTGGCAGCCTCCCTGAAAGTGCCAGTAAAGTGGGTGGGAGAGTGACCTGCCAGTGCTTCCTGAAAACCCCTGGGTGAGGGGACAGGTGGAGGCTGTGCTTTGAATCTATGATAGCTTTCACATTTCGGATTTGATCTTGAGCTCTGGAGCCAAACACCTGCAATTCAGGGATTTGTCCTCCAGTTACAAGCCCATCTTTATTTCAGTCAAACCTTGTGGATAAAACAACCTACTGTATCAATTGTGGGTGGGTACATAAAAAAAAAAAAGAAACATTTTTGTGGTAGCTGACATAATAATCTCTAATTTATTTGAGCATAAGCTTTCTTGAGCTACAGCTCACTTCATCAGATGCATGCAGTGGAAAATACAGTAGGGGGATTTTATATACACAGAGAACATGAAACAATGGGTGTTACCTGATCACTCTCCTTACAGTGTTTATGGTAACACCCATTGTTTCATGTTCTCTGTGTATATAAAATCCCCCTACTGTATTTTCCACTGCATGCATCTGATGAAGTGAGCTGTAGCTCAAGAAAGCTTATGCTCAAATAAATTGGTTAGTCTCTAAGGTGCCCCAAGTACTCCTTTTCTTTTTGCAGATACAGACTAACACAGCTGCTACTCTGAAACCTATAGTAATTTCTAGCTCTTGTATAGCATTTTTCATCAGTAGATCTCAAAGCACTTTACAAAGGAAGTCAGTATCATTATCCCCATTTTACAGATGGGGAAACTGAGGCACAGGGAGGGCAGGGACTTGCTCAAGACCACCAGCAGGACAGTGGCAGAGCCTGGAATAGAACCCAGATGTTCTATATCCCTGTGAAATGCTATATCCATGAGGCAATGCTGCCTCCCTTAATCCCACACACTCTCGTGTACACACTTTTTTTTCCATGTATATACACAGCCTACAGAGTAGCAGCTGTGTTAGTCTGTATTCGCAAAAAGAAAAGGAGTACCTGTGGTACCTTAGAGACTAACCCATTTATTTGAGCATAAGCTTTCGTGAGCTACAGCTCACTTCATCAGATGCACTGGTTAGTCTCTAACGTGCCATTAGTACTCCTTTTCTTTATACACAGCCTAGATACTTAAGACTGGAGCAACTCCTGAAGCTGCTTTCACAGCTGAGCTCCAAGTCATACACAGGAAATAGGGATGCGTCACCTGAGCACTGTGGAAATGACAGATTTGAAAGTAATTCTGATCATTACAAAAATCAAGCTTTCCAAGAGGAATGCACTCTCACATGTGTTGTGCCTATGTGGGACGGTCTCAATCTTGGCAACATTTTTTATTTTCATGGATAACAAACACCCTCCTAGCTTGTGTTAAGAACTGGTGTAAAGAGCACAAAGGAAGCCATTTGCAGCACTTTTACCACAGCAAACTTTATTGGTCCTCCAAACCCCTAAACAGTGCTACATAGTCTTGACCACCATCTACTGGCACATTTTCTATTGTATATAGATACACACACACAATTCAGAACTCTCATAATATCTCTGCCAATAATGGAAAATTATGAATTGATGATTAATTACATGGGCTTTGAAATTACTGGACAACTTTCCTGCTTTTCCATTCTATGTGGCTCTGATTGCCCTCCTGAAATTTCTGGGCTGCTAAATTTTCTGGCATCTGCTTTGCCATCTCATGGAAGTCCCTCATAGGTGAAGTCCTTTCATTGCCATTTTCCCCTGTGTCTTCATCCGCATGGTGGGCCTCATTTAAACAACTGTGCATTGGCTTTTGTCAGGAAATAACCATTGAGACGGTGGCATTGTCCTTTCACTTACTGGAGGTGACCTTAGTCTTTGCATACCTGTCCTTGTCCTCCATCTCTTGTCTCTGTCAGGTGCTGGTAGTACTGTCTCTGGCTGTCCAGGAGCTCTCTGGTTCCTCTGTCATAGTAGTATTTGGCTTGCTGTCACCACAGAGTAATTTATTCTGTCACCTTTTCCACTACTGCTGGCTTCAGAAGTTTATTTGCTACAGGCAGTGGAGTCTGTGTGATGGGTGACACGAGATGCTGTACAGGGCTGCTGCATATGCCTTTTTTTAGTGTATTTCTCCAGTCCAGTAATGCCGTTCATGGTCTTTGTTACCTTCATTTGCCTTTTCTAAATAGTTTCTTGGCAGTTTTGACAGTGGCTTCTCTTTTGCCGTTAGACCGGCCACGGTGCAGAGAGCCTGTGATATGTTCAGATTCTACTGATTCTGTAAACTGTGAAGTTTCCCAACCAGTATAGTGAGATTCATTACCTGCAAGAACAGTCTCTGGAATTCCATGCCAGGAAAACAGAGCTTGGCAGTATTCAATGTCACAGGCTGCTATTGTATTTAAGGGCTCTATTTCCCAATAATCCAAAGAGTAATTAACTGTCACAAAGGTATGCTTGAGTTCTTCATATACATAAATCCATGAGGCCTTGAAGACTCTCCAGTTTTCAGATATCCCCCTGCATCTGCATTGTAGCAGGGAGCAGAATGTTGCTCGCAGCCAAAGTGGCTCAGTGCCTCGGATTTGTCACCACAAAAAATAAAGGAATAAAAACGCTTTTACTTCCAATACCATATTAAAAGCTGATGTAAAGAGCCACGCAGGGGAAGTCTTTTGCAGTGCACGGTAACAACAACAAAAGTTACTGGTCCTACAAAATCAATCAGCAATGCTACATATTCTGGTGTGCCATCTACTGGCACACTTTGTCTTAACTCTTTATAGGGCTGTCAATTAATCGCAATTAGTGTATGTGATCAACTCAAAGTAATCACGATTAAAAAAATTAATTGATTAATCACTGTTATACAATAGAATACCAATGGTAATTTATTAAATATTTTTGGATATTTTTCTACATTTTCAAGTATATTGATTTCTATTACAGCACAGAATACAAAGTGTACAAGGCTCACTTTATATTTTTATTACAAATATTTGCACTGTAAAAATGATAAAAGAAATACTATTTTTCAAGTCACCTCCTACAAGTACTGTAGTGCAATCTCTTTATCATGAAAGCGTAACTTACAAATGCAGACTACTTTTGTTACATAACTGCACTCAAAAACAAAACAATGTAAAACTTTAGAGCCTATAAGTCCACTCAGTCCTCCTTCTTCAGCCAATCACTAAGACAAACAAGTTCATTTACATTGACGGGAGATACTGCTGTCTGCTTCTTATTTACAATGTCACCTGAAAGTGAGACCAGGCATTCGCATAGTACTGTTGTAGACTGTGTTGCAAGGTATTTACATCCCAGATATGCTAAACATTCGTATGCCCCTTCATGCTTCAGCCACCATTGCAGAGGACATGCTTCCACGCTGATGATGCTTGTTTAAAAAAAAAATGCATTAATTAAATTTGTGACTGAACTCCTTGGGGGAGAATTGTAGGTCTCCTGTTCTGTTTTACCTGCATTCTGCCATGTATTTCATGTTATAGCAGTCTCAGATGATGACCCAGCACATGTTTAAGAACACTTTCACAGCAGATTGACAAAACACAAAGAAGGTACCAATGTGAGATTTCTAAAAATAGCTACAGCACTCAACCCAAGGTTTAAGAATCTGAAGTGCCTTCCAAAATGAGAGGGACAAGGTGTGGCACATGCCTTCAGGAGTCTTAAAAGAGCAACACTCAGATGTGGAAACTACAGAACCCGAACCACCAAAAAAGAAAATCAACCTTCTGCTGGTGGCATCTGACTCAGATGATGAAAATAACAATGCGTCGGTCCGTTCTCCTTTGGATCGTTATTGAGAATAACCCGTATCAGCATGCACGCATGTCCTCTGGAATGGTGACTGAAGCATGAAGGGACATATGAATCTTTAGCACATCTGGCATGTAAATGTCTTGCAAAGTCAGGTACAACAGTGCTATGCAAACACCTATTCTCACTTTCAGGTGACGTTGTAAACAAGAAGCAGACAGCATTGTCTCCTGCAAATTGTAACCAAACTTGTTTGTCTGAGCGATTGGCTGAAGTAGGACTGAGTGGACTGTTTTATTTTTGAATGCAGATTTTTGTACATAATTCTGCATTTGTAAGTTCAACTTCCATGATAAAGAGAGTGCACTAGAGTACTTGTATGAGGTGAATTGAAAAATATTTTTTGTTTTTTAAAATGTAAATATTTGTAATAAATATAAAGTGAGCACTGTACACTTTGTATTCTGTGTTGTAAATCACTTGACAGCCCTGCTCTTTACATATGTACAGACATAGAGCTTGCAAGTGACAATTCAAAGCAATTACATTATAAAAAGCCATCAGTAACTGATAGAAATAACTGGCAAACACATATTCTGGCCATGTAGTAATACTGGGAAGTGGTCAAACTGAGTAACAGTGTATTATGCCTTGCATTGCTATTGGGCAAGGAGTTACAGTGCTACATTAAATCAATGGGAGTTGGGCACCTAAATACTTTTGAGATCTGAGCCCGGATCCTTTCATTCCTAAACAGCCCTTAATCAGGTAACACTCCTACAGAATTCAGTATACACTTTGCCGGAGCAAGGACTGCAGGATTTGGCCATCACTGAGCAATAATAACGTGCAAATGGGCAACGAGCTACAGCATTACAGCAAGTACCATAAGAGGGTATTTCTTGGCAGGGAGTAGCAGTACTAGCAGAAGCCTTTCTCATTACCATCTTCAGTTTGTAATCTGATTGTCCTTTTCAAGTTCCCTGTGATAAGGATAATGGAGTTTATCATGGCACTAGTCATTCATTTATGTTCAAGGAGTTTTGACTGAGAAAAGCATACAAATAAACAAAACACAGTACAGATAAGTAACAATTTTCCATGCGGTTGCTCTGAACATATTTCTACTGCAAAGATTGCTGTAAGAAAGAAATATGTCAACAAGAAACAAATAAAAACCTGGAACACAAAACAAACACATAACAGCTCCTCCAACCCTAGGATCGAAGCTCGCACCTCCTGAAAAGAAGAGATGTGCCAATGGTCATTATTTCCACACTATAGACTGGATGACCAGTGATAACAAAGCTCTCCTTTCTATGATTCCATGGCATATTGGGAAGGGTAGGATGGGACTACACATCATAAGGAAGGAAGGGACGTATACATAAGTGAAGGAACAAGGTAACCGTCATACTTTAATTTACATAGAGAAAGTTATGAAAGCTCTGTGATTTGGCCACATCAGTGCTATCCATTCCTCCCTACTCATAGCCCTACAGCTATATAATTGGGGCACCTGTTCATCCAGCTTCTCCCAAATGCTTTGCATTCATTTATTTAAGGTCAGCATTAGCTTTTCCACTATTGACCTACCCTCTTTTTAGCTGCCATTATCAAATGTAGCGCAACTCAGGGTAAGAAGATGGTGCTACATTTCCAAAAGAAAGCCTGGAGGTCATGTCTCCAGTCTGTCTGGCATTTATACCACAGTCATCACTAGTTGCCAAGATATCTGACCACCATATAGCAGTGTCTTGGTCATCATGTATTTTGAGCTGGTCTGTCTTTAGTACCTCTCATGCAGGAGAGAAAATGAAGAAGGTGGGGGTATTTTTTTAGGGGGCATGTGTTTTGTTTTTTTGTATTATTGGTAAAACCAGAAATCAAACAACTGAATGCTAACAGTCTTAGTACCATCCCCCCTTTGGATCCAGAACATCTGTAATAGCAGGGCAGAGCCAGCAGAAAAGTTCAAAGGACCCCAACCTTCCTTCCTGTTTCCAGCTGTCAATGGGTACCAGAATCTCCATTTCTACAGCACAGAGCCCTCCTGACCTAATATGCATTCAGCGTAACGTTATTTATTTATTTATTTCTGGATGTGAGATGGAGCGCCGCCTTAGGTATCTCCATATTATCATTCTATCTGCTTCAGAAAGTTGGAAGTCAGTCAGGACATCATGACTAACATGCCTGCTCTTCTGGCAAATGCTATCGCTTCTTTGACAACCCCAAGACATCATGACCTTTGTTTTAGACTGTAAGTTTTTTTGAGAGAGGGCCCCAATTTTCATACAAATTCATATAGCACAATGGGGCCCCTGAGAGCTTCTGCAATATAAACTTTACATTACTGATGTTGGATTTTAAAAACAAAAATAGCACCTCCCACAGTATGGTATTTCACATCATCAGTGCTAACTCAGAGGGAGAACTGACACCTACTGAATCACCAGCACCATATCTTACAGTACCTAGATGTTCCTTAAAGGTTATCCATACAAGTACAGCCCTAGCCCACGACTGCTTAACTTTTGAGATCTGAGAGGCTCACACCAAAAGCTAGCAGGGCTAAAGGTGAAGCTAAAGACCCAAAAAACCTATTCTTTACTTACTCTAATAAGATCAAGCACGGTCTTGGAATTCCCTGCAGCCAGTCTGGAAGTACATATTTGCATAGGTGATCTGACTGGATAATTTTGTTCCAGATCTTGGTATGACTGATTTCTGAAGAAATAAGTAAGAGAAATGTAACAATTCATTGCATTACCTTTTAAAGCCTAGCATGAACAAGGATCTCTCTCATGTGTGTAACAGTATTAGATAATGCACCACAAAAATGTACATAAATTAAGACTGCAATTCCAGCCTGGCAATTCAAGCTTTACTACTGGGATTTATGTCACTTACTAGAACCCCAACACAGTATGACAGAGTTATTACAAATACCTAGTGAGATATTATGTCATCCATTTGCTGCCTATTTTGGGTTTCTTGCCTTGACTTGTCTCATAAGTGAACATTAGAAGTTTTGATAAAAACAGATGGGCCTATCTTTCTCATGCTTTTTTCTAAGCATATCTCATGGGAGCTCTATGTATCTCTGTTTATCTTCATATAACTCTCCCCCATTATTAACGTTTTGAACATTGGCATTTTCCAGACTGTCAGCCAGATAAATGCTTAAGAGGACATAATACATGCACACATTCTCAGTAGTCAATTGCCAAGGTTTGGAACAAAGTTATCTTATAGATAAACCAATCTGTAAAAGATTCGTGCTCACTACGATTCATTCATGAAATGAGTTATTTCCAGACCTGAACAAAATTCAGCTTCTCTTAGCACTGGAGAACTCATTGATGGGAAGGATGTAGCCTCAAAGTTAGGACTGACACTATCTCTATCTCAAAATTAGCCTTACAGTAATAGGGTTTCCACTTTTCAGACTTTATTTTTCCAAGTCAAAATTTGTGATACTGCATTGTGAGTGACGCAAATGTGATCACGCTGTGACAGTGCCTCAGTGCATGATGGCAGTTGCATCATATTGTTGTGTGCTCAATTAAAGACACCTAAAATAAACCTGGAAACAGGGCTTAAATTCAGCCGGAGCTGTGTGGAATGGAGCTTCGGTAAATATTTTTAAACCCATGGGGCAGAAGCCCAGAGCCCTCCTCCCGAGGAGCTGAAGCCCCAAGCCCCAGCACCTCCCACGGGGCTGAAGCCCTGAGCCCTGGTGCCTCCTGAGGAGGGCCTTGGAAATACTCTTTGAGAATTTAAGCCCTGCATGGAAATCCAGATTGTTGTTACAGAACATAGGAAAGACTCCAACAGAGACAGTCCCGTGTATTTCAGGATGGGTGGCAAAACACCCCACCTGATGGCCAAGCTTTATACGTGTAGCATCTTATGATTTTTCTCAAGCTAAATGAGATTGCTCTGGGGAATTTCGTGGCACAATATTTGCTCCTTCTTTACTTGGTCTTTCTTCTTCTCTTTTGGAGGAATCAGAGGAGCAATAGACCAGTAGCTGTAAAACTGGGTAACTATTATTGCTATTAAGGGCAAAGCCACAGATCTGAGCCCAGTGCACACATCTAAGAACATAAGAAAGGCCATTCTGGGTTAGACCAATGGTGCAGCTACCCCCGTATCCTGTCTTCTGACTGGCTGGTACCAGATGCTTCAGAGGGAATGAACAGAGCAGGGCAATTATTGAGTGATTCACCCCTGCATTGTCCAGTCCCAGCTTCTGGCATGGGGTTGCATTCCTGACCATCTTGGCTAATAGCCTATCCTCCATGAATGTATCTAATTCTTTTTTGAAGCCAGCTATACTTTTGGCATTCACAACATCCCTTGGCATTGAGTTCCACAGGTTGACCATGCATTGTGTGAAGAAGTACTTCCTTTTGTTTGTTTTAAACCTGCTGCCTCTTAATTTCATTGGGTGACCCCTGATTCTTGTGTTAGGTGAAGGGGTAAATAGCACTTCCCTGTTCACTTTTTCCATGCCATTCATGATTTTATAGGTCTCTATCACATCCCGTCTTAGTTGTTTCTTTTCTAAGCTGAACAGCCCCAGTCTTTTAAAATCTCTCCTCATATGGAAGCTGTTCCATATACTTAATTGGTTTTTTTGCCCTTCTCTGTACCTTTTCCAATTCTAATATATCTTTTTTGAGATCAGACAACCAAAACTTCATGCAGTATTCAAGGTATGGGAGTACTATGGATTTATTTAGTGGCATGATATTTTCTGTCTTATTATCTATCTCCTTCCTAATGGTTCCTAACAGTCTGTTAGCTTTTTTGACATCCGCTGCCCATTGAGCAGATGTTTTCAGAGAACTATCCACAGTGACTCCACAATATCTTTCTTGAGTGGTAACAGCTAATTTAGACCCCATTTTGTAAGTATAGTTGGGATTATGTTTTCCAGTGTGCATTGCTTTGCATTTATCAACATTGAATTTCATCTGCCATTTTCTTGCCCAGTCACCCAGTTTTGTGAGATCCCTTTGTAACTCTTTGCAGTCAGCTTTAGACTTAACTATCTTGAGTAATTTAGTATCATCTGTAAACTTTGCCATCTCACTGTTTACCCTTTTCCCAGATAATTTATGAATATGTTGAACAGCACTGGTCCCAATACAAATCATTTGGGTACCCTGCTATTTACCTCTCTCTACTGTGAAAACTGACCATTTATTCCTACCCTTTGTTTTCCTATTTTTAACTATTACTGATCTATGAAAGGATCCTTCCCTCTTATCCCCAAACTACTTGTTTTGCTTAAGAGCCTTTGATGAGGGACCTTGCCAAAGGCTTTCTGAAAGTCAAAGTACACTATATCCACTGGATCACCCTTGTCCACATGTTTGTTGTTACCTTCAAAGAATTCTAGTGGATTCGTGAGGCATGATTTCCCTTTACAAAAGCCATGTCAACTGTTCCCCAAAGTATTGTATTCCTCTTTGTGTCTGATAATTCTGTTCTTACTACAGTTTCAACCACTTTGTTTGATACTGAAATTAGTCTTACTGGCCTTTAGTTGCCAGGATTGCCTCAGGAGCCTTTGCTAAAAATCAGCATTATATTAGCTATCCACCAGTCATCTGGTACAGACACTGATTTAAGCAATAGGTTACATACCACGGTTAGTAGGGCCAGGTCTATGCTACAGACCTATATCGGTATAACTATGTCACTCTGAGGTGTGAAAAATCCATACCCCCTGAGCAGTGTAGTTGTATCAACCTAATCCCTGTGTAGACAGTGCTATGTCGATAGAAGAGATTCTCTCATCACTATAGCTACTGCCTCTTGTGGAGGTGGATTAACTACGCCGATGGGAGAAGCTCTGCTGTCAGCATAGGGGTGTCTTCATTAAAGCGCTACAGTGGTGCAGCTGTTCTGGTGCCTAATGAGAAGCCCTAGTTCTACAGTTTCATACCTGATGATCGAGGTGCTCAAGGAAGACAAGGCTCTTGGGTGAATGCCATCTGGTCCTGTCAACTTATTACTGTTCAGTTTATCAATTTGTTCCAAAACCTCCTCTATTTACCCCTCAATCTGGGACAGTTCCTCGGATTTGTCACGTAAAAAGAATGGTTTAAGTGTGAGAATCTCCCCCACATCCTCTGCAGTGAAGACCAATGCAGAGAATTCATTTAGCTTCTCCCCAAAGGCCTTGTCTTCCTTGAGCACCTCGATCATCCAGTGGCCCCACTGTTCGTCAGGCTTCCTGCTTCTGATGTACTTTTAAAAATTACTGTTAGTTTTTGTGTCTTTTGATAGTTAATCTTCAAATTCTTTTTTGGCCTGACTAATTATACTTTTCCATTTGGTTTGCCAGAGATTGTTCCTTTCTCTTTTCCTCAGTAGGATTTGACTTCCAATTTTTAAAAGTTATTATTATTATTATTTTATTTTGTCTCCAACTGCCTTGTAGCAGAGTGGTCACCCACTCCGGCCCTGAAGGGGTTAAAACAGCCCTGGGAAAGGGCTGCACTGGGGAGCCAATAGGCTAGGCTGATTGGGGAAGCAGCCACAGCTAGGGCCACATCTTAATCAGGCCACAGCTGGCCGTATAAAAGGCTGTGAGCCAGGAGCTCAGGGAAACTCTCTCTCTAGCTGTAGAGAGAGAGAAGGACCTGGCTGTCTGGGAGCTGGGCAGGGCACCTGAGAGGAGCAGGGCTGGGGAGCGGCCTGGGGAGCTCCAGCCTGGAGAACCCCCAGGCTGCAGGCCTTTCTGAAGGCCCAAAGCAGGTACTGGGGTTGCAGAGGAGCAGCCCAGGGTTAGGCAGAGGCAGCAGGTCCAAACCCTCCTTGCTGATGATGAGTGGTTTACAGACTGCAGTCTGCCCCAGTGAGCGGGGGCTAGATGGTGACTGGCAGTAGCCACTGAGGCAAGGTGGGGATAGAGGGATGGGGGTTCCCCTGGGAGGGGAGACCCAGATTGTGGGTTACTGCTGGGGGCAGAACCCTGACATAGAGGGGCACTGGGGTCTGGGAGGGACATGGGGGCCAGCAGCAGGTGAGACACCGGCCTGTGGAGGCCACTCTGGGCTGAAAGAGCTAATTCCCAAGATGACCAGCAGGAGGTGCCACACCAGTGAGTCGTCACATCGCTACATGCCTCTTTTACTCTGTTGTTCAGCCATGGTGGGTTTTTTTTTTGGGGGGGGGGGGTCTGTTACTTTTATTTTTTTTTAATTTGGGGTATACCTAAATAGAGGTATACCCCAATATATAATACCTAAATATACCTCTAAATAATAGAGGCGTCAGCCTCTATTATGGTGTTTTTAAAAAGTTTTCCTGCACCCTGCATGGAATGAGTCTGGAATGAAGGTCCCTTGATCGAACATAATAGATTTTCTTGTTGTTGGGATTGATAGGCAAATGGCTCCATCTAGCTGTAAATACTTGGTTTGCTTTTTAATTTAAAAAAAAAACAACCCTGGGAGTTAATTTAGTGCCCACAAAACCGAGCGCTAATACCACTAGCTAGAGGCGCAGGTGACTCCCACACTAGCTCTATCAATTGACCTCTACTCTGACCTACAGCTCCCCCTACTGGGCTGCATATGCTGGCTTGGCTTGGTTTTGAGTGTTCTGCTGATGACATAGATCTGTTACTATAGGGTTAGTCCTGAGCGCTCAGTTATGTACCCTAATTTATTATCACAGGGTTGTTCATGAGCTCAGCTATATACACGAATTTAACATTCTAAGGCTGATGATGTGTGCTGAGCTACTGCCTTTGATTCTCCCCGCCTCTTAACAAGAAACTAGCAGTGAAGTATTTGAAGTGAGAATACCACATACGGACATATGCAAATTCTAAAGTACAATCCGCTACAAGGAGAGAGAGAGGCTAGTAATGTACTAAGGATGTTGGAGACACAACAGTGCACACATAGAGAACCTTAGCTGCACTTAATACACTTCCCAGAAACCAGCATAAGAGACATGAAATCTGACATTTACAAAACGGATATTGCATGAACTCAGGGGCCCAGGATACAGTTAGAACCAGGGCAGCAGAGCAGAGGCAATGCTCACTAAAGGTCTTTATGAGTGATTGATCGTTTCACCAAAGAAGACATTATTGCATTTGGTGGAACAATGGAAATTTGACAGTTATGCTTTCTGTATGTGCACTTGGGATGCAGTTCAGAGAGGTTTTTTCCTTAAAGATGACATTTCAGGCATGTCACTTTCCTTCTCCTTCTGTGGACAGTGGTGCAGGATTCACTTCAGTCATCACGCAAAATCACTTTGAGAGAGACCTATAAACAATAGGACCTTTTCTCACCATGTCATCATCAAAGTCAGTGCAGAGAGGTTGGAATGACAGCTCACTGACAGTTAGAAATGTGCTTTTCCCCAGTGTCATTAGCTCCCTCACACACCTCTGTCATTTTGGGATTCTGAACATTTATTTCAGGACTTATTGGAACCAGAGGGAAGAGAAAGTGAGAGGAAGAGCGGCCATGATCCCAGCATGTCAAATCTCATGCTTCAGACCTAGAAGATTGTCACAATGTTCAAGAAAGTATTCCTCCCATACCTCCCCTCACATGGTGTTTAATTAGTAAGTGATGTGGCAGGCAGAGTTGTAGGAAAGAGACCTTTATTCAGCATGCTGAGAGACCAGTTTTCTGCTCTGAGGTGCTGTTTGGGTGGTAGTAGCCAGTCCCCAGCTTGCATTCCTAAGCCTGTAGTGCCACATCAAATGAGGTCCATCCTGAAACCTAGCTTTCTGTCTCCAGTTCCACTTATCATACTATATACATGGGGCCTGATCCAAAGCTCACTGAAGTAAATAAGAATCTTCCTGCCTTCAATAGGCTTTGGATCAGGCCCATAAACCAATGCCCAACTGGCTGGCTGCATTATGGGAAGTTTATATCTTCCTTTGACTCATCTAGTACTAGCCTTTGCTATCAGGATACCTGGACAGGGTAGTACAAAGGTCTTATCCCATAGTGCTGATGGCTCAGTTCTGTCCATAACTGACACAAATACAAAATTTTCATCTTGTGGGAAACGTCAAGAGTGAGGCTATTAGGAAAACCCCTATTCAAGCCTGAACAGATGATGAACTGCACTCTGAAATCGTATTCCCTCCTTTTCAGTGTCTCAGCGTGGAAGAGGATGTAGGCTGCACATCCCATACTCTGCAAAAAGAAAAGGAGGACTTGTGGCACCTTAGAGACTAACCAGTTTATTTGAGCATAAGCTTTCGTGAGCTACAACTCACTTCATCGGATGCAACAGAGAAAATGGGGCCGGGGGGGGGGGCGGAATCAGGCCTGGGTCCTTCCAATTTTTGTCATTGCTAGCAACAGCCACTCCCCTTCTTCCCCCTTAAATGACAAAATGTTGATTAAAGGAAATTCCTTTGTTTCCCCTCTCTGCCCCAATCTCTTCCAATCATTTTCTATCCTCTAGGCATTACTGTAAAACAAATAATTACTAAGAGCAAAATCTGTCTGTATGTCTCTTTGCCTTCCTCAAGCCACTGCCTTTAGTCTCTCTTTTCTGAGTAGCAAATTCACTGGCAAACTATAAAAATAAAAAGTAAAGACGTGGTTTGCCATGCAATGAAAAGACACAATCTGCTGTAAGTGTCACTGCAAGACACCACCTCAGCAGCTGACTTAATTTTTTTTCATCTCTGCAATTGCTCATCCCTGACAGCATATGTCTGATCAGCTGTGAGGGTCCCACCTCTGATCTCTCCACTGTTCCTCAGGCCCGTAAAATGCTCGAGAGTCAAATCAACAGAGGGGCCAGCAGGTGACCTCTCTCAGAGCTTCTGTGTTACAGCAGCTAGTTGGCCTCCATACAGATATAAGCGGGGGAATAGTCCCGCTATTGTGGGGAACTTTCCTGGCTTCTCCGCTACCCCGGTGAAGTGGGCTAGCGAAAGGATCTGAGTCCTCGCTCCCACTTCCTTTACCCAGTGGCCTCCCTGCCCTTGAGGACTCTCCTGTCTGGCAGAGTCCTTGTAACTCCAGTGAGGCTGGGCCCAGGATTCCTGGGGGGCTCAACCCCCAACACTGCTGTGGTCACCTAGGACAGGGGCTAGGGTGTCCCCACTCCGGGGTACTCTCTCTGCACTGGGCACTTCTCTGACCCACTGATCATTACATACAAGTTAAAGCAAATGCAAGTTATTTAATCAACAATTAATTTTAAAAAGAAAAAGGAAAAATGGGAACAAAGGAAACACATCAACCCGCTCTGTGGCAGGGAACATCACAAACAGTGTCTCTGGCATGTCCGGGCAGTTCACAGTCTGCTCCTTGTAAGTCCCAGGCCTCCTGCTCAGGCCCTGGCTATGCTGCAGGGGTGCTGTGGGTTGGACACTTGCTCTGGTGGTGGCCACATGCTCTCAGGCTCTAAGTGGTAGGACCCTTCTTCCCAGTGTCGCCCCGCGCTGTCGGGGTTATGATCCAAGCCTGGCCTGCACAGCCCCTTGGCTGAGGCATCTCCCTGTGCTGGGCCTGCTGCCCAGCGTCCCCCTCGGTCTCCCCAGCTGCTCACCGCACCCAGCTCCAGACTGCTCCTGCCCCAGCTCCACCACTCTGTCTCTGCACTGCTGCTGCTGCTGGCTCTGCCTCCAGCTCCCTGGGCTGCTTCTGTGACTCTGCTCCCAGCACTGACCTGCTTCCTGGGCTGCTTTTTTGGCCCCTCTGGCTCTGTTTGCTGCAGCTCTGCTCCCAGGGCAAGTCTGCTCTCTCTGGGCTGTGCCTGTGGCTTTGAGGCTGCAGCTCTGCTCCCAGGACAGGGTCTGCTCTCTCTGGGCTGCTTTTCTGGTCCCTCTGGATCTGGCACGGTTCTGCTCCCCAGCTCAGCTTGGGCCCCTGCTTTCTCCTTAGCTCAGCCCCACTCTGTCTGACCCAGGCAAATCCAGCTCACACAGAGGATGGGACCTCCCTGGCCTCCTGACTCTGATTAGGCTGCCTGCCCTGTCATTCAGGCTGACCTGGAGCATTGGCCTCTCCCCATTATTCCTGGGGACTATCAGCCTCAGGGTCCTTGTTTCCCATAGACCCTTCCCCTTTTAGCTAGCAACCAAAACACCTCCAATTGAATGTTAGCAAGGGGGCAACAGTCCCGTTACACAGAGGAAGCTTCTGCAGGAGCCTTACTAAGCAAAAGGGGGCACTGCTTGGAAGGCATTTAGATCATTTTCCTAATACAGAGGAATGAGAGGTGAGAAATCTATGCTCTGGGCCCAGCTCTGGTAGGGAGTGTGTCTAGTTGTTAAAGCAGGGGGACTGGAAATTAAAAGATATCATGTCACTGCCATACAAATATGGCACAGTAGAACCTCAGAGTTATGAACACCAGAGTTATGAACTGACTGAACCACACACCTCGTTTCATAGGCACTGACTCCGTGGGTGCTCCAGCTTAGCACACACTGGCAGCCAAGCTCCCTGCCCTCCCCCCACCACTGCTGCCCGCCTGCGGCCCTGCAGATCAACTCCTCCCCCGCCCTCCCGGCACCTCCTGTATGCCATGCCATACAAGAGGTGCTAGGAGGGAGAGGGAGGAGCGGGGATTGGGCATGCTCGGGGGAAGGGGCAGAACGGGGTGGGATGAGGGTGGGGGTTTGGGAGAAGGGGTGGAGTTGGGGCAGCATCTGGCGCTGAGCGGGGGTTGAGCACCCCCAAGGAAAATGAAAAGCATGCTTGTGGAAGAAGATTAGGAGTAAGAGCCAGAAAGGGAGGACAGAGGCAGAGGTGAGCAGAAGGTGGGAGAGGGTAGACGCGGAGGGAGGGATGAGAGGGGTAAGAGGAGTGGAGGGGTGTATATGTGCAAGGGGACCACATATGGACAATCTTAATTCTGCCATTTACTAATTTTTGAGTATTTGATTTTGCAATGTTAATATTCTTTAACATAGAGGGGTTGTTTTTTTTTTTTTTTTTTTTTTTGGAGGGGTTGAAGTTGGGAGAGGGTGCTGAATGTAGTTGTCTATGCTTTTTAAAAAAAAAAACCCTATCAAACAGAAATGCTATCATTTAACCATATTGATTTCAACTTGGAAGTCTGGGTGCTACCTAACAGTAACTCCGTCCTGTCTGCCTAAAGTCACTCTGGGGTTTGAACTGGATACAATAATTTTCTTCACTTCCTTAAATGGAGCTGTTGAGCCCTGTTAAAACAGCTGCCACGTTCCATCCCAGAGGTGGCTGCAGTTCTGTGGGTGAAGTGATCCCTGTGTAGAGAACTCTGGAATCTTTGGGGATGAATGGCACTAATTTGATCTGTGTGTCACATACCTCAAAGTTCAGGGGGGTGGTCAGCTCTGGGCTTTTTGATCGTTCTGATTGGCTTCAACAGCAGCTTTGTAAACTGATGGCTGACACCAAAAGACAATAAATGTCTCCTTTTCCCTTCCCTTTCTATACTCTCCCCTCATTCCCTCTCTTCCCTGACAGTGTATGTGACAGCAGAGCTCAGCTGGACCTTTCCTTCCACATGAATTGCATGCAAAACTATCACAGTCAGAGAGATGAAGGACACATAGGGAGAGTGAGATGCAGACTGACAGGCCAGGGCTGCCTGCCAAACAATAGCAAATACCTTTTGAAGCAGGGAGATTTCACTGAGATAAAGTTGTTCTCCCCATGCCCAGAAAGAAGTAAACAACAACACAAAAACCATTCAGCTCAAATTTGTTTTGCTGAGAGAATTCTTATAATGTTGATATCAGGGATATGCAACTAGATTTCTGAAATGGCAGGGGATGTTAGGAAACAGGAGGGTGGTGAGCCTTTATAGCAGCTACCTGGTCTGCTCACTTTTTCCAGAGTTGATGCCACAAGGTAGTTTTTCACTGCCTGACTTGTGCCCTTGGGCAAATTACTTAGCCTCCACAACCATAAAATGGGGCTAATGATATTTGTTTATCAGGGCACTGGGAGATGTTATGTGACGGTGCTTTGAAAGTGAAAAGCCCTGTATAAGTGATAGGTATTGGTATTTGCTCAGGAAATGTTTAGGTAATGTATAGAACAAATCTCCAGTGTACCAACATTCAAGTCAATGGCTGAATTGGGCCCAATTTATTTAAAACTAATTTTCATTACTTTTAGTTTCACGTTTATAAGGTTTTAAAACTAAAATGATTGGGTGATAAACCAGATTCCAGAGGCTTATACCTTACTTACCTTGCCATGGACTTCTAATTACCCTATGGTACCTTAGTCCAAAGGAAATATGGGTCTAGGCAAAAGTTGCCTGTAGTGATAGGGAACTGCCCTATGTGCATTCCTCTTTTGTGAAATTAATAACCCATTCTCAAGTACTTGCAAAGAGTTTCAAAGGCCAGGCAGTTAGCCAGGTATGACAGTTACAACTGAAGTCAATGGGAGCTGCAGGATCTCAGCTACCCTGTAAAACAAACCTAAAGTCTCTCAAGTTTGGCAGCCAAATCAGTAGTGGAACTTTTTAAAATGTTGTACTATGGGTATGTCTGCACCACAGTTAAAAACCCGTAGCTGGCCCGGGCTCAGGCTAAGGGGCTATTTAATTGTGGTGTAGACGTGTGGGCTCAGGCTGGAGCCTGGACTCTAGGACCCTGCAAGGTGGGAGGGTCCTAGAACATGGGCTACAGCCCCAGCCAGAATGTCTAACCCACAATTTAACAGTCCCTTAGATTGAGCCCCATAAGCCTGAGTCAGTTGGCAAGGGCCAGCTGTGGGGTTTCAATTGCAATGTAGATATACCCTCAGTGACTTGCCTGGGGTCAGAAAGGGACAGTCGATGTCAGGCCTCGGCAATTTCTGGTTCTTAGGGTATGTCTAAGCTGCAATGTAAGCTTGAGCCCAGGCTCAAAGCTAACCCCTCTTGCATCTAAACTGCAATTGCACTAATCCAGTGCTCAGACCCATGGTCCCAGAACCATGCAGGGCTGGAGGGTCCAAGCTCAAGCCAGGACCCGGGATCCGAGCCCTATTGCTTTGCAGTGTTGCTGCAGGTCCCAGGAGTCAGCTGGAAGTATCTGACAGTTCCATGGGACAACTTCCTCAATTGCCTGCAATCCACTCTATTGAATCTGCAATCTATTGAAAATGGAAGCCTCCCCATCCCCCCGCTTGGAGAACAGCAGCAGCTCAGGTCAGTGTTAACCCATTCTCTTCTGATCTTGGATCCGCAAGCACACTATAAGAGAGCCTCCTGGGTTTGCAATGGAGAGTGAACCCATCAAGCCTTTTGCAAATCAAGCTGCTTCTTTGTAATGCGCAGGGTGGGCAGTAAAGTTTTCCCAGAATGCACCATGGTCCTAGAGCTTGAGTGACCGCATTTCGGGGCGGGGGATGCTAGGGACCATGGGATATGGTTACTTTGACTCAGGGCTGCTCATTGCAGTGTGGACACCAGAGCCCTAGGTTGAGCACAGGTTAAAAAAAAATTTTAATTTAGGGTTTAACTACAATGTAGATGCTCAAGGCCATGATCCCTGAACATGGGTCAGTTGACTCGAGTCCCACTAACCCTGGGCTAACATTGCAGTATAGACATACCCTCAGACATGACTCTGTCTCTAATGTCTTGAGGCCTGATTCTCCGTGACCATGCAGTGTATTTAGTCATTTGCTATATTTGTGAAAAGTGAATGCAAAGAAGATGTAAAATGCTATCACTTTAGAATGGCAGTGACTGAGACCCATTTTGCATTGGTCTTTGAGCCTGCACAAGGTGCAAAAGAGTAAAGAATTGAGCCCCTGATTGGAAACACAAAGAACTTTAACTAGACATTATAGTTTGCCCACCGTGTTTGGAAGTATCGCTCAGAAACTTGTCAGAAGAAGGGTGACAGGATGAGCAGAGAAATAGCATAGAGTCAACTGGCAAAAAGCTCCTGGTTAGCATTCTTTTGCAAGACCTGATTGCCCAAAATCAGCAATATTTGACTGCGCTGATCACAGTTCCTTTTTGTGAGTTATTAAAACTGAAGCTGGAGTGAGCAAGATGGAACAGGATGTGGAATGCTGAAATTCAGAAGTGTCTTTTGGTATCTGCAAAAATCTGCCCTTTTACTATAAATTTCTGCAAAAACCAAAGCTGCCAGCAGCCCATGGGAATGCCCTGATTTTTTGGTTCTTTTTCCTTTTGCAACTTTTTTAATACTTTGAATACTGAATAACTTTCTGGATTTGGTATTTGTTACAATTTCACCTGCCCTGAGAGGGGAACTGCAAGTGCTTTAACAGATATGTTGAAAGGTGATCTTGTTTCACTGAAATACCCCTAAACAAGGAAAGCACACACAAACAAACCCCTGCTTTCCTATACTAAGATCCTACCTATAAATGCAATCAATGTGGTGAGTCATGTGGTTAGATGTTTGGCTGCATGTGTGTGTTCTCCCTGTGTGCTGCCCCAGCTCTGCGCAGTCAGCCGGCACAGCAGACCTCGAGCAAACCACCCAATGACCACAAGATCCGTTAAGATATGAAGGCACCAGGCCATGTTTATTGTTGACAAAGCACAGTAATAGCACCTGGCAGACTCTACAAGGATACTAAGACATGTATGCTCCTGACAATGGATTCAGCCTAGTGAATGGCAGGACTTTCCATTCCCCCCTCGGCTGGACAAAGAGAGTTCTTCTGAGATACCTTTTTATACCCTGATATAAACAAGTTAGTACTGCCTCTGACATAGTTAGTCACTACCCCCTAACATGGCTAATTATCACCTTATATGTGCTGGTTCTATTAAAACATTCTTATTATGTACTGTCATCCTGACCTTATCTTTTAGGAGGGGTCAGTGTATATCTGTAATTCTTGGAAAATGTTTTTGTACCATCCCTGATATTGGGGTGTTCTGGTACCACTTGATAATCGGGATGTTTGCATGAGTACTCTGTCCTTAGCACTTCTTAGGAATGTGTGTTTTTGCAATATCAGGCCTGTTCTTGCTGGATTCTGTGAGCAGGTCCTGCTTCATACCAGGCCTCTGATACAAGGGCTTATGTTTCAGGCTCTCTTCCTACTACAAGTCAGTTACAACACAGTTACAATTTGCGGTGTAGATAAGACTTTATTCATACCTTGGACATGTCCAATTCTTGCACACCTGGAGAAAAGCCAGGATGGTCTGCGGAGGCATTGTGATGTTGGGTGTGAGGGAGGGGCATTATAATTTACTTACACTATCATCCCTAGATGAAGAATGCGGAAGCTGTCTGTAATATTCTATAAAATATGGTACCTCCGGCTGTTAATTTGATTGTTGTGTGGTTGCGACTATAATTCCATGGAGTTAAGTCCAACAGACGGAGACAGTGGATCGGCCAGAAAGTGGACAATAACTCTTGATATTCCCCATTTGTGGATATAGAAAAGGAGAAAACAGGTGTCAATCCCTTTGAAATTGACCTCTGACCATGCTGAGTTTAACACCACTGACTTGGTACAAAACGGGGGATATCCAGGCAGGAAACTACAGCAAAGAACTTTGGAGTGGATAAAACTGAACCCTGGAGCTCAGGGGAGAGAAAGACACAGACTGTATGGCTTTGCACTTTGAAAAAAATCAGTTGTATGCCTCTGTGTTCCTGAAAGGAAGTCTTGCAGGACACCCAAATTCAGTTGGGCCTGCTGAGCAATCACTGTTGGTACATGGGATGCTGCACCTCAGCCACCCGCCCCTAAAGAGTTGGAGAATCATGGAATTCCACCCCCAGAGAAGTGAAGGCACAGGGCTTGTCACCTGGAGGAGATGCACTCAGTGAGACTGAGAGAAGTCAAAGGTGCAGATAGCTCTGAACTGGGACCCTATATGCATCATTGTCTTATCGGTGAGGAAGGGGCCTTCTCATGCCCTTTCCAGGGAGATAACCTGGAAAAGAAGGAAATGGTTCTGCATAAATGAGAAGCCTAGTCCAGGTAGGAAAGTTCCTGGCCTTGTTTTGTCTCCCCCGTTTCTCTCCTTTCCGTTGTCTCTCACCCTCTGTCTCATTCCCACTTATAAAGATGGGCAAAAGCAAAGGTAGTTTCCATTTCAGAGTGTGGGATGGTAGTCAGATTCACTGACATTCAATGGTTATTGCAATCAGAGCCTGTTTCTTTCTCATTTACATTGGCTTTATACATAACTCTGAGTGCAGCTGGTTTACCCTGGTGTAAGTGAGAGGAGATTCAGGCCCAAAGAGGAGCTCAGCAGGGAAACAACACAGGAATAAAGGGCAGGAGCAGAGGAGACAAGGGGGAGGGGAAGAAGGCTATGAGCTTTCCCCCACCCGAGCTCCAAGGGAAGATAATGGGTGGGTCTTGCAAAATCCTGCCCCATCCATGTCCTTTGCTGAAATGTGCTTTTGTGACTCCCTATGGCAGTACTTCGAGAACAGAGGACATTATCCCTGTGTCTGCTACAAAAGAAAGTCCCCCAGAGAGGCTATCACACCTTTCTCGAGTGGAGGAAGCAAACTATAATTACAAAAGACCATGCAGTATCAGTTCTTTAGTACTTCCTATGCTGATGCCAATTAACTCTACTGCACCTGTAGCGTAGATCAGAACAGTAACTCTGTGGTGTGCTTTGCAGTGAAGAATGCTATGAAATCCATGTATAACAGAGAAATGTCATAAGTAACCCAGTCATATTTTACATATGAGCCAGTGTTTGATACTGAATCGCTAATAAAGTGCCCCTGTTTCTTTAAGGGATTGTTGAAGTTGCTGGCAGGTTACAGGTCCAGTTTAGTATCTGATATGTCCTCTACTATGTTCCACCCTTGCAGGGAAATAGACTCAACAGTCAGAGAGTCTGTTCCATCTCTAACTGCTGTGGTCTCCTGTAGCATGTAGAAGCTGGACAGACAGGCTCCAGATGCTTTAGGTGTTGCTGGAGTCCAGGCATTATGCTTGGTGGAGAAAACAAACAAATCAAAAACCAGAAGCTGAATTTGTAAAGGGGACAACTGGCAGGAAAGCAACACAGCTGCATCTCCATGAATATGAGTCACCCATTTCTTTGCCATTTGAACTTTATCCGATGCTGTTTTAGATCCAGAGACACCAAAGTGGGGTGTTATTAAACTGTGACACTGCAATGTTTTTGTTGTCCACATTTGATTTCTAAGCACTCTTCCAGTGTGCAGAATTCAGCAGCCATTCTGTACTCGGAACATAATGCTGACTGCCAGATGTACACAAACACTGTCCTCTCTTCTGGAGACTTTGTATTTGTTCTTATTTTGTTGTTCTCTTACTCAAATAAAAACACTTGGATTTAAAGAATTTTGTTTACTCATTTGTATGGAAAAAGATAACAGATAGGACCAGGACCAGCCAATCTTTTTTTTTTATTCTTGTATTTTCTCGTAAGGGCTTATAAAGTACGTTGATCCATGGATTCTGCCCTTCAAATGTTCATGTCGGTTGTAATACATCTTGGCTAACACATTGATTTATCTGGATGGCAAAGTGCAAAATGTCTCAGCGTACCAAGAGTGTGTAATTCATCTGTGAATGTGCAACCAGAAATCGCTTGGCTGAGTTCTGCTGTGTGGTTAATGGGTTAAATAAGAATTCAGCCAAAACTCAAAACAAAAGAAATAACTAAATAAAAAGGGGGTAATCCATCAGACTCCATGTAGGTCAGAACTGAAACAAGAATCACATTCCTTGGGTTCAAGGCTTTAGAACAAGTAGATGCAGGAGATAAGTCACACACACTACACAGCCGTTCATATAACTGAAAGCCTGGCGATATAGAAAAATTTCTACAAGGATTCCCATCTGTTGAAATAAGGCAACTGTCCTGAATGTTAAGGATTGGCTATTCATCCTGCAGTAAATGGATCAATATCATGCCTTGCAGTGACGTGATATTGTATCAAGACATCATAACTTGTGGTTACAATGTGAGGGCACAACATAACACAGCATCATGGAATGAAGATGCAAACCTCACACCTTCAATTCCTTACTGAGCACTGGGAATTCAGAAAGCCATTGAGAGTCACAAGGAAAACAATCTGTCTGAGGCCCTGGCAAGCCAGAAAAGTCTATTTGGTATAAGCTAAGGTGTGATTTTTGAGCTAATATATTTGTACTGGTATAACTCACTTGCGAACACTTTTGTTCCAGTATAAGAAGGGCTTTTTTTCTTTTTGTTTGAAGGTTGCTTGGGAAGGAGTTTAAGCTAGACTGAAAAAAGACACACTTATGTAGGAAGAGTATACTTGTAGAACAAGAAATACTTTCCCATGTAGACAAGGCCTACGGCCTTAATCATGCAAACATTAATACATATGCTTAACTTTTCTAACATGCACAATCCCATCAAAATCAATGGGACTATGGATACAGTACAGTTTAGCACATGCGGAGGTGTTTGTAGTTAAGTTAAAAATCAAACCATTGGCTGTAGGGGAATAGCCACCATAAGGGAGAGGAAAGTAGAGGCACCATGGAAAGAATTCACAAAACTGCTGGTGATTAGGCAAGCCATAACTTGCTCATTTACCTTTCTGCAGTTGCACACAACACCAAACAGTTTATGTTTTAATTGAACATTATCTTTATTAAAAAGAAAAGGAGTACTTGTGGCACCTTAGAGACTAACCAATTTATTTGAGCATAAGCTTTCATGAGCTACAGCTCACTTCATCGGATGCATTCAGTGGAAAATACAGTGGGGAGATTTATATACATAGAGAACATGAAACAATGGGTGTTACCATACACACTGTAACCAGAGTGATCACTTAAGGTGAGCTATTACCAGCAGGAGGGGGGGAATAGGGGGGAGACCTTTTGTAGTGATAATCAAGGTGGGCCATTTCCAGCAGTTGACAAGAACGTCTGAGGAACAGTGGGGGGTAGTGGGGGGAAATAAACATGGGGAAATAGTTTTACTTTGTGTAATGACCCATCCACTCCCAGTCTCTATTCAAGCCTAAGTTAATTGTATCCAGTTTGCAAATTAATTCCTATTCAGGAGTCTCTCGTTGGAGTCTGTTTTTGAAGTTTTTTGTTGAAGAATTGCAACTTCTAGGTCTGTAATCGAGTGACCAGAGAGATTGAAGTGTTCTCTGACTGGTTTTTGAATGTTATAATTCTCGACGTCTGATTTGTGTCCATTTATTCTTTCATGTAGAGACTGTCCAGTTTGACCAATGTACATGGCAGAGGGGCATTGCTGGCACATGATGGCATATATCACATTGGTAGATGTGTAGGTGAACGAGCCTCTGATAGTGTGGCTGATGTGATAAGGCCCTATGATGGTGTCCCCTGAATAGATATGTGGACACAGTTGGCAACAGGCTTTGTTGCAAGGATAGGTTCCTGGGTTAGTAGTTCTGTTGTGTGGTGTGTGGTTGCAGGTGAGTATTTGCTTCAGGTTGGGGGGCTGTCTGTAAGCATTTCCCCATGTTTATTTCCCACCACCACCCCCCACTGTTCCTCAGAGTTTTTGTCAACTGCTGGAAATGGCCCAGCTTGATTATCACTACAAAAGGTCCCGCCCCCCGGCTCTCCTGCTGGTAATAGCTCATCTTAAGTGATCACTCTGGTTACAGTGTGTATGGTAACACCCATTGTTTCATGTTCTCTATGTATATAAATCTCCCCACTGTATTTTCCACTGAATGCATCCGATGAAGTGAGCTGTAGCTCACAAAAGCTTATGCTCAAATAAATTGGTTAGTCTCTAAGGTGCCACAAGTACTCCTTTTCTTTTTGCGAATACAGACTAACACGGCTGCTACTCTGAAACCTGTCATTGTCTTTATTATTGAAAATATTTGTTTGCTTAATTGAACAGTGACTGTAACAGCCAGCTGCTTAATCATAACTAAATGTGTTGCCTTTTTAGCTCAAATGGTAGGGGTTTAAGCTTTTGATAACTGAAAACAGGATTTGGACCACAGTTGGTAGAGACCTACTGTTCAATTTTTGCATATATACAAAATGTCTGTGGTGCAATATTATTTTCAAGAAAAACAAAAGTCGGAATGAAAGGTACCAGCATATTACCATCAACTGAACTAGCATATTGCCATCAATTGGAGCAAACGTGTGCTTTATAAAGCAAAATGGAAGCATGATTACCTATCAGTCTCCACCATTAAAGGATTTTTTTAATTATTTTTTTAAATTTAGAAGTACTGAGTCTGTAAAGTTTTGTTTTCCCTGTTTTTGCTAGAGAACTCCTTGGAGGACCCAGAGAAATGGACTGGGAGATTTCTCAGTCCTTTTGAAGACTTTGAACAAAAATATCTTTTCTTGCAAATGTTTCTCATATACTTGAGCTAACCAGGAATTAGCAAAAACAAACTTTTGAACAGTCCGAATAACAATCCTATTGTCCATTTTGCGGTGGTATTTCTGATATCAAAATCCCTGCCAGTTCTTCAGGTGTTCTGAGTCTTCCAGGAAACACAAGGCAGAAAAAACCTGAAAATCTAAGACTACAAAAAAAAAAAAAAAAGAAAAAGTGGTTTTTTTTGTTTTTACTTCTTTCAGCCTGGCACCACCTGCGCCCCCGAAGCGGCTCAGGAACTACAACTCCCAGCATGCGGCACGGCGACCTCGGCCGTCCCCGCATTGCGATTGGCTGGTTGGGGGGGCCTCCCCCCCCACGTCACTCAGGCCGACAGCGTCGGCTGCTGTCCGGGGCAGAAGCAGCGTGAGCCCGCCCGCAGGTAGCGGATCCGAGCGGGCCGGGCTCAGTCAGGGCCTATGGCAGCGGCGCGGGGGGTTCGCGGGTGTCTCCTGCGGGGGCCCCTCCATGCCCGGCTGGGCAGGGGCTGCAGCTCCGGGGCTCCTGTGCGGCGGCGGCAGCAGCAGCAGCAGCAGCAAGCGCTTGTGGCTGCCCCCGCCCCGGCTCAGGTGAGTGGCGGGCAGCAGCCCGGGGGGTTCATGGGAGCCCCGGGGCGGCGTGGCTCCTTGCAACGGGGGAGCCATGTAGGCGGGCAGGTGTCTGGCTCAGTAGGGAGGTTGTGGGGGGCAGCTGGGGAGGAGGGAGTTAAAGGGGGGGCTGGTGGGGTGGGAGTTAGCTAGGGAGAGGGGGCCAGAGGGTGACTGGATTTGAGGATCAGGTGGGTGCCAGCCCCTGGGGATTATATGCATAGAGGAGAGTGGGGCAGTAGTTATCTAGGGGGAGGGTGCCAAGGAAAAGGGTGTTTTGGAGGCTAGGGGTTACCTAGTTTTGGGGAAGGGGGGGGGGTCATACTTTACATAGCAATTAACACTGACAAAAGGCCACCTCTGGGGCGAAGTGTGTGTGTGTGTGTGGGGGGGGGGGGGTCAACAGCTGAGCAGCAGGGAGGTAAGGGCTTTTAAACAAGATATTGGCACAACCATTTGCTCTTACAGAAAGTGCCCGGAGACCTTGGGCATCTGTATGGAGGAGGTAGCCTTGTGAAAATGCCTATCATGGTGAGCTGCAGGCTGCTAAATCTTACTTTCTTGGAAAGCTGAGTTGCACAGTCAACTTTCCCCTCAAAGTAGCTATCTAGAAGGAAGAAAAAAATGGGTGGACTGTAGATAATTTTAAAAAAAATCTGTTAAAGGAGCTCATGTTGTGCCTTTTCTGTCTCCTTGACTGAGACAGGCAACTACTGTTTGAACACTGATGATCTTGGTTTTAGATAGCACTTTTTTTCCTCTTTGAGAGATCCTAAAGTGCTTTACAGAAATATTGTGTACAGAAATCCTTGCACTCACCAGTGAAATGTAACCACATCTGGACTGGAATGTGGCAGCTGGCTAATAGGGGACAACAGTGCCACATGGCAGTTCACAGCTGGGAACGAAGGTGAAAACTGTATCCCTCTAATCTTAACTATTTTTTTAAAAAATTGCGGAAATATCTAAGAATAATGTTCTCTATTATCATAAGTGTGAGTTTATTCAACGGGGAGGTCTGTGTTTAAAGGGTGACTTTTTAAAACTGCTCTACAGGTAACCTTTTATAACTGGAAATAATGTCACACAGTTTAAGCTCCAGACTTAAGTGTTGTGTTTAGTAATGTACTACTACTTTACATTTGGTTTCATTAAACATTTTCTGGTTTCTGTTTAAATATTCCTCTGGAGTAATTGCAACTATAATATCCTAGCATTGGAACTGAAATTGACTGAAAATAATAGTGAAACCTGAATAGTTTTTCACTTGTCCAGGATGAGAGAAAAAAAAAACAGATAGTTAAATGGCATATGTGGTGAAAAGTAAATTAGTTTTTTTTTAATTCTTTCAGTATTTATAATCTACCATGTTACGAGTACGGAATTCTGTGCATTTTAAAATGTTCAACCTCTATGTGTTAACTTTAAGCAATAACATCTCCTCTCCCCCTATTACAGGCTGTTTTTTGTCTCAAGTGTAATACTAATACTTATCTCTTAATTACAGTGTATTATTCTCTTGTTTAGTAATAGTGAAATTTCATCTCCTTTATCCATTTTGTAGTGAACAAGTCATTCAGCAAAAATGTTTTTCCGTTCTGGGTATACTGTACACTATTCAAAAGCACATTATCTGTAAATGCCAGAAGTGGCCATCTTTGTTGAAATTGGCCATCTGATGATCAACTGGATGTAACCCAAGAGGTCATGTGGACTTCCTAGTAGAAGGCTGTTTGTTTACTTTGCACAGCTGTCTTGAAACTGAATTTCCTCAGCAAAAACATTGTCCTAACTAGGCTGCTCCCAATTTGTTAGATGCCTCGAAAATTAATTCCACCTCCTTGGTGCCAAACTGGGGTGGAAGGGCACAACAGAAACATGCAGAGTGTAAGTGTCTGGCACACGTCTGCAAAAATAGGACTTGACATACAGAATAATCACAAGTTTTACGTGATTTATTGGTTACACTCTCTCACATGGCAGCCCCTTAACGAGCAAAAAACAGACTGGGACTAGGTTCTGGTGCTGCTTTCTGGATTACTGGAAGTCAGTAATATTTTTAAACTGACGGTGAATTTAATACTTTTTTACAAGAAATCAAACTGACAGTAAACAACTTATCTGTCAGTAAAATTGGCTCAATAAGTTAGAAAAATGGTTGTTTGGTTTTCGATGGGTCACATAGTAGACTTGTTAAATTATGTGACTACAAGCAGAGCTTTAAGTCTAAAATTGCCATCCTAGAGACTGCATTTTTAAAATTGCTCAATCTAGAATACCTTGCTCTTTTGAATGCTACTTTGCAGGTTTCAAAGCAGAATATTGTCAATCACCTTTTTTTTTTTTTCTTTTTTGGCTTGCAAGAAGGGAGGAGCACTTGGGATATCTGGTGGGTAGACCTGTGACTTCTATGTGTATGGTGGTGGCAGTTGTATTGTGGTCTAAAATGTCATCTGAATCCCCCTGTAACTTAAGCAGCCAATCAATGTTAGTTATTCCATGTAAAATGGGGTTCTGTATCCCCCTTTCTTCTCTCTCCCTTCTGGGGGTCAAATGGCAGGAGGGATATTCTTTCCAAGTTCCTTCCACAAAATAAGCACTCAGATTGGTCACCAAAATCAGATGCTGCTCACTGTAGATTATGCAGATATTCTAAATATGATCACGTTTGCCACTTGGCATGCCCCTCGGTAGGGTTTGAATATGAGGCTCCTTTCTGCCATCCACCTAAATGAAGGAGGAATTATCCCCCGAATACTACCCACTTGTGGCACCGGAATGAGATGTTACACACAATACATGTTAAGGAGTACTTGTGGCACCTTAGAGACTAACCAATTTATTTGAGCATGAGCTTTCGTGAGCTACAGCTCATTTCATCGGATGCATACCGTGGAAACTGCAGCAGACATTATATACACACAGAGATCATGAAACAATACCTCCTCCCACCCCACTGTCCTGCTGGTAATAGCTTATCTAAAGTGATCATCAAGTTGGGCCATTTCCAGCACAAATCCAGGTTTTCTCACCCTCCACCCCCCCACACACACAAACTCACTCTCTTTGTCACTCTCTTTGTCACTTTGGATGGGCTATCACCAGCAGGAGAGTGAGTTTGTGTGTGGGGGGGTGGAGAGTGAGAAAACCTGGATTTGTGCTGGAAATGGCCCAACTTGATGATCACTTTAGATAAGCTATTACCAGCAGGACAGTGGGGTGGGAGGAGGTATTGTTTCATATTCTCTGTGTGTATATAAAGTCTGCTGCAGTTTCCACGGTATGTATCCGATGAAGTGAGCTGTAGCTCACGAAAGCTCATGCTCAAATAAATTGGTTAGTCTCTAAGGTGCCACAAGTACTCCTTTTCTTTTTGCGAATACAGACTAACACGGCTGTTACTCTGAAACAATACATGTTGCAGATCTGTGGTCTTCCTTTGCTTTTTGCATGAGGAATGAAGAGGAGTGTTGTGGGAGGGATGTGTCGGGTGAGGCTGTAGCAAGCAGCACTGTGGCCTGCTGTATCTTACACAGGCCCACTATGGGGTTACCTAAGTAGTTCCAATTAAGCAATATTTGGGCTTACTTTTTAAGGACCCGGTGGCAATTTTTATTTACTTGTAGCCCATGGGGTTTTACACTTAACTTGGGGGCCACTTTTTCTCTGGGCTTTTTTTTTTTTTTTCCTTAGGCCAAGCACTGCCCCTCACATGCAGCATGATTTTGCAAGCCCTGCCCCTATGCTGCTCCGTAGCCTCACTCCCTCTGGGTTTGGATGGCTTTTTTTTTAGACCAGTCATGCTTGTTTTTTCACCCCCAGCAAAATCCTCTACAAATGCCTATTTAGTGATTTGTCAAGACAAACACTTGATCGTTTTTCGTTAGTCTCTCAGAGAACTCTGTTAAATCTTCATAGTCTCTGGAAAGTGAAGAATGTCTGAGGGCTTCAGGCCTGGGTGGCAGGGCTCAGGTTACTGGCCCCCTGCCTGGGGCTGAACCCCTTGAGCTTTGGCTTTGCTCCCACTCCACCTGGGGGGTGGGGCTCAGGTTTTGGCACCCCCACCAGGATGGCGGGGTTCAGGCAGGCTCAGGCTTCAGTCCCTGCTCCTGGGGTCATGTAGTAATTTTTGTTGTCAGAAGGGGGTCGTGGTGCAATGAACTTTGAGAACCCCTGCACTAGGCCATCTTGCGATATTCCTAATGGGTGTTAATATTTCTGGTGATAACTTTTTAAATTTTTTTATATTTGTGGAAAAATTACTCTAGAAAGCACAATCTGATTGACGCATCCGGAGGCTTGACACCCTGTCACGGAGAGTTACAGGAATAACTGTTATATTTTTTTTAACTATTCAGTGTGATCTTCTAAACATCTTAGTGGTAATATAAAGTGTCAGATTGACAGCCCAGGAGTCTGAAGTCCTTTGTTCACAGATCAGGTAGCAGTACAGTCAGTAGCAGAGCAGGCTCCCCCCTATCAGTGTGCCTCAGCTGACCTTTCAGGTGGGATGAAAATAGTTCAGGGCCCATAACCATTTAATCCTTGGCCTTTCTACTGAGGCTATTGATAATGCCAGTGAGTGCCAACTGAAGAGGTGTGGGTTTTTTTGTTTTTGGTAATGTAGACAACAGTTCCACTAGAAACTGGAACGAGAACTACCAAGCTCATCTCACGTGTCTGTGAATAACCATTAGTGGGAACTTGCTGTCGGCACCAGCTTAGGTTGGATTGACCTGGAAACGTAGATAGCTAAGGATGGATCACTTGATGATTACCCGTTCTGTTTATTCCCTCTGAGGCACCTGGCAATGGCCACTGTCAGAAGACAGGATACTGGGCTAGATGGGCATTTGGGTCTGACCAACTATGGCCGTTCTTATGACTCCTCCCATTACCAGTCCCCTAAACTGTATCCCAGTATAAGGATATGACAACAAGCTAATAAATAGGAAGTTCTAGCAGTCAGGATGAAAACATGATCTCTTTTACAGAAGCCTGTCTGCTACACACCAAGCAAAGATTGTTCATTATTTCCAAGAATACTTTTAAAGGGACCATATCGACATGAGTCTGCAGATCCAGATGACATGAGTTAGTGGCGAATCTCTGTTTGCATCACTTGGGCAGAGGGAGAGGAACAGATGGAGTCATACTTTCACTGGGGAAAGCCCTGGGTAGTAAGCTTTCCTCTCTTCATTCACTTTAAAGTTGTCAATCTTTTATAACCTTGTGTTACACCAGCTTTTGCATGCTTCTGGTGGAGATTTTTTTACAGATTCTAAGGTTATAATGAGAGAGTGTCATGACAATAACTAGGACTTCTGTTTTATTTTTAGTTTGTAGAAAAAGCAAAAGCATCAATGCATTTGCTTTTAAATTACAAGCAGCTTCTAGCGCTCAAGCAACATTACAATAACAAACCATTTTATGCAACTGAAGAAAAATTCAATTAAGGAAGCAGATCTTGATTTCAGTTTCAAAAAGTATGTTTAAACAGCTAAAAGATTTTATAAAACTACAGTAAAACCTGCTTAGCGACCACCTCTGAAGAGAGACCACCCGTCACAAGTGAGTACTTGCAGAGGCCATGGAACTTGCCCCCCTATAATTTAACTGAAAAAACTGTGACGAGCGGCCATCTGTCATCTGCAACCAGTGGCATTTTCTTACTCCCTTCAGAGCTGGGTGCCCAGCCACCGCTCTCCGCTCTGCCTTCAGAACTGGGCGGCCGGAGAACAGCGGCTGCTGGCAAGGCACACAGCTCAGAAAGCAGTGCTGCCATCAGCAGCAGAGAAGTAAGGGTGGCAATACCATACCTTTTGAAGAGAGACCACCTCTTACAAGCATCCACTTCTGCAAATTCCCATGAATGGTTGCTCTTGGCAGGTTTTGCTGTACATTGGGACTGTGTCCTTGAAGAGAGTGCCACTTTCACATTTATAATAGGCAAAGGTTGCTAGTTATCTGAAAATATGTGAAGCAACTAAAGGATGTAAAAAAACCACAAAGTTAGTTGAGGGATGAGCACAGGTTAAAAGTCTATAAATGTAGCTGTGTGCTCTTTCTTATACTTTGTCTACATTAGGGAATTTTTTTTACCAGAAATTACCACCAAAGCTAATGGTGGTTCATCTCTCTCTGCTAGGTGCAGGCCTGGTGTAGCACTCCCTAATGTCAACAAGGCTTCACAGAACTGGTAGACGCACGCTGTGGTCTGTCTGCACTACCCCCTGGGAGTTAAAGGTAGATTTATTCCACTGCCTGCTCATCTGGAAGCCTTCTTAGTAGTTACCATGGATGAATCATGTATAGGGTCTGAGCTGAGAGCATGGCTGTGTGTTGATGTGTCTGTAGTTATCAGTTTTTCCTACTGGCAAATGCAGACAGAGAGGGCCAGGGTCCTATATTGACACCTGATACTGTTCAGTTGTTCAAACTGAATCTGGCATCCTTTTTAGTGTAGTAAGCAAACTTCAGACAGAAGCAGGCATAGATTTCCTTCTGCCTGCTGAAAATGGACGACCGACAGTAGAAGTACTGGTAACTAAGGGTATGTCCACACTGCAATAAAAGACCCGTGACACAGTTGCAGCTGGCCTAGGTCAGTTGGGCACAGGCTGCAAGGCTAAAAATTGCTGTGTAGAAGCTGGGGTTGGAGCCTGGGCTCGGAGACCCACACCCCTCACCAAGTTTCCGAGCCTGGGCTCCAGCCTGAGCCCAGATGTCAACACTGCAAATTTTAGCCCTGCATCCTGAGCCCTGGGAGCCTGACTCAACTGACCCCGGATCTGAGACTCAGTGTGGTGGGGGTTTTTTAAATTGCAAAGTAGATGTACCCAAACAGGGCTAATGGGCCACTTTACGTAAGCAGACACTTGTGCTTCGTGCCTATTTTCAGACCTTACCAGTCCACTGGCCAAGCTGCTATTGAAAGTCCTCTGGACTCTTGCCATTTAATTACAAGATCTCCGCAGTTGGAGAGCGGAAGTAAATTGAACAGTGGTCTCTGGGAAGATTATGTTCCTACAAAAGGATTGTTTCTGCTTTTTTAAAAAGGTTTGCAGTGTTAGAACAGCTGTGAATGAGTCAAAATAGCTTCAGCTATTAGATGTCACCTCTCTGCACCTCCCACTGTTCTGCTGTCTGTCTGGCTGCACCTTGCTCCACCCCACATGCCCTACACTGCCTGGCTGATCTGTTCAGAGAGTGTATCTTCTACCTGTCTCCCACCCAAAGGAGTAGCACGCAGAAAATCTTCTCCAAAAAAACTTCTGAGGGGGAATAGGCTTAGCTGTATCTAGAGTATGGAAAATATTGTAAATATCTCTAAGCATAGTGCTAGGGCTCCCTTGTTTAAACTATGGAGTGACTAACGCTGCTGGCTAGAGCCAGGCATAATGTGGGCAGGGCTGTGCATCCTTGCTTCACCAGTACACCTCTACACTTGACCTCCCGGCATCCAACCTGTGCGGGCAGAGCAGTTCTGGAGCTTTTTCAGCAGCAACTTTGAGTAGCTCTTCTGAATAGGTTTTTATACCATGCTCATCAACACAGTATCTGAGCTCCTTCCAGTAGCGCACAAAGGCCTGGTCTACGCTTGGGGGGGGGGGGGGAATCGATCTAAGATACGCAACTTCAGCTATGCTATTCTCATAGCATAAATGCTATTCTCATAGCTGAAGTTGCATATCTTAGATCGACTTAGAATCACTTACTTTGTGTCCTCGCGGTGCAGGATCAACAGCCGCTGCTCCCCTGTCAACTCCGCTTCCGACTCTCACGCTGGTGGAGTTCCGGAGTCGACGGCAGAGCGATCGGGGATCGATTTATTGCATCTACACTAGACGTGATAAATCGATCCCAGATAGATTGATCACTACCCGCCGATCTGGTGGGTAGTGTAGACATGACCTGAGTGATGTGACTAACATCTGTGACGTGGCTTGTTCTCTCATCCTCTCCATATCCTCCACATAATGCAGCCCTAGAGTCCAGTCACTCATTTAACGTTTGAGGTTTATAGTCAGATCCTTAACCTTTAACCCCTTATCCGTTATAACCTAACAAGGATAGCTAGAATGTCTGGAACTGGCCACTGTAGTCACAGGATTTTAAATATTCCTTTTTTCTTTAACTTGCTAACACAAAATCTGTCTCCTTAAATAATTTTATGATGCTGTGTCTGAAGAGCATTAATGGAAACAAAATGCATTGCATTTTTAAGAACCATTTCCACTGCATCTCACACCCCTCCTCCCATTATGCTAACCTTATTTTGTTCCCTTCATGTAGTGACTGCTCAGTGTCTATTATAATTATTCAGTTGGTCTCCATAAAATCTTAATATAATTGTGATTAATATAAATGGAGAAATGTGAGCATCCACCACCAGATAAGAGCATATAGGTATTTTAAAAACAAACAAAAACCACTTCTATAGCTCCTCTAATTTGAGCCTCTGAAAACACTTATAAAAGTGGTTAACTAGTATGCTCCCTGTTTTACAGGTGGGGAAGTGGAAGTAATGTGGGGTTAAATAACTTGCCCAGCACCCCACAGGTTAGTGGCAGAGCTGGGAGTAGAGAGATATAACCAGTAGGCAAAGCTTTCAGTAGAGTGAGATTGAAGACCTACTTGAAAAACTTGCTACTCTGATACTTGAAAAATGTACATCTTGTGGTCTCAAGAGTGCATCCAAGACTTCAGCTTTGGGGTCCATCTGAGCGTGCTTGTTCAAACCTTAAAAGTGAAAAGCTTTCTGAGGCAGTTGTCTATCCAGACTTGCTAATATACTGAAGCATGCTTCTTAGGAGTAGTCTCACATGGGAAGTGGTTAGGGATTAGCCCAAAGGCAGGGAGCGAACTGGCTGCTGTCACCCTGTCTTACTTCAGAGTCTCAAACCTCAGGCTCAGCTCTCCATGTTAATAGCAGACCATGGATCTCAGTTTCTGTGTCAAATTGTGGTTTCACTCTCAGATTTTTTCACAGTAGCTATTTCTTTAGCTAGAGGCTTGAATGATCTGATAGACCATGGGATAGGAGGTGGAGGAGAGGGAAATGGAGAGTGGCCACAGGGAATCTGGGTGGGGAGGTCATTTATATAGTCTTACTCCAACTCAAAGGTGTGTTTAAAGTTGACATAGTGGGGATATGGAGTGGGGAGAAAACCAGGCACAAGCTTGATAGGCGCTATTAATAGGTTTATTCAAGAACAGAAAGTTTTAGAAATAAAATTAATGAGGATATTGCGTTATTGTGAAGTGGAGAGGGAATCCTTCAGACTTCTGAAGCCTGTGCAACTCAACCTGCTCTTACTTACTCCACATATGCACCAGTGTAACTCCATTGATTTCAGTGATGTCCAGATCTGTGCTGGTATAATAGCTTAGAATCCAGCCATATAATCTAGATGACTGTAAGCATGCCTGTATTTCTGAGGCATACAGGTGTAGTTTGAGCCTCTTAGAGAAAGCATTCTAGTCTTCACACAACGTATGTTGAACCTGGAGGCATCAGCAGAAACAAAGTTTGGCAAATAGCTCTTTCTTAATTAGTTTACTCTGGGAATGAACTGTTCTATCACTTTAATGTATTTTTTTAGATGTTGGCACTCTCTCTGCTTTTAAAATAACTATTTCTGGAGCGCTTTTGTAGTCTTAATCCCCATCCACAAACAAGTCTGGGTTTGTTCCCCAAGTAGCTAAGAGATAAGGGCAACCCACTCTGAGGATCAGTGGTTGCAATTTCCTTACTTGGAAATAGGTAAAAGACAAACTTTGCTTCAACTCTCTAATACCCCCATTCTTAGGGACGTTTTGCTGGACCACTGGTCTGTAGTTGATCTCCAGAGTGGAGTCCTTGTCCCATGCTGTGAGGATGGTCAGTGCTTCGTAAGTAGGGGGTTATGACACTGAGTAAAGAGCCAGCAGCAGCAGCTGCTGACCCTTGGAAGCAGCTGACAGCATGATTTCCTACCAGCACCCCTCTGTGAAAGGGATGAGATGCAGAATTATTTATAACTAAGATGTTTTTAATCAAGCATCAGCTTCTCTTAATGGCCCAGTAAGCAAAGCGGTGGCCCAGGGGCTACTGCTAAACTTTGACTCTAGTGCACTAAACATTGCGTAGGGTTGCTAGTTTTGGTTGGATGTATTCCTGGAGGTTTCATCCCATGATATAATCTTTAATTAAAGATTAATCTTTCATTCCTGGAGGCTTCAGGCAATCCTAGAGGGTTGGCATCCTTCTTGGGGGGTGTTTCTTTTTTTTTTCCCCCTTTCCACCTTTGTTAGCTGCTGCTCGATACGGTTTGTGTCTTGAGCAGCACTGGTTTGAAACTTAGATTTGCCCATCCCACCCAGGCCTGGGAGTCTCTTATTAGCTCTCCCCACATTTGACCCCTGTTGTACAGTTCTCTGACCCCCTTCCCTTGCTGGTGGTTTACTTCCTTTAATTACGCATGCATAAAGCCCCGCAAATCTGCAGATATCCCCGGACCATTTTTGCGGATAAGATGCAGATACAAATTTTGTATCCACGCAGGGCTCTATGCATGCAGGAGCATGAAGCAGGGATTTCAGATAGTGTTGCAACCTGGAGTAACTAGTCCCAAATGTGTTGTGCTTCTAGCACTTTTAGGCACACCAAAGGAGAGGGGAACAGCACTGTGTTAGTTACAACCTTGTTTAAAACGCTGTCGTATTACTATTAGGGGTTTTAGCACTGCCCTCCCTGACTAGTTACACAGAGCCTTTCACCTGGGAATCATGTTAGCCGAGCCATGTCCATAGCACAAGGTTTCGAACACAATTCAAGCTGGAAAACCATACTAAATATGGCTGTTGCCCACAGATTTAAAAAACCGTTCAAAGTGGCCCAATTTGTTCTTACGTTGGACAGGGCCTTTTGTCTCATACTTGAACTGTCACAGGCAGAAGGCTAGTGGTGTACTTTCAGTTGTAACTTTTAGTTCTTCTGCTAGGCAGCAAAATGCCTGGAAGGCTCATGCCCAGGTTGATCAATTTGAGGACCACAATGAGGGCGTCCGGCTGACTATTTTGGGTGTATATCTTTCCCTCTGTCTTTATAGATTTCAAGAATCAAACTGTCCTTGCAAAATGCATTGCAGAGAAGGCCTACAGCAACTGCTGCACAAAGTGGCTAACTTTAATATGGTTCCTTCCCCTTTATCTTAAATATGCAGCATGATGCAATGGAATTAAGCAGGGGATGAGAGTCGGGAAACTCCTGGAACTCCTTAGCTGTTCCACTGAGACTCACTTTTTGGTCTTGGTCAAAATCACTTGGCTTCTGTGTGCCTCTGTTTTCCCCTTCCATAAGATGTGGATGATGATTTCCCTGTGAAGTTTAGACTCAGTTCAACATTTGTACAGTGCTTTGAAGTTGAAAACAGCTACCCCTTGTTTTGTTGCTTTTTCTCCTCAGGAATTGCCAAGCACAAGGAGAAAAGGTTTCCTAACTGAACATGCTGCCCCTTTCTCTGCTTTCCTGACTGACAGATTTGGCCGTCAGCACAACTACCTACGGATCTCCCTGACTGAGAAATGCAACCTCAGATGTAAGCCTGTCTTCTTCCTTCCCCCTCCATGTCACAGTGAGGTTCATGCATTCCACAGGATATGGTAGCCCACCTGTAGGAACTAGAGCTGGGGGAAAAAATTTCAACCAAAACTCCTTGTGTGAAAAATACAGTTTTGGCAACACCCATACTTTTGCCATGGGTTGGCCTCCCTCCAGACTTAAGTGGCAAACTTTATTTACAGACCTGTCAAAGTTATTTTAGGAGTTAGGCCAGCAGCCTTGTCCGTGGGTTGCTAGTTTGACTCTGTTCTTGCTAGCTGTATTTCTGCAAGGCAGAACAGTTGGCAATTACAGGCAGTTGCTATGCAAAGTGCATCCAAGTACAGTGTTGGTTCCTTGCCAGTGGCTGATCCTTCCATTTGCCCATGTATTTCTTGATTGCTCATTCAGGTCAGTACTGTATGCCAGAAGAGGGAGTTCAACTGACCCCTAAATCAGAGCTGCTCACTACCCAGGAGATAATCACCATTGCCAGGCTCTTTGTGAAGGAAGGTGTGGACAAGATCCGATTGACTGGTGGAGAACCACTCATCCGGCCTGACGTGGTTGATATTGTGGGTAAGTTTCTGGTCTGGCTTTCTCCTCCTTTAGCAGCGCCACAAATCATGCAGCACAAAGATGTCTCGGCCTAATCAAATTGAGTAGCATGGCATGTAGGCTATGCTCTGAGGGAATGTTCCCTATCACGATCTGAGAACCCTATTCGTGTAATCAAATGTTCACAAATAGTCTCTTCCATCTGCAAGCACCATCTCCCTCTGCACCTTACCAAATACATGCAATACGGGGTTATTGCGTACAGCAAACCTCCAGTGCTTTGCACCGTTCTGTTTTTGAATCTCCCAAATGATGGGGCTTCTTCCACGTCACATCCTGTACCAGACCTGTACATTGTCTTCATGTTCAGTTTCAGAGACTGAATTCCAGCAGTCCAGCCTGGAGGTGACACATGCATGGGTTGCTGTGGGCAGGTTCTCATCCAGGAGGAAGGGGAGAAGTTTCTTAACAAGCTGCAGGTAAAAGAAGGCACTTTTTAGATACTGGTGCTACCTGGTCAGCCCAGCATATTGAGGAGTCAAGGAAGGCCTGAGGCTTTGTGCCTGTCTGACAAATGAGAGCTGTCTGCCTTCAGTGGCAGGTGGAGACACTGTCTCTGCTAGTTCTTTAGTGCATTTCCCCTTTCTGACTAGGTGTCGTATCCATCTTGCCTCGATTCAGCTTGAGCCAGCTGCACTTCATCCAGGAGCTGATTTCTGCCGTTGTTCCCCCCACAAGACATTCTGATGTCTTGTTAGTGGCAGTGGTTCCACCACTTGAGAATGAGAGATGTAGTTGAGTGCAATGGGCACCCCGTTGTCTGCTGAGCCCAGGGGGTCTGACTAAATCCCAGTGGGCTTGTGTAGATATTGAAAACAACAGGGAATAGTATGGATCCCTGTGGGACTCTGCAGATGAGTGCCTTTGGAGCAGGGCGGGGGCAATTACCTTTTGCCATTCAGTCTACTGGAGAGGAATGAATGGAATCACTGTAGTCTTGGGCCACCTACTCCTGCTACATCATGTAGCTGGGTTAGTAAGTGGTCCTCTGTGTCAAAGGCAGCAAAAAGGTCCAGCAGTGTGAACATGGAAGTCTTGTGTCCATGGCCATAATGTCATTAGTGCCAATGGAACTGTCTCTGTGTTGAGCCCTGATTGTGAGACATCCAGGATGTTGACCCATGTCATGTGTGGTTATTGGAGCTTGGTGGTTACTGCTCCTTCAGTTATTTTGTCTAGAAAGGGGAGGCTGGAGACCAGATGGTTGTTGGGGAGATCTTCAGGTCCAGTGATGGCTTCTTGAGCACTGGGCAAACTCTTTTTCAAAGAGTTTTGTAGGTGTGCTTGTATGAAGGAGACATTGATTATTTCCATTGAGAGCGGGCATAGTTGTTCTTCGCTGGCTTTTATAAGAGCATGGATCCATTTCACAGGTTGTGGCTCTAACATTTGTTAGGGCTTCTTAAGTTTGTTCTGTGTGATGGGGCCAAACTGTGTCAGGGTGGGTAATAGAGTCTGGTTTGAGTGCAGTTTCGTTTGTTCCAGTGTGTTCCATACATTTTCAATTTATCTTGTCAGCAAAATATGCTGACTGCTCTTCCCCATGCTTGGTGCTTGTGTCAGATATTTGGGCTATGCTGTCTGGATTAATTAACCAGTTCACTATGCAAAATAGCCGTGCTGGCCTTGGTAGTGGAGGGGTAGAAGGCTCATTTTGCATCCGTGACTGCAGTGGCTTAATCCTGTAAGAGTTGTCTGTGCTGCTGGAGGATGGATTCAGAATATGATTTGCACTCAAGCTTTCTGCCTGTGCACTTTGCCTGCTGTAGCTGATGTGTGAACCCGAGTGATCATTTTGGTTTGTGTCAGGGGCGAATGTGGCAGGTTGGGGCCATTTGTGTTAATGGTACTGGATGTTCGGTGATTGTACTATTGGACTAACTCATTGGTGTCTTGGGCCTTGTATTTGTGTGGCTTGTTCTCCTAGGGTGAGTTGAAACCTAGAGAATTCAGGGGTCTACACATGCATTTTTTTCTTCTTCTTATAGGTTGTCCTGTAATTTACTGTGCATGTGTCTGGCACCTAAAGACACGGTCCCCAAATAAAGGACTTGTAATTAACAATGGAGGGAGCTTTCACTGAGGCAAGACAGGTCCACTGCTGTGTTTTCTCCAGACTTCCAAAGGATATGCCAGAGGCACCATTACTGCAGCAGTTTGAGAACAGAATTGTGGATGGGGAAGTGACTAGCCCTACAGATGAAGGCAAGCAGCCTGGATTAGCACCAGTCTGCATTTTCCTGAATGGAGCATTGTGTACTGTGACATTGTTTGAAAACAGTTTAACTGTTCAGTGGTGCTGGAAAATAACTCCTCTTTTTGAAGTTGTTAGACACATAACGTGGGAAAGCCTTGCATTCAGTTAATCAATAAACTCCTAATCTGTAGTCTTGTTGTTAATTACAATAAATAAGTAAATGTTCCACGAATTAGTGGAGCATTATTCACATAACTCCAGTGTGATTAGAAATCGAAACCCAGTAATAATCTGAATGTAATAGAACACAACTGTGTAAAACCACCAGTGACTGGTGTTAGATAAATATCTGTCTTTAAGGGAGTTTAAATTCCAATTATTGCCCTTTTAACTGAAGCATAAATCATGTCCTGCAGACATGGATTTGGAATTAGTATCTTAAAATGGTCTTTGCAAGATGATCATTTATAATATACCCTTCCCTGTTAGACATGGTTTACATTTCTGAATTTTGCTATTTGTAATAGTCTGTGTTTAATCATTGATGGTGTTTTTCATTCAAACTGGACAATGAAACCAATTTGGTCCATTTCACTTCCTCTCGTTAGTTCACTTTTTGGATTTCATGTGTTAGTACAATGCAGTTTTGTTTCCAGCATTGTGGGGAAATATTTACATTTCTTAACTGAACCTATGAAAACACTCCTAATTATTTTGGATTTTTAAACCCTTTTTGTGTCTCACTCTATTTTAAGGCACCTTGCAAATCCTAGTCATCACTCACCTGCCTGAGAAGCTTTCCTTAAGCAGCATGCAGTGCTTAGGGTGTTTGGCGATTCTGGTGCTCTGAATTTAGCTTAGTTTTTCCACTGAATAAATGTTCTCTCTATATAAAGTGCAATATATCTGCTAACAGTAAAACTCTTAAAGTCTGTAAGGGATAGAGGAATAATCAGTACCATGTTCTGCTAAGACTCTGCGTCTGCACTTTTTTCTTTTCCCTGCTGCAATAATGTGGCTTGAAGCCAACATGGGAAACTAGGTTTTTTAATCTCTTATTTATCTACAGGCCTGCTGCAACTCTTCAGATTATTTAGAAACTCACATACACCATGAGTCAGCAGCTACAACTTACTGTAGGTTATGTCATGTCCTTTTGCCTGCTTTGAGCCACAAGTCCCTGAGATGACTAGTAAATGGGGTATAGATGAGGCCCTACCAGTTTCACAGCTGTGAAAAAGTGTCATGGACTGTGAAATAAGCCCTTCCCCATGAAATCTGATCTCCCCTGTGCTGCTCAGAGTGCCCCAGCTTGCGGGGAGGCAGGGGAGGCTCCTAGCTGCAAGTCCCAGCCGGGCTGGGGAGGGACAGGACTTGTCCTTCCCCCTGCATGGCTGCTCTGTGGAGAGTGGGGGGAGATCAGACCCACCTCCGTGTACGTGTTGGGTTGGGACCCCCACTGTTACAACACTCTGAAATTTCAGACGTAAATATCTGAAAACGTGAAATTGACCGATTTAAAAACCCTCAGGCATGAAATTGATCAAAATGGATCCTGAATTTGGTAGGCCCTAAGTATAGAGTCTGTCTTCTCTAGGTCAGCCAAGACTCCCTAGATTTGTATCAAATGTATATAATTTTTATTTATTTTACTAACTGATGGCTGTTAAGTGGTCTCTGTCAGTATGTCTACACTTAAAGTGCTGTAGCGCTTCAGTGTGGACCCTACCTATGCTGATGGGGGGGATTCTTCCATCAGTGTAGGTAATCCCCTCCCCAAGAGGCGGTAGCCCTCTGCCTAGCTCTGTCTACACCGTGGGTTAGGATGGCGTAGTTACGTCTCTCAGGGGTGTGGATTTTTCACACCACTGAGAGATGTAAAATCCTAGTGTAGACCAGACCTGCGAAATTAGCTTGTGGGAGAAGGGAGTGGTGTCTCAGCTCAGTTCCTAGTGGACAGACATCCATAACACTAAAACTTCCTTTACTCAGTGTGACATCCCAGGGGCCAATCCATACTAATGAGTAGCTGTGTCACCCTCACCCTGTAACCTAGGCTGCCCTTTACAGCACCTTGCTGCTGTAGCCTCCGGTCTGGACTGTTCACAAACAGCCTCCAACACGCAAATCACGCCCAGCTATGTCTGTGTGTGGCCTGCAGCCAGCCACACCTTGGCTCTTAGCAGCAGTGGTTATGCTGCAAGGTGACCCCAATACATTCCCAGTCTCAAATCTTCCCCCAGAAAAGTATGACCTGTACTGCCCAGCCCCCTCCTGGACAGTGCAAATATGTTACGTCCATTATTCCTTTAAGGGAATAATATGCACACAACTTGTTACTCCAAATAGAGTTACCCAGACACTTCAGCATGAACACACTGGATTAGATAAAACAAGTTGACTAACTACAAAGAGAGATTTTAAATGAGTACAAGTAATGAGGCATCCAAGCCAGAAATGGTTACCAAAAAAAAAAGAGAAAACGCTTATTAATGCCTAACTTAACAAACTACGTTAGATTCAAAGAACGTTTTCTCACCACATGCTTTCAGCGGTGTTACTGACCAAATTCTTTATGTCGGGACCCTTCCCCTAGGGGCCAACTCCTGCTTCCTTTGTCTCTTCAGAGAAAGTGAATGCGATAGGCGGAGAGAGAGGACTCCCTTGGGATGTTCATCCTTCCTTTTTATAGCATCAGTCCCCTCTTAGAAAAACATTTTCAGCTAAGAACCAGGAACCAAAGGATATGTAGAAGGATGTTCTCTGCTGTTTTTTCAAGCTGTTTGAACTTCCTTTGTCTTCCATTCCTGTCTGATGACTGTTAACTGCTTAAATGCAAATTAAGCAGAGCATCATTCCTTTGTTTAGGACAGACCTGTTTGCCAGCTTCTGTTTTGGCCAGGGCGGTGGGGTTTGGAATATGTATTAACACCATACAGAGGAATCTTATAACGTCATACAAAGTTGTCACACCTATCTGACTAGGACAATACTGATTGGCAAATCATGAGTTTACAAATGATACCTTACAAGACCTGTACCAAGATTATTATAATAGTGGGTAGGGTGTGAACATAGGTGTATCCGTCCCAGTCATTCATTGGCTGTTGGTCCTTTTGTGGGAAGTGTTAGGGGAGAGAGCCACAGGGCTCCTAGAGCAGGAATTGGTGCAGTGTGGAGTATTGGGTATGTTTTATCAAAACCTAGAACAGGAGGGAACTTGCCTAAGAGGGACTATGCTGGTAGCTCTACTGGCTAATAGCAGGATTCCTGCAATAAGACTTGTCCAAAAAAACCAAAAAACATTTTGAGTCATCAAACAATTATACTTCTCTTAAGCAATTATTTTTATGGGTCTCATTGAAAACAGAACCTTTGTCTCCCCATTATTTATATATAAAAAAATTTTAATAGCAACCCTGGCATTATCACATATTTTGTTAATGCCTCATGTTTAGTCTACTCCTTATTTTGCTTGTTTGTCTTTGGCTTTTTTAATAGCTTTTTCCTCTTTGAAATACCTTGATATTTATAGAAATAATGCAATTAGTCTGGGCAGGGCTTAGTGACATTTACAAGCCTGTTTATATGAATAGTTTGAAATGTATTAGTACATTTATATATATGCTTGTATACACCCTCTCCTCTTCCCACCCCCCTTTGCTGACTGCAGCAACAATTAAATTTAGCAGGCATGTACTTTGATCTGATTGTTGCTGTCCTGGAGCGTGCTGACATACAAACATGCAAGATACTCCAAAGGTCTGTTCTGCATTCCGATTTGTTAGAAACACCTTTTAAAATACTCTTGAGGGGTGCGAGGGGAGGGATTTTTCTTTAAGCGGCTAAGAGGTTTGTGCGGCTTTTTTACTAATAATTCCCCCCTAAGGATCTCCAAGCTGATGCCGAGGACTGTATGGGGTTATGGTTGGAGTATTTGCAAAATAAAGAGTTGCCTTATTTACACAGCCCCATAAGAGTGCATGGCACTTTACAGACAAATAAATGCATTATTCAACGCATCTGAATGTTTTCCAAACAATTTAGTCCTGCAAAGCCAAATCAACTGTGTCTCAGTTGCATTCTCTTTAATACTGATGATCTTCCCAGCCAGTGGCTGAAAATCAACTATGACCTTTGCTTTGAGGTAGAAAGAACTTTGAACCGTTCCTTTGTTTTGTTATTAGATACTGGGTTGCGTTTTGCTAGGAAATTGCACCTTTTAACTTATCGATAGGAGGGTAGGGAGCCATCAAAAGAGAATATGCCATTTTCAGAGAGAATGTTCTGACCAGGAAGGGGCAACAAACGTAAAAGTGGTTGTCATTTTTTATTTAAAGCTAAATGCTGCACTTCCACCTCAGACTCCTGAGGTAGGTAGTCTGATCTTCTTTCCCACTCCATTCGGTCATTTTGCCATTTGACTTTATTTGTATGTATTTAGCTGCTGGTTTGTCTTTATTTTTTATTTATTTATTTATTTTGCTGAAGTGATTATAGGAGGCATAAAAGCAGCCTTAATCCAGCAGCACACCTCATGTTTGTATATGAAATCTCTCTGTAATCGCTACTGAGTTTACTAGTCAAACAGTGCAGCCGTGGCACAAGATAGCTGCAAATGTTTTACTGCTTAGCCTGCACAAAAAAACAAGCAGGCAAGGATAGTGGCTGGTTGTGGTGAATAACTACAGACACTAAGGATTAGTTCTTCCATCTCTAATTTCTGATCTCTGGGTTCTGTCCAGTCTGTTCACTACACTTGGCAATATTGTGCCCTCCATTAGAGTCTCCAGTGAATTGTCTAGTTGTGTATCCATTACACAAAGAAAAAGGCACTGATAAGAACCACATTCTGCTCTAATTGGCTGGCTAAATTCAGCTGGTGCCATAATAGTTTACTGCTGGAATCCATCTGGTTCAGGCTGCAGCGTGAAAGTCTGATTGGACTCTGCTTAAATCTGTATTTACTACATCTTTCCAGCAGTGACGTCTGTAGTGGCTCCTGTTGTTTCTCTGTTGCTGGAAGCTTGGTGGTTGATGTGTGTTCTGAGGACAGCTGATGGGCAAGCAAAGCAGTTACATTGATGTACGTTCTTCTCCATGCTGGAAGCACAGCACGTTTCCCCTACTGGCAAACGGACTGTGGTGTTAGCTAGTGCTTCTCCCACAACAGTGGCCACCCCTTCTCTGGTAGCTCACTCCTGGTGCATGGGGAAGGTTTGAGACATCCGGAAAGGAAAGGGAAGAGAAAGTTGGTTCTTAAAGAACATTGCTGTTGTCCCTTTGCTTCCAACACTCACAGTACTGGGTATACGTCTTCTAAGCCACAATCTCAGTCGCAAATACCCTAAGGGAAGCACATGAAGGTATGTCTGGAGGTATTTATTCCCAGCTCGATGAGACATACTCATACTAGGTCTCATTGAGCTAACGTGCTCAAAATAGAATGTGGCCACTGCCTCGTACGGGGCAGGAGCAGCGAGGGGCCCCGAGTGCATGCCCCTCAGTCTCTAGGTATATACGCAGGCCGGATAACCCCTCCCTCCACTTGCATTGCCACAGCTATGTTCCAGTGTTGGCATGCTAGCTCCATGGGGAACCAAAATAGAATCTAGTGCTCAGTCCTGCAGCTAGCAGACATATAAGGCAGGGAACCATTTATTTTTGCACCTTAAATAGGCAGATGTGTATCCAAATACAGGCAGGGCTTGTGTACAGTAAACAGTTTGAGGAACACTAAAGATGTAGCTCTCTTGGAGGTAGCAGTGGTGGGAGTGCTTGAGTAGATGGGGACCAGGTGGCCACCTGCTCTTTCACCACTATGCTTTTAGTAAAACTGCTCCAAGCAGCGTTAGATGCCATGGTGATAAAAGTGCCCGTACCCTGTCCACACTAACCCTCCCTCTATTGATAATGCAATGGGAGGGAGACTCCCAGAAAGAGTCTAAGATAAACACAGCCCGAGGGACTAAACCTACTGAATAAGATGCCACTTTTACACAGTCACTTCTTATAGCTGACCTGCACTTTAAGGAGACGAGAAAAGGATGGTTTTTGGAGAAGTATAAGCTGAACACTTTTACTAATCAAAATGACATAACTTAAATACAGTGGAAACCACACACAGTGAATAGGGTGGTAGTGAAACAGAATAGCAATCCCAAGTGATCCCAGTGCATCACCATTTTCAGGTTGCGATCCCAGTTAGGTAAATCCTTTGCTTAGCAAGGCTTTCTCTATGTAGAGTAAGCAGATGACTTCACTATAAAATGGTTCTAGTGTTTCAAACAAATTCTAAACACACGAGAAGGCTTAAAAATACCACTATAAAGAGAGGGAGTGAAAGGAAGTCTAAGGAAAGAAAAAGGAGAAGAAACTGGAGTACTACAGGGAATTCAATTTTTAATTTCATAGTAAGTTTGCTGCCAAATTCCCAGTAACAACCTTCTGCATTTAACTCAGCTGTGCAGATGTTTCAGGCTGGTTTCGGTGTCATGTGAGCCCCATTGGTGGGACAGCATTGCCAAGTTTGGGAAAAGCCTCATTACATTCAGGTTGAGGGGCAGGTTGGATACTAAACCTCATCAAGTGAGACAATGGGTAATGTTCTACAACTTCCTGGCTAGGGGCAGTTGGAATTAGCACCTCTGTTTCCTCACCCATGTGGCAGCCTTTTTACCGTAGACCCTTTGAGCTACCCAATAGTCACCGTGAAGCTCCTAGGACTGGTACTAACATAGGAACTGTGTAGCTCTAAATTGGAGATTAGCCATGTCTCAGAACCTTGCAAGTATTTCTACACATCCGTTTTGGGGGGGGGATGCTGTTGTTTCTGAGACTTGAACTTTGGGGTGTTTATCTAATCTTTCCTCTTGTGTTTTTTAATAGCTGTCCCCTTGTGGGTCTTGCATTAGCACTGTTTGATCACTCAGACTAGTGATGCTTGTTTTAATGCTAATGATGAACTTTGAAGATTTCAGCCTTTAAGCTGTACCACCCGAGTATCTCTTTGCCTTCTTAAATTCCCTGTACAGTTTTTGGTGACAGCTAGCAAAGCATGCTGTGGTCTTAAATTGCTTGTATAATGTTACTTTGAGCTGCTAAAGTAGCTGCCACTTTCTCCCCAGAGATGTGGTTGCGTTTCGTTGGGGGGTGAAGCAGTTTTCGGCGAATGATATGCTATGGTGTTCAAGCCTTTAGGACAAAAGGTGCTCTATAAGTGCAAGCAGTTCAGTATCTGGATCCAGTCGGGGCCCCAAGAAAGCGATGGTTAGCGACTGACCCATTAGCGTTGGAATTCAGCTTTCGGAACTGGACAGCTGGGAGCTGGCCAGGTTAAAGGAGTCCATGGGGCTTCCTTCAACATTAAAGTACTCGTTTGCTGTAATACATATAGAACACAGTTAATCTATATAGCCAGAGCGTTTTGATGAAGTTCTTGGAATCGCTGCTGCTTGCCACAGTTTAGCTCCTTTAATACCATTTGAAGCTGGCTTGCGCTGTACTATATTAATCTAATAAGTGCAGCTCCATAGAGAATGAGGTACAGAAACATGTGGTGGTTGTCAGCAGAGCCCATTTGGTATGGGGTGAGCTCCCCTCTCTATCTTATCTAGTGAATTGGTAAGTGGGTGAAGGGCCTTGGTGGATGGAGGGATTTGGACTCTTGGCTGCGTTCATGTGAAATTAACTTTTCTCTTCCCCACCGTTGTGTATGTTCCTTTCCCTAGTGATCTAGAATGTTCTCTAGAGGTTCCCGTGCATCCTGTGGTTGAACTCTGACCATTAAACGCTCTCCTTTTCCCTGCTGTTTCCTAGCTCAGCTGAACAAGCTAGAAGGGCTACAAACCATTGCTGTCACAACCAACGGGATCAACTTAGCTAGGCTGCTGCCACGGCTGAAGGAGGCGGGGCTGGATGCCATTAACATCAGCTTGGATACTCTGGTTCCGGCCAAATTTGAGTTCATCGTCCGGAGGAAAGGTACAGAAATTCAAATAACATCTCACTGGTTATAGGGTAACATTGTCCATCTTTTTATATTCCTGTTTGTTCATCCAGTCTCTTTCAAACTTCTACTGTTAGAGAAGTGAGATTCCCTTCCTTAAGACCAGCCTAAAATATCTACACTGGGCTTGAGTTTGATAGCTGGCCCTTTTCCCTTCTACTCAGCCTTCTTTCACAGGCAAAACCCCTTTTCATGAGAATGGGTGGAATAAAGAACACTTGTGAATAACAGCTTGAGGTAGGAGGTCTCATAACTACATTTGTCAATTCTCATCTCTACAATGTTCTCCTGTTCAACACTTTCAGCCAAAAACAGAAACAATACCCTGAAACCAATTGCCCACCATTATTAATCAAATGAAGGCATGAATGGCTGCCAGATTGTTTCCTTGCCACCCACAAAAACTGAAAGAGATTCATCCAGATCAGTGGTGGACAACCTACTCCTTGCCATAACCATAGGTTACAACTGACACAAGTTTTTTTTTTGTTTTTTGGTTGTTTTTTTTTTGTGACAACCCCTCCTCCTCGCATGTCTAACCATAAAGAAAAAGAAGATGGTCATAAGTCACTGAAACCCATTTGTGACTCCCAGATTCAGAACCTATTATACCCGAGTACTGGATGATGATGAATACAGAATATATTCACTATGTACCAGGTTGGTCCATGATTTGCCTGCGATACACCAGCTCTGCTTCTTGTACTGACATTTGTTCTTCAACTCTCTAAACATTTGTTTTCCTTGGAGTACAAGCCCTTCCACACACTTCCTACAGTGAATCTGCTTAAGGACCCATCAAATGGGCAATCGTGTGACTTAAGCAACCAATTTAAAATGTCCCCATATGGTTTACTATACTGCTTCTGTTGACTCCTTCAGGTAGGTCCTGGTGGCCTGTGAAATGAGTTAATGGTTCAGTCCAGTTCCTAGTGGACAAATATCCTGCATTGAAATTAGCTTCAGAACTGGCACTATTTGGAATCTTGTTGGCATTTCCAGCAGAGAAAGGACTAAATAGGCCACAAAGACTGAAACTTGCTTTCAGCAGTAGAAGTGGTCTTTCCTGGTCGTGCTTGAGGTGTGTTTAAATGTGTAGTGAGACATTTTTATGGGCCCAAGAGCAAACTATTCCATTGTAAAGGAAAGATAGGCAGTATGGTAAGAGACCACCCTGACTTAACCAGAAGATCTTCAATGACCTGAAACTTTAATAATAATAATAAAAAAAAGTCATGCGAAAGTGTAAACTAGGTCAAATTACAAAGGATAAATATTTTAAAACAAAAAACACAAGCATGTAGGGACACAAATAGAGATTAAACTAGCTAGGGACATAAAGGGTAACAAGAAAACATTTTGCAAAAACATCAGAAGCAAGAGGAAGACCAAGAACAGAGTTGGCTCATTTCCCAACAAGGAGGGAAAGGCAACAGGAAATGCAGCACTGGCTGAAGTGTTAAATGCCTTTTTTGTTCATTTTCACCAAAAATGTTAGCAAAGTGAACATCAGTGTGAGTTGGGTAGGATCTGAGGCTAAAATAGGGAAATAAGTTAAGAATTTCTTAGACAAATTGGATGCCTTCAAGTCTGCAGGGTCTGATGAAATACATCCTAAAATACTTAAGGAACTGGCTGAAGAGATCTGAGTCATTATTAGCCACTATCTTTGAGAACTTGTGGAGGATGGGAGTGATCACAGAGGGACTGGAAAAGGGCAAATAGAGTACCCATTTGTAAAAAGGGGAATAAGTACAACCCAAGGAATTACAGACCAGTCAGCTTAACTTAACCTGGAAAGATAATGGAGCAAATAATCAAACAATCAATTTGTAAGCACCTAGAAGATAATAAGATAATAAGTAACCATCAACATGGATTTGTCAAGAACAAATCATATCAAACCAACCTAATCTTCTTTGACAGTGTAACAAGCCTTGTGGATGGGGGGTGGGAGGGGAGAGGTGATATATGTCACTTTAGTACACTTGAAATGCTATAGTGGCACAGCAGAAAAGGTTCTGGCGGTTATAGTTGATCACAAACTAGATATAAGTCACAAATGTAATACTGTTGCAAAAAAAGCAAAACTTTATTCTGGTATGAATTAGCAGGAGTGGTGTAAGCAAGCCATGAGAAGTAATGCTTTCACTCAGCACTGATAAGGCCTCAGCTGGATACCGTGTCCTGTTCTGGGCACCACACTTCAGGAAAAATGTGGACAAATTGGAGAAAGTCAGAGGAGAGCAACAAAAATGATTAAAGGTCTAGAAAACATGATCCATGAGGAAAGACTGAAAAAACTGGGTTTTAGTCTGCAGAAGAGAAGACTCAGAGGGACCATGATAACAGTTTTCAAGTACATAAAAGATTGTAAAGAGGAAAGTGATAAATTGTTCTCTTTATCTGCTGAGGACAGGAGAAGACGCAATGGGCTTAAATTGCAGCAAGGAAGATTTAGGTTAAACATTAGGAAAGACTTCCTAACTATAATGATAACTAAGCACTGGGACAAATTACATAAGGAGATTGTGGAAGCTCCATCATTGGCGGTTTTTAAAAACAGGCTAGACAAACACCTGTCAGGGATGGTCTAGAAACAGTCTAGATCATACTTAGTCTTGCCTCAGCCTAGGGGACTGCACTAGACTAGATGACCTATTGAGGTCCCTTCCAGTCCTCCATTTCTGTCATTCTATGTTGGTGTTGTGTGTGTAGTTTGTACTGCTGTCCATCCTGTACTTTTTAATGTGGATAAACAGAGCATGAGGTCACTGATGAGGCAGTATGAGTCCTATAACTTTTTTTTTTTCTAGCTAGTGAATCCAAATGTAAATTTCAGAGACCTAGGACAACAAATACAAAATGTGATGATGATATGTTAAAAGTTCCTTTTAAATGAACCTCAATGCTCAACATGAAGTTCAACCCAAATTTTCAGGTTTGGTGAATTTCATGTTGGGGAAAAAATCTCTCTTCACTCCCTTATTTTTTTAAATGCAAAAACAACAAAAAAACCCAAAAAACCCCAAACCCTCAGTGTCTGTGAACCTGCTAGCTTATAGACAATGTCTCCCCTTAGCCACAAGATGGTGCTGCAGTACCAGTAAAGTCAAGAACAAGCTATTTAAAACTCTGCAGGGCTATAGAGAAAGGTAACTGTAAGGTACTGAGCACTTGGCCATGGACCCAAGGTTTCACAAATCAGACTAAACCTAGAGTGTAGCATGATCCATGTCTATGACAGGTGAGGAAAGATGATCGGTCTCTTTCTCTCTCTGCATACTTGTTTGGTTAATCATCTGGCTCATGATGAGGAAATTCACTGTGTTTGGATACAGCTCTCACACAAATGAACATTGCCTCTCTAACTTTCTCATCTAGGTAATGTCATTGGTGTGGTTGCCTCATGGTAGATAGTGCAGGAAAATATCTGGCTGTCCCAGGGCACGGCTGGGAGTCCTGTCCACTCTTTGCTTTTCACTACCTGCACTTAAAGACTAGCCAGTTTCAGGCACTTGTGGGGAAATGTGTTCCTTCTCTCCTATTGAAGGGATAAACCTGATCCTGCAGCTTCAGCAGCTCTGGATATCTGATTGGGAGTCATTAGCAATGTGCTGCTTACAAACTGCATCTCACTAAAACTTGTTGAGGGAAAGGCATAATTATGTATGTTCTTAGGGGAAAAAAAGGGGGGGTCTTTTAACCACAGAAAGGGAATCTAGAGAGTGCTGCTGAGCCCAAAGGTGCAGGGGAGAGATGGGGAAATTCCCAGGGGTTTTAATAAAATGTATAAAAGGGAAGGTAAGAGTAAAGTTACTAATTTTCTAAGACTTTGGGTGAAGAAGAAATAGGGTGAAACCAATAACTCCAAAAGTGGGTGATTAGTTTCATCCATTTTATTTAAAAAAAAAAAAAGAAGTACTTTTGCATGTCTTTAGACCAAGTTTTATAGTGAATGGAAGATTTTTGTCATAGGGATGAGTCGAGTTATAATATGAAAGCACAGTGGCGAAGACACTTTAGGGCTTATTTTCCGGGGGGGGTGGGTGGGAATCCAGACAAAAGGTTTTGGTTCTATAGGCTCAGGGGATTTTCCATGGCTCAGTAATCCTATTGCCTGGGAACTTTTATAGTGGTTATACTAGAGTCTGAGGAATAAACCATAAATCATGGGCCATATCCACCATGATTGAGTTGGCCTTGTTAGCGCTACAAAAGATAATTTTCCCTCTGTTTCAGAGTAGCAGCCATGTTAGTCCTGTATCTGCAAAAAGAAAAGGAGGACTTGTGGCACCTTAGAGACTAACAAATTTGAGCATAAGCTTTCTTGAGCTACAGCTCACTTCATCAGATGCATGAAGTGAGCTGTAGCTCATGAAAGCTTATGCTCAAATAAATTTGTTAGTCTCTAAGGTGCCACAGTCCTCCTTTTCTTTTTACCTCTGTTGATATTCACCCTTTCTTGTCAACTGTTGGAAATGGGCCACATCCACTCTAATTGAATTGGCTTCGTTAGCATGGACCCCCCACTCAGTAAGGCAACTCCCATCTTTTCATGTGCTGTGTTTTTATACCTGCCTAATGTATTTTCTTCTCCATGCATCTGATGAAGTGGGTTCTAGCCCACAAAAGCTTATGCCCAAATAAATTTGTGGCACCTTAGAGACTAACAAGGACTCCTCGTTGTTTTTGAGGAATAAACTTGTACATTAGGGAGGGAGGATTGTGCAGTGGTTAGGATGTTGACCTGTGACTCGGGAGACCTGGGTTCAATTCCCTGCTCTGCCATAGATTTCCTGTGTGACCTTGGGAAAGTCACTTAGGCCCAGATCCTCAAAGGTATTTAGACACCAAACTCTCATTGATTTTAATATGAATTAAGCACCTAAATACCTCTTGAGGATCTGGGCCTTAATCTGCCTTCAGTTCCCTTTTGGGAACATGGAAATAATAGTACAGCCCTACCTCACGGAGATAGGGCGGATAAATGCACTAAAGATTTTGAGATGGTCTGATACTTCAAAAACAGGGGCCACGTAAGTAACTTAGATGCATGAAAATGAGGAACATGGTGCCTCAGCTCCTTCCTGCCCTCTGCACCCTATGGAATGAGCTGGGGAGAATACCTGCACTTTGATGCTGATGGTCGAAATGAGTTTACAACCTGCCTCGCTTTTTCAGATCGCCCCTGGAGGCAATGAGATAACAGCCTCCCCCAATCACATCCTTGAACTTGTGGCTTCAAACTACTTCTCCTGCAGGGATGAAATCTGGGAGGTGGAATCCCAGCTGAGAGCATAAGCATTTCTCTGGATAGGACCCTGCCTTGGAGAGTCTGAGGGACTGAGTGTGTGTGGCTGGGAATAAGAGGAGGAATTGAGAAGGATAATTGTTTATACATCACAAGCTGTAATCCTCCTCAGATCCTCCCTACCCGGCTGAGCCCAAGCGTGCATGGACTCGTGTGTGCCTGGTGTCTTTAATCTGCTGTTTGGGGCTGTGTTTTGATGACTGGCCAAGGGGAGGGAGGGGGGTTCAGTTAAAGCTCACCTTTTGGCATTGCCTAAGTCACACTATTCCCTCTCCATTCAGTCCTTGCCAAGGTTGCTGGGCTTCCCAGTCGCTGTTCGTGACTCTGGGACATATTTACAAGCAGTGCGTTACGATCTCCCCTGCCATGTTTAGTCTGCAGCTTGCTTAATGAGAATAAAACCCACTGTTGATGTCATGGGCTTCCTAGGTGCCATCAAAGCAAACACTCTTGTGAGGAGGAGAAAGCAAACAGGTTCTGAATTCAAGCAGCTGATGTTGGCGTCAGTTCTCCAGTTCATTAGTCCTGTGCTCTTCACCCCTGCATCCCACTTTCATCCTTCTGTTTTGCAGGGCTGGCATTAAAGGAGCTGTAGTTGTGGGTCAGAAAAGATCAATGGGACTGGCATCCTCTGCTTCCCTCTTGTGCACCCGTGTTTGGTGTGCCCACTCTGAACTAGCCAGGGAACAGATGGGTTCAAGCTCCCAGCTCCCTGATCTTGTTCGTGGCATTCTTTGCACAGTTGGTACTGGAGAAAGGCACTGGATGGGCAGCCCTGGAGACAGAAAGGCACTTTCTTATTTCCAGTAGCATCCACAGTGTGCTGGGCGCTTCTCAACCCAACAGACCAGGACCCCATTGTGCTGGACACTGTACAAACCTTGAACAAAAATCAGGCCTTGCCCCAAAGAGCTTACAATACTTAGTGTGTATGAACCCCTCTTCTCTTGCTACAGCAGTGGCCCCACAGGAGTTCAGGCTCCATGGCTCACTGGCACCACTGCCTTCACTGCCAATGGGGAGGGACACTTAGTGCTAATTCTGATGATGGTTTTCGATGTGAACACGTGTCCCCTAGGAAATAGACTGACAATGATTCCCGTTGCGGCCACCTGTTCACAGCAAGGAACAACTTTTTGCTGCCAGGTCTCTTCTTAACTTTAACAGAGAAACTGGATTATCACTTGGGGTGGGGTTGTAGGGAGAATGGGAAAGGAGTTCAGATTTCTCCAAGGCCCTTGGACTCATGAATTGTCTAGCTGCTTGGCAATTAGGAAGAATAAGTATTGAGTGGACTCTCTGCCTGGAGGTGGGAGGTGGGTGTAGATACAATATGTGAGGATGAGGCTAAGGATTTCTCTTGCTGAAGTCACTGCAGTTTGATTCTTGTCTCGTCCTTTCCAGAAGGTCAAAGGCCAAGCTGAACTGGTTTCCTAAAAGCTCTCTTTCAGTGTGCCCATCAAACTGATGGGTCAAATGATTCATAAAATGAGGATGCCATGAAAAGTCACCTGTCACCTTAAAACCAAAATCAAAGTCAAAGCCATTCGCTTTTCCAGAAGCCGATATAAATCTGTGGTGAAGGGCGAGTTGGGAATTTTGGTGTTTTTGTCCATTTATTGATTCATTTAGCAGCTCGTTGCAGAGTGTTCAGTTTTCAGAAAGTGCTGTGCTGCAGCCTTAGTCGAGGCAAAAATGCAAAAGACCCCTTTCCGGATGGCCTCTTTTAGCAATAATTTAGTCGGGTTTTTTTCCCCATTAAATCTGGGAGCACTTTTTATAGACTCTCTCCCACTTCAGTGAGACTGGGGGTAGTGCCGGGCCAAGCTGAAGCACGGAGAAGTTAAGGGCCTGATTTTTTGAAGGTATTGGGTGCCAAAAAAACATGCAAGGGTGCCAGTGGGATTTCCACAAGCCACTAAGCAACACTGCATTTTTTGGGCACCCAAATAACTTCAAAAATCTGGCCGCAAGTGACTTGCCGAAGGTCACACTAAGTCTGCAGCAGAGTTGGAGATGGAACAAAAGTCTCTTGACTTCAGTCCCGTCTACTGGACCAAGCTGTTTTGTCTCTGCCATCTTTTTGTCTGATACTGACTTGCTCATCTACATTTTTGTTAAGACTTAATTCTTGTTCAATTTTAGGCTTTCATAAGGTAATGGAAGGAATCAACAAAGCCATTGAACTGGGGTACAATCCTGTTAAGGTAAGATCATTTGGTGTGTAGTGCCCTTGAGCCCTGTGTTTTATTCTGACTTGATACTTCAGCTGTGAGGTTTTTTTTTCCTTCAGAGGTTGGCAATTTTTGTAAATATTAAAGAAATTTTCCAGTAGCATCGCAGGACATAAGGGTAATCCCACCTCTTCACCGTGTGTAGCTGACTCGGCCATTTTCCATTCAGGGCCTCAGGGCATTGAGATCTTACATGGAAACACCAGGCTCTCTGCACAATGGGTTCAGGCTCCTTCTCTACCCTCCAGGTGAACTGTGTAGTGATGAGAGGCCTCAATGAGGATGAGCTGTTGGACTTCGTGGCGCTCACGAAGAACCAGCCGCTCGACGTGCGGTTCATCGAATACATGCCCTTCGACGGTCAGTACTCCTGGTCTGTAACTGCCTGGGCAGTTTTTGCCTTCTCTCGGGGGGGAGTGAATGTGGCTGACAAGTCTTCACTACTTGGGCTTCTTTTCTGAAACCTGATTGCGTTGACTGTCTGCTGCAGGGTGCCTGAACCCCTATTTTAAACCTAAGAGAAGCTTTGTGTAAAGTAGCCATTGTAGTTTTCACTGCTGGGACCAAGTACACAGGGCAAGTGGATGGCAGGTCAGTGTGTAGTGGGTCGGAGGTTGGGTGCCCTGCAATTACCAGGAGCTGAAGGAGGGTCTGGCTTGTTGTATATTGGAGATGCCTTTCCTGCGAGGGAAATCTGGAAATGGAATGGTATCACGGTTCTAAGACGTGCTCTGCCTGTGAAACTTCCTTAGCTCCCTCCCACCATCTGTTTTCTATCACTGTAGCTGTCTATGGAGTGGGCTGTTCTGCTTATGGTGAGTTGAGACATGGGGTACGTCTACACAGCAAAGAAAAACCCGTGGCTGGCCAGTCCCAGCCAATTCAGGCTTAGGCTGCAGGGCTGCGTCATTGCTGTGCAGACTTCTGGGCTCAGGCTGGAGCCCAGGCTCTAGGACACTACAGGGTGGGAGGTTCCGAGAGCTCAGTCTCTCTCTATCTCTACACAGCAATGAAACAGCCCTCAGCCCGAGCCCCATGAGCCCAAATTGGCTGGCACGGGCCAGCTATGGGTTTTTGTTTCCTGTGTAGACATACCCCTGGTGCCCTTCAAGAACCCAGGATTCTAGCCTCTTTGCTTCCCATGCTCCAGAAAGAAAGTGTCCTCAGTGCTCACGGTATCAATATTGCTCTTTGTTGGGGTGCACTTTTCCTGCTAACTCTTTCCAGGAAGATCGATCTTGATCTCCCCCTTCCAAGGTACCAGATTTTTGGAAAACTGGGGCCATCTCCCCAAGCTATTCCAACTTGGAATAGCTTGATCTTCAGCTTCTGCATTAAACTGTGCCAGCACAAGGGCAGAAGCCACAAATCTGTGCCGGAGCTAGCAAACGTAGAGTCCTCAGCTAGGACTCGTGTTGTCACTTCATCGACACACAGTTGTTCTGATTGTCTCTCTTCAGACCTTTGCCCCTCCTGACAAGTCCAGGTTGGTTCACAGTTCACTGCATCCTCTTACCCAAGGAGACAAGGATTGTTAGAACTTGTCTGAGATTGCTATAGTCTAGAGGGGCCAATACAGGTCTTCACGGTTTGGGTGTTGAAAGGGGCGACTGAAATCCAGGTAAAAGGACTTTCTGTTCTTTCCTATTTAAAAACTCCTGGTGGCAAAATTTGTGCTGATTTCAAACCTAGGCAACAAGTGGAACTACAAGAAGATGGTGAGCTATAAGGAGATGCTGGATACAGTCAGGCAGAGATGGCCTGAATTGGAGAAGCTGGCTTGTGAGGCCTCCAGCACAGCCAAGGTGGGTGCAGGCTAAGAGCGCTATGAAGGGAGACCCAGTGCTTCAGCAAAGTGCACAATAACTTATATTTGTAATGGCTAGACCAAAGAGGATTAGCATGTGGCAAAATGCTCCAGAGCCACATATGTAATAATCCCAAGGTCATCGATCAAACTGCATGCACACAGCCTCAGTGAGCAACAGTCATTAACTTTTCCCATGGAAATACCAGGCACCTACCAATTACTTGTCTGTCAGATGTGAGTGTCAGTGGGGTAGACACATCGGGGCTTATTTTTGGGGGGTATCCAAAGAGAGGGATCTGGTTGTGTCACTCATAGGAGTTTCCAAGGTATGAGGAATACTAAACCTGAATTCTCTAGACATATCTTTATTCCCATCTTAGTCTTCATTCAAACCTGGGATCTAGAGGTGACAGGTCTTAATCTCCCCTGATTCGGTATATAATTAAAGAAAAGAGAACCAAAACAGGCACCCTTTAGACTCATTAAAAGTTGAGGAGCAGTCATTGATGCAATGTTTTTGTTTGTTTAAATCATTTTAATATAAAATAAGTTTAGGCCATAACACAGGTTGTTATTTCAAATTTAATTTTAACCAGGTTTATTTTTCAAAAGAAAAATGTACCTAATTTAAATCACAAATCCATTTAAAACATGTAAATATCATTGACTTTTATCCACCCTGATCTATTCTTCTGTCCCGGGGCTGCTTCAGGCTTACAAGGTACCAGATTTCCAGGGGCAGATCAGCTTTATTACCTCCATGTCAGAGCACTTCTGTGGATCCTGCAATCGGCTGAGGATAACTGCAGATGGGAACCTGAAGGTAGGCAATGAAACAAGAGGCCCTTCACCGACTTAGGCCATGTGTATACTACCTGCTGGATCGGCGGGTAGCGATTGATCTATCGGGGATTGATTTATCGCGTCTAGTGTAGATAAATCGATCCCCGATCCCTCTGCCCTCGACTCCGGAACTCTACCACGGCGAGAAGTGGAAGCAGAGTCGACGGGGGAACGGTGGCCGTCGATCCCGTGCTGCGAGGACGCAAAATAAGTGATACTAAGTCGATCTAAGATATGTCGACTTCAGCTACAAGAATGGCGTAGCTGAAGCTGCATATCATAGATCAACCATCCCCCCCACCTCACTTAGCATAGACCAGGCCTTAGAGCTGAAATAAGGAGTTGAATTACTTCTCTTAAAAGGAACGGTGTTGGAGATGGAAGAGGCAGTAGTGGAGAGGAGAGGGGAAGTCAAGTGAAGGTGAGATTGAGAGAGGGATAGAATGTAAGGGGGTGGTCGGGGGACAGGAGAAGGAGCATTCAGATGGAGACTGTAGCTACACGGTAAACTGCAATGTAAGGAGAGGAATCAATGGCCAAAGAATTGCTCCATTGTGCAGCACTCCGATTTAAAAGAATGTCAGTGTGAAATCTTGTCAGTTTAAAAAAAAAAAATAGTTTTGGGTCCACCTGCCTGAGTCCCCCTGCTAACTTTTGTGGCTTTATATTTGCAATTTTCCTTTCTCTGTTTTTAAAAAAAGTGTGTTCTATGTTGACGCACCAGTGACCCTGCCTGTAAAGAGGTCACAGTGAGACTGACTGTACACCAAGCGATTTCAAATGCAGAAAGTGAACAGAGGGAATAAAATTCCTTATTTTTACTTTCAAACAATTTTGTGTTGTGTGACAATAGCAAATTTAAAAAAAAAAAAAACCACTTTGACGGAAATAACGTGTAAGTGGCTGTAACCGGGTCAAAACCATGCATTTTCCATGTACCTTTCAATACTTGTATGGTGAGATTCATTTGTCAATGTTCAGGACCCTTTGCTGAGCAAAAGAGTAGGTGTCCTCTAAGTTAGCTGGAGGTGGCACAATTGTACTAAAGCAACTTTCCCAGGAGCAAAGTAATGCCATGACAGAGATGGCAACTTTGTATTGGCATCAAATCAGTTTGTGTGCATTCTCAGCAATTGCAATGTACTTTAAAAATCTAGAAGCGGTATCTGTGGAACTTTTGAAAAGGCCTCCTGCTTGAATACTTGCTTCCTGGATTACCCCTGGGGACCAGGTGGAGCATCTCTCAGCCCTGCCATGGTGCAAGAAGACCTACAACAGCAGGAGAGATGAAGGAAGGGGAAAAAATGTCAGGGCATCTCTGCCTGCCTGCTGTGTTTCCAGATGGTCCCATTCTATATACTCCTAAAGTCAATGGCTGGCTGGTGGCTTTAGGAGCCCTAGAGATAGGGGAACTGTAGGTGGTGTTCTCCCATGGGCCAGGTTGGTTTTTTGCTGCCTGATGTTCAGGTGAACTGCTGTAGTATTGGATCCTGTTGGGTTCCCAGCAAAACATTGTTTGGCTCCCAGACGTTGGACCTGTTCTGAGTTGAATTCTGAGCATTGCAGCCCAGCAGGCCACTGAACCTTGTTATCCAGTGGTCAGTCAGCCAGACCCAGTATTGCAGTGAATTTCTAGTTTTACAGCCCATCCCATGTAATTCTGTTCCATGCCACAGTTCAACGCTAGAAATTAACATTAGAAATGTTCATCCTTGAAAATGAGCCTGGAGATCTGGGTACTGTAGGGTTTGTCTCCCACATGTTCATTCAGAGGCCTGTGTGCACCCCCACCCCCCTTTTAGGTTTTGGAAGAGTATGGAATTGCACAGCTTCCCTACTCTGCCAACTCAGAGACCCTCACAGCTGCAAGGAGCTATGCAGAGAAAAGACAGCAGTGTCTTAGCCTGCAGAGGCTGGGAAGTGTCACTGCCTTTTTATTATTTGAATGCTTTGCTCAGTTTTCACCCAGGATGCTGATGTTGGTTGTAATAGGAATAGTGTTTCCCAGCTGGCTTTATTCACTGTGTCTCTTCCCCTTGGTTTATTGCAGGTGTGCCTTTTTGGGAACTCAGAAGTGTCCTTGAGGGATCACCTACGGGCTGGTGCTTCGGAGGACAAATTGGTTCAAATTATAGGAGCAGCAGTGGGCAGAAAAAAGAAACAGCATGCTGGTATGTTTACTGCGTACAAGTAATAATGAGGGGTTAGTACAGATGATGCCCTTTCCTAAAATAGGATGGATGATTCGCAAGACCTGGTAGCAGGGAGGGAAAAGCTATTCTGTGGAATTATAGTGACTCAGGAGAGGAAACTCTGAGGTTCCCACTTGATTCGGCGCATTATCTGCCACTGGTCTTAATGAGGCAACTGTGCCTCACTGTCTTCTGTCACAGCGAGGCTCCTTGTCAGTCCCTCTGCTAGGACAGCCACCCCCTACTCTTCCTTCTGGGGTGCACCCCTGCACTTTCTAGCAGGAAGTCCCATGGGCTCTCTATGCAGCCTTGCCGGGGAGCATCCCTCATTCTCTCTGGCCCTCTGTGTTCCTCAGGGACCAGCGGCTAAAGCCATCTGCTGCTGTCCTTTCCTTTGGTCCTCCCTAGCCCTTGGCTCTGGCTCAGAGCCAGCAGGCAACTCCCTCTGCTGCTTCTCCTGCCTTCAGCCTTCTGGCTTGGGGAGGTCAGCCAGCAGTCTCCTCTTGCTGTTCTCCTGCCTTCAGCCTTATTTCAGGAGATCCACTTTCTGTCTCTGGCAGCTTTTATCTCTGGCCCTTCTCCTGTCTGGTTATTACCATCCCTAGTGGCAACCCTGTAATTTGCGGTCAACCTACCTTCTTGTTATGGATGCAAACCTTTTTCCCTTGCCTGCCTTTCCACTTTGCAGCATTCTGTGAGATCCACATTTTCTCATTAGAATTAAATGAAGACCACAAGTACCGGAGCTAGGCTGCGGATCCATCTAGTCCAATCTCTTGTTTCTGACTGTGACCAGTACTGATTCTTCAGAGCAAGCGGAGAGAAACTGTTAAGACACAGCTGGCTCTGCAGCGCTGCTCTCGGGATGGGGAATGGTTTCATAACCCCTGTGGTAATGCATTTACACCCTGATGCTTGAGACTGGATTCTTCTTCTCTCAGCTGGCATACTTGCAAATGATTTTATTCACAAATCTTGTCGAGCTGCCTTTAAAAAGTCAGCTGCCATATGAAACTGTGATCTCCTGCGCAGTGAATTCTAGACACTGACTGTTTGCTGGGAGGAAGTATTTCCTTTTTTGTCCTAAGTACATTTGCCATTAACTTTATTGAGTGACTCTTTAGTTCTCTTGTAAATCCCAGTAGGCCCCTAACAGTTGTCATTAGCCTTCTCTGGACCTAGTAAATCTATCTGCAAGTGAGGTGACCAAAGCTGAGTGCTCTCTCAAGAGGGTAAATCCAGGTTTTTCAACTTCTGTCATTCCAATCCCCAACCATTTTGATGCTTGTTTTACCCGGCTGCCTCTGTACACTAAGCAGACAACCTTCATGTCCTGGGAGGAATCCGACCCGTTCAGCACTCCTCAGTATATGAGCGTAGACTGATTTTTACTGTGCACAAGTCTTACCCAAACACAATTGGGTCTGCCGCCATGCTGTCCAGTAAATCTAAACCAGGGGTCAGCAACCTATGGCACGCATGCCAAAGACAGCACGTGAGGCGATTTTTAATGGCATGCTGCTGCCTGCCGAGTCCCAGCCACCGGCCCCGCTCAGCTTGCTGCCGAACCCAGGCCGGGACCCCGGTAGGCAGCAGCGTGCCGTTAAAAATCCTGCCTGCCCTGGCCCGCTCTTTTCCGCCCCACCATGGGGGCAGGGTGAAGAAGCTTGGTACTGCCGGCTGCTGCTGCAGGGCAGGCAAGCTTCCCCCTCCCCACTCCATGCTGGGTTCCTGCCCCTCCTCCTCTCCCTCCCTGCTGCTGATCAGCTGATGGCCCTTGCAGGGAGGGGGATCCGGGGAGGAGGTGGAGAAGAGGTGGAGACGGGGCCTTGGGGAAGGTGGGTGGAATCAGGGCATATCACCTCCAGCCCCCTGCCGTGAGCTGCTTTGGGCAGGGGGCTGGGAGCACCCCCACGACTCCAGCCCACACCCCCAGCCCTCTGCCCTCACCCCTGCACTCCCCCCCACGACCCCAGCCCTGACTCCGGTACCCCACACACATACCCAGCCCCCTCACACCCATGTCCTGACTCTTGCACCCCCCCATATTCCCACCCCCACCCTGAGCACCAAATGGGAGCTCCTGCACCCCCCACATTCCCACCTGCACCCCTTGCACCAAATGGGAGCTGCCCAGGTAAGCACTCCACACCCCAACCCTGAGCCCCCTCCCTCATTCTAGCTCCTGGCCAGACCCTACACCCCAACCCCCAGCCCGCTCCTTCACCCCCAGCCCTGTGCTCAGTGCACTCCCACCCTCAGCTCAGTACAGAGAGAGAGGAAGAGAATGGGCTAGAACCAGGGAGAAGGTAGGTACGTACTCACTCTGTGTGGGCAGGGCTGGGATCCCAGACTGGCAGCGGGCTGAGTGGGGCTGGCAGCCAGGACCCTGGCTGGCAGGAGCCGGTGGACTGAACCCCAGACCGGCAGCAGGCTGAGCTGCTCAGCCCACTGCTGGTCTGGGGTTCTGGCTGCGAGCCCCTTGCCAGCCAGGGTCTTGGCCACAGGCCCCACTCAGCCTGCTGCCGGCCTAGGTGAACGGACCCCCAGGCCGGCAACAGGCTGAGCGGGCCGGCGGCATAAGATCAGCATTTTATTTTAATTTTAAATGAAGCTGCTTAAACATTTTGAAAACCTTGTTTCCTTTACATATGACAATAGTTTAGTTATATAATATATAGACTTATAGAGAGAGACCTTCTAAAAAATGTTAAAATGTATTACTGGCACACGAAACCTTAAATTAGAGTGAATCAATGAAGACTCGGCACACCACTTCTGATGATCACTTTAGATAAGCTATTACCAGCAGGACAGTGGGGTGGGAGGAGGTATTTTTTCATATTCTCTGTGTATAAATAAAGTCTGCTGCAGTTTCCACGGCATGCATCTGATGAAGTGAGCTGTAGCTCACGAAAGCTCATGCTCAAATAAATTGGTTAGTCTCTAAGGTGCCACAAGTACTCCTTTTCTTTTCACTTCTGAAAGGTTGCCGACCCCTGATCTAAACGGTACCTCCATCTGGAGTCTTTCACGAGCCTTTTTTTAATACTCGGATCAATTTGAAGTCCTCGGTATATGCCAACTCCGTGTTCCCTGCTGCCTTCAGATCATTCGTAAATGCTCGTCTCTGTACCACCAATCCTGGGGGATCTCGGTTTTCGCTTGCCTTGTACAGGAAGGTGTCCAGGTGTATTGGGAGAGATATGTGCAGCCTATTTACCGACACAGTGAAATCCCATTGCTGCTACTGAAATATGACTGTATGTCTAAGGTACTTCAATGGCCCCCATCGCCATAGTAACGGAGCGTCTCTCAATCTTTTAACGTAGTTGTTGTTGCAACCCTTCGGAGGCCATATAAATACTATTATCCCCACGTTTATAGATGGGGAATTGAGGCACTGAGAGCCTGCGTGACTTGCCCAGATAACACAGGAAGTTTTGTGGCAGAGCAGGTAATCGAACCTTGGTATCCCAAGTCCTGGGCTAGTGCTCTAACCACTGGAGCATCCTTCTCCAGTCTGTCTGAATTGTGTGACTGCTGTAACATGCAGAGAGTAATTCTGGTTATAGGAGCCTTTCTGAGAAAAAGCTTCACTGTATGATGGCTGCTCTGGACTTGGGCACTTGGATATTGTCCTCAGACCGTTTTACATTTTAATGAGTTAAATGGTATTTTCTTGGTAGTTTTTCGGGCTCTCCTTTTCCTACTGTGTAGGTTAGGAATGACAGGGTCCAGGACAGCAGAAGAAAATAAATAGAATAAGATAAATTACTTAAAATGGGTGTTTTAAAAAAACTAGTAATTTTTACATTATTTTATTTCTAGGCATGTTTAACATTTCCCAGATGAAGAACCGGCCAATGATCCTGATCGGTGGGTGACAAATCAGTACGTAATACACACACCATGGTTTTATTAGGTTTACATCTCTGGGGAGTGGAAAGGATTGGGTTGGGGTTTTGTTTTGTTTTTTCCTAAGCTGCACACATTTCTGTTTCACTTTAGGCAGAGATGAACTGATTTTAAGAAATGCGGTCGATCTCTCAAAGAAAATAAGGGTGTGGGGGGAGAGAATTAGAGACTCATCCGTCAACTTCAACCTGTCATCCCGCCATACGTGGAATGGATCATTTATATGGCTTTCAACAGCTTTCATTTTGAGCTTTAAAAAAAACGTGTTAGGCTTTCAAAGTTGCATGTTAAGGCCTTTGCCTTTGGTACTATGCCTCCTGTTTGCTTCCTTTGCATTAAGCAAGACCAAGACAATGATACTACAGCACTTCTGGGTGTCCCTTGTAAAGCAGGATCTGGCTGAGAGATTGAACAAATTGCAGCGTAAACATTAAACTTGAAGGATGGAGGCTTCACTTTATTGCTGGGGTAGAATTCCTTGATGGTGCCACACTACTGGGGTCCCTGAGCTCAAGTGGTGTGGCATAGCTACCAGAAGAAAATCCTGCTCCTTCACCTCCCTGCCCATATCCCCTGAATCTGGACAAATGGGTATCAAAAACCTGGCATTTAATTGAGTTAACAGTGTGAGGACTCACTTGCCTAAACCATGAGGTGAGAATACCACTTACTAATTGCAGCCTAGTGTCTGTCTGCTACTTATATAGCACCCGCATCCATAGTGTCAGAATGTCTGAACCCCTAATGCCTTATACTAAACTGGACTAAAGGCTGGAGGGAGCAACAAGAGTACATTATTTTTTTTTTTCCCTTGTCTTCCCCAGGGCAGCATTTTCTAAACCACCCTTTGTTAGAAAGCTTGCCAAAGAGATCTCTGGCATTGACACAAGCACAAATCGGCTCTAATTCAAAGGCCGGGGGGGGGACAGATTTCAAACCATTTACTCCTCTAATCAAATAGTCTAGTGGTCAGAATAGAGAACTAAGTCTCCTGGGTTTTATTCATGTCTGTGTTACTGATTCTTATGTGACACTGGCCAAGTTGGTTTGACTTTTCTGTGCCTGTATCTCCCTCTATTTTTAAGGAAGGGGCGGAAAGGTGTTGGGTGGATTGCAAATGAATAGTGAATATTTGTAAAAGCATTTTGAGATCCTTGGATGGAAGGTGCTCTAAGTATCATTCTTCCTTGCTAAGAAGTTCTGATGTATCAAGGGGAAAAATATTTTATATCAAGCCCACTTCTTCTCTTCCAAGCAAAGCAGCAAATCAGCCATTATTCATATTATGATTATAACTTGGTAACTCCAAAGCTGACAAGCGGGCAACTTCAAGTGCCTGGAGTGGGAACAGACAATTGTATCATTGGGAAGGCAGCATTCCTTAGATTTGCAAATCTCCACTGGGGCTGTTTTTGCAATACCTGTTGCTTTTAATCAGTACTCCAGTAAACTCCACTCAGTCTCTTTGCAAATGGATTCTGGAGAGTGTCTTATTAATCTGGTCTTTTGCTTTTACATTGTTTTTTGCCCTTCTCTTGGAAGAAAGGGTTCACTTAAGGTTCTTCCAATTCTCATTTCTTTGATACCATGCTATCTTCTGCCATATTGGGTTTGTAGGTGAACAGCTTGAACTGTGCAGACTATTCCTGGTCTCTCACTGTTTGCTTGGTTCTTTGGCTGAGTTGCTCTACTACGTTCCAGAAAAGGGGGAAACAGGTACAGTTATAGCAGTCTCACCTGCTGCAAAATGAGGATGGACTGGGCTTTTTGAATGGAATGAAAAACTATTTTACCTCCCAAACTAGACCCCCATCCACTGTCCTTTATAAAATATCTGTGGGGCTTCTCTTCAATTTTTAAAATGGCATTGGGAGGAAGAAGGGTGGGAGGTATGGATGCAGAGATGGGAATGTACCTGGCTTCTTTTGGAATAGCAGTCTTCTATTATCATTGCATGTAACCAGTCTGCCCTGTCTTTAAAAGTAACCACTGGCATTCTCTGCATAAACAGTACAGTCTCATGACCGGAGCTGAGTCAAGGATGACACAGTGTGACATGCAGACCATGGATACATATGGGAAGCAGATTGGGGGATTTCCTAATTTGTGTCTTTAATTGCAGGGTTCAGTTAAAGCCAGTGTGTGAACAGGCAGGAGGTAGAGAGAACATGGAATTCATTTAATCAAATCTAATGCAATGGAAATGATTAATCTCTCTTGCTGTCCTGGCAAGCTAAACCCATCTTCTTTTCTGTATTACCTAATTCTTGACCCCCTTTTATTTAATTTTGGTCTGTCCCGTAACTATTTTCCTTAATAGAAATATTAAGAATAGGCTGTTCTCCCAGCTTCACCTTAGTGATGGGATATTTCTCCTCTTACCTTCCAGTTGGAAATTTTTCAGTGATGAAACCAAGTTTAGCTTTGCAGATCTACTAATAAGGTACAAGCAAAACTCTGCTGATCTACATCAGTAGGAAGTTACTAGTGCATTGTACCCATCACAGGCATGGAAGTTCATGGTCTCGCTCTTTGCCTTTTTGTGTTACGTGAGCAATGTGGGTGAGGACAGAGGTACCATTGTGTGGGATTTAAAGGAAACTTGTATAAAAGAGGCAGCGTATGCTGCACCCTGAAAGTGCATGAGTGCAAGATGCCTCATCCAGCTTTCACTTACCTCTCTGTCTTCTCCACTTATCTACTCAAAACGTCCAGTTAAACAGAAATTGGTTATGTGCCCCCCAAATGTACTGATGGATGCTCCACTCCTGAGCAGCTTCAGTCCTTGGGTATTGAGCTCTTAACTCCTCTTACAGCCCCGCTCCCCCCTAGTTCAGGCACTTTGCATGAGTTTAGCTTCAGTCCTGCAGAGCTTAGGCCAGCAAAGGGACTGAAGGTCTCACTTACCTTTAAATTCTTGATTTTTTTTTTTTTTAAGGAAGGTTCAAGGTGTCCCAAGACTTGTATAAAAAAATCAAGCTGCTTCTCTACACTGTTGCACCATTAGTGTAGTGTCCATTACAAGATGGGCTGCAGGCAGTAGGCCCCATTTTATGAGGTTTCCCTCTTAAATCGGATTAGTGCTAGTGAATGAGTTCTTGATGACCCCTACTGTTCCTAGTTAATTACCTGTTAGAATCTTTCTTTTAGCACCTCCATCACTCAGTGATACCACAGATGTACAAACAAATTCAGCCCTAGTGTGAGAGGGCACAACTCCAGGGGTGTGGCCTCTGCTTTCTCCATATCTGAATTTAGCCCATTGTCTTGATTAAAAGCTAAGGACAGTTAAATTCTAGCGCTGAACCAAGATGCTCAGAGAATGTCTCTCCCAGAGCTAGGTGAATGCCAAGGCTGTTGAGCCTAGCAGGGAAGAGGTTAAATAGACACTAATCTTCTGTTTGAAGGTTTTGCTAATCCAAGGCAACAGACCCAGTACAGTGTGGTGAGGGGCCGTTTGCACTGTATGCTGTGCTTGGGACTCTATCAGGAAGCAGCAAAGTAGGTAGGAACCTTGCCTTTCCCTTAGGAAAGATAAAGCACAGTGTGTCTCACTCTTGAGAGCTGTTCTGACTCCTCTGAGAACAGCTCTTGAACTTGCTATTTCCCAAAGGAGTCCTGCTTCAAGGGGCTATGGAAGGGATTTGCTCATCTGTAGTCTTCCAAACCTCTCCTGAGCCTCTGTATCGCATAAAGGAATAGTGAAGAGCATAGGGGAGATCTCCTTTTTAAAAAACAAAGCAGGTTGTTAAGATGTGGCCACTACTTACTTCTTTGCCTCCTTCTCCTTTGGATTATAAAGAGAATCACTTCCATTGTGTGCGTACAGGCTCCTGCCTTGGTGCTTGGCAGTGGGTGCTGTGAAAATGCCAAAGTCGGGGGATTAGTGTGAGAGGCAAGGAGGGCTACTTTCCAGTGGATTTAAATAAAGTTCCAAACTGAGCTGGCAGAGCTCCTGGCCAGGGAAGAGATAACAGGTGTCAATGAGGGAATCTGAGCTCCCAGTGACTATGGGGTGGTTTCCAGCATGGAATCTGTCTAGGAACTCGCAGGCAATGCAGCTGGTCCTTCTTGGCCCGGCTGACCTCTGAGGGCTGCAGCTAGGAGCAGAAACCTGGAAAGTGAAATGATCCTACTTTAAACAGCATGCTGGAAAAGGTGAGAGCAGCAGCCAGAGCTGGAGGGCAGGAGATAGCGAAGAAGGGAGTGAAAAATGGTTTTTTTTGTTTTTTTTTTAAATGAGCCTGGCATTGTTGAGGAAGACATTTTTAATCACACTGTCACAAGAAGAAGGTGGTAGTGTGTGTCCCCCTCCCCCCCCCCGCCTTTTTTTTCCCCCAGAGGTGAAGTCCAGGTAATTCCTTGGCTGCTTGTTCTCAAATGTTGATTGTTTTTTAATACTGAAAACAAATTCCTCTCTTGTGACTGACCCTACAATAACTGTGCACCCAGCCACAGTGTTGGTAAGCAAGTCAATACAACAAGAAGCCTATGAGCATGGGGAATTGGGAGGTCTGAACTTTAGTAAGGAAATGGAGTTCAATTCCCAGCTTCCTAGGGCTGTTGGTAGTGTATAAAAGTGGGAGCAGTGCTTTGACTGCATCCTAATTCAGATACGTTTTAATTTATCCTTCCAGTTAGTAGCAATAGCTTTTGTCTCATTTCTATTTATCCTCCTCTTCAGAGGCAGCATTGAAGTCGACCTCACTACTGCAAGATGCCGTGCAGAATTCTCCACGTTCAAAGCAATGGGGCCACAGACCTGGCCACTGGCTAATGCCAAGAGCAAGTTTATCCAAGCAGATGGGAAAAGCGTTTAAGAAAAATGTGTTTACAGGACAGCACGCCTTGCCAGGTTCTCTCTCAGAGCAACAGCAGCTTACAGCAGAAATTCTGCGAGCTCAGGCTCGCGGCATTTGCATCTTCCAAAAGATTTTGAGCTCTAGCTCGGACACAAAGTGCCTTAGGACAGGAAGTCCTTCCATTCAGCACACCTGCCAAACTGCTGTGGACAGTCACTCTGGGGCTGCTGCTGGAAACCAGTCAGAAGAAAAGGGCCCAGGATCCCACTCCAAAACCATAGGTTCTGGCTTGTGCGCCAGTGAACGGGGTCCCTCCGGCAGCCTGACTCACGTTGACCAAGAGGGGCGGGCGGCCATGACAGATGTTGGAAAGAAGCCCGATTCTGAAAGGACCGCTGTTGCCAGTGCTGTGGTTCGTCTGGGTGAGGAGGCATTTGGGATGGTGCGGCAGAACCAGCTGAAGAAAGGAGATGTGCTGGCAGTAGCCCAGATCGCAGGGATTCAGGGAGCCAAGCTGACCAGCCAGCTGATCCCCCTGTGCCACAACATCTCTCTGAGCCAGGTGGACGTCTCTCTGAGCCTGGACGAGAGCAGATGGGCTGTGGTGATCCAGGCGCTCTGCCACAGCCAGGGTAAGACAGGTGTGGAGATGGAAGCGCTGACTGCCGCCAGCCTTGCTGCCCTGACTGTGTATGACATGTGCAAAGCAGTCACTCACGACATAATCATCGAAGAGGTGAAGTTGCTGAGCAAGACGGGAGGGCAGAGGGGAGACTTCCAGCGTGGATAGCACTTATCCTGTAACAGGAGCATCCCCATGCGGGCACTGAGGGCGCGGGCTGCCTTGGTGCCATATCTGCAGTCTGGCTGGGGAAACAGCAGGTATCCTATAAAAGAATGGGACTTAGTCTGAACGGCCAGGCCATCTCACTGCTTGGTGCTCCTCAGGTCGACTCCTACTGGACAGGTCTCCCCAGGCGTCCACAACCACACTTAGCACCCTTCCCCGTACCCTCGGGTTCTGTTAGGCCATGGAAACTTTCATCTCACTGCCATGGGTCAAAACTGAGGCCCTTCAACCCAGTGATGTCAGGGAAGCTGGCCTGGCTGCTGTAACCCGTCCAGTGCTTAGTCAGGCGCTCTTCATCAGTATCAAATTCACTTGGCAAATAACACACAATTAGGAGTAGTTTATTGTATCTTTGATCAATGACGCTGGCTTAAGAATTGCTCCTTTCTTCCCACCAAACTTGAACTAGGAAGAAACTTCAGAAGGAGACAATGGGGAGTCATTCTAGAGTCCTGGCCATTGAGCAAAGATTTTAATAATGTATGGAGCCCAATCAGCTGGAATTATTCAGCTCAAAGTCACCTAGCCACACCCCTCACAACTGCTTGGGTCCTAAATGGGTCTGATCACTACCAGAGCAAGGGGATGGGATCTTATGTCCATGAATGGAAAATTAGATGTTGGTTGACTGATGCCAAATAGCCCATGCACAGGCCTGATTTTATTCAGCATCATGCCCCTCAGTGCAGAGAGCTACTGGGATAGGAGGAACTGTAATTTGCACACCCTGCACTGTTTTGCTGTAGTTCACTTGTGCCTGCCATCATAACCAACTCACTAGATGTCCCTGCATGCTCAGGGGCCAGTTCTGAATCAATCTCTGTCTATCAAAGCCACTTCCCAGAAGGTAATAGGCCTCCTTCCTTGCTGTGTCCTGAAGGGAAGCCCTGCAGTGTTACATCAAAGCTTACTGTGCCACCCCCCTCCAGAGCAACCAGCAGGAACCATGACCAAAACTGGGTAGCCATGAAGAGGCTTCCTAAAAGAGCCAATATGGGCTGTCAAATGACTCAGCTTAAACTACTTCATAAGGTTGTGGGGGTTTTTTTTTTTTTTGGTACTCTAGCAAGTTTATGGGCTGTGCCTAAGAACGTCATTCTGCTCCTTAGGAAAGTCAGGGACAGAACTCCCCAAAATATGAGCAGAATCAGGCCCTTTTTTTATTTCTGGGACTTGAAATCCAGCTGAGTTTCCCACCAAACTCCAGCAGATTCGGATTTTTTTTTTTAATCCACATGTCTGCCATGGCAGTTTGTAGCCCCCGCCAATGGTGTATCATGGGATAACCTAGTCTCATGCTTGCTTCTATAGACTTTGCATCCAGCCCGCAGAGGAAGCTCAAGCTAGGTCTTGACCATCATTAATGTTGTTGTTGCTGAACTCAGTGATTCTTTTGGCAAACAGGGTCATAAACATCCCTTTGCTGTGTTGACTCTGCCTCAGGGAAGGGGAGGAAATCCTTCAAGATTTGTCAAAGGAACCCAGGAGAGGGGAAATTGGAATAGGCACTTAGAAGCCTGAAAAATCAGTCTTCTAAAAGTGAAGTCCTTGATGTTGCGGAGTCTTATGCTATTTTTGTTATTAAAACCTGAACCTCTCAAGGCATGTGGCTAGATAAGGATCTCCGCTTTTTCTTTTTTTAAAAAAAGGAAAGTTCCTAGTTCTTCTGGTGGCAGAGAAAAAACTTGGAAGTATGATCTGAATCCATCCTAAAAGCTCAAAGCCAGAAAGCAAACAGAGAGAGAGAGAACCCTGGGCACTAGGCTGGCATGTGTAATGATTTTAAAAAGTTCAGTGTTAACACTCAGCACTTGAAATGGTCCCCTTGCTAAGGATGATCTTCAAAAGCAGGAGTTAATTTTGCATGTTTTTGGAGTGGAAGGGAATAGACATAATAAAATATACTGATTTGTCAGTCTAAATTGAAAAACAATTCTCCCTTACTCTCAAACCTTGAGTTCAAGATTCTTTCTCCTGCTATAGTTGAGATCAAACACATACAGCAGAGCGGGGATTCCAGCTCTCTATGCCATCTTAGAGGCTAGTGCCACCCTGTGCTATGGTTGGAGAAAGACCCTCAATTCAGATGTTGGCAGCCCCAACAGTCTTTCCGTTTATAAACCTTGTGTTTAAAAATGAAGTCCTACAGTCCACAGTGTTGACAAATTCTTCAGCAGTAATGGTTTTTTTTTTTAATCAACCCAAGTGGCTACCCCAAATACTCTTAACACCTCTTTGTTTTAACTTGCTTGCCACTGCTGTATTTTGGTTTTATACAGTAACCTGAAAGCTTTACCTAAACCTCAAAGACAAGGAGCCCCCAACTTTAATTTATGGTGTGCTCCTGTGGCTTAAGTTTCCTGCCCTTTGGACACCAGTGCTACCACCCCCTTTGATACACACAACCGAGGAAGTTTTTAAAACAGCCTCATTAACCTTGCTTTCCTATTAAACTAGAGCTTTCAAGTAACTGGAAAGAATTTTTTCCTTTGCCTTGTGATTATTATTGTTGGTACAGCCTGCTCCCTAAAGTTGTGTTTCAAGAAACATTTTATCCAGTGGTGAGACTATACATGACAGCATCAAGCACATTTCAGTCACTTCAAAGGAGATTAGCTCAGGTTTAGTGCAGTAAACTAGGAAGGCAGGGTCAGATTTAAAACTTTAACCCCCTCTCTTTCCTATACACCTGATTGCCCATCACTCTGCTTCCCAACCCCTTTTCTTTACTAACTCAGTTGCAGGTAGAGCATCACACCAGCACCAAGGAAGCACGTTGGAGTTCACTGTAGAGTTGCTGTGCATTTTAAGCCATGCTACGTGTTTGGGTGTAGCTAGCAGTTTGAAATATATATTTTTCTATTGGTGAGCCATTATCCACAACATCCCAGTAATAGTAGCATTGCCATGACCACTAAGTTCCAAATTCCACCACTAGATATGCTTATGGGATCCCGTTGACTCTATAGGGTGCCCGTGTGGAACCAGATGGCACAAGTTGGTTCTAATACCCTTTGCTATAGAAGTATCTGGCAGTGTGTTTGTTTATATTGATCAGACCTTTCATTTAAAGACTGCTTAAAATTAGCACCTCTTGGAAAATTCTACCTGAACACACCTTAATGGTAGATAAGTGACATAGCTGTGTGAGAGCAGTGGTCACCGATGACTGGGGAGTCTAAGCCCTTCACGGGTATGTCTACACTGCACCTGGGCGCAAGGCTCCCAGCGTGGCTCGACAGACTCGTGCTAGTAGGCTAAAAAGAGCTGTGTAGCCACAGCAGCTCAGGTTGGGGATTGGAGGCTCTGGCCTGGGGTACACTTGAGAGCCTGACCTCCAACCCAAGTCGCAACATCAAAGCAATGTCTATGCAGCTAGTTTTAGTGCACTAGCATGGCTGTAGAGCTGGGCTGGGATGCTCACTCCCAGGTGCAGTAGAGCTAGACCCTTACAAGTTGCACTGGGTTTCAACTACTGAGTGGGTGCTGAATTCCTGGCTAGTTCCTTGGCTGCTTCTCTCAATCCCACACACCCCCATGAAGCGGAAGAGTCTTCCTTGTAGAGAAGCACTGGCCATTAGTAGCAACAACGCTCAAGTCTCAAGCTTTGGCACTGGTCTGGGCCTCTATCATTCTGCTTCGCTGGCCTAGTTTATAATCCTGCTTTAGGACAAACACTGAATTTAAGGAGCTTGTGGCTTCAGTCTGACTGCCCCCTTTTCACATTAAACTCTTAATTTAGCTGGGTGTTTACAGGAAAATCTTTCTTCCCACTAAATCAATCTGCACGTGTGTCACACCAGTCAAAAATGGCATGGATTTTTCACATCTTTGAGCTAGTGATCACCTAAGATGATCAGCTCATCAAATTTTTTTTTTTTTTAATACTGTACACAACTTTCCAGTTCCAAATTCCTTAGCAAAGCCATACGGCATGGAAAGTGGCATTTATCAGAAAGCATTTCAGGTACTTAATCTGTTTTATTTTCTTAGTTACTGTGAGATGTGACTAAGAGCTCTTCTGTCTGCACTGTGGCAATGAAAAGATACAAACACCCACTCTGGGTGCTCAAATACAATAATTCTGCACAAGGTCCTATTGCTACATCAGACCATACTGATTACTTGCCATCGTGGCAGGAGAATCTCTGCTAGTTTAAGAAGAATATTGGTTAATGCACAGAAGATGCCCTCTGCAATCCCTCTTACAGGGCTGGGGGAGGAGGATCAGGCTTGGAAGCACAGATACCATATTTAGGCCCTGATCCTCAAAAGAATTTAGGCACCTAACTCTTACGGACATCAGTAGCAGTTGGGTGCTGAAATCCTAGGAGGGTCTTGCCTTAGATACCATGGTGATAGGCAACCTTAAAACCAAATAGAGTGGTTTCTTACATATCAGGACTGAAGTGAATTGGCTGAGCTAAATAGGGAAAAGACACCTACTTGCACTCTGCGTTTGCCTTTGCTTGCTGTAACCAAGTTGACTCTTACTTTCATGAGCACTTCTTGTTCACCTACATTTACATTTAAAAAAAAGAATACAGCCTCTTGTATGAGGTTTTAAAAACCAAACCAAACGTCTGTGCTGATTCAAGGGGTTGAGGAACGAGGAGTTGTATTCTGCGAGAGAGAAGAAGGTTTAAGTCTGAGCTGATGGTGCATTTTGACACATGGCTCCTCAGCTTCTGAAAATCTGCTACAGTGCAATAGTTGATTTAACAAGCCAGGACCTCCCCACAGACTTTGAATTTCACTAGAATTCCTGCCGCGGGGGTGGGGAGGAAGGGGAGATTGTAAGGTTGTCTCTTAATCTGAATAGTTAGGGCGAATTGACAGCTCAGCTCTATAGTGGTGCCATAACATTTTCTTGTTACATAACCAAGCCTTGGAACTATGCAGTTAGTCTGATAGAGATAAGATGTTGAATTAAGTATGTGAGAGTTCATTTATTTTATGAGAATGTGTTGCCAAGGGGTACTAGGTAATAATGTATGTGTGATTTTTGTACCCCTGCTCCAATCCCCAAAGTAAACTGGGTCAGTATTTTAGAGGCTTACCTTGCTCCAGTACATTTTTAATAAAGACTAATTGTCGTGGAAATGAGCCTATTTGCGTAGGTTTATTTTTTGAACAAACATTATGTCAATGTTAAGCTTAAAATCCCTTTTAAACTGTTCAGTTAGGGTCTCTTCAGGAGAAGCGGTCTCTTCTGAATTTTCTCTAGCTCAATAGGCCAACTTTGCCCATGGGCCACGTTACAAGTTACTACAATGGACAGACAGTGATTCCTTATATGGAGAAATTGTTCATCTCTCCCCGTAGAACTTACTTGGGCGATGCTTGTAAGAAATGTCAGTTTACAAAAATATTTAGAATTGAGCCATGTCTAAGTGGATGTTCCAAAACCGAGCAATCACCTAACCTTAGCACCGTAACCCTAGTCAGTTGTCATTTGATTTCTTCCACTCTTCCGTGCCCCACCCAAACCTCCTATTTCCTGTTTGAAAAGAGGTTCATTTGCCTTTCACCTTGTTCACTTTTTCATCTACTCCGCCCCAGAAGCAGAGAAGAGCTGTTCTCCTTGAAAACAAGGAAGAGTTAAGCGAGTAACTTACAGATTTTGGTGAGTTACATGTGTAAGTCCTGCATGCATGGGGAACAGAACCTCTACTCAGCTTGCTGTGTCAGGTAGAGAAAGTTATTGGAACGAGATACAGAACCATTCACCTCCAGCTCACTGATAATGCAGCCTAGCTCCATAGTTTCAAAAATCACTGCTATGTAGTTTTGGTGGCCAATGTGAAGCAAGTGTAGCCTCAGTCCATTTCCTGCAACATCCACAGGTGCCTCATATCAGAGCAATCGCCCTTACAAATAGCCATCTCAGTCCCAGAAGAGTTGTCTATTTGATCCGGGGCATAAGTTGGGGTTGATGCTTAGCAGAGTCCCATCCACGGCAGGGCAATGGGAATTTTGCACTGCTGTGTTGTACAGAGGAGGGGTAATACAGGACTTCAAGCTCCAGAGCTGGCCCTCTGTCACCTTTGTAGCTGCACTAAATTCGCTCACAACTGCAAACACCCTCTCTGCCTCCCCTAGTCTCCTTTCTCAGCTGATCCCATTGCAGTCTCCTTCCTCCTCTGCTGATTATGCCAGCAGGTCATTACAGTGCAGATGGGGTTGAAACAAAGGGCTGAGGGAAGTTCCTGTCCTTAAATGAAGCTAGTAAACCCCAAACTGCCTTGGTCTCAGCATCCAGCACAATAGAAATAAGGATGCCTGAATAGAAATAAGGATGCTGAGTGCATGAAGGGAAAAGCCAGTCAAAGCTAGAGATGCCCTACCACTCCCCTAGGCTAAACATGTAAACGGGAGAGTCCCATGATAAGATCTTGCCTACCACTGCCCCAGACCACAGAGAGCCTCCTGCCACTCCCTCAGAATCTGCAGATGAGGTGCACATGGTCATCCAAGCCACCAGCAACAAATCCACCCAAATGTTAATACAGCCTCAGGATGTAGGAACGTCTGCACTGAACTCCTCTGCTAGGGAACTTCCCCGTGAGGGGCTTCTGGGACCATCTCCTGACGGAGGGAAGCTCTGACTCCGTCCAAGCCACATTGCCAGCGCAGGTGCAAAGAGGCAAAGCCTCCACACAAATGGTCCAGTGCCACCAGCAGATCCTCGGTGACCTGTGAGCACTGTGCTTCTGCAAGTTGGGGGGGAGGGTGAAGTGAAGTTGGTGTAAGTCTCTTCTCTGCCTGCTCCCCCTCACAAGAACAGCTTGGGGAAAATGTAATGAGGGGAATTCCACAGTTCTACTCCTAAAGGCTCCTGCAAAAGGTGTCATGTGAAGGAGGCAATTCTCACACCCTTGACAGGTTTCAGAGTAACAGCTGTGTTAGTCTGTAAGTCACACACCCTTGAGTGACCCTGAGCATAAGGAGCAAAAAAGAGGCCTACAGCGTAGGATTCAGAAATGCAGGTGTGGAGGTGTCATGATTTTGGCTTCTCCTCCCCTCCAGCATGCACCCTTCTCCCAGAATTCTGAGGCTCTTACAGTCAATCTGACACCTTCTCTGGTGGCCCTTTTGAATGTTTCTGAAATCGCCTTCACAAGTCAAGACCAGGTTTCTGAGAGGCTGACAGATTGACACAGCATCACCCCACAGCTGCCCTCAAAATGTGTGTTCCTAGCCTGGGTGGGCCATACCCTCCACCTGTGAGGGGTCTGACTCTTCCCCCCCCCCCCCCAATACCTTAGCCACATTTAGATTTTCATGCCACTTAAGTCACTGAACTGATGAATCATGGCAGCCCTCGTAACCCACATTTCTGTGGACACAGGAAATGGAGAAAGTTTTGTGGCATTGGCTCCGGTGTCCACTACAGCATGTTGCAGGAGCATACTTGCCCCAGCTTGTCTTTTCTGTTTCACGTTGGTCGTATTCTCTGTTCAGGACTGGTTTAGCCTTCGGGGCAGGTAACCAGCTAGCCACCATTCTCCTGCTGGACAGTGACATGGAATCCGAGAGCTATAAATCACTAGCCAAAAATTTTCATCAGTGGCTATTGTTTTTGGGTGCCTAACTTGAGGCACCTTAAAGGGGCCTGACTTTCAGAGTGGGGATCTCCCTTTCTGCCCCCCCAAATAAGGCCCCTTTTAGATAGCTCAATACGGGCACCCACAATCATGAGTAGCTTTTGAAAATCTTGGCTCTGATAAGCCATTTAGGGCCAAATTCAGCTCTCAGTCACACCAGTGTAAGTCTGGGGTAACTCCACACCACTCAATGCAGTTTTACTCCAGATTTAGTTTTAACTAAGAGCAGAATCTGGCTCTTCCTTCCCACCCCACCATTGGTCTTTAACTAGCTTGTGGCTCCCTTTGTCTGGCTCAGCGACGGTAATGCAGGCCTGTGACAGTTTTGAAACTGCTGCAGATGTGTGCGCTTTGGCCAGGAAATGGGCTTGCTAATTAGTTAAATGGAAACAGTTTTACTTCGCTCCACTTACCATAACCTTGTTCCAAGAGAGGCTTAAGGTTTCAGGGAACATAAAAATAGCTGGAGGAATTACTGGTTGCAGTAGGCTAGTGCACTAATCTTCCCTGCTTCTGGAGACTGTAGTTCAAAGCCTGGCCTTAGGTCACAAATGAAAGTGGAATTGGTGCATCTATCATCTTCACATTGCAAACCCGCGACATAGCTGGCAAGCTCTGCCCTAGCAAGAGGCACAGGGCTGGGACAGCAAAGGGGTTTGCTTGAACTAGTGAGCTACCTATGCACAGCACCTACCGAGGCAGACGTCTCATCTTAGTGCCTGTGCCGGAGATCAGCAGCTGGCCAACTCTACCTCCATCTGTCCCTCACTGCTGGCAGCACCACATTTAAAAACATTTCAGTTCAGTGTATAGGGATTTGTCTTAACGATCTGTGCACATGCCTAGCCTGAGGACCTAAGCAGAAGGCAGATAGTGATACAGGGTGACTATAGTTGCCCAAGATGGTGTTTGGAGTAAGTGATAGATAGGCATTGGTAGTTGTAGGATGCTCACGTGTGGTCTTAATAAAACCTTAGACAAGCTAGATCAGGAAGTTGATAAACATGACTGGGACTCAGGTCTGGATTCACATCCTGGCTCTACATTGACACTGCCATTCTGCATGGCCCTAGGCAAATCACCTAATTTCACTGGGGCTCTGGGTATGTCTATAGTGCACAATAGGCCTGGACTCTGACTCAGGTTTAAGCCCAAGCCCCCCTTCTGTCCACACACAAATCAGTCTGATTCAGGTCAGCAAACACTCAGGTCCTTGGACCCTGCTAAGGGGGTGGGTCACAGCCTAAGCCCCACTGCGACTCAGGTCCAAGCCCTGTCATTTTGTTGTGCAGACACAGGTCAAGCAGGGTTGCCAACTTTCTACTTGTACAAAACCGAACTCCCTTGCTCCGAACTCCCTTGGCTCACTCCATCCCTGCTCACTCGGTCTCCCCACCCTCGCTCTCTCATTTTCACCAGGCTGTCTCAGGGGGTTGGGGTGTGGGCAGAAATGAGGAGGTCAGGGTGAAGAAGGGGACTCCAGGCTGTGGCAGTGGATTGTGGTGTGGGATCTGGAGTGCAGCCATAGATGAAGACTTTGGGGTGCAGGAGGGGATTCTGGGCTGTGGAGGGAGCCGAGGGGTTCAGAGTATTGGAGGAGTCTCTAGGCTGAGGCAGGGTTCCGGGGTGAGGCCAGAAATGAGGGGTTCAAGGTAGGGGAGGGGGCTCCACACTGGGGCAGGGGGTTGGGGTGTAGAGCGGTGAGGGCTCTGGTGTGGGACTGGGGATGAGGAATTTGGAGTGCAGGGGGGTGCGGGCTCAGCATCAGAGCTGTGGCAGGGGGGCACAGGAGGTTGTCAGGGATGCAGACTCTGGGCAGCGCTTACCTCAAGCATCTCCCAGAAGCAGTGGCATGTCCCCCTTCTGGCTCCTACATGGAGATGCAGCCAGGGGGCTCTGCACGCTGCTCCTGCCCCACGCACCAGCTTCGCAGTTCCCTTTGGCTGGGAACCACAGCCAATAGGAGCTGCAGGGCGGCACCTCTGAACGGGGCAGCACACAGAGCTACCGGGCTGCGTAGGAGCCGGAGAGGGGGCGTGCCCCTGCTTCCAGGAGCCGCGTGGAGCTAGGGCCTTAGCCCTGCTGCACCACCCATCGGACTTAACGGCCTGGTCAGCAGCGCTGACCAGAGCTGCCAGGATCCCTTTGCGACTGGTTGTTCCGATCGAAAACCGGACACCTGGCAACCCGAAGGCCAAGCCACAAACCCAAGTCAGAAGGTCGGCATAGTGCTGTTTGGAAGCGTTACCATGGCTGAGATACCTGGCTCCAGCAACCATAACCCCACTTTTACAATGCAGCGTGGATGTTCAAGTACAGGTCTGGCAACACAGAGTCCACACCCCTGGATCCCACAGACCCAGCCTTAGTGTTCAGTGTAGACACACCCTCTGCTTCCTCATGAGCGACATGAGGACAATTCCCACTGCCTGGGAGTTTTGTGAGGCTTCATTCATTACCGTTTGACAAGCAGTTTCAGATCCCTTGAGGGAACTAGCAATTAATGGCTTTAGCGATGCTTCTCCTTCATGATACAAGGTGCAGAAGTAAAACAGAAAAGCAAATGAAGATGATGTTTACGCACATGCCCCTTCGGGATTATCCTCGAATTTCTAGGTGCCCACTTAAACCCAGAGCCACAGTTAGTAAATAAGTACTTAATACCTTGGACGACCAGAAACATCTCTTTCTTTTCCTCTTCATACACAAACACTCCCTCCTGCACACGTTAATACAGCGTTCCAGGTGCACAACTGAAAGGACACAAAGCTAGGGGAAGCAAAGTTTCAGGTTCCAACACCAAGAGGAGCTGGACTGCATGACTTTTTGGGTGGAAGCAGGTAAGGGAGTTGGCTTAAATGTATTATTATGTTTGGAAAAGGATATGCCATCAAACATACAGCACGTGCAATGCCGCAGCATTAATCACTATTGGTGGAGCCATAGGCCAGGTCCTCAGCCAGCATGAACTGTAGCGTAGCCCCGTTGATGTCAATGTGCAGATTTATACCAGCTGAGGACCTGGCAGGCAACTTTTGCTTCAGTGTGATTTCCACTGTGCAGTTTGAACGTTTCATTAATGCCACTTTCCTGAACGCCAGAAAGCTATTTTGAATGCGAGCCTCCCTGGATGCAAAGCCCCATGCAAGCCTCAGTTACTGTCTTCTAAAGAAAGTGTGCGCACACAAGCACGGTCTTGACCCTGCAATGAGCTGCCCTTCCCCTTCCTGCGTGTGACGCTGTATAGAAATGCTATACCTCTGTGTGGCTCATTTGGCTTGTGCAGATCAACTCCTGGGGCCATCCTCTGTGCCGAATCCAAGATATAAGCAGAGCCGAGTGACGGGAATAATTTCCGCTGCCCTGAAAGCCTAGTTTCTCCTATTGCAGCTGGCAGTTGGAGAGGCTCCATTCTGCCAAAACTGAAATTTAATTGGGTTCAGTGGAAAAGACAAGCTGCGGCCAGGGCCTCCGCGATTCTGAGTTTACAGAGAACGTGGGCAACGCTGGCTTAGTCCCACTGGGAAAAAGAAGAGAGGAGCCAGTGGAGACGTCACTAACATTTGGAAAAATGCCTCAGCCAGAGCCAAATGCTTTACTCTGAGACAGGGAGCAGGCAGGGGCGGACTGGTTGACTGTGAAGAGAAGGCAAGCCTGGGAAGCCAAGCGAAAAGCAGAATGATGTCAGGTAGAAGGGCAAGGAAAAGACAAGCCCCTCCCAGTGGCACATAGCCAGAGCCAGCAGGAGGAAGACTAGACCCCCCAGCAAAGCCAAGGGGTGGCTGGCACTGGTTTTCAGATTGGATAAAAAACAGCTCAGTAATGGCCCCATAGCTTGCAGCAGTCCTGCTCTGGGCTGTCAGAAAAGACACAGCAGAGGAAATGTGGGAGCTCAGATACCAGTTTGAAATCTTCACACTAATAAAGGCGAGAACAGCAACGATTTAAGCAGCCCGGCCGCTTCACGAAGGGAGACTCATTGCATGACATTTGTCAAGCCGCAAACATTTGAATCCTGCTGGAGGTCCCTGGGGACTCTTTTCCCACAGCTTGATCCTGCTGCCATGATCAGGGATGGTCTAGCCACCTCTCTATGTGTCATGGCGGCCCTGGAAGCTGCCTGTCCCACCTGTCACGTGGCGAAGAACGTATAATTGTTGTGCAGGATGCTGTGGATAAAGATACATGCAAGATCTCAGCCGTTGGTAGCATTTTCCAAGTGGCTGTAGTGCAGGGAATCACATATACAGTGCTACAGCAGGACCAAACTGAATAGCCAGCAGTCTTGCCCACCTGGTTATTTCTGCGTGGCTTTTTCTTTCCTGCAGAATTTAGGAGTCTCTCTAAGGACCTGGCACCACAGAATGAAACCAGCAGGACCGGGCCATCATCCTGGGAAAGCATCTGGTGGTGAGGGAGTTGCTGTCCTTTGTCCTGAATCATCTAGAGTTGTGGCCCCAAAGCCTAGGTAACAGATGATCATCTCCGATATCCCCACGCTGGGGAAGGTGTGATGGAAGAGATCTGCAGTTCATCTTTGGCTTCAGGATGGACTAGGATGCATGGCTATGAGTGATTGTAAGGAATAGCACAGGGGGAGGTCCAACCCTGGCTGTCCAAGTCCTGAAAGCCATGAAGTTCTCTTACTCTAAGCATGCAGCCTGCAGTGTGTTGTTCCAAATAAGCAAATAGAGATTTGGGGCCAAATTCAGCCCTGATCTAGCTCCACGGGAGTTTTACCAGTTTACTCCAGGGCTGAATTGGCCTGTTGGTTATTTAACTACATTAAATCAGATGAGAACATAAGAAGGGCCATACTGGGTCAGACCAATGGTCCTTCTAGCCCAGTATCCTGTCTTCCAACAGTGGCCAATGCTAGCTGCTTGAGAGGGAATGAAGAGAACAGGGCAATTATCGAGTGATCCATCCCCTATCATCCAGTCCCGACATCTGGCATGAGGCACTCAAACTAACAGGACCCAGATTTGAAAGCAGGAGGCATGGTTGCAGTGTTCTTGGCAGAGGGTCCACTTCTAGATCTCACTCTGATAGAGAACTTTAAAAGTACCCCACGCTCTGCAATTCACTTGACCTGCTGATCTGATGAAGCTAGAGTTGCAAAGCTCCTCTATTTGCTCCAGGCTGGGTGAAGGGGGCTCCCATTCCTCAGATGGTGGATTGCATCGTGATTTGTCTACACCCACACACAAGCGTCGATAGGCACATTCGGTACCTTGAAACACAGATAGAACTGAGCACAGGAATATGTGCTGAAAGCCCTCACCCACTCGGCTAGTGGGGACATTCCACAAAAACTACCTGGGGTAATGTTTATCGTCCACCAGAGATGCCCCAGAATGCATCATTCTGGAATATGACAGACTCTGCAAAAGCATCAGCAGTAACAGTGAGCCAACCCATGGGGACTCAGGTGAATCATGGATTTTCACATCTGCCCCCAGAGAGCTCCATCTGGAGGGCCTGATTTTCACTTCCCTCCCTCTAGGGTGTTATTCTGTTGTTTATGGATTTAATTAATGAACGCTTGGGAGTGTGTGTGGACAAGGGCAGGCAGGGGTCGTGAAAGGAGAGGGAGAGAAAGGCCGTCCAGCCACTGTATCTGTATAAAATAGTTCCACATGCAAGCGAACCAGGGCTTGCCTCACTGCTGAGTGTTATGCAGTGTGGTTTCAGCAGCCATTCCACCTCGACAAAGCTGTTATTTATTTACTTAAAGCCTTGCATTCCATGGAAAAAGATGCCCCAAGATAGCACTGTGTTTCTAAAATTAAACCCAGCTGGCTGGAATGGGGAGGGAGCAAGTCAGAGCGCCCCACTCAGCGAGCAGGGAAGCAGGCTCACAGCATTGCTGCCTCCTCCGCTGAAATTTTTCTCCTCCTCAGAAATCCATTGGTGAGCCCGAGTGAAAAGCCCTCTGCGCCCTCTAATGCTGAGTGGCATTAGAAAGACAGCTCTTCTGAAAGCTGGGCTTTGGTTAGTACCATCCTAAAAAGCAGAAACATCCCAACTTGCTGTAACGAAACCAACACAGGCTAAGCATATGAAGGAATTGCTTCTTTCTCAACAGACCAGTTGAGGGCTTTGTCCCCCATGGATCTGTTACTTATGAATCACTGGATGACCCAGAGTTTTAGTGAAATCAGGAAAAACCATGTGTGTAATTCACCGGGACATGCCACATTTCTGACAGTGGTTTCCGAGCTAATCTAGCCAAGGCTTTTTTGTAGTTCCTATGTCCATAGTGCAGGTTTCCTTAAAGCAGACTCCATCTAGCTCTGTTAGTTGCACAGTTGAATTTGCTAATTTATGTTACAAAGAGACTTTCAGGTTAACTGTTTAAAAAAAAGAAATCAAGTGTCCCTCCACTGTTACTAACAACCCCTCAAATGCGTATTAGCAAAATAATTAGAAAATCCTTATTTACATTTCATCATTTATGCCAGCTGTTTACTTTGGGCATTTTTCTGTTTAGCCAATGAGAATGAGCCAGTCTATTTTTCTCTTTTGTTTATCTTCTTTTCACCGTCTGGCGTCATGCCCTCCCCCACCGCTGCAGTGTTTGGCTCAAGAACTTCATGACCAGCTGCAGACAAGGGGATTTCATGTTTTGGAGCAGGAACTGACCTGTGCAGGGATCAGGACAGAATTTGATGGCCACTCCCCTCACACCCACGTCATAGAATATCAGGGTTGGAAGGGACCTCAGGAAGTCATCTCGTCAAACCCCCTGCTCAAAGCAGGACCAATCCCCAACTAAATCATCCCAGCCAGGGCTTTGTCAAGCCTGACCTTAAAAATATCTAAGGAAGGAGATTCCCCCACCTCCCTAGGTAATGCATTCCAGTGTTTCACCACCCTCCTAGTGAAAAAGTTTTTCCTAATATCCAACCTAAACCTCCCCCACGCAACTTGAGACCATTACTCCTTGTTCTGTCATCTGCTACCACTGAGAACAGTCTAGAGCCATCTTCTTTGGAACCCTCTTTCAGGTAGTTGAAAGCAGCTATCAAATCCCCCCTCATTCTTCTCTTCCTTAGACTAAACAATCCCAGTTCCCTCAGCATCTCCTCATAAGTCACGTGTTCCAGTCCCCTAATAATTTTTGTTGCCCTCCACTGGACGTTTTCCAATTTTTTCACGTCCTTCTTGTAGTGTGCAGCCCCAAACTGGACACAGTACTCCAGATGAGGCCTCACCAATGTCGGATAGAGGGGAACGATCATGTCCCTCGATCTGCTGGCAATGCCCCTACTTATACATCCCAAAATGCCATTGGCCTTCTTGGCAACAAGGGCACACTGTTGACTCATATCCAGTTTCTCGTCCATTGTAACCCCTAGGTCCTTTTCCGCAGAACTGCTGCTGAGCCCTTCGGTCCCTAGTCTGTAGCGGTGCATGGGATTCTTCCGTCCTAAGTGCTGGACTCTGCACCTGTCCTTGTTGAACCTCAGATTTCTTTTGGCCCAATCCTCTAATTTGTCTAGGTCCCTCTGTACCCTAGTCCTACCCTCCAGTGTATCTACCTCTCCTCCCAGTTTAGTGTCATCTGCAAACTTGCTGAGGGTGCAATCCACACCATCTTCCAGATCATTAATGATCCTAGCGTTGGACAATTGGGACGGTGCTGTATTTTCCCCTGCCAAACAAACAGGCACAGAAGGGGGAAAACTTACTGCTAAAACTCCACAGCTTTTCTCATAAGTCTCCAGTGGCACTAGGGTGACCACATAGCAAGTATGAAAAATTGGGACGGGGGGTGGAGGATAATAGGTGCCTATAGAAGAAAAAGCTCCAAAAAATCGGGACATCTGGTCACCCTAACTGGTACTTGCAGAAGCCCTGGCACACTTCTGCACAACTTAGTGGGATCCTTACACTTCCAGCTCTATGTGTGTGTGTGGGGGGGGGGGGGAGAGCTGTACTTCCCACTACCAGCCACTAGAGGCTGCTGTAGGGCCTGTTCTCAATCCAGCGGCAAGGCGACCATGACAAGTAGGCCAGAGATAGTGAGTGGTAGGGAGGGCAAAATGGAGACTGGGGAAGGTGGGCTGAGAGATTGAGGAGTGGAGAGAAGAGAAAAGTGGGAAGGGAATAAGGCAGAGTCTAAAAAGGAACCAACTGGCTGGGGGCCGGGGAAGTACTCAAAAGATAGGACACACCGGGCAAAGCTTGCCTGTGCAACCTTCATTTGGTCCCTTTGTGCATACGCGTTATGAGGCAGTCAGTAACTATTTGCGCATGTGCTATTTTTGCCCCTCAGCCTCATTCAGTGCACAGGCTGGCCCTGCTCTGGGAGGGAATCAGGGCTGTGGAGTAGAGGAGACCTGCAGGCAGGTCCACAGCTTCATTTGTTGTAGACGCCACACGACGTGGAAGAGGCAGGGGAGCCTTGGGGTTCAGACACTGGCCTGAGACGCAGCAGAACACAGAGTTCCTGTGTGTTGCTGTACAAGTCACTTAAATCTGCATTTTTGAAGGCAGCTACTAATTGAGTGTCCCTCGTTTTCCTGGGTGCTTGGCATTCGACAGCCAGGATGTGATTTCCAGAAGTTCGCAGTGCTCCCAACGGCCATGGCCGGGGCTCAGCCCCTTGGACAAATCAAGCTCCGAGCAGGATATATCAGGCACCCAAATACTGAGGACATGATTGCAAATTTGAGTCTACATTCCTGTGCCTCGATTCCCCATCTGTTCAATGGGGATAATACCTTGGGGGCATTGTGAAGATTAGTCCGTTATTGTTTGGGAGATACAGAGATACTACGGCCATGCATACCCTACAGAGCTTAACGTTTGTAAAGCACTTTGAAAGGCTGATGGAATATGCTATAGAAAGGCAGAGGATGGTAAAAAGGGAATCCCTGCAGAACTTGCATTACCCATATGGACATCTCAGAAAGGGCTCTGCCCTTTGTATGGACCTGAGATGCTTGCTCATTGGTCCATTCCGCTATAATTATAGTGATTTCTGTCCTAAATAGAGCTGGGTCTGAGCTTTGCAGGATTGATCTGGGTACAATCTCCTACTGCTTAAGGTTGGAGGGTTTTTTGGACCTAGAGCTTTGGGGTGGGTTAAAAATTACAGTGTAAAGCTGCTTTAGTGTCAGACCCAATCCCTGTCCTTCCCCCCACCCCCAGCCCACTGCAAGCTTGTGCTGGGCAGGCTCCCCTGACCTTGGCTGGGAGGGGATTAATGGGGAGCTGGTGACTGCTTCACAAAGAAGGAATCTTGTTTAGGAGAGAGGCTAAGATTGCAGGTTTGGAGTTTCTCTTTTTGACCCCACTGCAAGGCTGGGACGCGCCTGTTGGTGCCTCCCACTGCCGAGACTCAGCTGCTGGCACGGAGCAAGCGCCCCAGGCTGCAGCCGCAATCAGCTGTGGTTGTAACTTCATATCAGCCATTCTCCAACTGTGCTTTTGTGGTGAAACACTACATAGTCCCTTTGCTTCCAGAGGCAGCTTTGGCTCTCCAAGCTGGGGGGAGGGTGGGGCAGGCAGGGGCACAATGACCCGGGAGATCTTCATTGATTCAAAGGGAACTGGGGAGCTAAGAAGGGAGGAGATCACCATCCCAAGAGGATGGGAGCGTTCCTTGTGTGCACTGGGAGAATTCTACCACAACGTGACACCCACTGAGCTGGGAGGGAGATTGAGCCACATTGCGAGTGCAGTTACAGCAGTGTTATGCAAACACCATCAGACAAGTGGTCATCTAGTCCAGTATCCTGTCTTTAGCAGTGGCTAGTACTGGAGGCTTGAGAATAATGAACCTAATAACCTGCCCTTGGGGTCAGCATGTGCCTAACTCCCATAGTCACGACAGAGTCACTCTATTGATGTACACAAGAGTAACTGACATCACTGAATGCACACTATTTCCCCATGTATGGCATTGGGGTTTTAGTAGGGTCCCATTTTCATCCGTCACACTGAGAGCATGACAGGTCCCAGGCTAGGGCTGCTGCTCGGGTCTGTTTGAAGCTGTTGTGACCTATCACTACGTGGGTGTTGCTTTTACAGCCTGTGTCATAGCCAAAGGTCACCCCCCACCCCTGGCTGATCACACTGCAAGGCAAGCTGCCAAGAGGACTGCTGAGAGATGCCAGTTGGATGTTGACCCCTTGTCCCAAGGCTACATAATGACAAAGAAGTGCCCAAAAGTATGAGCACAGCTGTGGGGATGAGATGGGAAAGGTAATAACCCAGGAAAAAGCCGGAGTGCCAGATGAGACCCTTATCCCTATGACATCATTTCAAGGATTGGTGGGGAGCAGTAACTTTGCTATTTGTAAGGAAAGTAAAATAGAGGGCCTGCCCCTACACTCCCAACATCTGCTGACTAGCCAGAGTCTATGTCTAACCGACTGACAGCAGGTCTCCCCTATCTTGAATGAAATCTCTGCTACCCAGTCAAATCTGGTGTTGCCAAAGCTATTTGGACCACCTGAAACCCATCGTGAGCCACATGCTTGTGTCTTTCTCAGCTTCGTAGGGACAAGGATCAGGTTTCTGGACAGAGCACAACCCTCTTCTATGCACATCCACAGAGTGATGGGCTTTCGTGTAGTGTATGTAATTCACTGCCTGCATCCATATAGACTCGGATGATCCCAATGGCAACTCTGTGTGCACCTTCCCAGGCTGATGCTTTCACGGACACAATCCCTGAAAACCCAGCAGGGATGAGACAATGCATAGGATTTGCCCTATTAAGACAGATCAATGCAGCACCTACTCCTATGTGACCCCCTGCTCAATGCCACACAGGAAGCATAAGTCTTCCATATATCATGCACCTGGATAATAATATACTGTGAAGTATATTTCTTCCTGGCCCTGGCTTGTTTATCCGTGATTTTTTCCCCTAGCTAGCATACTTAGAGATGCTATTTTATTCATATGAATAGCAAATCCTTTAAGGCAATTTCTAATTATTTGCCTCAATAATATCCTGCAGCAGTGAGTCCCACAGCTGCATACTGTGGCATTTCCTTGTATTCATTTTAAATTAGTCCCTATTTCTTTTTAGGTTCAGGGCAAGGGTCCAGTTCTCCATCGGTCTGTAGGCCCATGCAGGCTCAGGGCCTTCAGAGACACTCAAGGCAAGGAACCCATCAGCGTTCCATGGATCAGTCTCCAGGTTTCCCGAGAAAGCCTGTGCATTGTTAACGTCAGTCTTCAGGGGGCATAGCTAGATGTCACAGCTATTGGAAAAAATCAGGACAAGCTCTGATGCCACCCTCCCTCACTAGGGTTCTTCCGTCAGGAATACCTGAAAAAGTAACCGCTGCTTCCCCCCTGGAGACACGGACTTCTGCTAAATGCATTTGATGCTGCAGCGTTACTCAGGCTGCAGTTTTCACCCAGGGGTCTCAAGGCACTTGTTGTTTCACACTGTATTTGCAGCAGCAGTGCTAAAGGAGATCGCAACAGCCCCTTGGGAACTACCCCTCTTGCTGGTTAGCATGAAGATTAGCCACACACAAAGGGGAAGAGAAGATGTGGGGAGAGAAAGAGCAAGAGAGGGCTTGATGGGGGCTTCAGGCACTAACACAACACAGCCGTTCAACAATAGCCACAATCCATAGATTGAATTGTAGACAACAGGCTAGAAGGGCAAGGCATGTGAACAAGAGTGCCCTCTGGTGGATGAAATTGGACCAGCTCATGCATTGGTGGGTATCTCACCTTATTCTAGTTACAGGGCTGCAGAGAGCATGGAAACTTTAATGCTACAGTCTATGACTTTAGCAGCAGAGGCCTGTAGGGTAGGAACGGAAGGGGAGCTGCTGTGCTCCCTTGGGTACACTAGTCAGCCCGGGATGACGGTGCCAGCAGCTGGTGTGCAGCCCCATTTCCTTACCCCACAAGGTGAGGAATGGTTGGAAAACCCAGAAGCCTCACATCTTTGCTGTCACCTGCAGCCTTTTCATGCTCTCCTCTTTCTGCAGCTGTGGCTTTAAGTGATCCCAGTAGCATGGGAATCTCAGTGCACAAATCAAGCCCCCACTGGCCTCCTACCAGTGTCATCTCCCAGCAAGGGGTCCTCCAGTCCCTCAGCTCCGGGCAGGAGATGCAGGAAGTGAGCTGGAACGCATTGTCTTCATGTTATGTTGCACCCTTTGATCGTGGCTGGAAAGGGCTTTTGGAGCTGGTCTTTTGGAGCTAAGCTTTCCCCTCATTAATTAAACACATGGGGAAATCGGCCCTGGGAGAGAAGCACAAATATTTATCCTTACCACAGCAAGACTAGCCCTTTTGGAGGGCCCTGCTTGATGTTTCTTTTCAAAGAGGCTTAGGAATGGGGCTGAGCCAGTGTCGACAAAGCTGGTGGTGTTATGGTTGGATTATTTATGATGCTTGATTTTCAGTTCAGTTCAGAACACCCAGAACACACAACCCCCTGGGCAGAAACCTGGCCTGAAATGGGCAGGAAGAGGCCAGGCTTGTCTGTCTGGAAGAAACCCTGAAAATAAAAGGGTGTTTTGGGATAGGGGTGGGGGGAGAGCTGGGGGTTAAGCCCAGATCTTGCTATTACATAGGGGGTCTCCTAAGGCAAACAATAGGAAACAGTGACTTCAGTAATGCTGACTCTGAAACAGGGGCATGGTCTGTCTCCTTCCTGTGTCCATGTCCAGCCACAGGCCTTGAACACGTGGGCTGCAGGAGATGGGATCCTTGCCCATCCCCACCCAACATGCTATCAAAACTCCAGGGCCCGGCAGGGGGAATGATGGGGCTCCGAACTGGAGGGGGCAGGGGCACAGGCATAGCGGGCATGGGGCAAGGAAGGGGTAGCTCAGGACTGTGCACGGGTGGGAGAGGTAGCTCTGAGTGCAGGGAGAGGTAGCTAGGGGCTGTGGGCAGGCAGGGGGGTAAACTCAGGGGGAAGGTAGAGGGTCGCTAGGGGCTATGTGGGGGCAAGGGGTAGCACAGGATTCAGGGAGAGGCATAGCTAGGGGTTTTGTTCTGCTCCCCAAGGGCTCTGATGGCCCCCAAGCCAGGTCCCCCGACCCCGGCAGCTCTTACTGGCTGTGTGAGCAGTCAAAGAGGGCTGGGAGCTGAGGAGCAGCTGCAACCCCGGGCACCAACAGGAGACGGGGAACGTCACAGCTGCCCGCTCCATGGCACCAGCCAGAGCAGCAGCTGTCCAACGCTGCCCAGCTCTGGCTTCCTGCCTCAGACCTGCCAGGGGGTGAGGGCTTGGGGGAAAGGGGGAGAGGAGGAGGTCGGGGGGGGGGGGGATGGAGCTGCCCCCAGGACTGCCCGGCCCTGGGTAAGGCACTGCAGTTTGGGGGCGGAGGCAACACCCCCCGTGACACCCAACTCCACCCATGGGTTCCCGGCTTCAGGCCCACAAGGGATGCCGGGGCTCCGTGGTCCTGCTTAAAAGGGCTCATGGCCCCAGACCTCCTGTTGGGAACCGCTACTCCAGGGCTCTCCATCTCTCTATTTGTATTAGTGACCCCTTTCACACAGCAAGCCTCCGAGTGCGACCCTCCCTTATAAATTAAAAACACTTTTTTTTTTTAATATTTAACACTATTATAAATGCTAGCGGTGAAGCAGAGTTTGGGGGTGGAGGCTGAGAGCCTGCAACCCCCCATGTAATAACCTCACGACCCCCAGTTTGAGAACCCCTGCTCTACAGTACCTATATGGCCCTCATGACAGTAGTATGAGCACCTCACATCTTTATACGTTTATCCTTACAACATCCCTCTGAGGCAGGGCAGCGCTGTTATCCCCAATTTACAGACAGGGAACTGAGACACAGAGAGATTAGCAAAAAGAAAGGGAGGACTTGTGGCACCTTAGAGACTAACCAATTTATTTGAGCATAAGCATTCGTGAGCTACAGCTCACTTCATCGGATGCATACTGTGGAAAATACAGAAGATTAGGTGACTTTCCTAAGGTCACATAGGCAGTCTGTGACAGAGAGTCGAATAGAACCCAAGTCCCCCAAACTGGCACCCTAAGTAGTGGGCCATCCTTCCCCCCAACACAACATCCAGAGAAACGTTCTGCTCTTTTCTTTTAATGTTTAAGTATTCAATGCCTGAGTCATTCTAGACAGACCTCCCCCAGCCAAGCTCCAGCCCAGACAGAACCCGCGTGGGATCCCTTGCACAGACCCAGTTAGCCAGTGGTCTCCAACTCCGAGGCATCAGCTGTGATACTGAGTTTCAAGCAGCCCAGATACCCAGGACAGGAACATGGGTGCCAGCAAATAGTCACATAACACCACAGGAGAGCCCAACCTTCACATCCGCCGCTACCTTCTAGGAAGACATTGAGGAGACTGAGCCAGGACCAACCGAAGGAAAGCAACTCCCTCCCCAACAGAGCTCTGCCCAAACTGGGGCTAACAGAGAAAAAACATCTCAAAAGTAAGGCAGCAAAAAGCTACTTCAAAACACCCATTGGTTACCGCCACAAGAAAATCATCCAATTCAACAGCCTTCAAACCACAGTTCAAGCCTTAAAAAGCCATTAGTCATGTTCTTTCGTGGCCCAAGCTCAGCTCCCAAGAACTCAGCCATCTCTTCCAGCGACCTCCATAGCACTCTCTACGCTTCTGAAGATAACGGATCCACCTGCGACTCAGGGGCGAGCCGGGGGCTAAAGGCAGGGAGAATGAAAGGCAGCACAGATTCCAGTGCCCCTTGGCTAGTGTACAGACCCCCTCCTCCACAACCACTGGGACAGCTCATGCCTGGGTCTGATTTCATTTCCAGTATACGGCCCCTGTGGGGCAGAAGCACTTGCCTCCATCCTCTGCACTGATCTGGAGAGAAGAGACCGGGACATCACCACAAGGAGGAGAGGCTGGAAGATGCTCCTGTGCCAGGTCCTTTCCCTCCCACACCAGATATCAGACTGCTTCAGCCCATGCTCACAGTTGGAACAGGGCATGCATCTCTCTCTTTTTCTGTAGCGTAGACAATGCTGCACTTAACTAAAGCATCTGGAACACGAGCCCTGCTAGGCTTGGCGACCACTGAGTAGAAAGACGTGGTTTGCCCTTTCTAACTATGCAGAGGGCTTGTCTAGCTGTTAGAGAAGGGGGACATGGAGGCTGGGTTCTATTTCCAGCTCTGCCACTCACTTCCAGGGTGACCTTGGGAAAGAGTCTTGTCTGTGTACTTGCAGCTGTAAAACAGGTAGGGTAGGGTGAGTTGAACACAGAAATCCAGAGGGCATTTAACAAGCAGAATATAAAATGCTAGCCCCAGAGAGCATGCTCTAGTCTGCTCCCTGCTAACGCCACTGCCTGAGCCTGCGTCCTCCCCGTGGACCTTTTCTAGAGCTCCCTGGTGGAAACTGTTAGCTCCTGATTGCTCCTGGCCTGCAGCCCTGGATCATTATCCTAACTGCTTCCACCAGTGTGGGTGCAGAGCTGCAGGAGCCAATAGCAGGGAGTTGACCCTGGGCCTGCCACATCCCACAGTCCATGTGTTGCTTGAAATGCCCTGGGGCCTCACCTGAAGTTTCCTGTTGGAACATACTCTGTTACGGAACCAGAGCTAAGGAGCCAAACATGAACAGGGGGCCTACCATGTAGCCCAGAGCAGTTTAAGGATGAGTTTAGCTAACAAGCCATTCCTCCTCCCAGAGCAAGGGAGGTTTATGTGCAAACAAATGACAGCCATGTGCATTTCACTGGGAGAAATCATTTAATGCAATTTTTGATGCAAATTAGATGCCCCCTCTCAAGCCCCAGGGAGGCTCTCAGTGTTGCAGGGTGTGAGAACCCTAGCCTCTGGATATAAGCAATGGCCTCAAAATTTTCCATTTCTGCATCTTCCAATCTATTCCCCCTTTCATTCCTTTTCCTCCTTGAAGTACACACCATTCAGCTCGTCTCTTCCTCTGCCCTCCCTGCTGCTGTGCCACTCTCTCTCCTCCCCCTCCTCTGTGCCTCTTGCCCTCACAGTCTTCCTCACCCCCATCCTGAAAAGCTTCCTCCCCCTTGGTGATGACCCTTTCCTTTTAGCTAGGGTCACTCCCTTGCCCTTGTCATTGCCATCAAGATGATGCTTACCTAAGCAAGCAATCCCGTGGCCTGGATCATAAACCTTGTACTCCCTTCTCCGTCCTCTGACTGTTGCTGTCACTGTGGCCTCACCGCGTGGGAGCTCTCTGAGGCAGGATTAGTTTGGGCTACAGTAAGAGCATAGCACTCTTTAGGGACTCTGCCCATAATCTCTTTGACCCAGCCCCACAAAGGTATTTCGGCACCTCATTCCAGTTTTTAAGCTCCACAAAACTCCCTCTTGGCTGCTGCCTACCCCTCTAGGCACCTAAACTCACCTGCCACCTACATTGTCAGGGTAAAAGGTCTCAGTGCACCTAGGGGCTGCCTGGTGCACGTGCCCTGGTGCCTTTCTTTAAGTGCCCAGCCACCTAGCTGCAGCCTAAGCCCCGAGGCAGTGTGCAAACCGGGGCGGGGGGAGAGGAGGGAATAGGAGACACACCTGTCTCACCTGTGGGGCCCAATCCATGGGGCATGCTCAGACCCGCTCCAACAGATCAGACCCTTTCAAAATCTAACAGCAGCACCACTGCTCACCTTATAACTCTGAGCCAAGTGGTTAGGCTGTTTACATGGGAGCCCCCCCATTTCTCCCCCTCTGGCATGGAGAGGGGGAATTAAAGGGTTTGAACAGGGGTCTCCCACCTCTCAGGCAAGTGCCTGAACCACTGAGCTATGGTGGGGGGGTGGGGGGTCTCCTTCAGTCTCTCCAGTTGAAGTTGTTCCTCTGTGGATAACTAAAGAGGAGGCCTTGGGCCAGAGAGAGAATAGCTCTATAGTCCTGTGGAGGAGGGAGATCCCAGGTCCAGTTCTTCTGCTCCAATTATTAGTTAGCCAAAGTGGAACAGCTTCAACAGAGAGACACTAAGGGAGCCTCACAGAGTATCCCACAGTTTAGGGGCTCGAGCACCCTCCTGAGATGGGAAACTCCTGTTCAAATCCTTTCTTCCTTGTAAACAGAAAAGGGAATGAAACCTGGGTCTCCCCCACCCCAGGAACAAGCTCTAAGCACTGGCCAATAGTTATAAGGTGGGCAGTGACATCACCTCTTCCTCCAGCTGTTTTGAGTGGAGGTAGGCAGAGGCCTAATTCACTCGCATAAGAAACAACTTAGGTGCATAACTCCAGAAGTGGGGCAGGGCTTAGGATACCCCCTTCTCATCAGCATCTCCCACTGGCTAGCTTAGGCAGCTCCTCACCTTGTGCGCTGGCTTTTGGGGATATTAGTCTTAGTCCAGGTCTACACTACAAAATGATATCTATGTAACTTATGTCAGCATGCAGCCACTGCAGTTATTAAATCACTTGTGCACACGTGGCTCCTCGCGTCAGCGGCGTGCGTCCTCACCAGGAGCTCTTGTATCGATTGTATTGTCAGGGTGGGGAATTGTGAGACAGCTCCTGGAGGCCAGTAACAGTCAACATAAGCAACACTCTCTACACTGATGCATCAGCCTAACTACATCGACTGTAACTCTACATCACCCAGGGAAGCGGTGTTACTAAATCAGTGTAGAGAGGCACTTACAACGGTGGGAGCCAAACTGAAGTGAAGACACTTCCACAGCTAGGTCAACACAAGGCAGCTTATGCTGACCTAACCCTATAGTGTAGGCCCGGGCACCTATTTCTCTCTATTCACTGTAGAGGGTTGGTGCCTAACTCGGCTTTTGTGGCACCCAGTGTTGTTCCAGTGTTTTTCTAGGTGCCGCAAAGTGAAGTGTTTCAATATTCAGCATTGCAACACCTTTGTGGATCTGGGCCTTTAACTCTCTGCCCTCTAATGTACAGAATGGAACGTGACAGGTCTTTGAAAGGACTACCACCAAAACAATCCTCCAAAGGGGAGACTGGATTGGGCTGGTATTCAGCAATGCCATGTGGGAAGCTTAAGTTCTAGTCCTGGTTTGTTGCTTGCTCCCAGCGCTGAGATCCCTGCAGTGGAGGGGTAACAGAAAACAAGGCTGTACCATCTAAACAGTGGGCAGTGGACACCTTGCATAACTGTTGGGCTCCAAAGAGTGTTCTCAGTTATGTCTTCTTGCCCAAAGAAAGGTCATGGAGAGATGGTGGGGCCCCAAACTGGGATACTTCCTTAGAACATCCTCCCCCCACCCACACCTATCAAATGTGCCCAGCTGACATCCAATAAAGCACATGGAAAATTCAACCATAAAATAATTCACTGCAACAAAGTGGGGGCAATATATCTTTAATTTTTTTTAAGTATTACAGTATATTCTTATAAAAAGGTGCAGATAAAAAGGACACTACAGGTTTTGTACATTTAATTCATTTATAGTCAAACTGACCAAGAAATGAGGATACACTAAGGCATTACAGCAGCACCAGACCTCTCCCCAGCTCTGCCCCTTCTAATTTAGTACGTGGGGGAATCCAAAAGTGGACAGCAAGTTTCAAGCTAAACTTAATGCAAGGAAGTGAGAAGACTGGATGAGATGAGGTCCTAGCAGGAGCAAGCACTGATCTGAAACATCCGACGTTTCCTTTCAGCACTGAGACATTTTTTAGGAAGCCTTTCCAGATGGTAGTTAGACGGGTGGACGATAGCTGGGCACAGAGGGCTTGCTACTAGTGATAAGCCCTTCTAACAATGTACTGTGTGGAATTTGTGGAACATGCTGCAGGCAACACAAAAGGAAACTAATGGAGTCAGATGCTGCTCCCAGTTATACTGGTGTAAATCCAGGGCAGACTGACCTGACCACACTAGAGCTGATCTGGATTTATACTGCTAACAGAAGCATCTGGCCTTAAAGATCTATAGAGTGTTCCTCCAAGAATGAGAACAACATGGTAAAGGGCTTTATGACTCTCTGAAGTATCTTATGGACACCACCACTGGAGAACCCATAGCCCCATTCTGTGCTGGCATACACATGTAGCCATATGAGTTCACAAGTGCTATGTTAAGCAAAATTTGGACAGCTTTGTTTTTGCCATAAATCCCATAAGGATTAAGTAGCCTTAATTAAACTGCCCACTGGGATCAGTAGTTGGGTGGAGCCGATCCATGGAAGATGTATGTGCAGGATTTAAACTTCTATTAGAAAACAAACAAAAAATCTAACCCTTACAGTTGTAAAGAAAATCTTCCCAATGTGTAAAAAAAAGCCACGTGCTGTCTCTAAGAGACAGCAGCCAGAAAGGAATGATAGCTCAGAGTGGTGAGGACTGTGTCAGTTTGGTTCAGCAACCTGTTAACTCTGAAGCCTAATTATGAGAATTTAAAGGACAACAGTGTTCTGTGTTAAGCACTTTTGTAGAAACATCCAGCTCCACTGGGATGATGGGCAGAACTGGGGATTGTGGGCGGAGTTTGAGGAGAGTGCTCATACCTTTTGGCCCACTGCTCGGAACTGGAATAAAATAAAATCACAATGTGCAAAAGCAACAGATCTGTAATTGGTCTAAAAGAAAAAGCTCTTTGGGTTCGATAGTGTTGGGGCCAGCTCACTGCTTTCAGGGAGGCATGGGACCAATGGGGTTTCAAAACCCCAGGGAACACTCCCTTTCTCCTTCCTTCCCCCACCCAACTGATGACATGCAGCCCAGCCCAGAATTGCCAAGCAGACCGGCTAGCTGGTGTAATGCCCTGGCACAGTCTCAATAGTCTTTGCTGTAGTGCGGTGCATACATGCAAACATAGCAAACTAGAATAAGGCAAAAATAAATAGAGGTGTCAGATTTACAGCTTCCCCCTAGAGCTTCCTAAAAACCTTAATTCTTTTTAAAAACATTTAACCAAAATAAAAAAAATACCCAGAAACAAAACTGCATACATCATGTACATCATGAACTGTACAACCTGTCTCCATTCCCCTCAAGGACACTTCAGACACGTCTCTCCCTCCACAACCCAGCTCAGAGTGTCCCTGAGGAGAGGAAACATTCCTCCAAAGAGGCTGACCCTCACAGAAATACCCACCCAGCCCCTCATAACCTCTCTCCCTTCCTCGGACACCACAAGCACGTTACAGAAATGCTTCTGAAGAACACCCAAGCCATCTTCCCCTTGGAAGTCTCTAGCCACTAAGCACTAGTCCTGCTGCGGCCGCTGAGGTGGCAGGGGTGGATTTGATGCCTGGATTTTCAGTCAGCTGCAGAATGTGGACTGGCCTTTCTGCTCCCATGTTGTGAGGCTGCTTTGAGGTCAATTGTCCTGGTCTTTGGAAATGTGACTGATTCAGAAGTGTGACCCAGACCCGAGACAGACAGCCAGGGAGGGACTTGACTAAGTACTTGTGCTAATAACTTTTCTGTGGCCACCTGGAGCAACCCTCTTAACAATAATGGGCTTGCACAGGGGTAATTAAGGGTAGACTTGGACCCTGGGGGCCAGATTTAAGGAGATAGAAAATACACTCTTCTGTAGCAGTGAGACTCCAGGGGAGGGACTTGGCTCAAAGGAGGACAGGCAACGTTACCTTCAGTTGGGCTAAAAACTCTGCCACGGATCCAGAGGAGCTGGCTGGTGGAAAGAGCTGAGGAGGGTGCTCAATCAACACACACCTCTGTCTGTTCAGCCTATCCACTTTTGGGGCCAGGCTGGCCCCTTACAGCTGCCCCATTGCAGAAGAGGTTGAAGCTACGTTGTACCACTGTAACCCGGTTCCCTGGCCGGGAGCAGGGGAGAACAACTTCTCACTGCCTGAGACCTCTGCCAAGGTTTGCACCAGTATGACTCTGGAATTAACCAAATCCCAGCTCTACTGGCAGTTGCCCCAGACAGGTTCTCCTGCGAGCGTGTCGTCTTCACCTTGCGCATGCCCTGGCCTTCCTGTTCTGTTTCCCATTGCCTTCCCTTCCCTGGGATTTGCTGGTACATAGCAGGCCCGCTGTCAGCATCCCTCTGGGGCTGGCAGGACGGTCTTTGGAAAAGAGGCTGAATCCTTCTTGCTGGCGTAGGGTTTAAGTACTCTGAAAGAGCTGCTAGGAAGGCTTCAGGAGGTGCCTCGGTTAAACTACGAAAGAGGCGGTACTTAAAGCTGCCCTCCTGTGGGCTGCTGCTTTCCGCCTGCCAACATGCTACCCCAGGGCTTTGTGTGAGCAGCTCCTGTAGGAGGCTGGATGGAATGGTAAGAGACAGGAAGGTCCGTATCCACGCCGGTGCTGTTCCCCATTTTCCTTCCATCCATAACGAGCCAAAAGGGCCAGCTGCACACTACAAACATTCCTGTCAAGAAGGATCATGGAGGTATCAGAGTGAGGTGGAGCAAGGCCTGGACAGCAGTGAGGCACTTGGGGGTTCCCAAGGCAGTGGCAGAGAAGATTTTGGCTCTAGCAGCAAGTCCAGGAGCTGTGAGATCAAGGGCAGGTTCACAGACGTGCAGGACTCTCTGTGATTGCAGCTGATCCCCTCAAGATGAACATGCCATTGGGTTCCCACAAGGGAAACACTGAGGCTGCACCTACCCTGACTGTTTCAGGGAAACACTTCCACAGCTGTAGCTTGGTCCAGCTCCACTGGTGCTTGCAATGGCAGAAGTGCTAGTGTGGACTGGCAGGGCTGAGCTAGGACCAGAGCAGGTGGAGATGGGAAAGCTCCTGGGATGCTGCAGGGCTGGGCTGAACCAAGATGCAGAGCAGCACAGGGGTGGTGGAAAAGCAGCAGAGCCCCTATGACATTGCAGGGCAAGTCTCAGATCGGGGAGCAGATCCCAGGGATTGGGGAAGATGGGAAATTGGGAGAGCACTGCAGACTGAGCCCCTTCATTTAACTGTTCTCTCTCCCCCGCCCTTCCATCCCAACACTCGTATCCTCTTGTTCCAGCGAAATGGACATTTTATTTCAAATCTTGGGAAATGCTGGCTTCTGGACTCAGCCAAGGGAGAAAACACCAACCAACCAAAAACCCAGAATGGAGCTCCTGCAGGTTCTTACGGTCTCACAGCGAGCACCAGTCACTGTGTCAGTGATCACAGCCCGTATCCTGCGCCTTGTGGGGCCCCCTGCTAATACAAACTCATTCACTTGAGAACAAAGACTAGGCAGGGCAGCACAACCTTCATTTTCCTTCCTTAGCCACTTAGTGGCTCTCCAGAGAGCTGTGTTTGAACAGCACAAGGGAGTTGCACTGAGTCACAGCACCCCTAGGTCTAAAATCAAGATGGAACATGGTCCCAGCATGAAGGCGGGTTCCAGGGCAGGGCCAGCTGTTCCTCCCGTCCCACATGGCCAGACACTTCTCATACCATGAAAACATGTTAACAGGCTTTTCTCCCTGTTGCCACCTGTCAGTGGTAGGAAATGCTGCCCACCTTCAGGATTCAAAGCAAATGTGTCCAAGCCCACACCAAGGGCCTCCTCCTCTCAAGAGCATTTTGCTATGGGGCAGGCGATCAGAGAAGGGGAACGCGCTAAAGGCTCCTTAGGATGGAGAAAGCAGCCTTGATCCAGCGTCAGAGACTCAAGCAAAAAAGCATCAGAGACTCAAACACCTGATGGTGAGAAATAGAGCTGGAGTAGATCTAGAAGGTGTATAGGGGCTCCTGTAGGCTTTTCAGTCACAGTAATCTAAGTCCACAGTGCGGCCCACAGTTAGAAGGGTGGACGATAGCTGGGCACAGAGGGCTTGCTACTAGTGATAAGCTAGGGCTTATGAATTAGTGGGTGAGCACTAAAACCGGAGAAGATAAAACAGGTTAAAAAATCCTGATATTTATAATCCTTAAAAATCTCAGACTTGGAATTTGGAGACTACCAAAAACTAAACTCAATTGTACACCAATTTGGCATGTATTACGTTCTCATATGGCTCTCACAGGGTGGATTATATGGCATGCTTTAAAAAAATAGTGACCCATCGGCCACCAAAAATAGTGTTGGAATAGAGCACTGATCTGATAGGGGGCAGCAAGGAGCTTGTGAATATAATTTACAGAAGAGATTTTTAAAAAAATCTATTTTGGAGTTTTTAAAAAATTGCTTAAAAATGTGAGTTTTTTTCTTAAACTTTCAAAACCTGGTATGAAAATACAAAATCTCTCTCCTAAAAGGTGCCTGTGTCTGCCACAATGGACATTTCTGTTCACTGCTAATCCCCGAGGGGGAAGGGAATAATACTGAAGGAGAATGCACGCAGCTCTTGTAAGATACCAGCTCTTCACCATGAGTATTCTGCAGAGGTGCAGTGGTTTGGAATGTCATCAATAGGGAAATTCTAGGGAGGGAGACTTAAAATACAGTAAACAACATTACAGTTTTTAACTTTTTTTTCTTATCTCCATAGTTTACATAATTATTTAACCTTCCAAAGTTCAGAGAACCTCCACAGTGCGTTTCCCCGATGTTGTCTGAATATAATACTGATCAGGCAGTGTGCCTGGGGCATGGAGTTTTGTCCTGCAGACTCAATGCTGAGCCTGAGATTAAGTGACATTTGGAGAAAAATAAAGCCAAGCAATTAAAGTGACAAACTGAGCTGTTTCTGACTTCCTCCAAACTGAGATTTCCTGCTGTTTGTTTTTTAATGCATATTTTGCAGACGATGGGTCTCTTTCTCTCATCGAATATCACATCCAGAACGCTCCTTTCTTTCTCCTCCTTTTTCTCTCCGTGGGAAGATAACCAAAAAGCTCACTTAAGGAAGACAAGACAAAAGAAACCGTGACAACCTGCATAAGCTAGTCTCATTACTAGAGTCGTGAAGGTGATCAGAAATAGCAACAAAATAGTCAGTGTCTTTCTTGTTGGCTTGTTTGTTTTTGGCTGTGTGCTTTACATTTTTATTTTTTAATAAAAAAATTCCTATTAACTAATTTTCAAAGCCCTCGACCCATTCAGATCTGTGTCCTCTTGATTAATTCCTGTCTTGTTTATGGCACCTTCATTGCGAGCAACACCTTCCAAGTGGAAAAGATCCTGTCTTTTACATGGCTGTCCTTCACATAGTATGATGTTCTATGGTTCCTGCAGGGGTTTGCTGAGAAGACAACTTCGATGCAAACTCTAGTTCATTCCAATAAAGTTGTCTTTATTTAGGACCTTGTGATGATCCCATACAGTTCCCAATTTCCATTGGGTTGCGCTAACAAAATGATGCAAAAGCAGTATGAAATTATCAGCACTGGGAGGCTATTACCCTCCTACCCTTGGGCAATGGCAGTAGGCTCTAAGGGCATCAGGCCCCGATCAGCTGTGGGTTCATTTTCTAGACTCCAATGCAGAGCACCCATTCTAGAACATGTATTTCACTCTCCCCCAACTTTTCTGGTTCTAGAACATCCCTAGAAGCTTCAACAGGTTCCAGAAAACGGCTTTAAAAAATTTCAAAAAAAGTTTTGTAAATGGTTTCATCAATTCTGATTATTGGATTTCAAGCCAGAACTCCATCTCATTTCCAAACCCCGTCCTTCCCCTCTGAGCGTCATTTGCTTTGGCTATTAGAGGCCACAAAAAGCACAAATAAAAATACACAGTACATGAGATCAAAAGCATTTTTCAGGTTTAGTCAATAACTCTTTGTAAACCAAGTTCTGGAAAGGAACTCCGTGGAAAACTCCTGAAGGCTGCTCTAGATCTCGAGAAAGCATCAGGCGTGTTCAGAGCCAGCCTGAGATGTAATGGTCTTGCTTAGTCTCAACAGACGGAGAACACTACTTGTTTGTACTTTGGCACACAGCGAACGGTCTTCCCCCAGCTGCTGAGTGGTCCACAAGACCCAAGTGCTTCCTCTGGTCATCAATGGGCCTTTGCTGAGCTTGGAGACAAGATTCCCAGAAGCAAATCGGCCAATGTTCCCAATGGCCCAGTCACAAACCCTGCTGGCTCCACCGAGGCACTTTTACAGCCATTCCACATTAGGCGCATGGGGGAGGGGCGGAAAGTTGGTCATGAAAAGGTAACGTCTCCAGCTATGGGCTGGGTGAGCCCTTGGGGGCAACCATCAGCCAATTGCTGTCACACACATTCATCTTTCTTTGTTTGTTCTTTGTCATCATCTTCTTTGGGTTGGTTTTTTTTTTTCTTTCTTTTAACGTCCCCTCTTTCCTTTTGTTGTTAATAATTTAGTTTGGTCACCGCCCGCTCCCGACTCGTCTCCAAGCCTTGGTTCCCCGAACGCTTACGGTTGCGCTTAAGCTTGGATAAGTCTTTGTCAAAGACCTCGCCCGACCTGAGGGCTGACACCAGGTCGTCGAACTCCCCACTCTCCTCGGAGATGCTGCCGACCTTTGCTTTCTTTTGTCGCCTCTCTTTCTCCCTCTGCTCTTTCAGCTGTTGAGAAAGGCACATGGATTTAGGCTTGGCTGGGGCTGGACAGAACATTGTATTGTTAAGGGACGTTGTCAAGCAGGCACTAAGATACCACAGCAATTGGCGTGATGCGGAAAGCTAGATTACGGGGGGGGAGGGGGGCTCAGTCCTGAGCCCTGCTGCACACGGGGGAGAAAGGAGGCATAAGAACCCCCCTCAAACCCTATGCCTGAGCCTGTGTGGGAGATAGTAGCCATACTGGGCTGCTCCTCTATTCTCCTGTGCAGGTGGAGGTTTGTCTACCCACCCCCCCTTCTCCCAGTCCTGCACTGAACCCAGCATTAAAGGGGGGCACAAGTAATTTGCAGTTTGCAGATACTTCCCTCATGGAGCAAGGGAGAAGCAGAGCAGAGCCCAAGAATTACAATCTGGTTCATGTCCTGCTCTTGGGGCAGTGGCAGCTGCATGCTACACCCTATTCAGACGGGGCTGGAAGGTTACAGCCCAGCCCATAGGTGAAGAGAGGAGAGAGTATAGACAGACCTAGGTTAGACCCCAAACTAAGTACAGGGTGTGCTGATAAACCCAAATAGGAATAGAAATCCGGTTATTCAATCAAACCACATGCATTGGGATGGAATCAGTCTCCTACAGTGATGGGAACACAAAGGCAACAGAAAGAGCTCCAGAAAGAGAAACCAATTATAAACAGAAAGTGAAGCAGACCAGCCAAATTGCACTGTCCAACCTGAAGAGATGCAGAAAGTCAACTAATACGATCAGTGATGAAAAAGAAGACTTGATTTTTAAAAAAAAAAAGTTTACTCGCTGAGTTCTTCCCTGGGTGATGCCCTGCTTCCCTGGAGTGACACCAGCAAGGGGTCTGGCCATACGAGTTTGTCTCACTAACGTCCATCTAAGCTCCCCAGCACTGGCTGGCTCCTTGGGTTAGGGCTCGTGATCTGTCCCACATGTACAGACCCAACCATGATGCTCTCTTTCTCGATGTTAGCCTCTGAGATGCAGGAGGAGCACCTTCATATATCAACTACAACCCTTCTCCAGGTCAGTGAAGGGGTCCTGTTCACTACCTCTTCCCTGAACCATGGTGGCTGATGGGAGGCATTCAGGAAAGTGGGTTACAATAGGGAAAGATTTTCTGAAAAGAGGGATCCCATCAAGTTTGAATACAGGACACTGGGAAACATACCCCTTCCCCACCAACCTACACAGGAAATAAACCTAAATTGTTAATGTACACCATCGCCTGCTATTCCAGTTCTGACCACACACAGCTGTGTCTGTGCCCCACACTCTTGGCCTGCAGCACCCCCTGCTATCTCAGCCCTGGGCTCCCTACACACAGCTTTGTCCATCTCCCTCACCCCTGACCTGCAGCCTTCCCCTCACCCCCACCATCCCAGCCCTGGGCTCCCCACACATAGCTCTGCCCAGGTCCCCCACCCCGGATCTGCAGCCCCCCTGCTATCCCAGGCCGTTGAGGCGTCTCAGTGCTGCTGACCTACAATACCCATACTTTAACAATGAACCACTTCACTTTTAAATACTTAGCCCCAGTAAACCGACGCCAAGTACTGGCATTTTAAATCCCCTCATTCAGCAACTCCAAGGACAATGCTGAAGTCCTGGGATTTCTCTTTAATCCTCCCTCCGCCTCTGAACCAAGCCAAACAGAGTGGGTTGTTTGTTTGTTTGTTTATACACAAATAAAAAATCAATCAATAAAAACTCAAAGCAACAATCCTCCTAAGCAAGCCCTGGGTTGCAATAGCTGCTGGGGTTAAAGTGCCAACAGCACAGAAGGAGGTAGAGGAATGCGGAGCAGTTCTCAGGCCTCAGGAACCGGGCAGGTGAGAGAAGGAGGTTAGTTCACCCCGACCCCCAGAGTTCCAGGAGAATCAAATGATGCACGCACGTTCTCCCTACCCTGTCAGGGCCAAAGGCAGCCTCTGTAACCAAGGCACTGAGGGCAGCCAGGGGGAAATGCTGCTGGTGTCTGCAAGGCAGGCGCCAGTGTGCTGCAGTGTCACAACGCGCTGTCCGGGGACAGGCACAGAACAGATGATAATCCAGGCTGAATGGAAGCAGCCCAGTTGGCAGGACCAAGCAGGATCTGGCGCCAAGTGCTTTCAAACAGGAATATCAGCCCTAAAGCAGGACGGTATCCCCCATGTGTGCAGGGGAAGCAGCCCGCCCAGTGGCCGGATGGCATCCTTCAGGTGTGGGGAGGGGGGCACCCAGATGTCAAGGAGGCAGCTTGGGAGCTGGGACAGCATGCCCTGGTTTGACAGGCCAGCACCACCTCTTTTGGGGAGAAGAGTGCAGAACAGATCCCTGGGAGCTGGAAGCCCTCCATGCCCCCCCTCTCACGTCAGCCCTGAGATTTCAAGGCAGCCACCAGATGTTTGCCCCTGATGACTGAAAACTCTCGGTCAATAACAAGGCCTGCAGTGAGAGGGAAAGCACACAGCCAAGAGCACTTTGGCAGGAAGGGGAGCTGGAGGACAGGCAGCTGGGACAGGAGAGGAGAGGAGAAATGAGGGACAGGTAGAGGAGAGCCAGGCTTGCAGGAGCAAAGGAGACAGTGAGAGAAGGTATCTGAAGCAGTGGCAGGAATGGAACATGAGCTGGGTAATCGTCTCACTTGGCCCCTGTTCTCTTGAGAACAAGGAAAGAGGTGTCCCCTCCCCGATGCCTCCTCCCCCGGTTCTCACCATGGCCTCCATGCGTGCCCTGCGCTCCTCCTCCTCTTTCTTCTTCCTCATATTCTCCAGATCTTGCTTGGCCTCTGTGAACGACTGCAGGAAGGTGTCGAAGATGCCAAAAAATTCATCTGGCTGCATCTTGCCCTCGTTCTCTCCAAAATGCTTCAGTGCCTTGGCATACTGTCAGACAGGGAGAAGAACAGAACACGAGCATGGCAATTAGAAGGGCTGTTCAAGGGGGACAAGGAGATAAAGCCTAGGGACGGCTTTGCACAGCACTCGAGCCTCTTTGGGTTCTTTTGTGGCCCATGGGAAATTGCCTCCACAATCTGCTGCTGGCTAAGGAAAGGCTATTTGATCTCTCCCCGAGGGTCTCCCCTGAAGAAGATGCTCCCTTAACTAGCCAGCTGGCATTTGCAGGCAGATTTGGAGGGCACCAGTTAAGCACCAATGTAAAAAAAAAAAAAATGCCTAGTGCCTAAGGGCCACAGAGTCATTTCAGAGAGCAGCTGTCCAGCCACACCTCAGTAACATCACTGTAACCAATGATGAAATGTTTCAGAGTAGCAGCCGTGTTAGTCTGTATTCACAAAAAGAAAAGGAGTACTTGTGGCACCTTAGAGACTAACCAATTTATTTGAGCATAAGCTTTCGTGAGCTACAGCTCACTTCATCTGATGCATAAAAGTGGAAAATGCAGTGAGGATGTTTTTATATACACAGACCATGAAAAAATGGGTGTTTATCACTTCAAAAGGTTTTCTCCCCCCACCCCACTCTCCTGCTGGTAATAGCTTATCTAAAGTGATTACTCTCCTTCCAATGTGTATGATAATCAAGGTGGGCCATTTCGAGCACAAATTCAGGGTTTAACAAGAATGTCTGGGGGGGGGGGGGAGGAGGTAGCAAAAAAACAAGGGGAAATAGGTTACCTTGCATAATTACTTAGCCACTCCCAGTCTCTATTCAAGCCTAAGTTAATTGTATCCAATTTGCAAATAAATTCCAATTCAGCAGTCTCTTGCTGGACTCTGGTTTTGAAGTTTTTCTGTTGTAATATCGCAACTTTCATGTCTATAATCGTGTGACCAGAGAGATTGAAGCATTCTCCGTGAGTGCTAATCGGTGTCTGGTCAAATGAGCCTCCCCCCCCCCCCACCTCGCCCCTCTGGTCAATCGAGAACGTGGCTGGGGTTAAGAGACCCTTGCCGTAACATGACCGTCTGTTCTATCACTGGCCTTTTGCAGTGTCATCCCTCACTGTGGAGGCCACTGAGCAAACAAAGGGCGTTGCTTGGCAGAAACCAGGCTGCAGACAGACAGGGCAGGAGAGGAGGGTAAGGAAAGCAGCCAGCGCTCCCAGGGGGACTTAAAAGAGAGTGGAAACATCAGAAGTGGCCTTTATTTTACAAGGCGAATGCTGAGGCTATAGGAAGCATTTGGAGGCTGCCAACTGGCAGGACTTCAGTCACAGGGCAGCCTTGATCTGGCTGTGGTGAAGTCACAGCAAAGCCTGGCTCTGGGTCATGAGCCCTGCAGCCCTGGCACAGACAGGCCGTTGCCAGTACATGCACACATCATCATACTCACCCATTCGGACACAGCCATAAACTTGCACGAACCCACCCACATGCCCTGCCGCTGATACTCACACAGAGCCATATGCCCTCTCAATGATACTCTTGCTCCCAGCACCGATCCACACACACATTAGCACCCATAAGCACTCTCAGCCAACACACACACACACATATATCCACACACTCCCCCAGCGGAGATGTTCATGCCCTCCCCACAGACACACCTCCATTAAACCACACCATGACTCCTGCAGGCTAAAGATTCGCTGCATTTGATCACTGCAAAGTGCTTTAGGTGCACACCCAATTAATACAAATGACGATGGTCCTGGTCCGTGGGGTGACAATCTAGCTGCCCATCCCCCACTTGGGTGATTTTATAGAACGTGAGAGACCAGGAGCTGTGTGGTTTGTACCCCAAATGAGTGAGAAACTCTGGGATCCAGAAGCCCCTGCAACTCTGATGGCTGCATGAGGATAGACACTGGGAGAGGAACAGCATAAGCATCACCACCCAACATGCACTGAAGGGGAAAGAAATCCCTTAACAAAAATGGATGAAGGAACAGTTTCTTTCTGGCACTGCCTGGGAAATTTTGCAATTCTCCCCACACTCCCTCTCCTTTGCTCTTCCTGCCAGGCTTGTGCAAAGCTGTTTGCAGCAAAAGTCTAGTTCTTTAAAAAAAAAAAAAAGTTGCTTTTTGGCAAAAAAACCCCAAACAAACAGAGGAATTCAGAGTAGCTGACAGTAAACAAAATTTGCTGCAAGCAGCGCAAGTTGCGAGCAGGACAGGAGTTAAAGGAGGAGCAGCAGCCACCAAGAATCAGAGACTGCAGGGTGCAATTGCAGGCTAGCAATGGATGCCTGTTGTGTTGAGTTTAACCCTTATCTCTGGACATATATATTGAGAAAATTACAGTAGAGAGCAAGCATCATATGTTTCGACTGCTGGGGATTCCGGCCCTTCCCCAGGGAGACATGCCAGAGATTGTGGAGACTGCCCCTTTGAAACCTGAAAAAGAAGATCCCTTTGCTTAGTTCTCTCTTTTTCCCATTAGAGGCCAACCAGCAAAGGGTGGCGGGGTGGGGGCGAAGAAAGAGGGGAGACCTCTGTAGTGCACAGACACTGCCATTGTGCACAGAACAAAGAGCCCAGAACATTCTACAACCACGGGGGACAGTCCTAGTCAGGGATTCTCTTCCCATTTAACTCATTGCCATGGTTTGCAGAGAACTAAAAAGTAAGGCACAAATCAAGACCAGCGACATTCCTTCCCCACACAAAACATGCACAAAATGGTCTCTCTCTTGTTCTAGGCAATTCCCTGCCCTTTGAACTCCCACAAAATTTGCCAGAATGACTCATTTACTCAAAGGCAGGACAGAACCCAAATCCTCAACTCTGTACGGTTTCTCACTAGTATCTAGTTCACAAAGAATAAGAGAAAAGGAGTACTTGTGGCACCTTAGAGACTAACCAATTTATTTGAGCATGAGCTTTCGTGAGCTACAGCTCACTTCATCAGATGTTATACCGTGGAAACTGCAGCAGACTTTATATACACAGAGAGAATATGAAACAATACCTCCTCCCACCCCACTGTCCTGCTGGGGTGGGAGGAGGTATTGTTTCATATTCTCTGTGTGTATATAAAGTCTGCTGCAGTTTCCACGGTATACATCTGATGAAGTGAGCTGTAGCTCACGAAAGCTCATGCTCAAATAAATTGGTTAGTCTTTAAGGTGCCACAAGTACTCCTTTTCTTTTTGCGAATACAGACTAACACGGCTGTTCCTCTGAAAAGAATAAGAGGTTATTACTGCCACCAGCAGGAGGAGTTACTCTGTTAGATCAAGTGGCAGAAGCCTGTGCTTTTAGCACTGGAGATCCTGGGTTTAGTCCCTGGCAACACCACACAATGGGCAGTCATTACATCTAGCGATGGTCAGTTTTTGTCACAGGGGTTCTTGTAGGTAGGGATAGGAGCACCAGTGCAGAAATGGAATGAATCTTAACATTGGTCTGGATTATCGAACTTTGGGAAGGTGAGTGAGATGGTGCACCAATACTAAACTGGTTTAAACGAACGGAGGGGCAATCCCACAGAGTACATAAGTATTGACTAGTCCTTTTATTGGACTCTCAAAGACCTGGACCTTTCCTGGGCCTCTTGAATCCTGCCTACGTATAACATGTGCATAGTTCCCAAGTGCCATTCTTAATTCCCTTAAAAAGGGGTAATGCACACTCTATACTCCTGACTGCCATTTGCCCAACGGCGACCATGCACCAGCTACTCTTGCTTCATCAGCAGGGATGCTCTAGTCATTGCTCCTCTCGCTAAATGGAGTCACAGACTTCCACTGCCTCCTTAAAGGCACCATACCCTCATTAAAGAAAAATAACGGTCGGAGAGTCTTGTGAATATAACTGGTTCTAGATTTTGAAGGAACTTTGAGGAAGGACTGTGCTGGATGCATTCTGACACCTCATGATACCACATTCGCTTACTGTAAAGCAATGAAAGCTGAAAGGTAGAAACATACAAGCTACAAGTTTACGAAAGGTAACAAATGAACAATGAAACAAAAACTATGGTTTATTTAATTAAATGTGTTCTCTCTGGTCCCCACTCAGAAAAAGTGGTTGGAGCAGAGGAATATGAACCAGAAGAATGGATTCTAGACCTAACTCTGATATGACCTTCTGCTAGTCCAGTGGTAGTCAATAGGGGACCACAAGCCAAATCTAGACTGTTAGATGCTTTTGAACAGACCCCCAAAATGTTATTTACTTATTTTTTATTATTTTCTCTGGAGTTTGGAACTTGCAAGGATTTAGTTAGTTAATGTCTGTAGAGTACTCTATAAATGCAAGTATCACTGAAGGTGGGATGCTAAGGAAATCTCATACCCTTTAAATTCCAACACACCCTCTATTTTAGGACTTTACCTACCTACCAACTGAATCAGTTTTGCAACGTATGCCTCTCAGCACTTACCATCTCCACCCAGGACACTCCACTGCAAACACATTGCTTTCCCAGTGTCCACCCTACACTGCATGAGCAGCATGTGATGCATTGCCACAGCCTTTGCCTTACTAGCAGCTTTGAAGTGTAAAATGGTCAGGATCATGTGAAGGGTGATTACGACTCAATGGGCCTCCTTGTTGAAGTGGAAATTTCTGATTGCCTGGCTTATCCCTGGCTGGCTGCCCATTAACTCTGCATGTGTGCGTGCCTCAGGCTGAGCCTGCTGTGTGCTCCCGGGCTGTCACAATTCTTTACGATAGCTGTCGGCCTTACGAGAAACGACATGTTTATCTTATTTGAGATAGTGAATTACACATGCCCTAGCATGGGCATCCGAGACAGATCTGCTGCATTTCATGCCTCCTTGTGTCAACCCCAGTCCACATCTCACAGACACTCCGTGTTATTCTGGACTACAGGTGTCTCCCTCATATAGTCCCCTCTACAGTGGGCACAGAGACCCTGAAGATGGGTTTGCCATGAACCTCCTTCCCCCTCTGCTCATGGATAGGTAAACCATTCCCTGAGGTGCCATCAAGCCTTCATCATTTGGGCCCTGTTTGTCCATGTAATTGTGGGTTCCTGATAACCTGTGGGTTGCATAATGCTGCATCATCAATGGAGGGACACAAATAAATTGATTGAGCTTGTATCACTTCCTCTTATGATCTGGTCAATGCTTCTAGCATAAGTATCATCAGCCCTGCCCATTACTTGAATGAGAGCACTCTACTGAAAACACAGTATGCTGCAGTGATTCAGCAGCTGGCACTCTTCTCTCTGAATCGGTCTCTCCCTTCCATCCCCATGGCATAAGGTGGTGCTGTGCTGCATATGTGGGGTTAGAACTACATCCCAAGCCCCTATAAGCAGACATCATAACTGATCAGATTGCTGAACAGGCTGAACCCGCAAGAGCCAGAATGCTCCAGTAGACAGGCGTTCTGATTCCCCAGCCAGTGGCCGGAGTTCTATTTCTGACTCGGCCACTGATGTTTTTAGTGACCCTGGGCAAGTCCCTTAGGGTACATCTACACAGCAATTAAACACCCACCGCTGGCCCAGGTCAGCAGACTAGGGCTAAAGGGCTGTTTAGGGGTATAGAGGTTCGGGCTTAGGCTGGAGCTTAGGCTCTGGGACCTGTGAGTTCAAGTCAGCTAACCTGGGCCAGCCAGGAGTCTTATTCCATTGTAGACATACCCTGAGCCTTTGACTCTGCTTCCTTTTGTGACATGAAGACAATGGTACTTACGGTAGCCTCTTTTGTAAAGTGCTTTGAAATCCACATATGAAAATTAGGTAAGTACTAAGCACTGTATTTTGTGATGTTCTGTGATGTCAAGCACTGGAACATGGATAGAAACTTGCTTATTACTTAAGCCATTTGGGGGAAGATACATGGGCAAAGCAAGATGGAAAATGTGGGGTTTTGGGTGGAGGGAAGATTATAACATGGGCTGGTATATATTTTTCATTAAAATAAATTCATTTCCACAACTTATCACTCCTCCATCTCATGATATAACAGGTCTGTATCTCATTGCCTGCCAAACTTTCCACTGAATTCCTTTTTTTGCCAAAGCAAATGGTTTAGACAGTTGTTTATTTTAAAAAGTTGTTTCAAGAAGGAGATGGAAAATGGGACGGCAGCACACAGTCGCAGCTGTGCCCGCCAATGAAACATCAAAGGGCTGCAGAGACCCCACTGGAAGCGAGGGAAGAGGGGGCGAACCACAACATTGACAATTATCCTGGAGTCTCCAAGCATTATTGAGGGACTAGCAATGGGAAGAATGAATTGTACCACCTGTTCTGAGCAAAACTTAGAAGACTTCCCTAGTCAAGCAATACCAAAAAGTTGTTGCTATAAGACTCCAATTCTGCAGCAAGGCAGTTCTACTAAATGCTACTCTGCTCTTTATGGGCCTGTCAGTGGAAAGACTCCTCGATCTCCACAGAGGTTGGATGGGACCCTACATTGCCTTGAAACCTATTGATCATAAAGGATATTTGAGCTAGTTCCATGGTAGCCAATAGCAACCCTGCTCATGCAATATAGACACCATGAGCATTTTTGACACATTAGATAACTTGTCCTGGGCCATCTGCATTTCTAATTTAGTGTAGGTTGGGGAGGTGATTTATTTACCAAATGGCTCTGTTTGAGATGGCAAGCTTTGGTATCTGTCCATGCCTCTTGGAATGTGCCCCAGCTTGACTCCCCCAATAGTCCATTAGTCTCAGCAGCTGACAGAAGGAACCAGTTCCAAAAGACCGAGGGAGGTCAACTTTTGTGTTTGAAATGGACATTCTGTCTTTGCTGCTTGGACTGCAGTATCCCTGCGTGCCTTGTAGCTCTCTGCCATTAATGGCTATTATCTTAGCTGGATTTTCACTTTCCTCTGCTGCTCTTCAGAACAGTGCTACTATGTTTGTCAAATTTACTGGCATCCAGCGGCTGTGCAGATTTTGACCTCCCATCTCAATGATGCTCAATATTGGTCCCCTGCTTGCAGTATTGTTACATAGTCAAGTCGTAAAAAAAGATGAGAATGGACAGGCTCCCACCTCCCTTTCATCTTAACCTTGCCAAGGTTATTTCTTTGTCTTCATTATGCCCCTGTACTGGGCAACAGTGGGCAGAAGGATGCGTGGTGTTGATTTTATATCTATTCCAGCTTCTGCACTGTAGAGCCAGCTTGTGAATTCTAATCACTAGGATAATGATCATGTCTGAAATATACATAGCGTCTTTCTTCCAGAATGATCCAAAGTGTTTTACAAACAGATTATAAACTATACACACAGGGTGAAGTTCACCCATGTGCAGAGAACAGATACAACAATGCCTTTGCTTCACTTCAGTGTATTGTCAGCGCTTATGTGGGACTTTAGTGGTACACAGGTCTTATGGGGTAAATGTCATCCCTAGCAAGTAGAAAAATAAAATGTACACCATGGGAAGAACTGGTGAAAAAAATAATTGATTTGGCTTCAGCGTTTGCACTGTTTTCCCACAAAACCAAGGAGGACAGTTTTCTCAGATGACACACACACTCATCCTGTTTTCCCTCTGAAGAAAGCAATGTTTCACATGTGGATCAAACTTGTGAAAATCGGTGATAAATTTCAAGATGGAATTTCTCTCAATCCCTCCCCCGCCACACACACACGGGAAATGGCAGAAAATATAATCCCTTGATCAAAACTGAATTCTCCAAAAAAACCCCAATCCCTCACAGGTGTTACAGTGCATTGAAGGTGAAAAAGCCATCAGCAGAACAGTGCCCAGCACTCTGAGTGAACCTATTGAGAGTTCGAGCCAATTTTTCAGCCTGATTTTAACTGAGCATGTGTTTTGCGCATGCACAGATGATGGTGGTTACAGCATTTCACTTGCAAAGATAGAGGCCAGCGTCTGAGAATCTGGCCCTTAAATTTAAAACAACATCACTTCTTCACTGGGCCAATTGGCATCAACTGGTCCAGTCGTCGTCGGTCTAAGCAAAGAAGCCAAAGACTGCATGGGCTGTGAGAGACTGAACTCCCCCCTCAACATTAGATGCGGTCTAAGGTAGGGTTGAGGTGGACTCGTGGGGCTGTGTGGAGGAAAGCTGCACTACCTGTGTTTTACCTGCTCCCTGGGTAAATAGACTGCTCTGGTAGGGTCTCTTCTATGTTATAGGTAAAGTTTAAGGTGTTAGTTTGGCTTAGGGTCTGAGAGACTACCTCTCCCTCCATGTCATACTGGGTTCAGGGAAGGTATTGAGCTGCAGCCCCATTAGTCTGAGAGTGTGAAGGCTGCAGGAAGGCCTAAATAGCTTGAGTGTACTGCCCTCCAGGACAGGCTGTAAGGTCCTTTGTATCCCTTAGCAGCGAGGAAATGGGAAGACTTGAGTAGGAGCTTTTACTACCGGATCATTGTTGGTTGAAACTGTGCTGATTAATAGCTGAAAAGAGACTACTGGAGTTGTCTCTCTTATCAATGAATACTGGAGGAGCAAAGGGATGCAGCGCTCTTTTGGAGTGGATTTCTTCTATAAATCTAAATAAATAGAGAGCATATTTTGCCAGCACTAAAGACACCCAAAAATCACTTCTCAGGTTTGAAAAGATACTTGGTATTGTTTTAAATCCAAGCTCAGGAAAGATGGCTCTGCCTAACTCCTGGCAATCAATTAGCCAGTACTATATTTAGAACGCTATTCAATCCCAGCTGTTAAAACCAGGACTTCATTATTAAAATCAGTGAGCCAGACCATTTCTTCCAGGGCGCATTAGGATTTTTTTTTTTTAAGTCCTTTCCCCCCACTCCCCATTTCATTTCTAGAAATCCAAAGGAACAGGATAGTGAGATCTCTGTGTATTGTGTCCTACTTTTGCTGGGCAGTCGTAGTAGCAGTTTCCACGGCAGGGACAGAGCTCACGATTCAGCAAACAGAGAGCCCATTGAGCATGGGAGCTGTTATGGGCTCTGGGAAGCACATCTGGTTTGTTGAGAATTTCCAGTTTTGAAAAAAGAGCAGGAGGAGAAGGGGGAAAAAAGAAGCGAACATGAGAAATAGCACAGTACTGGTAAGGACAGAGAGTTCTCTTTCAGGAGTCCAAGGCAGCTCAATGCCAGTGGGAGAACCAAAGCTCTAGATTCAGCAGAAGCTGGAAAGGCATATGTTCAAGAATAGTAGGGGTGTGTTAGGAGAAGGTAATAGGGAATGGGGGAAGAGGTTTCCTAAGTATGTTATAGTCATTAAAATAAGACTTCTCTTGTTAAATGCTTTATGTTGGCAAATGTCAAAAAACGTGTGCAACAAGTTCCAGACATATTGGTCTGGCTGTGGGGAGACGCTCCAATTATCCTTAAAGCAACAGGATCCCCTTTTTCCTGCCCTGGCCTGATCAAGGAAATGTTGCATCCATGCCTCGGAGTGAATGATTTTATGTGTTTAACCCACGCTTGACCCCAAAAGAAACCGCCTTGTGCCAGTCAGTGCATGTCAACAGAATGTACCTCTTCTGTGCTACATCAGGTATCAGAGGGGGAGGACAAAGGCCATTTGTATAATGATAGGTAAAATGGTTTGTATACTGTAGGAACCGACCCAAAACCTCACACTCAAAATTTATACTGAACCAGAGTCTTCTTGATGGTTGAAAGGTCTGCTTACCTCTTGCTCTCCCCCCAGCCACTCTTTTCTTCATTCTTTTGTGTCTCTGCAGTTTTTTGATCCCAGACAAGAATAAAAACCAGAGGTCCAAAATACCCCCACAGACTGGGAGTTCTCTTCGGGAAGCCATACTACAACCAAAGTGGAGGGTGTGGAACATAAGCCACCCTTCCCTTGCTATCAGAGCCAAATGAGGACTTCTGTTCAATTTTTGCTGTACCAACCAACCAGCTCTTGTGATTTCAGTGGTGTATGCTGTGAGGCAAACGCTGCAACTTTGAAAAGCCATGTCATCCCCATTGTGATGAAATGTTGTGTCAGAGTGATGGCACAGCATGGTGACAGGACACTGTATTGTCCTGATCCTCCTTTAGCATCAAGCTTGTCTTCTGAAAAACAGGAGGCCTGGCAACCCAATTACAGATATTTTATTCACAGTTCAGCTTGTCCCCTCACACCTCTCACTGCAAGCTACTGACACCAGCAATGGAAATGAACTGGTCCAAAGGAAATAATTTGTTCGCTTTGGACAGCCAACTGCTTTTAACATACCAGCCAACCAGGACAACTTTGCCATTACATGCTGTTTATTTTAGGACTTGTTCTCTTTTAAAGATGTTCATATCCTTATGAGCTTTTCATACATACTCTTTCCCATTCAACCAAAAGACAGAGGGATTAATGCCAGCTTCTAGTCATCAGCAAAGAGCTGGCACCTCTTCAGAGGTCTACACTTCCCTTACTAGATTTTTTCAAAGCAAGTGTGAGCTGATGACAACAACTGAATATTGATACATTTATGGTACTTTTTAATGTGAAGGATCCCAATGTTTCTTGCAGATGTATACATCTCCCACCGTTACATCAGCAGAATTTAGCTAAGTTTTGCCAGGAGACCAAATCTAACCACCCCTATTCTTGAAAAACATGCCATGGGATCTTTAAGAACCAAGGAAGAGTGCGCTTCTGATCTCTCATCCAAAAGACAGAACTCCCAATAACACAGTATTTCCTAACACCATGTCACAAAACCCACCATTGCCATTCCTCCCCATACACACCACCCTCATCAATAAGCTCCAAAGAAGAAAAAGATTCAATGGGCAGAACCTAGGGATCTGGGTTGTATCCATTCAGTGAATGGGACAGACAGACCAAAACCACCACCTTTAATCTGAAACTCTTTGAATATCAGGATGTTGCCTCCCGCCACACCTTGCCCTCATTAGTGTCCCAGCATCTTAAATCAGCTGCTTCCATTTTGGCTCCAGAGGCATGTTTCTGTTCTCCAGGAGATACTGACCAAAGATGGCCAAAATCTCTCAAGAGCTGCTTGCAAGGTTCAGACTCTGCCCCAGATTCATCCAGGAACCTGAGGACTAGCCTAGACTTAACCCATGCCTGAGTGCTACCATCATGGCCCGCCCATAGGGAGTAGAGGACTTCAGTCCCCAGGGCTGCCATTCTGGTACTTTTCACTGGGAAAAAAATACATGATATGGGGGAAGGAAAGTAGTCGCCGTGTCTGCTGGTTAGGGGTTTCCCTCCCTCCTCGTACACAGAGACATATGGGGTACACAGAGACATATGGGGTACACAGTTTTCCCCTTGCTCTCACTAAGCTCACTCATCGGGATCCTAAAGAAGCAGAAGAAATAAGCTTCCTAGCTGTCAGAGTCAGAATGATAGGTAAAATGGTTTGGATACTGTAGGAACTGACCCAAAACTGTAATGAGCCACAGAAGGTGGGTCTGAAAGCTGCAGGTTCCAGTCAAGCACTTTCAGGGATTTTCCTACCTTGTCCCTAGCCTCGTTCAGAAGGTCTTCTAGCTCCGAGAAGCTGAAACTGGCCACAGTGATGAAGTCACTCATGACAGGCACAAACCTGTCCCCTGCTTCCCGCATGCGTCTCTTCTGATAGTCCAGTTCCTGGAAGAGAAGAAGTCAGAAGCATTGATTGGCAGCCAGCAATGGCTCCTCAGTGAGAATAATGGGGCTGGGTAAGTCCAGTTGTTTCGGTTAACAGAGAGCACGGTCTCTCCCCCAATATATCCATCAGCAACTACAGTTCAGAACCACCCCCAGCCTCTGCTTTCACCTACTCAAAGGCAGAATCTCCATGAGATGGATGCAAATCTTATTTGTTGTCTCCTGGATCCTGCAATAGTAACAAAAGAGTTCCATACTATCCATCTAATTTCATAGAATATCAGGGTTGGAAGGGACCTCAGGAGGTCATCTAGTCAAACCCCCTGCTCAAAGCAGGACCAATCCCCAACTAAATCATCCCAGCCAGGGCTTTGTCAAGCCTGACCTTAAAAACCTTTAAGGAAGGAGATTCCACCACGTCCCTAGGTAACACATTCCAGTGCTTCACCACCCTCCTAGTGAAAAAGTTTTTCCTAATATCCAACCTAAACCTCCCCCACTGCAACTTGAGACCATTACTCCTTCTGTCATCTGCTACCACTGAGAACAGCCTGGATCCATCCTCTTTGGAACCCCCTTTCAGGTAGTTGAAAGCAGCTATCAAATCCCCCCTCATTCTTCTCTTCCGCAGACTAAACCATCCCAGTTCCCTCAGTCTCTCCTCATAAGTCACGTGTTCCAGTCCCCTAATCATTTTTGTTGCCCTCCACTGGACTCTCTCCAATTTCTCCACATCCTTCTTGTAGTCTAGGGCCCAAAACTGGACACAGTACTCCAGCTGAGGCCTCACCAATGTCGAATAGAGGGGAACGATCATGTCCCTCGATCTGCTGGCAATGTCCCTACATATACATCCCAAAATGCCATTGGCCTTCTTGGCAAGAAGGACACACTGTTGACTCATATCCAGCTTCTTGTCCACTGTAACCCTTAGGTCCTTTTCTGCAGAACTGCTGCCCAGCCATTCGGTCCCTAGACTGTAACGGTGCATGGGATTCTTCTGTCCTAAGTGCAGGACTCTGCACTTGTCCTTGTTGAACCTCATCAGATTTCTTTTGGCCCAATCCTCTAATTTGTCTAGGGCCCTCTGTATCCTATCCCTACCCTCCAGTGTTTCTACCTCTCCTCCCAGTTCAGCGTCATCTGCAAACTTGCTGAGGGTGCAATCCACACCATCTTCCAGATCATTTATGAAGATATTGAACAAAACCGGCCCCAGGACCGACCCTTGGGGCACTCCACTGGATACCGGCTGCCAACTAGACATGGAACCATTTATGACTACCTGTTGAGCCCGACAATCTAGCCAACTTTCTATCCACCTTATAGTCCATTCATCCAGCCCATACTACTTTAACTTGCTGGCAAGAGTACTGTGGGAGACCATGTCAAAAGCTTTGCTAAAGTCAAGGAACAACACGTCCACCACTTTCCCTTCATCCACAGAGCCAGTTATCTAGTCATAGAAGGCAATTAGATTAGTCAGGCATGACTTGCCCTTGGTGAATCCATGCTGACTGTTCCTGATCACTTTCCTCTCCTCTAAGTGCTTCAGAATTGATTCCTTGAGGATCTGCTCCATGATTTTTCCAGGGACTGAGGTGAGGCTGACTGGCCTGTACTTCCCAGGATCCTTTATTGTATTGCTAAGGAACCTTTAGTATCTAAGTGCCACATAGCTGAGACACTACGGTTTTCCTTATACTTAGAATGGGAAATAACTGGAACTCAGATAACACTGTGTGGTAACTACAAGTAAATGCTGATTTATTTAATAGTGCAGTGGTATTGTGGATCACAGGGAAAGCAGTTCAGGAAGCTGTCCCCTGTTTTGGAGCTAGGCTGATGGCAGAAAGTATCTTTGAGAGAGCTGCTGAAGCACACTGGTTCTAAAACAGCGATGAAGGGCTGCATTGCCTCTAGTTCACAGGGGTATTTTGAGGCTTGCCAGCATTTGTCCCTAATTAATATCTGCAAAGTGCTTTAAGATCTTTGTATTAAAGACGTTGTAGAAGAGCAAAGCCTGGTTAGTGTTCAGACACGGAGTTGTCTGGCCATGTGGTAGAGTAAATACAGTCTTAGGTCTTATTTTTTTTACTTTGCCTTGGTCTTATTTTTAGAAGTTTTGCAAAACACAACCGAGGTGCCAGGATTTGGGCTTTTACTCTGGGATACTGCAGTATTTCTATCAGAGGTGAAGGATTTTGTTTAAAAAAATCTGCTTAAAAGAATGATCATCAGGGCAATTTGCTGGCCCACCAGTTAGAGCACTAGCCTAGGGCTTGGCAAACCCTCATTTAAGTCGCTGCTCTGTCACAGACTTCCCATGTGACCTTGGGCAAGTCACTTAGCCTCTCCATGCCTTAGTTCCCCAGCTATAAAATGGGGATAATAGCACTTCCTTGCCTCCCAGGGGTGTTGAGAAGATAAATACATTAAAGATCATGAGCTGGTCAGACACTATAGTGATGGGGGATATATATGTTTCAAGGATGGATAGCTATATCTTGTGTCACCAATAGCAAGGGAAGGGGAACTCAGCGGCAGAAGCAGGGAAACATTTCCCATATAGCTGGGGTTCTGGTTTCACCATCAGAAGAAAAACTTAATTATGGAGTATTTGATCAAAACGTACATGCTTAGACATGAAAGCTCTCCTTCCAATGGCTGAGCCACCACTTCAGCTGGATGGAACCAATCCCCAGGCTTCAGTACAAGAGTTTGCATATGCATACCACCTCCCTTAGGCACCTTTTCAGCACTATGGCTGCTTATCAATGGAGGCCCAGAAATGCCAATTGAAGTTTACAAATTTAATCTCCAGTGTATCCTGCAGGATAAGCAGTGGCTGGATGCATCTTCAGATGTGTGATTTCCAAAAGCTCGACTGAGCAATAAAGGGCTGTGTCCCGTTTTTAAAATCACACTGCAAACTTGGGGAAGCAAAGGGTAACAAGTACCTTTAAGAGCAGCTGACAGACTATTTTTAGTCTTCTATTCTTATGGGGCCTTGAAGAATCTTCTCAACCAGTGGAGCCAGGATTGTGGTAAGAACCCTTCGGAAAGTGATCAAAAGTTGCACCTTCTCCCCCACACCTGACAATGATCTTCTATTGTTGTTTTAGTGTTGCATTTTAAGTGCCAAAAAATGTGACAGGAGATAGACTGGAATGTGTGGGCAGCCCAGACGGAAAAGCATCATGCAAGGGGTGGGGGGAGGAATATTGACTGAATGGGAAGGGGATTTTGCCCCAGAAGTCCACATACGAGAAAGCAGAGGAGAACTGGGTGGAAGGACAAGAGGGCAAACAACCCACAAATAGAAAACCAAACTAAGTAGGTGCCTGCATTTCAAGGAGGGAATTGACTGAATCAGCCATAAGTGGGGCTCCCTTCAAACCACGAATACCATGTCAGTGTTCTTTTTATGGGTGCTTCTGACCTCCAAACACCCACCCACATCAGCAGCCTCTGTTACCAGTGCTTCCTCCTGACCCAATAATCCACACTGGGTCTGGAGCTTTTCATCCAGGAGGAATTGATGACGACTCCCTGAAGTTAGTAGGATGGCTCTGGGGACCAGTAATAGGACACAGAGCCCTCCTCCTCCTCCCTGGTCACCAGTTCAAATCCCACCCAGGTGAAAACGAGGATAAAAGTCATTACCCTCTGCAGGCTGTTTGATGATGTATAAGAAATGAGAGGTGGGTCTCATTCAAGTTCTTAACAGAGGTGTCCGAATCACAGACATCATGCTTGCCACCAGTTGGCCCCTTGCTGCGTTGGCAATCTCAAGTCAGAGGCCAAAAAATGAATTGGCAATGGAGACTGAGCTCTGCTCTCATGACTAGAGAGGGAGGGTCTTGACAGGCTAGGGTGAAGGCACACTGGCAGGGTCGCGTGGGGGAAGCTTGCACTTCTCTGGCTGGTTATTGCACCAGCTGAGTGGCTACATTAGGTCTCCAGGATGCCAGTTGGCACCTTCCATTCTCATTACATTGACATTTTAAAACAAAGCCAAGCACCCTATCCTAAAGATAACAGGGCACCAAAAGGGTGGGAAGTTAGTGCCAGCCAGCCTTACACTGATAACCAGGACTGAAAAGGTCACTGACAGCTAAACGCAGCAAGGGTCTCATTGCGTTTCAAACATCTCAAATGCTGTCTTTTACCTCTATTTAATGCTATGATTGCCCTCATGTCCCACAGTCAGCAGAGGACACAGTCAGTGTAGGATTCATGGCTTGCAAATCCAGGGAGAAGGAAGGGGGAATATGTAGCCATGCAGCTGTCAGATGAACTTAGGCAAGAGAGGAAATAATAACAGTAAGACTTGGCACTTACACAGGCCTTTACATTTTCAAAGCTCTATGCAAACATTAGCTAGCTAACCCTCCGAACACCCTGTGGTAGGTAAGAATTATAATCCTCATTTCACAGATGGGAGGTAGAGAGGTTAAGTGACTTGTTGAAGGCCACACAGAAAGTCAGTGGCAGAGCCAAGATTAAAAAAAACAGGCGTCCCTGGCTCCAAGCCCTAAACTCAGTCCAACAGACCACACCACCTCACACTACACCATGCTGCCTCAGGATGACAGTATGTTTACCCTGCAACAGGGAGGTGTGTTTGCAGACATACCAGAGCTAGCTTTGATGAAACAAACTGGGTTCTATAGAAACTATTCTACAAACCTACAGAAACGAATAGAGAATGGGATCCTTCACACAGGTTTTCTGAACCGTCCTACAGAATTCTACAAGTTGAAATGAAAGGGATAGCCTTTCTCTCAGGTTTCTCCGTAAGGAATTTGAAGATGCTCATGTTAAATCACATTGATTTCCTTGCAAAGTGACCCTTGTGGATGGAGAGTTATTTGCAACTATGTAATTTGGATTTACTGTTGAATTATTCCTTTATTTCTTTTTGCTGTATATGCTATCTGATCTTCAAATCCTAAGCTCCTTACCCTTCCCTCCCACTTCCTTAATAAATATGTCACCTCAATGGATACCACTCGTTATCTGCCTCCTGAATTCTGCTCATTCTGCATATGCCCTCATGATGAGTAGGTATTGTTTATTTTTCTGGAGATTTCTAGGTGGAGGAACCATGTGCTGACATAAAAAGCTGAACCCAGGGATCATTTACACCAATGCCTCCGCTTTAACCCCTATGATGTAATACCTTGGGTGGAAGGGTTGTGTCATTCAAATACAACACCTTGCATTAATCAGTTTTGTGAGAGTGCTCTGCAAAAGTTAACCAGCAGCTGAGGAAACAAAGGTAGCAGAAATCCAGCTTTGGGGACTTTCAGCAACAGTGGGAAGAAATGCCACTGCATGTTGTCTTACAGCTTCTTTGTGTAAGATTTCATCCTGGTCGTCTCTGTCTAGTCCATGCCTTTCTTCTAAACAGCCAGACAGCTGCTCGTGTTGCTGTCCGATGGGCCAGGTTATAATTGCCTAATGTCTAGTGTATTCCACACCTGTTTACTCCTGTCCCTGGGGGGGGCATGCGGGACATCTGCTAAGCAACCAGTGATTCCTCCACACAAAGCAGAGAGATGGTTATTTCATTTTTTGGTGTCTGTGCCATTTGTCAAACAGTCTGTCGCTCTGCGGACCAAGATCAAACAAGCCTTTTGTTAAGGCCAAAGTCTGCCAGGATCATCAGCTGGAGCTTTGCAGGACCAGCTTTTATTTTTCCCGGCGAACGCATTGTGCTTAATGAGAAAAGAAAAGCCCCCTTCTCTCGTAGAAAATATAGTGCCCCACATCCCAAGTGGGACATTTTTAGTGTGGAGATTTGGAAATCTTGACATACTTACAACCTCAACGGCTTTCAATCCAGTCTTTATGTTGTTAACTTCCTTCTCCAGCTCCATCAGACTGCAAGGGAGACACAGACGCAGCAGTTAAAACAAAAAGGGCAGTGTTACATAGGAATACAGGAACTGCTGTAGCAGAACAGACCACTGGTCCATCAAGTCTGGGATCCTGCCTCCGGCACCAGTCACACCAGATGTTGGGGACTGGGGGAAAGGGTCTGTGCTCCCTTTTGTATGTGATGTAAAACCCAGGTCCTAACTGCTTGTGGTCAGATTAAAGATCCCATGATACTTATGGAGAGGAGAGAAAAGTTTAAACTCAGAACATCTGTCATGGTGCAAGATACCGGGCCCATAAACTCAACCCACCTCTCTAGCATGGAGTGGTAGCCACAGGGCTGGTTTGTAATAATTGCCTGATTCACAGGCAGAGAACTCCGCTTCAGCACACACATCACAATGGTCTCAAATCAGTTTCACACACCATTTTCTCCCCCACTTAACTAAAGAATCCCATTAGGGACAAACTTATTACTAAACTACCCTTTTAAATCTATCTATCTATGTGGTATTTACACTATCGAAATACTGTTGATGACTTTTTCATCACATAGGAGCCCATATGAGCTAACATTGTAGGTTAGCACAATTTTACCCTAATGATCACTAACAGACAAACTCCTTCTAAACTGTAATGTAATGGATATCTCCTTAGCATACAAAAGTCAGTACTTTTCATTACCACTAGGAGATGAAGTCTGTCACCTCTAGATCACTGGCTAGAAATTGGTTGCAGGTTACTAGTGAGTGAAAAATTGTTTCTCAAACTCTCAACCAATTCCTTAGTGAAGAAGTGTCCACATCTGAAAAACCAGTACTGGCACTAATTAACGTCTCTGTGAGAGCTTGGAGCACAGAACTGCTCTCTTTATAATCTGCATTCATTTTTCCCTTGCTTTTCACAGGCTGTAGAAGTACCAGACCAAGCCAGCGCTTCATACAAAAGAACAATGTCTGGGAAAATACTGTACACAGGTATTCCAGAACAGTGCTTTGGAAAAACTCCATAAGAGTTTTGAAGGTAGTTGAAACCTTTTTATTCACTTTCCACAAATATCCACAGGGACTCTTATTTACAACAAAAACTTTAGTGAAAAGTGAAAGCATCCCAACCCCTTGTGCAAGTGTGCCTGTAAAAAGGTTTGCATGACCATCTTGAAAATGGCTTAAAAAGCCCGGGACTTATTTGCTGGGTTTTGTTTGTTTTTATGGTTTTTTAAACAACCTCCAACTATCCAGCATGGAGCAGAAACAATATTATATAAGGTAGGGTACCAATCACACAGCACAAGTACTGAATTACAAACAAATACTCTAGTTATGATGAATCATTCAGAAGTATCAAGCAGGACATGTTTGCATAAAACTCTCAATGATTTCACAAATGACTGAGAGGCATATCCTCAACTGGTGTAAGTCAGCATAGCTCCATGGCTGTGAATGGAACCAAGGCAACTAACACCAGCTGAGGAGCTAGTCCTTACTTGGGAACACAGCAGGAGAGCAAATCTATAAGCAACTAAATGCCTGATTGAAAGCCCACTGAAGTCAATGGAAATTTTCCTTTGACTTCAACGGACTTTGAATCAAGACCCAAGACTGACAGTAGCATTGGACTTACTTGACTTTTGCTGCTTCCGGAAGATGCTGCAGCTCAGACTGCATGTCTAGGATATCTGTGTACTTCTTCTCAAAGATCATAATTAAGTAGTGCAACAGTGTAATATTCCTAAAATAGAAAGGACACAGATGAGAAAGGAAAGATGGTGGGGGGAATGCCAGCCATTGCAAAGGGTTTGGTGATGGAATCTGGTATGTCAAATGAAGCGAACTTCACATAACCAATCAGCAACTCTGTTAATGAAATGAAAGTATCACTGATTAAAAGAGACTATTCTCCCAAGAATCATTCTTTTCAAGAACCAAAGGGAGCTGGGACTTAGGGATGCCATAGGATCTGCAGAGGACATTCCAGATATGGAAACTCAGACTCATCCAGGCCAAAGGAAAAAATTATCTAGGCAGTAGCTACATAGGGGATGAGTAACCTCAGAATGTGTATACAGGAAGCACATAGCAGTAGTTAAAACAAAGTTCAGGTTTATTGGTTTCATGTCTTTAAGATAGGGATTAATTCCATGTGACTTCTTACTGCAGTTACTCATTCTATGACAGCCTGAAACCATTCCCTCTTAAACTGTTGTCTCATCAGATCCCAGCAAAGGGCGGTGAGGGGTACAGCCTAATAAGTACCTGCAAGGGAGATAGCAAAGGAGAACCTCAAGTGCTGCAGGGTGTTATTGATTCAGTAGGTGGCACTCTTTCCTCTGAGTCAATACAGAACCTACGCCCCAGAATGGTGACAGGGAAAGTGCTGTACTGCGTTTTGGATGAGATGTAAAATTGTGGCCCTGGCTTCTTGTGGCTGCTAAAGATTCCATGTCTCTTTTTGCAAAAGAGAGGGTATTAAGCAGTTTCAATTAGCTGTGGAACATTAAATACAGGTAGCGTTGCTGTATGCAGTTAAACAGCTGATGAGTTCCACCCAAGATGTGACGGAATTGCAGTGCTGTATTAATAGCTTCTGAAGTACTTCAGGTTCCTGCAGAGTGAAAGCACCATTGAAATGTAAAGGTAAGACATCATTTGAAATTCTCTACAGTACGTCACCAGAGGAAGCAAGATACAGCATGGGAGCTTTCATTTCCTTGGGGACTTTACCGCCTACCTGTCTATGCTGGATTTGGTGTCTGCAATTTTGTTCAGGCTGGAGACTTTGAAGCCATACGCATTTCCCCTTTGGCCCTTGTTCATGTAATTGCCAAAGGCCAGGACAACCTCCAAGAGCTGCTTCAAGCGCTTGCTGCGGGTGAGCTCTTTGGAGGCCAGAAGAATGGCTTGAAAAGAAGTAAAAGATGACCCAAGGTTACGTCACAGCAGCCTTTCTGGAGGCATTTACCCCCCGATTCTAAGCATTCCAAAGCACAGCCCCAGAGATCCCCAGTCTCAAAGCATCCAATCCTGGGCTGGTCATGGCCTCAACCGGGGCAATGTCATTTGAAAATGCTGACTGGAACATGCTCATGTGTTCACTGTAATATCCAAGGAGGAGGGCTACAAACAGTTTAAACACCTGAATGAATCCTATCTTCCCCTCCTCAAAAAGAATACATTTACAGAAAAGCACCAGGGACTGTGTGTATCTGCTGTTACAGCCACACCTGACAGGGAATGACAGGGGTTGGGGCTGTGAAGGAAGTCTGCCTTTAGAAAAATGGCACACAGCATTGGTGGCTCTGTGGCACGGGGTAACTTACAGGGCATCAGTTAGGACACATTCTGCAGTAGCAACTTTATTGAACCTTCGCATGTAATGACAACGTTAGCTGGTGGTCTTGCCTTGTACTGACTGACTCTCTACAACACAGCATGTGGGTAAATCTCTCAGACGTTCCCTGCTCCTCACCAACTCCCTGCAGAGGCCTTTGCCGTACCTTCCACTTTAGGCTTGCATTCTGCCAGCCTCTCTGGGAACTTCTTCTTAAAGAATAATGCCTGCAGCCGCTGCTGGTAGTGATCGATCCTACATGAGGGGAAGCAGAGGGACACCATGAAGCTTGGGCTACCTATGAAGGAAGCGTTCAGCAACACAGATTCAGCACAGGCACAATTCATTTTATACACAAAACTGATCCAGAGGTGGGATTACTGAAGCAGCCGACAGCATATAAAGGCCTATTGCTCCCAATGCCTGTCAGTCAGTGTCAGGTGCGATTACTCAGACCGAGGAGTGTAGCATAAGGACACAGGTTTTGTACTTTAACCATATCTCATGGGCAACTGGTAGGTTTCCAGTCTCTTTCAGAAAGATGCATTTTTATAGTGGACTCCAAATGGGATAAATGGAAAAAGGGTCCCACCCAGGAGAGGTGTCAGGTTGGGATAGGGAAAGGGACAGATCCCAATGTGGGGGGAGTGGGAAATGTGACAGACCTATGGAAAAATAATGTGTGATGAGTCCCAACCAGGAGATCCAGCTGTTGAAAGCCAGATATTAACATCTGTGTACGTGAACAGTGTTGGATGTTCTGGTCAACTCAGAGATTCCCCCTAAATGTTGCCCAGGGAGAGTTCTTACCACCGAGAAATGCTTATATAATGACTTGAAATGTCTTCATGTTGTGGATGTCTGGGAGCCCCAGGGTGTAATTCAGTGCAGAATCTGGCCCACAATATCTTGATTAGTGGCAAAGAGCCCTGTGGCACCTTATAGACTAACAGACGTATTGGAGCATAAGCTTTCATGTTGCATCTGATGAAGTGGGTATTCACCCACGAAAGCTTATGCTCCAATACGTCTGTTAGTTTATAAGGTGCCACAGGACTCTGCCGCTTTTACAGATCCAGACTAACATGGCTACCCCTCTGATAAATATCTTGACTGTTTTCCATTCAATGCCACATTATCCATTTTCTATCACAATTACAGCAGCTCCCAAGAAGCCCCTAGGGCATTTTCTCAGCATATGTCCCACAGACCTGCTCATTTCATAAAGGAATCGATCAGCCCGGGCCATGCGGTCAATTTCGTGTTTATGTTCCTCCAGCAGGTCGATATCACTCTTCTCAGGAACAAACTTCAACAGCTAGAACCACAGAGACAAATCAAAAACAAGCATGAGGGATCCAGTGAGAGAGAGAGAGACACACCCACGGAGATGGAGTGCGAGACTGCGTGCAAGAGAGTGAGTGAATTGTTGTGCTACTGTGAGAAAGAGCAGCTCTGATTCCCCCAAGTGACTAATGTCAGAGCAATGCAGCTGTGGCTACAAGAGTGAGCATGTTAAAACATCTGCTTGCTGTTCTGCCTTTATTCTCCCTCACTGACCTCATTAGATACTTTTTAGTTCCAGTGAGTCTTTCCCATTTGTAAGTACTAAGCACCGAATTTTTTCTAGATTTACACTGGTGTAACTGACAGCAGAACTCCTTGCATTCCCACAGCAGATTTACATTGATGTAAATCTGCCCCTCAAGTGTAGATTATCTATCCCACTCACCCTACAGTACCACACAAAGCCCCAACTATCTCTCTCCTCTCCTACCCTGCTCTGCAGAAACAATAAACAATATCTAAGCCACTGTATGTATGCCCGACACAGGCTGCTATTCATGTGCTGACCTTAAAAGCTCATACTTTGACAGATTTTTGACATATCTGGTGGGAGTCATGCTTCAATCTGGTTATAAATATTGTCATGCTTACACCCCGGCCCACATTCACGGGGAGCAAATTGCCTGCAAGAAACACCAAGCAGTGGATCTGCTTTTCATCATTGCTCTAATATTTTATCTAAAGAAACCAACAATCTGATATTGAGACGCAAAGCAGCTGAATCTATCTGACATCAGGGGAGCCAGGCACAGGCTTGTAAAATGGTCCATCTATTATGGAGGGGTCAGAATAATAATAATACATACTTTGCACTTTTTAATGCAAGGATCTCTAAGCACTGTCCAAATATGTGTAAGCATCATTACCCCCATTTCACAGACGGGAACACTCCGGCAAAGAGTGAACCAACTGCAGAATTGGTAATAGAACCAAGGTCTCCAGAGTCCCAGTTTGCTGCTCTAATCACTAAACCAGAAATGAAGGAAAGGAGAATAGTCAGCGGGGGGGAGGAGAAGAGGGGTGAACAGGAGAGAGGAAGTAGAAATTAAGAGAAAGAAAAACTACTAATAAAAAAAATCAACCACAGTCTCTAGATCAGGAAATTATAACGTAATCAAAAAAACTTACTAAACCAAACTCTTCAAGGTGTGACTCCATCAAAATCAGTGGAGTTACACTACGGAGGCATTTGGCACATTGGGCAAAATTCTCCTCTTTTACACAAGCACAGTTATGTCTCAGGGCCAAATTCAGATCTACTATAAGCGGAGGCATTCCCAGTGAAGTTGACTGAGCTGCATCCACTTATCCTAGGTCTTAAATGGGCCCAATGAGCTGCTCCAGAGGAGGAAACTGGCCCATTATCCTTAGACCAACCATTGTATGAAGTAATTGTGATTCTTCTCACCTGCTCCAGCATATCTTTGGCCAGGTCTTCTTGTTCATCCATCTTCAAGATCGCCCGTTTGATTTCATCATTGGACAGCTTCAACCTTTCAATAGTGTTAATACTGCCCCATTAGTAATTTGAGGAATACAAAAAGCCCCCCAAGAAAGCACAAGGCATAAAATGCCACATTGACAGCTTCCAACACAGGGCCTCCTATGAGACTCTCCCCCATCCTCGGCTTTGCTAGTCTAAAGAAGTCAGTCGCCTTCTTTAAGATGATCTAACCAATTCTGGTGTACAAAGACTTTCCAGATCATACTTTTTTCTCCTCTTCAGCTAATCAAAGCCACATCAAAAGCAGGAGGAGAACAATAATAATCAGCTCCTCATAGATCAGAATTCCTTTTATCTTCTCTCATCACAGACACCTTCCTTTTCAAATACTTTTACTGTTCACACCCTGAATCTACATACTATTGAATCCAACTATGAACTTAAACTTCACCTCTGGGAATATTAAAGCATCTCCAAGGCCATTGAGTAATGGTTCTGAATGGATCAGGGAACAGGTTTCCCTTCTTGATCAGGGAATAGGTTTGTTTTGGACAAGAGTATCGGTTTTGCTTGAGAAATTCACCGTGCCAGCATTCACAGCTGAGAAGGGTATTGATAGCACGAATTTAGGCCCCCCTCAGCAGTGCTAGCCACTTCAAGATAGGAGCTCCTGTGCTAGATGGACAAGGTGGTAAAATTATCCTCCTCCTCCTCTCTCCAGCCTCTGCCCTCTTCTTTAGAGGTCTGCAGTTAATTAGGCAATCAGTTATAGCAAAACAAGCAGGGCTCAGTGAATTGATCAAAGAGTCTTTTCACCTCTAGGTCACCAGTTCAAATCCAATGCAGACTAGCAGCCATCAAAACTTGTTATCATCTAATGGCTCCCAGAGGCTTGTCTGAAATGGGTTTGGTGGTCCACAATCCAGTGGACCAATGACATCCTCATTGGTTGTTCCAAGATGGAATGGACCACAAAGGGAACTGCCATCTTACTCCCGAAGAAAATCTCTACATCAGGGGTGAAGCCTACAGGCAAGGCAAGGCGGAGAGGTGCGAGGGGAAGAGGAGAAGCTTTTGTGCAGAAAGGACTTCAGTCTCCATGGACTTTCCCCAATCAATGCATTACTTAACATTTAGCAGGGGGAAAAAAAAGCAAAAATAAATGAGTCATGGGGTTGATGAATGCAGCAGAATATTTTTGTCTTCTGTGCTGAGAAACATCACGGTAACATTTCATGCTGCTATTGCCATTTGGATGGGATCACATTTTTGGAACTATGCAAAAGCAAATGTAAATGTTTTATTTTTACAGACAGGAAATATTACTAAATCTGAGAAATTTAAATCATTTTAATGTTGCCGAATATAACAAACAGCTGGGAACTAAAATATGAATCAGCAGACATTCAAAAGCTTTTCAAAAATTATGCCTCCTAACTAGCTTCAGCTATGCTGTTCCCAACTATTCTTCCAGTTGGTTTTAGAAATGAAGCTATAGTAGAAATGATGCACAGGGCCAACTGCCAGCACAAAAGGTAAGGAAACTAGATTTCCATACAAGGCATCCAGTTGAGCCACAGTTGGAAGAGATGGGAGGATTAACAGGCTTGGAAATGAAAGGTTGGAAAAAACATTTTACTTCTAAGTTACCAGGTTGATTCAAGCTCAACTCAACACAGGGGGAACTGGGTGAAATTCTATGGCCTGCATTAAACTAGAGCTCAGACTAGACGATCTAATGGTCTGACCCCTTCTTCTCTCAAAATCTGTCTTAAAATCTGTGAGTTTATGAACTTGCTAGTGATCAAAAACCCGTTAATCTGATGGCTGAAGAGCCGAATGTGAAATGATTTGGTGGGTCTCTGCCTACTTCCTAGCAGATTGTGGCTATATAAATGTTATGGTTGTGTTTTTCTTGGGACTGCACCTTTATATTTCTAGGAGACTGCTCTCTGCAGGAGGTATGTGCCATATTGAGAGGCAGAGATCCTGCAGACTGTTGCAGAGGAGACCCGCACACCATGCTCTCACATGGAAACCTAACTTTGTCTTTACTCTGATTTTCACCTTGACCTAGAATAGAAAATTCAGGCCGAGAGGATATGGAAAAACATAGCATTCATTACCTAGACGATCCTGTCCAACTGGCATTAGTTTAAACAAGGGGCCAGAAACTGAACAGACAGGTTTGAGGTACATTGGCAAAGCTCATGTTGCTGCTGGTCACTCTAATCTATTCTGTGACCTAACTGAAGACTTCAGTTTCCAACTCCATTGACCTAGCACCTTTCATCAGCACCAAAATCATTTCATGCATCTTTTGTTCAAAAATATTTGAGCGCCCCAAAACGACAGATAGCTACACAAACACTGATTTTTTGGATGTAGCTAGGCCCAACTACGAGCAGGAAAATATCTGGCTTGGTTGACCCAGTCCACATTAGAGAGTGCCATAAAGCTTGCCCAATCATCTGCAGGGAGGCAGTTGAGCTTGGTCACTTGCAAGCCTGTAATGGGGTCATGAAGACTGCAAGTAGGCATCCCAGACTATTACAGATGCTATTAAATCTGATAGAAGGGTCTCATCAAAATGGGGTTTATTTTTCTGTTAGGGCAGTAACTGCTTGTAATTCTTGAAATGTCAGCAGCACAAACATGGATTCCCACAGTTAGAAGCCAGCTGAACAACTGGCCCAAAGGGTTGTTAATCAAATGATCCTCGTTATATTTTCAAAACTCCTCATCAGCCCTGCAGTAGATCTGAAAATCTCCAACAGTAACGTGAAACAGATGTGTTGCATTTAAACAGAAACAGGTGAACTGATTAAACATGAACCTAAAGCAGATGCATAAAATCTTTCCATTGAAGACTGAATAGAGGTTTCCCTGGCATGTGGTGGAGACACCAAATTGAAGTGTAATTATGGCCCAAAAAGTGACACTGAAGAAATTACAGCTCAGCATTGGAGAGCTATTCTCCAACATCAGTGACTTTCTTACCAACTCTCAAGAGCCAAAGATTATTTATCCAACTGCCACAGTCCTCCAGACTCCAAATGGCATGTGTAATTCCAGCCACGTCCTCTCTGCTTCATATATCTTCACTGACAACAGAGATCTTGGCCTCAAACCCAGCTGGTGACATGTGACTTAAAAGGGAATGCAGCACCCTCTTCTTCAGCTACAATAGGCTTTGTCTGTAGCGAGGACAGTGCCTAAACCTGCATTCAATCCTGCCCCAACCTTGGTCAGATGGAAAAGGACCTAAAGAGCACTGGAGGGAATCCCACCCTCTTCTCTCCACACCCCCGCCCCCACCGCACGGTGGTGGAGCAAGGAGACCCAACTGCTTGTGGCTTCTTCTCATGGCATTAAAGCTGAACAATTACCAAATAGCTTCCCTCCCTCCATCCCCTCTGGACAGATAAATAATCCCTATTGACTCAGCAGAGTAATTCATCACTAATCTCCCCAGGACACCTCGGCTGATTTAACGCCAGCTTCACTTGCAGACTTCAAGTGGCTTATTGTTTGGTCCTCTCAGAGAAAGATGTCTGCCTGACTCAGAACATGCCCGGGAGACATGCCATCGTTTTGCATCAATCTCCCTTACAGACATCCAGCACTTTCTCATTTTTCTTCCTTAAAGATATCCATTGATTCAAGCTGGTGTCACCCCTTCCCCCTCCGCTGCAAGACCAACACAGTATACCCGTCATTCATCAGCCAACTCACTCCAGAAAGGAAAGAGCAACTCAGTTTACTGCTCCACTCCTGGGCAAGTGCTGTTAGGTCTTGCTCATCTTTCACAGAAGTGCAGTCACCTCCTGCCAAGGTACCATGAAGTTATTCAAAGTACGTTAACTTTTCCTACCAAGAGGATGTCATTCCCACTCTTCCTCTCTCCCTGGGAAAAGAAATCTCTCATCTTTGACCAAGATAGTTTACCTTTTCAAAAAGGATTCTTGTGGTTCTTGTGACAGGAACTGGGATTGGCAGCCCTAGAGACCGACAAGCTTTTTTCACTCACAGGAAAGGTATAGCAGCACTGAACTCCGCCTCCACACACACATTCTCACATGCCCCATTGAATCCTGACCCAGAGAGATGGCTGTAGGGTAAGAAGGAAGCTCATGCTCGATGGCCTATCTGATCCTGGCCTTTACTGAAACTACCAGCCAAGGCTGGCACATGGTATGTTTTTGGGATGCGGCTATTTGTCTTAAAGAAAATGGAATGACTCCCCCTCCCTCACAACAGCCATTCGATAATAGTGCCTGCTATTCACTGCCAAACCAGGCTGGATTGAACTGGTGGCCACATCCCATGACTGATCCCCTGAGCTATCCCTATAATACACAGGAGTAAGCTAAATTGATGCACTGGTATAAGCCTGCGTATGAGTGTCCACACACATACAGCTGCACCGGTTTATCATCATATCTTTTGTTAGGCCAGTTAGGCCAACTTCTGGGTGCAGACTAATCTTCCCAGTTACATGGAGAGAAATTCCTAAATGCCTTCACTGCACTTTGCTTACAGAGAAGCGTCACTCCTCTATAACTGGGCTCCAATGAGCTATTTCCAGACAGAGGTTAATTACTTCCTTCCAGGAAGATGGTCACCCCACTGGTTCCCTACTCAAGAAGAGACATGCTCACTACCCTGTGATGGGAGGGACAAGGAGAAAACTTTTGGCTCCCTTTCACACTCAGGCGGATCTCAAGTGGAGCATGCAGAGGGGCTGAGCTAGTCTTGCTACTACTTCTCCCAGCAGGGAGTGACAACACAACCTTCAAGAGCCACCTTCTCTCCCAGCTGCCAGCACAGCCTGCCGGAGGTGACGAGAGATGATACTATCACTGCTGGGTGATGCAGTTGCCATGGCAGAGGGGAGGGGCTAGGAGTGCTCTAGGGGCAGCGGTTCCATACCCAGTCCTCTCAATGTCTGGACTGAAGGGGTTGGAAGTGCTGAGAAGGCAGTACCATGTGGCAGACGGATGTGATACCCAACCCGAGAGTATGTCTACACTGCAACAGAAGATGCGCTGCATGGCCATAGGTGGGCTGGAACTGCTGACTTGGGCTTGCAGGGCACAGGCTGTGGCACTAAGATTTGCAGGGTAGATGTTTGGGTTGGGCTGGAACTCGGGCTCGGAGACCCACCTCCCCTCACAGGGATTTTAGAGCCTGGCCTCCAGCCCGAGTCCAAACATCTGCAGTTCACCTCAGTTACACCTGGGTGTGTCTATCTATGGCACTTCTGTCGCACTCATCATTGTTCCTGTTCTCTGGGGATGGGCACTGCTGACCAATTCCTGCGCAGGAGCAACAGGCATGAATGGCCCATTTGCATGCAATAGTCCCTATGGAAGTGTCTTTGCCAAGGCCTGAGCTAGGGCAGCTGATGAGTGGCACACAAGTACATGCTTTCAGTACAACGCTCCCTTATTGCAAATAACGTTTTTCATACTAACTGCCCATGTCCATACTGAGTCACAGAGATAAATAACATAAGACGCCTGCCTGCACAGGACAAACACTGCACGGACTTGTGCAAGGACACCATATTAAAAGCAGGGAATCTGACGCTAGGAACAGACAGAGAGAAAAGGTATAGGCAAAAAAAGAGCAGAGAAATTTCCAGCTGAGAGCTGAAAAGAGGTGGAGAGTTGATGAGGTCCAGAGGGACAGTCGAGCAGTTCCAGGCCACAGAAGTCTGACCAGAGACTTCTGACCTGGTGGAAACTGGGGATATTGGGAATATCATGAGGGAGGCTGATTTCTGATGTGGCAGAAACTGGTGCATGTCAAACACCCTGGAAGAGGCTGTCCTTGGACCTGGTGGGAGCCGGGACACACCAGAGAGAGTTGGTCCTGTGACCTGGCTCAAACGGGACGTACTGGAAGCACTATGCGAGAAACTGACCTTGTGAAACATTCAGAGCAGCATTTTGGATGCTTATCTGAGCCCTTTACAGTTGGCTTATAGCTATCTGACAGGGACTAGAGCTTGGATCTAGACTCATCAGGCTCCACAACATGAGACTTGCACCCACTGCACTGGAAAAAACACCAACGTTTCAGTGATAGTAAATGGCCTGGAAAAACAAGTTCTCACGAGGAAGAGGACAAGGAGGAAGGTGACACTGAAGGACATTTACCAACTAATTTCCATGTCAACGGAAATCAACTAGCATTCCAATTTTCGTCCCTTTTAATTTATCCCAGTTAATCCCTTCTGCCATAGTCTTGTTAAATATGAGAGAGAGAAGTGTGAGGGGGTGTGTGAGAGGGGTGTGTGTGTGTGAGAGGGGGCTGTGTGTGAGTGAGTGCTATTTCCTACTCCCGCTAGGGTTTGGCTCGTTGGGCCTTATGAAATATGAGCTCTGCCTGATCCTTTCTAACACAGTGTTAGTAAAACAAAATAATTCGAGTAGTGGAAAAAACCTCATACAGCTATTTTACTTTAAAGGACACGACAGTTTAGTGTAAACAAAGGGGGAATAAACTACAGGGATGTATGCACAGCTACAGGCAATTGGAAACAGCTGTTGGAAAGCACTGCAGCAACCTGAGAGTCGGAGCTGCAGCTTTGGATTTTAGGATTGCACCAATGCACTCTGTTTGCTGAGCTTTTTTTTTTTTAAACCAAAAACACTGATTGCGTGTGCCTGCGTGTGCATAAGATGCATTGCAAAGAGGGCAGGGAAAGCAACATGCTTATGAATGCCGATCCCCTTCCCTGAATGGAGAATTTCATTTTCAAAGGCTTGGTGGAGGCTGGGAAGGAAGGATAAAGAAGCCGGGGAAGGAAGGAAACAGCAAAGGCACGATAAAATCCCTTTTAATTATTGTCTGCAATCAACCTGAAAAAGCCACATGCTGCACTTGGAAGTAAATCTGACTATAGCCCAAGGAGCAGAAAGGCATGAATTTAAAGGAACCTCTTGCCCAAAGATTTTTGCTTCTTTTGTTTTAAGTGGGTATTGTGAGGTTGGGAGGAGACTATGGAGCTGTGAATTCTAAATAAAATAACTTTTGGGGAGGGAACATTGTTAGGTCCTTACTCCGCCTTTACTCAGAGAAAGCACCCATTGTCCGTTATAAAATTTTTATTTTCTAGGCTATTTAATGCACATGGAAAATGCTGGGTTGATAGCTCTGGAGATGGGTATTTCCTAGTTGCACAGAACACACCGCAAGCTTCCCCTGCTACTGCTCTATCTACTAGGTTCAAATCTGACCTCCTCAAAGAAAGAAATGAGAGTTCATTCTCCATGACCCATTCAGTCCTTGGCCTCTCTATTAAGACAAGGGGCTCAGAATGTCTTTTGCTGTGGGCACCACTTATCTCGAGATGTTGTTAACGGGGAACAGGTCCCCAGTTTGAATCCAAACTGAATCAGTAGCTACTCAAAATCATGCTCATTTGAGGACAGTTTGGTGGACCATGTGAAATGAGCTGATGGCTCTCAGCCTAATTCTAGAATACAAGTGTCCACATCTCAGAACCATTCCCTAAGGCCCATTTGCTAGCAGTTGGGGAAGAGAAGATGACAAGGCCTGGAGAATGACCTCTGTTCTCACTCTTTCAGAGAATTCCCCCAGGTCAGGTGTGAGGTACATAAGCAGAGCAGAACAAGGGATGGGGGGAAAGCTAGCGCCCAAGCTGTCCTTGTTCTTTGGACAGAAACACAGATTCAGTCCCTGGAGCTTCACCCTGGTGCCTTTAACCAGGTTACAGTGAACTTAAGCGTGTGAAAAAGAAAGATGCGCAAACAACCCAAATCTCTTGTCGACAACCCAAGTAACAGGCTCTCACCTTGGGATCCTTCCCCATCACTATAAGATACATTCCACGTGCTTAAGAGAACTAATCTGTGACCCAGATACATCAGCAGATCTGTCCAATGGAATGAAAATCCTAAACAACCCCCCGCCAGCTACCAATGACGTGCACAGGCAACTATTGCAGACAGAAAACTGTAAACCAACCCCCTTCACTGGGAATGGGGGGGCAGAGTGTGTCTTGCTGACAGGCCGACTAATGTCACCTAAGAAGCATAATGAGAACCTCAGTGGGTTTCATCAAGCAATGGAAAGAACGGGCTCCATTTCTGCTAGCTGCAGCTTTGCTTTTAATGGTTAGCTTTTGGGGGGGGGGGGGGAATCTCACACTTATTAACCTGCACTTCCTGCTGAGCAATGGAATGATTTTTTCTGAGTGCTGCCCCAAAAGTTGTCTCCACCCCAGTTGTTGACGCTCCTCTCCTCTCTCGTAGCAAGGGGAGTCTCCTTGTGCAGAGCTTAGTGCTGAGCCAGACCTGTTTAGCAACAGACCTGCAGCCTAGTCTAGAATGGTTGGCAAAGGACATGCAAGGTGTGCATATAGCCCAGATACACAGCATATGAGGACACAAAGGTCATTGCAGGAGGATATGGAGGATGCAAAAGCACCTGCTGGCCCTTAACAGCTAAAGGCACAAGTAACAAACACTTATTCCTGAGTGTGTCTCACATTCGCTGCCTTCCCCACAAAGGCAATTAAAAAAAAAAAGGCCGGGGGGAGGATGCGGGGGAAGAGAGGCTGAAGATAGATATATTGGATCTGCCAGCATCCTTCAGGTGTCTGGTGTGCTCCCAAAGGGTTTCTCAGAGCAATACGCAAAGAAGAATGTAACAGAAAAACTGCTGCCAAATGACATATACGGCGCACAGTGTGCACCATTATGGGACAGCCCACGTACTGTTGACTGCACAGTGGCCACATTCCCCACATACACTTGTTTGTGTGCGTTTATGGCAGTTGAGAGTCTATCTACTTGCCTGTGTTTCGATATAGATCTGTGGAGTGCCTGTGTTTTGGATTGCCAGGTGTTTGCAAACCTGTAAATGCATTGGGGCCTCCAGGAGTGGATGCAATTCCACATAGGCAGACACTCATCTCATCTGAGTGTGGATACATCTGCGTGCATGTGCAGGTGTCCACGGTTGATCTCAGTGAGTATTTGGGTGTCTGTGTTGGATCTATCTTTGCCTCTACGCACATGAACCATGCTATACACCGTGAGTTCATAGCTACTATACTTACTTGGAGAGGAGAATGACGCAATTCTGAGCCCTTCGGCCATCAATAACAGAAAGCTCTTTAACCTTCCGTGTGGACAAGTATAGGTCCTCAGTTGAGCCCATCTCTTTCTGCAAGTAACCAGACAGAAAAAATAATCAATGCCCTGTTTTTGCTTCCTCTTCTCTCTAGCCAACACCCACAGAATAAACCAAGTATATTGGGCAACAGCCCAGCCTAACCCACTAGCGCTGAACTTGTGGGGAGATTAATCCAGGAGGCAGAATAGGAGATAGGAAGTGCCAGAAATCAATTTCTAAAGGAGGAGGGACTCAGACAGATTTCCCCCCCCCCAATTCACTAGTCAAACAAATGCTGATCATCATTAGCTGTGCAGGATCACCCTAACTTTCAGGCATTGGACCTGATTCTGATCTCACTCCATCATAAATCAGGAGTAACTATCAACAGTATTACATTGGTGTAACATTAATATGAGAGCAGAACCGGGTGCATTATGGTGCAGTGCAGTTGCGTGTGTATATCCCCAGGAACACAGGTCTATTCAGAAGCCTGAACAGCCTCCAGGAGGAAGTGCCTGCAGTAGAGGTTGCCCAGCAGTGTGGAAAGGTTGCATCCCAGTTGGATAAGAGTCCTTATATTGTCTCTTAACTATTGAATTCACCATTGGAACACAGGCCTGCCAAATTCTCATTGAGAGAGGGATGCCAAGAAACACACAAACGACATGATGAGCGGAATTCCCTGGAGTCACTCAGCTGTACTCGCCACACAAAAATGGGAACCAATGCCCAGTGGATGTTCAGCAGGAGCATGCCCCGTGCTGTCTCAGAGCCAGATTCTCCAGCCCACCGAGGCCAGAAACTGACCCGGGAGAATTCCCCCTTGGGGAAATCTCTACAGGTATGACACTGGCAGAGGCAGCATAACCATCTCGGATGTCCGCTGCCCTCCAGATCCCAGCGTAAGGAAAAGGAAAGGGTTGAGTCAGGGGCAGGAAGGGGCATGCTGGAGCAGGTTAGCACTAGCCCTGATCCTCCACTGGAGTCAGGTCTGTTAGGGAGCTTATGCCAGCAGCAGAGTAGCCCTTCCCTGCAGCTCTAGCTTCTGCAGGGCAGCTGAGGATAAGAGAGCTGCAACCAGCACCCTGCAGTTGTCACTGTCCACTAGTAATGGCGAATTAACCAGGACTTGAGACACAAAGATGCTTAGTGAGTCTGTTCTCCTCTCAAAGGGCTTGTATGACTCTGAATATGGCTAATGGAAACTCTGCACAGGCATGTCTAGAACAGACCTCTTTAAAACTTTTCATCTCCAAACTACTTAAAGGCCCTAGTTAGTACTCTCACATAGCAGAGAAATAACTGATGTGCCTATTTTCCAGACAGCCATAAGGATAAGGCTCCCATCAGGAGTATTTCCCTTATGCTCTTGCGAAAATCCCAACCTAAGAAACGTGCCTTGGGGAGTTGTTTCTACCACACAACCTTAACCCTTGTTGTCCCTTAACATGCTGAAAAATAATGAGCTGACCACAACCATATATCCGCTTCCCCTGGTGGCCAAGGTTCTTATTGGACTTTCTGGGAAGGGACTTGGTGACCAGGACTCACTATAGGACAGTGGGGCCTGAAATGCAGAACAAAACCATTTTTGAAAGCTATGCCTTCCTCTGAAGTGTTCTCTACTCTGATTTTATTTAAGGTGGCCGTAGTGCGATGAGTAGACAAGGGAGCCTGAACTTCTTCACCTCACTCGCACACAATTCTGTCTCTCCTCCTGGTCTTTGAGGACTATGAGACTCCCAAATAAGGTGGACTGAACCAGACCCCTCTCTCATCTACCTTCTCAATTGCCCTGAAGGGTCACTGTCAAATGACCTTAAACCTCCTTCCCAACTCAAGCTTCAGCATCATCTTCCTGCCCCACAGACAGAAGCCTTTCTTTATTGACTCTTTTGTGGCTGGTGAAGGGGACCTGAAGTGATAGGCCTGGAGACTGAAGTAATCTCCAAAGCAGGTGCGGGCAGGTCAGTGTAAACTTTCCCCACAGTGCCCTACCGTAGTGTGTCACACACTGAACTGCAGAAAGCATTGCTAGGGTTGAGAAGGAGTTCATATTCTGGGTCCCATTTGTTCCTTGGGCTCTCTGCTAAAAACGGTCAAGAAGGGGACCAATGAGGGCAAGCTGCACTGATGGGGTTTCCATGATGCGGTCACCTGTCCATAGAAACCAGACCGAGACCTCCACATTTTATACAGTTGAGTGAAAGGATGATGCTTGTGTTCAGCTTCCTCCCACCCCAGATAAATGCAAGAAGGGGAGCTCCTTGTACCTCCTCCCCACCCAGGCAGGAGCTGTTGAAAAAAATCGAGCATTAGATGAGCACAGGGCCCCTTATTTGCATGGTGCTCTCTGTTGCCTTTGGTCTGCATGCCACAGGAGAATCTTGCAAGCCAATAGTTTGTTTTTTAGGAGGCAGACAGTGGTACTCACCTGCTTACAGGAGGAGGGGTTAGTTAGCAGGTCCTATGCAGGCAGCAGCCGCAAATAACAGAGAAGGAAACATGCCAAACATTAGCCACGGAGATAAAGATACCAAGTTTAACAAAGAGGCAGATTTTAGCCATACACAGTTTTCTAAGAGAATAAAATTATTTGCAAATAACATAGGCCTAGATTGTGAAAAGGTATTTAAGCACTGCCCTGCTCATGGAAAGTCAATGGTACTTGAGCTTGCAATGCTGAGTGGAGCAACACCTCGATACCTTTGAAAATCTAGGCCACAGTCCTTATCCAAAGAGCTGCCAAGGTTAACACTCCAGGCTCTGTTCTCCTCTCCTTATGCATGTCCATAGCTCCCCATTATTAATCATAACTCATTGTGCTTCTAGAGCAACTTCCATCCAAGCATCTCAAGGCATTTTACAAACACTAAATAATTAAAGGCTCATGACACCCTTCTGCATTTGGTATTGTCCCCATTTTATAGACAGGCAAACTAAATCACAGAGAACTCAAGTGATTTAGTCAACATCATACAAACAGTCAGTGGTAGAGTCCAGGAGAGGAGTCCAAGAGACCTGCCTCTCAGTCCAATGCTCATTCACTGGACACAACACTGCTTCTGCCCACAGCACCAGCAGGAGATACACGGGCCAAGGGAGAGGAGAACAGATCCTTTCGTCTTTAAAAATGAAGCAGTTTAACAAATGAAACTGGAAAAATATATTAAGACCATGTTAATAGCAGCAAAAGAAAGAAATGACTTATTTACAGGCTCACTTTCTCTTTCAAATGCAAAAGAGCAGAGATCTACTTTGACATTTTTCTTCACAGATATTTGGATGAAGTTTAAAAGTCATGAACTCAGGAAAAGTCAAGAGTAAACACATAGTTGGCCAGAGTGGAGTATTTCCAACAATAAAAAGGAAGAAAAGACCAAGTGTGAATCAACTGGAAAAGTTCTGATCAGATTTTAATTCATGAGGAACTTTGGTTGCTTGGCTTTAAAAAAAAATGGTGAGGACTTATTGATTGGAATCCAGTTTGTATTGGGATGCATGTAGATGAAAGAGGAAATATTATTTAAAGAAACAAAGGAATATTTAAAGAAAAAATGTGTAAAACTGAAGCCAAAGCTGGAATACAGTCAATAACCTTTAGTACAAAAACATACTACGGTATTCTACACTAGTATATCTTACATCAGTGATACTGCAGTGTCTGGGGCTGTTATAAAGTACTATAGTATTTTTATAAGGTTCAAAAGGACCATTTTTAGACTCCTGGAGGTCATTCTCAGAGGATGGCTCCATTCCAGTGGGAAGGGGTTAGGGTCAGGTTGGATTATGGTTGAACAGGCCAAACTGCTTTTCAGTGGTTGGTAATGCAGCCATAAATATTATGTTTCTAACTAAGAGTTGGCAGACAAGGACAGCCTTGGCTTTAGATTCTGGGGCCCAAAGGAGGCAAGACTTTGGAAGGTCTTTCCTAGTGATGAAGCTCCAATGTTTACATCTTGATGTCATGTGTTGATGCAACACCACTGCATTGTGATGGTGTCTTGCTGCTGTTATGGCTGCTAACACGTACAGATGGCAACTGCCTATTTCGGCACTGATTCAGGGTTCCCCTCACAGCTGTGGTTATTGCAAATGCCTAAAGCCAGCCATGGACAAGGAATGAATTTCATGTACTTTAGTCTTAGTAAATTGGATTCTTATTGCGGAGTAAATACCTCAGGAGGATATTTTGAGGGTCTTTTCTCATGCAAATCTGCCTATTCTGAACATCCCAAAATTGGGACACTTCTGGTCGGTCTTTAGGCCACGAAAGCTTATGCTCAAATAAATTTGTTAGTCTCTAAGGTGCCACAAGTAACCCTTGTTCTTTTTGTTGATACAGATTAACATGACTACCACTCTGAAATCAGTAATCCTAGCAACCCCACTGAAATGTCAAGGTATTTGCAGGGTCAGAATGAGGATCAAAGTGCAACATTCCCATCATATACTGGAACCTCAAAAGCTTCCAAGTTGGGATGCTCATCTAGACATCTTTGGGTTAGCAAATTGGAAGAGTTCTGCTAAAACTGCTTTTATGATGACTGGAGATATGATACCCAGGTTAGTTCTTTCACTGGAACCAGTTTGACTAATAATAGAAGTCTGATACCTAGTGTAGACTCAGTGGTGCCGGCTAAAGATGGAAAGGGAAGCCTGGACTAAAGTCCTTAGGTTTGTGCCATTAAATCAGACTATGCAAGTTATTTTAGTATGTTTATAATTTTAATATAATTTATATGTTTAGCACTGGATGAAGAATTAAACAGACGAGAGAAGAGTGAGAGAACAAAGCCAGCTAAGTCTTACTTGGTAATTCTGCAGCACTATAGGGGGCAATGTTTAAGCATCAAAATAGCTTCTAGCTATCATTTCTCTGTGTGTGTCTTCAAACTCAGGAGCTAATGGCCTGATTCTACAGTGTTGCAAGGAAGTTTCCCTGAACACATTCCAAACGCTAGAGAAATCTGGGGGAGGGAAGGAGGTAGAAGTACAGTCCCATTCCTGCTGAATCTCATTCCTAGGAAGCAGACAGATTGCAGGTGACTCGCTTTCCAAGAATAGGAGGAGGGGAAAAAAGACCTTCTAATAAATGGCTGCTGTTAAAGTATGATGTTAGTGTCATAATCTGTAACTTGGACAGATTCTGTAACTCAGCCAGTTTGGCCAATATGTTGTTTGGAAAAAAGAGAAAGCAAAACACAGCTAATTCTGGTCACATAGCTCAATACTCTGTAGCTGCCCAGAGTTTTACCCTGGAGGAATGAGGAGGAAAAAAAGATAGAAAGAGATTAGGAACACTGAATACAAAGTTCAAGAGCTTTACAGAAGCTAGCTGCTGCTCAGATCAAGATCAGAGCATTACCTGCTGGGATCTGTAGTATCCAAGGGCTACACATTTGGATTAAATATCAAGGCAACAGCGTGCTGTACTTTGGCCACCAGTTCCCCACCCACCTCCCCACTCTTGTGCTTTTCTAGGGAGCACCAAACTCTCAAGCAGAAGTAGCCCCCTATTGGTTTCCCCGCATCCCCACTAGTGCCAGTGAAGGGTCCAGTCACTAATGTGTCCCATCCTGATCCAGAGTCTCAGAAAACTCAAGACCTGCAATGCTGGGGGAAAAGAGCCCCTCCCTTACCTGGTGTCTTTGATAAGCAGAGAACATTTTTTCAAAATCCTCCAGATCCAGCACCCTGAAAGCCTTTAAGTCATCAATTTCATGCCAGATTGTGCCATGGATCTTCTCCTATAATCCAAAGAGAAAATCATATGTTCAGGAGACAAATCACAGTGAAAATCTGTAGCTAAGCACACCCAATTCCAGCAAGGCAGACCCAGCTATTGTATTGACTTGGCACAGCACAGGATGCTACTGTCATTTTGGGGAAATGTTTTGTTTCTGGAAGACGTCGGAGAGTTTTCTAGTCCAAAGAGAAACATTAATACAACTTAATGGGGCTGGTTTTTTAACCTGGGCATTTTGAAATTTGCATTACATCAATCCCCCTTTAAAAATGCCACTTTCCAAGACTAGAATACATCATCGCAGATACCACTGAAGATCCCATGGGGACATTTCCTTCCAATAATGGCAATTGCTGCAGATGAACATGGTCATGTTGTAACAGGGGTTGTCATCATAAGAAGGAAATGTAGCAAGGACTCTAATGTGTGGGAAATCCCAGACAAAATTCTCTCCAGCTGCAGATTTCACAAGACCTTGCTGCAAACCTTAAGTGGGTGTGGAATACACCCTGAACGGTATCAAGGAGTCTTCAAGGTTTTCCCTCCAAGTGACTCTCTCAATCTTTAAAGACAAATCATCTCCTATTGGATGGGCTCCCCTGTCCTCACCAGAAGATACCCACAGCTCTCAAACAGATGTGATTTGTATCCCAACCTCTCAAACCACAGCACTGACAGTCACAATGGTGAAGGCAGCTCAACGTATGGCAGACTTCCCCTGTCCGGTAGGTGGTTAGCATGAAAGAGGGAGTCACCAACACGGCTGGGGGGGCGGGCAGAAGCCTTCTCACAACTACATGCTCTACGATCCCTCACTCTCAGATCTTGGGAAACAGGCCAGTCCTTGCTTACAGTCAGACCCCCAACCTGAAGCAAATACTTACCAGCAACCACACACCAAAAACACTAACCCAGGAACCTATCCTTGCAACAAAGCCCGTTGCCAATTGTGTCCACATATCTATTCAAGGGACACCATCATAGGGCCTAATCACATTAGCCACACTATCAGAGGCTCGTTCACCTGCACATCTACCAATGTGATATATGCCATCATGTGCCAGCAATGCCCCTCTGCCATGTACATTGGCCAAACCAGACAGTCTCTACGTAAAAGAATAAATGGACAAAAATCAGACGTCAAGAATTATAACATTCAAAACCCAGTCAGAGAACACTTCAATCTCCCTGGTCACTCGATTACAGACCTAAAAGTCACAATATTACAACAAAAAAACCCTTCAAAATCAGACTCCAACGAGACACTGCTGAATTGGAATTAATTTGCAAACTGGACACCATTAAATTAGGCTTGAATAAAGACTGGAAGTGGATGGGTCATTACACAAAGTAAAACTATTTCCCCGTGCTATTTCCCCCACACCACTGTTACTCACACCTTCTTGTCAACTGTTGGAAATGGGCCATCCTGATTATCACTACAAAAGGTTTTTTCTCCTGCTGATAATAGCTCACCTTAATTGATCACTCTTGTTATAGTGGGTATGGCAACACCCATTTTTTCATGTTGTGTGTATGTGTGTGTGTGTGTAGATATCTTCCTACTGTATTTTCCACTGAATGCATCCGATGAAGTGGATTTTATCCCACAAAAGCTTATGCTCAAATACATTTGTTAGTCTCTAAGATGCCACAAGTACTCCTCGTTCTTTATGCTCTCCACTGGCACTGGAACAAGGGAGATTTTGAAAGCCTTTGAATTTTAAGGCCAGCTGCCATTCTAAGCTAGGAAAAGGATTTTGTTGTTTCTTGCAGTCACAAGAGAGGCACCATGGACTGAACAGCCCCTGGAGACTGAAATACCTTCTCCTCCCCAAATGTTGTCCCTCCAGGGCAATGTGAGTGCAATAGCACCCTGTTGACGTGAAAAAAGATCAGACTACATAGAAAGATAGAAATATAAAAGGGACTGGGGGAAGTCTTGGAGGTGAAGGTGCTGCAGAACAGCCCAGCAAGGGCGTCTTGTGTACAGGAAGTAAGGAAAGCCAATGAAACTGCCCCCAACAGGCTCTAACTCTGAAGTACCTAAGGTTCACCCATGCAGCAAAGTGTGTTAACATGTCATTATAGGAACAGGTTCCACTTCCCATTCACACTCTTTAGAGGAATAAGAGAAATGTTGTAAGCCACAAGGCTCAAGGAAGCAGGAAAAACAGCTGATGTGGGGACCAAAAAAAAAAGCGGGGGGGGGGGGGGGGGGGGAGCAGGCACTGAAGTGTCTGGAGGAAATTCCTAACAAGGTGACAAGGTGCAAAGCAAAACAAACACTCTTCCTCTCTTGATGCATAAACAGAGGGAGGAAAAGCACTGTGGGTGAGGGTCATCACAGCCCTTGAAACCTTCCTGTATGGAGTAGAACCCAGAATCTAACAGGCTCAGCAATAGTTTTGTGACTTTTTCCTTGTGGCTAGAAGGATCATGGGAGGGAGGCAATTCTCAGTGGATTTCTGATCTGCCTGGGAAAAAGAACTACAAAGGGAGCATCACCCCAGTCACCTGCTTCCCCAGAAAAAAATAAAAAAGCAAAACAGAAAGTTACCCCTACTTCTTCTGATTTCAGAAGACATTCATACCAGGTCTGGCCTTATCCAAGCTGGTTTGCCCATCTCTTGGTTTTATACTACATGAACCTATAAAGACACATCCAAGGCTGGGACAGTCTGTATGTCATGAACAAAAGAACTTCAATCCCAGACAGCCCAGCTTAAGTGTTGAAAAAGTATACCACAGAGCAGTTGAGGAAAGCCATTCTGCAGAGAGGTGGGGGCAGAACAGCAGAACACTGAGTGCACACACGGAGTGGCTCTCCCTTCCATTCTTGTGTTGAGACTGACCCTTGAAAAGCTGCAGAGGGCTGCTAGACTATTTCTTCTGCTGTGCTCTTGCTGCTTGGCTGATAGCTTCTTGTCATTGGCCAGAGAGACTGAGCATTTTAAGAGAAACAGACTTACATAGTGTGGTTGCTATGATAAATGATTCCCTCAGCTCCATAAAAATATTTATGGTCCCTAACTAGCAATTTAAAAATAAAAAATTCTTTACTTTTTTTTTTTTAAATTGTTACAAGCCTGCCAAGCTCTGTGGTTTCTCTGCTTTGCACAAGTCTTGGCCCACACTGAGAAACTAAACCCAGAAACTACATTTCCCAGGATCCCCTAGTGATTAGCTAAGAAATGGTGGGAAGTGGGGTAGTTGGAGAAACATGGGATTAGTCAGGATGAGTCATAATAAAGCATTTGCTCTACTGACATGGACTTTTGGTGTATTATATTTATAACCTTCCTGCAGTCACTTCATTTCCGCACTTGTGTGTTTGAAATGAAGCACAGTCTGCTGCTTGCCCAGAGGGTTACGAAGATGACAAAGCAAGGGGCTCCACAGGGCAGGTGGTCCATACAGCCTTGTCCTCCGTTATGGCTGCCAGCTGTTTCCAAGTCATCAAACTCCATCATGCATCAACATAACTTCACAGCATGAGTGAGCCATGATTTCGCTTTGGGAGGCTCCAGACACATTCAGGACTCTATAGTTCTCCTACAAGTCAAGAAAAACCTGTGAAAACTGTGAATGTCCAGTGAATTTTAGGACAGGCAACCACTAGATGCATGCAAACTATTCACAACCGAAAGGTGAAACTGCTTGAAATTTGATTTTTTTCTTCACATTTCATTGCAAGCTTGAAAACGTGGTGAAAAATGGATTTTTCCCCTCTTAATAATGGATCTCTTTACCCATGTAAACAAACCTATTTGAGCAAAATGTAGCTTCAGTTTTTGGGGTTTTTTTTTGGAAGGGAGGCATGGTTTTGATTAACAGCTACTTTGCCCTGTTTCATTGCAAAGCAAAATCTGAGACAAAGAACCACCTGAGACAACAGAGAACATTTTCAGGGTGAGATGATGCAACCCTATCCCCCCATGTAGTTCTGTAACAGGGTGGCAACCTCCACAGTGCCGTCTCATGGCCTGGGGTGGCTCTGCAGCAGCCCTGTCTCAGTTTCTCATTTTCAGCCTGCTTCAGCAGATGCCAGAGGGGCTTGCTGTTGTAACCTGGGCCTCAGGCTAAAGCCTTAACACAAGTCCTCCCTTTCCCGGGAAATAGAGTTCCTTTGTTTGTTTTTGAAATTGGACAACACACAAAGCCTTTGCACCCCAGTCTCAAACTAGTCCATGGCTCCTTCCCAAGGGGGTCTGTCTTCTCTCCTCTAATTTTTCTGCCCACCCTCTCAGCTTGGTTTTCAGCCCTTCCCTAGCTCCTTCCTTTCCATCTTTCCCTCCTGGGCTTGTCTGAGTTGCTGCCTGCTCTTTCCTGAAGAGCCACCCCTCCATCCCACCCCACCCCCAATGCCTGCTTATCTAGGGTCTTTCACAGGCCACGGCCTGCCTTGTCCTTTCCTCTGGCTCTCTCAACCTTTCTGCAGCCATCTGCTGGCAACACTTCCCCTTTCTCCACTTGGCTAGGTCAGGTTGAGTTACATGACACTCAGATCACATGACCTTCATTTTCCCCACCTGGGGAGGAGAGCTAGCTGTGTCACGGGTGGAGACCCATCCCCCTTTAAAAGGGCCAGTCCCCACTCTGGGACCCATTTGGGGATCACTCTTTTGGCCATGGCATTCATACTGGTTCAAGGAGCTGTCTACTGAAGAACCCCGTGTGTCACTTTCCGTAGGAAGGAAGAATCTCCACTGATTTCAGTAGTACCTCCATGAGTACCCCATGGAACAGAGCTCTCCAAGAAATTACAGTGTCCCCATCAAAGCAGAACACTCAAAGATTCTACCCTGAGAATATCTGTGCAAAAGTACTGGTTTTTCCATCCATATTAATAACCTGTAGAGAAGTATATTTTTGCCATTTTCCATCAGCAACTACAACTTTTCACAAGGAAATCCACCATGTTATCACGAATCCACCACAAGTGGAAATTTGTCATTTTCACAGCAGCAACAGTTTCATGTTTTTGTGGAAAAATTCAACCTCAGGTGAACAATTCTTTTGGTCGCTATGTGATTTTTTTCCCCAGTCTATGTGGGAAGTTATTTGCACGGCTCTTTTCACACAGGAGATGTTGTGGTACACACAGAACAAAAGCCTTCCTGATGAGGCAATCTCAGCACAGCTCCCGCTGGGTTTGACTACAGAGAGACTCCCTTTCAGCTCATTTGGTAGAGCCACTACTGGAAGTTGGAGGACTCCTAATTGGGCAAGTCCATTTGATAGTATCTGGCCAGCAGAGAACAGGAACAGATGTAGGCAAGTAAACCAGTTACTCTGGTAGCTTCAAATTAATATACTAGTACTTATGAAGATACAGAGATAAGAGACAGACAGTTCAAAATATGGACCAGATCTAAACACCCTGAAAGCTTGGCTCCAGATGTGGATTTGAACGAATAGCAAATATCCAGTCCCAGCATGCCATAGGCCTTGTGTAAAACCCAGGATGGAAAGATCTGGTGGGGGAAGCAACCCCCATTTTCAGTCTCGGAGCAAAGAAGGAAATCTTCCTGGGAGTTCACAATGGCCACACTGCAATGCTTAGTCTCTCTTCCCCATCCTTTTTAAAACCAGTAGCTTCCAACAAACAGTATTGTAGTACTGGAATGGAGCTGCAGTGTGGAAGGCATTAACGGGAGCTCAGTCTATGGTATCAAAGTGTCTTTGACACCAGTCATCAATTCAGAACAAAGCTAATAGAGGGTGTGTGTCTCAGGGTGAATTAATGAGTCATTGTTCGTAAGCTGGTGCAGTTTCCTCAAAGCACAAACATCTTCCAGCTGAGCGCTGGGTGAATTCCCTTTCCCGGAATGCCCATGAGAATTGTGGGATGTAATAATTATTGCCAAGCGCTTAGATAACAAGAGATAGAAAACAGCTCAGTACTTTCATAATGCACAATAGATGGAGTAGAGTAGCTAGCATAATGGGCCCTGGATCTTGACTGGGGAATCTAGGTGCTACTGTGATACAAATAATAATAAACATTTCTATGCCCCAGCTTCCCCATTTGTAAAATAGAGATACCACCTCCTACAAGGTGGATTGGCTGTGAGGCTTAATAAATTAGTATTTGTGGGGTACTTAGAGACTGCAGGGATGAGCACCATAGAAATGCCAACAAATAAATAAAACTAAAGATGATCCCATTAAACTAGCCTTGGTCTGGCTTGACTCTGGGTTCTGAGGGTAGGATTAAAATCCATAAGTTACTCCCCACAGCAATGAGCAGAGAGGAAGTGCCCAGTAGCGGTTTGGGGAACCTACCAGCTCTGAGGGAGATGGCTCAAACATGTCCCTTCTCCCTTGTAGTGAGGAGCATCAAGTTATGGGGCACATTTCATCACAGAAAACAACTGTCTCAGCTACCCTCCAACTGACAGCATCACAATCTCTGGGATTTACAGAGAGCTCACTAAGTCGAAACATGAACACTGACAAATGCTCCCATAGGAACATCCTGCCCCCTGCACCTCCCCAAACCATTCCACATTCCCCAAAATAGCATCTTTTACCCACCTCACCACCCAGCCCTTCAATTTTATTAGCACAGCTGCCTCCACTCCTAACCAGAGGGCAGGATAAGCCTATGGTTACTGTGCACTAAACAGAAACACCTGTGCCTCTCGCTTTAAAAAAAAACAAACATGTATTGTTATTTCTTTTCTTCATCGCATTAAGCCCCATGTTCTAAAAAGGAAAATAAATCCCCACTCTTACATTCTCTCCCACACCCCCACGTGGTCCTGACAGACAAGCACAGACGGTGCAGCAAATATTTCACTTAGTTTTATTTTAAAGAAAAGAGGAGAGAGTGAATTCTTGTGGCATTCCAGAGGTCCCCAGACACTCATTCCGAATGCCTGAGTTGGGCCCCGGGTGAGTTTCAGTCTAAAAAAGAACGTGGGTTTCTAGGCAGCTATCCAAATTCAACACAGACACTTTTTTTAATCTGTGGAAAAAAAACACCCAAAAGAGAAGGGAAGAAAAAAAAATCCAGCAGGAGGGGGAGAAGCAGAGGGGTGGGAGTGGCTGCAGGGGGTGGCAGAAAAGGAGTGAGCTGTGCAACAGTCAATTTGAATTCTTTTCCGTTTCTCACTGCCCCATCTCTTAGGAATGCTCCTACTAAGATGGAGAGTAAAGGCAATAAGCTGCGAGTCTAACTGTGAGAGGGGCAGAGGTGAGTCCACATATGGCCATGATGATGTGAGTGATGACAGTGACGGGCCACTGTTCCCTCTGAGAGGCTGCCCCTAACAGAGTAATGTAGGCTAATTTAGAAGTCAACTCTGCAACATCTGCCCTATGCTCTGCCCCCAACATGCTAGCTGGTCACACAACAGGGATGCTCTTGTTCCCTGATGGGAGTCTGTAGGAAGGGGCTAGCTCTATGCGTTAGCCAAGGGGACACCTGGTTCTGGTTTATGTCGTAAGAGCCACTATGGCTGCTCTCCTAGTTATAGATACACCTGGATCTGATACAGGAAAGTCTAGGCTGTGCCTTGGTCATGATAATGCAGTCCATTGGGATGAGGTTCATTGCTGAAGCCCTACACTAGGGCCTGCTGGGAATATACATGGTTCAAATCCACAGGGTTCCAGGGTAGCCATGAAACCTTGTGGAAGAGAATACAATGCCCTCCCTTAGGGCAACAACCTTGGTCTGAAGAGACACACTAAGGCATCAACTTCAGACACCCTGAACGTCTCCCCACTGACACCAGCCAACCTGCGGTAATGCCTGAGTAGGAAGGATGGGGCTGCTGTTAAGGATGCCGCGGTGTCTTACCTCGTTCAGTTTGGCCCAGTTGAAGGATTTCAGTGGGTGGGAAGGCTGTGGGATAGATTTCTTCCTCAGGCTGGTCCCGCTGCTGCTGAAGGTGGTTGTGGGAGGGGGCATCATCCCCATGCTGAAGAAAGGAGGGGCTCCAGGTGGGGGAGGTGGCCCTCCCGGTGGAGGTGGCGGAGCAGGTGGAGGGGGGCTGCTGGAGAATGGGAGTGGGGGTGGCAGCGGGGGCAAACACTCCATCATCAGAGAGGAGGGCAAAGCTAATGGGCCACCAGGAGGGGGTGGAGGAGGGGGTGGGAAGGAAATGCCACCTCCTTGCTGGAGAACAAAAGAATAAGCAGAGGATGTTTAAAATGTACAATAACTCCATGGTGCCAACTGATATGATTCTCTCTCACAATATTTGGTGTTTTTCTTAAGGCCCCAGATTGCAGAGTTTTGTGATAAGGGAGAATCTCAACTTTCATTTGAAAGTCAAAGAGTAAATTTCTAGCCCTTGTGGTAACAGAAAAGAGCTTGAAAATGTGACCCTTAAAATGCTCAAAATACAGAGCCAGTAAAAAAAAGAAAAGGCAAAATCTATTTTTCTTCTGATCTCATGAATTTTGGGGGGCTGATGCATGATTTTTGAAATACTGAATACATGCCAACTAACCCCACTAACACAAAGACAGGAGAGAAGCCCCTATCCATGGTGACTCGCTTCTAAGGGCTGCATTTGGGCTCCTGGAGGCTGAGGCATGCTAGGAGTGAGAAAGGCGCTGCACCAAGCAGGAGGTAGCTGCTAGAAAAGTTAGGCCTGCAGAGTGCAGAAGCAGCTGCAGTCCCTCCAGGGGCACCACAAGCAGTATGTGTCACCTCCATTTCCTATACCTGTGTAACTGGTGACGTTTGCCTTTCTCCAGCCATCTCTGGGGGTGAGGGGCAAACATGCTCCATTTCGGGGTTTCAACACAAATTATGGACATCTGCCGCATTGTGGGAAGGGACACACACCCCTTGGCTTTTTGTGCATGGTTAAATGAAGAGGGCAATTACAAAGAAAGAATGGGACAGACGATCTATAGACCTGTGGGCACTGATCCCTGCATATTTTACCAGGGCACATACCCTGGTCCATAATGCAGGCCTATGCAGCCTTTATGCTGCAATCAGAGGTGTGATTGCAACATGGGCTGGCATATCGGTGCTAGTTTTAATTAAGCTAGAACAGCAACAAATAGCTGTGGAGATGCAGCAGCATGGGCATCAGCACAGGCTAGCAATGCAAGTACACACCCAAGAGTCTCAGTGGGCTTGTACAACCTATGCTGAAGCCATGTCTTCATTGCTATTTTTAGCCATGCTAGCATGGGTAAAGCTAGCACAGGTATGTCTATCCATGCTGCAATCAGACTTCTGATTGCAGCACAGACCTATCCTAAGCCTCCACCTTTGTAGCTATATACTCAGACTCCCTTGGTATGGGGGTGGGGGGGGGAGAGAATTCATCGTTATTGTGCCTTTGCTCATTATTCTTTTGCTTCTGAGGGTTAAAGGATGAGAAGAAAAGTCTCAACCTCATACCGAGAACTCATTGAATTGAGCTACCAGGTCTGTCATTTGGTCCCGGGTCTGGCGCAGTTCCAAGGATTCTTTCTGTAGCTTGTCCTTCATCTTGTTCAATGTCTTCATCATTTCATCTTTCTCTTGGGTCTTTATCTCACATTCTCTTTCCTTCTTTTCCAGTCTGCTCAACAGCTCTGCGTGTTCTACAGACAGAATGAGGAAGCATGACTGATTAAGCAAAACCCATGAAAGCTCTCTAAGGAGATGTGAGCTAGATTGAGATAAATAATGCAAACTGGTGGGGGTGAGGGGGTTATAACCAGGAGCAACAAGATGAAACTGGGCCAAGGAATATGTAGACTGATTTTCAGTATATATTACTTGACAGAGGCTTCTTCAGCTGTCGAATAATCACTTGTGGAAGCCCCATCACTTGAGCCATTTGAAAACTAGACTAGAGAAGGCATTGGGAAATATACTACTAGGACCAAACAAGCATTGTCCCATGGGGATATGGACTGGAGGATCAAAAAGGTCATCTCCATCTCTACAGTCTATCATTGTGTGGTTAAATCAGGACATCTCCCTCAGTTCTTCAAACAGAGAGAGACCATGTACCTTTTCTGAATTTCTCCGCCTGATCCCTCCACTGTTTCACTTCATTCTCATTCACCAGCCTGAAAGATGAAACCAGATTATTTATGGTCTATTCTGAGCCATCCAGCCCTGTGGGCCACAATGAACAATGACTGGAAAAGACAACTTGCTGAATTGTAGTATTTCTATGCTGGGTCAGATCAGTGGTCTATCTAGTTCAGTATCCTGCTACCCACAGTAGACAATACCTGATGCTACAGATGATGATATAATTGGCCCTTAATGTGCCTTCATTATTGTTTAATGCTATAAATGAGGGGGTGGGGGGGGAAGAGAAAATCCTTCTTGATCCCTTTTGTGGTAAGTGGATGTCCTGGCAGCATGACATTTACTTTTATCACAGCCCTCATAGCTAAATTATTACTACAGCTGGTCACTACAGCTGACTCTCCAAAAAACAAAAACAACTGCAAAAGTGCAATAAAAAGGCCACCTACAACTCAGAAAAGAGAGGCTGGCTACATTTTAGATAATGTATCAATTGCCAGACAATGCCAATACCTCAGACTGCCATGGCCATTTCTTACTAGTGAAAGAAAACACTCAGGAGAAGGAGTGATTAGATATGCAACAGAAGGAGCAACTATGAAAAAAGACCAGGCGCAAGGTCTACAATGAGGTCCCATGTTGGGATGGAGAGAAGGAAGTCAACTACAGCATATTTTTCAAAACAGCTAATGAGAAATTAGCTCTGGCTCACAGAAGACACTGTATAATTTTTAATGGAATAGAATGTAGTTCTATATAGGAGTTTATGCTCAAAGTATGGCAAAGCACTTTAGTGTCTATACCAGAGTTTTTCCACCTACAGCTCATGGGCTGTGGGCGGTCCCCAGAGGTCATGCTGGTGGGCTGCACAATCAAACGGTTTGGCATTGGAAGGTATAGTGCAGCACAAGGAATGGGTGCACGGGAGAAGAGTTGGGAGGAGGGACGGCTCATGTGACCACCTCTCTCACATGAAGCAGCTCACAGAATGAAGTAACTGGAGAACCACTGGCCAAAACCACGTGCGGTTGAGGGAGGGAGCAGATATTTTATGGAGAGATAAAAGTTATTTATGCTATTTGGCTGCTGATTTACTTTATGTTATTTGAAATCTTCCTGAATTAACCCAAAGCCATTGATGAAGAAGATCTAAGTAGAGCGGGTCAAGTTTCATAAAATGTCAATGAAACTTTCATCAACACTTTGAAAAAAAGAAAAAAACAATTTTGTTCACTTTTCATGACTTTTCTTCCTTGATTTTCCACCAGCTCTAAGGCTAACAGAACTCAAAGAGCACAGGAAAGTAAAACATACCCTGGAAAATAAGGAACAGATTAGGCTACAGTTTGGAAAGCAATTAACTAGAAAATTTATAACAGATTACAATAAAATATAATCTAGATGTAAGATCCTCAGTGCAGGGACCTGGTATTTTGTTCAAGTGGCATTTACACCTAGAGTACTGGATAACAGAATTAAGTAAGAATAATTAACACAATTTACATCTTAATGATGTTCTTGACATTGAAGTTGTCCAGTGGAGCTATATCTGGATCATCCCCTCTCTCATCCTGAAGAACGATTTGTTGTAGTATGCGGTCTAACAGCTGCCACTGCTGGAAATGTCCCCCATTCCGCTTATCTGCAGGAGAAACACCAATGTACAAGGGTTGATATTAATATCCGAAGGTGCTTGGAATCCCTGTATTCCACAGACAATAGGCCAATGTTCCTTGCTTTCTTTTTACCCATCTTAACAAAACGGTTGGGGATGGGGAAGGCATGCCACATTGCAGGTAAATTATAGAACATCGGTCCTGGTTCTGCACGATATTGCGCCTTGTATTGTCATTTGCACTTGAGCAACAAGGGTGTAAAATCCTATCAAATCAGACTAGTGTGAAAAGTGCATGCACAATCATACACCTAATTTGCACATTCAAATTCCATATTTCTACTGGCAGGTTTCAGAGTAGCAGCCGTGTTAGTCTGTAACCACAAAAAGAACAGGAGTACTTGTGGCACCTTAGAGACCAACTATAAATTTGTTACTCTAAGGTGCCACAAGTACTCCTGTTCTTTTTGCATATTTCTACTGCAGATCAGGTAAGTGTGTGCAGAAATGCACCTACAGAGGTGTCTCCATAGGTCAGAGTTGTGACTTTGCTACTTGCTGGGGGAGGATTTTTGTGTGGGGGGAGGGGAGTATCTAGATACCATAGTGACCAGGCATTTTACAAATATTTATATTCACAATTTGCATGCTCAGTTATCTGTAATTCAATTCAATAAAACTTTGTGCACATAAGCTATAAAAAAAAGTTACCAATGTGTTAAAAAAACAAAAAAAAAACCCTGATCCCTCTGGTATGCATTGAAGGAGCCAGGACCCATCTTGGATAGGAATACACACAGTGTACACACAACAGCAGGAAATGCACTGCAGATTGGCCCAATGGATTTCAAAGTCTGGCCCTTTAAATACCCATAAGTTTTTATTAAATACTTCAAAACTGCTGAACTGTGCCTCTAACCCAACAACATTCCTATCAAGTTTAGCCCTCCTCTGGTAGCACATTCTGGGCTCACCCTGAGCCCCAAAGCATATGTGCTGTCTTGTACCACATTAAAGAATTGACTGTCATACAACTGCTAGGTGGGTGACTGTACTTTTAAATCCAGCAGGTGCCCAATAGTGCTCTGCATGTAGCCTCTTGGTAAGACATCAGGAGGGTTACCCTCACCTTCCTTGCTAAGCTTCTCAGTCTCACTGCTCAAGCCTGGGTGAAATTTACTAAAACCACTCCCCAGGACTCTTTCCTAAAAGAGCTGGGTTAAACAGTTGCATAATGATCTTGCTAAAGGCTCTTTCCTGGCCATTACCCTTTGAAAGCATCAATCAGTAATTACCAATTGATTATTTAATCAAATAACTTTAAGAACCCATTGATATCATACCCTTCAAAAAGAAAATGCTGATTTGGTTTTCTGGTTAGGGTCTGAAAGCCTGATGTATTGCCATGAGACAGCAGCCCAAAGACATGCTTATTGGGAGATTCCCCATCAATGGGCAACAAAGGTTTTATTTGATTTTTTTTAAATTCTTTATTGAGTTGTGATAAAATTCAAAATGGCACCCACGCCTGGGAGTTCCCAGACCCAGAGCACAAGAGCTCTATCTCTCTCCTTTGAAACTTTTAATTTAACCCCCCCCCCAAAAAAAAGCTTAGTTTGTGACAAGCTGGGAGGCCCCCAACTTCTTAATTTTGTTTGAAAGTGCAGAGAGTTAAGATGTCATTTGTTAGCTTCCAAAATCCACTGGTTGGGGTCAGTGTCAAATCCTAGCTCCTTCACCCACAATGTCTGAACAAGCCTTTGCTGTATCAGAGAGAAAGTGCATTTCCTCCTGTGATCTATTGTCCCTTTCTTATATCAAGGCTTCCCACTCCCCTCTGCCCCAGGAAGCAGGGATGTACTCACAAGGCATCTGCAAGCAATGCTGAAGGACTGATAGCAAATAGGGATAGGCGTCCGTGTGCTTCAATCTCTTCTTGATCATCTCGAACATCTGAGAGGCACTTTTTGTATCAATGTGAATCTGGAGTAGGCAGAGAAATAACATGAGAGAGAGGGGAAGAGAAACATACAGAGTGGAAGATGGATCCAGGAGTGAAAACTGTTCAACAAGAGAGATAGGCAGACTGCAAAAGGCAGGAATCCCTTTGCGATGACCCAGCAGAGGGGCTTCAGTGAGAAGGGGGCTGGCAGATAGGGAGTCAGCTGGGCCTTTGGGATCTGCACTGCCACACCTGGTTGCAGTGGCAGTAAGGAACAGTTCCCAAAAGGGTTGGGAGGCTGGAAAGGTGGGACGACATACCTCTGAGCTTGCTCCATCTACTCTTCCCCTCCCTACAACATTTGTGGCCCTACCCCTCCCCATCTCCTCTAAAATGCCACCCTGTCTCCACAACCTCCCAGGTGACAGCCTTCAGAAACGTACCCTGGGTTTTGTTATTGGAAAACTCGGAGATGGGTCTGAGCTACGCCCAGAGCTGAACTCTCTCAAAGCGAGGGCATATTTGGATCCAGAATTTTGGTTCAGGCCCAGGACTACTGAGAATGAGTTCCCACCACCCCAGCCCTCTTCCGTCCCTGAAAACTCTGCACAATGCAGAGAGGAAAACGCTTTTGTCCAAGCCCTTTGGCAGGAGTCATGGCAGTGTTTAATGTTTTCATTGTTCACGTGTACTATCCCCATTCTGTACATGAGAAACAGCAAAGAGCATTCATCATCCCTTTAGCAGCCATGGCTGTTCCCTGCTGACTGTTTGGGAAAGTTGCAGGCTTTTGCATTCAGCAGCCAAAGCAGATATTCAGCCTCTGGCAACTCTAGCTCCCACATAGGCAACTCACCACATCAAACCGCTTGGCAAGTTCCAGATCATCCTCATTTCTCACCATCTCAAAGAAATCTAAGTGCCTAGAAAAGAGGAAAACAAATCCAACCAACTCACATGGCACAACTCTCACCTGGACCAAAGCTGTGGCAGGGGAGAAGAGGCACTCCATTCCCTGACAGAGGGCTACGATAATGGAGGTTTGATGAGGCAACCCCCCAAATGATGGGACTGTCCAGACACCTTGGAATATTTACTCTGTCATGCTCAGAGGACAGGGTATTTAATGGGGCTTAATGACAAGCTGGGAAGAGTGGACTGCCTGGGGTTCAACAAGTTGATAATCCCCATTTAAGTCTCTATGTCAAGGTGATTGTTGCTTTTAGAGCTTAAAAATTAAAATAAAATAGTGTGACAGGGTCAGGCCAGATGGCTATAGGAGAGTAACAGAAGGCAGATATATTAGCCCCAGGCTAAGTAGGTCCCTTTTCCCTGGGTAAGGTAACAGGGAAGGTTCCAGAACAATCAGGAACCTTCTGGAGACAAGACAGGCTGATTAGAACACCTGCAGCCAATCAAGAAGCTGCTAGAATCAATTAAGGCAGGCTAATCAGGGCACCTGGGTTTTAAAAAGGAGCTCACTTCAGTTTGTGGTGTGCATGTGAGGAGCTGGGGGCGAGAACACAGACTGTTGGAGGACTGAGGTGTACAAGCATTATCAGACACCAGGAGGAAGGTCCTATGGTGAGGATAAAGGTGGTGTTGGGAGAAGGCCATGAGGAATAGCCCAGGGAGTTGTAGCTGGTTGCACGGCTGTTCCAGGAGGCACTCTAGACAGCTGCCTTCCACAGGGCCCTGGGCTGGAACCCGGAGTAGAGGGCAGGCCCAGGTTCCCCCCAAATCCTCCCAACTCCTGGTCAAACACAAGAGGAGTCAACCTGGACTGTAGGTTCAGAAAAACAGCCAAGCTGAGGGCTACCGTGAAGCTCCAAGGCAAGCAAATCTGCCAATAAGCGCAAGACCCACCAAGATAGAGCAGGAACTTTGTCACAATAGGCATATGACATGCTGTATCTTCACTGACATATCACTCACTGCATAAGGGGGAAATCCATGTGCCCTGCTTGCTTGCCAGACTGCTGGAATAATCTCATTCTGTATATGACATGTAGCACAGAGAATTTCAAGTATTCCATTAAACACAAGGGATTTTGTCATAGTGCTTGGGGTCCTCAAATTGCACTAGCCCCGAGGGCTCCATGCTCTCTTTGTCTAACCTTGCTCCATTGTAACTTGTGAGATGCAGCAGCAACACTGACTTCCTGTTGAACATCCTTGGTTACTGGATAACAAATCATCACTATTCTAGTGGGCCAGATTCTCATTTCACATACAATGGTGTCAATCCAGAGTAACACCGTTGACTTCAGCCATTTGGCCAGCTTGTGACCAGCATAAGAGCACAATCTGGCCCAGTAGTGCTAATACAATGGGGTATGTGTGTAAAAGGAGAATTCCAGCATCATACTTCCATATTCTGAGTCAAAGACTTGAGGCTCCTTTGCTATCCTTCATGAGAGGCAATTGGATTTAACCAGGTATTTATACAAAGTGTCAGGTTGCGGCATGTCATGGTTTGATCCTTGAGTAGAAATCTCACTCACAGTATTCCCAGCCATACTGAGGTTTGAAGGAATCTCCAGTTTTGATGGGACAGCCTGCGTCTTGCAAATTAGGGGCCTGATCTGGCAGTCTTCCAATCCATGTAATTCCAGCAGAAACTGCTGCCTCTCTCCAAGCCACCTGGTACCTCCAGACTAGCCCTGTCCTCAGGGAGTGGTTTGAACTAGGGTAATGGGGGAGAGGAATGGGAAGTAGCACAGCAGTGGGGGCATTCCCTCTCCATGCACAGGTGGACCACAGGAGAGAATTTGCTCCACAACACAACACCACATGCCATACCTCCCAAGGTTTGTGTTCCGCATTGCCTCACTTTATAATCTGATAAACTTCTACAGGTTCCTCAAGATCCTCAGGTATCTCAGTCAAATCACCTAGTTCTAAAAAGTTTATTTTGGCTTGTAGATTTCTGAAGAGTTTAATTTAAGCTGCCTCAGTCAATGCAGCGAGCTTCAGAACTTAAAGTCACCAAAGCAGATGTACCACACTGGAGCGCCTCTTTAATGCCTTAACTTTTAAAATATGACTTCAAGAACCAGAACATTAGCCCTGTGTAGATGTTGATTTGATGTATTTATTGAACTGTGGTCTTGCTCTTTCCTATCAGGGTTGTGGGGTGGTGGCATTTTCTGCTTGTTTTTACAGTTTTTACTGATGATCATCTACATCTTAGAAGCACAGTTCCGGAACTCTTTGTCCAAAAATTTTCATGTTGCCTCCATAACCAATCTGCCCATTCTGAGGATGCTGTGTGCGCGTGCGTGCATGCATGCATGTGTGCGTGCATGCGTGTCTTTTAGAGAGACCCAACAGCAAGCTTGAATGGAAACTCAGTTGGAAACCTTATTTCTGGAACAGCTACTACTGCTCCATAATGGAGTGTCTATTGTCAAACAGCACGACTCACCTGTCTAATGTTGCATTTTCATGTCCTCTTAGCTTGTCAATAACAGGTTGAATTCCCAGCATCAGAAACTCATATCGCAGGTGCAATCGGAATTCCAAATTGTCCTTACAGAAGTGGGGTAAAAAAACCCAACTCATCAGACTCCAAAAGATTTTGGATAGATTCACTTAAAGGTAAATTCCTACTTTGAATATCACCTCTCCTGCGTTTAAAAGTTTACAGATAGGCTCACTTCCCCTGGTCTCACTCAGAATTTCTCTCAACAATCCAGCCCTTCCATCAGAAAAAAAAGTTCAAACCGGGCCTTCAGTCACTGTGTCATTCTCGGGTGACTGTGTATCCTGCGGTTCCCCCTTCAAAACCAAAGTCCTCGTATAACTACCATCAGCTCCATGTATCCTTCTGAGAAGGGAGCCCTCAGAGACCTAACAATGCTCTACAAGTTGCTCAGCAAGGGACAGAGGAAGAGCAAAGCAACTGGTATTTTCTCTATGATCCAAGAGCAGGTCACTTCCAAGCCTGGGTCACAAGCAAAAAGAATTTTGGAGGCTTCATTCAAGATCTCATCTATGAACCTCACAAAACCACCATACACACTGGCGTATTTCGGGGGGGGGGGGGAGGGGAAGGGGTGTCTCTGCTCAGGAAGGGCTTCAATGGGGATTTACAAGCAAAGAATGAGGACGATGTTTTAAGTTAGGATTGATAAGACCAGTCGAGCACCTTTTCCAAGAATTTAACCCACTAAATACACTGTAAAGACTCACGCCTTGGTCTAATAGCCATTTCCAAAGCAAATAATTCAGTAGCAACAGCTCTGTTGTACATGGAATTTCCAGGACGGTGACTCACCTCGCCTGCGCCAGCATTCAGAACAGCATTGATAAAGGACATGATGGCTGTTTTGAGATTCACCTCATCCCGATAGCGCCCCATGCTTCGGTCTAGCTCATTCAGCAATGTCTGAAACACAAGGGGTGAGGTGAGAGGAGACTAACAACATTAATTACTTTCCAGCTCCCACATTAGCTCCTTGTGAATGAATGTCGGGCAGAGTCAGACTGCCTTTGATGTGTCACATCTCTGCTAGAGTGTAAGTGCTTCAGAGGAGGGGCCATGTCTACCTGTCCACATTCATTACAATTTGGGGCATTCCAAGAAAACTAATTAATAAAATTGATCCTGATGGAGAATCCCTGCCTAGTGCTTTGGAGGAAAGCAAATCCCTGCCACCCTTTCCCATTAAAGTCCCGGTCAATATGATCCATATGGCAGCAGTAAGAGGACTTTCCCTAGCCCAGATCTTCCAGTCAGTTTAACTCTGTATGTGCAAGACAGAATCTCCACGGTTAATGCATCTTGGCCCATTTATACCAGTGGCATCCATGTAATTTTCCATTCTTTTCTTGAGTCTAGCACAGTGGATTCTGCCAGTGCCTCAGGGGATAGAGAATCCCAAACATTAACTACCCTCTGGGGAGAGCCACCTCTGGAAGCGTATCATTGCACCTAGACCTTGGAGGTGTTTTGGTTTCCATTTGTTCCTTGGGTTCTGTTTAGTTGACATAAGGCAGATTTTTGCTCAAGTCTTTATGAGCTTCTTTTATGTATTTGTACACAACAGGAAGAGCCCCTGTGGTCACTCAGCTGCAAACTCTTTAGAGCTTAGAGGTGAGCTGCAGAGCTAAAGTGGAAGTGGAGTTAAACCCAGATTTCCATGGTGATGTTCCCCACTAAACAAGCTACAGAAGCATTTGGCACTCAAATATCTTTGAGCTAATCTTTATTAAATCTTCCTACTTTGCAGGCAATATCCCAGAGCACATCACTGTCATGGCATCCGGTATTTATGATGCAGAATGATGGATTCCGGGATATCACCAGTGGGTTTGGAAGTACCAAGAGATGTTATGAGGCAGGGAAGAATTAAAACAAAACACAGTTAATGTGTTTTGGTGCCAAATGCCCCCTGCAGCCTCATTAGGCTCAACTCCATTTGAACTCACGCTGCAGAGGTCCCCTTAAAAACTGATTAGTGTCATAAGTGACTTGTGTCATTCTATATGTATCCTTTCTCACTGATTCCAGGTCACGTGTGCTCCACTTGTAAATCCAAAAATGATTCTTCTGTCAAAGCTGCAAATTCCACATGGAAGATAACTACGTTGTCCAGCTTCTGCCTCTCACATCACCAACACTAAACAAAAGCCCCACAATCAGAATTCAGTTGACAATTGTGCTGCTTATGCACTAGGGAGAATGCAATCCTGCTCAGTCTTCTAAAGGTATTTTGGCTGTACAGGGAGAATAGGACTAAAACATGCTAATGTAATGCATTCAGCAGGTATGGCTAAAATACACACACGGAGCAGAGATATTGAGTAAGGAAGTTCATTTTTTACTTAGTGGCTTTTGGACCCTGGCTACTGAAAGCTGTTCATTCCTAGCCAAGTCCCTCCATGCCTGTAATCAGTTTAATAGGTGTAATGTGGCCACCTCCAGAAAAGTACATCCCTATGGAGATAAGGGTGTCACATAATCCATGCCTTGTATAATGGTCTAAAACCCTTTTCTTATTTATTATACACCTTTCTGATCCAGCCTAGGACTCTCTGGGATCTTTTTCTGTAACTGAACATAGCATATACACCTCCATGTTACTACATGCTTGAATGTCTAAGCCCCTTCTACAGTCAGCATTTTCTCAACAGCTCAGTGGGCCGAGTAAGTCTGAGCTTTGTCTTCTGTGCCAGCTGCAAGCACCTCTGCCCCCGGCGTTTGATCATCCAACAACTACAATGTCTTCCCATTGCTCAAGTGGACACCCGACACCCACCCCTGCTCTCTATTCACCATAAATGGGCACCAGTCTTCAAACACATCCAAAAAACCCAAAGTTCCTGAGTTGGCCAAAAAGCAGAGGAGAAACAGCAGAGAGAATTTAATTCTGTTACTTCAGATTTTGTGCCAAGATTTTGAAATTGAAATCCAAAGCCTTAGGTCTCTGGAATGACGTGGGCAGGATTTCCCCAGCCATTAAAACAGCAGCTCCAAAAAGTAAGTTTTTTTTGTTTTGTTTTCCCCCAAACTTTGCACAAACCTGCTTCAGTCAGAATTCCCTTTGTTCAAAGTCAAGAAACATCAATTATTTGGAGAAGACATCGCTGAGCTAGAGCAGATATATGCTCGTCCATGTCTACAATATATTTTTGTGGTTTGATAAGGACATGTATGAGAGACAGACAATGTTAAGATTTATAAAGTATCATTTATACATCCAGACCCACTAGCCATCCAGCTCGAAGGACATCTGCTAAAGTTCTCGGTCCCTTTCCTGCAATGGAGCTGGGAATAGGATATGAAAAGTAGTCAGGGCAGGGCAGGGCAGAGGAGACTGTAGGGTAACAGAAACAAAAACGCTGAGTGAGGTAAGCAGCATTGTATCCTCTGCCATCACTTTGATCTAGAAGGGAGCACTATAAAGTCATGAAGTCCTTAAAGGGTCATAGTCTCTACCCCACATGGTGTGGCAGTTCTCCAATATCCCTAACCCTTCTGGAGTGGCTGATGCTCAAGTCTTGACTTGAACATTTCCTGTGAAGATTTCACCACATCTCTGTGTACTAATTGATTTTATGGTTATAAAAGTTTTTCTTACTAGTTAAGCGAGGAAAGTTTTTGCTTAATCTTATTATTCCTCATCTCTGACATCCGATAAGGTTCCTTTAGTAAGCAGCAAACCTCAAAGCGGTTTGGATGAGCTCTGAGGGGTGGAAGCAAGTCAAATGGGAATAAAGGATTCTACTTTTTAATTTACTTCTTTTTAGTCCCTTTGTGGTGTAATCTCAGATTGCTCAAATCTCCTTCTATGGGCCCTGTTCCATACTGCTAGTATTTAATACAAGCCAGGCAATAGGGTTCTGGAAGGAACGCCAGTTGAAAAGGCTAAATTTAGGAAGAAGACTGAGCTGCCTATATTCCTTCACCTCAATGCTTCTAGTGATACTAAACATGAAAACCAGACACTGCTTCTACTCTTTGATTCTAGACAGTGACTGCACAACAGCTCTCATCACCCAGGGAGACACTTGTTAACACAACATCTCCCAGGTCACAGTAAATCTAAGGGCTTCTCTGCATTGTGAGTTACTGCTCAGCCAGGCAAGGTGCAAATCTACAGAGCACAAGGTTGCTGAGTAATAATGTCCTATATGGACTCCATTACCACACAGTGAAAGTCCTGGAGTGTAGCTTAGTGTATTATGGCTTGAGAGCGTAAGTCCAGGTGGCCTGGAATCACCAACAGTTGCTTTAGTAAAGAGAGAAGCACTGGCCTATATCTGACAATGGGATTCACTCAGAACTGAAAGCAGGGTGACTCTTAGCATTTTGACAGGTCTGTCAGATGTAAAGCCAGACATGAAGGACATTAGTGTGTCCTAAAATATCTTCCCAGGCCAGAGTGGCATCACCACTTTGCAAAACGATAAGACTGAATCAAAGCATGAGCGTGTTGTTAAGATGCACAAATGTTACAATGCCCTGACACAATGAGTTTGTCCCCCTAGAAAAACCTTGGAAGATGGCAACCATAATTATTAGTGCCAGCAGTGCACTGGGCACATTATGGAAGAGTTATAGAACAATAATAGGATCCTTGCCTCAAAGAGAATCAGATATAAATAAGGCAATGTATAAATGAGCACTTTCAGTATGCACAGCACTTATTCACAGATCTCAAAGGTAAGTCAGTGCCATTATCTCTATCTTATAGAGGGGGAAACTGAGGCATTGAGGGGTTAAGTGACTCACCCATGGTCACACAATGAGTCAGAGACCAAATAGAAATAGCATCCGCTAGTGGAACTGAATGCAGGAGAAAGGAAAGAAACCAAGCGGTGAAGTTTAAAATTTGTCTGGTTAATTCTTGATTTTTGTTCAGAGTGTTTGTCGCTTTATTTTCCACATTTTCTTTTTCTTCTTCTTTTATGGAAGAAGTTTGTGGGGTGGTGGAAGAAGCATGTTCTAAAGAGGAACTGGCTGGAGCAGAGGCATGTTCAGCCGGGAACAGGGAGGAGACAAAACATTTGCCACCGTACACTATGGGCAAAGATGCAAAGAGGAGCAAACTAAGAAACTAGATAGGGGTTCCACAGCCCAAACCCGAGTGTTAAATAGATGCATTTATATTTATTACTATTCGTGTGATATTTTAGTATGACCTCTGTCCCCTTAGGTGTGCACTGCATTTATTCATGTCTGCTCTACTAGGATAAATCAGTTGGTTCTCATAGAGAGCACTGGTGGTGCTCTGCCCATGCCAGTGACCCAGGTGAAGCTAATAAACTCTCCCTGGAGGAACTTGCAGACTAAGCCTGAGATTTTCAAAGTCACCTAGATGGTTTGATTGCCTAATTGCCATTAATTTTAATGGGTACTGGGTGTCCAGATCGCCTAGGTGGTTTTGAAAACCTCCACCTAACTGGCACAAGAGGCTGCAGCATCTCACAAACTGGAAGAGACCCAGTCCTGCAGAGTGTGGACATTAGAGGTGGAATACTTCCCAATGCTGGTTGTGTTTCAGGAGCATTATAAAAGAGGAAAAGAGGGGGCTTGTCATATCTTAATAAAAAATGGTTCATGCATAAAGGAAAGCATGAAAGAAGGTACAGAATGGGCAAATCGGACCGCTCAGCTCAGGAAAAAAGCTGGGGCAAACATGAGGAAGTGGGAAGGGTATACTGAAGGAAACAAGAGATAAAGGCTGGTAAAAAACTGAAAAGGAGAAACTAACTATTAGCAGTAAAAGGAGTGAGAAAACCAGTGATGCATCTGGCAAGAGGAAGATGATCTTGACAGTGGCATTCTGGTCAAGCTGCAGGGTTGGAAGATGGGGGAAGCTGGAAGGGAGGAGGTTGCAACAGTGAAATAAGATGACTGAAGTCTTAGCAGTGGAGAGCATCAGAAGGGTGAAATCTGGAGATATGCTGGCTGATTCTCCTCTAAGACTAGTGTAAAAATATCAGAATGGCCATACTGGGTCAGACCAGTGATTCACCTAGCCCAGTATCCTGTCTTCCGACAGTGGCCAATGCCAGATGCTTCCAAGGGAATAAACAGAACAGGTAATCATTCAGTGAGCCATTCCCTGTCATCCAGTCCCAGCATCTGACAGTTAGGGGCATGGGGACACTAAGAGCATGGGGTTGCATTCCTAACCATCTTGGCTAATAGTCATTGATGGACTTCTCTAGTTCTTCTCTGAATCCAGTTATACTTTTGGCCTTCACAACATCCTCTGGCAACAAGTTCCACAGCTTGATTGTGAACTGTGTGAAGAAATACTTCCTTTTGTTTGTTTTAAAGCTGCTGCCTATTAATTTCATTAGCTGACTCTTGTGTTATGTAAATGGCTAAAAAACAAAAACACTGTCTTATTCACTTTCTCCACACCGTTCATGATTTTAAAGATTTCTATTATATCCCGCATTAGTTGTCTCTTTTCCAAGTTGACTAGTCCCACTCTTTTTAATCTCTCCTCATATGGAAGCTGTTGCATACCCCTAAATATTTGCATTGCCTTTCTCTGTATCTATTCCATTTCTATAGATCTTTTTTCAAATGGGCAATCAGAACTGCATGCAATAGGCAAGATCTGGGCATACCATGGATTTATATAGTAGCATTATGATAGTTACTTCTTATCTATGCCCTTCCTAATAGTTCCTAACATGGTTAGCTTTTTTGACTGCCACTATACACTGAGCAGATGCTTTCAGAGAACTATCCACAATGACTCCAAGATCTCTTGCTTGACTGGAAACAGCTAATTTAGACACGATCAATTTGTAAGTACAGTTGGGATTATGTTTTCCAATGTGCATTACTTTGCATTTATCAGCATTGAATTTCATCTGCCATTTTGTTGCCCAGTCACCAAGTTTTGTGACATTCCTTGGTAACTTTTTGCAGTCGGCTTTGGACTCAACTATCTTGAATAATTTTGTATCATCTGCAAACTTTAGCACCTTACTGTTTACCCCTTTTTCCAGATAATTTATGAATATGTTGAAAAACACTGGCCCCCACACAGATCCCTTGGGGATACCACTATTTACCTCTCGTCATTGTGAAAATTGACCATTTATTCCTACCCTCTGTTTCCTATCTTTTAACCAGTTACCAATCCATGAGAGGACCTTCCCTCTTATTCCATGACTGCTTAGTTTGCTTAAGAGCCCTTGGTGAGGGACTTTGTCAAAGGCTTTCTGAAAGGCCAAGTACATTATATCCACTCGATCACTCTTGTCCACATGGTTTTTGACCCCTCAGAGAATTCAAATAGATTGAGGAGGCATAATTTCCCTTTACAAAACCTGTGTTGACTCCTTCACCAACAAAAAAATAGTGTTCATCCATGTGTCTGATAGGCAAAATGCTTGAAACTGGCACTGAAGTTAGGCTTACTAGCAAGATTGTATCTGGAGCCGTTTTTAAAAATTGGTATCACATTAACTATCCTCCAGTTATCTGGTACAGAAGCTGATTTAAGTGATAGGTTACATACCACAGTTAGTAGTTCTTCAATTTCATATTTGAGTTCTTTCGAAAAACTCTTAGATTAATACCATCTGATAAATTAAACCGAAGTCACCAGGACCAATTTGTTCCAAAAATCAAATCAGGAATTACTCCACTGAAGTCAGTGAGTGTTACACCAGATTAGTACCAGTGTGAAGTCAGAGTCAGACCCATTGTAGATAGAATGATGGCTTGGTTATGAAGAGGCAGTAATTCAGACTGTAGTTTCCAGTAGGACCCAAGTGTGAACTTTTCCAATTTAGCACACTAACCCCTAGATTTAGCAAAAGAATTGTCTATATTTTCTACAAGGTCCCATAAAATAATCCATCTCCACAAATGAATTTCAGTAGAATTTATAGTGGTGGAGCCAGATCCTCATTTGGTGTAAACTGGTGCAGCTACACTGATTTCAATGGAGTTACAACAGTTGGGTCCAGACAATGGTTTGGATTCTGATCTTAGTTCCACTGGTATAAAACAGGATCAATTCTATTCAAGTCAAAAGAGTTATAGCAACATAACCAAAGTACTTTGGTTACAGCAACGTAACCTAAAGTAAGAAATTGGCCCAAAGTAGCAACTTTCCCTTTGTAATCTCCCTGCTACTTCTTCATTTGTTGAAGTCTGTTGTACTATAGTAGGCATTCCGGGTAGTAAGTCATGCCTGGAAGACCAGAGATGACTTAAGACTGAGCAGCAACCTGTAACAAGGAGAATACAATGTTCTTTGGTTCAGAGTTAAATGTGTGATTTCCACACACTAATCCATGTCACTTAGGCACATGCAAGTGGGAACTAATCAGTGCTCCAATCTGAAGCTGTCAGTAGTGAGTTATGCAGAGGCTTAAGTTTTAGACAGCTGCCAATAAATAAAGCTGACCCTCACTTCCTCATTCTTGTGAGGAAGTGGGGGGAGGGAGAAGGAGAAAAACCATTTAGGAATTCCACCAAGACAAGAAAAGAAACAGGGAGAAGGGAAAATAAAACTCTCTCACAGTTCTCTGGGAGAAAATGGTTCCAGCAACAGCTGTCTCACATTTACTCACTGACTCCTTGCATCATCTGCTATTGAGAGAGGTTGCCAAAGAAGATCCAAGGGGAGAGAGAGAGAAAGAGAAATTCTGACGTTCATTGCTGGTGCTATTGGGAAAAATGCTAAATCCAGAATCAGTGAGCAGCTGAGATGGAGCACAAGGATTTCAACAAGAGGAGGGATCAGGCAGCAACAAAAGGGGCAAGGGGAAACAGGGAATTATGTATCACTGCTGTCAGGATGGTGACTGGGGGAAAGCACATGTTCTGGAGTGGGAGGGAAAGGCCACTCTCAGAGTCACCGACTATAGTTCATGGTCTTCATTATTAGTGATGAGTGTTGTTTGTTCTTACAAAGAAGCCACGAAAAGTCAAAGAGGGAGGGACTAAATGGCTCAGGGGAGTGGGAAAGGCACATGGAACTTTTCACCTCTACGTCACTGGTCTCCATCTAACTTGAGTCAATACTGGCCAAAAGGTGAGAACCATCTGATGCCTTGTGTGAAATGAATTGTCAGGTCTCAGTCCAATCCCAGGTTTCCATATGACTCAACATGCCATCACAAGTGGCAACCCTCATGGGCTATTTATTTATCCTACAAAATAAATAGCCCATGAAGACTGAACTCCTCTCTCATCCTTTCACTAGCTAGTCCCAGGAGGTGAGGGTTGAAGCACAGTAGTGAGGCAGTGAGTCAAGGCTTGCACAGCTGCTGTGTGTATTGCAACTTTCCCTCTGTTCCCATCTAGAGCTGTCAACCCAGCACCTTTCACCAGCAGAAAATTCCATTCTAAAGCAAAACAAAATCTAATGAGAATGCCAGAGTTTTAGAGCTTTTTCATCTTTAAGTTACTCTGTAAGACACACCAGTGAGAGGTTTTCTAAAAGATGTGCTCTAGTTCAAACAGGAATTACTTCAGGGAAGTTCTATGGCCTGTGTTATGCAGGAGGTTAGACTAGAAGATTATCAGAGTGGTCCTTTCTGGCCTTAGAATCTATATCAAAGACTGAGCTCAAGCCAAGTTCCAGAGAAGCTCAATCTTCCCCACTTTCTATGGGCCCAATAGTCCCATTTCTGTCAGCTTCCAAGCCTGAGATGCTGAAATCCTCCTCCTCTTTGGCTCATCTGCTGTCCCCTTAAATAGCCTATTGTCTCATCATCTATGTGAAAACAGAGCAGAGCCTTTGGGGGATTCCAGGCATCCTTTTCATGAGACCAATCCACAATTTCATCTTTTGTCATGAACAATGGAGCCAGAGCAATTTGTTTCCACTCTGCATGTTCAGAATATGCATCTCCTGTTCCTCCTGTGTAGAGTTTGCTTTTGATTAGCTTTCACTACTCAGGAAGAATTCTAATGGCTTAATTGTGTTAATGCCAGATCCATGTTTGGGGAAATTCTGAGTTGGTTTTATAGGCTAAGAGAGAATTTCTGAGAAGGGAATTAGAGAGCAATGGGTTGGAATCTACCTAAAGCAGGAAGCTCTAAACCCTTCAGAGAACTCATGCACTGAGAGATGCTATTAAATGCTCAGGTGATAGGAGACATTTTCCACCAAAATTGTCCTTGGAAGCCAAAGGAGCTGTGAAGTATTTGCAAAGCCTTGGTTATAAAGCTGCAGATCCAAGACCCAGAGTGAAGAGCTGCTCAAAAAGGGCATTGTCGTTGCTTTATTGTATTAAATCCAGACTCAGTCCTCTATTATCTCCCAGGCACATACAGAAAAGGCACAAGCTGGCTTTTCTAGTGCCTCCTTAGGCTCAGCCACCTCACCCCTTTAGTGAAAGCTCCAGATCTCCCAGTAGAGCAGAGACGTGCATATCCCTCTTCCTTGGCCTGGTTGTCAAGGAACTGCAAGACCACTCTGAGCCAAGGCCAGGACTAGAGCGTAACAGTGCTTCACACTTGACAGATGAAATATGAAGCTTTATGTCACAGGCATTCTTAACTGAGAACCTTAAAGTGTGGCATCAGCTTCCTTCCTTGCCTTTCACTGAGCATGGACCATGTTCACTTGGGATGCTGCCACTGATCCACTGAGAGACGTAGATAGGTGGAGGGTGGCAGTGGTAGGTATTTGTAGACTTCTTCAGAGTTAAGATGAGAACTGCTTGGGTTCAACCTGTTGGAGAGAACTCTGTGGAAAATGCCATTCCAGTTTCTGGGGACAGGCTTTACAAAATTAGTAAGCAGGAGCATATCCCTGCTGCTAATCACATGGGTTTTTTTTGTTTGCTTTTAAAAAGAGGAAGCAAACACTTTTCTTTCCTTCCCCTTCCCGCCCCCCCCCCCCCCGCCCCCGAATGCAAAAACATTTGACAAAGGCAATTATTTGTGCATTCCGGTCATTCATGGATGAGATAGTAAGTAAGTTCCCCCAGGCTCACAAGAGCTTCTGTGAATCACTAGACGTGACTTCTCAAAGGCCCAGCTGTACAAGATGAGATGTGTTACCATACACTGGCCCAGCAATGATTTATCATCCCAGTCATTTACTCAGTTTGAGACAAATAAAAAGATATACACAGAGGAGTCCCTCGAGTTGACTTGGGATTTCTACAGCATATGGGTTTATTCAACAGATCAGCTCGGTCGAGTTGGGACAAAGAATTAAAATCTGATTGAAAGTTGCTGGGGCTGTGAATTACTGCCAAACACGCGAGGTCACCCCAAAGCGCCTCCAGTGTAAACAACCTCAAGCTTCAGAAAGGCTTCCTCAGTTAAGCTAATGACCAGAAAACAAGCAAGATTTAAGGTTGTCCTCTCTTTCTTACATGCAGACTACAGTACACTAACCATTGTACACTCTCTGGTTTGGCTTCCATTCCCCAACTCCATCCTTTGGATCAGTGACTCCCAACCTCTTACCGGTACGTTAGTCTTTTGTGGCTGAAGTCTTAGTCTCCCCAGCTCCCTATTGTCATTATGGCTGAGTTAACACAGACTGCAACTGAGATCAAGGCCCCAGCATGCTAAGCTCTGTACAAATACGTAGTGAGACAGTGAATGCATAGAGTAGCTTACAATCTAAACAGACAAGAAAAAGGGTGGATGTGGAAACAGAAGCACAGAGAGATGAAGCGTCTTGGCCAAAGTCAGAGAGTAGATCAGCGTCAAAGCTGGGAAATAGAACCCAGGTCTCCTGAATCCTAGTCGTGTAACCTGGGCAGTAAGCCACTTGACTCCCTGACCCTCTGTACTGGGACTCACCTTGATGAGAAACAACCACATGAGCTGCTGTTGGTGACCAGTGACCACTTCCCACTCAGCTGTGCATGCTGCAAACTTCCACGGAGCTTGAACTACTTTTACAATCTCAAATTTAGAGCAGCTTAAGATCCACTGAAGCTTAGACTATGCACAAACTGAAATGGGAGGTCGGGGCAATGGCTGATGTAAACAAGGTTCTAGGACCTAATTGTATATTATCCTCCTTATAGTAGCCAGGCAAAACCCAATGGAAACTTCACCCATGGAAGGAATATAGGGTTGTACTATAAGAACAGTAAACTAGTACAGTGCCAATATGTTTAGGAACCATAGCTTAACACAGAGCTCACAAGGTTTCTCCTCATCAGGATGGTTGTTTCATTAGGAAGAGGCAGGTCATAGCATCAGTTTATAATCCCCACAACCAGAAAGTCAGTGATCTATCTTTGAGTTTTACCTCTATACTTAGAGCAGGAAATATCTGTGCTAACTGTGGAGTAACAACTGGCAAATGTTGGCTTATTAATGGCTTTTGTTATAGATCACTTACTCCATACTTTCTGCATTATGACAGAATTGACCTCAAAAGCATTACAGAAGCTCCTTGGGCCTTTATGCTATTGGCACTTAAACAGTATGGTATCAGGCACCCAATAGATGACATCAGTCTAGGTTAGAGTGTGAGATTACTGAAATTCTTTCATTAATACAGCAAGACTCAGTTTTAAGGTAAAGCACAGTAGCTTTAAATCAGCATTGATAGTAGTGACTGGCTGTAGAACGTGTATGACAAATCTATGTGGGGAGTTGACACTACTTTGGTTGATCCAAAGTCCAGGTGAGGAAAATGGACTTTATGCCTTGACAATGTTGTACACTGTGTATAAGTACAAGCCACCCTTTTCAAGATGCACGGTGCTGTGCATTGTTGGCTGAGTGTTTATACCTGGAATCTTGTCCTCTCTGCAGCATAGACCTGGTAGTGAAGCATGGCCTGTAGGACCTTCTTATGGCCATCCGGCACCAGGCAGACAGCCCCGAGGATCTCCAGCACAGCGATCTTGGTCTTGATGTTCTCAGTCCGTAAGCTCTGGGAGATGATATTGATACTTTCTGGATGGGCCAGGACATGTGCCCGTCCCTGGGAATTGTTCATCAGTGCCTTAATACACCCTATAACGGATGTGTGTATGCGGCTCTCTGAGGTCTCATAGTCCATGCTCTTCAGGAAGTTCAACAAACAGGTCAGGCCATCCAGCTCAATAAACCTGGTCACAAACCTGAAGGGAAAGGGAGAAAAACAGAATTAAGGCAAACTGTACAATAGGCATCAAATTAATAGACTATGAAACTGTGATGCTAAGAACAGAGCAGTCAGTAGCCTAAAGAACTCCAGATGATTCCAGGCAACATGTCACAGACAGTCAGTCTTCTTGTCATGGTCATTTTCCAATTTAGGTAATTGCATTGTGTCTGCTTCGAATCCCACCTTTTGTTTCCCCTGTCCTATGTGCTTGGACAGTGTTACTGTAGAATAACTACCACATTCAACCACAATGGCTGCTGCATTTCAATGGCCGGTGAAAAGATTCCTACATACTGGCAAATCTATAGGGCCTACACCTACAATCCTGGATCAGGCAAAACTCCCAAAATGGCTTGTAGGATCTCTGCTGGCAGGAGATGTTCTTAAGGAGGGAGCAGACTCAATGGCCGCCATGGATACCACCAGGGTCTGGCATGAGGACACAAATAGACTAGAAATGTGGGCAGTGAATTTGCAGAAGGAACAGCATGTTCCAACACCGTTTTATTCCAAGTTTGGGGTCACTTTTCAAATCACTAGGGTTGTGTGTCAAACTTTCATTATGAAACCAGGCAAAACATGTCTGGTTTCAGATAAAGATCGCACACCAATCTGGATGGATACAACATAGATTAATCTCAAGGAAGGGTCTATAGTTTCATTCAAACCAAAGATAAAAACACAATGGGTCAGTTCATCCCTGGAATTAATCCACTGAAGTTAACGGAGTCCATTGAAGTCAGTGCAACAATACTGGGAACACATTCACCCAATTGGTTTTAGCTGAGTTTCACTGAGAGTTTTCAGGAGGCTTAAGATTTTGGGGTCCTATGCAAAGTGAAGTGAACAGGATCCTATCCAGTTCCCTGTCCAACTTGTGAACACTGAGCGGTTCCAAGCGTGTGTCATTGCTTTCTGTTTTTGTCTCTTGCACAAGAACACTCCTGAGCCTCAGTTATGTATTAGTATACAATTACATTAGAAATATGTCAGCCAGTCCTTTGGTTGGTACTCCACTTTACCACACAGGAAATTTCATGGCCCACCTGAAAGTTGGGCCAGATACACTAAACAGTTTGCCAACCTTCAGCTTACTTGGACCAACAGTTCTGAGCAGAAACCAGGCAAAACTTGGTGGTTTCAGATGAGTTTTGCTCTGAGGTTTGTTCAGACCTGAACTTCAAAGCAACTTTTAGATGGGGCCAAACACACATGCACCAACAATGAGAAGAGGGATTTCATTAACTCAGCTCAGCAAAACTGCCAAGTTTCACACTGCTCTGATCACAAATTACTTGTCTTTTGGGTGTACCATCCTACCCTCTTTATCTATATGAGCCACGGGAACAGAAGCCCCTCTCCCCTCAGGTAGATGGAAGGACCACACAGAGTGCGCTAGGAATTCAGTAAGACACCAAACACCCTTTTTTGTTATTCTAACTCTTTGCAAGAAAACTAACGGGTAGTTCAGGGTCTGTGACCCATTCGGTTGCTGGCCTCTCTGCCAAGACTGCAATTTAGGCAGTCATGGCCAACTGTGGTGGTGCTGTGTCTGTCATGCATGTGTCCACTGAGAATTGGACTGAGACCAAAATTATTTTGTGCAGACTAGCAGATGGCCATGAAATGATCACTTTTAGATGTGTTGCCAGCTGTGGCCCAGAAAGGCCTGAAATTTTCTCCATGTTCTAACCCGAATAGGATGTTACAACACACATTATCAGCTCTGAGTCCTAACATTTACTTCAGATCTATTTGTTCATGGTGACTCTTGCCAAGTTCCTTTGTGAATCCAAGGGCTTGCCAAACTCATTACCAAAACCGAGCAGCAAAAGCATTGCCATCCTCATAGCTCCAGGGCTAAGGGGAGAATAAGACTGACACCGCCCTGGGGACAAAGCATTCTCCAGTGGTTCAAGAAAATCACTCAGAGCCTGGTCAGTCAAGGGTTTCTGAATTCCACTTCCAGATGGAGCACTGGCTATTGGTGCAAGACATGAAAGTCAGTGACTTTCATGTACCTCTGCCAGCCCAGCTCTGAAGACCAGGTGACAAATCATTTGTGAAAGGCACAGAGACAGTCTCACAAGCACAATACCCAAATAAATCTAATGGCAGAGAAACGTTGCTAGGATTTCTAGGGTGAGGTCACTCCAGCAGAAGGGTAGGTGCAGGAAAGAGACTGATATCATAGACCTTGATTAACGACGAAGTTTCAAACAATGTTGGGATTTTCCTGTATCCTATCTGGTCCAGAGAGCAAAACACTAATCTCTGTTACTCAATAGGAAGTAAACTGGACTACCTCCCAATCTCAACTGACATCAGATGTAGGATGAAGCTATGATCGTCACCTTCTCTTTTCAAAACACTCAGTGCCCTGTCATCAGGAAAAGCTATACAGTGAATGTGAGTCCAGCTCATGAACTAAATGTCATTCTCATTGTATTTTTCTGTGGTCCACATGGGTGTGAGACAGATGGGAGAGTTCAGCTCCTAAGCTGAATGCCATTGACATCATAATGTTTGCTTCGTGCTTTTGTGCATCTGTGTACACATAGGCGCACGCACACACATGCTTGTGCATGTACGAGGCGTGCAGTCGCATTTCTAGGGAAGAATACCTTCATCATTGTGTTATTTGTGTGCAAAATTAGCCTCCCACGTGCCTCATATGTTGCACATGAGGGCCTTGTTTTGTAAAGGTGTGATGTCAGAACGTGTTTGTTAACGTGTCTTGTGTAACACATTCTAAAGTTCCAGCATAGACAAGGCAGCGTGTGCTTTAAATAGGTGCCAGATTGGTTGAATTAAACTCTAGGCTCCCTGCAGGCTTTATCTTGACCAGCGTAACTCATGTTAAAAAACAGGGTTCTACACTAGGGTTTTAAAACATGTTAATTTGAATATTAGCAAACATAGCTTAACAACAAAACTCTCATCCTAATGACAGGTTTCAGAGTAACAGCCGTGTTAGTCTGTATTCGCAAAAAGAAAAGGAGTACTTGTGGCACCTTAGAGACTAACCAATTTATTTGAGCATGAGCTTTCGTGAGCTACAGCTCACTTCATCGATGAAGTGAGCTGTAGCTCACGAAAGCTCATGCTCAAATAAATTGGTTAGTCTCTAAGGTGCCACAAGTACTCCTTTTCTCATCCTAATGTAGACAAGGCCTATGTGGCAGTGATTTTCCCCACTGCTTGTCTTATTCTCAGACCTATCCCTGTACAGATTGTGCTACAGGCTCACTGTGAGAAATGACAGCTTGGGAAAGATGGAAAAAACATAAACCGGGGGGGGCATAGGGGGAGGGCAGGATGTTCCCACCCTACTGACAGTCAAGGCGATGTTTCCCAGGCTAGCTGCAGCAGCGGCCTTTGGATCAGGAGGCATGTACAACCCTGACGAACCTTGGACCTCTGCCCTGCCTGAAATTCAAAGCAGAACAGGCTGCATTTGCTGGATAGATTAGTGACCAGCTAAAGTACACAGGAGTGAGATGTGGCTAAACCAAGCCAAAA